>NC_073377.1:52190372-53507872 GCF_028641065.1 Leucoraja erinaceus | reverse complement strand
AAAGAGAGGAGAGGAGAGAGAGGGGAAGAGAGGAGAGAGGGGGTGAGAGAGAGGGGGGAGAGAGAGGGAAGGGAACATAGTGAGAGGGGGGAGACAAGGGAGAGAGAGGGGGGAGAGGAGAGACAGGGAGGGAGAGAGGAGACAGAGAGGTGAAAGAGAGGGGGAGGGGAGAGATAGAGGGGGAGAGAGAGAGGGGGGTTGAGAGGAGGGAGAACGGAAGAGAGGGGGGAGAGACAGTCTCTGTGCTAAATTCGCCCAGGTGACCAGCATGGATCAGGCTGCGGCTCGGTGCATCCTGGAGGACAACCAGTGACTGCTGGAAGTAAGTACCAAGCACTGGGTTGAACCGGTGGAAGGTAGTGGACTTCAAATGCAGGTGGTTGGTGGAAGCATCCTGCTTGCCTGCTAGATTTTCACTTACTGTAACTGCAGGAAAAATGGTCCCAATGTTGGGGGCGCTCAGAACCATGGGTCACAGTTTAAGAATAAAGAGGGGGCCAGTTAGGACTGAGATGAGAACAAACTTTCTTCACGCAGAGAGTTGTGAATCCGTGGAATTCTCTGCCACAGAAGGCAGTGCAGGCCAATTCACTGGATGTTTTCAAGAGAGAGTTACATTTAGTTCTTGGGGCTAACGACATCAAGGGATATGGGGAAAAAACAGGAAAGAGGTACTGATTTTAGATGAATAGCCATGATCATATTGAATGGCAGTGCTGGCTCGAAGGGCCGATGGCCTATTCCTGCACCAATTTTCTATGTTTCTATGCTTGAGTATATGGCAATAAAACTTGATCACATGATTTTGAAGCATTCATGCATGGTGGAGGTATAATGTAGTCATATAGTGATACAGTGTGAAAACAGGCCCTTCGGCGCAAATTGCCCACACCCGCCAACATGTCCCAGCTATGCTACCTGCTTTTGGTCCATACCTCCAAACCTGTCCTATCCATGTATCAGTCTAACTTTTTCTTAAATGTTGGGATGGTCCCTGCCTCAACTACCTCCTCTGGCAGCTTGTTCCATACACCCATCACCCTTTGTGTGGATAAAGTTACCCCTTAAAAAGTTACCTCTTAAAAATATTCATACAAAAACCATTGAAATCATACTTCTACAGTGCACTAAAACATGATTTTAATACATCAAATTTCAAAAGGTTCCTACCCTTGGAGGGGGGAATTCCTTCTTCCACACCCTCTCCCCACTCGGTTGCTCCACTCCCTCACCGGGTACCCCCAAGGCCAGTGATCAGTGATCGCACAGCCTCCTTCCTTTACTTAGGAATGTTGATGAAAAATGGGATCTTGGAGCTCAAGTCTGTAGTTCCCTGAAAGTGGCAACACAGGTAGATAGAGTAATGAAGAAGGCCTTTGACGTGCTTGCATTCATTAGTTGGGGGAAATAGAACATTATAGTTACAGTCCCGCCATCCCAGGGATCACTCTCGTGAACCTACGCTGCACTGCCTCAATCACAAGGATGTCCTTCCTCAAATTAGGAGACCAAAACTGTGCACAATACTCCAGATGTGGTCTCACCAGAGCCCTATACAACTGCAGACGAACCTCTTTACTCCTATACTGAAATCCTCTTGTTATGAAGGCCAACATTCCATTAGCTTTCTTCACTGCCTGTTGTACCTGTAAGCCAACTTTCAGAGACCAGTGTACAAGGACGCCCAGATCTAGCTGTACCTCCCCCTTACCTAACCTAACCCCATTGAGATAATAATCTGTCCCCTTGTTTTTGCCGCCAAAGTGGATAACCTCACATTTATCTATATTATACTGCATCTGCCACACATCTGCCCACTCACTCAACCTGTCCAGATCACCCTGCAACCTCTTAACATCCTCTTCACAGTTCACACTGCCACCCAGCTTTGTGTCATCCACAAACTAGCTAGTGTTGCTCCTAATTCCCTCTTCCAAATCATGAATATATATGGGAAACAGTTGCGGCCCCAACACCGAGCCTTGCGGTACACCACTCGCCACTGTCTGCCATTCTGAAAAGGACCCGTTCACTCCTACACTTTGCTTCTGGTCTGCCAACCAATTTTCTATCCATGCCAACACCCTATCCCCAATACCATGTGCTCTAATTTTAGTCACCAGTCTCCCGGGCGGGACCTTATCAAAGGCTTTCTGAAAGTCTAGATACACTACATCCACTGGCACCCCTTCATCCATTTTACTTGTCACATCCTCAAAAAATTCCAGAAGATTAGTCAAGCATGATTTCCTTTTCATAAATCCATGTAGACTTGGACTAATCCTTTTACTGCTATCCAAATGTCCCATTATTACCTCTTTAATAATTGACTCCAGCATCTTTCCCATCACCGAAGTCAGGCTAACTGGTTCTAACATTAGAACTACATCTAAAGGGAATAAGCTTCGAGGAGGCCACGTACGACTGAAGCTGCCAGGAGACCACAGCTTTTGCGCGGTCAAACTCAAGACCCGACAGGTTGCAACCTGCAGGAGGAAGCCGTCCAAGCTGATCCCCTACTTGTTGGACCCGCAGACCGCAGACCTGGCAGGGGGAAGCTGCCATGTTGTCTCCTGCTCATTCCCCGAAGACCAGAGGCCAGGAGGATGGAGCCAGTGACGTTGGGCAAGATGGGCGAGAAGTAAGGCCGGCAAAAGAGGAGAGAGAACCTTGTACACTGGTTTACCACACCCTTGTGGTCAGCTGTGGAAGGCACCCCTGGGGAACAATGGTAGACGGGTGAGGAGAGGGACATGGGGTCCAAGGAAGGAGATTGGGGGAGGCCCGCAACAGCCTGGGACTTGCTTAAAATAGGCACCGCTCATAAGAACCAGAGCGAGGACTCTGAAAATGACACCAAAATATGGCACCTCTTACATGCGGGCTCAGTAGACTATTTCATACGCTGTTGGACTGTTTGTATGAAAAAGAATTTCACTGTGTCAGCACTTTGCACATGTCACACTAAAAGTGCCATTGACCATTGAAGTTAAGAGGAAGAGTTTTATAGTGGATTTTAAGGGAACGCTTCTTATACACAGAGCGTAATTGATATCTGGAACTCTGCCAGAAGAGGTGGTGAAGTCAGATTCACTCATGATGTTTAAGAGACATTTAGACAGGCACTTAAACAGGCAAGACACAGTAGGATATGGTCCTAATGTAGGGATTTGGAATTAGTGTAGTTTGGTAAAAAGGTTGGTTTGCACATGATGGGCCTCAGGGGTCGTCTCTCTGCTGTAGAACTCCATGACTCACATCTCTGAGTGAATAACAACATTACTATTAGGCTGCCATTCCTGAGAACATTCTTGTAGTTCAATACAGTTATAACCCATGGCATTGTGAAAGAGATTAACTGTTCCTATATTGCAATAACAGAGAAATTGGCTGTTGTTGCAGGTGTATCATTTTTGTTTGAGTGACAAACAACCACAAGTCTTGCCAAGAGGAACAAAATCAAATTCAGGAAATGTCAGCATTTATAACTGGCAAAAGCAAGACCATTTTTTATCTGTCGATTGATAAAAATGATAGTGTTTGACAGATTAAATTCTGGAAAATTCATGCCTGTAGTCAACTTGTCAGAAAAGCTTAATATTTTGTTTTCTATCTAGCTCATGGGACAATACCTAAAGTATTAAACTTCACTACCTTCATTTTGGATCATATCTCATTAAACTTTTAGAATAAAAGCTTATTTGAGCTCCGTGTAAAAAAACTCCACAAAACTAGTCAAAATCCAATTTGAAATGTTGTTAGGCTTTCTTTATAAGAAGCAAAATCAGACAAGCCCAATTCCTAATTTCATAGGTTTCGGATCGGGATCCTTCTTCAGACATTATGGGGGGATGGAGGAAAGCTGGAAGAGAGGAAGGGCAGGACAATGCAATGCTCATCAACTTCCTCTGATTTGCATCTTATTGACCAGGGCTTAGAAGCAGTTATCTCCCTTGCCTTCTTGTCATTAATTCTGCAATTTTCCTACCATTGCTTGGCTAGTGGGTCATGAGTTCCCTGTTCTCTCCCTCTCTCCTTTCTTCAACTCTGGGGTCATATTCTGTAGGATCATGCTTCATGGGTAGCCAGAACGCCCCATTCTCTCTAAAAGAATGTGATTGTCACAAGTAACTTTTGACACTTTCTATTTTGTTTTGTTACTTGTTGATTTCCCCCAATTTTCAATGACATAGCAGCTAATTATTTTTAAGCTCTTTTACCTGCATGGCTTTCTTACAGCCAGTATGAAATGTACAGTATAAAATATCCCAGACCAGCTCTTTGGTCTGACGTTTCCATGTGTGGGTCTGAGGAAGTAGCTCTGCACTTGCTGCCTCTGTCCTATTGCTGCATTATCAAGGTCTGGAACCCACTGCATCATGAATCTATGTTCTGATGTTGTGCCCAGGGGATGTATCTTCATTCATAAATTTGTGCAACCTAGTGTGATCTAACCTGAAGGTAGAATGTAGCGGAGGAGAGTTGTAGCCATTGATGAGCTGCAAGGAAGAAAGGTCATGGGCTTGTCCCACTTGGGCGTCTTTTTAGGCAACTGCAGGAGACTATGCAGTCACCACATAGTCGCCACATGTTCGCGGGTGGTTCCCGGGGAGTCGCTTTCATGGTCGTGAGGAATTCCCACATTCTGGGAACTGGTCGCGGCCTCATTATGGTCGCCGATAATTTTTCAATATGTTGAAAAATTAGTGGCGACTAGAATGAAAGCGCCGTGGAGACTAGCGAGAATTCTCGATCCGTAGGAGGGTCGCAAGGAGGTCCTAATGGGTTGCCAGGAGGTCGAAGGTTCTCTTAAGTTCTCGTAGGCTGTAGCCGGTGCTGACCGGTGAATTTCATTGGCTCATTGGGGAAGGAAAACGTAAGCAGTAGTTTTCGGAACCAAGTATAACCGACCAGTAATGTTAAATGTCCGCCGAGCTTCACAGCTGTGTATCTCTGGCTTCTTAAATGTTGGCTGGCTTCTTAACAGTTGGCTCAACTCCTTCTCCCCCTTCTCCCCCTTTCTCCCTCTTTTAAAGGGCTTACCATACACTGTGCTAACCGTCTTAATTACAGCACCAACCTTCCTGTTCATCTTGGCTTTACACTGTGTGATTATCAGACAGCGCTCCCTCCGCTTGCCCTGGCCCCTGCCTTTGCGATGTGAGTGTTAGTGTGAGTGTTAGTGTGTGTGTGTGTGTGTGTGTGTGTGTGTGTGTGTGTGTGTGTGTGTGTGTGTGTGTGTGTGTGTGTGTGTGTGTGTGTGTGTGTGTGTGTGTGTGTGTGTGTGTGTGTGTGTGTGTGTGTGTGTGTGTGTGTGTGTGCGTGAGTGTGTGTGAGTGTGAGTGTGTGTGTGTGTGTGTATGTTCCACTCTGACAGTCGCCGTTCCAGTTGCCGGTTTTCCAGGCGACTGCCGGCAGCTTGACAGTCGCCGGCAGACTCCTGAAAAATCGACTAAGTGGGACAGGCTCATCAGGAGATATAACAAAAGCTGTGCATTATGATGGTAAGAATACTGGGATGGCACAATGGGACAGCTCTAGAGTTGCTGCCTTACCCGCGCCAGAGACCCGGGATCGATCCTGACTACAGGTGCTGTTTGTACGGAGATTGTACATTCGCCATGTGACCGCGTGTGTTTTCTCCGGGAGCTCCGGTTTCCTCCCTCATTCCAAAGACATACAGGTTTGTAGGTTAATGGGCTCGGTAAAATTGTAAATTGTCCCTTTTGTGTGTAGGATTGTGTTAATATGCGCAGATCGCTGGTTGGTGCGGACTTCTGCAGTTGTACAGAGCCCTAGTGAGACCATACCTGGAGTATTGTGTGCAGTTTGTCTCCAAATTTGTGGAAGGACATTCTTGCTATTGAGGAAGTGCAGCGTAGGTTCACAAGGTTAATTCCCGGGATGGCGGGACTGTCATATGCTGAGACAATGGAGCTGCTGGGCTTGTACACTCTGAAATTTAGAAGGATGAGAGGCAGGGCTGGATTTACGTATAAGCTTCACAAGCTTAAGCTTAAGGCTTAGAGATCTAGGGGGGCCTCGGCAGGACCGGATTTACCTACAGGCTTCATAGGCTGAAGCCTGGGGCCTCAAAATCTAGGGGGCCTCCAGCCAAGGTGTTTGTTTCCCAGAGTTTAAAAAAATCCCGAGAAAAAAAAATTGGTGCCCTATAAGTGTTTCCACTTTGACGGAAATTACCCCAAATTCTGGTTCCAGCCCGCTGGAAGTTTTGGGGAAAAAAATTGCGACCATCCGTGCCTGCGCAGTTGGGGGAAGCTGGTGAGGCAGTAGCGACGCAAAATGACGCTGTCTCTCCGCGCATACGCAGTGGGACAGGGCGGGTTCAGATCTCCATTTGCACTCCACACAATCACCTCAATGCCTCATGTCTACCAAAGATCCTATGTGTCTACTCCTGATGAGAGGGGATCTTATTGAAACAAAGAAGATTATTAAGGGTTTGGACATGCTAGAGGCAGGAAACATGTTCCCAATGTTGGGGGAGTCCGGAACCAGGGGCCACAGTTGAAGAATAAGGGGTAGGTCATTTAGAACGGAGATGAGGAAACACTTTTTCACACCGAGTGTTGTGAGTCTGTGGAATTCTCTGCCTCAGAGGGCGGTGGAGACGGTTCTCTGTAAACTTTCAAGATAGATCTAGATAGGGCTCTTAAAGATTGCCGAGTCAGGGGATATGGGGAGAAGGCAGGAACGGGGTACTGATTGTGGATGACCAGCCATGATAACATTGAATGGCGGTGTTGGCTTGAAGAGCCGTAAGGCCTACTCCTGCACCTATTGTCTATTGACTCGGTAGGCTGAACATCCTGTTCCTGCGCTGTATCTAAACTAAAATAAATTACCTAAACTAATCCCAGTTTTGAAAGAAAGCCTTTGACCCGAAGAGTGACCTTAAAGGCCTGGATACAGTAGGTGTGGAGAGGATATCCGAGTCAATAGGTATTTTTATGGTGGAGATTAATAGGTACTTACATAATTAGCACTGTGTCAGGGTTACTGGGAGAAGGCAGGAGAATGGGGTTGAGAGGGAAAGATAGATCAGCTGTGATTGAATGGCAGAGTGGACTTGATGGGCCGAATGTCCTAATTCTGCTCATTTGACATGAACTTATAAATTGAGTTAAATCTCCACAGGTGTTGCCTGACCTGCTGAGCAGTCTCAACCTTTTCTGTTCTTATTTACCAATAGTATTGTTCTGTTTAAAACAGGGAGGGTGAATCAGTGGTGAGGCATTACCACATGGTTGTAGATTCCTTCTTTCAGATGGGACCGTAAGCTAAAGCTCATTTTAATAGATCCCACTGTGTTATTTAACAAAAGCCCAGAGGAGTTCCTCTTGTGCCCAGACTAACATTTACACTTCAAACAGCAACATTAAATTTATCTCATTGTGGTTTGAGGATCTTGTGCAAATTAGCTACTTTCAAAAGTAATTTAATGCTTGATAATGTAAAATTCACTGCACATATGCCACGCTTGCTTTCTTCTTTTTTGTCCAAGAAGAAAAGGAAAGAAATGATTGCCAGGGATGCGTTTATTATCTCAGGGTAACATGTAGAGCTGCACTTTGATAAACTGGCATCTAGGAACAACAAGCAATCTATTATCAGCAAAGCTGGTCTTCTGTGTTTCCCTGTTACCAAGCACAGATGTAACTAGTCATGCAGTCATCCATATGTAGGAATGTTTCACCCAGGTCACCACCACTTTATTCACAGGGTCAGACATGCCACATTGGCAAAATTGTCAATTAGAATTTGTTTGACCTCTTCACATTTACACAGCATACTTTGTGTTTTGGCATTCCCAGCAGGGAGTAAAAATGTATAGTGGGGAAAATATGGGCATACCCTCCCCATCCCACCCTCCAAATAAAACAATCCCTTAATTCTAATTGATAGGGAATTGTAGGGTAAACACTAATGATTTACCACAAAGCATCCCCATGAATTTGACTTCATTGTGAGCGAAGAACTAGCTTTAATATATTGCTATAGTTATGTAACTTTCATGATAATTGATGTTTGTAAGCTGAGGCAGCACACAGTTGAACCTGTTTAGTTTAGTTTAGTTTAGTTTAGTTTAGTTTAGTTTAGTTTAGAGATACAGCGCAGAAACAGGCTCTTCGGCCCACTGAGTACGCACCGAGCAGCGATCCCCGCACATTAACACTATCCGACACACACTCGGGCCAATATACATTTGCACCAAGCCAATTAACCTACAAACCAGCACGTCTTTGGAGTGTGGGAGGAAACCAAAGACTCGGAAAAGACCCACGCGGTCATGGGGAGTAGGTACAAACTCCGTACAGACAGCACCCATAGTCAGGATCGAACTCAGGTCTCCGCCGCTGTAAGACAGTGACTCTACCACTGCGCCTCCGTGCCACCCTATTCATACAGTCTGTCCCTGGTCAGTTATCATTCTGAATGCTACACTAATGTCAACCTTTAAGGGAGAGCTGCCTCATACGCAAATTCAATAATTCTTTCAATTCCTTCTGTGTCCTTAATGAGCAAAACTATTGATAACAAATGGGACATGACTTCAGAATTAAGGGACAGAAGTTTAGGGATAACATGAGGGGGAACTTCTTTACTCAGAGAGTGGTAGCGGTGTGGAATGAGCTTCCAGTGGAAGTGGTGGAGGCAGGTTCGTTGGTATCATTTAAAAATATGTCCACATCTCTTTGGGTAAGAAAACATTTATTAGAGGACCATCTTCTTGTGTGCTACAAGTGATTAAGACAAAAGTTCACATCTTCATTGGGTTTCAGCACGGTTTCAGCACGGCAGAACTTCAGTTGTTCGGCACGGACTTGTAGGGCCGAGGTGGCCTGTTTCCGTGCTGTAATTGTTATATGGTTATATTGTTAATATGTTATGATAACCAAGCAATTGTGCCTACAAGACAATGTTCAGATTCTGAGAATATAGGGTTGATATAATATAAATAGGTTCTGCAAATATAACATCTAAAAATCTTCTTTCAGATGTTACCAACATGATTATTCTATTCTTGCAGAAGTCGTCTCAGTCACTGAATGTTTAGTAGTCATTCTATTCAGACTTGCTTAAGATAAAACAACCACAATACAATTCCTCGCAAAGAACAATCTTTTATTCAGTACTTTAATTCAACCTAGAAATTTGTATTCTTACAGTGCTAAGGCTACTGTGCCATGCTTCAGACAAATTCCAGGACTTACTTGCACCACATTTTTCACTTTATGCCACAACATTATTCCTTCATTGTAAATGAATATGTTGCACAGCCTGGAGATTAAAGTAATCTTTAATTATAACGCATAGCATAGCGGTACAGCAGGTTGTTAGTTGCGAATTCATCATTGCCGCTTTCAAGACTGCTTAATGCAGGAAGTGGGTGTTAATATAAAGCATACAGTAAGGTGGGGTTAATGATGCTACTCTACTATGATTGGTTCACATGCAATAACCAATCTACATCCTTCCCCGTAAAGAGCGAATATAGTTAAACTCGTATAAGACTCGCAAATTTAAACGTACTCGCCGTATCTGCCAGGCGGTCAACTAATATGACCCGAACATATACGGACCAACCCCTCTCCCTCCCTACCAGAAAAATGAGTGGGGGAGGGAGGCAATGCACCCGGACGTGAGAAAACAGCTGGGGCCACTTTAGGCGACCGATAGGGTGAGCATGCGGGAGAGGTAGTGTTGTTGTTAGACAGGGCCGCCGGTCGAGACGGAGAACTGGGACTAGTGCTGGGACTAGTGATAGCAGCAGCAGATGGTTTGAACATCAGGCGTGGAGCAAAGGGATTGGCTGGATGTGGACGCGATTCTTTTACAAGCAGCAAGTGGTGGCGGCTCCGTCTGTACAGGGCACCATCGACGTTGACAAGGTAGGAGCAAGGTTCCTTAGACGGGCCGACAACGAAACCTAAACGGGAATGTCCCACGGTAGTCTGCAAACGGACGACTTGGCCCTGCAGTAGCGGCTTCAGCGGTTTGCTGGACTTGTCATATGATCGTTTATGGGTGTTGTGTTTCTCCTGGATGCGCTTCTGGACCGTGGCTGGTTTAAACACCTGTGGCACCAGCTGGGCAATTGGTAACGGAGGTCGTGTTGTCCTACACATCCTGGTGAGCCCAGGACCCCGTCTCTAGCGATGTTTCTGAGGTTTAAAGGGTCCAGATACACATCCGACTTGGCCATAATATATTTTTAAAGATCAAAGTGACTAATTAATAACGTCTGAATAGTTTTCTTGAAGGAAGGAACTGCAGATGCTGGTTTAAACTGAAGATAGGCACAAAATGCTGGAGTAATTCAGTGGGACAGGCAGCATTACTGGATAGAAGGAATGGGTGACGTTTCAGGTCAAGGCCCTTCTTGAGTGGGTCAGGGGAGAGGGGGGTACAGAGATAAGGAAGTGTATGATGTGAACATGAGACAAAGGGGATGGAAATCAAGGAAAATATAGAATAGATCATTGTTAGCAAGGAGGATGTAACAACAAAGCAAGCAGAGATAAAATGTAAACGAGGACAGTCAGATTGGTCAGAGAACTGGGAAGGGGGAGGGATGGCGAGAGAAAGAGAGAAAGCAAGGGTTACTTGAAGTTAGAGAAGTCAATGTTCATACCACTGGGGTGTAAGCTGCCCAAGCGAAATATGAGGTGTTGTTCCTCCAATTTGTTTTCTTTGTTTCCTCCATGCAAACCAATAGCTTCTGCTATGTTGGATGTTTTCAACTTTTTATGATTATAGGCAGCAACACATAGAATGTAGGGCGAGGTACATCTTATCTAAATCAAAGTACTGTACAAGTTACTTGCCTCTGGGTTTTTTTACGTGCCATTACAGAGTGAAACATTATTATAACTATTTATAGATCCACCTTCCTGAGGACCCTGGGATACAGCCCATCAGGTCCAGGGGATTTATCATCATTCAGCCCCATTAGCCTACCCAATACTATTTCTCGCCTAATGAAAATTTATTTCAGCTCCTCTAACCCCTTAGATCCTCTGTCCTCCAGTAGATCTGGGAGATTGTTTGTGTCTTCCTTAGTGAAGACAGATCCGAAGTACCTATTCAACTCTTCTGCCATTTCCTTGTTGCCCATAATAATTTCACCCGTGTCTGCCTTCAAGGGACCCACATTTGACTTTGCTACTCTTTTTCCCTTAACATATCTAAAGAAGCTTTTACTGTCCTTCTTTATATTCCTGGCCAGCTTACCTTCGTACTTCATCTTTTTAGCCCGTATTGCCCGTTTTGTTTCCTTCTGTTGTCCTATGAAAGTTTCCCAATCCTCTGGCTTCCGGCTAGTCTTTGCTGTGTTATACATCTTTTATTTTAGTTTTATTCTATCCCTAACTTCTCTTGTCAGCCACGGTTGCCGCATACTCCCCTTAGAATCTTTCTTCCTTTTTGGAATGAAATGATCCTGTGTCTTCCGGATTATGCCCAGAAATTCCTGCCATTGCTGTTCCACCGTCATTCCTGCTAGGATCCCTTTCCAGTCTACCTTGGCCAGCTCCCCTCTCATGCCTTCATAGTCCCCTTTGTTCAACTACATCACTGCCACGTCCGATTTAACGTTCTCCTTCTCAAATTGCAGATTAAAACTAATCATGTTATGATCACTACCTCCAAGCGGTTCCTTTACCTCGAGTTCTCTTATCATATCTGGTTCATTGGACAACACGAAATCCAGAATAGCCTTTTCTCTGGTCGGCTGCTCTAAGAATCCATCTCGGAGGCATTCTACAAACTCTCTTTCTTGGGGTCCTGAACCAACCTGATTTTCTCAGTCTACCTGCATATTGAAATCCCCCATCACCGTAGTGGCATTACCTTTGTTACATGCCAGTTTTACTTCCTGCTGCAACGTACACCCTACATCCGGGCTACTATTTGGGGGTCTGTAGATATCACCAATTAGTATCTTCTTGCCTTTACAATTCCTCAACTCAATCCACAGTGACTCCACCTCATCAGTCCCTATGTCTTCCCTCGCAAGGGACTGAATTCCATCCTTCACCAGCAGAGCTACCCCCCCTCCTCTGCCCACCTGCCTGTCCTTTCTATTGGATGTATAACCCTGAATATTAAGTTCCCAGGCCCGACCCTCCTGCAGCCACGTCTCAGCAATCCCCATAATGTCATATCAACCAACCTCTAACTGAGCCTCAAGCTCGTCTACTTTATTTCTTATACTTCGCGCATTCATATACAATACTTTTAATTCCTTTCGCATCTCACCTTTCACATCGATCCCTATTACACTTGGCCATACTCTCCTATCCCTTTGTGAGCTTCCTTTCCCGTTAATTCTGGGGTCATTAACCATCCCTTTACTCTCTTTCCCTTTAATACAATACGATACAATACAATACAATATCTATCTATTACACATAAAGTGCAAGTGAAATGAATATGCCAGCAGCGGTACAATTATAAAGAACACACACAAAACACAATAAAAATTTAACACAAACATCCACCACAGCATTCATCACTGTGGTGGAAGGCACACAATTTGGTCAGTCCTCCTCCATTTTCCCCCGTGGTCGGGACCTCAACCCTCCGCAGCCGTTGCTGCGGGCGTCCAGTTGGTAAAAGGACAAGGTACACGTCCAGGTAAGTCCAGAGTCAACTCTTCCCCACCGGAGACCGTGGCTTTAAGTTGGTGTAGGCCGCAGGCCGGCGGTCGAAGATTTAAAGTTTAAAGTTCCCGCCGCGCCGCGCCGCAGCCAGAAGCACCGCAGACCGCAGGGCCGGCGGTCGAAGCTCCCCTCCAGGGGTGATGGTAAGTCGCCACTGCGCCTGCGGTAGACGTTGGCCGCGGGCCGGCAGTGATGGCTTCTTCTTCCACCGGGTCCCCCACGAGGGATTCCGGGCTGTAGACGCCGCACCAGCTGGAGCTCTGCAGACCTGCTTCAGGCTGCCGGCTGCCCCCAGCCAGCAAAACGGAGCGCTCCCCTCCAGCGAGCGAGGGCTCACCCGCTCCACGCCGGGAGTCCACACTGCGCCCGCCGCTGAAGCCCCGGGCGCGTCTCCAGGAAAGGCCCCGCCGATCCTTGCTGTTAGGCCACGGGGGAGGCGACCTGGAAAAAGTCGCCTCTCCATGGAGGAGGCGACCGAAACGGTTTCCTTGACTATCCCATTTGTAAACTCATATTCTCTGGGGCTAAAAAAAAATCACTGACTATTTTCAAGGGGGTAATGGCTGATTCCTGGACTAGTTTTATGTCATGTTCTGATAAATATCCTTATTTGTGCCAAATCATTTACTCGTTTGCAGCTTAGAGCACCAGAAGCAATGCATTAGAGCACCAGGGGCTATGCTCAGCAACCACAACACCTTGATCACTCCAGTCCGTTATCTTCAGAGAAGAATGCAAGGAAATTCTTGACACAACCTCCTGTAAGGCCTGTTGACCTCTGACCCTAATTCCTCGGCAGCAATGCAAAGCTATAAACTTCATTGCTATCGCAATGTGAGTTCACAAAATCAGCCCAATATTTTGTTTGTTATAGCTAGTTCTGCTATCATGTGATGATTGACTTTCTAAGGGGTCATGTGTTATCGAAAATTGTGTCATCAAACCAATTGTATTGATGTGAGGAGAGGGTTTCAGGCTTGCAATAACAAAGTAATTTTTCCCGCAGGACTTTGAAAATTAAAAAAGTTTTTATTAGAAGTAAGTATATTGTGTTACTGCAAGCTCAAAATGCTAAAGGCCGTATGTTATATTTTATCAGATTTTATCAATAGAAGTGATTTCTTGTCAATTTCCAAATGGAATTCTTTTCAAGCATTACAAGCATAAAAGGACACAAAGGGCTGGAGTAACTCAGCAGGTCATAAAGCATCTCTGGAGAACATGGATAGGTGATGTTTCAGGTCAAGACCCTTCTTCAGACTTTCGGTCAGGAACTAGGATTGAAATCCAGGTGTGTTGACGGCCCTGACCTGCTGACGGCGGCAGGAGGCTCTCGGATCAGTAGAGCCCTTGGTGTGGTCCGTGGGCAGCTGGAGTGCATTAAGGGTCGCCAGCAGCTGTCCATCCTTTCACCCTTTTTTATTATTTTTAGTCTGTCTTAAAGTATGTTTTTGGAGGTTTCTTAGTCTTTTATATGTGGGGGAGAAGTGGGAAAAATGTTTCCCAGTCACTTCCTTGTCTTTTGTTTTCTCAGAGTCGCATCTTCGTCCCCCACCCGCGGCCTACCAACTGGATTAGTGCGGCCTTTCCTTCCGGAGACCGGCCAGAGCTTCAGCAGCAGCGCAGCACTGAATTCCATCGCAGAGCGGGACGATGCTTTATTGGGGATCGCCGTGTTGAAGCTCCGCAGTGTTGGACCTGCTGATTAACACCGTGGAGCTGTGGTCTGCGGAGCTTCCAGCCGTGGGCATGGCGCTGATTTTAACATCGCGGTGGTCTGGGATCTTTTGCCGTGGATCGCCAGTGTTGGAGCTCCGTCCAGCTCAGCCTGTGGACTTCGGGAACCGTGGTCTCCGTAGAAAGTGGCTAATTCGGAAACTCCAAGCCGCTGAGAGTGTTCTTCCATTCTGATGTCAGAGTTCCGCCCGTTGCGGCGACTGCGGAGAGTTCAAAGGCCCCGACCACGGGTGAACAAAGAGGAAGATGACTGAACTTTATTGTCTTCCCTCAAAGTGGGAAACGTTGATTCCGCTGTGTGAGGATGTTTATGTTAAACTCTATCGTGTATTATGTTCTTGTTATTCATATGGCTGTACGGTAACTCAAATCTCACTGGACCAATTGGTGTATGTGACAATAAATGTAACTTGAACTTGAACTTGAGGTACGGCTTGGAAGCAGCTGGGGACGTGGAACGGGCCGGCATCAGCAGCCTGGCCTGGCAGTGAAGGTCGGTAAGACTGGTTTGGATGTGACCGGGGTGTGGTGCAAGCCAAGGGTGACATCCACAACCCAGCCTGGAAACAACCGGGCCATGCTGTGTGGGCCGCGGGTGGTGTTGGCAGTCTGGTCTGTAGATAGACTAGTGCTAGTACTGCTGCTCGACACAGACTAGGTGGGCCGAAGGACCTCTTTCCGCACTGTAACTCTAAACTCAACAACTACAGCTAATGGAATTGATTACATTTGGTGCTTGAGAAGTTCCACGGTTTGGGAAGTTCAGAATCCATGCCTGGCGCAGACAGTGGGTGAAGCAGGAGGAGTAGTGTACAATCTTGTCCTGGACACATCCCCTATTTTACCCAGCTTCCTCCACTCCCTCACCATGCAATATTTCCAGGTTAAGGTTAATGGGGCATGCCTTAAGCACCCTCCTATAAAATATCATCATTGGAAGTATGAAAATCCAAATAACACCCAGGAGATTCGCTACTGTATGTTTGGAGATACAGCGCAGAAACAGGACCTTCGGCCCACCGAGTCCATACCGATTGCGATCCCCGCATATTCACACTATCCTAGACACTAGGGACAATTTAAACATACACCAAGCCAATTAACCTACAAACCTATACGTATTTGGAGTGTGGGAGGAAACCGAAGATCTCGGAGAAATTCCATCTGGTCACGGGGAGAATGTACAAATTCCATACAGACAGCACCCGTAGTCGGGATCGAACCCAGGTCTCTGGCGCTGCAAGCGCTGTAAGGCAACAACTCTACCGCTGTGCCACGTGCCACCCCAAATGTCCTTTGAAGTCTGGCAGGCATTATTTTCTAATAAAATTTTCGGATAAAAATACTTTCTAAATGTCAGAAAACGCTCTATAACGATACTTAGTGTTTAAGAAGGAACTGCAGATGCTGGAGAATCGAAGGTTACACAAAAAAAAGCTGGAGAAACTCAGCAGCATCTATGGAGCGAAGGAAATAGGCAACGTTTCGGGGCGAACCCCTTCTTCAGACTGATCGGGGGCGGGGGTGGGCGGGGACAAGAAAGGAAAAAGGAGGAGGAGCCTGAAGGCTGGGGGATGGGAGGAGACAGCAGGGGGTCTGAGGAAGGGGAGGAGACAGCAAGGACTAACAAAATTGGGAGAATTCGATGTTCATGCCCCCAGGATGCAGACTCCCCAAACGGAATATGAGGTGCTGTTCCTCCAATTTCCGGTGCTGCTCGCTGTGGCCATGGAGGAGACCCAGGACAGAGAGGTCGGAGACGGAGTGGGAGGGGGAGTTGAAGTGCTGAGCCACCGGGAGGTCAGCTTGGTTATTGCGGACCGAGCGGAGGTGTTCGGCGAAACGATCGCCCAACCTCCGCTTGGTCTCACCGATATAGATCTGCTAACATCTAGAGCAGCGGACGCAATAGATGAGGTTGGAAGAGATGCAGGTAAACCTCTGTCGCACCTGGAACGATTGCTTGGGTCCTTGAACAGAGTCAAGGGGGGAGGTAAAGGGACAAGTGTTGCATCTCTTGCGGTTGCAAGGGAAAGTGCCCGGGGAGGGGGTGGTATGAGAGGGAAGGGAAGAATTGACAAGGGAGTTATGGAGGGAGCGCTCTTTGCGGAAGGCAGATATGGGGGGAGATGGGAAGATGTGGCGAGTGGTGGGGTCACGTTGGAGGTGGCGAAACTGACTATAACGAGACTGTTGGACAAATAATGACACCAACATCAGTAGCCAGATGAATTGTTCCCATTCACCGTGGGTATTCTGCGCTGATTTTGTTAATTGAATGATAGAAACCTTTTAATCATTTACAGTATAACAGTTCGGTCCTTTCTCTTGGTGAAGTGTCAATGTTCAACAGTCTTAAAGCTCCCAAGAAAAAGATACTTGCAGTAAAATTGGGAACCTCATGAAACAATGGATTAGTTTAGCTTAGAGATACAGCACGGGAACAGGCCCTCTGGCCCACCGAGTCCCTAGGAACCAGCATTCCCTGTACACTAGTACTATCCTACACGCTAGGAACAATTAACAAACTCCGTACAGACAACACCCAGATTCAGGATCGAACCCGGGTCTCTGGCACTGTAAGGCAGCAACCCTACCACAGCCCCTCCATGCTGCTGGATATTTGAGTTCAGGACAGAGTTAGTGTATATTATGAGCATTATGTCCCCCTGGAACTCACTACCAAAGAGTATTTCACTTTTGCAGCTTTCTTGGTGGTTCCTGTAGAATGCAATGAAGTGGGTGGCGGCTTGCCAGAGAGCAGATTCGGCACTGGCAAGTAGTTTCAACACTCATGTTCCACTCGACTCAATAATCATTATTGTTTTTGTCTTTTGGTTTTAAGCTGATATGGATATCCATTGGTGCAATTGGAATTTCATGCTGGTATAAGCAATGTCCACACATGCACTGGGACAGAAAAAACCTGAAGTGAGGACACTGACATTCGAGAAACAAATCATGTTTTAAGGACAATCTGACACTGGTGAAGAGGATTCAATAGGAAATGAGTCATTCCTGAAGATTTGACGCCTTGCATTGGCAGGCATTAGAATTACCGCAGCATGCACTCTTCTTCATAAATCAACATTGTCACAAAATCAGAACAGGGAGTTGCATGATCCATCCTCGAAAGGTTTCCAACCCAAAACTTGTCTGTCCATTTTCTCCACCGATGGTACCTGACCCGCTCAGTTCCAGCATTTTGTGTTTTGCTCGAGATTCCGGCATCTGGTGTTTGTTGCATCTCCGTGTTGCTTGGTATTCATTTTGTTTACGTCACAGTTGAACAAAATGCACAGCACAACCCAATTTGCCCCCTTTATGCCTTCTATTGTGTTGAGGTTACTTCTCTTGACCTAGTTGTCCATATTTCAGATTTGCTGTGGGCACTGCCTGTGGTACAAGCTGGAATTTTTTACCTGGTTCAAATATTACTTGGCTGCTGGATTACAATAGACAATAGACAATAGGTGCAGGAGTAGGCCATTCGGCCCTTCGAGCCAGCACCTACATTCAATGTGATCATGGCTGATCATCCCCAATCAGTACCCCGTTCCTGCTTTCTCCCCATATCCCCTGACTCTGCTATTTTTAAGAGCCCTATCTAGCTCTCTCTTGAAAGCATCCAGAGAACCTGCCTCCACCATCCTCTGAGGCAGAGAATTCCACAGACTCACCACTCCCTGTGAGAAAAAAATGTTTCCTCGTCTCTGTTCTAAATCCCTTACTCCTTATTCTTATACTGTGGCCCCTGGTTCTGGACTCTCCCAACATTGGGAACATGTTTCCTGCCTCTAGCGTGTCCAAACCATTAACAATCTTATATGTTCCATTACATTTTAGCTGCTCTCCTCTAGCCTCCAGTTATTGGTATAATCTGTTCTAAGGTTTAGCAGGGTGACTGATAGGATCCTACATGCCTACATTTGGTTCTTGTATCAAATCACTAGCCTCAAGTCAGCTGCACCCTAATGGGAAAAGGTCACAACCAAGACAAAAATCTGCCTGTTTTCTACTATTTTTCCAGTCGCCAGCCCACAGCTGTGAGATTCAGTGTGTGGATCTCTTGTATAACTGCTCCTAAGAATATTGCCCCTAAAACAGTAGTTTGACTGGTTTTTGACCCTTCTATTTCTCCCAGGCACAAAAGCCTAATTCACAGCGCAGAGCCCTGTTGAAACTCACTATTGATAGGTGTTTGTTTAGGATAACAGAAGGAGCCCTATTCAGTGTTCTTCATGCCTAGCAGTGGTAAACTGAACTGTACGTCAGTAACGGCTACAAATAAACTCTTTTAGCTCCGGTAAAATACTTATAATGCTAAGCTGCAGTTTTCATCTACGCTGACATTTTTTGTAGTTACAATTGAAAACTCCAAAGAGAGAAAGTCAAAATGTCAGTATGGCGCAGAGCAGTGCAAATGAGAAGGGAAACAAAATAGTGTAAACCTAGGAACTTCGGAATGTGCAGCATCAAGAAAGATCATCATGATCTAATCCCAATGTAAATTAAACATGTCATCCTCATTATCTGTAATTCCTCCACTGACAATTTTTTCCATGACTTATTCTATTTACTCCTGCAGTTTTGAACTGCACGATTCCAATTGTCTCCATTACAGTCTAGTCCACATATGCCTCAAAAGAAAATATTTTTAAACTATATTCCATCCCTTGTCTTGTGGAATTTGTAATTAAGTTGTAAAAATATTTCTTTATCTTGCCAGTTCCCTTTGAGATATTAAACTTTTTTCCATTTCACTGATGGGATGGTCATTCCTTGACATGGCGACCAGAGCCATATATAATGCTCAAGTACTCTTTTCCAAGATTACTAAGTCCACCTTTATATTTGTCCCTTTACTACAGTTAAACACTGTGTTAATATCTGGCAATTCCTTCAAATCTCTGTACCATGTTGCATACTTTAGAATAATATCCAGTTTATTGCTCTCTTTCCCCAATTTCAGACTTTTCATTTGTTTACAACGAAGGACGATGGCCTGCTTTCTTAATCTAAACAATTGCTTTGTGTTAGATCAGGGTTTTCCAGTGCTTGCAGTTACATTTGGATGTATTTGTATATGCTGCCATTATAAACAATTTGCATTTATATAGCATCATTCATATTTAGCATATTTAGCATATTTAGTTTAGTTTAGAGATACAGCATGCAAACAAGCCCTTCGCCCCCCCCATCATGCAAACTCCACGCAGACAGCACTTGCAGTCAGGATCAAACCAGGGTCTCTAGTGACGTGCCACTGCACTGCAAAATGTAGCCAAGCACTTCACAAAGTTGCTGAGCTGAGCTAAAGGACCACATCTTGGTGGTATCTTGGTCAAATTGGAGTTTTGGATTTAAAGGAGAAAGAGCAAGTTTTAAAAACTGGGGAAGGATTAGGAGGGGAATTCAAATCATTGAGCCTAGGTGCCTGAAGTGCTATTATAATTGTGTTGCAAATGAAGAGGTATGCACACCTAACTTTTATAAGGTCATAAGAAATAAGAGTAGAATTAGGCCGTTTGGCCCTTCAAGTCTACTCTGCCATTCAATGATGGTTGATCTATTTCTCCCTCCTAACCCCATTCTGCTGTCTTCTCCCCATAACCTCTGACACCCATACAAATCAAAAATCTATCTATATCCACTGATATCCACTGACTTGACCTCCATAGCCATCTGCAGCAAAGAATTCCAGATTCACCACCCTGGCTAAAGAAATGTCTCCTCATATCTTCCCTAAAAGAACGTCCTTTAATTCTGAGGCTATGACCTCTAGTCTTGGACTCTCCCACCAGAGGAAACATCCTCTCCACATCCACTCTATCCAAGCCAGGGATGGGAAACCTGCAGCCTTCTAGGCCATTAAGTGCGGCCTTTTGAATGAATGAAATTTTGTAGAACAAATCCTTTTATTTTTATTAATATGTTTTTGTTCGTCTTTTATTATTTTTATTTTAATCTTAAAATGAACGTATTTAAAATATCAAAGAGTAAAAGAAGATTCCACGAAAATTAGCATTTTTTAGCATTCAAATTAGCATTTCAACCTTACCTAGTTGATGTCTCCAAGGTTCCTAAAGAACTACAGATGGAATTGATTGAGCTCTCAGAAGATGACATTTTAAAGTCCTTATTTGACAGGAAAAAGAAATATGAATGAAATATGGAAAAATGCAATAGAATACCTACGTCTACAGCAACATGCACGAAAAATGGTTTCTTGCTTTTCAACCACTTATTGCTGCGAATCTACGTTTTCCTACCTAACCCAAATCAAGACGCCCTTAAGGTCACAGATGACGGATACCCATCTAGAAGATCAGCTGAAACTGCGTACCTCCATGTTGCAACCAAATATTCAAATGCTTTCCCACAAAAAGCAGTCACAACAAAGTCATTAAAAGGTTAGTAAACTTTAGAATTAACAACATTTTTTCATTTTCTTGAAGTTAGTACATAGTAGTTAGATTTTTGCAAAAGAAAGTACATTTTGAAGTATATCTAATTGAAGTTTCTTGGATGCGGCCTTATTAGATTACAGCTAACTTAATGTGGCATTCCAACATGAAAAGCTTCCCCACCCCTGATCCAAGCCTTTTCACTATTCTGTATGTTTCAATGAGGTCCCCCCTCATTCTTCTACACTCCAGCGACTTCAACATTTTAAGAATGAATCTGAATACTCCTTGTCGTTTTGAAATGTTGTCTAGTATAAATGTTCTCGACTTATCCTGAGAACTGAGTGTTCATTTTGCTATTTGCTGGTCTCAGATAGCAGGCCAACATGAAAGGAGCAGTGTGTGTGCGTTTCTCAAACACCTAGCAATTGTCACTAGGACAAGGGTGGCACAGCGGTAGAGTTGCTGCCTTACAGTGCCGGAGACGCGGGTTCGATCCTGACTACAGGTGCTGTCTGCACGAAGTTTGTACGTTCTCCCCGTGGGTTTTCTCCGAGATCTTCGGTTTCCTCCCACATTCCAAAGACACACAGGTATGCAGGTTAATTGGTTTGGTGTATGTGTAAATTGTCCCATGTGTGTGTAGGATAGTGTTAATGTGCGGGGATCGCTGGTCGATGTGGACTCGGTGGGCTGAAGGGCCGGTTTCCGTGCTGTATCTCTAAACTAAAACTAAACAAGGGTTCCGCTTATTATTATTGCTAATTATTGAAAGCAGTAAGCTAGAATCACAAGGTAGACACAAAATTCTGGAGTAACTCAACAGGACAGGCAGCATCTCTGAAGAGAAGGAATGGGTGACGTTTCGGGTCGAGACCCTTCTTCACACTACGCTAGAAACACGGCTTGCTGTAAAGATCACCAACCCTACAACAGAGGGACTTGGGAGTACTGGTGCATGGTTCCATACAAATGGTGAGTCAAGCAGAAAGTGTGCTGAAGAAGGCTTGTCAAGGGTATTCAGCAGAAAGATTGGGACATCAAGATGCATCTGTACAAGTCATTGGTGAGACCACACTTGGAACACTGTATATGGTTCAAGCGCCCAGCTATAGGAAATACACCATTAATTCTGGAAGGTCGTCATTAAGGGTACACAAGAGATTCACTGCGATGTTACCTGGATTTGCAGGCTTGTGTTATACAAAGAAGTGGGACAGGCTGCGGTTTATTTTCTTTGGAGCGTAGGAGGCCAAGAGGTGACCTTGTTGAGGTGTACAAGAACATGACAGCAACATAAAGTGAATGTTCACGGTCATTTTATCCAGAGCAGAGGTTTCTAAAACTAGAGGGCATAGGATTAAGATTAGGGGGGAGAGATTTAGGAGGGATCTCTTGGATAACTTTTTCAGACTTAGTAGTTCGTATCTAGAGTAAGCTGCCAGAAGAAGCTATGGAAATTGATCCAATTACAACTTTTAAAAGACATTTCGACAGATAAATGCACAGGAAGTTTAGAGAGCTATGGGCCAAATGCAGCCAGATGAGACTAACCCAGAATGCCAACTTGATCAGCATGGACAAGGCAGACCAAAGGCCTGTTTCTGTGCTGCACAGTCATATGACTCTATAATTTAAAGAGGATGAGGAAATGACCTACAATCATTCCTAACAGTGATACATTTCAATAAGGGACAGGTGGGGCTGTGCAGAGATGGAAAACGCTGTCAAAACATTGAGGGGACCGGGGGACACGGGGAACACTTTCTTGGCGGGTCGTGCGCGCATGGATACGCCCACACACACATGCGAGGCATCGGAAGCTTCAGCCGTGCGCCCTGTGAACAGTAATTAGCTCGGGATTCTTCCAGTTTCCAGCTCCGCGACGTGGACGCTTCTACTACGGGGCCGTTACCGTTACAATGCGTCAATTACTGCAGATCTGTACCACAGATTTAAAAAACACTGGACAACATGCTGGACAACATAATACAGGGCATAATGCAGGGGGAGGAGAAAGATTTAATGGGAACCTGAGGGTCAACTTAAGTGGAAGGTGTATGTAACAAGCTGCCAGAGGAGGTTGTTGATGCTGATACTATCTCAATGTTTAAGAAACATTTATACATTTATAACATGGATGGGATAGGTTGAGAGGGATATGGGCCAAACACAGGTAGGTGAGACTAGTGTAGATGGGGCAAGTTGTTCGGTGTGGGCTATTTGAGCTGAAGAGCCTGTTTTCACACTGCATGACTCTATGAGCAGTTCCGTAATGAGGATAGTTATAAAATGCTGACACCTAAACAACATAATTTACATCCAGCTATTCGCCATTCAAAGTCTCGGATATCTTGCTGTTATCCAGACCCAAAATACTGACCCGTTTTTTTAGCACACTCCATAACAGTGAAATAAATATTTATTTCCCCAGTGGAAAACAACATTTGTCAATGTCAGGGATCCTCTCACTGAGTGCAACGGCACAGATTCCCTTATGATGTGAGCTGTAATCAAGAGAGAATTAAATGAGAAGAAAAGGAAATCGTGTGGAGGATTAAATTGCATTGGAGCAAATAATGTTTCTTTCCAAACTTTAGTCTACAGCTCGCTTTTAAATGATCAACATTCCTTGCATTTAGCAACCAAGCAATGGTTAAATTCATAAAATTCAAATATCAGTGTGTAGGTATCTTGTTTCTTTAAATAACGGCATCCCCTTTAAATGCACGAAAACGATGGTTTGGAATTGTTGTGATCCTCATCAATTGCATTTGACATCTGCCGTGTATACTTTGGAATAATCTGCTTTGGGATGGGTTTG
Source organism: Leucoraja erinaceus (assembly GCF_028641065.1). Taxonomy (NCBI): domain Eukaryota; kingdom Metazoa; phylum Chordata; class Chondrichthyes; order Rajiformes; family Rajidae; genus Leucoraja; species Leucoraja erinaceus. The sequence goes on along the minus strand of NC_073377.1, from coordinate 53,484,218 downwards.
ATAGAAGTAAAAGGTACATGTTGTTCTCAACTCCACACAGTATATTGTCTAAGGAGCATTCCAGCTGGTAAATGGAAACTTATTGACCACAGTTAGTCGGGTTAAGACTGTGCAGGAACGTGACCTGTTAACCTATGCACTCAAACGCCTGAAGCAAAATTCATTCATCCTAACCAACGTTCCTCCCTGCGACCATCCCCCCCCCCCACCACTCATTCCCCTCTTGACAGCAACCAAAAGCACAGCATGCGTAAGTGGCGAAGAAATTGCCATAAAACAAAAAGACTTCAGATGTTGGAAATCTGAAAGAGAAGCATAAAGTGCGAGAAGCACTCAGCAACTCGACCCAAATATTTGTGGAAGACGATACAATATTGCAGCAGGTGCAGTCCATCAACTGTTCTCCCTTGGTTAAACCTTCAGCAAAACGGATTAAAATGTTCAATTAACTACCCCATTACCCCATTGATAGTCTGTAAGGTTATTTCTCCATCACGCATAGATTGTGGTGTTATTAGTTAAGGGCCTGTCCCACCAGCCTCGCGGGGCCGGTCCCTCTTCGATCGGTGGAGGCGTATGGAGTTGTGCGGGGCTGGTTCCGACATCGCGCGGGGCTCCAAAAATCTGGCACTGTCCGAAAATCCCGCGCGCCAACGGCCTGTCGGCCCGCAGGCGCATTGAGGGCGTATGCAGTGTCTCAACGGGCTATGCAGCATCTTGACGTCGTACGCAGCGTCTTGACGGCGTACGCCTAGCACATGGCATGGTGTGATGTCACCGCCCGGCATGCCGTTGCGTGATGATGTCACCGCCTGACGCCGTGCGACGTCCAAATTCAGTCGGCCCGCCTCCTGCCCAGCTGATTGGTGAGTTTGATGTCAGGACCAGCCCCACACAACTCCACACACCTCCACGGTTTGAATTGGGACCGGCCATGTGCGGCCGTACGCCTCAAGCGACCACGTTTGGTCGCACTAGACGCATTCAGTCGCATGCTGGTGGGACAGGCCCTTAAGGCCAACCTGATAATTGCTCATTTCTAAACATGTTTGAGGAGGTGTCAGTTAGTAATCGCAGTGTTTGTAGTGAAGGTATCGCCATGGCGCTGATAACAAAGAATAGGCAATATGTTACCAACTCCGGAGGTCCTTGTGACTTGAATCGAAGTTACAACTGGTGATATTCCAATGCATCCAATGTAGTGATTATGGGTTTTGGAGGCACCTTGGTGTACAACTCCAGGGATTCCTGAAGTTTAGTTTAGTTTAGAGATACAGCATGGAATCTGAGTCCGTACCGACCAGTGATCCCCGCACACTAACACTATCCTGCACAAACTAGGGACAATTTACAATTATACCAAGCCTATTAACCTATAACCTGTACGTCTTTGGAGTGTGGAAGGAAACCGGAGATCCCGGAAAAAACCCACGCGGTCATTGGGAGAACGTACAACTCCGTAGAGACCAAAGATCCTATAGCAGAGCAAGATAGGCTACTCCTGATAAATGCAATGGACTGACGTGTAGTACCCTATGGAGGGGATCATGGGCATTTTAGGTAGGCTCAGCAACCTGAGCCTACCTAACCCGACCCGACTCGCACTGTAATCAATGTTGCGGGGCAACAGCTTGTGTGGGTTAGATTCATAAATCTGTCAGTTCAAACGTCTTGTCAAGAATAACATTTGATCCTGGTAATTGTCTTTTTTAATGTTTTTTAAATCATTTCTTTTTAAATGGCTCACAAGCAGTGTTTGAGTTGATTTTGTAGTAACCGGAACCGACCCGACTCGCAGGGTGATTGACGGGGGGGACTTTTTGTGCGTGATATAGGGTTAGATTCATAATTCTGTTAGTTCATAATTCTGTTGATTCTTGTTAAAGAATAAAATGTTTATAAACACACATACGTGAAAATTATATAAATGTATATAACACACACAATTATATTTCTTCTAATCCAATAATGAACTTTGTTTCAGACTAGACAAGGGACATTAAATAAGAAACATTGTAAATAAGAAACACATTGTAAATCTCCCTGCACACTAGGCTTATCACACCGGCACTCTAGGCCTTATCCCCCCCCCCCGGCACTCTCTCGCCTGCCCCCTTACCACAATGCCCCCTCCCCCTACTATGGCCTTCTCCTCGCTGCCCCGGACCTCGCACTCCTTCTCCTCCCCGCTGCCCCGGGCCCCACACTCCTTCTCCTCGCTGCCCCGGGCCCCACACTCCTTCTCCCCCCTCTCCTCCCCACACCCCGGGCCCCACACTCCTTCTCCTCGCTGCCCCGGGCCCCACACTCCTTCTCCCCGCTGCCCCGGGCCCCGCACTCCTTCTCCCCGCTGCCCCGGGCCCCACACTCCTTCTCCCCGCTGCCCCGGGCCCCACACTCCTTCTCCTCGCTGCCCCGAGCCCCGCACTCCTTCTCCCCGCTGCGGATCCAATCTTTGGCCGGAAGCAAGAAGGCGGGAGCAAGAAAGCAGAGCAAGATGGCGGAACAAGATGGCGGGGGCTGGTTGTTAAAATGAGTCATAAAATCGTCCATGAATCCGCCCATGAACGTACTTCACGTTTGCGTGAGAGTAACCCATCTTGCTCTGCTATAGGATCTTTGGTAGAGACAGCACCTATTCACGGGATCGAACCCGGGACTCTGGAGCTGTAAGCGCTGTAAGGAAGCAACTCTACCGCTTCACCACCGTGCCGCCCTCGTGAAGGTTGCAGCACAGATAGGTAAGGCAGTGAAGACAGCATAGGGAACACTTGGCTTCAGTAGCTTGGGGCCTAGAATATACGAGCAAGATGTTTCTGACACATTTGGTAAGCCGTTTAGTTTAGAAATACAGCATGGAAACAGGTCCATCGTAAAAACATAGAAAGGGTCTACGTGCTGTCAATAGACAATAGACAATAGACAATAGGTGCAGTAGTAGGCCATTTGGCCCTTCGAGCCAGCACCGTCATTCAATGTGATCATGGCTGATCATCCCCAATCAGTACCCCGTTCCTGCCTTCACCCCATATTCCCTGACTCCACTATTTTTAAGAGCCCTATCTAGCTCTCTCATGAAAGCATCCAGAGAACCGGCCTCCACTGCCCTCTGAGGCAGAGAATTCCACAGACTACCCAGGCACTCTGGGAGGTTTCCGGGACCGCTGGGCACCGCAGGTGGCTGAATGCTTCCTTGACAAGGATTGTAAGATAGTTGTATAATATTTTATTGTTTGCCTTGTATTATGTTGGTGGGTTCTGTTTTGTTTTATTGCATTGTAAATATTATTTCAATATTTGAATAAATATTTTTATGAATACATTTTTTTTTTTTAAAGCTGGATACCAAGCTCACGGCACTGGGTCTCTGCACATCCCTCTGCAATTGAATCCTCAACTTCCTCATCCACAGATCACAGTCTGTTCGAATTGGCAGAAATACTTCTTCCTCATTAACAATCAGTAAGGGAACACCTCAAGGCTGCGTGCTCAGCCCCCCTGCTCTACTCTATACTCATGACTGTGTAGCCAGACATAGTGCGAACTCCATCTTCAAGTTTGCCGACGACACCACCGTTGTTGGATGAATTACAGATGGTGATGAGTCACAGTATAGAAGTGAGATCGACCGATTGACCAAATGGTGGCAGCACAACAACCTGGCTCTCAATATCAGTAAAACCAATGAACTGGTTGTGGGCTTTGGAAGAGGAAAGATGAGGTTTCCCTTCCACGGTAAACATCTCAATGTCTACCTTACTTTGGCAGCTCAGTCTGGCATAGACTAATTTATTCAATGGGTACATGGATAGAGATGGGTACTTGGCGGTCGACCAATGCATGACAGTCGAAGAGCTGGTTTTGTGTTTTATGATTCTATGACTCACTGTCTCTAAACATCCATTCCCTCTATCACCTGTGCAAAATGTCTACAGTGTGTTCCATCTGCAAAATATGCATATTTACTTCCTCGACTACTGTGACAGCACCTCCCTACTGAAGAGCTCCTGGAGCGGGGCCTACATCACTGCCCCGCGCGGCTTGGAATGGCCGCGGGACTCTGCGAGCGCACGCCGGGGGCTCTAACAGCAAGACCCGGTGTGCGACCTCGCACCACCCGGCGTGGCTTTAATGGCCGCGGGACAATCACCATCGCCAGCCGGGGGCTTTGACTTTGACTCTGACATCGGGGGGGGGAGAGTGCAGTGGAGAGATAAGGTTATTTGGCCTTCCATCACAGCAATGTGATGGATGTTTATGTTAATTATGTTGTGTCTTGGGTCTATTTGTTTGTAATGTATGGCTGCAGAAACGGCATTTCGTTTGGACCTCAAGGGGTCCAAATGACAATTAAATGTATCTTGTATCTTGTATCTAACTTTGATCTCTCCCACTAGAAGTGCAAGCGCATAGGCTGCCTGGAAACACCCCCTCTCTCATGTCGCCTTCCAAGTCACACACCATCTCGACGACTTCATCGCTGGGTTCAAAATCCTGGAGGAACTGGGGGAGTTCAAGAAAGCAGCTGAGTACCATCTTCTCAAACATAATTAGGGTCTTGACCAAGTTGGGTTATTAGCAACTGGAATAAATTAAAAAATGGAATTAGCAGAACTGACAGAATGACCTACGCCCCATTGTGTAACTTCAACTTCAACATAACTGAATTCTATTGTGATGATCATGTTGATGAAGAACTACATATACACCAGTCTTCAGTAAAATAGTACTGATTTCTAAACTTAAACCCCAAGACTTGTAAATAAAGTTCTAATACGTTTCCAGTGATATCATAGTACCATTAATTTAATTGTGATTTTTATTGTAAACATAGAGTGTGATTTCTTACCTTATAAAAGAAAGCCTACAATTTATATAATGAGAACCTCAGAGTGATTCAAATCACTTTATGTTCAATGAAGTGTGGTGACTGTTAGAGCACACGACAGCCAGTTTCTCAAAAGCAAGACTAAAAGGTTGGTCACGTGCGATCGGCCCTTTCAAGTGTAAGTTTGGGTTACAGACGGGATCTGGGTCATGGAGAAGAGGTCTGTGGTAGGTATAAGGGGTAAGATGAACTATTGGAATCTCATGGGTTAATTCAGGTTATCTGAGATTAAAGGAGTGGGTCTCTGTTCTTCAAAACACAGCCACAAGATTTCTCACGTACACAGTCATACAGTGTGGAACCAGGCTCTTCAGCCCTACTTGGCCATGCTGACCACCAAGCCCATCTACACCAGTCTCACATGCCCATGCTTGGCCCATAGCCCTCTAAACCTATCCTATTCATGTACCTGTCCAGTGTCTTTTAAATGTTATGATAGTACCCGTCTCAACTACCTCCTCCGGCAGCTCATTCCTGATACTCACCACTCTTTGCGTAAAAAAGTTACCCCTCGGGTGCCTATTAAATCTTTCCCCCCTCATCTATAGATGGCTTAACATTACATATCCATGTTCAACAGAGCATTCAACTCTCGGTAATATATGAGTGGGATACTCAAATCTGTGTGGTCAATTTTGGACTGGAATCCACAATTTTCTGATCCACAAGAACCCCATAGCCAGAGATAACGTTAGTTGATGTCATGAAGAGTAATTGGCACCAGCAGAGTTCAGATAGTGTGAACAATTTGTACCTTGCAAAGATTCCCCAACAAACCTTCATTGGTCATTGCTAAATCTCACTTGCCATACAGCAAAAACATGCAAGACCTGCAGATTGCAAACAAAAGAAAACACATTTACTGTGCTTTGATTTTGATAGCAATTATTTAAATTTTGCTTGTATCCTGCTGTTGTTGTTTCAATGATTCTGAGCTGGTCGTTAAGTTAGGGAACAGCTATACAGCTATCTCCATCGGCAAATCGAAATTGTAAAACATATATGAATGTAGTTTAATTAATAGCAATTATTTTGCAAATTTAACTTCCTATTTATTCTAATAAAATAGAATAAGCACCATTTAATGACAACAGCAATTAGATAAATAGAAATTGAATTTAAGATACATTGCTTATGGAATTTAAACAGCACCAAATTTAAAATGTATCGTAACAAACAAAGACGTTGAAAGTCAGTAATTAGGATCCCCTGATGAACTGATGATTGAGACAGAGAGCAGCTGAGCCCAAGGAAGTTAGCAGGATTTCCATCTGCTCTTTGCTGAGTTGCTGTTTTCATCCTGAGTGACTGAAAAGATAAGTCACAATAATCATGGATCGGGAGCATCAGCTGGTTCGACATTTAAATGAATCACTAGAGATGAAGCGGGAGACTCGGAGAAATGTCCTTCCACCGAGTGTCGTTGGAGGTAAAACAAAAGCTGGACATGCTGAAAATACTCAGCTGATCAGGCAGCATTTGTGGAGAGAGAGACAGTGTTAATACTTCAGTCACTGCCCTTTCACCCAAGTCCCACCATGAAGGGTCATCAACCAGAAACTTAAACTCTGTTTCACTCTCCACAGATAATGCTCGACCTTTTGTTGCTGCTGTGGGGAACAAAACTGTCCACAGTAATTCTGACAGTGTCCACTCAGGTAGGCGGCGCGACTCTCGTCAGCAGCGGCCTCTGCAGCCCGTCTGCGTTTTTATTATTTTTTGTCTATGTTTTTATGTAGTTTTTGTTATTTTTTGTTGGGGTATGTGTGTGGGGGGGTGGGGTGGGGTAGGAGGGAGGGGGTAACTTTTAAATCTCTCCCTGCACGGGAGACCCGACCTTTTCTTTGTCGGGTCTCCTTTGTCGTTGGGGCTGCAACGAGGAACGGCCTCCATCAGGAAGACCGGGGGCTCTGGTGCCGACTACTCACCATCACCGTCGGGGAGCTGGCCGAGTCCAGAGCGGGTGGAGCGGTGGTGGAGCGCTGCTGCGGCCCGACCTCCGGAGATTCGGAGGCTGCAACTGCGGGTCTGGCGGACGGCGGCACCGGGAGCCCGCGGGTCACTGGAGGGAGACTGCTTTTCAGGGCTCCCGCAACGGCGACTTCTCCCGCCCGAGTTGCGGGGTCGAAGAGCTCCTGGAGTGGGGCCTTACAGCACCGCCCCACACGGCTTGGAATGGCCGCGGGACTTTGCGAGCGCACGCCAGGGGCTCTAACATCAAGACCCGGTGTGCGACCTTGCATCACCGGGCGTGGCTTTAATGGCCGCGGGACATTCGCCATCGCCAGCTGGGGCTTTGACTTTGACTCTGACATCGGGGGGGGGGATTGCAGTGGAGAGATGAGTTTTTTTGGCCTTCCATCACAGCGATGTGATGGATGTTTATGTAAATTATGTTGTGTCTTGGGTCTATTTGTTTGTAATGTATGGCTGCAGAAACGTCATTTCGTTTGGACCTCAAGGGGTCCAAATGACAATTAAATTGTATCTTGTATCTTGTATCTTATCTTGTATCTTGTAATCTGCTAATAAAGGGAATCTTTCTTCACAATGTGAGGAGGCATTTGCTAATGAGGGCATCTATCAGCACAATGATAATATTAATAAAGGTGATATATTGTTTGATTGATTGAATTGATTGAAAAAGTACAGCATGTATTGGTTGGCTGACTGGTTAGCACACAACAAAAACTTTTCACTGTACCCCGATGATAAACTAAACTAAATGGAAACATGCCCATCAAGTCCACACCAACCATTGATCACCTAAACACACTAGTTCTATTTATTACCACTTTGTATTTACTCCCTACAGTGTAGGAGAAATTTACTGAGCCCAACTGGCCTACAAACCTTCGTTGTCATAGATATATTTCCCATAGATACATTTGTTTTTCATAGCTTCATGTGTGGCAGAGACCAGATCTTAGCCAGAACATGGTGAGACTGTGTTGATGCTACAAGACATTTTGTGGCTTCCGTACTGTTTCCCTGAAATAACGTGAAGTGGTGGACATTATGTGACGGGATTGTCACTGACATCTTGCAAGGGATATTACATAGAAACATAGAAACTAGGTGCAGGAGGAATCCATTCGGCCCTTTGAGCCAGCACCGCCATTCATTGTGATCATGGCTGATCGTCCCCTATCAATAACCCGTGCCTGCCTTCTCCCAATATCTTTTGACTCCACTCCCCCAGAGCTCTATCTTTTTATTTTTTTTTTTAATTTTTTTTTAATTAGAATTACAATACTACACAACACATATATCTTAATACATTTTTTGTACCGCTTCATTTTTTTTTTGAGCTTTAAGAAAAAGATAGAAGTAAAGAAAGTAAAGAAAGTGCGCAAGAGTCGTGCAGTGCAAGAGTGTTGGGAAAAGAAAGCCCCTCCCAATAGAAAGTAGACCCTTGACAATCCTCTATTAGCCCCCAAAGCTCTATCTAACTCTTTCTTAAATTCATCCAGTGACTTCGCCTCCACCGCTCTCTGTGGCAGGGAATTCCATAAATTCACAACTCTCTGGGTGAAAAAGTTTTTTCTCTCACCTCAGTCTTAAATGACTTCCCCTTTATTCTAAGACTGTGGCCCTTGGTTCTGGACTCACCCAATATTTGGAATTTTTTTCCTGCATCTAGCTTGTCCAGTCCTTTTATAATTTTATATGTTTCTATAAGATCTATAAGATCTTATTGTGCATAACCTGTGGAGATTAGGTCTTTGTTTTTGTCTCGATGGACTCCTCAATGTATTTTATGATCTCCTGCAGTCAGTGAGGGTGACCTGACAGCTCTCCGTACCACCGACTCAGTGTGTATCCACGTCCCCCACATCATGGCAGCATTGTAAGGGCTAGTAAGAGCACAGCGATCAAATTGACCCTCGAGTGCAGGGGTTCCCAACCCTTTTTGTCCCGTTTGCCCCTGGCAACTTTAATAGCACATAACAGTGTTATTTCACTTATTTATGAACAACTAATGATGAACAGATACCGGTACAGACACCAGAACCAAACACAGTCAGTCAATGAGAAAAAAATTTGTACAATCCTGAATCAACAAATTTACCCCCAGTGTGTCTCTTATCCGTCTCCAGCATAGTAGTACCTGGTCCATTTGCTCATCCTTTGTGGTGCTAGTTTCTATTGCGGTGCTATGATGTATTAGTTACATGAATGCACTGTCGCTATCGTCAATGTTCCCCTTTTCATCCTCTTCTTATCCCACCAGTGACCCCTCCCACGTCAGCTGTACCTACTTTTTAGAACATTGAATAGTACAGCACAGGAACAGGCCCTTTGGCCCACCAAGTATATGTTTTCCAGGAGCCAACCTAACACAGTGCAGGTGCCTGCACATTGTCCATATCCTTCCTTTCCTTGCTTATTAATGCGTCTGAATGCATGCCTCTGAACCAATGCTATTGTATTAGCTACCACAACTGATTCGGCAGCATGGTCCGGGCTTTTGACTATATAAAAGACTTGCCTCACATGTCTTCTTTAAACATACCCCCTCTCACTGTAAAGCTATGACCTCTAGTATTTGCGAATTCCATCCCGGAATAAAACACTGAATAAGCATCCATCTATGTCTCTCATTGTAATTTCCATGCAGGTTCTTTGGGGCACAGCAGCATTGCCTCCATCAGGTACAGAGTTATCTGGTGGCTCTGGGTCAGTGGCTGCCCATTCAATGATACCCCTCAGTGTAGACGGACGGCCTCCTTCCTACTCTGCACCGCTGGCCAAAAATAGAAGAGATGAATAGCATTGTCATCTTGTCATTATCGCTCCTTTGGAGATACGTTGACATATATGAAAAATATGCTCTCAATTGTAAAGAAGTTAATCTTAATGTTGTATTGTTACTCAGACAATCTTGGTGCAGGTGGTGAATGACTGATAATGATAGCAGCCAATAGTAACTGACAATGATAACAGGACGTACCAGAGGTGCTGTTATTGACAGCCAATGAGAGGTACTGTAATTGATGTGTGAGCAAGTGTGTAAATAAAGTTTCTCTTCCAGTTTGAACAAGATGGATGCCCCACTGTGTTTTTTACTGCTCTGAATTATCTTTGGTCTAGCACTGGGTAGGCTGCAAGAATCGCTGCACCTCTGCCAACAAGATATGTTGTACGGATGGGGTGTAGGGAGAATGTATTTGGTGGAGAGAGGGCAGGTGGCTGGTATAGGAGGGGCTAAAGGTGCATGCGTGTGTGCTTGTACATATGCGTGTATGTGGACTACGAGTGTGGAGCATAGAACAGACTTGGGAGTGCTGGTGCACGATTCTATTTGCAAGTCGAAGCAGTAGTAAGGAAGGCAAATGCAATGCTAGCATTTATTTTGAGAGGGCTAAGGAACAGGGATGTAATGCTGAGGCTTAATAAGGCACCGGCCAGAACTTATTTGGAGCACAGTGAGCAGTTTTGGGCTCCATATCTGAGGAAGAATGCACTGGCGTTGGAGAGCGTCCAGAGGAGGTTTACAAGAATGATCTCAGGAATGAGTGGGTTAACATTTGATGAGGCACAGGGCGTGTACTCGCTGGAGTTTAGAAGAATGAGAGGGGACCTCATTGAACCGTGCCGAATAGTGAAAGGCATGGATAGTGGATGTGGAGAGGATGGTTCCACTAGTGGGAGATTCCAGGATCAGAGGCCATAGCCTCAGAATAAAAGAACGTACTTTTAGAAAGGAGACGAGGAGGAATTTCTTTAGTCAGAGGGTGGTGAATTTGTGGAATTCATTGCCACAGAAGGCTGTGGAGGCCGTCAATTTATATTTTTCAGGTAGATATTGATAGATTCTTGATTAGTCAGGGGTTATCCGGAAGAGGCAGAAGAATTGAGTTGAGAGGGAAAGATAGATCAGCCATGATTGAATGGTGGGGTAGAATCGATGGGCCGAATGGTCCTAATTCTGCTTCTAGAACTTATTAACTTATGAACAGGCCCTTTGGCCACAATGTCTGTGCCAAACATAAAGCCAAGACCAACACATAGTCCATACCACACCAGAACAAGGGGCCACAGTTTAAGGATAAGGGGGAAATCTTTTAGGACCGAGATGAGAAAAACATTTTTCACACGGAGAGTGGTGAATCTCTGGAATTCTCTACCACAGAAGGTAGTTGAGGCCAGTTAATTGGCTATATTTAAGAGGGAGTTAGATGTGGCCCTTGTGGCTAAAGGGATCAGGGGGTATGGAGAGAAGACAGGTACAGGATACCGAGTTGGATGATCAGCCATGATCATATTGAATGGCGGTGCAGGCTCGAAGGGCTGAATGGCCTACTCCTGCACCTATTTTCTATGTTTCTATTTCCTGCATATCCATATCCATATGCCAATCCCAATTCTCTGAAACCCCACTGTTGATTCTAATAATGCCACTGTCGTACAGTTTGTCTATTGGTCTAAGCTTGTATCTTGTAAAGTCATGACATTTCTTTTCGCATTGCCCGACGGTGCAGAAAGACATAGAAACATGAACATAGAAACATAGAAAATAGGTGCAGGAGTAGACCATTCAGCCCTTCGAGCCTGCACCGCCATTCAATATGATCATGGCTGATCATCCAACTCGGTATCCTGTACCTGCCTTCTCTCCACACCCCCTGATCCCTTTAGCCACAAGGGGCACATCTAACTCCCTCTTAAATATAGCCAATGAACTGGCCTCAACTACCTCTGTGGCAGAGAATTCCACAGATTGTGTTGTCACCTCCTGCAACACGCTTCAAATGTTAATTCTTTTGGGTTTCCTTCTCTTCAGGCTCACAGATCTGCCCTCCAACCTTTATCTCATTCTCTGTACAAACTACTTTCACAGTGTTTCTAACACATTCCTGGCCAGTTTCTCGATTTCTTTGCAGGGAGCCTGATTGGGTATCAGTTCTAAATACTGCAGATGTTTAGCGCACCAAGTTTCTCACCGGAACCTCCTCACCATCCCTGTAGCAGCACTTGTTAGCATGTCATGGATTCATGCAAAGCAGTCTGTTGATAAAAAAATAATGCAGAGGAAGCTGTTAAACACAATTATAGTCTCTCAGCAACTTTTGTTCTTCCTACTGGACCAAGTAATGAACATCCCAGCAAGTTTGCACTCCCTAAGGTATGCTTCAGCTATTTAAAGTACTCACTTATATTGCGTCAGCCCTCTAACAAGCATAGCACAAACTGAAGTATTTATTACTGTTAGTCAATTGGTGGACATGTTAGATAGAAATCGAAAGTTGCAGCTCAGCACTATCATCCGTGCATGTTGCAGTTAACAGAAACTTTCAAATGTATTTCCAGTAATAACACCGACCCATTCGAGCAAATGCTTGATCTGACTTCAATGGCATTCACACAACAAATTAAGTATAAAGCAGTAGAAATCACCAGGCATTTAAAAATACATCTAATATTCCCCAACGGGTAGAAGAAAGTAAACTTGTATTGAGAAAACAACCTCACTTAACTTTCTTGCGCAAGAATATTTTGCCATTCAAAAAAAGTTTTGAAGAATGCAATTGTATTGTATTGTATTGTATTGTATTTTAATGACCACACAGCCAGGCTGGTGGAATTTTGGGTTGTCAGCAGCGATACAATAATAAAGAATACACAACCACAATATAAAATGTAACACAAACATCCACCACAGCATTCATCACTGTGGTGGAAGGCACAAAAATTTGGCCAATCCTCCTCCATTTCCCCCCCGTGGGCCGGACCAGAGTCCAGAGTCAGTCCAGGATCGGCTCTTCCTCACCGGAGACCGCGGCTTTAAGTTGTTGTAGTCCGCAGGCCAGCGGTCGAGATTTAAAGTCTCCGCCTCAGCCAGAAGCACCGTAGACTGCAGGGCCGGTGGTCGAAGCTCCCCTCCAGGGGTGTTGGTAAGTAAATGCCGGGCCCATGGTAGGAGTTGGCCGCAGGCCGGCAGTGATGGCTTCTTCTTCCCCCGGGTCCCCCACGAGGGATCCCGGGCTGTAGACGCCGCACCAGCTGAAGCTCTGCAGACCGCGGCTTCAGGCTGCGACTTCAGGCTGCCAGCTGCCCCGGGCCAGTGAAACGGAGCGCTCCCCTCCAGCAAGCTCCAGCGAGGGCTCACCCGCTCCACAACGAGAGTCCACGCTGCACCCGCTGCTGAAGCCCCGGGCGCGTCTCCGGGAAAGGCCGCGCCGATCCTTGATGTTAGGCCACGGGGGAGGCGACCTGGAAAAAAGTCGTCTCTTCATGAAGGAGGCGATCGAAGCGGTTTCCCCCTTACACCACCACCCCCCCCCCCCCCCCCCACACACAATACACACAAAGAAACACAAAATACATACTTTAAAACATACTAAAAAATAAGAAAAAGTTGATTATGCCAGTGATTTCTTAGTGAGATATATTTATTTTTCAATCACTGAAGCTAGGTGATATATTTTATAATCTCTTTCTTCAACGGTGATAAGACTTTTTCCCATGTCATATCTCCGTTCGCTCTGCGGCCGAACATTGAGGAGCTGGCGGCCTCCAACTGGAATCGACCTTGAGGGTGCCAGTCGCAGAGCCTGTGGACATACCATCGCGGAGCTGGCTGACTTTCGGAGCCTGTGATGATGCTACGATTGCGGCTACGACTCGACTTTCGGAAGCTTCGGCCGCGGACCCTATGGTCAGTAACATCAGGAGCTCGCAGGTCCCTGGTTGGCAACCGATTTTTTGGGAGCTCTTGCAACAGCAGCTTCGTCCGCCCCAAATCGCAAGGCTTGAATCGGCCCGTTTGCCGAACCTTTCATCGCCCGGCGCAGCTTAAAATCGGCCGTGGGATCTTCCATCGCCCGGCGGGGGCTTCAATATCGGAGCCTCAATCGTCTCAACACAGCGGTTTGACTGCCTGACTGCTGGAGACGAAGCAAAGAACAGATAAGACTTTTTTTACCTTCCATCACAGTGAGGAGGTGCCTGGAGGAGAGTCACTGTGATGGATGTTTGTGTTAAATTTATGTAATTGTGTGTTTTGTTGCTTTTTATTTTTATGACTGTATGATAACTAAATTTCATTCAAATTTGTTTTTAAATGACAAAAAAAGAAATGTAATTCAATTACTATGTCTATTCTTTATCTTTGGAAGGATTCCAATCACACCTGCTCTTTGCTATGATTTCAGCTAAATATAAAAAGTGAACTTATCTACTTTGGTGGCAGAAAGATAGAAACAGAAGGCATTTGAATGATGTATGATTAGGAAAGGGCAAGCCTAGGTATTCTTATCTGCCAGTCAATGATAATCGCCACACGGTGGAGTATAGGCCAAGTCAGGAAGTATAGACAGCACCCGTAGTCAGGATTGAACCTGGGTCTCTGGCACTGTAATGCAGCAGCTCAACTGCTGCGCCACCATGCTGCCCCAGTTTTGTTTCAATATCCAATTTCGACTTGTATTCTATCAGATTCAGATTCAGATTCAATCTTTATTGTCATTGTGCAGTGTACAGTACAGAGACATAGAAATGCAGTTAGCATCTCACCCAGAAGAGCGAACATAGAATAATGAGCAGTTATATATATATATGTACAAACAGTAGCAGTAGTGCAATTTTACTGGGGGAAGGAGTGTCCGGGGGGGGGGTGATTGGCAGTCACCAAGGTGCAGAGTTAAGTAATGTAACAGCCGCAGGGATGAAGCTGTTCCTGGACTTGCTGGTCCGGCAACGGAGAGACCTGTAGCGCCTCCCAGATGGGAGGAGGGTAAACAGTCTGTGGTTGGGGTGAGAGCAGTCCTTGATGATGCTGCACGCCCTCCGCAGACAACGCTTGCTTTGGATAGATAGATAGATAGCCTTTTATTGTCATTCAGACTTAGTCTGAACGAAATTGCAGCAGTCATACATATAATACAATACAATAAAACAACAATAAACACACATTAACATCCACCACAGTGAGTCCACCCAGCATCTCCTCACTGTGATGGAGGCAAAAGTTTTAGGTCGCAGTCTCTTCCCTCCTCTTCTCCCTGTGCGCTGGGGCGATACCCCCCCCCCCCCCCCCGGGCGATGAACCCCCCCTGGACCGGGCCGCCCCGACATGGGCGTCGCTTCTCCCCCGGACCGGGCCGCCCCGACTTGGGCGTCGCTTCTTCCCCGGACCGGGCTGCCCCGACTTGGGCGCCGAACCTCCCCCGGACCGGGCCGTCCCGACTTGGGCGTCGCTTCTCCCCCCGGACCGGGCCGCCCCGACTTGGGCGCCGAACCTCCCTCGGGCTGCCAGCACCGCACCTTCCCGAGCTCGGCCGCTCCGACGGGAGCCTCGTTCCACCCTCGGGCTGGCCGCCCTCACGGGAGCGTCCCAGCCTCTTCCAGCCCTGAGCCGGACCACCCTCACGGGAGCGAGCTCAGAGCGAGTCTTGACGGTGCTCTGCCTCCGGAGCCTCGAGGTCGTCAACTCCATTAGGCCTCAGCGCAGACGGAGGCAGAGAAGGGGAATATGTCAAAAAGGTCGTATTCCCCCGCAGGGAGAGCGAATCCTGTTTCAACCCCCCCCCCCACCAAAACACAAGCTAAAACCAAAAAACTAAACTAACCAAACAAAATAAACAATATAAAAAACACAAAGACAACGGGACCGCCGGTAAGCCGCTGCAGCCAGAGCCGCGCCGCCACTCCGATAGACTCAATGGAGGGGAGCGAGGAACCGGTGATGCATTGGGCAGTTTTCACCACCCTCTGCAATGCTTTCCGGTCGGAGACAGAGCAGTTGCCAAACCATACTGATGCAGTTGGTAAGGATGCTCTCGATGGTGCAGCGGTAGAAGTTCACCAGAATCTGATGAGACAGATGGACCTTCTTCAGTCTCCTCTGGAAGAAGAGACGCTAGTGAGCCTTCTTGACCAGTGTTGAGGTATTGTGGGTCCAAGAGAGGTCAAGAGAGATGTTCACCCCCAGAAACCTGAAGCTGGAAACACGTTCCACCTCCGTCCCGTTAATGTGGATGGGGGTGTGCGTGCCACCTCTGGACTTCCTGAAGTCTACAATGAGCTCCTTGGTCTTCTTGGAGTTAAGGGCCAGGTTGTTGTCAGTACACCATGCTGCTAGGAGCTGGACCTTCTCCCTATAGGCCGACTCATCATTGTTGCTGATGAGGCCAATCACCTTTGTATCATCTGCATACTTGATGATGGTGTTAGTACCATGTACAGATGTGCAGTCATAGGTGAAGAGGGAGTAGAGGAGGGGGCTCAGCACACAGCCCTGTGGAACGCCGGTGTTCAGGGTGAGGGTTGAAGAGGTGTGCTTGTCTAACCTCACAGACTGGGGTCTGTTGGTTAGAAAGTCCAGTATCCAGTTGCAGAGGGAGGGGTCGATGCCCAGGTCGTTGAGTTTGGTGATCAGTTTAGAGGGGATAATGGTGTTAAATGCTGAGCTGTAATCGATGAACAGCATTCTCATGTAGGTGTCTCTGTTGTCAAGGTGGGAGAGGGCGGAGTGAAGTGCCGTTGAGATGGCATCCTCCGTACTCCTGTTCTTGCGGTAGGCAAACTGATAGGGGAAACGGTAGGCGAAACTAATAAGATCAGAATTCAGTTATGATTTGTAATATTGACCACCTCAGGCAATTGAGGAAATTCAGAGTGTCTCCGAGGATCCTCCAGTGCTTCTACGCAGCGGCGGTGGAAAGCATCTTGTCCGGGAACATTACCATCTGGTTCGGGAATTGCTCTGCCAAGGACAAGAAGGCTCTGCAGAGAGTAGTGCGTTCGGCCGAACGCACTATGGGAACTTCACTCACCCCCCTGCAGGAACTATACAACAGGAGGTGCAACTCCAGAGCAAACAAAATCATGAGAGACCTCTTCCACCCCTGCAACGGACTGTTCCAGCCGCTACGGTCGGGCAAACGCCTCCGTTGCCATGCAGTGAGAACGGAGAGGTTGAGAAGGAGTTTCTTCCCAGAGGCAATTCGGACTGTAAACGCCTTTCTCACGAGGGACTAACTGTACAGAACGTTTTTCCTTCTATTATTTATTATGTAAAATAATATGTGTGTTATGATTGTGTTTATAATTTGTTTGGTGGTTTTGTTGTTCCGCGAGCATTGCCACTTTCATTTCACTGCACATCTCGTATGTGTATGTGACAAATAAACTTGACTTGACTTGACTTGACAAGATATCTTTACAGAATTTTAAAGCTTTGGTACTTTATAAGGTCATGTCATAAGTGATAGGAGCAGAATTAGGCCATTCAGTCCATCAAGTCTACTCCGCCATTCAATCATGGCTGATTTATCTCTCCCTCCAAACCCCATTCTCCTGCCTTCTCCCCATAACCCGTGACACCCGTACTAAGCAAAATTCTATCTATTGCTGCTTTAAAAATATCCATTGTCGACCTTCTGTGGCAAAGAACTCCACAGATTCACCACCCTCTGACTAAAGTAATTCTTTCTCCCTTCCTTCCTAATGGAATGTCGTTTAATTCTGAGGCTAAGACCTCTAGTCATAGATTCTCCCACTATATGAAACATCCTCTCCACATCCACTCTATCCATTATTTAATGAGGCCCTCCCTCATTCTTCTAAACTCAAGCGAATACAGGCCCAGTGCCGTCAAACATTCATCATGTTAACCCATTATTCCTGGAATCATTCTTGTAAAACTCTTCTGGACCCACTGCAGAGCCAGCACATCCTTCCTCAGATATGGTGCCAAAAATTGCATACAATATTCCAAATGTGGCCTGACCAGCACCTTATAGCAGCTCAGCATTACATCCCTATTTTTATATTCTAGCCCTCTTGAAATAAAAAAAGTTGTTGAAATAATATTTTAATAGGATTTCATGTAATATCTCACATCTTGTTGGCTGGGGTAATATGCATGTAACATGTATCAAAGTGAAAAACCTGTGAGAAGTTGAAGAAATCTGGGATAATTCAAGGCTGGACAAAATGTCTTCAGGTCCCAACAGCTCAATGCAAATCTGAAAAAAACATTATGTGCTGCAAATCAAATTATGATCAGTTAGCCTTGGGTTAGTTCACAAAATACTTTCTAATTTTCATTTCATGGGGGAATATTTTACGTGGAAACATAGAACAGACTATTTTCAGAGATCGTGGTGGAGGAATCAGGTACATTGTCTATAAGGTAGACGTCTTAGAGGAATGTTGTCTGCAGTGCAGTTAGCCCAAATTAGACCAGTCTACAGATGTTTGTCTATTTGAAATCTATTTGCCATATCTCACCACTTTTGCTTAATATGTAAATATCAATTTGCAATTTAAAACTTCTTTCTATATCGGTTGCCATGACAATTAAATTTATATCATGGGAAATCTTCTACGTGGTTTATTATTCCTTCATGTTATTTCTTTATAAATGTAGTGAATATTTGACCCTGGCTGGGCACCACTGGTCACATTCTCCTACTTTAGGGGGCATTGTTTTTGTCTTGGCACTATATTGTTTGATTTTATACACTGAACTTTCTTTTGTAGTTTACCACAGTGTCTACTGGGTACTATATTTATATATCTGTTGTACTGCAGCAAGTAAGAAATTAATTGTACCATTTTGGGGGCATATGACAATAAAACACCTTTGACTGGATTTGACTCTTGCTAATCTGCCTATTTTCCCTGCTAGACATAAATGCTGGGGAAACTCAGCGGGTGAGGCAGCCTCTATGAAGCAAAGGAAATAGGCGGTGTTTCGGGTCGAGATGTCTGAAGATGGGTCTCGACTCGAAACGTCACCTATTTCCTTCGCTCCATAGATGCTGCCTCACCCGCTGAGTTTCTCCAGCATTTTTGTCCACCTTCAATTTTCCAGCATCTGCAGTTCCTTCATAAACATATCTGTTTTCCCTATTCTCTGTCTCCTGCCATTCGGGCAATTTCCTGACCAGATCAATAATTTGTTTTCAAAACTGTGAGCTTTCACCAATAATCTCTTATGAATAACATAATTTCATATTCAGTGATATTCTCACCTCTTCCAAACAATTCAATCTATTCTGTTAAGCATGACCTCTCCTTTATAAATCTATGCAGCTTCTCAGTTTAGCTGAATATTTTCATCATATTCCATCAGTACATTTTTTATGTTGGGCTGGCCGATTGATAATTTCTTTATTACTCTCTCTTAACTTTATTAAGTCAAGTCAAGTGAGTTTATTTCAATGGGGACCCAAAGGCAAAGTTTTAGGAACCAAGGAAAAAGATCTCATCTTCAAAAATAAATCATGTCCCTTTAATTTCAAGTTTCTAATTTATAGTTTTGTGCATTTGTTGTTAACCATTGCTTTTATTGAAGAAAAATTAATAATAACATGTTCTTCCCTATTGTATTAGGTCTTAAATGTTTCTGTGAAACTATTAAAATCAATGTAATCCATGAAAGCTGGCGAGGTCCTGCCTCCAACCTTGTTGATAGTCAAGTATGTCATTGACAGGTCAAGTCTTACATTGCTGGCCACAGCTGGTGTCTGCCCTCCATATCTGGCTCAGATAATTGTAAGCACACTGTTGGTAGGTTGTAGGTGGCACTGTATGGGGACTATATTAACTCAACACCCCTCATTACCGAGATTGAGATGTGAAGGAAGGAACTGCAGTTGCTGGTTTAAACTGGAGATAGAAGCAACATGCTAGAGTAACTCAGCGGGACAGGCAGCATCTCTGGATAGAAGGAATGGGTGACGTTTTGGGACGAGACCCTTCTTCAGACTGTCAGGGGAGAGGAACTTATAGAAACTTACAAAATTCTTAAGGGGTTGGTCAGGCTAGATGCAGGAAGATTGTTCCCGATGTTGGGGAAGTCCAGAACAAGGGGTCACAGTTTAAGGATAAGGGAGAAATCTTTTAGGACCGAGATGAGAAAAATATTTTTCACACAGAGAGTGGTGAATCTGTGGAATTCTCTGCCACAGAAGGTAGTTGAGGCCAGTTGATTGGCTATATTTAAGAGGGAGTTAGATGTGGCCCTTGTGGCTAAAGGGATCAGGGGGTATGGAGAGAAGGCAGGTACAGGATACTGAGTTGGATGATCAGCC
Organism: Leucoraja erinaceus; assembly: GCF_028641065.1. Classification (NCBI taxonomy): domain Eukaryota; kingdom Metazoa; phylum Chordata; class Chondrichthyes; order Rajiformes; family Rajidae; genus Leucoraja; species Leucoraja erinaceus. The sequence continues at coordinate 53,464,283 of NC_073377.1, read as the reverse complement.
ATGATCATATTGAATGGTGGTGCAGGCTCGAAGGGCCGAATGGCCTACTCCTGCACCTAATTTCTGTGTTTCTGTGTTTCTGTGTTATTGTCATGTGTCCCTGATAGGACAATGAAATTCTTGCTTTGCTTCAGCACAACAGAACATAGTTGGCATTGACGACAAAACACATGAATAAATAAACTGATAAAGTGCAAACAACAGATAATGGGTTATTAATGTTCAGAGTTTTGTCCGAGCCAGGTTTAATAGCCTGATGGCTGTGGGGAAGTAGCTATTCCTGAACCTGGTCGTTGCAGTCTTCAGGCTCCTGTACCTTCTACCTGAAGGTAGTGGGGAGATGAGTGTGTGGCCAGGATGGTGTGGGTGTTTGATGATACTGCCAGCCTTTTTGAGGCAGCGACTGCGATAAATCCCCTCGATGGAAGGAAGGTCAGAGCCGATGATGGACTGGGCAGTGTTTACTACTTTTTGTAGTCTCTTCCTCTCCAGGGCGCTCAAGTTGCCGAACCAAGCCATGATGCAACCGGTCAGCATGCTCTACTGTGCATCTGTAGAAGTTAGAGAGGGTCCTCCTTGACAAACTAATTCTCCGTAATCTTCTCAGGAAGTAGAGGCGCTGATGTGCTTTCTTGATAATTGCATCAGTGTTCTCGGACCAGGAAAGATCTTCAGAGATGTGCACGCCCAGGAATTTGAAGCTCTTGACCCTTTCAACCATCGACCCGTTGATATAAATGGAATTGTGGGTCCCCATCCTACTCATTCCAAAGTCCACAATCAGTTCCTTGGTTTTGCTGGTGTTGAGGGCCAGGTTATTGTGCTGGCACCATATGGACAGTTGCTCGATCTCTCTTCTATACTCTAACTCATCCCCATCAGTGATACGTCCCACAACAGTGGTGTCGTCAGCGAACTTGATGATGGAGTTTGCATTATGACCGGCTATGCAGTCATGAGTATAGAGTGAGTACAGCAGGGGGCTGAGCACGCAGCCTTGAGGTGCACCCGTGCTGATTGTTATCGGGTCTGACACATTTCCACCAATACCAACAGACTGTGGTCTGTGGATGAGGAAGTCGAGGATCCATTTGCAGAGGGATGCGCAGAGACCCAGTTCTGCGAGTTTGGTAACCAGCTTGGAGGGGATGATAGTATTAAATGCCGAGCTGACAGCCTGACATATGAGTTTATATGGGCTTTGTGTAATTATCCAGTCCAAAAGGCTTCCTTTGAATCTGGAAAATGTAGAGTTTTGTACAACTGCAGGGTTCTCACCCACACTTGGGCTTGGAGATTTGTCGCATTTACTTTCTTCATTACTGACAGAAGGATCAAGCAGTTTGCACCTGTTAATTTTGGTGAGCCAACAACTCTTATTACAATAATAGTTTCCCATATGCTCCCCACATCCTTGATTGTTAACATTGCAGTAAATGTCTGCTAATTCCTTATAGTTATCAGATTGCAAAGTGCCCTTTTAACCCTTATATCAGCACCACCCACATTTTGTAAACATTTAAAAAAAGTCTACAGTCTTTTCCTTCACTCCTTTTCAAGCCGTATTTTTCCAGTATTCACATTTGAGCTTTCTCTACAATTTACTGATTTACAATCCTTAGATCAGCAACCGAGCATAATCTGGAATTAATGGTGAAAGCAGAGAGCTTGTGGTGAAAATAGATTGGTGGTCTTGATCCAATCAACATTTAACTGGATAAGACTTTGCCTCATGTTAGCCTGAATGTCACACGAGCAACTAACAGGCAGGGTGGCATTAAAGTGATGATGGAGAGAACTGTGCAATGAAGAGTTTGTGGATTTTTTAAAATAGATTCAAGAGAACTGTTTAACTGCAAAGGGATTTGGAAGTTCTGTTGCAGAACTCCCTAAAAGTTAATTTGCAAGTCGAATTGATAGTAAGGAAGGCAAATTCAATGCTAGCGTTTATATCAAAAGAGGACTGGAATACAAAAACAGAGATGTAGTGCTGAGCTCTATAAAGTGCTGGTCAGGCAGCATTTGCAGTATTGTGAGCAAATTTGGGCCCATATCTGAGGAAGGATGTGCTGGCTCTGGAGATGGTCCAGAGGAGGTTTAAGGGCCTGTCCCACTTGCCGATTTTTTTGGCGACTGCCGGCATCATATCAGTATTGCCAAAAGATTTTGAACATTTCATAATCCAGCGGCAACAAAAAAATGTTGCGACACTTGAAAAAATATCACGCATCATATATCATTACGCAGCGTCACCGCCACGTCATATGTCATCACGCCGCGCATTCTGTGACCTGATACGTCAATCAACGATGCCGTCAGTCACCGAAAAGAATCGCCAAGTGGGACATACCCTGTTCAAGAATGATTCCAGGAATGAATGGGTTAGCATATGATGAGCATTTGACAGCATTGGACCGTAAGTCGCGGATCTCATTGAAACTTACAGAATAATGAAAGGCATAGATAGAGTGGGTGTGGAAAGAATGCTTCTACTGGTGGGAGTCTATGACCAGAGGTCATAACCTCAGAAATAAGGGGCGCTCTTTTAGAAAGGTTAGGAGGAACTTATTTTGTCAGAGGGTAGTTAATCTGTGGAACACATTGCCACGGAAGGCTGTGGAGGCTAAAGGGCCTGTCCCACGAGCACACGACCTGCATGCGGCAAGCGCGACCAAACCGGAGACAGGGGCCGCGCGGAGGTCGAGTGATCCCCGTACAGGGCCGGTCCCACCAGCACGCGACCTGCATGCGGCGAGTGTGTACAAACCAGAAATGGGGGCCGCGCGGAGGTCTAGTGAGTGACGTGAAGTTCGAGCAAAGTCCGCGGGAAGTTCATGCGTGACGTACGGCGTTGAGATGCTGCGCACGCCCCGTCGAGGCAGTGCATATGGCGTCGATGCGGCTGCGGGCCGGCAGGCCTTTGCAGCGCGGAATTTTTTAACACGATCAGTTTTTCGGAGCCCCGCGCAATGTCGGGACCAGCTCCGCACCACTCCATACGGCTCCGGCAATCGAAGTGGGACCGGCCCCGCGAGGCCGGATGTCTCAAGCGACCACGTTAGGTAGTGCTTGCCGCATGGAGTCGTATGCTCGTGGGACAGGCCTTTTAGCCAGTGGATATTTTTAAGGCTGAGATAGACAAATTCTTGATTAGTACAGGTGTCAAGGGTTATGGGGAGGCAGGAAAATAGGATTAAGAGGCAGAGACCAGCCATGATTGAATGGCAGACTAGATGGGCCGAATGGCCTAATTCTACTCCTACAACTTGTGAACTAGTGTAATACAAGACAGAGAGAAGCATAGAAAGGAAATGGTTTATATCAAAGATACACACAAAGTGCTGGGGTAACTCAGTGGGTCAGCAGCACCCTGGAGAAAAAAGATGGGTGATGTTTCAGGTCAGGGTACTTCTTCAATCGCCCTCTCATACTACTACCTTACAGAAAATGTTCTTGATTTCTCCACCACGATCTCTGGAATTAGTCTGTTCTATGTTTCCATGCAAAATATTGCTCCCATGAACACAAAATTAGAAAGCATTTTGTTAACTAAGCCAAGACTAACTGATCATGATTTGATTTGCAGCATCATGTATTTTTATCTTCCGACCCAAAACGTCACATCCTTTTTCTCCAGAGATGCTGCCTGACCCGCTGAGTTACTCCAGCACTTTGGTCTTAGCCAGAAAGAGAAATAGTCCTGGGCTTCATTTTAAAGAATGAATGCTAGGAAATTAAACTGTTAGCAGGGGGAGAGAGTTCCAGAGGATGCGAGGATGTTCCCCTGGCTTACAAGCCATGAACTATGTGCCCCTGAAGCAGAATCATCATCACATTTAAAATATATCTGGATGACCATTCAAAGATTCATGACAGAGGCATAGAGTCATAGAGTGATGCAGTGTGGAAACAGACTCTTCGACCAAACTTGCCCACACCAGTCAATATGTCCCAGCTACACCTTGGTCCATATCCCACCAAACCTGTCCTATCCATGTACCTGTTCAACTGTTTCTTAAACATTGGGATAGTCCCAGCCTCAACTACCTCCTCTGGCAGCTTGTTCCATGTAACCACCACCCTTTGTGTGAAAAAGTTACCCCTCAGATTCCTATTAAATCTTTTCCCTTTCACCTTGAACCTATGTCCTCTGGTCCTCGATTCCCCAACTCTGGGCAAGAGAATCTGTGCATCTACCCAATCTATTCCTCTCATGATTTTGCACACCTCAAAAAGATCACCCCTCATCCTCCTGCGCTCCAAGGAATAGAGACCCAGCCTACTCAACCTCTCCTTATAGCTTGCACCCTCTAGTCCTGGCAACATCCTTGTAAATCTTCTCTGAGCCCTTTCAAGCTTGACAATATCTTTCCTATAACATGGTGCACAGAACTGAACACAATATTCTAAATGCGGTCTCACCAACGTCTTATACAACTGCAACATGACCTCCCAACTTCTATACTCTATACACTGACTAATGAAGGCCAATGTGCCAAAAGCCTTTCTGACTTACACAGCTAATTTTGTGATTTCTGTACAACATCATATAGGTTCCTCGAAACACCTCTCACTAATCTCTCACCAATTATGAAACTCCACCGTTCCGTGGTTTCTTCTAAAATGACCTCATATTTTTCCAAAACCTTAATTCTACTGAAGCTTCTCTGCATTATCCTCATAGCCTGCATTCACACCAAGTTTAGTATCTGCAACAGCTTAATTACTCCCTCCCCAACACACACAGACAGACACACAGACAGACGCACAGCACAGACAGACAGACGCACAGACAGACAGACGCACAGACAGACAGATGCACAGACAGACAGACAGACGCACACACAGACAGACAGACGCACACACAGACAGACAGACGCACAGACAGACAGACGCACAGACAGACAGACGCACAGACAGACAGACGCACAGACAGACAGATGCACAGACAGACAGACGCACAGACAGACAGACAGACAGACAGACGTGAGCATATGGAATGAGCTGCCAGATGAAGTAGTTGAGGCAGGAACAATAACAACATATAAAAGACAGTTGGACAGGTGCATGGATAGAAAAGGGATATGGGCGAAGTGCGTTGGTGGGACTAGCTTAGATGGGTGATCTTGGTCAGCCATGATGAGTTGTTCTGAAGGGCGTGGTTCTGTGCTCCATGACTATCATAAGGAGCCAGCAGGGACTTGCGGAGTTGAATAGCTTCCTCCTGTACTGAGAGTTTCGGCGATTCCATGTAAGCCAATTCTGAGACCATAAGATCCATGTGTGAGCTTGCTCTTTCACCAGTTTAACAGGGAAAGGATTGAAAAAGGCAAGTTTCATGTATGTATTGTCATTCGGACATCAAATGAGGCACGATCTGAAACAGTGTCACAATTGTAAACACAAGAGTCAACATGCACATAGCAATCTGTTCATCAGTTAATCGCTGTTACAAACAATTACTAAAGTGAGAAACAACCATCACCACTCCCACCCCCCCCAACCTCCCCCCCCCCCCCCCCCCCTCCCCCCCTCCAAACCATTCCCCCCCTCTCAATCACCCCCCTGCCAACCACCCCCCACCAGGGCTAATTCAAATCAATGCCATGGAGGATTCCATGTTCACTTGAGCAAAAGTGAATGGTATCCCAGCTTGATGTTTCATGCAAAGCAGCTACTTCTTGCATATGGTGTGCACAGCCTAAAGCTGTAGGACAACTGGTTCTATTTGATCTTGTTTGATTGTGCAAGCCGGGTTGATTGCATTCGTCGAAACAGGTCGGACCACGTGAAGGTTGCAATCTCCCACCCCATGCAAAGCAGCACTTCGCCAGAACTGAACGGGATGTAGGCCTGGATGTCAAATGAGGTCCTGAACATACAACTTAATAGATAAATCTGCTATAAAGGAGCACAGCTATGAAGATCCAGAGGCAAGTCTAGGTCACAGTAGAGGGCATGTGTGCAATAAACCAAACTGTAGTTTGCTCGAATATAAAACTGAGAGGAATTGCTGATTGAATGTTTCCTTTCCTTCTCTACAAGCAGAAAAGAGAGGAATGTATGACATTTGCAACTGCTGGTTTTCCAAGAGTCCTCTGGGCCAACAAGACTCCTTGTATCAATCCTAGGGTATGGAAGTACAGGAAGAGATACCATGACATCGATTTGTAAGCCTTTTCAGTCCACATTAATGTGACTATGAATTTTAATGCAACTTGGTGGAAGCCAGAATTCATTTCTCATGCTGTAGTTCAATATTTAAATGGTCCCAAGAGAAAAAAAAAAGCAGATGGTTTGGTTGGAGATGAGTCCTACCTTCTTCAGCCAAAGCAGACGACCTTAATAAAACCCCCCACAAGAGCACTCACCACAGAAACAATAACACCCAACCACCGCCAAGTTACTACACACACCAGAGGGATACTGCAGTTAAACCTTTGTTGCCTAGGCTGTGCAGTTGAGATGAACTGATCATCTATCCAGCTATTTTGGGTAATTATCACTAGCTGCTGCATGATATTGCCATCCAAAGCAGAGTATGTGTGGTGTGTGCTAAGGAGGAGGTCCTTTTGATTCAGTCTAGTTGACTGTAGAAATATTGGACTTGTACTGAGACAGCTTCTGTAAATTACAGCTATTAGTTTGGAAAGACATCTTTCAGTTGACCTCCGAAAATCGATGCTCTGAACATTGCCAAGCACCATTACAGAATCATAGCACTATTTTACTTCGGAGTCACGTGACTACGTGAAGAACCCGTCCAGCACGCATGCGCGACATGAGCATTCACGCAGTGCAACAGCGACGAACGGGAGTACGGGCGCTCCCGCTACAAGCTGAAAGAACGGACCGTTAGGTAAGTACTTACCCACAGGTTCGAATTGCGAAACTTGCTCTTCTTTGTGCACCAGATGAAAGCTGGAAAGAGCAAAGCAGCACAGAGGAAAACAGCCCCCGTTCGACTCCAGGGAAGGAGCATCCCATCAGTGGAGGGGGCGAGAGGCGGCACCTGGTCCGCACACGCTGCAGTCCACAGACACGGGTACCGAGCCAAAGCCCAGTCCACTAGAGCTGCCTGACCAACAGCAGCGGACAGGAGGGAAATCAACATACAAACCGGCCGGTAATCCCTGCACACTCCGACAAGGAGACTCGCCACCCGAGAACGACAGAGGCAGCCGCTTGAGCAAAGTTGGCGACCAATCATCGGGCTGGAGACAGACACACAGAAGACGGACAGGCTGGCTCATTCAGAGAGCCGGCAATTCAAACTACCGCCCGAGAGCGAGAAAGTGTCTGCCTCCAAGCCTTAGACAAAGGTCATGGAGCAAAAAAACTCCAGCGAGACGTGCCGCGGGAACTGGGGCAAGCTCACCAAGGGAGCACAAACACTCCCGCTGGCCATCGCCCTCATCAGAGGAGATCGGAGGGCTGGGCTGGTCAAGAAGAGGGGTCACTGGCTGAACAACGTCGGGAGTATGCTTGAGGTACAGGACCAGGAAGAGCTGCTGGGTGTGAGATACCGCTACGTGGCTACACCACGAGCGAGATGGCCGTTACAGCCTAATCTGGCGGCCAGCTTACTACCTGCCTTTTCTCTAAAAGCCTCTCCAAGACAGGTAGTCATGAGGCGTTGGACTTTATCATGCCTCCCCAAAATTACATCTGCTCGAAGTGCCTACCATTGTTGGGGGTACATTGAGCAGGGCATTTAAAAACCCAAAATCTTAAATTGCAATTGATACCCCTGATGTCGGCTATCATTTTGCATGCTCATTCCAGAGGGGCAGGGTAGTATGGCAAAACACCTGACCCTACTGTTCACAGTATGCAATCCGCAACCTCTCGAAGGAAGTCATAAAACCTGCCCTCAACCTAAAAAATTCACAGGACTGTGAGAACGCCGACCTCACAACCACAGATCCTGCTATCTGGCAAAGTTACCAAACCAAGCCTAAAAACTGGACGAGTGTCCAAGATATTCGGCATCATGAGGGCAGGACCTGGAATGAGCAAACCACACAAAACCAGACAGCAGTACCTCCATGCATCCACCAGTAAACGTCTACTTTATGGTACTGGTGAAAGCTCGGGACCCGCATGCCAGTCCCCGCAAGCCTTTTCAGGACAGGGCCCAGAGCGGGCCCCATGGAAAATGCTCTACCCCCCAACAACACCATCCCGACAGACAAGGAACCAGAAACCGAAGAAATGAACACACCACTAAACAACAGTGGAGGTAGGTGGGTATGGTTCCTACCATCACATAAAAGGTGAAGGGTTTGTGCTAACAGGGGGGGGGGGTGAACCACACCTGGTTTTGGAAGCATGAAGAACTATCACACTTGGTAGTTGTACCAAAAGTATTCAAGGACAAATATGGAATTAAGAAAACTTGCCACCAGTTCAGCATGCACCCCAAAGGGGTTTTTCCCTCCCACTAAAAAGGAAACATGAGGGACAAGCTGAACTGGAGAAGACATACAAAAGGGTCATAAAGAAGTCTAAATATGAACCTTTGGAACCGTATTAAATTTACCAAAAAACCCAAAAGATGGTGAATGTCGCACCATCATTGACTTAACCACTTGAATATTTTCACCAGGTATACACACTTCAATGGAAAACTTTGTAACTGCCAAACGTGGATTTCCTTCAGATACTTTATGGTAGGCATCGACTTAAAAGATGCATACTATTCAGTACCCAATTATAAAGATCTTCGGAGATACCTAAAATTTACCTGGATGGGGTAACTATGGCAGTATAAATTATTGACTAATGGGCTAAATATGAGCCAAAACTGTTTTCCAGATATTCAAACCAGCCCTGACACTATTAAGGAAACATATTGTCATGGCATATCACGATGATATTTAACGACAGACAAAAACCATGGAAATAGCTAAATCAGCAGCATTAGCTACTATAAACTTATTTAGCCTGGGCTCTGTCACACTATCTAGATAAATCTACGTTGACACCATCCACAACTATGGACTATCTGGTATTCAATAACTCAATCCACTTGTCTATAACGTTGCCAAAAGGAGAGTCAGCATAATTGACACAAACCTGTAACAAATTAATGGTTAACAACCATTCGACAAAGTGGCAAGAGTAATTGGGAAATTAGTAGCAGTATTAGCAGCTACTTAACTTGGACCTTTCCATTAGAGCTAATGGCAAAATAACCGATATCCAGATCAGGTGGTAAATGGACTAATCTGGAGTCATCATCACTACAGACACTGGGCATAAAACCTAGTTGGAAATGTTGGGTGCGTTCTATGGGTTAAAAGCATAATGTTCCGTAGTGCACCATTCGGCATGTTCGTTTATAAATTGACAATATCACAGTGGTGGCATATACTAAACCACATGGGCGGAATAAAATCGATATCATGTGACAAATTTGATTAACAATTTGGTAATGGTATGTCGTCAAACATATTTGACTATCAGCAACTTACCTACCAGGTGAGCTAAATACTGAACCAAAGTATTTGCTGAAATTACAAAGCAATATGGAACACCAGATATCGATTTCTTTGTATTCTGATTGAATCACCACGTACCGATGTATGTCGCATGGGAACCAAACCTTGAGGCAGCAGCAATGGATACATTCTCGCTGAACTGGGGGGAGGGGATCTAATCTCTATGGTTTTCTCCCCTCTTTCTACCTCATCAATCAGGTACTACGGCCTCATTAGTCGGGTACTACGCAAAATACAGATGGACTCTGCTTCAGGTATTTTGATAGTACCCGACTGGCCTACACAGCCATGGTTCCCAGTGGTCCTCGACATGGTCATCACCCCAATGACTTTCCCAGTAGACCAGACTTATTAACTCACCCGGTATCAGGCATAAGCCACCCATGCCACGATAAAATCAAACTACTGGGTTTGCAGATTTTGAAAAGGCCACTGCTGGGCCTGGGATTGTCAGACAGCACTATCAACACGATGACAGCATCCCACCGCATGTCCACAAGGAAACAATACTTGTCGAACATCAAGAGACTGTTCGAATACAGGAACTACATATTCAACTACTACAATAAACAATGTACTGGAGTTCCTGGCAGGCCTTCACCACAATGAAGGACTCAGCTACAGCACCATTAACACAGCCAGAAGTGCTCTGTCAGCCTACTTAATTCAGGCACCGGGACAACAGGCCATAGGGTCCCAACCGCTGGTGATCAAACTCATGAGAGGCATATTCAACTCTAATCCCCCAGACCTAGGTACACCCAAATCTGGGATGTCAGTGTGGTCCTGACATACCTTAGGGGATGGTCACCAGCCAGGTCCCTCACCCTGGAACAGCTAACCCTGAAGACGGTCATGCTGATGGCACTTGTCTCAGCACAAAGAGTCCAGTCCTTCCATCTACTACGATTGGACAATATGGTTATAACACCAGACCGTGTCTCATTTACCATTCAGGGGCTGGTCAAACAGAGCAGACCAGGAACATCAGGTCCAGTCATGGAATTCCGGGCATACCCACCTGAACCACGGTTATGTGTCATGACCCACTTATTGAATTACATTGACACAACAAGAAATCCCAGAGGGAGAGGAAAAGCCTTATGGGTCAGCCACAAGAAACCTCATGATCGGGTGACGAGCCAAACTATCTCAAGATTGCTCAAGCAGGTACTGGGAGCTGCTGGAGTAAATACTAACGTGTATAAATCTCACTCCACCAGGGCAGCATCCACATCAGCGGCTAAGAGGATGGACGTGCCTATGGACCACATCCTGGCTACAGCGGAGTGGTCTAGGGAGAAAAACGTTCCAAAAATTTTTATAACAAGCCGCTGGCAGAACCTGTATCGTTTGCAGAAAAAGTATTAGAATCTGCAAATATATAAATTAAGCCCAGGGGGAGCATTTTGCTTTGTTATTGTTTAAATAACACCATTATTGTTTTTACAAACAGATCATGGTTGATTACGATAACATATTTCCTCCCTCGAACACTCCATTGAGGATAAATGGGGATCCTGTGGATAGGGTGAACTGTTTTAAATATCTGTGAGTCCACATCTCCGAGGATATGACATGGGCATCACACGCCTCAGCACTCATGAGTAAGGCAAGGCAGCGCCTTTACCACCTCAGGCAATTGAGGAAATTCAGAGTGTCTCCGAGGATCCTCCAGTGCTTCTACGCAGCGGCGGTGGAAAGCATCTTGTCCGGAAATATTACCATTTATAATATTATTTGGGAATTGCTCTGCCAAGGACAAGAAGGCTCTGCAGAGAGTAGTGCGTTCATCCGAACGCACTATGGGAACTTCACTCGCCCCCCCTGCAGGAACTATACAACAGGAGGTGCAACTCCAGAGCAAATAAAATCATGGGAGACCCCTTCCACCCCTGCAACGCACTGTTCCAGCTGCTACGATCAGGCAAACGCCTCCGTTGCCATGCGGTGAGAACGGAGAGGTTGAGAAGGAGTTTCTTCCCAGAGGCCATTTGGACTGTAAACGCCTATCTCACCAGGGACTAACTCTACTGAACGTTTTTCCTTCCATTATTTATTATGTAAAAGAATATGTGTGTTATGATTGTGTTTATAATTTGTTTGGTTGTTTTGTTGTTTGTCTTTTGCACAAAAGTCCGCGAGCATTGCCACTTTCATTTCACTGCACATCTCGTATGTGTATGTGACAAATAAACTTGACTTGACTTGACTTGACTTGAATTACTTCCGCAACGAGCTTTAAAATCTTCACGTAGTCACTCACGTGACTCCGATGTAAAATAGTAAGATTAAACGAGCACTTACCAGTTCTAAGTTTGATCTGTATTTTATGAGGAGTTACGATGAGGGATTACGTGCCCTCCGCTCCCACCCTCAATTATAGAGATCAACTGGTATTTAAGTTCTCCTTTTCTTTACTATGTTTATTTCAATCATTGTGTCTTCAGTGATTCCACACCGCTGCTTTGAAGTATGTCGCGCATGCGTGCTGGACGGGTTCTTCACATAATCCAGTTGATCTCTATAATTGAGGGTGGGAGCGGAGGGCACGTAATCCCTCATCGTAACTCCTCATAAAATACAGATCAAACTTTGAACTGGTAAGTTCTTGTTTAATCTTACTATTATATATCATGGAAATAGGCTGTTTAGCACACATTGTCGATGTTAACCAAGTTGACATACTGGGTTAGTCCCCTCTACCAGCATTTGGCCTGTAAACCCTCTAAACCCATTACTATCCATATATCTGTTCAAAAATCTTTCAAACGTCATATTTGTTCTTCCGTAGCTTCTTCTAGCAGCTCATTCCAGATACAGACTACCCTCTGAGAGCAAAAGTTCCCTTGTAGTCCTGTTTAAATATCTTCCCATTCCTGAAGGCTATGCCCACTAGTTATAAAATCCTATACCAAGCCTCTTACTTGCGAGCAGAGCTTCCCAATTTTCTGCTCTTTTCTGCTGTCCCATGCAACATTATCCATTAGCACTTGACTAGAGGTTCATTGCACACATCCAACCCCAAGCAGTCTTTTTGTTTTTTTGTTTATTTAGTTATGTTAAAGTGTGTTTTTTTTGTGTTTTTTGGCGTTTTTATGTGGGGGAAGAGGGCACGGTGCGGGGGATACCGTCCTTCAGCCGCTTCCTGGTGAGGACGCGACTATTATTCGAGTCGCGTCCTCGCCCCCCCCCTCCCCCCACAGCGGCCTACCTACCTGGATTGGTGCGGCCTTTCCTGCCGGGATCGACTGGAGCTCCAGCAGCGGCGGGACAGCGCTGGTACATCGCAGGGCTGGCGATGCCTTACCGGGGGTCGCCGTCTGGAGCCCGGAGTGCTGGACCTGCTGCACCAACATCATGGAGCTGCGGTTTGCGGAGCTCCCAACGCGGGCGGCGCTGATGGACAGCGCGGGGTCCTGCGACTCTGCCCAGCTCGACCTGTGGACTCAGGGGCTGCAGACTCCGGCTGCGGGAGGCGGCTGATCAGAAGGTCCGGGCCGCTGAGGAGGAGGATGCTCACCGTCGGGGCTCGGCGTCAGCGTTCCACCAGCCCGGCGTGAGGGCCTGAATATCGGGCCACCCGGGGCGGCGACTGCGGGTGCTCGGAAGGCCCCGACCACGGATGAACATGGAGGGGAGGCTGGCTGGACTATGGTGCCTTCCTCACCTGGGTGCCATTTATGTTATGTTGTGTCGTGGACTTTCTGTGTTTGTGCTTTTTTTTAATTTTTAAATTTTTAATTCAATTTCAATTTTATTTTTAATATGTTGTATTATTTATTTATTATTTATTTTTATTATTTTTTTTGTGATTTTTTTATGATACTGCCTGTAAGGGAAATTCATTTCGTTGTCTCAAATTGAGACAATGACAATAAATTTGAATACAATACAATACAATTGGTCTCCGCAAGTCCCTGCATAATGCCTCCAAAATTTGGCCTTGCCCTAATTTAGGTTATTAACTTGTGAGATAATCCTATTCTAGATTACTTTAAAACTAATAGAATTAGGGTCACGGGTCCCAAAGTCCTCCCCCCCCCCCTCTTAATTAATCCTCTTCATCACCTCTGTAGGCTCCTGACCACTTTACACAAGCCTTTAGCCTTTAGACTTGATTATGTCTCTTTTCTGCTGTCCCATGCAACATTATCCATTAGCACTTGACTAGAGGTTCATTGCACACATCCAACCACAAGCAGTCCTATAATCCATTTGTATCCATTCCCTGTCCATAAAGTACAAGTCCTGGCCTTTACTTGTAAATCCCTCTGTGGTTTCATCTATTCCAATTACTGTTACCTCCAGGAATTACATTGAGATGACTAGAATGGAAACAGGCTGTTTGGCCTGCTTGTCTGCTTTGGGTAAATATCCACCACATTCGCAGCAGTGCTCTCGAGTGACTTTCTCCAAACTCATCTGTTTGACTAAAGTCCCAGAGAGTCTCTTAAATTCTCTATTTCTTACATGGGCGATGAGATCTTTTTGTGTTGGATTCATCTCGTAATTACAGATTGTTATTGTTGCTCCTTTGGCATTTATACAGGTCGAAGGAAATTTCTTGCATATTTGTCCCAAGTTATGAAGGACTTAGGAGAACTCAGTCTAAAAAATATTTTTGTGACTTATCGAATCTATTAAATCACGTGTCCATTCTAATTTCTTGATCCGCGACAACTTCTGATAGTGATTTGGATTAGTATAGAGTCAACACTGCTGTCGTTTGGTGAACTGACCTTGTAGACTCAAAGTTAGTTGTCTGATTCTTCTTCATGCCTCAAAGAATTCCCAGCCTGACATGATGTCGAGTCCTTCCACTGTTGAATTCACCTCTACATCCCTTTCTTTCTCCATGAGTCTTCACCTCAAACTGTAGATTCTTTACTCCATCTCACCTCCCCACCATTGAAGGGATCTACAAAAAGCACTGCCTCAATGTCATTTTAGTGTCACCAAAGACCCACACTACCCTGGCCACAAACCCATCTTGCAGCTACCATTGGGGAGACGGTAGAGGGCCTTAAGAATCGTTACCTCTAGCTACTTCCCATCAACCATCCTGCTCTATAAAACCACACTGCACAACCCGACTTAAGCAACAAACTGCTATGCACTTTGTACTACTAAGTTTACTCAACGTACTTTGGCTTTCACTCTCAAATGGTCTCGTTTATTAAAACACTAATAACCTATTGTATATTTATCTGTTGTAGTTTTGTGTTTTATGCACCTGCAAAACTGCAGCAGGTATGAATTAGATACTGGTGCATACACCAATTAAACACTCTTGACTTGATTCTTACTCTTCCACGTTCTCTCTCTCACTACCTCCCCTCCCCCCCCCAAACCTTTGGTATCATATCCCCATTGTATCTATTTCTCGTTTCTCGACAGTGTGGTCTTGACCATCTCAATTGTTGAATTGAATTGAACTGAATTTCCTTTATTGTAATTCAGACCTTACGGTCTGAATGAAATTTCGTGCCTGCAGTCATACATACAATGATACAATAATAAACAACAATAAACACAAATTAACATCCACCACAGTGAGTCCTCCAAACACCTCCTCACTGTGGTGGAGGCAAAAATCTTAGGGCTGCAGTCTCTTCCCTCTTCTCCCTCTGCGCTGAGGCAATTCCCCACCGGGCGATGGTACAAACAGTCCCGCAGCTCACCGAACCCCGCGAACGGGCCGGTTCAAACACTGCGGCCCGGGGTGGTCGAAGCCGCCGCACCTCCAGTCCAGCACACGCAGCCGCCGGCCCACGGCTGAACCCAGGACTCTGGACACCGCCGCCAGAACGTCGTCCCAGCCACCGGAGCACCGTCCCAGCCCCCGGACCGGATCGCCCTCACGTGAGTACCGTTCCACCCTCAGGCTGGGCCACTCCAGCGGGAGTGCCGTTCCTCCCTCGGGCTGGGCCACTCCAGCGGGAGTGCCGTTCCTCCCTCGGGCTGGGCCACTCCAGCGGGAGTGCCGTTCCTCCCTCGGGCTGGGCCACTCCGACGGGAGTGCTGTTCCTCCCTCGGGCTGGGCCACTCCAGCCCCTCACCATGCCGCTCTCACGGGAGCACCGTTCCATCCCGGGCTGGGCTGGGAGCGAGCCCAGGACGAGTCCTGTCAGCTGCCTCCAGAGTCCCGAGGTCGCCGGCTCCGCTAGGCCTCAGCGTAGACGGAGGCAAAGAAGGGGGATACGACGAAAAGGTCGTATTCCCCCGAAGGGAGTGACAGCAGCCCCCGTTTCACCCCCCACCCCCCTCCCCACATAAACACAGCCTAAAAACCAAAAACATAACTAGACAAAACGAAAAAAAAACAACACAAAAAAGTAAAAGACAAACGGACTGCAGGCGAGCCGCAGCCGTTCCCAGTGCCGCCACTGTCAACTGGTCAACTATCCTTATTCACCATAACCTATTCACCTCTGAACCCGCAACACTCTGTTCACCATGGACTGTGGATGCCGAGGAACTGAGCATTAGATTTACACAAGGAATTTGATAAGGTACCATTTGATAGGAAACAGAGGGTAGACATAAATCCTTTTTTTTGTAGTTGCCAAGATGTAATGAATAACTGCTGCAGAGTTAAGGGCCTGTCCCATTTTCACAACCTAATTCATGACCTCTGGCGAGTTTGCCCTTGACTCATACTCGCAGCATGGTCGTCACGAGGTTCTAGGAGGTCATCGGATGCTAGTCGCAGGTACTCGTGGCATCAAGTAGGTCGGGGCATTTTTCTAGCCTGATGAAAAATGTCCACGAGTAAAAAAGGTCGTGAATTAGGTTGTGAAAGTGGGAGCCATAACTTTATTTGTTTAATTTTCTAAGTGACATGATTAGAAGCACTAAATGTATTTCCATTAAATTTAATGACAAAAAGATAAGTAGAAGTGTAAAAGCACTGTCCCATGGTACGAGTTCATTCCAAGAGCTCTCCCGAGTTTACACTGATTCGAACTCGGAGATTTACGGCTAAGCCATCCGTCGGTACTCGGGGCTCTCATGGACATTTTTCAACATGTTGAAAAATCTTCATGAGTCTTCCCGTGCTTTCCTGCTGTTAGCGAGTCTTCCCGAGTACCTGCTGAGACGCTAAGAGACGTCCCCGAGCTCCGACGCACCCGCTACATTCATTCTCCGTGCTTACCACGAGTTTGATTTTTTTTAAACTCGGGAGAGGTCTTGGAGTGAACTCGTTCCCTGGGACAGGGCTTTAACTTCCAAAGACACTTGGAGGTTACAAAGGGATATTGATATGTTTAAGAAGGAACTGCAGATGCTGGAAAAACGAAGGTACACAAAAATGCTGGAGAAACTCAGCGGGTGAGGCAGCATCTTTGGAGCAAAGGAAATAGGCAACGTTTCGGGTCGAGACCCTTCTTCAGACTTGTCTACCAAGGGATATTGATAGGTTGCATGAGTGGACAAAGATCTGACAAATGGGGTCTTGATTATCAAATGTAAAGTTGTTAATTTTGCCAAAAATTCATTTAAAAGACATGTATGAGGTTTATACGGTAAGCGCAGGCCTGAAGGACCAGAGTAGATGGGGCAATGTGCTCTGTATGGGCAAGTTGGGCCAAAGGCACCTGATTCCTGTATGGCTCTATTTAATAAGAAAGCATTTACTCTGGATGGTGACAAGTTTCAGAGCTCTGCGGTGCAAAGGTATCTCGGAGTCCTAGTGCAAGAGGTTATGCATGATACACAGATAATTTGGAAAGCTAAACTGGGCGCCACGGTGGTACAGCGGTAGAGTTGCTGTCCTCCAGCTCCAGGTAGCTCCAGTGTTACAAAATTTTGAGATTTTAAAAATCAAGTCTGTAATTTATCCCATCAGATAAAGCATAAAAAAAAAGTTTAATTTGACACCTAATTCACTTTCATATCTCAAGTATTTAAAAAATACTTGAGATATGAATTTTCATACCTGGAAATTAGCATCTTGTCCCTATTGATTTTCTATGGACATAACAAAAAAGCTGTGATCGTGGACAGTCAAAAGCCCATAACTTTCTTAAAAATTAAGAGAACTGAATGAAATTTTCAGTTATCATAGATTGAAGCATTCTGAAACAAATATAAAATAATCTTACTTGGATGACCTGAAATTAAAGTTTATAATTAGTTAGTTACCCAATTGTAGCTAATTTCAGACTTCAATTACTAGATCTAAACATCTATCCATTTCTTAATAAATGATTAACATTTTTAAATAGCCTAAGTGTCCAAATACTATTCACAAATAATTCACAATAAAACATGATTTTTGTCTCATTTACATTAATTTATAGGCCAAATGGAAGGAATTTAGTGTTCAATTGCTGTAAATTAAAGTCCATTTAAATCAGCTTTCTAGTGGGATCCTGTGAACGCGCTGGTTTAGAACGTTCACATTGCGCTAGATTTGTGCCCTCAAATGCCCAGAAAAATACTGCGGGATATAATGGGCCCAAAATTAGCTACTCGCAACTTTAAACTTTGTATAAAGGGATCTTAAGAAGCCCTTTTTAACGTAAAAATAAACAGCCTACCTTCCGTTTTCCCCTGTATGAGATCCGGCCGGTTGCCGGCGGTCGGGGGTTTAGAGGTTAATTTTTAACCTACTATAACAAGTATAGAAAGCCCTTAAAACTAAAAATAGCTCCAGCTACGGAATCTTCCAGCGATTTTTCGTTAATAATTAACTAGGCTGAAAAACCTCGATTTGAACAGCCTAGTGAAAAATCGCGTTTTAAACCCGCCCCCCTCTAAACGGCGCCAAAATCGCGCACACGGGCTGGGACAGATTTTCAGCGACGCTTCAGGTAGGCTTTGCAACATACCTACTCCAGAGACCAGGGTTCGATCCTAACTAAAGGTGCTGTCTCTATGGAGTTTGCACATTTTCCCCGTTACCTGCATGTGTTTTATCCAGGATCTCCAGTTTTTTTCACACTCCAAAGACTTACAGATTTGTAGACTAATTGACAATTATAAATTGCCGGATAGCGTTAGTATGTGGACATTGCTGGTTGGCGCAGACTCAGTGGGCTGAAGGGCCTGTTGCCACACTGTATCTCTAAACTCAACTAAATAACACTATTGTTTATTGAAAGAGAAAATAGAGAGGACTAGCTGGGAGATTATACTTCAGTTATACAGAACATAGATGAGACCACACTTGCAACTCTGTAACAAATAGTGTTTATCTTTCAATTTAAGGAAGGAAAGTGTTGGAAACAGGGATGGGTAGTTATTCTATGATGGAAAGTTGGACAACCTAGGCTTGCATTTACACAAGTCTTGAGGAGTGAAAGAATAGACAAACTGGGTCATTAGAGCAGACTAAGGAGAGGTAGCTGAGTGATATCTGAATGAGATACTGAGAATTATGTGGGCATAGGTAGGGTGAAATTGTTTCCCATGCCAATGAGAACTATTTCCCCATAAAGGGAAGTCCAAAGGACATTGATTTTTCCATAATAAGGAATTCCAGAGGACATTGATTTAAGGAGAAATACTGCAGATGCTTTGTTGTTGGACTGGACAAGCTAGATGCATGAAAAACGTTCCCAATGTTGGGCGAGTCCAGAACCAGGGGCCACAGTCTTTGAATAAAGGGGAGGTCATTTAAGACTGAGGTGAGAAAAAACGTTTTCACCCAGAGAGTTGTGAATTTATGGAATTCCCTGCCACAGAGGGCCGTCGAGGCCAAGTCACTGGATGGATTTAAGAGAGAGTTAGATAGAGCTCTAGGGGCTAGTGGAGTCAAGGGATATGGGGAGAAGGCAGGCACGGGTTACTGATAGGGGATGATCAGCCATGATCACAATGAATGGCGGTGCTGGCTCGAAGGGCCGAATGGCCTCCTCCTGCACCTATTTTCTATGTTTCTATGTTTCTATGTTGTTTTCCCCAGTTTTCTCCCACCTTTTTCTCCCACCTTTTTCTAGGAGCGGAAGGCACGCCAAGCCTGACCTGCTGGGCTAGTCCTCGTGCTCTGCATTTCACAACTCCCACACACACTTTGTTTCTACGTTCTCACTCGCTAACAACTCCCATTCACTCATTGAACAGATAAGCTTGTTTGCATCTTGTTGCCATGATCACCCTGGTTTTACCCCATCACTTCTCCATCATCAACATTAAAAATAGAGGTGGTGGAGAGGCTGTTCAGAAGACAGAAAAGCCGGGAATCTCCAGGACCGGACAATGTTTCCCCCTCTACCCTCAAGCTCTGTGCC
Source organism: Leucoraja erinaceus (assembly GCF_028641065.1). Lineage (NCBI taxonomy): Eukaryota > Metazoa > Chordata > Chondrichthyes > Rajiformes > Rajidae > Leucoraja > Leucoraja erinaceus. The sequence goes on along the minus strand of NC_073377.1, from coordinate 53,444,542 downwards.
GAACAACTGGCACCGGTCTACACAGACATTTTCAACCAGTCCCTGCAAACCTGCACTGTCCCTGTCTGCTTCAAAGTCTCCACTATTGTCCCTGTACCCTAAAAGGCAAGAATTACTTGCCTGGGCTTGCGGGAAATATGGCCAGCGCGGAGAAGCAGCGGGGTGTCCAGGTAAGGCAGTAGGTTAACCCGGCGAGACAATTAGAGTTGAGCTGCATTTAACGCTGAATTGAGCCTCCGAAGCCTCGCGTGTGTGAGTGTGCGCATGCGCGCACGGCCGCCAAAAAATTGTGTCCCCCCTGTCCCCTCCATGTTTTGATAGCAAGTTCCGTGCCTGATTACTCACGGCACGTGCCTGGACTGCACCTCCACTGACTCCTCTGTCAAGCTTCTCAAGTTTGCGGATGACACAACCCTGATTGGACTGATCCAGGATGGGGAAGAATCTGCCTACAGACAGGAAGTGACACCACTGGCGTCCTGGTGCCTTCGCAACAACCTAGAGCTCAATGCGCTTAAGACAGTGGAATTGATTGTAGACTTTAGGAGAGCTCCCCCTCCCCTCACCCCACTCACCATCAACAACACCACAGTCACATCTGTGGAGTCTTTTAAGTTCCTGGAAACCATCATCTCCAAGGACTTTAAGCGTGGGGCTACCATCAACTCCACAGTCAAAAAGGCACAACAGAGGATGTACTTCCTGCGGCAGCTAAGGAAGCACAATCTGCCACAGGCAATGATGGTCCAATTCTACATGGAATCTGTCCTCACCTTCTCCATCATGGTCTGATTTGGCTCAGCCACCAAGCACAACATCCGGAGGTTGCAGCGAATTGTTCAATCAGCTGCAAAGGTTATTGGCTGCAACCTTCCCTCCATTGATGAACTGTACACTGCAAGGGCCAGGAAGCGAGCGGGTAAGAACATCTCTGACCCCTCTCACCCTGGCCACAAACTATTTGAATCACTTCCCTCTGGAAGGCGACTCCGGACTGTCAAAGCTGCCACAGCCAGACATAAAAACTGCTTTTTTTCCACGTGTAGTTGCTCTACTCAATAACCAAAAATCTGTAGCCTCTTGCTCTGGTATTTTATTTAATTCACATGTTTAATCAATAATGGTTTATTATTAATGTTTAATGTATCATTCCTAACTTCACTGTATGTCATGTTGTCACTTGCGGGTAGAGCACCAAGGCAAATTCCTTGTATGTGAATACTTGGCCAATAAACTTATTCATTCATTCATTCATTCAAAGACATCCTCCCATTTCCCACTCTTCCTGCATCTGTACAAGCTTCTTCTGCCTCCTTCCCAGATCTGACAAAGAGTCTTTGACCTGAAATGTTGACTCTGTTTCTTTTCCCAGGGACATTGCCTGACCCGCTGAATATTTCCAGCATTTTGTGTTTATTTAGCTTTGGTTTAAGATAAAGCAATGAAAGGTTCAAACACCATCTGAGGAAAGATTGGTTTCCCCAAAAGTAGTTGGAATCTGGAGTGAACTATTGGAGAGGGTAGTGGAACCACAAACTCTCCTAACATCCCATTAGCATTTTAACCACAAACTTCAGCCTTTTACACATTTTCAAGAAAGCTTGATGTAAACTCGAAGAACAGCATCTCCTCTTTTGGCTTGGCACAAAACACCCATCAGGTTTCAATATTGATTTCAACAGTTTCAGATAACCATCCCTACTGGTATTTATTGGAATTGATCAGTTTCTGGGAGGTCAGCAACCTGCAATTTTAACAGTGTTTCTCTCTCCACAGACGTTGCCTGATTTGCTGAGATTCCCTCCCCACCCCCCGCCCCTAATTCTCTTTTATTTCAAATTTCCAGCATCTGTGGTGCGCTCCACTTTAATCCCCTCCCTGCCCTCATTTATCTTCTTGTAAATGTTCTACAGACAGAATAGCACCATCATCTATATCATTCAGTACTCACCACAGAGGCTCCACTCATTCTCTCCTCTGCAACTTAAAAAACATCTTTTATTTATATCTTTTCTATGTTCTGATGACAGACCAACCACTTAAAAGAGCAACTCTTGCTCTCTGCCTGTGCAGCTGAGTATTTTCAGGTTTCTGTCGTTTTTTTCTCCCCGGATCTAGAAATCTGCAATTTGTTTTACTTTTTTACCTTACATTGAGTCCAATTGAGAATATAGAATCGGGAGCTTTTAAAAAACAAATTAAAGGACCACAACACCCTACTGGTTCACCGATGTGTTTGGAGATTATTTTTTCCACTGGACTGAATACACAGATGGTGATATTGAATGGTCTTGAATGCTTTTTTTCTATCATTTCTTGTCCATCTTTCTTGCTTAAATCATTGTATCGGCTTTATCACAGAACAATACATTCTTAAAGCTCCTGAGATTGAGGGCATTACTGCTGACTCCCCTCCTTGACCCTTTCACAATTTCCAACATTCACTTCATCTTCCAGCACTCTAATATGTCCTCAAGTTCCATACAATTCTTGCACGAGTCCACTTCTGAATGGACTTGGTTCATTTCCAGCAAAATTCGTTGTTCCCTTTGTTGTGGATTGTCACCTTGGGAATTGCTGAAATATTCAACCCTTTGCTGTCACCATTACTTCTTTTGTCTGTTGCTACTTGACAACATTATATCCAAATTCTTCAACAGGCACCCAGTTCAACCTTTACAATTTCCTGCATCCATTATAGAACATGACATTGTTAATGTACTGAATGCCTGCACAATCACTCCATGGCTGAGATTAAATCTTAGCTTGGAAATATTCATGTAAAAGCACAAGTTTGAAATTTAAAACCTCAAGAAACTACAGATGCTGAAATCCTGAGCAATAAACAGACTACTGGAGGAACTCTGCAGGTCAATAGACAATAGACAATAGGTGCAGGAGTAGGCCATTCACACCTTCGAGCCAGCACCGCCATTCAATGTAATCATGGCTGATCATTCCTAATCAGTACCTCGTTCCTGCTTTCTCCCCATATCCCCTGACTGATATCTTTAAGAGCCCTATCCAGCTCTCTCTTGAAAGTTTACAGAGAACCAGCCTCCACTGCCCTCTGAGGCAGAGAATTCCACATTCACCACTCTCTGTGAGAAAAAGTGTTTCCTCGTCTCCGTTCTAAATGGCTTACTCCTTATTCTTAAACTGTGGCCCCTGGTTCTGGACTCCCCCAACATCGGAAACATGTTCCCTGCCTCTAGCGTGTCCAAACCCTTAACAATCTTATATGTTTTAATGAGATCTCCTCTCATCCTTCTAAACTCCAGAGTGTACAAACCCAGCTGCTCCATTCTCTCAGCATATGACAGTCCCGCCATCCCGGGATTTAACCTTGTAAACCTACGCTGCACTCCCTCAATAGCAAGAATGTCCTTCCTCAAATTAGGGGACAAAAACTGCACACATGATCATTATTAAATCTAACTTAAACATTTCAGAACAAAAAAATGACGGCCGGAGGAACTCAGTGGGTCAGGCTGCATCCGAGCAGAAAAATGGACAGGCAACATTCTGATCAAAACATCATCTATTCATTTCCTTCCACAGATGCAGCCTGCCCACATAGGAGATTAGTGGGCAAAATTAGGGCACATGGTATTGGGGGTAGAGTGCTGACATGGATAGAGAAGTGGTTGGCAGACAGGAAACAAAGAATAGAGAGAGTACAGAGGAGATTTACTAGAATGTTGCCTGGGTTTCAACAACTAAGTTACAGAGATAGGTTGAATAAGTTAGGTCTTTATTCTCTGCAGCGCAGAAGGATAAGGGGGGATCTGATAGAGGTCTTTAAAATGATGAGAGGGATAGACAGAGTTGATGTGGACAAGCTTTTCCCTTTGAGAATAGGGAAGATTCAAACAAGAGGACATGACTTCAGAATTAAGGGACAGAAGTTTAGGGGTAATATGAGGGGGAACTTCTTCACTCAGAGAGTGGTAGCGGTGTGGAATGAGCTTCCAGTGGAAGTGGTGGAGGCAGGTTCATTGGTATAATTTAAAAATAAATTGGATAGGCATATGGATGAGAAGGGAATGGAGGGTTATGGTATGAGTGCAGGCAGGTGGGACTAAGGGGAAAAAAAAATTTGTTCGGCACGGACTTGTAGGGCCGAGATGGCCTGTTTCCGTGCTGTAATTGTTATATGGTTATATGGTTAGTAGGGATTAACGGGTCACTTTCAGAATGGCAGACAGTGACTAGTTCCATTGAACGTTTGTGCTCGGTCAGCTGAGGTCTGCTCGATCACCTGGTTGTGAACAATTTTAATTTCCGTTCCCATTCCCACACTGATCTTTATGTCCTGGGCCTCCTCCATTGCCAGAATGAGGCCACATGCAAACTAGACGAACAGCACCTCATTCCACTTGGGTAGATCACAACCCAATGGTAGGAACATTGAATTATCCAACTTTAGATAAACTGAACACCCCCCTCCCTTTCTCCCCCATAACCCCCAACCCCCCCGTTCTCACCGCATGGCAACGGATGTTTGCCCCCCGTCACCTCAAACAATCCAGGCTGACCTTACACCTATCTGTCCCCTCCCACCTAAATTTCTCCCCAATTTACACAATTCTGACGTTGTCAAACCTCTAGCTTCACAATTCGCAACTCTAATCATTTTGTCTCACACCTTGTGGTTGTTCATGTTTGGCCTTTGTCCAATCATCTGCTCATTAACCCCCCGCTGCTTGTGTTCACCTATGACCTGCCATGCTGTGTCCTGCCCCCCTACTCTTCCAGCTTTATTTCCCCCCACCCCTGCAATCAGCCTGAAGAAGGGTCCCGACGTGAAACGTCACCGATCCACATTCTCTAGAGATGCTGCCTGACGTGCTGAGTTACTACAGCATTTTGTGTCTTTCCTGGCTATTAAAACTAATTTGGTTCATCCATGTCCTTCAGAGATGGAAAGCTGCATCTTTGCCATGTGCATGCGAGAACCTTAATCATTCTCTGAAATGTCTCAGCAATTAATCAGTTTAAGGCATTAAGGATTGGGCAACAAAATGCCAGTCCAGTCAGAAACATCCATATCCTGTGAACAATTATAACGTCCCTTCCATTAACTTTCTACTCTTTTGCTGAATCACTAATAACCTGCTCAACTACAACAGAAACCACTCAGACTTGCTCTTTAATATTCTTCAGTATTGAAATATATACCTGCAAGTAGTTTCATTCCTTTCAACCTGACCAGGACTTTTCTCTCAATTGAATCACATTCTCAAATCACGCTCCGCTATTCACATTTTAACAAGATCTCTTTTGTCAAGATGACTTCGAGGGAGAACTCATTCAGCATATTCAGCAGTGCTTACCTCTGTGGGTGCGCTGCAAGCTGGCAGCCCTTCCAGCAGCGTGTTTGTTTTTCTACTTTTTTGGGGTTTTTTTAGTATGTCCCAATGTATGTTTTTAATGTTTCTCGGTGTGTCTTTTTTTTTTTTTTTTTTTTTTTTTATCAAAAAATGTATTCAATTATTAAAAAATAATATTTACACTACAATAAAACAAGCCAGAACCCACCACCATAAATACAATACAAACATATATCCATAATAAACTATTATACAATTATGATACAATCCTTATTGAGGATACATTCAACACCCTGCGGAGCCCAGCAGTCCCGGAACTCCCTCAGGGTGCCCACAGACAGGGCGTATTCCCTTTCTAATCCCACCCGGGCACGGACGTAACCCCGGATCGGTGTGTCTTGTGTGGGGGGTGGTGTGGGGGGGTAAGGGGGAAATCGTTTTGGTCGCCTACTCCACGGAGAGGCGACTTTTTCCATGTCACCTCCCCCGTGGCCTAACATTGAGGATCGGTGCGGCCTTTCCTGGAGACGCGCCCGGCGCTTCGGCTGCGGGCGCAGTGCGGACTCTTTCATCGTGGAGCGGGCGAGCCCTCACCGGGGGTCGCCGGAGGGGAGCACTCCGTTCGCTGGCCCGCGGCAGCCTGAAGCCGCAATCTGCGGAGCTCCAGCTGGCGCGGCGTCCGCAGCCTGGGATCCCTCATTGGGGACCCCGGATGAGAAGAACTCCGACCACCGGTCCGCGGCCTACTTCTACTGCGGGCGCGGCTGGGACTTACCATCCGGAGCGGGGTCCCTCGCCAGGGATCCCTGGGGAGGAGCTCAGACACCGGCCCTGTAGTCTGCGGGCTGCGGTGCTTCTGGCTGCGGCGCGGCGGGGACTTTAAATCTTTGACCGCCGGCCTGCGGCTTACTCCATCTTGAAGCCGCGGTCTCCTATTCAGGACTTACCTTATCAGGACTTACCTTGTCTGTACATCTGGACTCCCACAGCAGCGACTGCGGAGGGTTGAGGTCCCGACCACGGGGGAAAATGGAGGAGGACTGGCCAAATGCTGTGCCTTACACCATAGTGATGAATGCTGTGGTGGATGTTTGTGTTAATTTTTATCGTGTATTGTGTGTTCTTTCTTTATTGTACCGCTGCTGGCAAATTCATTTCACTTGCACTTTCTGTGCAAGTGATCAATAAAACTTGATTGATTGATTGATTGATTGATTGATTGATTGATTGATTGATTGATTGATTGATTGATTTGCCAGTCCTCATGATTATACACAATTAATTATCATGCCCATATTTCTTCAGCTACAATAGGTTTATTCGCCATCTTTCTTTGTACTTGTAACTAATATTTTGACATGATTCCGATCACTCTGGGTTGTATCATTAAATGTCTTTTCTTTTTCTTTGCTGACCTTGTCCTGATTGCTCAGAATTATTAATCTAAAGGAATTCCACTGTTCTACTGAACTGTCGACAAACATTTTCTTCCATCCCTTAGTTTCAGTTTCTCCATCAGTTGTCTCACTTTAGTCCTTTGGAATTATGAAACAATATCTTTTCTCCTTGTTAGAATTCATTCCCAGATCGTGTTAAACGATCATTATACTGGGTGGTCACCACTATGAATTAAGAACTACAAACACAGAATGTTGTGGATATTTGGAGCATTTGTAGATCCTTCTATATTGTTGCACAATAAAGTTAATTAACAAGGAGAGATTCTAATCAAATAGTCCTTGTTGTAGACAGGGCAGCTCTGTGGCTCAGCTGGTAGAGCTGCCATCTTACGATGCCAGGGACCAATCTTCAATACTGACTTCAGATGCTGTCTATGTAGAGTTTGCATGTTTGCCACGTGACCATGTGGGTTTGCCACAGATCAAGAAATGGGGAAGGGCACAGGCCAGACGATCATGTTTTGTTTAATTTAGTTTGATGTAATGATATAAAGCGCAGCAACAGAGCGCCCTAAGCTAACAAAGCTAAGATGGCGCACACGGCTGGGTCCAGTCGCTGCCGTGGTGGCTCCGCGGAGACTGGGCATTTTTTTAACTTGTATGTTAATTTTTAATTTCTAACTACTAACACACTAGCACTAACAATGTACCACCAGAAAACTCTCTTAAAACTAAACTTCAGCGTAACCGAAGACGTTTTAAACACTGTACTCACCAATCCAGCGTGGTCGGCAGAGGTCAAAAGAGCACGCCGCGGCAACACCAATAGGAGCGCGGATCCAAGAAAAAGTCAAAGAAAACATTGAGGGGGAGGGGGGGGAGGTGAGGGGGTTTCGGAATAGGCTGAGAGCCCAAACCTTCCATCCACTTCTGCCCAGCATCCTTCTGGCGAGCGTCCCTGGAGAACAAGCTGAATGACCTCAGAGCGAGGATCAGATTCCAGCGGGACATGAGAGACTGCAACATTCTCTGTCTGACTGAGACATGGCTGACCCTGCTGGTGCAGGATCAGGTAATCTGCCCAACCGAGTCCTTCACTGTTTTCCGTGTGGACAGAATGGAAAAATCCAGGAAATCCAAGGGATGAGGAGTTTGCTTCATGACCAACAATAACTGGTGCAACCCTAGGAATATTAAGATGCTTTCTCGGTCCAGTTCGCCGGACCTGGAGCATCTGACTATCTCATGCCGACCATTCTACCTTCCCCGGGAGTTCAGCTCAGTGATCGTCACAGCCGTCTATATACCACCGCATGTGGACACCGACGTGGCACCATCGGCCCTACACGATGTGTTATGTCGACACCAAAACAAGAACCCGGGTGCGGTTATAGTGGTGGCTGGAGATTTTAATAACGCAAATCTCAAAAAGGTCATGCCTAACTTCTGCAAACACATCAGGTGTGTCACCAGGGGGAAAATAACTTTGGACCAGTGCTACACGCCTTTCAAGAAAGGCTACAAGGCCGTTTCCCTCCCTCCTTTTGGAAAATCTGACCATGCTGCCATTTTCCTTCTGTCAGAGTAGAAACAATGGATAGTATGGGAAGCTGCAGTGACAAGGGACGAAAAGCGGTGGTCTGACCATTTAGAGGCCATGCTGCAAGATGCACTGAGCGATGTCGCCTGGAATATGTTCCAAGCGAGTTCCAGAGATGTCAGTGAGTTCGCGGAAGCGCTCATGGGCTTCAATGCAACAATAGCCGATAACATCGTCCCCACGGTAAAGGGTCTGTCGCACGAGCATGCGACTCCATGCGGCAAACGTGACCTAACGTGGTCGCTTGAGCCGTACGGCCTCGCGGGGCTGGTCCCACTTTGATTGCCGGAGCCGTATGGAGTTGTGCGGAGCTGGTGTCGACATCGTGCGGGGCTCCGAAAAACTGACTGTGTTCAAACATTCCGTGCGGCAACGGCCTGCCGGCCCGCAGCCTCATTGCCGCATGGAGTCGCATGCTCGTGGGACAGGCCCTTAAGGGTTAACATCTTTCCTAATCAAAAACCCTGGGTGGACAGCTCCATTCGCGTTGCCTTGAATGCTCGCACCACTGCTCACAACTCCGGCCTGGCATCCGGCAATATGGACGACTACAAGGCAGAGTCCTACCGACTGCGAAGCAAAGATCATAGAGTGGAGCAAGATGGTCCACTCCTGCAAAATCCAATGGACTAACGTGCAGTACAGAACGGGGCGGAACGTCGGCCATTTTAGCAAACCTGACCCGACTTCCGTGGAATGTGTAATCAGCAAAGATCATAGAGCGGAGTTGGGTCGGGTTGGTTTCTTTATTTGAAAATAGAAATGAGGAAAACTATCAAGGGAATGATTTGGTATGGTAATTGAAAAGTTTCTGAAATACTAACTTAAATGGAATCGGAGCATGCAACCATTGTCTTTTTTGAGGAGGACGAATGAGAGCTTTGGCTTCCAGCCCAGGATGAAATTAATTTTAGCAAATGTTTGCTTGCTGTCAGAGCAATATTTCAATGGCCTGCATTATCTGCAATTCAAACATTAAAAATGGCATGAAGGAGAGGGCAATGCTTAGGAATGAACTGCAGGTGCTGGTTTAAACTGAAGATAGACACAGAATGCTGGAGTAACTCAGCGGGACAGGCAGCATCTCTGGAGAGAAGGAATGGGTGATGTTTCGGGTCGAGACCCGTTTTCAGACTGAAACCGGGTCTCTGGCGCTGTGAGGCAACAACTCTACCACTGTGCCACCGTACCTCTCTTTGCAGTTGCAGATGAATTAATCCCAGTTGTAAAAACTACAGCCAGAGGAACAAGTTGAATGATCTCCTGTGGTGGAATTTCTATGAACCAATACTTCTTAAGTTTTAGAATTATAAGACATTTACTTTTCTGTTTTGGTTATAAAGATGATGATGCCCTTTGCGAATTTGCCCTTTTTGAATTTTAAGGAATTAATAAAAGGTGAGGACAGAAATCGTCTAGTAAGAAAGAATTACAATAATTAGTTAAATATCAGAGTGGTTGAGGAAGTAGAATTTAATACAAAACCCATCTTCGGCTCAACTTGTCCATGCTGACCAAGATGCTAGTCCCATTTCCCCATGTTTGACCCATTTCCATCCAGACTTTTCCTATTCATGTAGCTGTACAATTTACTGCAAAAATCCAGTAATAAGCAGGACTTAAATAAGATGCAAGGAAAGTTCAATTGATGGAGAGACTGGGTATTGAGGAGTATCAGAGGCTATGTTAGCACAGGATTGGAAATACAAACAGAAAGCATTTCAGATGCTCGGCGGCGGCATCTGTGGAAAGAGACGGACAGTAAACATTTGGCATTGAAGATCTTTGTTAGTTCTAATGACTTACTTCCCTTTCCATAAATCTTGCCTGACCTCCTGAATGTTGCCTGACCCATTTTCTGTTTTTATGCCAAAATAACAGCTCAGCTGGAGCCTTTATTAAAATACATCAGCAGAGCAACGCAAGCACAATTGCATACAATTATTAAGGCACAGTGCAAAATTCTGTTATGTGCTCTTCAAATGTATACAGTAAATCAATGTTTTCACTGTGATTTGGAAAATTAGGATTTGTGTCATTTACAAAGTCCAAGTTTTGGACTTATCTTTTTGTAGCTGGTATAAATTCTTTGGAAGCAGTGTCAGTGTGGCTGCAAGGTAAACAGACAAAAACATATTGAACACATATTGCAAAGTACTGCACAAATAGGTCTATTGAAATGGATAGCATGCGTGGGTCAGCATGGGCAAGATGGGCTGAATGGTCTGTTTCTGTGCTGCATGACTCTAAGGTTGAGAGGTAAGAGACATCAAAACTTAAACGAAAGATATTTTAAGAATGTGGATAGAGAGATAACTCTAGGCAGAGAGGAGTTCGAAACAGGACGCTCCCAGTAAAAGGCCCCCTCCAGAGTAATTGAGCTCACAGTGTCTACAATATATTTGGACAGGTGCATGGATAAGGATAGGTTAAGATGGATATGGGCTAAATGCAGGCAGGTGGGACTAATGCAAATGGGGCATGTTAGTCAGCATGGGCAAGTTGGGCCGAAGGGCCTGTTTCCACATTGCATAACTATAACTGTACAATAACAATGGTCATATGGAGAATAATTATTTGAAATGATGAATTAACAAACATGAGAACATTTTGTTTCCATAAAAGCCAAAAATCAAGGGGATTTTGTTGGAATCTCACACAATTGACGCTGAGAAGAGCAACATAAACCGTTCAATTCGCTCCACCAGTTGCAGACAGTGATTGAAATGTATACCATCACAGTCTGGCAAGACCTCTTCGACATCGTTTTTCATCTCTGTCTACCATTTAAAGGACAGAGCCAATGTGTGTGGAGGAATATAAAAATAGGTGCAGGAGTAGGCCATTCGGCCCTTCGACCCAACTTGCCCCTGCCGGTTTCTCCCGGAGTTGGGCACCATCCCGGCTTGGATTCCCAGGGACACATTTGGAGACAGACATCAAGTGCTGCTGGCAGATCAACTTGGTGAAAGGAGCTCTTTGGTCTGCCCAAAATGTATTGACCTCCCAGCGGAGTGACATGTCTGTCAGGGATTGTTGCCAACTGGCCCATTCCAGACTGCAGGAGTATTTGCTGAGGGACTCACTGAAGCTGGTGCAACCAACACCAAGATTCTGTGGGAGAGGACCACGGTCTAATGTCCTCTCACTGCGGGACATCGAGGGGCAGAGTCCGCTGGAGACAACCCTCAAACAAGGGAAAGGTTTGCCTATCGCCCCAACCATTCTACAGAGGATGCCATCTCTACTACGCTGCACACAGTACTCACTCATCTGGAAAACAAAAACACATACACCAGAATCCTGTACATTGACTTCAGCTCAGCGTTTAACACCATCATCCCACAGAGACTTGTGGAGAAACTAACCCTGCTGGGCCTCAACACCACCCTGTGTCACTGGATCTTGGACTTTCTGACAGAGAGACCGCAGTCAGTCCGTGTTGGCAAGAACACTTCAGGCTCGATCACGCTGAGCACCGGCTCCCCTCAAGGCTGTGTGCTCAGCCCGCTGTTCACACTGCTCACACATGACTGTGCTGCCAGATTCAGGGACAATAAGATCATAAAATTTGCGGATGACACAACAGTGGTGGGACTCATCAGCGGAGATGACGAATCAATGTACAGGGAGGAAGTAAAACAACTAGTGGACTGGTGCAGCAAAAATAATCTAGAATTAAATGTCGACAAAACGAAGGAGATGGTTGTCGACTTCAGGAGGGCGCAGCCAAAGCATACACCCCTCAACATCAGTGGCACTGCAGCAGAGAGAGTGGAGAGCATAAAGTTCCTCGGTGTGCAAATTACAAACAGCCTCACCTGGTCCAGGAACACCACTGGGACTGTCAAACGGGCCCATCAGCGACTGCACTTCCTGAGGAAACTAAAACAGGCCTCACTCCCCACCAACATCCTCAGGACTTTCTACAGGGGTACGGTGGAGTCTGTACTCACGTACTGCATAAATACGTGGTACTCCACCTGCAACTGCTCGGACAGGAAGGCTCTGCAGAGGGTAGTGAGGGGAGCAGAGAGGATCATTGGCGTCTCCCTACCCTCGGTACAAGAACTGTTCCAGAGCCGCTGTCTGAAAAAAGCTCAGAGAATTGCTAAGGACAAACTGCACCCCCTCCACATACACCTGGATCTCCTGCCATCAGGCAAGAGATATCGAAGCATCAAAGCCCGGACTACAAGACTGCTAAACAGCTTCCTACCACAGGCTGTGAGGCTGCTAAACAGTCACTCTGTACTCACAGTCACTTGATTCTGCGGCTGGCACGGACACTTTAATAACTGGCACTGGCCACTCAAATCAGCTGCCCCGGACATTTTTATGATTGGTTTATTGTATTTTAACGTTGTGTTTTACCTGCTTTTAACTATTTATACTGTTCCATCAGGGACTGGATTGTTTTTAGTGTTATTATGTGTGAAATGTTTTAAATTTCATGTGCGATGCTCCGCTATTCCCTGGGAAACGTCTTTTCATTTTGCACTGTACAACTGTTGCTTGCAAGATGACAATAAAGGTTGATTGATTGATTAATTGATTGATTGATATCACCCCTGGGGGCTACAGGAGTGGCAAAAGTGCATGGTTTAAAGATAGTTGTGAACACTTCCAAGTATACTAATGAATGCATAGACACGGTGAATGTCAGAAGAGTATTTGCATTGTTCTTGTTTTGTAACTGTTTTGTATACATTTTTAAAATTCTGAATAATGTTTATTTTTGAAAATAATAAATATATTGTTGATCCTCCATCACTGAATGGTTCCCACCGACATCATCATCAGATGGGTGGCTGCATTAAGGCAGTGTCTCACCACTACAAGGGAGAGCAAATAGTTTTGCCAGCATTGCCCACTTTCTGTTTAGAAGGTGATGGGGGTAGGTAGGAAATGGGGAATCCGCTTTGATAGTAAATATACTTGAATATGTGATGGCCATTTCAATCATTGGCAGTCAGAACAAGAGCAGGCCAGCTCTGCTTTCAAGTTTAAAGTGTACATTTGATAACGCAGATTTACTGGGTCATTGGGTCATGCTCAGTTTTCACTGCCTTTCGATACACAAAGATTAAAGCTTGTGTAATATGACACTAATGTTTATTCCTGAAATAAGATCGGAGATTAAAGTTTTTTTTTAAATGTATGCTCATTTAAGTTTACTGCAATGCATTTTTAAAGAAAAACAAAAATTAGTCGAAACTTGAAAAAAAATTACTGTCTGTATTATGTAGTCCTGTTTCTCAAACTGCCAGAATACAATGGGGACATTGCCTTGTTGGTTTAGAAACTGCCCTCAAGCTAATAAGTAGATTGTTTGAAAGAAGATAGCGTTGTAAACAATCTAAGAAATATTGGATAATAATAATGGGGGGGGAAATTGTGGTGATTTTATTTTGAGGAAAGCAATTGAGAAAAGTTTCCCAAATATTCAAAATAGTGTTTACGTGGAATCTTTTAATTTAAATCATTTAGAGCAAATTCCGATTTTTTTTCCCCTTCTATGCTGCAGTAATTGTGTGGAGTCACTTAACTGGAATGGAATCTTAATTTATAAATCAGCTTTCAGGCCACTGGTTTCAAACTGGTTTCAAATGAAGGCTCTGCCATTTGGGAGGTGTTTCCATCTTTAACTAATTTCCATAGCACATAGTTCTTTTCACTTCTGCCTTGTAATATCAGTTCCACAATGGCTTCTGCAGCATTTGTCTGAAGGTTATACAGGAATTAATATTTAGCACCTCTTTCAACCTCAGTTTTTTTTCCCCGTTATAGCCTTGCAAAGTTTCTTACATGTCTTTGGCCTTTTGAAAATACATGGTCATGTGAACTAATCCATCTTGTTTGATTTAGTTATAGCTCTCTTTTCAACCCTGAAGTTATCCTTGCTCCACAACTGGATATGCATCTCATTTTCTAGGTTATAAAACACAATACATATCCAGTGCAGACAACACCAACCTGCTGCAAGAACAATGCATGTGGAATGGAAAGAAACACTCGAAACAGAATTAAAGCACAGCAACAGCAATCACTTACAAAATGCCATCAGTGGCAAATTATTCACAAATTCTGTACAGTTTCCGATGATAGGTGCAAACATTGCAGCAGTGAGGAAGCCCTTTTGTAAGGAAACCTGATATTGCTGATTGTCAAACAACATGCCCATATCAGGTAGTGGCAGATTCAATGCTGCTGAATTACAAGCTTGGCTTCGGTAAACACTCCTAACATCACAATTAAATGAAAGACATGACAGGGATTAGAACACTCTCAGTTAAAGACAGAATATATGACTGCGCTTTCATCTTGAAACAATTCACCTCATAGTATAACCAGCAGGAACATCACAAAACCAGAAAATTCTGGATATACTTAGCAGGATCAGGCAGAATCTATGGAGAGAGAAACAACATTAATGCTTTGGGTTAGTGATCTAGGAAAATGTTGGAAACCTGACGGGGAGGAAGAGGGGGAGGGGGAGGGGGAGGGATTTAAAAAAAAACTGATAAGATGAAGAGCAGTGAATGAGTGACAAAAATTGTAGTTTTCCCAAATGAGATCGGGAGATGAGGCTTTTAATTGCACCTGGTCTATCTGGGGGAGATATCAATATGAAATGAATGAAAATGTAGGAGGGGAAATAATTGTACATGAACTGTTAGCTATGGAGCACAGCAGCTGCTGGAAATCTGAAATAAAGAGAATGCTGCAAAAATGCAGCAGGTTAGACATTAAACCAATATTCCATTTGATCTCTTAGTTTAGTTTAGAGATACAGCATGGAAACAGGCCCTTCGTCCCACCGTGTCCGCGCCAACCAGCAACCTCCGCGCACTTACACTCTCCTGAACATGTTAAATAATTCATTGTGTGTGGCAAGGTGACAAAGTATTATAACTTGTAATGCTTTAATAGGGCTAAAAGCTCTTCATTAATGTTGAAGGCATGAAGTAAATATTAGTTGTTCATTTCCAATTGAGTGAAGTGTCAACATCAAGTCTGCACAAACATTTTTCATATTGGCCTTTATTGGCACAAAGGAAGGAATTGATTATTTGAAAGGACAATGTACGAATCCATTCTATCATATAGCTCGCTTTAAATCTCCTCATATTTTGTCTCTTATTTAGTTGCAGCATAACCAGCACCCAGAGGATGTCTCAGTAAAGACTTCTACTAAGATGTTCTGAGTTTGTGGTTTACTCTGCACAAGGTTTTGTTGCTGCCATGTACGCTGCATGGCGCATCACACTGTTGTCTGTAGAGTGAATAATGGAGATTAATACTCATTTGCTAGCAAGGAAAAAACTTTATTCTTACTGAAGCATATAAACTGATGTGACATTTACATTTTGTTTAGCACATATGGAAAGTTTTCCCTGTTGTGTTCATTATAAATAGACAGTGTTTTGCCTGTGAATGCTTGGATCACGTTTCTTCCATTGAACTGGGATACATTTGTTCACAACATAGACTGTATTTTGAGCAAACAAAGGGAATCTATTGCTGCCACTCTGTAAGGATGGATGCATCTGGTATAATTCTCTTCCAGATGTTAAGCTTCAATCAGAGACTTTCAGGTTTCTTCGAAGGACCATATCATGCAGGGAACTGATCAGCCAGCATTGTCTCTTTGAAAGAGTTATCTATTCCACTCCTTTCTTATTATCATTGCAAGTTCTTTTAGTGTTCATCCGTTATGTGGTTTGTGCACCACTTTGCATACAATATTATTAATAGTTAATGATTTCCAAACAACATCTTCTAATGCCACATTTTCTGCTATAGCTAGCAGAGCTCAAAGTGTTCTCGAGCACTGGGTATGGTCAACAGGATTGAAATGATTTTGCAGGATATGTCAGTCGTTTAGGCTGAAAACCTTACAATCCACAATAATTGCATCGGGGCATTCATTATTCAAGTGTTTTATTATCATGTCCCGAAATGGAACAATGAAATATGTACTTGTAGCAGCTCAACAGATATGTAAACAAAATTCTCTGTAAATCCACAATAAACAACATAAATATATATATATACACACACATATACATACACATATACATATATACATGTACTTGTAGCAGCACAACAGATATGTAAACAAAATACATGTACACATACACATATACACACACATATACACATATATGTATATATACACACATATATATATATACACACACACGTTATCTGTTTGTCTGTTATTATTATAGACTAGACCAACTGCAGACCCGTTGGGTCTGCTCACCCAACGCACTTATTCCCTACCCGTAGCCCCCACAGGAGGTGTGGTCCTCCAACTAAAGTCGTTCCCGAACGTAAGATTCCAGCACTCCCCTTGCCTTCCTCAGCGTGTTGCAATAGCAATTTGCCCTCCCCTTCTTTTATTAAAATATAATAATTTATTTTTTTATTAGAAGCATTGTACATACATCTTAATCATGATATGCAACATAATACATTTTGTGTACAACTTCTCTTTTTTTTTTAAACTTTAACCTGTAATAGAAAAAGAGAAAAGAGAAAGAAGAGAAGAATGAGGATAGTAGTGAAGTGTAGTCCGCAGTAGTTGGCGTTAAATGAATGATGATGGTTCAGTAAACTGTGTGCTTGAGAATGTGAAAAAAAAGGAAAGAAAAAAGAAAAGAAAACAAGGCCCCAAAGAGAAGAGGGCCTTAAGAAGGGAAAGGAAATGTAACAAATCCAAAGAAGGTAGAGCTAAACAAAAAAGAAAGGGAATGTGCCTAATTCATAACGATTCACACCCATCACCTAGTTCTAAAACAATAACTTTCTAGGGTCTCCTAGAATGCCCTCCCCTTCTAGCCGAGCCATTGTGACGTCATCATTTGAAGCTGGTCGGTTTGAAATTCAAAGACGTCATCGTTTGAAGCTGGTCGGTTTGAAATTCAAGGTAATTAAACAGTAATAATTTGAGAAATAAAGCATAAATTGTTCAGTGAGAGTGATCTCAGACTCGAGGGGAAAAATGTGAAACAGAATATGTAAAAATCTTGTGAAAGTTGCCATTTTTAAAGCTTTAATCGCCAATAATGTGTCAAATATAGGATGAAATCTTCATTGAGGCTGGTTTCTGCTAGCTGAGCCATTGTGACGTCATCATTTGAAGCTGGTTGTTTTAATTTCAAAGTCTTTTCACTTTAAGACTTTAATCAGTAATAAGTCGATAAATAAAGCATGAAATGTTCAGATAAGGTGGTCCCGGCCTCGACAGGAAAAATGTCAACTGGAATATGTAAAAATGTCATCGTTACCGCGTAGTTTTTTCGTGAAGATGTAAAGAGAACCATATATACACACACACACATATGCACACTAACAAGATCAGAATTTTAATATGAAAAGCAATAATAGTGCAAAGTCAAAAATAATTGCCCCTTATGTAGTTCAGAGCCTATTTGGAGGTTGTAATGTTTAATAGCCAGATGGTTATAGGGATGAAGCTACTCCTGAACCTGAATGTTACATTTTTCATGCTCCAATACTTTCTTCCCTATGGAAGGAGTAAAATGAGAGTGTGGCCAGGGTGGTGTGGGTCTCTGATAATGCCTTTTTGAGGCTTGATGCTTGTAGATCCCTTTGATGGTGGGAAGGTCAGCACCCATGGCGGACTGGGCAGTGTTCACCATTTTTTGCAACCTTCTTCATCACTGGGAGTTCAAGTTGCAGAACCAGACCATCTTTTTTGCACTATAATGTTTAATAGTAGTAGCCCCCCTCGGTCATGACTGACCATGAGTGATGCATCCTGGTTGGATGCAAGTCTGGGCGAAGTCATATGGAGGACAGGCTGTTGCCCCCCAGCTGCAGCACGTCCCCCCTCTCTACGGGTTTGAAGAAGGGTTTCGGCCCGAAATGTTGCCTATTTCCTTCGCTCCACAGATGCTGCTGCACCCGCTGAGTTTCTCCAGCACTTTTGTCTACCCCCTCTCCACATCGCTGATCGATCCAAAGGAACAGCAGGGCCGTTACAGTTTGGCACCAGCGCCATCGCAGGAGCTGCCAGAGCGAGGTTGTAGACAACGATGAACTGCCTTAGGGGCTCCGACTCCGGATTTTCTCGAGGTTTACTCCTGGAGCCTTTCACATGACTGGATATGGCCACAAGGCACTGGAGGTTTTAAAACAGAGTTTTCCCTCTCCTAGATGGACCGTCTTTCCAGGCTGACGAGCCCCATCCGCCCGAGACTCGTGGGGGTGGGAGCGTCTACCTTCCCATGCAGGTCTGCCCACATTTGTATTAATAAGTTAGTATTTAACGAATACAGTATCATTTTTAAAGTACTTCACACCAATTTTAATATACATTAAATGCATGAATGTACTAAAGGGCACTAAGAAATAGACTCTCACATCTGTAACACTTTTCTTTGCCTCAAGTTATCCCAAAGTACAGTACTTTCAAAACATCATGATCATGAAGATCCCAATTTATCAGGAACAGCTCTGGTGTGATGAAGGGAAGTAATTCCGTGCAGTAGGAATCAGTTAATTTGGTATTACTCGTATACTAAATACTATAGCAAAAGGAGGAAAATACATTCAGAAGATAGCAGCCAAAGATGTATTCTTAAAACTGAGCAGAGGATTAAAGCAGCAGCTGAATTGTTCACTACCTCAGGTAGTAACATCAACATATGTAGAAAGGAACTGCAGATGCTGGTTTAAACCGAAGATAGACACAAAGTGCTGGAGGAACTCAGTAGGTCAGGCAGCATCTCTAGAAAAAAATGATGGGTGACATTTCGGGTTGAGACACTTCTTCAGACTCTCAGTCCGAAGAAGGGTCCCGACCCGAAACATCACCCATCCTTTTTCTCCAGATGTAGCCTGACCCGTTGAGTTACTCCAGCACTTTGTCTAACTTCAGTAACATGAACTTTGCAACTTCCAAACCATCTGCAATCTGTTGACTACTTCCTTGATCAGTGCAATAAGTTAATTTAATCACAGGTCAGATGTGATGTTTTGCGACTCCATTAACAAATGAGAGACATCTTCAGCTTTTATTCTAATATCAGTTTTTAAAAGTCTTTGAGATAAGTCAGGATAAAATTGAAACAAACATAAAAATCTAACTGCTTTATTTCAGTTTTATGGTGATTGTATCAACTTAGTGGACCACAATGGTCCATTATGATCACGAGGACCCCAACTTGTCAGCAGCAGCTCAATTAGCAGCACCCTCACCTTGTGTCAAAAGATCGTAGATTGTCGTCTCAGATGCAAACATCAGGAATGCACTTCCAACACAACAGTCTCTGGTGGCCTGACCAATATTTCACCCTTTATTAAATATCCAAAAAAATTCCATTGCTCTCCAAAAGACCTTTTGAGTAGAGTGACTGTCACATTCGCTGTTATAACAATGGTGGTACACCACCTGTATGCCCTTGGCTGCAAGGTGTTTTGGAGAGCGTTGATATCATGAAGGGCACTGTACAAATGCAAATCTTTAAACTCCTGTAATCTGGTGTTATGAATAATGGTGACCACACTTTGAATGTTCTTGATTAGCTGCAAGGCAATTTAGTATTTCCTTGGATCATGAAATCTATATGAAAAAGTCAGCCTGGTTTAATTTAATTAGTAAATTACTATTCAGCAGTGCAATGTGGAATGCTGAGATCACTAATCCAAGACCAAGACTTACCTATTCACAAACATAGGTAGACAAAAATGCTGGAGAAACTCAGCGGGTGAGGTAGCGTCTATGGAGCGAAGGAAATAGGCAATGTTTCAGGTTGAGACCCTTCTTCAGACTGGGCGGGAAGAAGAAAGGAAGAGGTGGAGACAGTGGGCTGAAGGAGAGCTGGGAAGAGGAGGAGAAAGTAGGGACTACCTGAAATTGGAAAAGTCAATGTTCATACCGCTGGGGTGTAAACTGCCCATGCAAAATATGAGGTGCTGCTCCTCCAATATACAGAGGGCCTCACTCTGGGCCATGGAGGAGGCCCAGGACAGAAAGGTCAGATTCGGCATGGGAGGGGGAGTTGAAGTGCTGAGCCACCTGGAGAGGTTGGTTATTGCAAACTGTGTGGGGGTGTTGGGCAAAGCGATCGCCAAGCCTACGCTTGGTCTCACCAATGTAGAACAGCTGACACCTAGAGCAGCGGATGCAATAGATGAGGTTTGCGGAGGTGCAGGTGAACCTCTACCGCACCTGGAAAGACGGCTTGGGTCCTTGAACGGAGTCAAGGGGGGAGGTAAAGCGACAATTGTAGCAATTCCTGCGGTTGCAAGGGGAAGTGCCAGGAGAGGGGGTGGTTCGGGTGGGAAGGGACGAATTGACTGAAGAAGGGTCTCAACCTGAAACGTTGCCTATTTCCGTCGCTCTATATATGCTGCCTCACCCGCTAATTTCTCCAGCATTTTTGTCTACCTTCGATTTTCCAGCATCTGCAGTTCCTTCTTAAACATATTCACAAACATATGTGTTTTACACCAAGTGATTAATTTCAGACATTTCTTTTTTTAAAATATTCTCTTGCCGTATCCATTGTTTGAACCTTGCTTTCCTCATCCCTAATTTCCATTCCTCCACTATAAATCAGTATAATATTTTCATATAGAATAGCATTTACACAGCACCTTTTATGTTCCAAGACAATAATAAATTGCCTTGCATCTCACCAAGAACATTCAATGATTGAAGCAAGTATACTTCTCGCGTGAGCCAATGATAGACTGTCGAAGGCAGTGGAACTTAATTTAGGCTTCATAAAGGGATGCAAAATATCCAGCTGTTTATAATGTTGCAGGTTTGACTATAGCAACTGGTATAAGCATAATCTCTGCCTTAACCAGAACCACAGTTCTCAGGCTTGAGGAACAGGTTCCTCTTCTCACCTCTCCATGGTTATTCGAATGTAACCTAATAATACAGTGGAGCAGAATATCACACGCCTTGCTGAGCAATCTGAGTTTAACATGGCAGACTTTACTGACAAGTGCAAATGAACGGCAACCCGAGATCTAGGCTGGGATCAGTGCCTGGAGCTGCAGGGTGCAAAGGTATAAAGCATATGCCACCATCAGCAATTTTTTGCCACACATGGTCTTTGGGACCCTCCTCACTACACTTTTCAGCCCCACAGGCATGACTACGTTTTAGGCTCTGGCCAGCAGGGGCACAGATGCACACATTCCAACTATCTGCCCCCACTCCACACCCACCATTGTTATTGTTGTCCCACCACGATGACCTTAAAGAGGTTGGCTGGGTTACTAACATGGACAATATACAAGAATACTTCAAGGCAACACACAGTCTGCTGGAAGAACTCAGTTCAAGCTGTGTTTGTTTGAATGGTTCAGGAATTGTATATATTTATCAATTGAATAAAGTCTATTTTGAAATAAAAAAATAAAACAAATCTGTGGAGGGAAAGGAATCATCAATGTTTTGATAGATCAAGCCCCTGCATCAGAACGTAGTCAAGCCAATGCATCAGACCCTGCAAGAATAGTCTGACACTTCCTTCACTCAGCCCCACAAGTTTGCTTGGCCGAGATAACCAGTAGCGGCCACTAGGTTCAGGGAGCCTGCTAGGCATTCCTCAGACCAATATTAGATCCCACTGCTGCCTTGTCTAAACTCAAAATATAACCAGAATACATTGTAAATATTAAGCAAGTCAGCCTACATTTGTGGTAAGAGAAATAGAGCTATTGTTTTGGGTTGATCTGAAATGTTATGTTTCTCTTCCCAAAGTTGCAACCTGACCTGCTGAGAATTTCCATCATATTCTATTTGTATTTCAAGTTCCCATCATCTGCAGTTTGTTTTGATTTTCACTCAGTTTAGTTTAGAGATACAGCGCGAAAACAGGTCCTTCGGCCTACCGAATCCGCACCGTCCAGCGAACCCCGCACATTAACGCTATCCTTATCCTTCACACACTAGGGACAATTTACACTTTTCCTGAGCCAATTAACCTACAAACCTGTACGTCTTTGGGAGGAAACCGAAGATCTTGGAGAAAACCCACGCGAGAACAGGGAGAACGTACAAACTCCGTACAGACAGCACCCATAGTTGGGATCTAACCTGGGTCTCCAGCATTGCAAGCGCTGAAATGCCCCTGTCCCACTTGTGAAACCTGAACAGAAACCTCTGGAGACTTTGCGCCTCACCCATGCGGTTCCCGGAGGTTTTTGTCAGTCTCCCTACCTGCTTCCACTACCTGCAACCTCTGGCAACCACCTGCAACCTCCGGGAACCGCACGGAAACCTTGGATGGGGCGCAAAGTCTCCAGAGATTTCGTTTCAGGTTTCCTAAGTGGGACAGGGGCATAACAAGGCAGCAACTCTACCGCTGCGCCACCGTGCCGCCACTTCTGTTTACATTTAAATTAGCTCACATCATGGGATTCAGATACAGTCGATCTTTGATCACAGTTGATGTGAATCACCATCACCACAGGCAAAGATAATAGACAATAGGTGCAGGAGTTGGCCATTCGGCCCTTCGAGCCAGCACCGCCATTCAATGTGATCATGGCTGATCATCCCCAATCAGTACCCCATTCCTACCTTCTCCCCATATCCCCTGACTCCGCTATCTTAAAGAGCCCTATCTAGCGCTCTCTTGAAAGTATCCGGAGAACCGGCCTCCACCGCCCTCTGAGGCACAGATTTCCACAGACTCACCACTCTCTGTGTAGAAAAGTTATATCGTCATTGATGATCACTCAATTTTTTTACTAAAGCAGAATTTTTCATACAGCGAGTCACCCAAGAATTGATGAATTTGGAATCTGCTCAGTGGGAGTGATGTCAAATCTAGCAGATTCATGATGGAGTGCAAAATCTAACCTGCAATTTCAAGTGGAGAACATTATGGTCAAGGTTATGGTATTTGAACGTGTCCGGTTCTGCAATTGATTCAATTGTAATTTAATCCACATGGCATTATTCGAAGAACTGAAAACTGCTAAGACTCCTTGCTAAGACTCTTCACCAAACATTATCAAAGGTAGATGGACTAGTTGATCATCTGCTAACTGTGTCCCATTAACATGCCCATGCTGCATTGTCTTAATTACCAGTGCCAGTATTTGATATCTAGTAAATCAGTGAAGCATATGCTAGATCTGAAATGATACAGTAATAAGCTTATCACCATGTGCATTGGGTCCCATCAGTGCTACTGCCCCCCACACCATCTCCATGGGTGCACTACCTTTAAAATCTACTGACAAGGTCTGCATTTTATAGCTGTTCTGCAAAAGCAGTATTTGGGTGGCTGGACATATCCCGAGGCCCAGCCCCAGAGTGCCATGATGACCTTTACTGTCATGGGACTTTCCACTTTTTCATAATTAAATACACTTTAAAAACAATTCAAATAGGCTGAAATAATTGGTTTAATTAAATTGCAAGAAGTTAAAGACATTTAAAATGAAATATAAACAAAACAAATTACCTATTAAACAAAAGTTAAGGAGCTTCATATGAACGGCCCCCAGCCTCTACGCTCAGCACAATAGCTGATCTGAACTGGACTGACTCGCCAAGTCCAGCTGCAAAGCAGATTAGATTCTGTATCTTCTGTATCTTAAGGCATGGGGTGTCAGAGGAGAGATGGCCAGAATTTAAATATCCTGTCCAGTAACAGAGGAGCAAAATATTCTTCTTATTTTTTGCCATTGAGAAAATAATCTGAGCACTGACCAAGCATATCTTGTTGTAGTTCATAAGTGATAGGAGCAGAATTAGGTCTTTCAGCCCGTCAAGTATACTCCACCATTCAATCATGGCATTCAATATTTCTCCCTCTTAACCTCGTTCACATACCTTCTCCCCATACCCCCTGAAATAATACAAACTTTACCCCTTACAAAATTCTTAAGGGGTTGGACAGGCTAGATGCAGGAAGATTGTTCCCGATGTTGGGGAAGTCCAGGACAAGGGGTCACAGCTTAAGGATAAGGGGGAAATCCTTTAAAACCGAATTGAGGAGAACTTTTTTCACACAGAGAGTGGTGAATCTCTGGAACTCTCTGCCACAGAGGGTAGTTGAGGCCAGTTCATTGGCTATATTTAAGAGGGAGTTAGATGTTGCCATTGTGGCCAAGGGGATCAGAGGGTATGGAGAGAAGGCAGGTACGGGATACTGAGTTGGATGATCAGCCATGATCATATTGAATGGCAGTGCAGGCTCGAAGGGCCTAATGGCCTACTCCTGCACCTAATTGCTATGTTTCTACCTGTACATGGATACAGAGTTTGAAATAAGCAATACACATCTTCCAACAAATTAGGTTATGAACTACACTGGTATTGATCCATTTATATGTATAAAGCACTATTTACCTCAGCCTTGGAAGATCTAAATGATCAACCTCATCTCCTCCAACCTCATCTATTGCATCCACTGCTCTAGATGTCAGCTGAGCTACATCGGTGAGACTAAGCGTAGGCTTGCCGATCATTTCGCCGAACACCTCCGCTCGGTCCGTCCGCATTAACTAACCTGACCTCTCGGTGGCTCAGTACTTCAACTCCCCCTCCCATTCCGAATCCGACTTTCTGTCCTGGCCAGAGTGAGCACCACCGGAAATTGCATCTCATATTCAGTTTGGGCAGTTTGCACCCTAGTGGTATAAACATTGAATTCTTCCAGTTCCGGTAGCCCTTGCTGTCTCCTCCCCCTCTCAGCTCTCCCTCAGCCCTCGGGCTCCTCCTCTCTCCTTTTTTCCTTTCTCTCCCCCCCCCCCCCCCCCCCCCCCCCCCTTCCCCCTCCATCAGTTTGAAGAAGGGTTTCCGCCCGAAAAGTTGCCTATTTCCTTCGCTCCATAGATGCGGCTGCAGCCGCTGAGTTTCGCCTAGTTTCCTTCCCAGCTCCATAGATGCAGCTTTTTAGAGGAAACTAGACCAAGTGCAGACCCGTTGGGTCTGCTCCCCCAATGGTGTGATTCCCCCAACCCAATATTCCACCATGCACCCGTTTCCAATGGAACTGAAGCCGTTGCCAAATGTAAGTTTCCAGCACTCCCCTGCCTCCCTCAATTGCACCTCCCCTGCCTGCTGCAGCAGTGAAAAGTTCAGTGTTCCTGTCTTGCAACTTTGTTTCGAAGTGTGTTGGAAGCTGATAGGAAGGAGCAGCCGTCAACGAATCAAAAGGCAGGAAGGGATCCGTACTGCAGGCGGACGGATGGATTTGAGTTTTATATATTAATAGATGAGCCTTAGATTACTACTATTCCAAGCATATGGGAATAAATGTCTCCCTGACTTCGAAATTCCCTAGATCCAATTTTACCTCTACACCCCTCCACCCCCTCCCCAAACAATTAAAAAAATAATTTAATTACCGGTACATAGCTTGATGAAGTTACTTGAACCGCCTAAACTCAGGGGAATGTCAGTCATGATTTTGAGACGGTACACAAAAATGCTGGAGAAACTCAGCGGGTGCAGCAGCATCTACAGAGCAAAGGCCGAAACCCTTCTTCAGACTGATGGGGGGTGGGGGGATTTTGAGACATTCCCATAACTTTGTTGCAGCCCAGGCACCACTGTGATGAATACTAGTTTTCACCTTCAAAAGGTAAGAGAACCAATGGGTCAACATTTTCCAATATGTCTTTCCAGAGATTCAATACTCAGACTGATTCGAGCGCGGTTCTGACCAGAGCATACAACTAACAAATCTCTTTCTTTCCTTTGTATTCCAGATTCCACGTTACAAAGGCCTAAAGGCAAGAACTAAGACTATAGTATTTTTTGATTAATGTTGTACCCACCTATTAGCTTTCAATGATACATGTTGTGAAATCTCTTTGCTTTCCTTTACTGGCAAAGCCTGAAAGCATCTACTAATAGACTAAGCCATTTATCTACTTACCTCATGCTTGCTTGTGGTATAATATAAACATTGTATTATGCTGTGGCAGCAGCTGGAAAAAAAAGTTGCCTCTTACCCACATTGAAAACGTAATAGTTTTGGAGTCACCAGATTATTTGGGGGAAACTATATTCCATCAGCATTGTCTGCAGTTCACTATTATCACAATTCTTTAAAGAGTTGTTATAATTTACCCGCTGCCACTTTAAATTAATTTTCTTAAATGTGGCAATTCACAAAATATAATAGATTGCATTCACTTCTGCACACCAAAGTAGAAGTTTCATTAAAGGATTTAAGATTACATTTGAGCCATCTAAACCGTATCACCAAAAGCAGATCAATGTCTTAATTTGCTTCCATGGATCAACTAGTTTTCCATTATATTGAAGGGCTGCTTATTTTGTGGATAGCAAATACTAAAGATTTCAATTGTGCATAATTCAATCAAGAGAATGCGCTGATGTCTGCCATTTGACAATAAACAACACATGAAATAGATAAATAGTACAACCATGTACAAAACTTTCATACGTACAGTGAAATGCTTTGTTTTGCATACAACGATGTACAATCATGTAGCAGACCTCACCTAGACAGTACACAAGCGTTGCTATGTTTTGGCGCCGACAAAGCTACACTAAAGTTTACCTAACAGTAGCAATGTTACAAAATTTTGAGATTTTAAAAATCAACTCTGCAATGTATCCCATCAGATAAAGCATAAAAATAAGTTTAATTTGACACCTAATTCACTTTCATATCTCAAGTAATTAAAAAGTTATGGCCATTTTCATACTCGGAAATTAGCATCTTGTTCCCTATTGATTTTCTATGGACACAACAAAAAAGCTGTGATCGTGTGCAGTCAAAAGCCCATAACTTTCTTAAAAATTAAGAGAACTGAATGAAATTTTCAGTTATCATAGATTGAAGCATTCTGAAACAAATATAAAATAATCTTACTTGGATGACCTGAAATTAAAGCATATAATTAGTTAGTTACCTAATTGTAGCTAATTACAAACTTCAATTACTAGATCTAAACATCTATCCATTTCTTAATAAATGATTAACATTTTTAAATAGCCTAAGTGTCCAAATAATATTCACAAATAATTCACAATAAAACATGATTTTTAAATCTCATTTACATTAATTTATAGGCCAAATGGAAGGAATTTAGTGTTCAATTGCTGCAAATTAATGTCCATTTAAATCAACTTTCTAGTGGGATCCTGTGAACGCGCCGGTTTAGAACATTCACATTACGCTAGATTTGTGCCCTCAAATGCCCAGAAAAATACTGCGGGATGTAATGGGCCCCAAATTAGCTACTCGCAACTTTAAACTTTGTATAAAGGGTTCTTAACTGACTTAACTGTCTCCCTTTCAAGGGAGATGCTAAAAATGCATTTCGTTGTCTCTGTACTGTACACTGACAATGACAATAAATTGAATCATTTCATTTTTTTCATTTCTTAAGAAGCCCTTTTTAACGTAAAAATAAACAGCCTTCCCTCCGTTTTCCCCTGTATGAGATCTGGCCGGTTGTCGGTGTTCGGGGGTTTAGAGGTTAATTTTTAACCCACTATAACAAGTAAAGAAAGCCCTTAAAACTAAAAAGAACTCCTGCTACGGAGTCTTCCAGCGATTTTTCGTTAATAATTAACTAGGCTGAAAAACCTCGATTTGAACAGCTTAGTGAAAAATCGCGTTTTAAACCCGTCCCCCTCTAAACGGCGCCAAAATCGCGCACACGGGCTGGGACAGATTTTCAGCGACGCTTCAGGTAGGCTTTGCAGCATACCTGCTAACAGTCCCATTTACCGCTGTACGTGGCAGCACCCACCCACCCTTCGTCTCGGCAGCCTCATGCTAAATTCCCAGTCATTCTGGCATGCATACACAAGAGCCAAATTGACAGTGCCTTACTTTACAAACCAACACCCCACATTCTCCATGCCAGATAACATACGAACAATCTGGAGAATTTTGAACTGTCAGTCCCTTTATCTCTCTCTGACAATCACACCTACCGTGATATTTGAAATGTGGCTGAGAGCAGCAATTTCCCCTGCCGCAATTGTGTTTGCAACATAAATTTTCAGATTCACTGGAGACAGGGTTCCAGCTTTCTGGTTCGGCTTTCGGCTCTGAAAAAGGTCAGTCAGAACACTGTATATATTTCTAAAGGGCAAAAATGATGCTGCGCACATTTCAGGAGATTTTTTTATTTGTGAGAACATTATTTTCAATTCATTCACTGCTGAAGTCAGGAGTGAAGTTACGCACCTGGCAAAATGCATTTCAAAATTAATACAAGATACCATTAAATTTAGGCTCAAGTTTGGACAAGTCCATTTCGTCATTTAAGCTTCCTCACGTTGCCACTATTTTGTCCCATGGTCATTTTGTTCTGTTTTCCCCAAGTATCCATTTCCTTTTGAAAGCATATATGGAATAGACAAAGCCCGACTATGGCTGTGTTATTGAAGTATTAGAAAATAGTCATGAAGGCTAAAGGGCCTGTCCCACCAGCATGCGACCTGCATGCGGCAAGAGCGACCAAACCGGAAGCGGGGGCCGCGCGGAGGTCAAGTGATGCCCGTACAGGGCCAGTCCCACCAGCATGCGGCTGCATGCGGCGAGCGCGACCAAACCAGAAGCGGAGGTCGAGTGAGTGAGTGACGTGAAGTTCGAGCGAAGTCCGCGGGAAGTTCGCGCGTGACGTACGGCGTCAAGACGTGCGTACGGCATCGAGACGCTGCGTATGCCCGTCGAGGCGGTGCGTACGGCGTCGGGGCGGCTGCGGGCTAGCAGGCCTTTGCCGCACGGAATTTTTGAACACGGTCAGTTTTTCGGAGCCCCACGCGATGTCGGGACCTGCTCCGCACAACTCCATACGGCTCCGGCGATTGAAGTGGGACCGGCCCCGCGAGGACGTATGGCTCAAGCGACCACGATAGGTCACGCTTGCCGCATGGAGTCGCATGCTCGTGGGACAGGCCCTTAAATCAAAAATAACAAAGTGTTTATAATTAAGACTTTCAAAGGACTTACTGAGATAATTCAGTGAATGGTTGATCCATAAAATAACAAAATCACAAACCATTAGTAATACATAGCAGTAGAAAACAGAAGATGCTGGTTTACAAAAAAAGATACAAAGTGCTGGATTTTGCAGTGAAGCAGCATCTGGTGAGAGAAACAGATTCTCATCAACATGAAATGCCAACTGAAGCTGTTATACGGTTGTATTTGTTAAAACTGGAGCTCTTTGGAACATTCCCATAGGAGCAGAAAGAACTAATGGGAAACTGAAGGTTTTAGAAGTTAAGGAGAGCTGGAAAGTGTTTCAACTGGTTGGTGAGTCAGTGTTAATCACCATGACAGGCTAGAAGAGAATTCTCCACGTGGAACATGGAATTAATTCTCCATTAGCAAAGGGAGATATCAATGCTAAAACAACATTGAGCTTGAGGAAATCAACAGGTCAGGCAGCATCTGTGGAAGGAAAGGGATGGACCCGACCCAAAATATCACCCACCCATTTCCTTCCATAAAGGTGCCTGACCTGCTGAGTTTCTTCAGCAGTTGTGTTTTACAGCCTCAAGTCTCCAGATATCACCACACCTTTAAAAATAAAATGCTTAAAGCAAATAATCCTTAGTGTGATTGCAAGAAAAAGGCTACAAAATATGCCTTGGTCATTCCCAAATAGAGTTGAGTGAGTTTCTGTACAAATACATACGGTTGCATAGAGGCTCAATTATTGGCTCAAAGACTAAAGATTGCAATATTTTTAATGATTAAAATATAATTTCTCAGCTCTAGCTCATGAGTAATTTAATTTAATTTAATTTCTCGAAATATTTGATAGTTCTGTCAATTAACATCATAATTTTGTAGATTTCTTCATATGATTCAGAAAAAATGTAAGTATCCATCATTCATAGATAGAATATAGAACAGTATAGCACAGGAACAGGACCTTTGGACCACAATGTCTGTGCCGAAAATAATGCCAGGACCATCCCTTATCTACCTGCACATAGTTCATATCCCTATATTCCCTGCATATCCATGTACTGGTCGAAATGTCTCTTACATGCCACTATTGTATCTTGGCAAACCCTGGCTATGTGTTCCTTCCTGGCACTCACCACTCTCATTGTTAGTCCTGTTTCCTTTATCATCGTTACTTTTTTGCATAATCATTCATTTGTTCTATATCTCTCTACATATCTCTCGTTTCCCTTTCCCCTGGCTCTATTCTGAAGAAGGGTCTCAACCTAAAACGTCACCCATTCCTTCTCCCCAGAATCTGCCTGTCCCGCTGAGTTACTCCAGCAAGTCCGTCTAATCTCTCCCGACAGCTGATACCCTCTGAACCAAACATAATTCTGGTAAACCTCCTCTGCAGCCTTTCCAAAGCCTCGACACCCTTCATGTAACAGAGCGACCAGAACTGCACACATTACTCCAAATGTGGCCTAACCAAAGTCAATAAAGATACATCATGACTTCTGACTCTTATATTCAATATGCTGTATTCTTATACACTATACAATGAAAGCACACATACCATATGCCTTGGTTACCACTCAACCTTCCTCACAGCTTGCGACCTCAGCAATCTTGGTGTCATCTGCAAACTTATTAATCAACCCCTCTACATTTACATCAAGGTCATTGATATATATCAAACACAACAATTCACTCCATGATCTTTCCAACAATTGAATTCCAAAAGGTTGATGTAAAAAATATTATTTTTCATGAATCAACACTGAAGCACATGCTTATCTCTAACATGATAAAAGAATTTCAAGGTTTTGACAAGAGTGCCAAGTGTGACTAGCTGGGTTAGACGTTTAGTTGGCATGGATAAATTGGAGTGTCGGGCACGTTTTGGTGCTAAATAGCTCTACAGTTAAAACAATCTGCTCAAGGAACTCTGTCATAGATGTAGTCATGAAAAATTATTTATAAAAGGATGCAGTTTGGGAAAGAACTTCCAAACTTAGGGCTCAAATTGCAGGGACACTTAAAATTCAAAGTGATCATATGTAGGGCGTGCCCCTCACATCACCTTCAACATAGCTCACATCCCACCTTAAACTAGTAACCTCTGGCCCTAGACTTCCCTGCCCAGAAAAAATAAATCTATCCTCTTTCAGCCTCTCATCATTTTCTAAACCTCTACAAGGTCACACCTCAGTGAGAATAAACTCAGACAATCCAATCTCTTATTATTATAACAGACCTCCATTCCAGGCAACAATCTCATGAAAAGATAAGAATACAAAGTGCTGGAGTAACTCGACGGGTCAGGCAGTAGTTCTGGAGAACATGGGTAGTTGATGTTTCAGGCCAGGACCCTTTAGACTGCCACTGTGTTGTAGCAGTCTGAAGATGAGCCCCCAACCCAAAACTTCAACTACCCATATTCTCCAGACACTGCCTGACCTGCTGTGTTCCTTCAGCAATTTGTGTCCTTTTTTGTAAACCAGTACTTGCGTTTCTTTGTTTCACCAATCTAGTAAATCTCTCCTGCACTCAATAGGGGAAAATAAGGGTCATACCTTTGGGGGATTGAGTTGGGTCACGCCATGAAGTAAAGCAGTAGGGTGTGTTCCAAATGATCAAAAAACAAGAATGGCACATTTGCGTGGGGAATTACCAGCCTAGTGCCAAATATCCCAGAGGTGACCAATGATGCGAGCTCTTGGAACAACAATCTAATTTTCTACGCAGGGTTTCACAGGGAGGTGATGTTATGTCATGCATCCCCGATTCTAAAAAAAGTGCATCAGGTAAATCACAACAGGAAGTGCCTGGTTGGATCTTCAGAATGGTGGGAAACAATCTATAACTGGTCTTTACTATATCTCCAAGTAAAGTAAAAGTTCAGCTTTTAAAAAAAAAATTCTAAGCCTACTTTCGACATGGAAGCCAAGAATTTAACTGTGAATTAAAAGGGAAGCAGGATTTTTTCAGATTAAATTGCCTGATGCTATAAATTAAGCAAAACATTGATTGTTTGACAATGGGAACCTATGCTCTAGTTTTTCTTTTCATGAAGATAGATAAAAGCTGGCACCCAGCTTTATCATGCTTTAGGAATAGTTGTCACTTATTTCCTGAGGACACTCCTCGTGAGAATGGCTGGTAATTTTAAAATAACTCCATATCCAGTCCTTTACTTGTCCTGTTCCTCGAGATAATAACTGCACCCCTCACAGTGGTTGCCTTTTACCTAAAAAGAACAGGAGACCTGTTTTTATTTGCATAAAGAGCCAAAACCTTTCAGATCTGCACTCAATCATACAACCATTTATAATAAACCAGAAGCATTTGCTGAGAAACTTTATTGGCTTAAAAGAAAATAACTTATTTTCTGGATGACCCCCAAAGTGTTCTGGAGAAAAGAAAACAAAGGCTTTTGAGCTGGTTTTGAAAATTGAAGCAATTCTGACTGTTTTAGTTGAAGGATGCGTGTGGTACAAGTAAAAGGGTGGGCAGTCAGTCTACACAGTAACAAGTAGATACTGCCTTTTGAGAAGCCTAAACCTCAGTTTGAGCCAAGGAGCAGGCACAGGCTAATGCTGCGTCCTTTACTAAAAAAAATTGCAACAAATGACCCAGCACCTGAGATCCCAAAATAAACACAAAATGCTGGAGTAACTCAGCAGGGCAGGCAGCATCTCTGGAGAGAAGGAATGGGTGACCTTTCGGGTCAAGACCCTCCTCAGACCTTTCTTCGGGTCTCGACCTATTCCTTCTCTCCAAATATGTTGCCTGGCCCGCTAAGTGACTCCAGCATTTTGTGTCTATCTTCAGTTTGAACCAGATTCTGCAGTTCCTCCCTACACCTGATATCCCAAAGCAGTTCCACCAAACCTCAAGTCATTAAGTCAGGAGTGTGATGGAACACCTTGCATTAACCTTGGTGAGTGCAGCCCAGCAAAACTTGGAAAGATCATAACACCCAAGACAAAGCATTCTATGGACTATGCTAAACCCTCACTCAATCCTCCACAGGCTGTAATATCTTCCACAAAAGGCACATTAGTTACATGGTTTGGACAACGTTTCCAAAAATCCTCAACCAGGAATTTCCACCAACAAAACACTGGGCCTTGGCAGGATCCCCTCCAGGCAGCACACAAATCAGATCAATGATCTTCATAATTGCTGGAACTAGGTCCTAGAAGTCCCTCCTCAGCAACACTGTGCATCTTCACCAAAAGAACAAACACAGATCAAGAAAGCAGCTTATCATCATTTGCTCAAGGGCAATGGTTGATCAGCAATGCTGAGGCTTTGTAAGGTGTGGTCAGGATGTATTTGGAATATTGTGAGCAATTGTGGGCACCATATCTGAGGAAGGATGTGCTTGCATTGGAGAGGGTCCAGACGAGGTTTACAAGAATAATCCCAGGAATTCGCTGGAGTTTAGGTGAGGGGGGACCTCATTGAAACGTCCAAAATAGTGAAAGGCTTGGACAGAGTGGATGTGGAGAGGATGTTTCCACTAGTGGGAGAGTCTAGGACTAGAGGTCATAGTCTCAGAATTAAATGACATTCTTTTAGAGAGGAGATGAGAAGGAATTTATTTTGTCAGAAAGCGGTGAATTTGTGGAATTCTGTGCCATGGAAGGCTGTGCAGGCAAGGCAAAGTCAGTGGATATATTTGGCAGAGATAGATAGATTCTTGATTAGTACAGGTGTCAGAGGTTATGGGGAGAAGGCAGGAGAATGGGGTTTGGAAGTAGAGATAGATCAGCCATGATTGAATGGTGGAGTAGACTTGATGGGCTGAATGGCCTAATTCTACTCCTATCAGTTATGATCTTAGCAATAACTTTGTCAGCAGCGTACATATCAAAATAAATTAAACAAACATCTTGAGGTTCTCCATCGATCCCTATTGCGAAGATATTTGAAGGTCTTTTAATAATTCTGAGAAGCAGTGTTTTTTATTTTTACAGATGTGCAATAATGAGCCAACTGTAGACAAGAGACCAAAATATTAATGCATATGTCATGCATCCTGCTAGGTTCTAACAGTAAATAAAATCTGCCGTGTATTAATATTTTGGATCTCAGCTTCCTCCTCAAAATAAATGTGAAGTGTAGCAAGTAGACTGGAGATTTTCCAAGACAACTATTCTCACTAGAAGCACTCAATTAATGTTTCCTGTAACCTGACTTCAGAATGAAGGGACAGAAGTTTAGGGGTAACATGAGGCGGAACTTCTTTACTCAGAGAGTGGTAGCGGTGTGGAATGAGCTTCCGGTGGAAGTGGTGGAGGCAGGTTCATTGGTATCATTTAAAAATAAATTGGATAGGCATATGGATGAGAAGGGAATGGAGGGTTATGGTATGAGTGCAGGCAGGTGGGACTAAGGGAAAAAAGTTGTTCGGCACGGACTTGTAGGGCCGAGATGGCCTGTTTCCGTGCTGTAATTGTTATATGGTTATTATATGGTTATGGTAACCATTCTTTCAAGAGAGAGCTAGATAGGGCTCTTAAAGATAGCGGAGTCAGGGGATATGGGGAAAAGGTAGGAACAGGGTACTGATTGGGGATGATCAACCATGATCACATTTGAATGGCGGTGCTGGCTCGAAGGGCCGAATGGCCTACTCCTGCACCTATTGTCTGTTGTCATCGAGATAAACAATCTGCCCCTCTTTCCAGAGCAGATGTTCTGAAACAATCACACAATATCCTTCAAGATTACCATAATCAGCATGCCAGAATATCATAACAGGGCAACTGAAGTATCAGAGTTGATGGCTCAGTGACTGACTGGGCATGGACGGGAGTGGGGGTCAGGGGGAATGATGTTATGAATTGAAGGCTTTAAAAGCAGCACTTCCCGACTTGTATTCAAGCTACCATATACTCAATGGTTTTGTACTAACCAAGGTAAGAGATACTATTGCTGAATAATTAAGTAGGTATTTGAACCCTCTAATGACAGTCAAAATGAAGCCGTTTACTGCTAATAAAGACTGTGGATACAACCTACAAGAATCATATCATGTCTATAACATGCATAACAGAATTGTCACTTCTTATTTTATTACCAATCAAAACTTTGCTTCTAATAAAAAGTGTTGCAACAGATTCTACGTCACTGCCACATCACCTATGTTGCAGAGCATGAAAGAGCTCAAATGTCGATGTCAAGGCCCGGGGCTTAGATGATGGAGGTCCTCTGAGTAATGGCACAGCAGGAATGCCTGTAGAGTTGCTGGTTTCTGCACAATCAATTCCTCACACTTTTGATCAAGCTGAAGAGGTTGCAATTCAACACACAGTCTTATAGCAATAGCTTTTGAAGCCCTTGCTGCTTTTCGGGGAATCAGAATTATGGATGGAAAAGGTAATTAGTGCCAAACCGTTTACCACCTTGCAATTCATTGATCACTTTGACTTCAAACAGTTCTCAAATAAAAGGTAACATTTAGAAACAGCAATTATAATGATGAGGCAAAAATCAATTAGGTAAATTACATCTTAATTTTGACATAATTTTATGATATTTCCTTGTAGTTTGCATTTACAAGCCTAATTAGCTGCATTCTGGAAGACCAATCAAGCACATGTTCAAGAGAAGCCCTTTCAATTCCAGAAACAAGATTGGAACATATGTCAAAAACAAAACATTTTCACAGAACTGATCATAAATTATTTGATAATCAAAAGCTCACATAAATATATATTTATATATGGTACACAGAGCCATATTTAACTTTCAAAAAACTAATTTTAATCAAAACAAAAAAAATTGTTGAATCATTAACAAGTTTATAAAACAGTGATTTAGTTACATAAATAAATTGATATCAGTGTATCAAATCTTAATTACTTTTAAACTTCAAGAGCATGTTTACACGGGCGATGAAGTACAATCTTTTACCTAATATAATAAATAAAATGGAGCAAGAAATTATAATTTTCTTTTCCTAAACAGCAAAAAAGGCTACAGAACATACCTCTAGCATTTTCCCTAGTGGAAGGAACAAGTGACAATAGTAACATTTTGCACCCAACGTAAAAACTCTTTCATAAAGCACAAGATACAGAACAGTTCTGCTAAATTAAAGACTCAAAATAGAAACCAAAGTCATTTTTAATGAACAGTTTGGTAGTTAGATGTCCAGTTTGGTTATTTTTTTAAAGCATTAAGACAAGGCAAGATAGAAGGCTGTTCTCTCTTGAGGAATTCTATAGAAGGGAAAAAAAGTAGAACAGTCTTACTACACAGCAACTTCCTGTCCTGCACAAAGTCAGTTCCCAATGCAGATTAATATATGTTATTGAGCACATAAGTAGCATTTCACTATACCACTGCAAAGGCCTACATTAACATCTTTTCTGTTTTGTAAAACACATAATTCAACCTTTTCAAGGAGTTCTTAAATTGTTTAATTCAGTTCTAGACTAGGAGGCACAAAGCCCGATTCTGGCAAATACTTTTAATGCTAAGGCTTACTGCTCTGGCTGTAATGTGTTTTTTGTCCCTCTTTACCATGGTGTCTGTTACAAGCAGATTTATCATCTCTCTTTATTTAAATTTGTTTTCTCAGACTAGATATCAAGTCCAATCATGCAACAGAGGTGGTGGCTCTGCATAGATGCCCAGCACACAATTCTCCACCTGAGCCAACCTGAAGCAAGGCGCACTTTAGTCCTTCTGATATGTTTTTATACCAAGCTACTGCAGCTTCAAGTATTTTGCATTACATAGAATATTTTATAAATTAAAATGTTATGTATATTTTTTTCATAATTCAGACATATACTATAATATATACAGTACAATAAATGCTCTCATTCTTTCTTTGATAAATCCCTGAGAATGTATGTTGACAGTCGCTAATTACACATGCATGAGCAATGTGTGCCATGCTTCTGGATGAACAGCATTGCAAAGCCACGTATTCAGCCTTGTATTTTTAATACACTGATATGTAGGGATGAGTGATGAAGGAGTAAAGCTGAATCCATACGAGGTACTTATCACTTAGGATGGAGGTGTCTGTTTGGTTTAAAGCCATACTCTTAGGCTGTGAATGTACATACCAAGGACAGGAGCGACGTGGGTGGGCTATTGCCACTTGACAACAGGTACTCAGTGTAAACTGATTCTTTTTTCCTCTTTTCTCTCATACAAAAGACACACACAAATCTCACAATCAACAGGGTTAAAGTCCGTGAACTGTTTGTTACTATGCACATATAATACCGGTGTGGCTCTGGGTTTAAGTTAAAAAGGATACAAAGGCAGGCTCAATAAAAAGATACCACAGCGTGCTGATCAACCAAATCGCTCACGCACCAACATCATGAGTTTCTTTTTGCCTTTGTAAATTTGTTTCAGGTTGTCAATAAACTGTGTAAACTGGATGTGTCCATCATGAGCCATCAAGA
Source organism: Leucoraja erinaceus (assembly GCF_028641065.1). Classification (NCBI taxonomy): domain Eukaryota; kingdom Metazoa; phylum Chordata; class Chondrichthyes; order Rajiformes; family Rajidae; genus Leucoraja; species Leucoraja erinaceus. Next base: position 53,406,862 of record NC_073377.1, on the reverse strand, counting down.
AGGTCTCTCGAGCTTTGCTTAGAAACTCTATAAACTCACTATAATGCCGTGGACTAATGTGCGTAAGCCGTGAATGGGTTGTATTTATATAGGCCCCAATAGTGGCATCCAGGAGCTGTCTGAGTGGTGCTTTGTCCAGTGACATTAATTTCCCAGAGTTCCTTCGTCCATGGAGTCCCACCATTCCTGGTGTGGTCAAAGTGCACCGGCGTAGAATGTCTGAAAGTACTGTAGCACACTGAACACTTTTAACCACAAGAGGTATTATAGCTGCTAGCTCATTCTTCCCAAGGGAGTGGCTAAGTGCACATGCCCATAGAACGTCATTAATGGCAGGGTGTGTATCCTGATTGTAACCCAGGTTGAGATGCGTCATTGCTAGAGTGGCTAACTTGTAAGCCCGCATGGGATAACCACGGTGCTCCATGTACCGAGCAATTGTAAAGAGTTGCGTATAACTCATACCAGTCGTGGCAGCATCTAGAACTATTTGGTAAGCAGTCTCAAAAGCTATATGGTCCTTTTCACACAGAGTTAGTGCTGAGAGCGCACAGTTTTGAGGATCCTTCATAGCACATTGTAATGCAAGTGTCCTTGCACTACTAGCTAGTTTCTCCCGTTGGTTGTAGTCCAGGTTCAGTCTAACTACTGTGCTGTGGGACATTACTGTAGTGGCAACAATACTGGTAGCTTCAGTTGGGGTGAATAGTGTAAACCAGCTCAGCATAATGCTATCCAATGCATAAACTCCTAGAAAAGAAGAAAAAAGTGTTAGATATATATATAATTAAATCAGCAGAAAATCATCCTGGCAGTTAGATCAAACTTTGAAAAATACAGTGCATTCTGCAGGGACAAAGTACACAATTACATTAAGACTGCAAGAATTTTCTGCATATTTCAAATGATTGAAACAATTTTGGTCGGGGGTGAGCAAAAAGGAATGGAGTGAAGAGAGAAAATAAAGCAAGAATCCCTGGAATTAAGTCCCACTTTCATTCAAATATGTTTTGCAAATTTTTATGTCTGCCCAATCCAAAAGGCAGAGCCAAAGTTAATCTCTGAAGGAAAATCATTTCCACCCATTTTCTCATGTAACCATCTGCATCTTGGGTCCCATCCACGATCTAAATCTCTAACCAAGTTGGCACTCATCTATTCCATTATGTCTACATTTTTGATCAAAACGCAAGTGAAACACCTTCACATACGTTCCAGAAATCACAACTTTCAAGGTCTATCAAGTTCTGCTTGAAAAAATAATAATTTCAAGCAGAACTAGCCTTGTGAATATTCTTTATTTAATTCATGAATTTTTAAATATTTACTAATGTTAGTTCACTTAATAGATTCTAACTATTTGCCCACCACTGCATGTTGGGAACTGGCTGTGTGATTTTTTTTTAAACCTTGGCGAGCTTTGCATATTGTTGTTACATTGTCTACTCTGATCCAGCCATGCAATCTGCACATCAACTGCACACCAAGACTATTCCTCACCAACAGAACTCAAAACTCTAGTTCCATCTGCTTTTTAAGCAACCAATTTTCAGCACTATCAGCTGCTTTATATTCTCATCTACATTCTCAACTGTTCATTTACAAAAATCAATATATATTTACTTCTGTTATACATTTACCCTCCAATTGAAACTGGCTCTTGGGGTTAGGAGGAAGAGATAGATCAGACTTGATTAAATGGCGGAGTAGACAATGGGCCGAATGGCCTAATTCTGCTCATATCATTTATGAATTTTCACTCCAACTATTTGCTTTTTAATATCCTTGAAAGCAAAGCCTTGCTATTTTTTGTTCTATAACCTCCTTTCGATGTTCTTCCATTTAGCCTTCTGTTTAGCACATTCTTTAACTTTCCTTTTTTTTTACCATCTATATTGATTTTTTCAACACAATAACCACATTATTCCTTAATGCAATGGTTTCCTGAAAGGGTGATATTTATTTTGTGCTGTTTTGATCATTTCTTACTGAAGTTTTAAATTGTCTTTTAAGTAGATGATAGGTTTGTCTTCTACAAACCAGTGATGTTCCTCTCAGTGTCAGATTCCGACAGCCAAATGTAATTATAACTTGGGGTTCAGCAGTGAAGTCGGTGAGGATATTCTTAATTTACAGCCAAAATGGAAGTGATCAAAAGAGGCCAAGAATGAGGAAGAGAAGAATGTTTATTTCTATTGTGGGACATGAAGCAGTTGCAGAGCTACTTTCTGCAGCCACAAGGAATCTCCTGGCTCAATTTGCCACTCACCATGCAAAGTCCACACGGAGTACAAATCAGGGCCTCAGTGTTGGAAGTTGTGCTTTTAACTTTCCAATCCCCAACCTTCCTCACCTCATTATGTATAAAAAGTGAGATAACCTCAGTGTCTTGTAATCAAAAACCCTCAAGATGCATTTCAAGGCAAGAGAGGATACCTTTGATGTAAAAATGATATTCATAACACAAGATGTCAAACATTTACCCATATCTCTTGCTCAATGTGCCTATATAAATTATTTAAGTTTCCATTTTAAACCCATTAACCACTCTTTCCCCTTTTCACAAATTCTCCAGATTTATAATTTTCTATCTTCTCTAGTGTAAATTTTTTATGCTAACATGGTGTAATCAGTAGAATCTATATCATTATGAACATGCTTGTCATCCATATCATTTGCAAGGAAGGCAAACGAATGTGAGCCCATCAATTTTCAGAGGCATTAACAAATTAAACTAGGTGCACAGTCACAATATGTTACAAAGTCTTATTCCAAAAATATAATTAATGAGGAATTGGCTTGAATGTGAAATATTGACCACGTGAGAAGGAATTAAAGTTGAATAGGGTGCAGGTGAGGGGGAAGATGTACAGTGGTCATTGGGCATTTAAAACTAACCTGATTCAACAATGGTTGCAATATAACCGATAGGAACAGAACTGGGGGAGGCAGTTCAGGGAAAGATGTTCCATGAAATAGTTGAAGTTGGGGCGTCACAGTGGCGCAGCGGTAGAGTTGCTGCCTTACAGCGCCAGAGATCTGGGTTCGATCCTGACTACAGGTTTGTAGGTTAATTACCTTTGATAAAGATTGCAAACGTCCCTAGTGTGTAGGATAGTGCTAGCTAGTGTACGGGGTGATCGCTGGTCCGCAGTGGGCCGAAGGGCCTGATTTTGCGCTGTATTTCAAAACTAAGTTTCAGGAGGCTAGTCAATGCACAACCCAACACGCAAAACCAGAAAAGTTACAAGGCAAATGTTAATACAGTAAATTGCTAAAGATACTGTACATGGACGACACATGCTGTGTACTTGTAATAAACAAAGCCAGAGGTTAGCACTTTATATGGAAATTCAATTTAGCAAAGATTTTCAGAGCTTATATTTTATGAAGCCCATGATAACACTGTTCACATAAAAAGGTAATTACAAAAAATATTTATCTAAATCTTCTTCCTAAAGCCTAGCCAAGTGCCACCAACAACAATGTGCTTTGAACAATTAAAATGGATTCAAGTTCAATTATTAGAGTCAAATTCCAAGCAAGGGTATGGGAATGGAATGCTATTTATTATCATTCAGGTTGTAACAGGTACTTTCGCACTAAAGCAAATTAGCTCTATACAGCAGTATGCAGTTAGGCAGAGAACATGAGTAATTAGTTTCCAAACTATAATTTATATGTACTTGGGATTCCAATAACAAGGACCAGAGCATCTCCCTATCCCTTCTCTTGGGTTTCTGCAGATCTTCTACTGAAATTACAACGCTTGATTGGGAAAATCCCAGGGGAAATTAATGGCTTTCATATCCATGAGAAACAGCAAACACGAGGGCTTGTTAAACAATTCAGCCTGAACCCATTTCTCCTCATTTATTGACAGAACTGTACAGCAGTTTGTGTTTTAATTTCAGATTTCCAACACAGCTTTGCTCTTCAAATTAGCTGAATTGAAGGTTTCCCATTTTTGTAGATGTTACCATTGACCACAAATGCTCACAAATGAACGATGGCTTTTCACTCACCTACTTCTGTAGCACACGTTACCAACCATCGCACCATCTCACGACGGCGCCAGTTTAATGTTGATAATGTCATTCGCATAACCTGCAAAACAATGAAAGTCAGACTTTTTTCCCCCAAAAGTCCAGGAAAGAAATGAAACTAGAAAAAAATTGCTGATCATTCCCTTTCAATCCTAAAAGATTCTACATTTCATGGTAGGGCTGAAGGGTAGACTACTTAAAACAAAACCCCAGGGATCTATTGCTCATTGACAAGCAGTGCTAGGTTAATATGCCTTCTAATTGAGGCACCCAAGTGCTTCACATTTGGCACAGTCTCAAACGTGAAAAAAGCAATTTTTACACTGCACTAAAAAAGCACCTCAGCCTTATCCCCGATGACTATGTATAATATAGAGTAGCAGTGGATTTGGATAGGTAGAGCAGGAATGCATTGAAAAGTAACCTTCTGAATGTACATTTAGCTCCATTTTCAGAGGACAGGAGTCCCTGCCAAAGGACAATGTGTTTCAACAAGTGCGAAAAAGTAATAATTTATTGCATTTTATGAACAAACTAAACATCCAAAAATTAAATTCAAAGTTAATATGCGAGGAGATCCCAGAGCAGGGAAAATCTTCAGCACTTCTGTTAACTGCGGGAGGGTTAGCAGAAAAATGAAGCTACTGGTGAAGACAATTATACTTGAGCTGCAAAGAAGAAACAGCAAACACTGAACAGAACTCCTGTAAACTGGAGTGGTAAGTGGTTTGCTTGAGAAATGAGAGCCTGCCCTCCTACAACTCTCCAAACTCAAACATCAGTGGCAAAAGGCCAGCAAAAACTCTAGATGCTGCTGATGATCAAGTAACAGCAGATAAGCAGAATATGGTACCTGAACAAACCTCCTTCCTACAAATTTATTAAATAGGATCACTCATAGCTAACTGTATTTTTCAAAAGATGTGGCATATACTGATGGAATCTACATGATTAATGATTCCCACAATAGTAAGTATCCAGGGGATATATCTGTCTGGCTCAAGATATACTACTTTGTTCAATCCAAGTGCAAGGAGATTTGAAGAGATTTGCATGATGTCTCATTTTACTGCATTGCAGTCAACAAGGTAAACACAGGGAGATGACAAATATCTCCCTGTGTGCTCCCTGTATTGCGTGCAGTTTTGGTCTCCAAATCTGAGGAACGACATTATTGCCATAGAGGGAGTGCAGAGAAGGTTCACCAGACTGATTCCTGGGATGTCAGGACTGTCTTATGAAGACAGACTGGATAGACTTGGTAAGTATCTCTCTAGGGAGATTGAGAGGGGATCTTATAGAAACTCAAAATTCTTAAGGGGTCAGGCTAGATGCAGGAAGATTGTTCCCGATGTTGTCAACAAGGGGTCCAGTTTAGGATAAGGGGGAAATCAAAACCGGATGAGGAGAACTTTTTTCACACAGAGAGTGGTGAATCTTGCAATTCTCTGCCATTGAGGCCAGTTCATTTATATTTAAGCAGGGCAGTTAGATGTGCCCAAGGTAAACACAGGGAGATACGGGATACTGATGATCAAATCATATTGAATGGCGGTGCAGGCTCGAAGGGCCGAATGGCCTACTCCTGCACCTATTATGTTTCCGTTTCTATATCCATCTCAGCCCCCTCCACATTACCGAATTGGTACGGATAGAACAAACACCACCAATCTCTCCGCATGCATTTGTAGACTTACCTGAAGACCCAGCTCCAGGGACACTTTGAGAAGAGTAATATCAGGCAAACTGTCCATAGGAGTTGCTATTTTAAATGCATCCTGGGCGAGCTTGAAGATGTGCGATGAGGAATGAATGTTCTTCTGAATTGATTCTAACACTGTTTCTAGCCTCATAACATCCCCTGCAATTATTCCAAAAGATGCAGTTTTGCTTTGTTGTTCAGGTTAAAATAACAAGACAAAATATAAATTTGATTAAAAAAAAATTAGAACTTTGCAATAAACTGGCATTCCAGGAAAATTTACATATTATTTCATTAAAGGTTTCCACATCTAAATTTTGATCCTTTGAGTGAAAGCCATGGCAGTTTGACTCACTGCCACCTCTCCAACCATTAATTTATTTACACTTCCCTGAGAGTGGCTTTGGCTCAATCAGCAGCAGATATAACAGAAGAGCAAGGGGCAATCAAACCCAGAAATGTATTCTTGAGTGTCTTATGCAGGTGTGTAAAATCAGGAGATGAATAGATAGGGTAGACGCATAGAGTCTCTTGCCCAGAGTAAAGGAATTGAGGACCAGAGGACATAGGTTTAAGGTGAAGGGGAAAAGATTTAATAGGAATCTGAGGGGTCAATTTTTCACACTCAGGGTGGTGGGGGTATGGAAAAAGCTGCCAGAGGAGGTTGATGAGGCAGGGATTATCACAACCTTTAAGAAACATTTGGACAGGTACATGTATAGAACAGGTTTGAAGGGATATGGGCCAAACATAGGCAGGTGGGACTAGTGTAGCTGAGCCACATTGGCCAGTATGGGTAAGTTGGACCAAATAATTAGTTGACTCTAATGTGAGAGTGCAGGAGTGACTATATTAAGATATTTGATAGAAGACCACACCATGACCATTGGTGGCAGTGAAGAAGATTGTGGGCATGCATGAGGTAGAGGAGGAGCATAGAGATCTGAGGGTTGTTGAACCAGAGGAGGTTTGTGAGACAGGGTTGGCCCATTGAAAATTTAAATCACATAGTTAGAGATTAAGAAAATAATGTTCCATTGGTATTCTATTTTTGATTTAAAATAGATTACTTTCTTGAACCCAGCAAATGACTGCAGTTAATTATTTTGGATTTTTCAAAGGACCAAAAAAAAAATGAAATCCAATGAAATCCAATATATTCTCTGCACCTGTAATGGACTTTCATGTGCTGCCCTGGAACCAAGGATACATTCTGAGCCGGACAATATTACTCACAAGCTGGTAGGAAATTTAAGAGTACTACAGCACATGATGTACTTGTTTTTAAAGAGACAAATGTCTGACTATGTATAGATGCTCATAAAAAGGAGAATTTTATGTGGGGGAAAAATGTCAAAAATATCACCATTTTGCCGATGAATGCAAAGATCTCCAACCGATTACAATATCCATTTGAAGGAATATTGCAGAACTATTCCATGTCACAAACTACATTTGCCTAATGTTTGAATGGAGCCAAATCAACTTAATGAAAATCACAACATTGAGTTGAGAGTTCAACCTACAAATGAAATAGTACTTTATACGTATTTGAAAGAGGCACATTTTCCTACTTGACTTTAACAGTAATTTAAAATTAGACTAGATACCTTTAGCAGCTGTTAACATTGTGGAAGCTAGCTCACACTGCTGAGACTCGATGTGACTTAAGGTGAACCATCGTGGATAGCGGTTGGGAACAACAGATGCTATGTGGTGTGGACGTGACACATCTCCTGTTGGCACGGTAGATTCCAGTACGGGCAGCCTGTAAAGTGTCAACAAAGGAATCTTTGAACTGTATTTAAATTTAGGGCATGCTTTCATCTATTGTGCACAACTGAAAGTTTCAAGTTATTGCTTCAAAGACTAAAAGATATGAGACTTAAATAGAAAAAAAGTTAAATGGAGAACCATTAACCTTCAGAATTCCTTCCATGGATTATTTTGTCACTTTTCCATTCAAAAATATTTCACATTTATCTCTAATCAAGTTATAATTAGTGAAAATCATGTGTCAATGTTTGTCTCTATATTGAGTCACTTGGTATACACCATGTCTTTAAAGGAACTATACAAATGCAAGTTGATATTACTAATGGTATTGGGTTATTATTGTTCTGTGTACCGAGAAACGTTTGTGTGCTATCCAGGCAAAGCATAACATATGAGTACAATCAAACCAAACAAGTACAACAGGTAGTGTAAAAATAGAAAGGAGGCAGAGTACATATGGTGTTTCAGCTTCAGAAATGTGCAGATATTTAAAAAAGGGCTGCAACTAGGTTGATTAGGAGATCTGATCTGCATGCTGAACTGATTACAAATAGATTGCACTGCTGTTCATCTCTTCAATTTACACAATGCAAATCCAGGATGATTTGCACATACGCCGGTACAAAAGGTTTCTGCTGCTCAAAGTTAATGTATCATGAGAATATTTTAAAATATTGTTCTAGGCATTTAAAAAACTTATTGGTTAAGAGTAAATTTATTCCTTCAGGATCCAAAATGAGCTTAGCAATAAGAGACTGAGGGTAATGGTAGAGGGCAGTTTTTAGATGCTTGTGATGAGTGGTGTTACACATGGAGCAGTGCCAGGATCCTTGCCATTTGTAATTCACGTGAATGATTTGAATGTGGATGTAGGAGTACGTATGCAGATGACACGTATATTGCTGAAGTTGTTGATGGTGTAGAGGGTAGTCCGAAGCTACACAGTGTGTTGGTGGAACTGAAAAATGGTACATGTAAATTTAATCCAGATAAATATGAGGTGTACCATTTATGAAATACATTTCCCTAATATCCCTAATATCTGTTTGGGATCTACACCATGAAAGGTAAGATTCCAGGAAATATTGAGAAACAGATGGACTTGAGAACAGTGCATTGATCCCTGAAAGTGGTAACACATGGGTAATTTGGTTAACAATGCATATGGGATTCTTCTCTTTATTTATGGTATTGAATACATAAGCAGGGAGGTTGTACTGCAATTTCAATAAATATTTGGAAGCAGATATCAGACTGTATAACAAACGATGAGATAGAAAACTAGAGATTCTCTCATTAATAACAATGTCCACATCAGTGAAAAAAATCTAGTTTTTCTCCATCAGAGTTTCCATTTAATGTATTCCCTCTAACACCCCAAAATTTAGTTCAAAAATGTGATGTCCACAGCACAAACATTTTTAGTTAAAAGTTAGAAATGTCAATAATTTTTAATAGCATATTCCTGTACAGTTCTTATTAGTTATTTATTTAGAATGCATTTTCATTGAATATACTGCTTCCAAATATCCAGAAGATACTGGATCACAAATGCCTTTGCACTTGATAATAATATGAGAAACACAAACCTATCTGGGAGCTACTCGAGTCAATGATGGGAGCCAACTCAAGTCAAAATTCAATTTCTAACTGATGGCCATCTGCTCAAGGCAGTTTCCTTTTAACTGACTTTCTTTCTGAATACTTTGCTTCAAGCTTCAAAGTTGCTCTCTTTACCTTGTCCATTGTGGGTGTATCAAACTTGAAGTTTGCAGGCTTTGTTTACAGTCAAATTATTGGCTGCAATCTTAAAACTACTGGTGTGAAATGATTAGGAAAGAACTTTAGATGCTGGAAAAATTGAAGGTAGACAAAAATGCTGGAGAAACTCAGCGGGTGAGGCAGCATCTACGGAGCGAAGGTCTGAAATGATAATATTTTTTGGCACGAAATAATTCCTGCTTCCTTGTCGAATTGACCTCCTTCAAGTGGGGTCCTCATGCTTCACTTTCAATGAAAACAGAACTTGCAGCTCGACTTTTCCTGGTATTAACAACACCCGTGTGACTGCTACATTTCTGCCCTCAAAGTCTAGTCTCAGGATCTCAGGGGAAATGAATTAACACGCAAGATAGCAGAAAATGACAGTCGAAGATGCCTTTTGAATCACTAGAGCACTGATCTTGTAAGAGTTAGAGGTCAGAAAATGTATTCCATTCCAGAGTCAGTCTTGCATGATGTAGATTAAAATTAATATTCAATTCCCCTGTGGTTGATGGGTCTTCAGGCAACCATTAAACCCAATAATTAGCTTAAGTTGAAAATCACATTACAGGGTCAGCATTTCCCACAAAGTGACTTGCCCTTAGGGTCAAGGATCATGAATTTGTGGTCATTACTGAAACTTGGCTTATTTGGTCAGGAACTGGCACAGCTCAATATTCTGGTTTATTCGGGTCTTAGATTAATTAGACAGAATTTAACAAAAAGCAATAATGATTAAAGAAGCAATTACAGCTGTGAGGAGGAATGATATGCTAGAAAGATAAAATAAAGCCGAATGAGCAAAATGAAGAACAAAAAAGTGGACAATTACATTGTTCAACTACAGAATCCCAAATAGTCACTAGTAGCAATTATCTGAACAACTACAAGAAGTGCAAGAACTCAGCAATAGGGTTGTGTTTGTGTCTATTAATTATCCTAATAATAATGGTATCAGAAGCAGAGCAAATGTGTAGAAAATGCATTACTCTTAAAATACTTTAAAAAGGAACTTTGTTAATAGAAAAACAATATTTTGCAAGCCCACCAAAAGGGAAGAGTACGAGCCACGGTGTTATAAAATAGGCAAGTGAAGAGAATAGAAGTGGGGTACAATTTGGAGTCTGTAATCATAATTCAGTTGTATTTAGTACTTAATGGAAAGGCCAAGCATAATAAACCAGGCATCAATGCTTTAGAACAGGATTACGTCATTATTAAGCAGAAGTGGGTTGGAAACAACGATTTGAAGGTGAATCGGTCAATGCCGGGGCTGACATTTAAGGAGAGAATTGAGAGATTCAGACATTAAGACAAAAGAAAGAGCAAATGTTTAAATCTAGATTTCCACGGATTTGAACATACAGAGTAGATTCGATACAAGGCAGAAAGAGAAGCTTAAGACAAAACCCAACAGCTTAATGCAGAAAACCAAGCAGTATAGAATATGCTGATGTGACATTTAAATAAGGCCGAGGTGCATGAAAAACTAACGAGGGAAATCTTAGAATTTATAAATACGGAAAAGAAATGAGGAGGTAGGAAAATGTGTGCACACACGCAGACTATGTGTTTTGCAGTTTCAGTGAATATTCCTGGTCTGCTTTTGGGATAATATGGATATTATAGTCAAGGAAGAAGAATGCAAAATGTCAGAAATGAGGAATTGTGAGGACAAGAGAGTGAGAGCAGGCATTTTAAAAGTACGTAGCTGCTATCGAACTGGGTAAATCTTTCCCCCATCACCTTAAACCTATGTCCTCTGATTATTACTTCCCTTACTCTGAGCAAGAGACTCTTTGCGTTTATTCGATCTGTTTCTCTCATGATTTTGTATACGTCTATAAGGTCAGTCCTCCTGTGCTCTATGGAATAGAGTCCTAGCCTGCTCAACCTTTCCCTATAGCTCACGCCCTCGTGTCCTGGCAACATCTTCGTAAATCTTCTCTGCACTCTTTCCACCTTGACAACGCCAATAGCAAATTGTGTAGGTTTCTTATTGTAGAATGCCTTTTAATAGTAAACATAACTGATTGAAGTCCGAAGACTGAGGTATGTAATCTTAATATAATGATGATAAAAGCAACCGTGAGGAAAGGGCAGCACGGTGGCACAGCGGTAGAGTTGCTGCCTTATAGCGCCAGGGACCCGGGTTCGATCCCAACTACAGTTGCTGTATGACGGAGTTTGTATATTCTCCCCGTGACCTGCGTGGGTTTTCTCCGGAATATTGGTTTTTAGACTGCCCACTCTACCCTGACTTTAGTGTATCCCTGAAGGTGCTGGGACATGTAAACAAACTAGTAAAGGAGGTATACAGAATTCAATGCCATTGTCAGCTATCGCCTGGAATATGAGCCAGGCTGGAGTTATATTAAACCTAGACATGGAAGATTTACTTCTCCAGCAGAGTTGAAAGCTAGGGGATGTTAATTGATAGAAGCTATGGAAGAGAGGTGAGGAAATCAGTGACCTTTGAAGTAAAGGGCTCTGAAACCTATTGCCTGAAAGGATTGTTGAGGCAGAAATGTTCATTATATTTAATGGCCACCTGAATATGTACCTGAAGAGCCATAAACTACAAGGTATAGACTAGGAATGGGTGCAACCGAAATAACTCCATTTATGGACGGCATGAACACAAATAGCTGAATAACCTTGTGCCAAAAACCAATATACTGATTCACTGACCTATTTATTTACGTGGGCTATTAAAGAATATTGCAGAACATAGCTATCAATCCTGTTCTTTAAATTACAAAAAACTGTCCCATCTACGTTAAATACTCTGTTGAAAAAGAATTCTTCTGCAATGGGAAAATGTCTACATGCTTGATTGGAGATATAGACATTTTTATTTCCTTTCCTTCAAATAGTAGAACAAGACTCAACCTACAAAATATTTCTTTCACCATGGTTTGTGTATTTCCAGGGCTGCCAACTCTCACGCTTTCAGCTTGACACTCACACATTTCAGCCAATTCTCACGCCCTCACGCTGAAGACAGAATTCTCACGCTGTATTCAGTCCCTGCACAGCAAAGATCCCAAAGCGGAGCTATAGGATCTTTGCTGCACAGTTTGTCTCTCTGCGCCACATGACAGAGATCTGCGTCGGTCCCGGGCAGCGGGTGTCAGCGCTATTGTGCGCCGTCTGCGAGCGCTGCGGTTCCGGCTGCCGCGGCAACCCCGCTCCCTCCCTCCTGCCCTTCAACTCACACGGCAGCAGCAATGCCGCCAATCCACGCTACACCGTGCCCGCCAGACCATTGGGCAGCCGGGGAAAGAGAGGGAGGGGAGAAAGAGAGAGAGAGAAAGAAAAAAAGAGAGGGATGGAGGCAAAGAGAGACAGGGGGAGGGGATGTAGTTAGGGGATTGTAGGAAGGGAAGGTGAAAGGGAGTGAAAGTGTAAGCGTGAGATGTGTGTGAGGGAGGGTGAAGAAAGAGAAGGTGTGTGTGAGGTGAGGTGTGTGGTCTGTGTCTCCCTGTGTGGGAGGGAGGGAGTGCGTGGAGGGTGTGTCTGTCTCCCTGTGTGTGTGTGTGTCTGTCTCCCTGTGTGTGTGTGTGTGTGTGTGTGTGTGTGTGTGTGTGTGTGTGTGTGTCTCCCTGTGTGTGTGTGTGTGTGTGCCTCCCTTTGTGTGTCTCTCTCCCTGTGTGTGTGTGTCTGTCTCCGTGTGTGTGTGTGTGTGTGTGTGTGTGTGTGTGTGTGTGGTGTGTGTGTGTGTGTGTGTATCCCTGTGTGTGTGTGTGTCTCTGTGTGTGTGTGTCTCCCTGTGTGTGTGTGTGTGTGTGTGTGTGTGTGTGTGTGTGTGTGTGTGTGTGTGTGTGTGTGTGTGTGTGTGTGTGTGTGTGTGTGTGTGTGTGTGTGTGTGTGTGTGTGTGTGTGTGTGTGTGTGTGTGTCCCTGTGTGTGTGTGTGTCTCTCTGTGCCTCCCTGTCTGTGTGTGTGTGTCTCCCTGTGCGTCTGTTGTCACATCCTGGCCTTAGACAGGGCTGCCAACGCTCACGCGTGAGCGTGAGAGTCACGCATTTCAGCCAATTCTCACGCTGATGACAGAATTCTCACGTTGTCTCAGTCCCTGCACAGTTTGTCTTTTTGCGCCATATCACAACGATCTGTGCGGTCTGGGGAAGCGCGTCAGTTGGCGGCTGTGAGTGACGTTGCATCTCTTCTCTTCTCTTCTTTCTTGGTTGGATGTGCAGCCGCAGACAACATGAAGCAGCCGGAGATAAAACTAACCAGGTAAATCGGGTGTAAAACATGGGGAGCACCACAATGAGGCCAAATATCTAGGACAGGGTTCGGCAACCTACGGCACACGGGCTGAATCCGGCCCGTAACCCAATAAACCACGTTTTTTTTCGATTCGTTTTCGCAGGGTCAGGGCAGGCGAGCCGACCTAAGAACTGCAACTGGGACGCGAGCTGATCTGGGAATGGCAGCAAGTCCCTGGGCACGCAGAATGCCAACTTGATCATAGGTACACAAAAATGCTGGAGAAACTCAGCGGGTGCAGCAGCATCTATGGAGCGAAGGAAATAGATAACGTTTCGGGCCGAAGCCCTTCTTCAGTCTGCCGCCTCCAGAGCCCACTATGGGAGGGGGAGACACACACATGGGGAGACACACACACACCCCCTCCCCCCCTCCCCCCCTCGGTCGCTATGCTCCCTCGCAATTTTGCACTCTCAACTCTCACCCAATGTTGGCAGCCCTGGTATTTCAGACACACATTCAGGAAAGGTAGAGAATGTAATCTCGGAATTAGGCCCACTGTTTGGATTAGAGATGCAGCGCGGAAACAGGTCCTTCGGCCCACCGAGTCCGCACCGACCAGCAATCATTGCACACTAACACGATCCTGCACACTGGAGACAATTTACAATTTTACTGAAGCCAATTAACTTGCAAACCTGTAGGTCTTTGGAGTGTGCAAGGAAACCAGAGAAAACCCATGCAGGTCATGGGGAGAACATGCAAACTCAGTACAGACAGCACTCGTAGTCAGGATCAAACCCGGGTCTCTGGCACAGTAAAGCAGAAACCCTACCGCTGCAACACCATGTCACCCAGTATACTGTTGATACAGCCAAAGGTGGCATGTGGAGCAAGAGTTGGTCAGAGATCAGGATAGTCCAAGGGTCACCAATGGGGTAGATAGTGCTGAACTACTATCTACCTCTTTGGTGACCCCTGGAGAATCCTTGATAGGATTTTGCTGGGTTTACCTTGCACTAAATGTTATTCCCTTATCATGTGCCTGTACACTGTAAATGGATCAATTGTAATAACTTTCTGCTGACTGGTTAGCATTCAACAAAACTTTTCACTGTACTTTGGTACATGTGACAATAAACTAAACGGAAAAAAACTGAATCAAGTCTCCATTGCTGTGTATACATAAACCCAACGACAACAATCTGGCTTTACAATAAGGGACAACACTTGACAAAGGAAGTGAAAGAATCACCATCATAAATTCAGGTTTGAACACTAGATTTCACACCCAACACAGACTGAAAATATGCAACAGTTTTGTTTCTGTTCGGCACCATATCATCATCAACCACTGCTGCTCTTTGGATTTGAATAATTGTTTTCCCAACCAAACCCATCTTGAAAAGATCTCTTGTTGCCATCAGAGTTTAGATGGGCAGCTCTCTCTTTCCTTGCCCGGTCAGGATTTGTAATCTGCACTCAAATAAAGGTCAAAGGTAGGTTTTATGACAGCTTGAACTACCTACTTGGTAGTATTGGAGGCAGAGACCTCATTATCCTGATGGGTGACTTTAGCGCTAAGGTTGCAGGCCAAAATGAGGGATATGAGGCAGTAATGGGAAAGCATGGAGTGGGGAAAATGAATGAAAATGGCAAGAGGTTTGCTGAGACCTGTGTTAACAATAACACAGTGATTGGGGGAAGTGTATGCCCTCATAAGACAATCTACAAAACAACTTGGGTGCCACCAGATCATGTCACAAAAATCAAATTGACCACATTTGTAGCTGTAAAAAGTTCAGAAGGTCCATGGAAGATGTCAGAACAAGAAGAGGAGCAGACACAGCTTCAGGCCACCACCTCCTTGTAGGGAAAGTCAAGCCAAGGCTGAAGAGACGCCACCAGGCCAAAAGCCAAAGAGCTAAATACAACATTGAATACCTCAGTAGTGCTCAAGTGGTGAAGAAGTTCAAGGATACCCTCTCAAGGGAAAACACAGAACTACAGTGGAGGAAGGAAGGATGGACAATAAATGAGGAGTGGGAACACCTTGGAGCTCAACCTGTGAGGAGGCCCTAGGGAGAAGGACCCAAAAGCACAAAGAGTGGATAACACCAGAAACCCTCAACACAATCGAATAGAGGAGAAAGTTAAAGGAGAAAGTGAACAACTCAAGAACAAGAGCTGAAAAGGCTTTGGCCCAAAAGGAGTACAACAGATGCCACAAAGAAGTGCGAAAGACCATCAAGAGAGACAAGAGAACACAGGTGGAGAGGCTAGCCAAAGAGGTAGACATTGCGGCGACTCAAAGGAGCATGAGGGAGTTATATAACATCACAAGGAAATGGTCGGGGACATATCTGCAAAGTAATAAACCATTAAAGACAAGAACGGTCAACTGCTTTCAACCCAGGAGGAGCGCAGCTCAACAGATGGGTAGAACATTTCAAAGAATTCCTAAACAGGCCACCACTGGCTGTACAGCCACACATTCCCAAAGCCAGGATACCACTACAAATTAAGTGTGACAGAACAACAAAATCAGAAATAAAGGCTGTAATCAGGCAACAGAAAACTAGCAAGGCTGCTGGCCCAGACAACATTCCACCTGAAAGTAGATATAGACTCATCAACAGACATGCTCTATGGCTTATTTGGGAGAATTTGGGAAGAGAAAAAGACACCCACAGAATGGGTAGAGGGATACATCATGAAACTGCCAAAAACTTAAGAAAATGTGACAACTACCGAGGGATCAGCCTATTTTCTGTACCCAGTAAAATTCTCAGCGGGTCATCCTCAACCGTCTTCAGGAAGCTGTAGACAAGAGGCTATGGGACCAGCAAGCAGGATTCAGGAAGGATCGCTCATGCACATCGCAACATAGCAACATTACGCATCATCATTGAGCAGTCTATTGAATGGAACACGTCCCTGTACATCAACTTCATTGACTTTGAGAAAGTGTTTGACAGCTTAGACAGGACAACACTATGGCGCCTAATGGACCACTATGGAATTCCCACCAAGATCATAAGCTGAATAAAGAACTCGTATGATGGAATCTCATGCAACGTTATGCATGCAGGCCAGCTCTCTCAGAGTTTTAGTGTCAGGACAGGCGTCAAGCAGGGATGTCTATTGTCACCATTCCTGTTCCTCCTGGCAATTGATGGATCATGATGGAAACAAATGAAGGGAAAAGAAATGCAGTTCAGTGGACAATGTGGGAGCAGCTCGATGATCTTGACTTTGCAGACGACATAGCTCTCCTTTCACACACACAGATACAAATGCAGGAGAAGATGGACAGACTCTCACAAGTTGCAACAAAACTTGGTCTTACACCCAATACAGCAAAGACACAGGTGATGAGGATCCACTCCAAAACCAGCAACCCTATCCTTATGCACAGCACTGCTCTAGAGGAGGTAGAAACATCCACATACCTAAGCAGTGTTGTGAACATCACCGGAGGGGCAGAGGCAGACATAAGAAGTAGAATCAATAAGGCTAGGGTGGTGTTTAACATGCTCAGGAAGATCTGGAGCTCAAAACACATCTCAATCAACACCAAAATACGCATCTTTAACTCAAATGTGAAACAGGTGATGTTGTATGGACCAGAGACATGGAAAACACCAAAACACTACAAACAGACTGCAAACATTCATTAACACCTGCCTTAGGAGAATACTTAACATCTGGTGGAGAGACAAAGTAAGCAATGTGGACCTGTGGAAAAGGACAAGCCAGGATCCCATTGACTTACAAATTCGAAGGAGAAAATGGAGTTGGATTGGACAAACCCTCAGGAAACCTGCATCAAACATCACCGGGCAAGCCCTGAAATGGAACCCCAAGGAAAAAGGAAAAGAGGTCGCCCCAGGAACAGCTGGAGAAGAGGTATCGAGACAGAAATGTCTGAGAGTGGCCTCAAGTGGGGAGATCTCGAAAGAACTGCCAACGACCGAGTGAGTTGGAGGACATTTGTGAATTGCCTATGCTCCCTAGAGGAGCAAAGCGTTTAAGAAGAAGAAGAAGAAGAAGAACTCAAATAAATGCAGAGGTTTCTGCACCTTAATTTCAACGTGCATTTAAAGGATGACGTGGTCCTTCCACCCTTCTAAATAATTTTCAGCGAGCTTATTATTATGGAAACACTTCTCTCCGCTGACTTGTAAACAAAACCGATGAGGGAAGCAATGTTGACAATGTTGATGTTTTTCTGAACAATCAATTTCAGAAAAAAAGTGAAAACACAAAATATACAAACACTAGAGAAAAGTGTAATTAAATATACCATCTAGAATATACAAATTAATTATGAAAAATCACTGATGATGTTTTCTAGAACAAAATCAATCTGTACAAGAATCTACAGCCAACCACAAAATATACTCGACACCAATTATTGTTCCAAATTTTTCTCACAAACAACTGGTATGAAAATTTGCTGAGCACAAAGTAATTTATTGTCATATACACCAGGGTGCAATGATACGGAGGTCAAGATAAGTCAAGATTGCATTAAAAAAAGACCCACCAGAATGTGCAGTCAATAGTTTCCAAGCATTTAATTTTAACACGGCAGTTTGACAACAGAAATAAATTTGACATTTGATGCATCTTTGATGGATTGATTCCACTACTCATACTCTCCCCTAAACACATTTCAATTATCTTTTTGTTTTAAATATTTTTTTTCCAAACAAAAAAAAAAGTAGCCAACAATACTGACCAATTTAGTTTGACAAAATTAAAAAAAAAAATTAGTTTCTGTTCTAAAATTCTGTTCAAAACCTTCACAGTTCTCCCACTAAACTCTGCTGCCATTTAATTTGAAGTTAAACTATTTTCACAAGTGACATTAATATTCTGCAAAAAAATGCTCTGAACTTTAAAATACACATCTGGATCCTTTCAAATAAAGGCCATTTAAAAAAAATAGTAATAGCAGCTATTTCCATCAGCACAGTCCAATGATATTTTGGCTTCTGATTTAAATATAATACAATGTAGCTCCAGTTTAAATCTAACCAGATGTTGCAAGAACACTATCAATTTGAATTCCGGAATGGTTTAGTTTTAAATTACTTAGATACAGACTTTATTAGTAAATATTTAAATACATTTCCTTTCTTTACAACCCTAATGCATTGGATTAAAGAGTGTTGGCTGAAATTAAATCACCAATGCAAGATATTATTATGGCAATAGTCATGGTACCTAGCCTTAATTCTAAAGCAAAAAGTATTGAATGAAAATGCCTCCTTTTCAAATTATCGAGTATTGAAGAAAACATACATACAAGTAACATAAACATTGGCATTATGGGGAAATGTTATAAACTTTTGATGTGTGGGTGCTTTACTGCAATGGTAAGTGTCTTTGTGTATGGGAGCAAGGAAACTGTGCACATGAATTGCCACAACAGGCTAAATGGGTTCCTCCTGTGCTGTAAAATTGTTATTAATCAGCAAGACTGTGATTTGGACAGGAGTATGCATGACCTTTCTGCAATATAAGGGTTGTTCTTGCTATGAAGTTTTTTTTAAACTTCATAGCAAGAACAACCCTTATATTGCTCATAAACCCTCTCACAACCCCCCAACCAGTTAATCCACATTTCACGTGTGTAGGTGAGGTACCAGAAACTAAACAGAACCCAGCTGATACATGACTAGTTAATTGTCTCCTCCTCCTCCACATTGTGCACTGCTTATGATGAGTCTGCAGAATTTTTGTCTGTCTTTTACCAAAAGAAAGCTATGAATAGGACCAATTATCTGCAGAGATCTACAGAGACCTAATGGCATTTATGCCCATACTCAGCCAATCCTGTCACAACATCGCCCTGTGCACTTTGGACCTATACGGTTCACACTTGGTGAGCCCAAGGATAGAGGCTCATCATTTGTCAGGGCTTTTCTGTCAGTACCCAAGTCACCTGCTGAGAGATGCTTTGCACTCTGCCGGGAACCACAAATAAGTTGGGAGCTGGTGTCCCAATCAAATGCTGTGCTGAAACACATGATGTGGTCTGGAGTATGGCTGATAAGCAATCTCAAGGAAGCAAAATAGTGCTGGTCACCACGATCCCCCTTTTCCATAATTAATAGGGAACATTGTTCTACCAGACGTTTGAAAATAAACTTCACTGCGTAATTAGGAAGACTAATAGCATTGTGGCTTTGATTGCTAAAGATTATAAAATTAGGTATGTTTTGACACAACTTTACAAATGTACCAATGAGACAGAACTTGGAAAACTATATGGTGGGACTAGTGTAGATTTGACATGTTGGTTGGTGTGGGCAAGTTGGGCCAAAGGGCCTGTTTCCACGCTGTATGGTTCTATGACTCTGTACAGTTTTGGTCTCCATATTTACACAATGATAGATTTGTATTGGGGCAATGGAGGAAAGGGTGACTAGGTTGATCCCTGAGATGAAGGAGTTGACATAAGCAGCATGTGGGGCATACAGTCATTAGAATTCAGAAGAACATGTGGTTTTCTCACTGAAACATTGCAGATTCTGAAAGGGATTGAAAATGGCAGGTGCTGAGAGAAAGTATTCAAACTGGAAGCAAAATTCCAGAATAAATGGTTGCCTGACATTCAGAGCTAGCTGAGGAGTAATTTCTGTGTTGTGGATCATGAATCGTTTAAATTCTCTACCCAGAAGAGCTGCAGAAGCAAAGTCATTGAATGTTTACAAAGCAAAGGCTGATAAGTTAGTTGACCTATAAGGGAGACGAGAGGGATGTTGAGAGGCCATTTGGCAATGAGGTTGGTGCATTTCAATGCTCAAATGGAGATCCTATAATTTACATTGTTTTGCTTCTCATTTTATCTTGAGTAAAAGATGCAAGTGATAGGTCACATACATTTTTAGCAATTTCTGTTGGTGAATGCGGAAATGACTGCCACACATTAGACAAAGTCTTTGGATATATATCTGACATTAGAGAAACGTCCAATGTGATAAGGGGATTCAGGACTGAAAAAGCCCAAACAATGTTTCCTTGGCCACTAATGATCACTGGCATAATCAAATGTGCATAAAACAGCTTATCTCAGCAATCGGTATGTGAAAACTATGCATGTGCATCCAGTAACAAAGCAAATTATTCTATGAAGCAAATTTAGAAATTTTAAAATGTCCACACCCTGAATTTATTTAACTCCATATTGAACTCCAAAGGTGTATGTTTCCTTGGTTGGTGTTTTACCATTGGAAGGAAGGAATGGTCTGGGACTCAAACCTCTTGTTTACCTGCTCCAATGCAGCTGGTGAAGATTTCAATTACATGCACCATAACAATTCTCCAGCGCATAGTGAATGCACCAATAAAGCAATCATTTCACCACCATTTAGCTGCACAATTGACAGTAAATGACAGCTTGTCAATGGCATTAAATAACCTGTGCCTGAATGATGGTTATTGGAGAGGAGCGGTGGTTGTGGAAACTAAGGCAATTACTAACCAAAGCCATCCTGAGGTGTAGATCAAATCCGTTGCAGCATATTTATTATTCACACATTCACTAAATCTCATTTTCAGCAGTCATGAATAATTGAATATGGTTTCGGTTAAAGCCAGTTTGTCATTAAATACTCTAAATCTGCCGACAATCTAACTCCAACGTAACCAGATTCTGTAAGGCTGCAACAATGCACCAGATCTGACAGATAGATTGAATTTCTGAGATGCAAGAACAGCATTCTCTTTTTTTTTTACTGCAACCATTCATGGGACTGAGATGTGGACACACAGGATGTTCTACAAGATTGACTAATTAAGCAAATGTGCCAGCATAGCAAAAATAAACAAACAGGTCTGCAGTGATGACCAATACTCACCGCATCGCTCTCAGTGCAATCTTGTATGCCAGCTCAGCATCATGAGGTAGGAGAGACGTAAAGAGATACTTAGCAAAGGTGTGCATTGGAACACTCTCTCGGTAGATTATTTCACCCAGACCACTGTAAGGTCCACCTACAGAAGAAAGCAAATGTTAGCTCTGATACCTGCCCAAACGGATAAAAAATAACATTCAAAGTACATTCATCCACATATACTAGTTTGCACCATTTCAAGACTCTTGACTCACACCATTTCCAAAGCTGCACTCAATTAAAATCTTTGCTCACCCTTGGGAAGCATTTCTGAAACATTTGGGAACTATTTCAGTTGGTGACAGTCAATAGAACTAGAGTTTATTCTTCCAAGTTTATGACTGGAAAATATAGGTGGACAACAGTTAATTAGGCATGAGGGAAATAACAAGGTATTGATCTTCTGCTAAATAAATCAGATCTCAATTTCAAAAGTATAATATTCATAGTCTTGAAAGGGAAATTATGTACTCTCCCCACTCCCCCCGCCCCCTCATGTCATAGCCTCGATTGGATACAAAGCAGCCACCCAGGCTCTAGAAATTGAGCTAACTCTAGAAATTAGTTGAACGACAGTTGAAACTATATTGAGGGAATGCAGATTAGAGATGCCATATTTCAGGCTTGACATAACCCATCATTTTGAGAAGTTGAGAAGATTAGATTTTCAGACGGACATAAAAAGATCCAAAGTCACTCATTTAAGTGGAACAGAAGGTTTCTCCCCAACACCTAAGCCAATATTTATCCCTAATTTAAAATTACTCTCGACTTTTGCCTATTTCCTTTGCTCCGTAGATGCTGCCTCACCCGCTGCGTTTCTCCAGCATTTTTGTCTATCTTCGATTTTCCAGCACCTGCAGTTCCTTCTTAAATAACTTATCTGGTCATTATCTCAAATGCAATTTGTAGGACCTTATTCTGAACAAATTGGCCACCACATTTCTGACATAAGTCTCGCAAAAATCTTTCACATTGCTGACAGAAATCTTCTGTTGCACTTAAATGACTTTGGATCTTTTTATGTCGATCTGAAAATCTAATCTTCTCAACTTCTCAAAAAAAATGCTTAACTGAAAAGTGCTTTAAGATTTCATCAGCGTTAAGATTTCATCAGATTGTATGAACTATATTAAAGGTGATTTATTTTGTTATTGGCATTCACTGCTAATTTCCAAAATGCTGCATGATCGGCCATTTTGTTTCAGACCATACCATGTCTGAGAGTTTAAGTGGGCTGTTTCATAACATCTACCAATTATGTGGGAGAATGGCAGTTGCTGGGAGGTTGTATGGGAGGTTGTGGAGATGCTGCATACCACTACCATTCTCCATAGTTGACTGAGGCACAGCAAGTTAAATTTTTTACATAGCCAATAGTGTTTAATGCATCAAATAAATGCTTCTGACATCACTGCATATCGAGATGTGCAGAAAGAAACTGCAGATGCTGGTTTCCATCGAAGATGGACACAAAATGCTGGAATAATTTAGCGGGTCAGGCAGCATCTCTGGAGAAAAGGAATGGGTGATGTTTTAGGTTGAGACCCTTCTTCAGACTGACTTTTCTGAAGAAGGGTCTCAAACCAAAACGGCACATATTCCTTTTCTCCAGACCCGCTGAGTTGTTCCAGCACTTTGTGTCTATCATCACTGAAAATCAACAACATTTTAAAAGGTAACTGCATTACAAATATCCATTTCTGGAAAACAGTTTTAGATAAAGTTTGGAGTATACATTAGCTTACTGGCACAAATATCAGTTGAATTATCTAAAAATAGATTTAGGTTTATTATTGTCACATGTATCAAGGTACAGTGAAAAGCTTTGTGTGCATGTTATCCAAACAGATCAGGTATACCATGCACAAATACAATCAAGTCAGGCTCAAGTACAATAGAGAGTGATTTTATCAGATGGCAGTAGATCCTTGTCCGGGAAGAGCACGCAAAGAGTCGCCACGCTCCGGCGCCATCTTTAAGGCTTTCTCGAGAATTCGGGAACCATTTCTCCAGCTCTGAAAATTGTTCATAAGTTAATTCCTAACCAAAAGAGAATGTATCATGTAAAAATTAAAATTGCATCCTCCCTTTCTCATTTGTTAAGAGAAAAATATTTTTATATTCAATAGATGTAATTTGTTTACACTTAAAGATGTGCATGAGTGGAATTTCTCAACACAGTAGAAAGTGATGATGTGTGCTTGTTTCCACAGTTTGCCCAACAACATTCCCAATCTCTGCATTGGGTTCAGTGCTTAGATAGTCTGTCAGGCAGTTTAAAGTAAAACATAAAATACACAAAAGGTAAAGGCAAGTTCAGCATGTTTAACAATACCTTCTAACAGGAAGACAGCTTGCTTTCGAAAAATTTTCACCAACATGTCATCTAATTCAATCTCCTGCAGCTTTGCAATAAGTTGCTCCTCATTGCGACACACCTTCTCCTGTGCATACAGGCCATCAGGCATTATTCGCTGCTGGCCTAATCCAATCAGGGCTATTTCAACAGCTAATGTTAAATACGATTCCCCATCTTCCAGGAACTTGTGTGCTGGTACATGTTGATACTCAAGCAACTTCAACTGGCCCAATGTTTCTGCGAGAAATAAAGCATAGGCACACATAATTGCATGATTATTTTTTCTGTATGAAGCAGAATCCATTTAAAATATAGCCACATCATATTTTTGTAATGTGGAACTAAGCCATAATTGTAGCGAGTAAACCTTTCTCAGTCGCAGTTGCTGTAACTATTGGTCTCGATGCCCATGGGTTTATATCTCAGCATCATTAAGCAACTCTAGCAGCAGAGGGAGCGGATGCAGCTCAGTTTTAAATGCTGGATTATCCAAGCAACATGCATATCAAGTCAAGGGTGTTTAATTGTCTTATGCACCAATTAAGTCAAGTTCCAAAACTAAACATAGAGAACAGTCCGAGGATCACCCTACAAGGTGGGCAATGGTTGCACTGGAGTGGGTAAAGAGGAGCTTCACTAAGATGTTGCCTGGGATGGAATGTTTCAATTGTGAGCAGAGTTTGCATAACCTAGTTTGTTTTTCTTGAAGAAGCATAGGAGAAAAACCTCAGAAGTATAGAAATTATGACAGGATAGATAATAAGCATGTTCTTCCTTGGCAGAGGAATCTAAGCTCAGATGACGAGTAGGTGGTTTACAAGGGGACTAAGGGGAAGTCTCTTCACCCAGAGGACGGTACAAGTCTAGAATGCATTACTTATCAAGCAGTGGAAGCTGGTACTCACAACATTTAAGCAGCATTTGAATCTCTGAGGCATAGTGGACTATTGGGGGAGTGCTGGTAAATAGGACTAGTACAGAGAGGCACTTGATGGCTGTCATGAACATTATGGGGTCAAGGGCATATTTCTGAACAATATGATGGCATAACTCTCATTTATCTAAACCCTCGTTCTTTTACTAGTTTCGCTGTCCTCCTGATTAATTTTGCTGTTTGTATGCCTCGTTATCACCTTCCCTTTAGCTGAACAATGACCCATTGTACATTTCCTTGTTGATTGTCTGCTTTGATCTGTCATTTTCACATCTTACATGCTCTTTGTACACTACCATATCTCCAGACCTGGGGGTCCTTGTACATCAGTCACTGAAATAAGCATGCAGGTACAGCAGGCCGTGAAGAAAGCTAATGGTATGTTGAGCTTCATTTCGAGAGGATTTGAGTTTAGGAGCAAGGAGGCCCTACTGCAGTTGTGCAGGGCCCTGGTGAGACCACACCTCGAGTATTGTGTGCAGTTTTGGTCTCCTAATTTGAGGAAAGACATTCTTGCTATTGAGGGAGTGCAGCGCAGGTTCACCAGATTATTTCCTGGCTTGGCGGGATTGACATATGATGAAAGAAAGGGTTGACTGGGCTTGTTTGTATTCACTGGAATATAGAAGGATGAGGGGGATATCTGTTCGAAACATATAAAAGTCTTAAGGGATTGATTCGAGATTCAAGAGAGTTTATTGTCATGTGTCCCTGAGAACAATGAAATTCTTGCTTTGCTTCAGCACAACAGAACATAGTAGGCATGACTACAGAACAGATCAGTGTGTCCATGTACCATTATATAAATATATACACACATGAATAATTAAACTGATAAAGTGCAAATAACAGAAAATGGGCTATTAATGTTCAGAGTTTTGTCCGAGCCGAGTTTAATAACCTGATGGCTGTGGGGAAGTAGCTATTCCTGAACCTGGTCATTGCAGTCTTCAGGCTCCTGTACGTTCTACCTGAAGGTAGCGGGGAGATGAGTGTGTGGCCAGGATGCCACACACTGGACAGGCTAGATGCAGAAAAAAATGTTCCCCATTTTGGGGGGAGTCCAGAACCAAGGGTCATAGTTTAAGAATAAGGGCCATTTAGGACTGAGATGAGGAATTACTTTTTCACCCAAAGAGTTGTGAATATGTGCCATTCTCTGCCACAGAAGGCAGGAGGACAATTCATTTGATGTTTTCAAGACAGATTTAGTTCTTAGGGCTATCAGAATCAAGGGATGGGGGAAAAAGCAAGAATGAGCTACTGATTTTGGATGATCAGCCATGAACATATTGAATGGTGGTGCTGGCTCGAAGGACCGAATGGCCTACTCCTGCTATTTTCTATGTTTCTCTCTCCCGACTCTCTTTCTGAAGAAGGGTCTCAACCTGAGACATCACCCATTCCTTCTCTCCAGGGATGCTGCCCGACTTGCTGAGTTACTCCAGCATTTTGTGTCTATCTTTGGTGTAAACCAGCATCTGCAGTTCCTTCCTACACAAGTGTGAGTATTACCATTTAGCTACGTAACAGCCTTCAAGCTTTGTGAACCAGGAACCAGGATTGTTTGAACCAGGAAAATTGGTTCAGGACAGCTGAAGTGGAATGGGGCGGCACGTGAATAGTAAGAGGAGATTGTCAAACCTTCCAAAGATAAAAATGCACCCAATCAGTTGTCTTAACGAACATCTCCAAATGCAATAACCTGCAAATTTTATTTCGCGTACACAATGGTGGGTCAAGCTTAAACTGAAAACTAATAATTTTGAACAGTTTTTCGCCATCCAGTTTACCCCGACATAGAATTGTGATCTGCGTGATCTGGAAGCACAGATGGCAGGAGGAAATTAAAGTACAGAAACAGCACAGCCATCCAAATGCAAGAGCAACTGTTCAGTCATTCTTTGGTCAGACCACTAGAGGGATCCCACAGGGTAAGACAAAGTGAGACAAAGCTGATAGTGAAACATTTTATAGAGCAATCTGCAGATGTGATTGTACAATAAATTTTCCAACTTTAGGTAACCTCTACACACACCTTTCTACCCCATAAACACCATCATTTCTTCCCACCCCTCAAAGGTCCTGGCTGTCCTTCCACCTATCTCTCCCCTCCCTTCCCCAGACATTCTGAAGCAATTCACACCTTGTCAATCCTCTATCTTCACAATTTACAGGTCTCCAATCCTTTTTATCTCACACCTTGTGTGTGTTCATCTGTGAACTTTGTCCAATCATCTGCCTATCAACCCTCTTGCCTGTGTTTATCTGTGACCTGCTATGTTTTGTCCTGCCCCTCCACTCTTCCAGTTTTCTCCCTATCCTCTACAATCAGTCTGTAGAAGGGTCCCAACCCAAAACTCACCCATCCATATTCTCCAGGGATGTTGCCTGACCCACTGAATTACTTCAGCAATTTGGGTCTTCAACCAATATCTGCAGTTCCTGGTTTCTACAGATGAAATTTGTTCCCTATACCAAACCACGTTCTTTCCTGCTTTTATCACGGTCACTGACCCGAGACCAACCTCTACCCGCCGCCTGAACCTCAGAAGGCCAGTATAAATATATCACCAGCTAGGTGTTTTCAAAACAACGCTGTCCTTTCAGCCAACAGTGATGTCAATTCAAAAGTACTTGGTTGGTTGTGAAGCACTTTTGAGCATTATGAGGTGCTGTATGCTGCTATATATCTGAGGAACATGGCACTGTAAACTTTGTGCATTGTAATCAGGGGTACAAAGCTGGAGGTCTAACAAGAATGGGATGTCAATACAACAAGGCAAGAGCAGATTATACTTAATTTGCAATCATGTTCAACACGGACATTGTGGGTTGAACAGCCTGTTCCGGATCTGTGCTTTCCCGAGCTCTAAGTTTTTTTGGGATTGAAGCAGTTAGAATAGAAGAATAGAATAGAATAGTTTCTTTATTGTCATTGTAACATGAACCATGTACAACGAAATTTAAAAATGTCAGCCAGTCAGTGCACCATTCAAACATTTCTAAAAGCTAACGATACATACAAGATAAAAATATTAAAAGATAAACAACTAAAATAAATATCATGAAAATAGCACGCATAAACACCCAACCCTCCATCCTTCTGTCGATTTCACAGTGTACCACAGTCCCTTAGTCTGTATCGCCCCTACGTTCCTTGGCGGCTACATTTAGTGCTTTTATAGCAGTGGGGTAAAAACTGTTTTTTAGTCTGTTCGTCCTTGTCCTTGTAGATCTGTACCGTCTGCCTGACGGCAACAGTTCAAACAGGGAGTGTCCGGGGTGGGAAATGTCCTTTATGATACTCTGGGATTTTTTGATGCAGCGGGAACTGTGTAAGTCCTCCAAGGTAAGGAGAGGGCAGCCGACAATCCTCTGGGCGTTGTCAATGGCCCTCTGGAGCGCTTTCCTCTGAGCCGCTGTGCAGCTGGTGTACCACACGCATACACAGTATGTTAGTATGCTCTCAATGGAGCACCGATAAAAGGACAGCAGCAGTCTCTGAGTGATGTTATTCTTCCTGAACACCCTCAGGAAGTGCAGTCTCTGCTGGACCTTTTTCAGCAGCGCAGAGGTGTTCACGCTCCACGTCAGGTCCTCCTCAATATGGATTCCCAGGAAGCGGAAATCCACCACCCTCTCCACACAGTCCCCTCTGATTATCAATGGTACCATGGCCGTTTTATTCTTCCTAAAGTCTATTATTAGTTCCTTTGTCTTTAAGGTGTTGAGGAGCAGGTTATTTTCTTCACACCACACTGTCAGCTGCTAAACCTCAGCCCGGTAGGCGTACTCGTCCCCCCTGGAGATGAGTCCCACCACCGTATTATCATCCGCAAATTTGACAATGCTGTTGCTGTGGTGGGCGGGGGTGCAGTCATGTGTGTAGATGGTGTAGAGCAGGAGGCTCAGTACGCAGCCCTGTGGAGAGCCGGTACTGAGGCTGAGGGCCATGGATGTATGATGGCCCACTCTGACTCTCTGCCTGCGACCCGACAGGAAGCTATTTATCCACATGCAGGTGGAGTGTGGAAGTCCCAAGTTCCCCAGTTTGTCCACCAGTTTGTGGGGAAGGATGGTATTAAAAGCAGAGCTGTAGTCCACAAAGAGCATCCGCACGTAGCTCCCCCGCTGCTCCAGGTGAGACAGTGCAGCATGGAGAGCTGTGGCTACAGCGTCCTCTGTAGATCTATTTGCTCTGTACGCAAACTGGTGGGGGTCAAAGCTTCGGGGCAGGAGTGATGTGATATGACCCTGGACCAGTTTTTCAAAACACTTCATCACCACTGGTGTGAGTGCGACTGGCCGGTAGTCGTTGAGGCTGGAGATGTTGGTTTTTTTGGGCAAGGGGACTATGGTGGAGGACTTCAGACAGGGTGGAACAGTGGACTGGGCCAGAGACTGGTTAAAAATCCTCGTAAAGACTCCAGCCAGCTGGTCTGCGCAGTCCTTCAACACGCGTCCAGAGACGCCGTCAGGACCAGTAGCCTTCCTTGGATTGATGGCCCGCAGCGTGCGCCTCACCTCATGCTCCCCCTATCTTGAGGGTTAGGCTGCTGTGGACCATGTGCTGTGATGTGGCTGTCTCGGGTGGCTCCACTTCAAAGCGAGAAAAGAAGTGGTTCAGCTCCTCTGCCAACGAGGCGTCACCTTCAACAGCTCCAAGGTTGGTCTTATAGTTGGTGAGATACTGGATCCCCTGCCACACCTGCCTGCTGTTGTTACTGTCCAGGTGATCCTCTATCTTCCTCCTGTAGTTTGATTTGGCCTCTCCGATGCCTCTCTTCAGGTTAGCTCGGGCCGTGCTGTATAAAGCCCTATCGCCAGACCTAAAAGCGGTGTTCCTCTCTTTCAACAGCCGCTGGACCTCCCGGGTCATCCAGGGCTTCTGGTTGGGGTAGACCCGGATGCGTTTGTCCACTGTGACAGTGTCCATGCAGTTTTTAATGTAACACAGTACACTGTCTGTGAACACCTCCAGGTCCTGGTGTTCAAACACCTCCCAGTTGGTCCTGTCGAAGCAGTCCTGCAGCTGCTGAGAAGCACCATCAGGCCAGGTTGTGATGGTCTTTGTAATAGTAGGAGCGGTTTTCCTGAGGGGGGCATATGCAGGAATTAAGAGCAGGGACATATGGTCAGACTGGCCCAGGTGTGGTAGTGGTCTAGCCCTAGTGGTAGTGGTCTAGTTAGCGTCTGGTATTCAATAGACAATAGGTGCACAGGAGTAGGCCATTCGAGCCAGCACCGCCATTCACTGTGATCATGGCTGATGATCCACAATCAGTACCCTGCTCCTGCCTTCTCCCCATACCCCTTGACTCCGCTATCTTTAAGAACTCTCTCCTGAAAGCATCCAGAGAATCGGCCACTGTCTTCTGAGGCAGAGAATTCCACAGATTCAACACTCTCTGGGTGAAAAAGTTTTTCCTCATCTCCGTTCTAAATGGCCTACCCCTTATTCGCACTACCTTATTATCAGCATGCGTATTAAGATCCAATAAAAAAATGTTTTGCGTGCTATCCAGGCAAATCACACCTGAAATCAGAAACCTAGAACTAATCATTTTTGTTATTAATTTTATCCAGATAAACAAACTAATGTCACTAACAGACATTTAATGAATAACACAATTTGATGGGAGTACAGGAGGTTCAGAAGGCCAGGGTCAGAGCGGGGAACCTTCAGCTTGTGGTTATCAATCCAGAATCAGAGGAAAGATCCTTCTGACACCTAACAAGTGAAAGTTTCAAAATATTCTTCAGCACTAAAATATTTTAACTCAGAAGACAGATGCTATCCTAGCTTTAGACAGAGGTTTAGATATGGTCCATGGTCAGGTGCAGGGTGATGTGACTGCAACTCAGCCAGGTATGGGGACTACAGTTACTGTGATGGAGAAAGTCAAGTCTTCCACCACATCCAATGGACTTGAGGCACTTCAGCTCAGCGTGGATGAGAATAAATAATGTTGGAAGGGACAGGCAAAGAGGCCTGGGGTTGGGATGTTCTGTAGAAATCAATATGGGGACACTTGGGGATCTGTAGTCTAGAAACATATAAACATAGAAAAAAACGTGTAGGAGTAGGCCATTCGAGCCAGCATCACCATTCAATATGATCATGGCTGATCTAAAATTAGTACCCCGTTCCTGCTTTTCCCCCCAATATCCCTTAATCCCTAAGAGCTAAATCAAACGTTTATTGAAAACATCCAGTGAATTGGCCTCCACTGCCTTCTGTGGCAGAGAATTCCACAGATTCACAACTCTCTGGGTGAAGAAGTTTTTCCTCATCTCAGTCCTAAATGCCCTACCCCTTATTCTTAAACAGTGACCCCTGGTTCTGGACTCCCCCAACATCAGGAACATTTTTCCTGCATCTAGTCTGTCCAATCCCTTAAGATTTTTATATGTTTCTATAAATCTCCTGCTGGACCCTCTGCAGTTTGCATACTGGGCCAATAGATCAGTGGATGATGCAGTCAACCTAGGCCTGTACTTCATCCTCCAGCACCTAGACCACCAGGGCACCTGGATTTGTTTGTGGATTTTAGCCTTGCATTCAACACCATTGTGCCAGGGCTACTACACTCCAAACTCGCCCAGTTGACTGTGCCAGAACCCTCTGTCAGTGGATCACCAGCTTCCTGACAGACAGGAAGCGGCATGTGAGGCTGGGAAAGCAAATCCTGGACCCGCAGACCCTCAGTGTAGGAGCACAACAAGGTCCCCTCTCCTCTACTCTCGCTACACCAACGACTGGACCTCCACTGATTCCTCTGTCACGCTTCTCAAGTTTGAGGATGACACAACCCTGATTGGACTGATCTAGGATGGGGAGGAATCTGCCTACAGACAGGAAGTGTCACAGCTGGCGTCCTGGTGCCTTCGTAACAACCTGGAGCTCAGTGCTCTTAAGACAGTGGAATTGATAGTGGAAGCACAATCAGCCACAGCCAATGATAGTCCAATTCTATACTGCCTTAGTAGAGTCTTTCTTCACCTTCTCCATCATGGTCTGGATTGGTGTAGATTATAACAATCTGTGTGGTAACATACATATAGTATAGACACACTTATATACAATTGGCTCGGCCACCAAGCACGACATCCGGAGGCAGCAGCGAATTGTTCGATCAGCTGAGAAGGTTATTGGCTGCAACCTTTTCCCCATTGACAAACTGTACACTGCAAGGACCAAGAAGCGAGCAGGTAAGATCATCTCTGACCCCTCTCACCATGGCCACAAACTCCTTGAAGCACTTCCCTCTGGAAGGCAACTCCGGACTGTCAAAGCTACCACAGCCAGACATAAAAACAGCTTTTTTCCACGAGCAGTAGCTCTACTCAATAACCAAAAATCTGTAGCCTCCTTTTGTTCTGGTATTTCATTTCATTCACATGTTTAAACTATAATGTTTTATTCTTAATGGTTTACAGTATATTGTGTTGTTACTTGTGAGCGGAACACCAAGGCAAATTCCTTCTATGTGTACATACTTAGCCAATAAACTTATTCATTCATTAATTCAAGATCCTCTCTTCTTTCTAAATTCCAGTGAATGCAAGCCCAGTAGACCTATTCATTCATCACATCTCAGTCCCGCCATCCTGGAAATTAACCTGGCGAACCATCACTGCACTCCCCAATAGCAATAATGTCCTTCCTCAAATTAAGAGACCAAAATTGCACACAATACTCCAGGTGTGGTCTCACCAGGGCCCTGTACAACTGCAGTAGGACCTCCTTGCCCCTAAACTCAAATCCTCTTGCAATGAAGGCCAATATGCCATTAGCTTTCTTCACTAATGCTGTACCTGCAGCATACTTTCAGTGACTGATGTACATGCACACCCAGGTCTCGTTTTACCTCCCCTTTTCCTAATCTGACACCATTCAGATAATAATCTGCCTTCCTGTTTTTGCCACCAAAGTGTATAAGCTCACATTTATGCACATTATACTGCAGCTGCCATGCATCTGCCCATCCACCAATCTGTCCAAGTTATCCTATAGCCTCATAGCTTTGTGTCATCCACAAACTTGGAGCTGCCATTTAATTCCCTCGTCTAAATCGTTAATATACATTGTAAATAACGGGTCCCAGCACCGAGCCTTGCGGCACCCCACTAGTCGAAGCATATGATGTCTTTGGTACTGGCCACTAGATGCAGGTCCAGACTCTTCCTTGCTCCATGTCAAAGTTAAAGACATCACTTTATAACTGGAAAAGATCTTGATGGTGTCAGGGAAAGATCGAATTGCTGTGCATAAAGCACATAATAAAGCTAAAACTAGCTATAATTTCTACAGGGAGAGTCCGATCACATGGGCTACCAAAGATAGAAATTCTAAATGACAATAATCTCTAGATAACCACGCAAATCACACACAAACATTTACAGGAACAGACAGATTAGAGATTTGAAAAGATGCTGGAAGAGTGGTGAAGGAGAATAGGATTTCCACAAGGCCTATTGGGACTTTTACAAAAATTGCAACTTAAAATAATTTAAAATGGATTGCTACTCAGTAATATGATAATGATGTACATTGATTCAAGTTTATAGTGTTGTTAAATGTTTTACCCGCATGTGTCTTTAATATGTTTAAAAATGAATGAAGCTGTTAAATGTTTAAATATACGTATTTTTAAAAGTGCTGTTTTTAAACAGGTTTGACAGGTCTCCAAGCCACTGGCTTAGAGTATGGCTTAAACACCTGCCAGAGTTGTTTTTCAGCACTTCACTGGGTGGGTCTCGTTCTGTCCCATCCCCCCCCCAGCCCATTTAATGGCTTGTCAACAGGTGGGCCTTGAGAATCCTCATATGTGTAGGAAACATAAGTCAGTAGCACAAATGCAAACTAATTTCTCTGTAAATCCAGGCCATGGTTTTGTTTTTGTCAAACACAAGTTACACATTTATTGTTAATCTGTCTTTCCAGTAAGCAAATTTTTTAACTACAAATAATTGATGGGCCTAATTCAAATTCTTGGGACACAAACACCAGTTCTCCATTTCTTGTGAGGACTAGCGTCTTGGTGAATTCGATGATTAGAATGGTAATTAGGGGCTTTTAAGATGCAAGGCTTGTGCAAGAATGATATAAAGAACAAATTCAAAACAGCAAAGCCCAATAACTACCTGGGTAAAATCTAGAACTGTGTGTCAGGAACACTGCACTGCAACAGTCCTACACTGTACCACACTGCACAGTATTAGGATTGCATCAAATAGGAGGAAAATATCCAAGTCATTCCATCCACGTGCACAAACTAGACAAATTAATAGCATAAATTGAGGCATTGGGCCTGGTAATTCTTACTGAGACATGGTGGTCAAGTTTAGGAACTAAACATTCCAGGGTCAATGACTTTAATTAAAAAAAAACCCTTAAAATCGAAAGGACCAAGAGCAGCCATGACAATAACACCTAAAATTATGTCAGTATTCTAAATTAGTTATGTAGAACCAGTACAAGTGAGAATAGTTTTCTCAGCCTCCTAACAGTAATTTGTTGCTTTATCCTGTGTTCAATGTTATGATTAGAGGAACAAATAAGTATGTATACATTAATTATCATGCACTTTAATCTCAATTAGAATAGGCAAATCAAATTATCAAAAGTAGAGGTTGAATATGTGGACTGCAGTTAAAATCAATTTGTTGGGAAAAATGTATTAGAACTAACTATTTGAGATCTGGCTTTGTGCGCGGAGTCAAAGCTAAGCAGTAATCCGAGAGTAAAATAACCCTCTGTGGAAAAACTGAATGTAAACTGAAGATTCTTTAATAGGTTTTATGGTGAATTGGTGAAATCCAAACCAGGCTCTTAAGTTTAAAAAAGCTGATTAAATAATCTAATTTCCGGTCTATTCAAATAAATAATTAGTAATTCTCAGAAGAATAAGATTCTGCTTCCAAAGGTTAACTATAATTTAATTTGGGCATCTATTTCCACCATACTGAAACCTGAATGTCAAAGTAAATGAACCCAACAGCTGATACAATTTTGTTTGTGCGATGTGCAATCAGTTACACACATTTTATTTCACGTAGAATATTGCATTACATGTACTTCATATCTACTATACTGCAGGCAACTCTGGCTACTCATCCCAAAAAGTTGAATTGTGTCTGGGAAGAGGCTATCAAATTGTAATTCCACATACCTGTGAATTCAGAATACCCAGAATTGTCATCATCCACTCTGCAAGTGTCCATTAGTGTGCTGAAGAGGCAGCCAATAGGGTCCAGTGGGTGACCTACCCATCCTTCCAGATTGGTTATCGTCGTAATACCTTTGTGAAACAGCTCAGTGTTTAGGCGGTTTAACTACTAATTCATCAAAATTATGATATTGTCAATGCAAACTTTAGTTGAGTTTAGTTTAGCGATACAGCGCGGAAACAGGCCCTTCTGCCCACCGAGTCCGCACCGACCAGCGATGCCCGCACATTAACTCTATCCTTTACACATGGGACAATTTCCAATTTTTCCAAGCCAATTAGCCTACAAACCTGTATGTCTTTGGAGTGTGGGAGGAAATCGGAGCACCCGTAGAAAACACACACAGGTTAAAGTGAGAACGTTCTAACTCCATACAGATAGCACCTGTCGTCAGGATCGAACCAGGGTCTCTTGCAATGTAAGGAGGTAACTCTACCGCTGCGCCATCATGCCACCCTTATCTTAATTTTATTTTCCCGTGCATGATCAAAGTTATGACCTAAACTGATACGGTTATGTACCATTTACAAAAATACACGATACACTGAAAGATTTTCATTGGACTTCTTTCGTATCCATATTCATATTGTATTTGTATTGATGTAAAAGATCATCTTATCCATGTTTACTTAACTTGACCATAGAGAAGAAAATTCAATAACATTTCCAAACACAGTGCTCCCAATATGATAAAATATTCTATTTGGTTACAGACCAAAAAAATGATTGTTGGTGAGCATTATAGGGATATGGAGGCAGATGACCACATACTTGATTTAAAATAAAGATCGAGTCCCTAGAATAAAACAGAGGAGTAGAGGGTGGAGAGAGAATGGCCGTTGGTGGCCTCAACAACTGAATGTTTAGTCAACAAAATGAGCAAAAGGCCAGAATTGGTACAAAAGAATGATTTCAGAGTTCTGTAGGACTGGAAAGACCAATGGAAATCAGCAATGAGGGCATTCAAAATCACATAGAAGAACTTTAAAGCTCAGGACCCACTCGTCCACAAACCAAAAAAGAGCATAAGGACCATGTGAAAACAGTCTTATTTTGATTGGGTTATGTACCAGATTAACTTCAGTTTTCAATGTCTGGAAGATGGGAGATGGGATACTTTGTGATATCCTTCATTTTAGTGAGAGAGAGGACATCAAGGTTACAAATAGATTAGATTAACCTCAGGCGATTGACAGATTAAAGATAAATAAATGGTCAAGGCATCAGCTCTGTGGTGTATTTCAAAATGAACCATTAGTCATCCCAAATTTTAGCACAGGAAACTTCTGTCTATCAACTATTTGACGCCAGACATGTTTGGGATGGAGAAAGGTCATGAAAGGTAGTAGAAAGTTAAAGCTGGATATTCCCAACCTAAAAGGTGGAAAACGGTATTGTGCTTTTGGGTGGGATTGCTGAGCGCAGCACGACGATGAAAAGGGAACACACTTCTCACAACCCCAAAGGATCTCCAGGGATAACAGCAGGGGAACGGGGATGGGAAGAGAAGACATTGCATTGGTTCAGGTAGATAGATAAGAACCAGTTTGGCTAAAAAATGGGGAGGGATTGGAGAAAGAAGCTGAAGCTGATGTGGTCAGCTATAATCAAAAACTCTTGAGAAGTCTGGAGAGATAGTAGTACAGCTTTGCCAGTCATAGAGGAAGTAATTTGCAAGACAGGCATTCTAGTTGGACAACTAATGAAACTAAGTACAATGCACCATTTTTCAGCTTTTGGCAACTTACCTTTCCTCTGTGCCTGGAACATTTCGAGCTGCTTTTGTTGCTGTCGCCTCAGTGTATTGACAATCGCTATTGCTAGTCTCAGAGCTTCTCGCGGGTATCCATGAGATCGCAGGGCATCCACTCGGGCACAGGCTGTGGGGACGTGCTCTAAAGTCCCAAAGAAATGCAGAGAAAAGACATTTTCAAAAAGGAAAAAGTACACTAATTTGTGCAACGACGAATCAAAGACAAATTTGTGATAGGAATTAGAAACTGCACATTTATAAACCAGCAGTTCCCAACAGACACTGTATTCATGGTCAGGCCTCTTAATTTTTCCCCAATACCATTGAAACTGGACAAAGGGACAAGTCATGCAAATATCTTTCCGGTTTAGCCACTTACCGTGCCATAGGGGCCACCCGTGAGAGTCAAACAGTGAATTTTCACTGTCGCCGTGGTAACAGTAGTTTGTGTAGAGGTCACTGCTAATAATGTGCTGTAAATGGCTGTCCTGCCAGTGGAGATCACATGCCTCAATGGCTCGTGTGAACACAGTCCGATGAGGCCTGCTTGCAGTATCTGCTGGAAAATCAAAAAGGTGTGTCAATTGTGTGAAAGTTTACTTTAAAAATATATATAAACAGCAACAAAGCTGCTCCAATGTCCAGCAAATCACCTGGTGGATTAGTCAGCAATACACAAAAAGTGCAAAGGACACCCAGTAAAAACTGGATCGCAGCTAATTCCACCAACTTTTCATTCATTAAAGTAACTTGAAGCTGTGCACATTAAGAAAAAAACGACCAATGCAAGCTGCTCCCCAATGCAGTTAACTCTGTCAGTGTTTGACACACATGAAAGATTGAGGGCTAGATTGTACACTTAAGTTCACAAAAAGATCAAAGTTGTTCAGATGGAAGATGGGAAAAGGCTAAGTAAATGGGGTAAACTAGATCAAATGGAATTCAATGCAAGGAGATGCAAGTCGTCCACATTAAACGAGAGAAAGGCAAATCAAATGCTCATAAAGCACATAGATTAGAAGCTGCAAAGGAATAAAGGGAGTGGGTTCAGGTACACAAATCAGTAACATTTGGTGTCAAGATACAAAGTTAATTGGTAAAGCTGGGTTATTCAACTGCACAGAGTTCACCCAAACGATCTCCTTACACCGTCAAGAATTCAATGCAATAAACCAATTCTATTGAAGCTGGAATCAACAACTTGAATTTTAAAATAGAGGTTGGCAATTAGGAGTAACACTAAAAGCATAGTGCGAGATCAGGCCACAAGACTTTGGATGCAAGATCAGAATAGGTTTAATAGGTTTAAAATAATGCTAGAGTGTCAGGGAAAATGAATAAATGCATTTAATTGAGCTGAAATAATCATTAGTTACAGTACAACTCAACAGAACGGTAGAGCAAACAGGCTCGGGGGCTGAATAGCTGTACCATTACTATTTTTCTTATGCCCACCTATTTTCTTATGCCCATATGCTTCCATTCCATCAGCAATGTTGTACAGCAGAAACCGAAAGCTGGAAATGAAGACTTTCAATATGTACGCTTTTGTCCATTGCTGCTAATTATGTGATGCCTGCACTGCAAATTTACCAGCTTGCACAATACCAGGTGGTCCAACATACAACAGACCTGTCTCCACAAGATGCAAAATTCTTCACGACTTGTGAAAGGTAATGGCGTGAAGGTCATTTTACATGACATGATAAAAATCAACTTGTTGAACAAATGCAGGGCCATCCACACATCAAATCCCAATAATTACAAAATCAAACTCATCAACAATCACACAATCATTTTATTTCTAGATTTTATAACTACATAATCAGAAATATG
The DNA here is from genome assembly GCF_028641065.1 of Leucoraja erinaceus. Classification (NCBI taxonomy): domain Eukaryota; kingdom Metazoa; phylum Chordata; class Chondrichthyes; order Rajiformes; family Rajidae; genus Leucoraja; species Leucoraja erinaceus. The sequence goes on along the minus strand of NC_073377.1, from coordinate 53,368,332 downwards.
TGACTGTGCATTCACCTTTTCTATTGCTGGGATATTAAGGGAAAGTCAGGGATTTGGGGCTGTGCAGGACTGTGCCATTGTGGAAAAAGAACAGCTATGATCCATCTGACCGGTGGAGCAGGCATACGTGGTTGGATGGCCTTAGCTTGCTGTTATTTCTTTTGTTCCGAGGTCCCTCTGCCTGGGATTTTTCTCTCATCTTTTATAAGCATTTAATGATTTCCAAGTCCTTATTCACAGCATTTAAACATTTATGGCGATTCTGCTTCCACCCGTTACTAAGAGTGCACTCCTGGCTGAACAATCTACTGTGCAAATAAATTATTCCATCTGTTCCATTTTGAAAACCTTGCACTAATCACTTGTGCACTGGCCAGTGAAAACAGTGCGTTCCCATTTGATCAAAGGCTTTCATAAATATTGTTCACTTCTGTTGGATCATCACGTAACCTTGGTTTAGGGTTAGTGTTAGGTGGTCATGCCCGTCTCCTTCAAGTGAAGAAGAAATTCTTAATTTTATCCTCACCTTGGTTAGCATTTGCACCCTGAGGCAGAGCATTGGTTAAATTGGGCAGCTCGTTTCCATGGTTTCCATCCTCCCAGGGACAAACATCAACACAGTTCCATTTCTTGAGCTGTTTCAGCCAGCCTGTTTTCTGTTCAGGCTTGCAATGGGGATTTAAGACTATACACATCCACAGAGCACCTAGGGAACCAAGAGCAGACAAGCAAATTAAAATGATGCCAGCAAAGATATCTGTATACTTTTTAAATGTAATCCATGAAAATTCAGGGGGAAAAAAAAAAATCACAATCCATAAACTTGAATATTCAAAAACATTAATGAAACAAATATCCCTTAGAAGAAGACTTCAGTCACCCTGCCAAGTTGCTTCTAAACCACACAGGTCTATATTCTAAGATATTGCCATTTTTCATTTTAATGATTCAAATTCAAGATATCCAGGTGTAAAAATCATACTGCATATAAACTAGCTATTCAAATAATGATTTTGTAAACAATAAATAAAAACAGACCGAAGACAACCAAAAAAATAATCTATATGTTTAGCATAACAGCCATACAATGGAAAAGAAAACATCACTACTGACAGATCACCATTGATTTGATATTCATGCTGTTCGGTTCTGAGCCAAGCAGAATTAGGGTTTGAAAGTCAGATGGGAAGAGTACCAGAGAATGGAGTTAAGCCTGAATGATCATCTGAAACTTCCTGCCAGGTATTGGTGGGGAACTAGCAATCTACAAGCTGGCAACTCTCAGCTTGAATGCTGACAATTGTAATATCTATTTAAGATGGAGGACTGCAAATTAAAAAAAACAAAACAGGGTTTCTTTTTAAAAATATCTAATTTCTGGGAGTTTTTCTGTAGCATTGTGAGCAAAATATACATGTACATAGAACAATTTAATATTCTGTCATTAGCACATCTGCAAAATAATGCAATTAACATTTTTGTGTCATCCTCCCATCTCATTAGAATCGTAGCTTCAAACTAACATTTAAAACATATTTTTTGTTAGCTTTTGCCTGGTTATAAACGTGTGATTTGACAGGATTGAAAACATATGGGCAAAAGCAAGCCAAATTTTATTAATTGAAGCTTTGCACCCATCAACTGTGGGAAGCTTTGGGACTCTATGGCTTCTTGTCTTGATTTGGACGCAATTAAAACCACGTTGAATGAGCACACATTTCAATCCTGTGAGACATGGAAATTGACTGAGATGCTCAACTCCATCCCCACACACGACCCTTCCCATTTCCACACCACAAAATACATGTACCTAAATAATTAATTGGTGATTGAGAAAGTACAAGTCACATATTGCTGATGTACAAAAAAATAAAGTTATATCCACCACAAATTCACGAAGCACTGATGTAGTCATGTGCCAATTACTAATGCAGCTTGTATGTCACTGAATTTACCCAAAAATAACAAAATGAGTTGGAAGAAACAACTTCCTCAGAAAATCTCCAGAATAATGATGTTAATATGTTTTAATGATTTAGTACAAAGTCCAGTTGCAGATGAATAATTTTTTACCTTAATTATAATATTTGAGCATCCAATTATGTAGCCCTGGGTAGGCCAAGTATAATCACAGTCATTTACCTTTGCATGCATATTCATTCTAAAATAATTTACTCCTGCATATGACTGAATGCTCTTTATACACCAGCTAATATCACCATTGTCATGCAGCCGTACATGTGGCTTGCAACTGAATATTAATAAAACTGGGGAAACAATAGGAATAAATTATAACTGATGTGTTGTGGAATATTGTCCGTCCGATTTTGTTACTTCGTGAAACAAAACACGAACCAGAAAATCCTGGAAACACTCAGCTGGTCAAGCTACACCATGTAAAGTGAAATACTTAATGTTTCAGGATCTACCTTTATTTAGAATAGGTATTTATGCAGGCCCAGGAACAGGCAGTGAATGGAGGGATGCAGACCATGTGCAAGCAGATGCAATTAATTTAGATTGGCATCATGGTCGGCACAGACATCATGGTCCAAAGAGTTTGATCCTGTGCAATACTGTTACAGTATATGTCCCATTATACAATGCCCTCCATAACATTGGGAACAAAGACCCATCATTTATTTATTTGCCTCTGTATGCCACAATTTGAGGTTTGTAATAGAGAAAAAAAAAATCACATGTGGTTTAAGTACACATTGTCAGATTTTAATGAAGGCCATTTTTATACATTTTGCTTTCACCATGTAGAAATTACAGCAGTGTTTATACATAGTCTCTATGTATTTCAGGGCCCCATAATGTTTCGGACACAGCAATGTCATGTAAATGAAAGTATTTTGTTACATATCCTTTGCATGCAATGACTGCTTGAAGTCTGCGATTCATGGACATCACCAGTTGCTGGGTGTCTTCTCTGGTGATGCTCTGCCAGGCCTGTATTGCAACCATCTTTAGCTTATGCTTGTTTTGGGGGCTAGTTCCCTTCAGTTTTCTCTTCAGCGTATAAAAAAGGCATACTCAATTGGGTTCAGATCGGGTGATTGGCTTGGCCAGTCAAGAATTGACCATTTTTTAGTTTTAAAAAACTCCTTTGATGCTTTAGCAGTATGTTTGGGATCATTGTTTTCTGTGTAACCTGTTTGGGATCATTGTCTTGCTGCAGAATGAACTGCCGGCCAATGAGTCTTGAGGCATTTGTTGAACTTAAGCAGATAGGATGTGTCTATACACTTCAGAATTAATTATGTTACTACCATCAGCAGTTGTATCAACAATGAAGATAAGTGAGCCAGTACCTTCAGCAGCCACACATGCCCAGGCCATAACACCCCCACCATTGTGTTTCACAGATGAGGTGGTATGCTTTGGATCTTGGGCAGTTCCTTCTCTCCTCCATACTTTGCTCTTGCCATCACTCTGATAAGTTAATCTTCATCTCATCTGTCCACAAGACCTTTTTCCAGAACTGTGGTTGCTCTTTTAAGTGCTTCTTGGCAAACTGTAACCTGACCATCCTATTTTAGCGGCTAACCAGTGGTTTGCATCTTGCAGTGCAGCCTCTGTATTTCTGTTCATGAAGTCTTCTACGGACAGTGGTCATTGACAAATCCACACCTGACTCCTGAAGAGCATTTCTGATATGTCGGATAGGTGTTTGGGGATTTTTCTTTATTATAGAGAGAATTCTTCTGTTATCAGTTGTGGAGGTCTTCCTTGGCCTGCCAGTCCCTTTGTGATTAGTAAGCTCACCAGTGCTCTCTTTCTTCATAACGATGTTCCAAACAGTTGATTTTGGTAAGCCTAAGGGTTGGCTGATGTCTCTAACAGTTTTATTCTTGTTTCTCAGTAGCATAATGGCTTCTTTGAGTTTCATTGGCACAACTTTGGTCCTCATGTTGATAAACAGCAATAAAAGTTTCCAAAGGTGATGGAAAGACTGGAGGAAAGACTAGGTGCTGAGAGCTCTCTTATACCTGCATTAAGAAGGGAATTAAACATACCTGAGCAATTACAAACGCCTGTGAAGCCATGTGTCCCAAACATTATGGTGCCCTGAAATGGGGGGGGGAACTATGTATAAACACTGCTGTGATTACCACATGGTGAAACCAAAATGTATAAAAGTGGCCTTTAATAAAATCTGACAATGTGCACTTTAACCACATGTGATTTTTTCTATTACAAATCTCAAATTGTGGAGTACAGAGGCAAATGGACCCGCTACAATTCACATACCAGCCAAACAGATCCACGGACGATGCGGTCTCCCAGGTTCTGCACACCGCTCTCTCCCATCTTGACAGCCAGAAGGGGGGGCTACGTGAGGATGCTGTTCACAGACTTCAGTTCAGCCTTCAACACGATAGTCCCCACCAGACTGGCCGAGAAGCTGCTGGATTTGGGGCTCAACACCTCCCTGTGTGCCTGGGTCCTGGACTTTCTCTCCACCAGGCCCCAGGTAGTCAAGATGGGGGGAAATACATCAAAGTCCCTCACCCTGAGCACAGGATCGCCCCAGGGTTGCGTCCTCAGCCCCCTACTGTACTCCCTGTACACACACGACTGTGTGGCTAGGTTCAGCTCCAATTCGATAATCAAGTTTGCTGATGACACTGTGGTGGTGGGCCTGATCTCAGACAATGATGAGAAGGCCTACCGGGAGGAGGTGGCTGATCCGGCACTCTGGTGTCAGGACAACAGCTTCCTCTTGAACATCAAAAAAACTAAGGAGCTGATCGTGGACTTTAGGAGGGCACATCATCCGAGGACGTACACGCCATTGAGGATAAATGGGGATCCTGTGGATAGGGTGAACTGTTTTAAATACCTGGGAGTCCACATCTCTGAGGACATGACATGGACATCACACGCTGCAGCCCTCGTGAGTAAGGCAAGACAGCGCCTTTACCACCTCAGGCAATTGTGGAAATTCTGAGTGTCTCCGAGGATCCTCCGGTGCTTCTACTCAGCGGCGGTGGAAAGCATCGGTCCGGAAATATCACGATTTGGTTTGGGAACTGCTCTGCCCAGGACAAGAAGGCTCTGCAGAGAGTAGGGCGTTCGGCCGAAGGCACTATGGGAACTTCACTCGCCCCTCTGCAGGATTTACATCAGCAGGTGCAACTCCAGAGCCAATAAGATCATGGGAGACCCCTTCCACCCCTGCAACGGACTGTTCCAACTGCTACGGTCAGGCAAACGCTGTGAGAACGAAGAGGTTGAGAAGGAGTTCCTTCTCAAAGGCCATTAGGACTGTAAACTCCCATCTCACCAGGGACTAACTTTTACTGTACCACTCTACCGCTTTTTTAAAAAATTGCTCTTTTTTTCCCTTTTTCCTTCCGCCCACAATATTTAATATCTAAAAGAATATGTGATTCTGTTCCATTCTGTTTGTAGTTTGTTTGGTTGTTTGTTTGCTTGTCTTTTTGCACAAAGTCCGCGAGCCTGGCAACTTTACATTTCACTGCACATCTCGTATGTGTATGTGATGAATAAACTTGACGACTTGATAAATGATGGGTCTTTGTCCCAAACATTATGCAGGGCACTGTATTACATTTATTCTAAACGTTTCGGATACGAAACATTAACTATGTTTCTCTTTCCACAGATTTTGCCTGATCTTGTGATTGTTTACAGTATCTGTTTTTGATTCAAATTTCCAGCATCTGCATTCTTTCTGATTTCCCTGAAACAAATGAGTGGTAATCAAGTGCAAAGAGATAAGGTAGAGCATTTGCTACTTAAAACTACTAAACACTTTTGCAACAATTACTTGCTTATCATGTCCTTGGTTTTTATTCACAGGTAATACCTTGAATTATTAAGCTTTAAATGAAACTTATTCACAATAAAAACCATCTTAATTTGTTGAGTATTCATCACGTACAAAGAGACCAAATATAGCTTTTATGGAAATCTTAAAGGTTGAGAATACCAAGAGGTATTCAGGACCACATGAATACCAAGAGGTATTCAGGACCACATGAATACCAAGAGGTATTCAGGACCACATTGGTTCGAACAAGTCATAACATTTCCTCCACCCTGATCCTCAATGTTGGTCCTCCTCAGAGTTGTGTGCTCAGTTCCTTGCTTTACTCCCTGTCCACCCATGCCTGCTTAGCCAAGTTTAACTTCAATCTAATTGTTCAAGTCAACCAATAATATAATTGTGGGCAGATCGATAAACAACAAGAAAGTACAGGAAATAGGACAGAAATCTTGTTATCGTGGTGTCAGGCCAAAAAGACAATGAGCTGGTTGTTTATCTAAGAAAACAAGGAGTGAACACAACTCCATTCTCAAGAACAGGGCTGCAATAAACCCGTCTGAAGAAGGGTTTCGGCCCGAAACGTTGCCTATTTCCTTCGCTCCATAGATGCTGCTGCACCCGCTGAGTTTCTCCAGCTTTTTTGTGTAACCCAGGGCTGCAATAAAGATGGTCAACATCTTTAAGTCCTGAGGCATGTGTATCACCAGCAAGTTAACTTTCCTGGGGATCCGAGAAGGTTCATCTAAGGCTCCCAGAAGATTTTAAAAGGAGCCCACATGGCTTTCCACAAACCTACATTTGAGAGACTTCTGTTGGGATTCATCTCAGCTTGGTAAGGCAATGATATTCTTGTCTGTCTGACCCTGCCGAGAGAGTGGTGAACACTGCTCAGTCCATCACAGGCGTGTTACTTCCTTCCATCCAGTCCATCTTCATGGTGGATTGCATCTGGAAGACTAGAAGTGCCCTCAAGGTTGCTTGCCACTCTGGTCATTCCCCTTTCTCTCTTCTACCTTCTCAGACAAGCTACAGGAGCTTGAACGTTTGGATGTCCAACCTCAAGAACAAATTATTCACCACCTCCAACAGACTCTTGAACCAATTACTTATTTGACACCATTCTGAGGTGCTATCATTTACTCTTAGTCTTAACTCTACCTCATTTGGTTATATTCCAGCATCGTTCTTTAATATTTTCTTTGCACTACTATCTTGGATCATTCTGCTCTTTTGAATTCATCACTATATATATTTTGCTATATTTATTGTTAATGTTTATGCAATGCTTACTGTGAACTTCATGCGAACAAGGAGTTTCGTTGCACCCTGGTGTATATGACGGTAAACTAATCTGAATCGGATTTGAATGCAGGGCACAGAGTATCAAAGACCTGAAGGGATTCATACACATGAATGAATTGTTTTTAATTGAGTTGCTGCAGAGCTGTGCGCCAATGAGACTCAGCAAGGACAGGCATGTAATAGGCTTGGATGGAGGACAAGAAACAAGCAACTTACTTAGATGGGCTAAAATTTATGGATGTTAAAAAAGAAAAACAAATAGAGAGCAGTGTCAGAGTTGTTCAACACAGAAACAGGCACTTCAGCCCACCTTGTCCATGCCATCCGAGTTAGTTTAGATTATTTAGATTAGAGATACAGCATGGCAACAGGCCCTTCGGCCCACCGAGTCTGTGCCGACCAGCAATCCCCGCACATTAACGCTACCCTACACACACACACGCGGGACAATTTGTACTTATATCAAGCCAATTAACCTACATTCCTGTACGTCTTTGGAGTGTGGAAGGAAACCAAAGGTCTCGGAGAAAACCCACGCAGGTCATGAGAAGAATGTACAAACTCTGTACAGACAAGTACCTATAGACAGGATCAAACCTGGGTCTCTGGCGCTGTAAGGCAGCAACTCTACTGCTGTGCCATTGTGCCATACTGGGCTAGCCCCATTTGCCTGCTCTTGCTCCACAGATGTCAAAACCCTTTCTAACCATATATCTTTGCAAATGTATTTAAAAAAAAGTAATTCTAACTGGTGCTATCGCTTACTCAGGCAGCTAATCAAGATACAGACTAGTCACTGGCTGAAAAAGTTGCTTGAGATCCCTCTTAAATCTCTCCCCTCTCACCTGTGTCCTCTAATGAGTATTCACTTTATCCATGCCCCTCATGATCCTCAATACCTCAATAAGGTCACCCCTCAACTTCCTATGCTCAAAAGGAAAAAGTCCCCAGCATATCCAACTTCACCCCATAACTCAACCTCAAGACCAGGTAACATCCTGATGAATCTATCTGCACCCTTTCCAATTAATAACATCCTTTAATGGCAATGTACCAGCGTTTGTACTCTCTACCCTTCCCAACAAAGGCAAGCATGCCATACATCTTTTCCACCAGATGTCCATTTGACTTGCCACTTTAAGGAAACCAGACACCTGCATTCCCAGAACACAGCACTTTCCAGTGTCTGAAGAAGGGTTTGGGCCCGAAACGTTACCTATTTCCTTCGCTCCATAGATGTTGCTGCAACCGCTGAGTTTCTCCAGCATTTTTGTGTACTTTCCAGGGCTCTTTCATTGGAGACTCTCAGACTACCTTTGATCGGACTTTACTGGCTTTATCATGCACTAAAGGATATTCACGCTATTCCCTTAATCATGTATCTGTACACTCTGGACAGCTCAATTGTAATCATGTTTCTTCTCTCCGCTGAATGGTTAGCACGCAATAAATGTTTTTCACTGTACCTCGGTACACGCCTCAACAAACTAAACTCAAACTCATTTAATGTGCAGGTCCTGCCCTGGTTTGATCTACCAAAATGTAAACTGCAGCAGCAACCAGAAATGACAAAGACAAGCGTGAGAGTTTGTTCATATGGCAAATCGGTTTGTGATGAGTGGCAAAGGCCTTCTAATAAATATTCCAAATGTAGAGGATTTGGGAGAAGTGCAGCCTAATATTAAACTTCTTTCAAGTTAAGAGGCTAGTATTCAGTTGTGAGCGTTACTGTTGTCCTTAGATCCAGCATGGAAAGAAGACCATCCCTCCCCACCAAGTGTATGCCAACCATCAATCACCTTTTCACACTCGTCTGTCATCCCACTTTCGCATCCACTCCTCCACAGGCTAGGGGCAATTTACAGAGGCCAGTTAACATACAAACCCACACATCGTTGGGATGTGTGAGGAAATCCACATGGTCACAGGGAGAACATGCCTTCTCCACAAAGACAGCACCCGAGGACAGGATCAAATCCAGGTCTCTGGCACCGTGAGGCAGCAGCTCCACCAGCTGCGACACTGAATCAAGAGGGAGTAATAAGCACCATGGTGTTGATTCCAAAATTTGGTGCAACAAAATTTAACCGTTTCATGCTTGTCTTTTAATAATAATTTTACAAGAATTTCAGCGCATATGAAGGGTACATTTGAAATGGTGTAAGCACATAGATATAAATTTGATAATCAGGGCAACCATCCGTTTACTTTTTCCTCACAGGCAGACCTTGATAATGTACAGCAGACAACTGGAGAGTCTGCAGGCTCAGCAATGAAAGGCCAGGATGAAGCAAGCTGCAATGGAGGTCCGATTCTCTGACAACAGAATGTTTTCTTTTTGTCCTAATTCACTCCGTTATTGAATTAAATTTTGATGTATTGGTCCTGACATCTGCTTCAAGCTGATTGTATTGTGTATGATAGTTTAATCACTCCCCGTGCATTTTACAGTGGCTGCCTGATTAATGCAATAGATTACCTGTGCTATCTATGGCAAGTAGGAATCACTGCTCTCTTCCAAACTACAAACCCTTTCATTTGCTGGAAACAAACTACAAGCTGTATTAAAAACTACCAAGGTTGAAGTAAATTAACAGTCCACGACTTGTTCTTGTCCAGCCATATGTGTGCATGAATGTGCACTAAACAATTTCTGCTAGTCTCGTGTTTTGTTCACAGCGATTCTTTGAGTGGGATGGGGGATGGAGAGAAGAAAGAGGCTTCAGCCAATTAAATAAAAAAAAAAATACAATGCCAATTAAAACAAAAAGTACGTGTTTGGTAAAAATAATTTGACAGAACTAGATTAATAACAGTTCGAATCTGATCAAAAGTTATCTACAGAATCAAATTGCCATTTGCCTTTCATCGTAAATTATTTTTCTCAAGTAATTTTGCAAAATAAAAAGAACCGAAGACTTGACACCAAACAAAGACCGTTTACAGTTAATACAAGTAGCGAGTTATCTTGGCTGGAGCTTCCAATATTTGTAAGGGCAGAGTTAGTCTGCCGTTAAATCTGTTATTGCAATCTTAGTGTGTTGACAAGCTGTTTGGGGGTCCATCACTCTGAAGAATACCAGACACTCATCTAATATTCTTCTGCCTCAGTAGTTTCATCAGATTAAGCATCAGGGATTTAATTTAACAGTTTCAGCTTTATTAGGCTGTCATGAGAACAGCTCAGCTTTGATAACAGTAGCAGCTCCAATTATGGCTGGCTTTAGGAATGACAAGCATAATGTTTCATTCGTGGTACACTATAGCAATAAATGCTTGTTTTGCAGTACCAATTTCAATTAATTTTCCTTTTAACTCTTTCACTAGCAGTTCATTCAGGATAGGTCTGTATTTTGCCACAAAACAAGAGGTTTGTGTCTGTGGAAAAAAAGGCTTAAAGGTTCCCTTGTTTGTATTGTCAAAAAGGAAATCACAACTGCAGTATGTATGCTGCTGTGAGTGGCGAACCTCACATTATACCTCAAATGTAATCCTCATACTATAATCATCTGCAATAGTCTCGCAACAAAGTGGGAATGTGATCGTCTCGCAGTTGGCTTCTGACTGCGACTTGTGACATTTGTATTCAGGTCTTGCTTCTCCATGTGGCTAAAAGGCTTCCAATTTAATTTCACAGCCAGAAGCCTGCAGAAACACAAATTAACTTGCAGATCCCATTTGCTGACAAAAAAAAATTGCTGCAATGCCTGGTATCGAGTAGTACTCAGCATTTAATTCCAAAGCAGAGCCTTGAAGCAATGTGATCCTGTCACCAGCGCACAGAGTTAAGCTAGCCATTCTACTCACATGAAAAGGCTCTTCACTTCTGCAGTCTGTGTGTCACCTTCTGTTATTGCACAGAATAATAATACCAGTTATGGAGCAGGAACCTTATCTACCCTCTAGTCATTGAGCTGGCACTGAAAAGATAGACATGATTTCCAAGCTATGAACCCCCTACACATAGATCAGAAAGCACAGAGCTTTAAGGAATCATCAGATGCAACCCATGCAATAACCTATTCAATTCAAACCAGATTTCACTACCTTTTGCACCATGATTAGAGTCAATAGCCATTTTAACCTTTCAAGCATTGTGCCTAATTGACCTCTGAACAATTCAAGGGGAAAACGTTAAATCAGTCTTGCAGCATTTTACTTGATGAAAAGTTAAGCTCCTGCATACAACTGCCAGGTTCTCTGTGTGCCAGGTGCAGTAATGTTTGCTCTTCTTTATTCCTACCTGCTTGAAATTATATCCTCTTCCATTTCATTTTCTCCTGCACCAATTACCACAGCTCAGCCTAATCTCTTTAAGTGAAACTGGACATTTGGTAAAAAAATGTTGGCTTTGCCTGTTACACCCATTTTCCATGAACCAAGCAGCAGCAGCAGCAGCAGCAGCAGCAAAATCTTGACATAGAACAGTACAGCACAGAAACAGGCCTTTTGGGCCACAATGTCTGTGCCAAACATGATTCCAAGACCAACTATCACCTGCCTGCACATAATGGATTTACCTCAATTTCCTGAACAACCAAGCTCAGATGTTGCGAATGTTGTGGAGAATGAGCATTCTCTTTCCCCAATTAATACCCACTAATTATTTTAATAAAGTATATAATTGTATAAAGATAAGTTCCTCTTGCATCATCATAAAGACAACCTCCTCTTGCATCATCCTCAAGTTTGTAAAGGCTTGGAATATCGGAATATTCACAAATATTGTCAAGTCCAGTGTTAAACAGAGCAGGGATCTAGAATTAGTGTTTAAGAAGGAACTACAGATGCTGGAAAGAAGGGGTTTGGCCCGAAACGTTGCCTATTTCCTTCGCTCCATAGATGCTGCTGCACCCGCTGAGTTTCTCCAGCATTTTTGTGTACCAGGGATCTAGACTTAGTTTAACTGCATTCCAAGAGTCAATGTGATCTTTGTTCAATTTATGAATCTGTTTTGTTAATTTAACATTTATAAATAGTCTCTGGCTGTGTTTTTTTTTACAATATTCAAGGAGGAAACAAACATTACCAAGTTAACATCCAACATTTTACTGAACAAGGCATTGATCTGGAACTTGAACCTTCCTGGCCTCAACTGCTAATAACAGTACATTACAGAAAGAATGAACGTGGTCCAAACTAGACATGATATCAATGTTTAATAATTACCGCGTGGTCAGGTGCTTCAGTCACTTGGAATTGAAACATCAACGACTTTTTTATCGCGGCATAAAATATCTCATTGTATTATGAAGGAGAGCAGGGCACTCCTAGTATTGTGCAGAGAATGGACGTATGTCTCACTGTTAAATATCCATCTTCCTTGTTTCTACTTAATGGACACAAATCAAAAAGCAAGTATTTTTACGCACGCAAAACCTTTTTACAGTTTTACAACAGAAAATACGACAACCTTTTCTTCCCATGTGTGATTCCCCTCCTCTGCTAAATCTAAACTGCAACATGCAATTTGAAATGGAACTGCAACCTTCTTCCCACGCAACCATTGTTCCTACTATTGCATTAAACATCATCACTTTTTTGACAATATTAGAGTTAATAAAATGTAAGCTTTTGAATTACCATTTTCTTTGTAGGAATATTCACGATCCTGCAAACAAAATTAATAAGGAGACCTTGAAATATTGGGAAACAATGCACTGACAACTCAGTTTCCATTAAAACAATTTTGGTGCAAACTATATGCTTCATATATATGCATATATTACTTGCATTCTCTCTAGCCATCTGTTTTTATATGACAGAGTTTTCATATTCTCACCCAAATTAATTCCCATAAATGTCTCTTTAATTTTTTTTTTGCAAGTTTCAGCAAAATTCAGTCACCAAAAATGCTTCATAAAGCATAATGCAATTCATACCTAGACCCTCAGATAAATACAAACTCACGAATGCAAGAGTATAGATGCTTTATATAGCACTCATGAAATATAAGGCTTTACAAAACATTTTCAGTTGCTGAATTCTGCAATTTTGACATTTGGGAATTCAGGAAAATGCAATGACTTTTGTTGTGAGATGACCGTTATCCACTGCAGTTCTGAGGAGATGTACCATACAATGGAGCAAGAAAATCAAACCAACAAACATCCATCCAATATGGCAAGGAGCAAAAGTGAAAATGTCCAGAAGTACTGTTGCACTAAGTTGCTTCCACACTTAACCTAGCAACAAATCACAGGGCAATTAACAAATGGCTGAGAACAAATTGACAGCGTGTACTTTGCCACTGCATGTTACAAGGCATGGGAATCCCGAAAACTAGTAACTGGAAATATGAAAGAGAAACATCATGGTAAGGAGGTTCACTTTTCGATAAAGACACAAATGCTATTAGGAATTATTTTGGCACAGACACAGTGTTACATATCACCAAGAATCAGTAGCAATGGAATTTCTACCTTTCAAATGTGAAGCTTGAAAGAAAAGTGCCAGTGAACTCCTATACAAGTCTCTATTTCTGGTAATACAATCACCTCTTTTTCCTGAAACGGGTTCATCAAATAATTTCCAAAGATTGATTCTGTCTTTCAGATGAAAATTAGTCGATCTACCTGCTCAAAATCATACTAAATATCCAAACAGGGAATAGTAGGCATTTCTCTTGTGGCCCAATCCCCTTTTAAAATGACAACATCCTAAAAGATTGCCTCATATGGAAAACCTGGAAATCACAGGAAAATCTAGGGAAATCGCAGCACTTCAACTAACCATATTAAGGCTATGGAAACTATAAATACTGCATATGAATGTAAAAATTATGTAAATTAACTTCCCTGCTCCTTGATCCCTTAATCAAAGGGACGTGCAACAAATCTTTGAAATATTCTCTGATGCATCAATGTTAATCAGTCTTGTAAACAGTCTGTTAAGTATCTGACCATATCATACTATAAACAATAGCACCTACTTGCAATCTATGCCTTTTACAAATGTGTTTCTTTGATCTCAGTTTGCACGTTACATCAGTGCTAAAGATTAATCTTGAACTGCTTTATTTCAATGAGTGAACATTATGTTCTCAATTCTAGTAGGTCTATCCTGGTGCCATAACACAAAATAACAATGGGATTACATTCCCATGTCAAAAGTAAGCATGATTTGACACACAGCAATTTCAACTAATCTTTCACCCTCAAAACATGACTGATGTTTCCTCTGGCTACCAAAATTGCAGATTTAATTGTCCACAACTTTCCTGCCTGTTAAATCAACATCTGTCCATGGCCAGAAAAAAAGGCGAATAGGATTTCTATGGATTTCTGATTAGTATTGGGACAATTCCATTGCCGTTGGATCGTTATGTTCATTGATCTTACAAAATCTTTTCTTCAAATATCACAATGTAGAATTGTTTGAAAACAAAATTTTTACAACTGCTTTGTGGACAAGATAGTACAAATTAATAGAAGAATATTAATTTGCTGTACCAAGCTGTATTAAGTAAAAATACAAGTTGCAGATATTGTGAAATTGGCAATTAGATCATGATTACTATATTTGATCATTCAAAATAAATCAGGGACTGATTAAAGAATTAAGGCTCATTACCTCAGTCACTTTTGCAATAAAATCCTTTTAATGACAATATCCAATGGAGGGTGACTACCTTCATCTGGATTTGCTCTCACTCTGGTCAGCCACTGGCAGAGCTGTTGCCTCGTAGCGCCAGTGACCCGGCTTCAATCCTGACCTCAGGTGCTGTCTGAGTGGAGTTTTCACGTTCTACCTGTGACTGAGTGGTTTCCTCTGGCTGCTCTGCTTTCCTCCCATACCACAAAGACGTGCAGGTTGGTAGGTTTATTGGCCTCTGTAAATTGCCCCTCGTGTGTAGGGAGTCGATGAGAAAGTGGGATAACACAGAACAAGTGTGATCAGGTGATTGATGGTCGGTGTGGACTCAGTGGCCTGAAGGGCCTGTTTCCATGCTGCATCTCCAAACCAAACAGGAAAAGGCCTTTCAGCTGCTGAAATTAGTTCCACAACTCAATTAGACCCTGGCAGATCTGACTATCAATTCAATTTATCCACCTTTATTCCATTTTCATTTAGTACTCCGATATGACAGAAATCTCAGATGTAATCTTGAATTTGACCTAGCATCCACTTTTAGGGAACACCGTTTCAGAGATCCAGTATATTCATTTAATGAAGTTTTAGTCCTTAATTACTTTAAGGCTTTGATCATGCCCTCAATTGTTTTTAATTCCCCAGCAGATATACACAATATATATATACTCCCATGATTTAATTACGAAAATTCTTCTTCCAAATTCAAGACAGTTTGAGCAAATATCACTCACGCAACCTCAATTTAAATCCACATATTACTTTTTTTATTCTGTGCTCAAACATCAGCTGATTTCTGTACATCTGCACAGCAACACAAGTAAACTTATTTTGTTCTCATTTACCATTAAAAACCCCGTGTTTGTTTTTGTGATGGTAGATACCAGCATCTCAAACAATGTAAAATCTAGATGTACAGCAGCCAATAGTGTCGCACAAACTGCTATATACAAATCAACACCACCTTGTCTACAAGTGAAGCATTGTAAATATCCATTGTTTATTCCCAGCTCTCACTCTTACCAAGATTCATAGCAAACTCTGTGGAATGCTATCTGACAAACTGATTTGCTAAAGTGATAAGGAAAAGATTGGATGTGAGAAACTTGGGATTTATTGAAAGTAAAGCACTAATGCAAAAACATGTAATTGTGCAGCAATACGGCTCAGAGAACAGGTCAGGCTGATCAGAGGCTTAACACAAAGCTTAAAGCTAGCTTAGATTTTTGGGATAGAGAAAAGATTTTTACTTTAGTCTCCAACAAGGCCTAAATATTGAGGAGTAACT
The DNA here is from genome assembly GCF_028641065.1 of Leucoraja erinaceus. Classification (NCBI taxonomy): domain Eukaryota; kingdom Metazoa; phylum Chordata; class Chondrichthyes; order Rajiformes; family Rajidae; genus Leucoraja; species Leucoraja erinaceus. The sequence goes on along the minus strand of NC_073377.1, from coordinate 53,352,352 downwards.
CTGCAGGTCAAGCAGCGTCTATGGAGATCATGGATTAGTAACGTTTTGGGTCGGGACTCTTCTCCAGAGATGCTGCCTCACCCGTTGAGTTACTCCAGCACTTTGTGTCTTATTTTGTAAACCAGCATCTGCAGTTCCTCGTTCCTATAAGAACTGAATACTACTAGGAAAGTCATATTTCCTTGCAAACATGATGATTAAAAAAAAAAAAAAAAATTCTGCCCAAGTTCAATTTTCCAAGTTAAACAAGAAAGTTAATTCCACAGAACTCTTTATTTACCCAGTTCATCCCAGAGCTGCCTATATTTGTCAGTCATTGCTGTTCCTTGTTGCCGCCATAGAGATAGACGGGGGTCAGCCATAAATTGCTCTGTGATTAACGTCAACATTCGAGCACCATTTAAATCCCTCATCTTCAACATCTCCCGCACCTGTTAAATAGACAATTTATTAGAATAGCAGATGTCATTCAGTTGCTCATTAAGTATTCAGAGACCTATCAATAATCAGAGTTGAGGGACTTCCCTGCTTGAATCAACTGTGCAGTAAAGCAAAAAGTACAAATTCGTCCTTCTCCTAATATAACCCTGGATAAACTGTTTTAAAACATACATCATAATTGTAAGGGGTATAGAACATGTGCAGGCAAGCCGGATTAGTTTAAATTGGTATCATGGTTTACAGACATCGTGTGCTAAAGGGCCTGTGTTTACGCTGTACTGTTCTATGTTCACTGTAAACAGAATTCTCTGACCTGTGTTATTGGGAAAATAAGACAATCTTTTTGGAATAGTTTCTCCGTCATCACTGACATACTATGTACAACACCACCCTAGTAGGTCTGATTGATTACCGTGGTAAAATATCAAGGACAGCCTCTCACAAATGCAGTATAATATAGAAAATGCAAAAAAAAGTGTTGCATTCAGAATGGACGCTTTTAATTGATCAGGAAAATCAATCACAATTTACAACACACTTAAACCATCATAAAGAGATGGTGATTCAAAGACTGCAGAGTTACATAGCTTTGCTGCAGTCTCAGCAGAGAATTGCACTCAAATGGGTCAGAGTTGCACTGAATCACTGATTTTAGTAAAATGACTCCCTTGGAATGTGGAATCCTAAATTAAGATGAAGAAATATAAAATACGATCATGAAAAAGTGGGAATCATAGAATCATTGCATAGAACACAATGTATCAAGTTCTCTCTCATTAGTCCAAAGTTAATGATGACAATACTTTAGAGTTGAGGGCAATAACAGTGTTCGATTAACAGTATCTACCTTCAACAAAATGGAAATGCTATAGAGACAGACAGCACAGAAACAAGCCTTTGGCCCAACTTGACCAATATGCCCCATCTACACTTGCTCACCTGCCTGTGTTTGGCTTATATTCCTCTAAATATTTCCTATCCATGTTCCTGTCAAATGTATTTGAAATGTTGTTATATTACATGCTTCAACTACCTCCTCTGGCAGTTCATTGCCTAACATCCCCCATCCCCGAGTGAAGAAGTTGCCCCTCAGATCCTTATTAAATCTTTCACCTCGTACTTTAATCCTTTGGTTCTTGATTCCCCTACTCTGGATAAAAGATTCTGTGCATTCACCCTATCTATTCCCCTTCATGCTTTTATACACCTCTATAAGATCACCCCTCAATTGCCTGCACTCCAAGGAATAGTCCAAGCCTGCCTCCCTATTGTTCAGGCCGTCAAGTCCTGGCAACATCCTCGTAAATTTACTGCACTCTATCCCGTTAAATGACATCCTTCCTATAGCAGAGTGACCAAAATAGAACACAATAATCCAAACAGGACCCCACCAACATCTTGTACAAATGTAATATGACATCCTAACTTCTATATTTAATACCCTGACTAATGAAGGCCAATGCATTAAAAGACTTCACCACCCTATCTATCAGTGACACAATTTTCAGGGAACTATATACCTTCACTTCCTGATCCCTCACTCCACAACACTCCCCAGGGCCCTGCCATCCTCTGTGAAAGTGAATAGCCCTGGATTGACATCCCGAAATGCAGCACACCCCACTTATAAGCATCTTCTTTTAAAGGGAGAATCAAAGAAGCTGGATCCTTGCAAGGCAGTTAACACTGGAGTCTGATTAAGAATGAAATTACATTTAGACAGAGAAAAATAATGAAAAGTAATAACAAATGTAAAACTAACAAAAGTCTGAAAAAGAGTGGAGACACAAGAGTCCTCAGACGTTGGAATCTGGAGCAAAAAAAGAAAAGTGCTGGATGAATTCAGCAGGCCGGGCGGCATCTGCGGGGTGGAATGGATGACATTTCAGGTCAGGAACTCTTCTGGTTCCTCCAGTACTTCATTTTTTAACTGAAAAAGCGTGCTTGTGCTTGCAACATCACATAGTTATTTGAGGATGTAACAAATATGGTAAATAGTAAAAATGCAGTTTAAATAGACTATAGAAAAGTCCATGACAAGGCACCAAACATGATATTCCAACAGAAGATTAAGTAGAATTGGAGTAGGGACAAGGATAAAAAACGGTTCAGAAGCCAAGTGTGACCAATGAAAATTTACAAAATCTGAAACATTGTGCCAGAATCAGGTAATCTACAAACATTTTAGCACCAAGTTCCCCACAAACATACGGTGTGCTTAACAGGTGAGAAAATTACAAAATAGATCTTGATAGAATGGCCTAAAAAGGTATTGGTAATACTAAGTGGATTGTGTAGGAAACAAGCAGATATTGATCAGAAGGGGAAGGGGAAATAGATCAAAATGTATTATTTGTAATTTAAATGTGGAGTGATATACTTACAGTTAAACTAACAGATCAAAGAAAATTATGGTAGGCTGGATTGTGGAAGAGTAAAGGAAATTGGGGTTAAAATAGAATATTAAAGCTGGGAAGATAAGATGAAGCAGAAGTCAATAGAATTAGAAACTTTATATAACAAGGTTTGAAAAAAAAGATAGCAATGAGCCCTTATCGATTTATGCATTTAACGCCATCATGCATGACGTTGAGTTTGGCAACGTGGGAACGGTATTATGATTTGAGAGATTCAAATTCACTAGGATATCTCTTGAACTAAGGAAATATAGTTATGAAGAAAGATTTTTTTTTTTAAATTGGAATTTAATTCCAGGATTAGAGTCAAAGCATAAACCGTGTCAGTCTTTAGGATTGCATTAAATAGTTGGATGGAATGAAATCAACTTGAAGGGAAAGGACAGGTTTCAAATATGAATAAAACCAATTCCTTCAATAACAGGGGAAATGGACAAGTTGAGCCAAATGGTCTGACTCTGTGCTATAACTTCAATACATGCATCAAATTTGTCGTTGGTGAAACCACACTTGGAGCACTGCATGCAGTTCTGGTCATTAAGTTGGAAAGAATGCAGAGGAGATTCACCAAGAAGTTACCTGGGCTTGAATTATGGAGAGAGATTGCAGCACAGGAAGCTCAAGAGTGACCTTATTGAGGTGTACACGATCATGAGGGGCATGGATGAAGTGAACACTCAATCTTCTTTCTAGAGTTGAGGATAGGCTTAAGGTGAGAGAGAAGAAATTCAAGACGGACCTCGGGGGCAATTTTTTTCCGCACATATGACTGTAAATTGATCAGAGTGTATGTAAGATTTTATCTTTAAAACATCCAAGTTAATAAAGGACATCTTTTCCCCACATCTTACTTTCACAGGCTTCTATTACAACCTATCAAGGTGGTCTAATAACCAATGTGAACCTATATCTCTACCAGAGGAAGGAAAAATAGAAAAAGTCACCCCTTTTATTTTTATTGAACCCTTACTTGGTCATTTTTTAATTGAGCACAGCCTAAAGAGAGGTCAGCACATGGGCAGGCTCAGGAGACAATTGCATTGCTAATTCAAATTTTACCATCCCATCGTGCTGCTTCAGCACACTAGCTAAGCATTTTCCAAAACTACAATCGGAAAAAAATCACTCTGTACCTAATAGCACACAATATCAACAAGATAGGGAGGCAAAGAATAGAGACCAATTGTTTTTAAATTTGTAACACAGCACCTTGGATTTTGAGCTAGATTTAAAGAACATTTATTTTCAAAGGAAAACAAATGTTAAAATACAATGGACAATCCACTATTAAGAGCAATGTTGGTGAGCAATCAGGCTCATAGGAAACTGGGGACATATAAAAAAAGTGATTCAGTGCAACTTTGACCTATTTCTTTAATGTAGCTCTCTACTGAGACTGCAGCACAGTTTTGTTACTCTGCAGCCTTCAAATACACTTGTTAAAAAGCAGGAAAGGATATTGTTGCATTGTTGTATGGAAGAAATTCGAAAAAGTTGGCATTCTTGCATTTTGAAGTCATGTCAACAACAGCTCTTTAACAAGATTATCCAGTAATAATTAACACTCCCCCATTCTCGTGTAATTGTGTTAAAAAGGTGAAATCCATTCTGCATGTATAGAAATTGAGAATTGTACATCAGCAACAAGAGGTTTATACATCATAGACCACCAAAACATTTTCTAAGAAAATATTGATCAGGATTTCTTTTTAAGTCTCAATTGAATTTTTTAAATGGCTTGTCTTTAGAAACCAAATCGAAAGATATTCTTTATTCTTCAAAGCAGTAAATTTGTTATTAATACGCCATATTTCTAAGCAATGTTAGATAGCTTGAGATGCATTTTGAAACCTAATATAGTGCCATGCAAATATATTAAAATTGATGTATAGATGACCAGAAACCACCAAATTTAGAATAAAAATGATCAATCCATCAGCACGAGTACAACAGAGCAGATGATAATATTTAGACTAATTAATTTTGATTCCTCACTAGTCATTTGATTTGCTTTCTGTAAATCGTCAATTATTGTATTATTTGAGGCTTGCAACCCATACGTGCACATCAGCTATAAGGAGAAAAGTGTAAAAATCCATACCTTTGCAAACAACAAGTTTAGCTGTTTTCCAGATCCATGGTAACCACCCTGGGAAAGGAAGAGTTTAACCTGTTCCTGGACCTGTTCCTCATCCAGGTGCCAACAGTTTTCATCATCTATGCTTGCTCCTGCTGTCGGGTCTGGGGCACCTTCATCCATTAAATAATAAGTTTAGTTTCATTTCAAATTAAATTAGATTCTTATGTTAAAAGAACAATTTAAAAAATGACATGCAAAGACAGAATTAACCATTCCGATTCTCAGTTAAACCTCAGAATGCTTTTAAACCACAATTTCATAATGAAGGCCAGATAAAATGATCTTGACTGCTTAGTTGGAAAACAAAATCCAATAAGGGAAGAGAAAACATAAGCATAGGCATTTATCGCTGAACAATCTCATAGGAAAAATGCCTAAAATCAGTCTGTTTTGGAAGACCAATTATTATGACTAAATTCAGAGAGTGCAGAAATAACCACAGGAATATAGAGGTGACTAAACAAAAATCAAGAATAAAAAGAGTTTAACTAAAAATTGATCCATCGAACATGGATAGGACAGGTTTGGAGGGATATGGATCAAATGCGGGCAGGTGAGACTAGTGTAGCTGGGATATGTTGGCCGGTGTGGGCTTGGGCCGAAGGGCCTGCTTCCACACTGAATCACTCTATGACTCTAAAAATATAATATATAATGGTTTAAGTATAACTGGCCAAAGAAAGAAAACACTGAAAGCAGAAAATCTAAAAGGTAAAAAATAATTAGGAAGATGCAAGCGGAAGTGACATAAAACCTACATCTACAAGTCCATTAATTCAGCAGACCATGTCGCAGCATCAGAGAGATTGAGCAGAGAAACAGGGCCTTCAGCGCACCAAGTATGAACACTAATCACACATTTTTATTTTCCGCTCCATTTCTGCCCAGATTCCTCCTCTCACCTACATACCAGGCATAATATACATTGGCCAATTAACTGCATTGGTTGTACAAACCATTTTAGCAGAATAATTAATAAAAGGCTATTCAAATGTTCCCAAGAGTGGTACGTCAAATCAAGAAAAATGTTAGCCAAGTGCTCAGTAAATCCAACAACAAAACCCTTAATTCATCAAGAACTTTCAGCTTGCTGAAACGTCCTGGAGAAATACCCCATTGGTTTCACTTGGGGGGGGGGGGGGGGGGGGGGGGGGGGGAAGAAGGGGGAAATTGGGGTAAAGTAGCAGAGGTGAGGTGCATGGAGGGAGGATATGTGAAGGGCCCCAAATGGAATGTGGGTGGAGATTGGGCAGTAGCTTGCTAGGTCAGTTTTCTGCACAGATGACGCAAGCAGACCTGGAAGCGAGGAGGAGGCAGGGGGAACTAATGTTTGGAAACATACGTTAACATTATCAACTAACATTCAGTAACCCAAAATGTAGCAGGATAGGTCATAAACGTTAAAAACATTTTTTTTTTTAAATCACACACTGTAAGCCATTCCATATTAGCAGAGGCATAGAAAACATAGAAACATAGAAATTAGGTGCAGGAGTAGGCCATTCGGCCCTTCGAGCCTGCACCGCCATTCAATATGATCATGGCTGATCATCCAACTCAGTATCCCGTACCTGCCTTCTCTCCATACCCCCTGATCCCCTTAGCCACAAGGGCCACATCTAACTCCCTCTTAAATATAGCCAATGAACTGGCCTCAACTACCCTCTGTGGCAGAGAGTTCCAGAGATTCACCACTCTCTGTGTGAAAAAAGTTCTTCTCATCTCGGTAAAAAAGTTCTTCTCATCTCGCATAGAATACAAGAGTAAAGAGGTAATGCTGACAGTGTAACAAAAGTTAAATTTACCGCTCAACTAACACGAATATCTCTGAACGTCACATTATAGGAAATGTGATTGCACAAAGGGAAGTGATTTATGAGAGAATGCTGGTACTAGAATATTGGGGCTATGGGAATGGATTTAATGAACTGGTATCGTTTTCTTTGGAACAGAGATGGCAGAGAAAAGAATTGACTAAGGTTCAAAAATAAATTAAGCATCTAAAAAGAGTAAATAGGAAGGATCAATTTTCTTCAGAGGTCAAAACAACATGGGGTATAAGTTTGAGGTCAGGGAGTAGGTATTAGATGTGTGAAAGGTTGGTGGAGTCAGAAATCCTCCTTGCATTTAATAAGTGCCTGGACATGTACCTTAAGATCCATAAACTACAGAGCTACAGCTGAGTCAGAGTCATATAGTAAGAAAAACAAGCCTTTTGGCCCAACTTGCCCTTACTGACCTAGATGCCCCACCTAAGCTGGTTCCATTTGGCCCATAACTTTATCAACGTTACAACAAATAGCTTTGTGCATTGTACACTCTCTACAATCCATTCTATGAATATTAGACCCAGGAAGGGAGCACGGATAGTCAACTATTTATTTGAGGTAGGATCTTGGATACTGGAAATAGTTTCACTTGTTCAAGCGCTTAGACAGAAAATGGCAGGACAGTTGGATAAAAAGGAAAAAAAAAACTTCACGGAACGTTTTACTAGAATGTTGCCTGGGTTTCAGCACCTAAGTTACAGAGAAAGGTTGAACAAGATAGGTATTTATTCTTTGGAGCGCAGAAGGTTAAGGGGGACTTGATAGAGGCCGTTAAAATTATGAGAGGGATAGACAGAGTTGACGTGGATAAGCTTTTCCCATTGAGAGTAGGGAAGATTCAAACAAGAGGACATGATTTGAGAATTAAGGAACAAAAGTTTAGGGGCAACATGAGGGGGAACTTCTTTACTCAGGGAGTTGTAGCTGTGTGGAATGAGCTTCCAGTGGTAGTGGTGAAGGCAGGTTCGTTTTTATCATTTAAAAAAAATTAATTGGATAGGTATATGGACGGAAAAGGAATGGAGGGTTAAGGTCTCAGTGCAGGTAGATGGGGCTAGGTGAGAGTAAGTGCTCGGCACGGACTAGAAGGGCCAAGATGGCCTGTTTCCGTGCTGTAATTGTTATATGGTTATATGGGACCAAGGCACTGGAAATACTGGTGGACTAGGGAATAGGAATAAAACAAGCGGTTCAATTGAACTGTCTTTATCTTAGCCACAAATGAGTGAAGGGTAACTGGGATGTTGACAAGGGAGGAGGAGGTTTAAGAGGATAGATCTTCACGAGGAACAGGGAGTTTTCCAGCATTCCTGGTAATATTTGAGTAGTTGAGGAACAGCAGGATAGAAAAACTGTTTAAATTTAATCAAACCAAATCTGGTAATAGATAGATAGCCTTTATTGTCATTCAGACCGAAGTCTGAACGAAATTGCAGCAGTCATACATATAATACAATAAAAAACAATAAACACATATTAACATATTACGGTAATGGCCGGTTATGACAATTTTTAACCTCATTCAAGTCTTTATCCGTTCGTTAATGGGAGCAGAGGATGAAGGAACCACTGGAGTAAGGGAGCAATGGTTTCAATCCAAACTACAATAGGTTTTAGTGATATTTTCAGCAATTCTTCACATTTCATTTAGAATCTTGAATAGTTTTGAACCACACAGAATCGACTGAACTAAATGTATTTGTTCATGACTTTGCGACATTCCTTCTAGTTTTAAAATCCCACATGGATAATAACTATATATAGGTTTAAATCAATAGTATAGAAAAATATTATATTTTACAGTACAAATTTATGCCAAGTAAACATGCAAAACTTACCATGTACTTGATTTATTTCTGAGTTTAGGGAAAGGATTTCATCTGCTAGTTTTTGTGCAGTAGGTAGAACTTCTGTATGATGCACGGTAATCAAATACTGAACAAATTTCTGCAATTGGTCTCTGTTCATCTGAAAAAGTGTCTCTGAAATGGGAAGATGCAATTTGACCTTATCTGGCTTGCGAATCCGGTACAGCGAGAGTGCAACAACATGCGCACAATAAAAGATGTCTTTGTTTCCGCAGCCACAGGTTACTGAGGTAATTTTGCAACGATCAAAGCTGATAGCAACATTGCAAACAGTTTCTGGTTCCGATTGCGTGGCAGGTTCTGTTACAGTACCACTTAAGTGGAAACCTACAAAGGAAAGAGAAAAGCATTTTAGCAGCAAAGAAATAAACAAACTTATCATCTTGCCAAACATCTCATCTGCATGCCAGACAGTGCAATTAAAAAACCACATGGAGATACTCGTTTCCCTTTTATTTTACAAAAGATGTAATCAATTGAAGAAGTCATGAAAGTGAATGAAAAATTGCTGCTTTGTGCAGGAGATGCACCGAGAGCTAATTACTCCTAACCACATTTTATCCAAGACCATGGGAGTGAGGGAAACCGTCCACATAATCGCAACACTTCATAATTCTCAGCCGTTGTTTCTAGTCACCGAGTCACCGTGTTCCTCCATCACCAGCACATGGGAGAGAAATCTCAACAGGAGTGTGGGCATGGCAGAAGTTATGTTTCTTTTACCCCATCCTGGTCAAAGAGGAGGAATTTTTCTTGTTGCACTGCCTGGCCTAATTTTTTACAAACCAGGGAAGCGCAATGTTGTGCGACGCGGTTTGGAAGCAAAGATTTGTTAAAATGCAACTTGGATCTTGAGCCAAAAACACCGGTTAATTATAAAAGATCCCAAGCAGGAAATCAAAACCTTGTTAGAAGGTCTAACGCAAATGTTTAGTCCTTTTACTAAAACAAAAGAGGGAAGGACAACAGAAGTACAATACTTCGGGAAAGAAATTTAAGAATAAAATCAGAAAACCGCTGCATTTAGAGATAATCAACCTTTCCCAAAATATATAATGGTAAACAAGGAAATGGTAGAACAGTTTAACTAATACTCTGGTTCTGTCTTCACTAAGGAAGACACAAATAATCTCCCAGAAATACAAGGAGACCGAGGATCTAGTGGGAGGGAGGAACTGTAGGGAATCCACATTAGTCAGAAAATGGTGTTAGGTAAACTGTTGGGACTGAAGGCAGATAAATCCCCAGCGCCTGTTGGTCTGCATCCCACTCAAGGAGGTGGCCCTAGAAATTGTGGATGCATTGATGATCATTTAGACCAGTTAGCCTTACATCGGTAGTGGGGAAGATGTTCGAGTCGATTGTTAAAGATGTTTTTGCAGCACATTTGGAAAGCAGCGACAGGATCGGTCAAAGTCAGCATGGAATTATGAAGAGGGAAATCATGCTCGACTCATCTTCTGGAATTTTTTGATGAAGTAGCAAATAGAATGGATAAGGGAGAGCCAATGGATTTGGTGTACCAGGACTTAAAAAAAATATTTGACAAGGTCCCACACAAGAGGTTAGTGTGCAAAATCAGAGCACATGGTATAGGGGGTAGGGTATTGACATGGATAGAGAACTGGTTGGCACACAGGAAGCAAAGAGTAGGAATTTATGGGTCCTTTTCAGAATGGCAGGCAGTGACCAAACCGCAAGGCTCGGTGCTGGGACCCCAGTTTTTTACAATATATATTCACAATTTAGATGAGGGATTTAAATGTGACATCTCCAAGTTTGCGGATGACACAAAGCTGGGCGGCATTGTGAGCTGTGAGGTGGATGCAATTAGGCTGCAGGGTGACTTGGATAGGTTGGGTGAATGGGCAGATGCATGGCAGATGCAGTATGTGGATAAATGTGAGCTTATCCACTTTGGTGGCAAGAACAGGAAGGCAGATTATTTATGGGAATGGTGTCAGAATAGGAAAAGGGGAACAAGACCTGGGTGTGCTTGAACATCAGTCACTGAAAGTGAGCACGCAGGTAGAGCAGACAGTGAAGAAATCTAATGGCATGTTGGCCTTCATTGCGAGAGGATTTGAGTTCAGGAGCAAGGAGGTCTTACTGCAGTTGTATAGAGCCATGAGAGAGGATCTTATCGAAACATATAGCATTCTTAAGGGATTAGACAGGCTAGATGCAGGAAAAATGTTCCCCATGTTGGGGGAGTCCAGAACCAGAAGTCACAGTTTAAGAATAAGGGGTAGGCCATTTAGGACTGAGATGAGGAAAAACCTCTTCACCCAGAGAGTTGTGAATCTGTGGAATTTTCTGCCACAGAAGGCATTGGAGGTCAATTCTCTGGATGTTTTCAAGAGAGAGTTACAGTAGATTTAGCTCTTAGGGCGAAAGGAATCAAGGGATGGGGAAAAAAAAGCAGGAACAGGGTCCTGATTTTAGATGATCAGCCATGATCATATTGAATGGCGGTGCATGCTCGAAGCGCTAAATGACCTACTCCTGCACCTATTTTTTTATATCTTTCAGCAATTTAGATTACTTGGCAGAGTAACTGGAAAACTGAAGGCTGATAAACCCCAAAACAATTCAAGCAAGTATAACCAAATATATTGAGTAGTTTTCCATCTATGAAGCAGTCAAGGGTATGTTAGCAAAAATGGAGGTAAACTGTAGGCTGCATTACACCTAGTTTTCAAAGGATTAAACCCACATCTAGTTGCAATAGCGTAAATCTACTCTGACATATTAATCTTCTTGGCAATTCTGCAATACAATAGGGACAATTAAAGCAGATCTTCTGTACCAGCGAGTTCTGCAGCAAACAGCTGCTGAGATTTAACAAATGCAACTGATGGAGCTACACATTATAGTGAATCATCACAAATAAATGGCGAAAACAAGCACAAAAAATTCAAAGCATACAATTTGAAATTGAGTCATTATATTTTCATTAGTCAAAGAATTTTCCAGTTACAGCAATCTTGACTGAATATTAGATCATAATGGTAAACTTAGGAATTGGCAGCATGTGTTCTCATCCAGCAGAAAGTAAAATCACTTTGCAAAAATTAGTTAGCAGTGACAAGACAAAGATATGGACGTTTTCACTCATATGTCAAGCAAAGAATGCATTACTGGGTTTTTTTGAGAGCCAGGAAAAGGGGATATCAATGCCACTGATTTCTAGTTTACTACCTTCCAAATTGATCCTCAGTCTTTCCAATGTCCAGATAAGTCAGAAAATCTACGAGAGAACTACATTTAAAACAATGGATGTTATGTGTAATATGTGGCATAATTTTCTCCATATTTCTATATTTCCTTACAACATAGGGGTCTGCCATTTGGCTCATTTAATCTATGCAAGTATACGGAGCAATCCCATTGCTCATTCATTTCCCCCCCCCACTCCCAACAATTGTACTGCCTGCCGACATTAGGGGCACTTTCCAGTTGTCATTTTACCGAATATTCCGCACGTCTTTGAGATTTTTGGAATAAACTAGAGCACCCGGAGGAAACGCATGTGGTCACAGGGAAAACATGCATGCACAGAGAGCTCTGTCAGGATTGAACCCAGATTACTGGAGCTGCGAGGCAGCAGCAATACCTATCTGTCCAATCTGCCTAAGCATAAATTTACAACCTCTGTGCAGGTCCCACGAGGTACAAGTTCATGGCCAAACCGTAAAATAAGTCCGATTATTGGTTCAAGTCACTGTAGTATCAGGATCTTAATTCAACGGCAATTACAATAATTTCAATTCCAATTCCCAGTTTCTACCATCTTAGATCCTTATAGCCATTTCAAGGAGAGAAAGGGGAATCTACAACACTTAATGCTTAGAACAGCAATAAAAACACTATTTTTATTTGAATAGTTTGGAGAGACGACAAGATTCCCAATTCACATGTGCTATGCAAAGGTTACAACAGGTACACAAAGGTGAAATGAAATCAGGCTCAGGTAAAGCACCACTTGCATAACCCTTCTCTATCCTTGAGCATTTAATAAAAGATCTCAGGCCCAAAATATTAACTTTTTCCTCTTTTCACAGAGGTTGCTTGATCTGCTGAAGTGTTTCCAGCATTTTCTGATTTTGGTTCCTCCACTATCCCCAAGTGGATTGAAAATACATAATCGGGGATAAATCAATCACTTCAAGCTCTTGGGCAGAGGTGTCAAACTACCGGCCCGCAAAGGGGTCCTATCGGGCCTGCGGGATGATTTGGGGCAAAAAAGTATGCTCACGATCATTTATTATGTATCTGTATGGCAACGGCTCTCTGTCTCTATGGCAATCTGCATATGTGATCTGACACTCATGCGTTGACGGACAACGGGACGGGTCGCATTGGAGGGTCGCATCCGCTGGTGTCGGCCAATCGCGTCACGGCGGAATAAGGGGTGGAGGTGAGCGGAGCCTTGACGTGATTGTCTCCACCCCCTCCCCGCACGCACTCACGGCGGTCAAGCATCTGATGCCGCATGAGCAATTAAAGGGGCAGCACGAGAGAGAGAGAGACATAGGAAAATGGAGGAGGACTGGCCAACTTTTGTGCCTTCCACCACAGTGATGAATGCTGTGGTGGATGTTTGTGTTCAATTTTTTTGTGTGTTTTTGTGTGTTCTTTATCATTGTACCGCTGCTGGCAAATTCATTTCACTTGCACTTTATGTGCAATGTGACGAATAAAACTGATTGATTGATTGAGAGAGAGACAGAGAGAGAAACAGAGAGAGAGAGAGAGAGAGAGACAGAGAGAGACAGGGAGGGAGACAGGGAGGGAGACAGGGAGGGAGACAGGGAGGGAGACAGGGAGACAGGGAGGGAGACAGGGAGGGAGACAGGGAGGAGAGACAGGGAGAGAGAGGGAGAGAGACAGGGAGAGAGACAGGGAGAGAGACAGGGAGTGACAGGGAGTGACAGGGAGTGACAGGGAGTGAGACAAAGAGAGTGAGAGAGAAAGGGTGTGTGTGAGAGTGAGTGTGTGTGTGTGTGTGTGTGAGAGTGTGTGTGTGTGAGAGTGTGCGTGTGTGTGTGAGAGAGTGAGTGTGTGTGTGTGTGAGAGAGAGAGAGAAAGAGAGAGTGAGAGCGTATGTGAGAGTAAGAGAGAGAGCAGCAGTTGTGTGAGAGTGAGAGAGAGAGAAAGGCAACGAAAGCTGTGTGAGCACACACGCGTGCACAACTGATCCTGCCTGCATGGTCGTATTTTGCCCAATCCAGCCCATGACCTAAAATTAGTTTGACACCCCTGCTCTTGGGTGTCCATGTCCCTGAAGATCTGTCCTGGGCCTAACATATTGATACTCTCAAAGAAAGCTCATCAAAATCTCCACTACTTTAGATGATTGAGGAGTTCAGTAGGTGGCCGAACGTCAGTCGGTGTACGGTAGAGAGTATAATGACTGGTTGCCTCAAGGGTCTGGTTTGGTAACGCAGTAACAGCTTTTCACTGCACCTCGGTACATGTAATAAACTAAACTGAAATGTAACTCGAATGACCAAGATCAAAGTTGGCTACAGACAAAGTTGGTAGACATTGCCCGACCCATCACAGATACTGACCTCTCCATCAATAATCTTTCTCAACCCGAAACATCATCTATCCACGGTTTCCAGATGTTGCCTGACCTGCTGAGTTACTCCAGCACTTTGTGTCCCTTTGTGTATTAATCAGCACTGTGGCGGTGACTGCGTTGAGATCACCTACTCTCACCATGGCAGCAAGTGTGGTTTCACCACTGCCCACAGCCTGGGCTCTTGCCGTCACTTATCAGCCAGCCCACCCATTGCCAATGGCAGGACAGGAACCTCGCTGCTCTGACGATATATGCTCTGAACACAATCGGAGGCATTTATCAACATTACTGCGTGTAAACAAGAGCCATTTCAACATTTTCATTCACTAGTGGGAATGCAGAAGACCCCAAAGTTAGCAGGCTGCATGCATCCTATTATTGGACTCCTCAGGGAGTTCAAAGCTGCAGTAATTTCTCACCACTTGCCCACCATTCACATTAGCATGCAAGTCAGACCTGGCACTGCGATAGCTTCACCCTTCCTTTCAACAGGCAACGGGTCACAGACCACAGATTCTGCATTACAAAAAGACTTCAGAATCTTTGCTGATCCAGGCTTCCTTGTTAGGACCCCTCCCTCCATTCGCATCCTCCTTCCCTTCCATGTTCCAGCAGATGCTGTGCTCTCTCATCCAATCCTATTACATTGGATGGGAATTAACTGAAACTCTTATGTCTGGGATCAACTGGGCTTTGCCTTAGACATTAAGGCAACACCTCATCACTACCTGGAGATTTCATAAAATATCTGAAAACGGCAAAAGCGTACTCAAACCAAATCAAAATTTATCAGCACGATGGGTCCAGAAATGCTGCCTAACTCAGAGTTACTCCAGCACTGTGTTTTTTGCAAGAATCTGATGATCACGAGAAATAAGTAAAATCCTCCATGTTAGCTCAACACACAATCCTGGTAGCACCACAAAGGACCAATTTAGCATTGTTATCAAATTAACATTGCACAATTAAGCCAGTTTTCCCTACTTCACATGCATTCAGCATAAGCGCAGACAGTGGAGAAATTCACTGACGGTGCAGAGGAATGGTACCAGTGAGCGGGCTGGGGGCTTGCCTACTGAGCCCTTGCAAGCGCTCTGGGTGTTTTAAGGTCAGCTCGGAAAAAGGCTGCTGGATGCCCTGGGAAAATCAGTTGGATGCCCTGGGAAAATCAGTTGG
Organism: Leucoraja erinaceus; assembly: GCF_028641065.1. NCBI lineage: Eukaryota > Metazoa > Chordata > Chondrichthyes > Rajiformes > Rajidae > Leucoraja > Leucoraja erinaceus. The sequence goes on along the minus strand of NC_073377.1, from coordinate 53,336,891 downwards.
ATGCTGGAGACCCCTCAAGTGAGAATGCATATCGGACATGGCCTGCAGCAGCATGGAGCAGTGGTGGAGGACGTCGACAGCTTCGACTGGCAAGGATGACCCCGTAACTCCAACCCTGCTCCACTCCCAAGACAACAGCCCTTTAAAGCTAGGTTAAGACTCTACATTCAAGAACATTGATCATGAAGGTTGCGAGACAGCTTCAGAAACATGGCTATTCATGTGTGCTGTTTCAGTGTAATCTACTATGCTTACACACTTGCACATAACTATGATTGTGCTAAATTATAACAAGATTTGTACTGAACTGCATGCAAAAAAAGGAGTTTCACCTAGGTACGTGACGATAAACCTTGGCTCGAGGCCGTCAATTATGCTGGTTGGCACAACATTAACATACGTGTAAGCACATATTGAAGTCCAAATTAAACGCAAATTGCCCCAACGGCAGGTGATATACAGCCAAATTTGCAAACTGCAAGTTTCATATTAACGGACCTCTTGTATGGAATGCAAATAAAAAATACTGGAAATACTACGAACTTCAGGCAGCTTGATCTGTTGAGTATTTCTAGCATTTTCTGTGTATTAAATTTGCAAATTTTCTATTTCGTATAGAATTTATTTCTGTCAAAAATAAAGCAAACAATGAAGCAAGACACACATTTTTCAAGCAGCCACTGATAGAAAACTAGCAAACCCACAGAAAGAAACAAAGGCTTGCTACTCTGTTGATAACAATAGGAAGTTCTCCATCAACTGGATCCCCAGGCAAAACAAAACGCAACTCAAACAGCAAAAGAAAAAGTCTAAATAGGCAAAATATGACACTATAATTCAAACTCAAATATAGAAACAAACTTTTCCTGAGCCCAGGCACTAAACTCTTTAAGCCACAGACCACAAAATGTTTATTGACAACTCTCAGCTGTTCATCTGAAACAAGTTATGCAAAAATAATATTGTTCCATTTTCAAACTGCTGTGCGTACAGTAAAACAGAAAACATATGCATAATGAAATGACTTAATCAGGTTTCAGATAGAGATTGTGAAAATACAAGTTAGGAAGCATAGTCATTTGGCCCCTTAATCAAACCTGCTTTACCATTTACCAAAGATCTTGGCAGCTTTGATTGTGACCACAATTTTGCATTCCCACTTATCAGTGGCAATCGTGCTCCTCCTTGCTTGTCAAGAATTGTTCTACCAGTCTTAAAAATAGGTGAAGAATGTATCCACTGCCCTTTAAGGAAGAGAGTTTCAAAGATTCACGATTCTCAAAAGGAACTGCCTATTCTGCCTTAAACAGCCAACCCCGTATATAAATGGACCCTCAGTTCTATATTCTTCCAATAGGAACCATTCTATCCACATCACCCTGCGAGGACTGCTCAGGACCTGATGTTTGTCAAGTCTCTTCTTATTCTTATAAACTCAGCTGTTCCACATATTTCTGAAGATCTTTCTTGGACCCAGCACACTGATGCAATTATAAATAAAGCACATCAACGCCTCTACTTCCCGAGAAGATTAAAGAGTATGTGTAAACTTGTGAGTATGTGTGTATATATACACATACTGGGCTATTTTTTTCTTTTGTTTATCATATTGTTTACAATGTACTATGTTTACATATTCTGTTGTGATGCAGCATGTTTACATATTCTGTTGTTCTATCTAGGACATATGACATTAAAACATTCTTGACTCTTGATGCAAGCCTAGCCACCCCTAATTTTCCTTATTGTTGTTGCAATTTAAGAGAAACCCCAACAGCCATAATTATTTTAATGTTACACTGTTGCATGTAACACATGTCATTGTTGCGTAGCTTCAGAAATTAACACCTCAGCGAGGTTTGGAGGGATATGGGCCAAACGCGGACAGGTGGGACTAGTGTAGCTGGGACAAGTTGGCCGGTGTGAGCAAGTTCGACCAAAGGGCCTGTTTCCATGCTGTATCACTCTATGACTATGGGGGGAGTCAAGGATCAAGAGTCAATTTTTTAATTGCAATGTGTACCAGCAACAGAACAATTAAATTCTTACTTGTTGTAACTTAATGTCCATTAAAGTAATAAAACAATGATCAATAATACAAAAAATGAATAAAGTAATAGTAGGTAAACATGTGAAAACCAAAGTGCACAGTACAATCAAAAACACATAACCATAGAAGATCATAGTTGCCGAGGTGTTAATATTCTGTAGTATTCAACAGCGTGACGGTTGTTGGGAAGGACCTGGTGGTCATGGCTTTCAGGCTCTTGAACCTTCTTCCCAGAGGTTGCAGCTAGTGGGGGAAGTCTTGTATCAAATTACATAGCACGAGCAGACATCCAGTTCTGAGTTTGATTGTAAATTCAGAGAGGATGGTAGTGTTGAATGCCGAGCTGCAGTTGATGAACAACAGCCTGACGTGCATGTTATTATTGACCAAGTGATGCAGGGCAGAGTTGATCTGTCATGTGATAGGCGAGATGTGGAGTCCAGGTCTTTACTAACGCAGTTGATATGCATCATAACCAACCACTGAAAGTACTTAATCTCCACAGATATTGGAAACACTGGTCATTAGTCATCAAGGCATGCTACCTAACTCCATGCAGTTGACCATAGATGACAATATACACATTTAGAAAGACAGTAGAAACTGGACTAACTCAGTTGATCAGACATCCCTGGAAAACATGGATAGGTGAGGTTTCGGATCAAGACCCTTCTTCAGACTGAAGTCTGAGTCTTTAGAGTCTGAAGTAGGTTCCTGACCCAAAATGTCACCTATCCATGTTCTTCATGGATGCTGCGTTACTCCAGTATTTTGTGTCTTTCATTGGTAAATCAGCATCTGCAGTTTCTTGATTCTTACACAAATTTGGGTACATTTCTGACAAGAGTTGAAATAGCTGTCGAGTTAAAGTTATTTTTAGAACTTTTCTACCTGCGGTTAATTTAGCCAAAACCAGTCCTCTGGTCTCCACTTGGATGGCCTAAATTAAAACAACTTTAAATCAAGTAGTCTGTTTACCAAGACACAATCTTTTGGTTGTGGACTCTGCTAAGGAAGGTCTGATACAGATGAAATAACCATTTTTCCCTCACACCAGCTGTTTGCAAGTTCTCTTCGGGAGTTGATGTTTTATGTCAGATTTCCATTTCTTGCACACCACATTGCAATGTTCCATTACCTACATCATACTGAAAGTCTCATCTCACTTCATAGTTTTAGCATTACATGCTCCCATGGTTGCTTCCCGTCTCCCGTCTTTGCTACACTTATAAATCGAATCACAAGTATGAAGACAATATTTTGTTTTTCAGGCACTTCAGTAAAGAGAGGAGGAAAAGTTATGACCAATACTAACTGACTGAGGTCTGATAGTCAAGTAGTTCAGAAGCCAGTTGCAGATAGAAACCCCAAGGACAGGGTCTGGAAGTTTAAGAATAAGTTTATTTTGTATTTTGGTGTTGAAGGTTGAGCTGTACACAATGAATAGCATCCTGATGGCGATGTTCTGTTATAGACTGCACCCAGAGCTGAATGTAGTGCAGGAGGGATGACAACCTCCATGGACCTATTTTTTTTCTATACATGAATTGTGGAGTGTAGATTGTCCAGGAAACTTGCAAATGTGCACCATTATTAACCTTTCAATGCACACCAGTATCAATGATGTTAGGGCTATTGGGCAGTAGTCATAGAAATATGTCCATCAATTTTCCTTGGGAAGTGGAATGAAGGTCCCCTTAAAGCAGATGGGGACAATTTAGACAAAAGATGTCAGCACAAAGTTATGATTAATTGTAAAAGCAGCATAATGATAAGTGATAACCCATATACGGCATTCTAAAAATTGATTATTTTTTTTCCCCAATCTCACTTCTATTAAAATTTTCCCGGTTAGACACGAGAATATCCTGTTGGATGTCTGCACTCATGCCATTGGCGGGTGGCCAAGAAGGGCGTGTACAAAGGTGGTTGAGGGGTAGCTCCAAGTCTTCTTTCCTTTCTAGACTCTTTCTACTTCTCAGCTCAGATAAAGGATGGAGCAGGAGCTGCCTGTTCAATAAACAAATGAAGTGGAGATTATAAGGTATTTAAAAGGCCCTAAACCACAATTGGGGACTGCCCAAATGACAGAGCAAAATTAAGGACATTTAACATGTGCAAACATTCTGTGGTTGACCAGTCATGACCATATGTGATAGCTGCCCTCCTGTCAGCAACCACAAGTAGTGAGTGTGTATACTTGAATTAAACAACTTGCGTACAAATCACAAGATAATCGAATATAAACAGCTGCTGCTTTATGATATCTTCTGATGCACCAAACATCTCAAAGCTCCAGCCAGTGAGTAACCATAGCATACAATTTGAAGGGACTGAAATTCACAGTACAGCGAATGCCAAGTTATGATCATGGTCGCAGGAGGAGTTGGCATTCTATTTTATTACATAGCATTATAATAATGCGTACATGCAGGCATTTAGCAGGTCAAAGACAAACAAATCAAGGAGGAATTTGTTATGGATAGTTCAACTTGGGTTTATTAGCCCATGCTAAAGTTCAACTGACAGTGAATTTATTAATTTAGCAACCAAATCAAAACAAAGATTACATTCTTGAGAAACAGAATTTGCAACAGTGCTGGGACATCAGTTGACCCAATTCTTAATGTGTATTGTATCCACCTTCCCAATGCTCCTCAATTGTATGTACGTCATAGAGGATCTGGGTCAGATATTAAGAAAGGCACTATTGGTGCTCAAAGTAACCTATCAGGTTGAGGTAAAATTCAACTGAATAATAAATAAAAACATTCAACTATGATATTGAAACATACCTTTCAGCACAGTTGATGGCATTAAGTTGTATTGTCACCTTTAATTTAAAGATCAGCAGTCAAATGTCTAAATCAGTGACAAGTACGATTTATCCAGCTCAGTTCCAGGTATGTAGACAACCAAAAAACATACACAACGTCATGTAAATAACCTCCCCACTAAAAAGAGACAGAATGTCAAGTCTGAGGGACTGCAACATCCTGGGGAGTCATCTCTAACCAAAAAACAAATTTGACCATCTATGTAAACTCTGAAGTTAAAAGAACTCTGTCTTAGTAACTTGATTAATCTACCCAAAGCCTTTCAACCATTTACAAGTCACAAACCACGTGTGGGCGGCGCGACTCACGTCGCAGCGGCCTCTGCAGTCCGTTTGGCTTTTTGTTGTCCCGTTTTTTGTTATTACTTTTTTGATGGGGGGGGGGGGGGGGGGGGGGGGGGGGGGGGGGTTTTTTATTTGTGTGTTGATGTGTGTGTGTGTGTGTGTGTGTGTGTGTGTGTGTGTGTGTGTGTGTGTGTGTGTGTGTGTGTGTGTGTGTGTGTGTGTGTGTGTGTGTGTGGGGGGGGGGGGGGGGGTGGGGGGGGAACTTTTAAAATCTTTCCCCTGCGCGGAGAACCCGACCTTTTCCCTGTCGGGTCTCCGTTGTCGTTGGGGCTGCAACGTGGAGCGGCCTCCAGCAAGAACGTCCTGGGGCTCCAGTCACGGAGCTGCGGAGCTACTCACCATCATGGAGCTGGCCGAGTCCGGAGCGGGTGGAGCTGTGGTGGCGCGCTGCTGTGACCCGACCCCCGGAGATTCGGAGGCTTACCGCAGGTCTGGCAGACAGTAATATCGGGAGCCCGCGGGTCTCTGGTGGGAGACCGCTTTTCGAGGCTTCCGCAACGGCGACTTCTCCCGCCCGAGTCGCGGGGTCGAGGATGACCTGGAGCGGGGCCTTACATCATCGCCCGGCGTGGCTTCAACGGCTGCGGGACTTTGCTAGCACCCGCCGGGGGCTCCAACAACAAGACCCGGAGCGTGGCCTTGCATCGCCCGGCATGGCTTTAATGGCCGCAGGACAATTGCCATTGGCCGCCGGGGGCTTTGACTCTGACATCGGGAGGGGAATGGGGAGTGCAGGGGAGAGATAAGTTTTTTTGCCTTCCATCACAGCGAGGAGGAGATGCGCTGTGATGGATGTCTGTGTAAATTGTGTTGTGTCTTGGGTCTTTTTTTTTTCATGTGTGTATGACTGCAGAAACAACATTTCATTTGAGCCTCTATGAGGTTCAAGTGACAAATAAATTGTATTGTGTATTGTGTATGACGGAATATCCTCCATTTGCTTGGATGAGTGCAGCCCTGATATAATTCAAGCAGCAGGCACATGGCAACATCAACATCCACAGGTTCCCCTACAAGTCCTGTACCATCCTAACCTAGAACGACAGTGTCCTTAGACTAGAGCATCAGTCATCATCTCTGGAACTGAATCTGGGATCCCACCAGGTGCTATGGGATTTATCATGTGCAAACAGAGGTTAGGGTATGAGCCAAATGGCCAATTCCTGTGCTGTTCTAACTTCTATCTTCATCAGAAGGTCTGCGAAGATGATGCATTAGCGATTTGTTTAGTTATTATTGTCCACCAGGGGTGCCGTACCATTTGCAGCCTCGCCAACAGTCTGTCTGTTTTTCGGCTTTTTTTTGTTATTTTTAGTGTGTTTTGAAAGTTTGTTTTAATGTTCTCTGGTTAGTTTTATGTGGGGGTGGGGGTCATGGGAAACTTTTTCCCCCCAATCTCTTACCCTGCCGGAGATGCGATTACTTTTCGGGTCATATCTCCAGTTGCTCTGCAGCCTAACATCTTGGAGCTGGAGGCCTCACTCGGGACTGACTTTGAGCCCCACCGCGGGCTCACCATCGGAGACGATCCCTTGCCTGGGATCGCTCCAACTGCAGCCTGCGGACTTTACCATCGAGAGCTCGCAGTCTTGGGAGAGACCGTCGATGTTGGGAACTCCAACGATGCAGAAGGTTCGACAAGCCCCGACCCGGGGTCTGATTGCTCGGTGCGGGGAGTTGATCCCCCCCCCGATGCAAGAGTGATTGCCCCGATGCGGAGGGCCCAAACGCCACCGGCTATGTGAGTAAGGTCGCCCCGTCAACAGAAGGCTCGAGGCCAGCGACATAGGGAAGATATTGAACTTTTTTTTTGTCTTCCATCACAGTGAGGAATGTGGAGTCACTGTGGTGGATGTTTATGTTAAAATGTATTTTGTGTGTTTTGTTGATTTTTATTTGTATGATGACTGATTTGGCAAATGAAATTCCTTGTAATTCCTCAAAACATACTAGGCTAATAAATTATTATTGTATTGTATTGCATGTACTGAAATACAGTGAAATGAAAAGTCTGCATACAATAATAACCAAGCTGTCCACAGTGTACAGACACAGGATAAAGAGTATGTCATTCAGTGCAAGATAAAGTCTGATTAAAGATAGTTCAAAGGTCTCCAATGAGGTAGAAGGGAGGTCAGGACAACATTCCAGTTGGAGGATGGTTCAGTTGCCTGATAACAGCTGGGAAGAAACTGTCCCTGATTACTGTTATAAACTCCTTTTCCAAACAGAAGGAAGGTCAATAAATGCTGGCCTTGCTCTCATCCCATAAAATAAAATAAAACGTTATACAAATTTAAAATATACTATAAAATGGGATTGAATTGAATATTAAGCACATTTGTGGGAGGTTTGAAGCAGAACCATTTTACTTATCATGATTACAACCAGTATTAAGTTACTTGCCATTACTTATCATATCAAATAATAAAACTCAATAATACAATATCCGATGTCTTTACACTCACATTTTACAGAACCATTTATGCACTTAATAGTTTCTGCATGGGATGAAACTAGATTCAACCAAAAATCATTCACAAAACCACAATTATATCACTTCAATGAGAAAGTTAAAAAAGTACAGAGAATTTATTCCATGTTTTATTTCCATTCATGAAGTATCAGTCCTTCTTTGTGTCCATCTTATCAACAACAGTTTTTTTCAGTAAAGATGTACTTATTTTAAATGCAAGAGACGAGTTCTTAAACATGTTTTTAAAATTAATTACACAAAATTCTAAACAGAGGGGCAAAATTATTTCACATTGATTTTTCTCCTTCGCTGAAGGGCAATTTGTGAAAACAAAAATCAGTTTAATCACTGGTAGAACCAATCCCTGTAAAATTGAGGAATAGGCATGGGAGAGCATGTCAAATCCATTTACTGCTAAAAAGCAATGACCATCCCTCTTTTACATAATAATTTTATCTGTGGAATTATAGCCAGAATAACATTCTGTACCCGTTGAACCTTTCAAATGTCCATTCAATGCCATCAAGTAATTTGAACAATGGTAGAACTGGCATCCTGGTAAAAAGCAACCTACAATGGAGTCATCACCAAATCTATCACTTAAAGGTTGGTACGTGGCCTGACAACACCTATACCAGGCACGTGCCGTCAGGGTGAGCAAGGTAGGCACTGCCCACCCTGACTAAAATTATAAAATAGTAATTACTAAATATAAATAGTAAAGGCATGGGCGAATTATGTCTATCTAAGAGATCAATCTCTTAGGTAGGCTTCATTCTCCGTGCCTTTCATCCGCAGCACTTGCAGCACGCGAAGCTCTGTACAGCCCACGTGCCGTCAGCGCTGCTTCAAGCCATCAATTTCAAGCGGAGCTGAAGGCAGCTGAAACTCTGTCTATGCAGCACAGCGCTAGTTTCTTGGCGGGTTTTTCAAATATGGATTGCCATTATCTGAAGTGTATCTTAGGAAACAAAGAGAGAAGAATGGAGTTCGTGTACCGATAATGTGGTAAGTACATTTCTTGGTGCTATATGGTTTTAAATAATGGATTACCCGGGGTGGGGGAGTTCCTTTCACAGCGTTTGGGGAGTCTGGCCCGGGGTAAAGTTGCGGGGAGGGCAGGAGGGTTGTGAAGGAGGGGGTTGGGATCATGCCACTTGCGACGCTCCTTGCACGTAGGCGTGCAATGCCACCGCATTGAGGCCGGGGGGAAGAAGTAGCTTGGGTGGCTGTGAGCGGCCACCGGGCCGGACAGCGGAACCGGCCGCCACCTCAGCGCCTTCTACCGGCCCCCGCTCACCTCTGGCAGCTCTCCGTCTAAAAACCTCTCTCCTGCCGCTCGCTGGCCTCACTCATGTCAGCCGCTTCCCGCAAATCCTTAAGTTCCGATTCGGCTGTGGGAATTTAAGGATTTGCAGGCAGCGGCTTACATGAGCGAAGTCGGCTAGCGACAGGTGAGAGATGTTCAGACGGAGAGCACTGCCAAAGGTGAGCGGGCCGGCAGAAGGCACTGAGGTGGCGGCCAGTTCCGCTGTCGGGTCCCGGCGGCCGCTCGCAGCCACCCGAGCTGCTTCTATCCCCGGCTACAATGCGGTGGCTCGGCGTCCAGAGCGCCGCGGCAGCGGTGAGTGAGTGAGTTACTGGCATTATCCCCAACCCCATCCTTCTCAACACTCCTGCCCTCCCCGCAACTTTACCCCTGGCCGGACTCCCCACACGCTGTGAAAGGAACATTCCCCCCAATTGGTCCCTTGAACAAGTGTTGTCATTCAATAAGATGATAACTGATTCAACTTTTCCCTGTGCTCCCGTTTTTCCCACCATCTCTCCACCTGCCGTCACCCTTCACCCCCTACCCATTCAGTCATTCAGAATAAAGGAGACTTGGAAGCCTTGGGAAAATTGAATTGTTACTGTCTTTATTTTTATATTTTATTTTTACGGAGAGAACAATCTGCACATGCGCAGTTTACATTTTTTTTTTAAAAGCCGACTGACTGCCTACCCCGAGTAATTACTCACGGCATGTGCCTGACCTATACCTGCTTATTGATACAATCGCCTTGGATTTAAAAATATTAAAATCCTAGTAGCAAATACATTATTTTTATGTTAAGCCTTTTATTCAGACTAAGAACAATATTGAACCACTGGATGCATTCTGATCCAGACCAATTCTGATTCAGACCAATAACTCACTTGGCTAAGGAACTGTGAAACCCAATACAGTACAGTGCATTGAGAAAGTATTCAAACCCCTTCACTTTTTCCACATTTTGTTACATTACAGCCTTATTCTAAAATTGGTTAGTCATTTTTTTTTTATCATCAATCTACGCACAATACCTCATAATATAAAAGCGAAAACAGGTGTTTAGTAATTATTGCAAAATAATTAAAAATAAATAACTGAAATATCACATTTACGTAAGTATTCAGACCCTTTGCAGTGACTCTCAAAATTGAGCTTGAGCTTTGGTGCATCGTGTTTCCATTGATTATCCTTGAGATGTTTCTACAACTTGATAGGAGTCTACAAGTGGTAAATTAAATTAATTGTACATAATTTGGAAAGGCACACACCTGTCTATATAAGGTCCCACCGTTGACAGTGCATATCAGAGCAAAAACCAAGCCATGAAGATGAAGGAATTGTCTGTAGACCTCCGAGACAGGATTGTGTTGAGACAGATCTGGGGAAAACATTTTTTGGAGCATTGCAGGTCCCGAAGAGCACAGTGGCCTCCGTCATTCTTAAATAGAACTTTGAAACCACCAGGACTCTTCATCGAACCTGGCCAAACTGAGCAATCGGGGGAGAAGGGCCTTAGGATAGAGACTTACTAACATATTCAGGGAGGTGACCAAGAACCCGATGGTCACTCTGACAGAGCTCCAGAGTTCCTCTGTGGAGATGGGAGAAACTTCCAGAAGGACAACTATATCTGCAGCACTCCACCAATCAGGCTTTTATTGTAGAGTGGCAAGACAGAAGCCATTCCTCAGTTAAAGGCACATGACAGCCCACTTGGAGTTTGCCAAAAGGCACTTAAACAAGATTCCCTGGCCTGATGAAACCAAGATTGAACTCTTTGGCCTGAATGCCAAGTGCCACGTCTGGAGGAAACCAGGCACCGCTCATCACCTGGCCAATACCATATCTACGGTGAAGCATTGTGGTGGCAACATCATGCTGTAGGGATGTTTTTCAGCGGTAGGAACTGGGAGACCAGTCAGGATCGAGGTAAAGATGAACGGAGCAAAGTACAGAGAGATCCTTGATGAAAACGTGCTCCAGAGCGTTCAGGACCTTGGACTGGGGCAGACGTTCACCTTCCAACAGGACAACGACCTAAAGCTCACGTCCAAGACAACGCAAGAGTGGCTTTGTGACAAGTCTGTGAATGTCCGTAAGTGGCCCGGCCAGAGCCCGGACTTGAACCCGATCGAACATCTCTGGAGGGATCTGAAAATAGCTGTGCATCGACACTCCCCATCCAACCTGACAGAGCTTGAGAGGATCTGCAGAGAAGAATGGGATAAATTACCCAAATACAGGTGTGCCAAGCTTGTAGCGTGATACCTAAGAAGACTTGAGGCTGTAATCGCTGCCAAAGGTGCCTCAATAAAGTACTGAGTAAAGGGTCTGAATACTTATGTAAATGTGATATTTCAGTTATTTATTTTTAATTATTTTGCAAAAATTTCTAAACACCTGTTTTCACTTTTTTATTGTGGGCTATTGTGTGTAGGTTGCTGATAAAAAAAAATGAATTTAATCTATTTTAGAATAAGGCTGTAACGTAACAAAATGTGGAAAAAGTGAAGGGGTCTTAATACTTTCTCAATGCACTGTATATCTATTGACTTTCAATGTCAGTTCTGAGTAACTGAAGCAATGCGTTCATTGCGGGTCTCAGTTATTGCAGTGAAAGAATATTTAATAACCATCTCCACAGCAGATTGTGGCTTAGAGAGCAAAAAAGTTAGACTCAAAGAGGAAAAGAAACATTAAAGCAGATGACCAAGATCTTAATCAAAGAAATAGGTTTAAGAGTCAAAGGTATTTAATTGTCATATGCAATGAAATTTGTTCTTGCAGCAGCACAACAGGTCTGTAAACACAGTACTCAATAGGTAACAACAATTTTTTAAAATCAATAAATACCAAAATGATAGTGCAAAGTAAACCAAAAGCCCGACCCGTATAAATTGGTATTTGTAGTGTTGTAGTGTTCAAAATGGTTGCCAGGAAGAAGCTGTTCCTGAACCTGGAAGTCTTGGTATTCAGGCCCCTGTACCTTCTTGCAGATGGCAGGAATGAAATGAGAGCGTAGCCAGGGTGTTGTGGGTCCTTGATGATGCTGGCTGCTTTTTCGAAGAAGCATCTCCTATAGATCCCTTCTATCAGCTTTCTGATGCAAAGTCATTCACCCAAGACCATGAATAGTGGTTCCCTATCTATAGAAATTCAAACTGACCTATGTATATCCAGCATTTAATATTTATTTCAGATATACAGTGGTTTAAATAGGTTTAAAGAAAATTCTTAAGAGGAACAAGAATCAGACATACAAAGGGGATTTTCAGAACTATGGGCCTTGTAACTTGAAGGTACGACTGCCCATTGCATAGCATTGAAATTTGGAAGTAATCAAGAGGTCAGAATTGGAGGAGTGTAGCTAACCCAGGAAGGTTCTAGAGCAGGGCAAAGGTGAACAGATTAGGAGAAAGGCTGGGATAGCGTCGGCAATGCCTAGAAGTTAAAAATGTTAAAAAATGTAAAAAATTTAATCGAGGTGTTACTTAAGTTTGACCAAATACAAATCTGCAAGCATTTTCACTGTACCTCGTTACACATTACAATAAACTAAAGTGAAGTATGAACTGATGTTATACATGAACAATATGCAGTTGTGGACGTTATATGATATGAAGCTCATCTCAGATCAAATTTGATAACTTGTTGTAGAAACCAAAAGTTGAAGGTTACAAATGTATGTCATTGGAAAATTCAATTTAGGATTGGAAATGAATTTCTTCATTCAGAAAAGTAGTTGGAAAGCAGTATTGATACCACATTGAATGGCTGGGACCTAATAAGAAACCATTACAATAATGAATATATTCTGGACTGCGCTCCGGGCCTACCTGCCTTCCAGAATACATTCACTAGTCTGACGAAGGGTTTTGGCCCGGAACGTTGCCTATTTCTTTCGCTCCATAGGAGCTGCTGCAACCGCTGAGTTTCTCCAGCATTTTTGTCTACCTTCACTATTCCAATGTTGTTTCATCAGGTCCATGTGAGAAGGATCAAGCCTAGGATTCAGAGGTGAAAATACTAGGCATGTTCAACACCAACAAAATCTACATCGAAAGATAAAACAGAACATTGATAGATTTTTCAACTTTGAAATGGCTCAAGTAAAACAGTGCTTGGACCGCACAGTTATTAATCATGGTATACATTCATACCCACTTTAATATAATTATTGGAGCAAAGCAAAGGTAGTGCCATCCTCATCTACACAAGTTGCTTAGGCCTTGGTAACATTTCTTAATTGTTTGCCCAAGAATGATTGCTAAAGATGTGAGGAATGACAGAATATGTTTGGATAGTAACTAGATTAAAATATCCTTCAGTGGCTGGTAAGTCCCAAATCAAACTATTAGTGATTAGGCAATATTCATTCTTTAAAAATCGTGATTCAGTGAAGACAAATACAACATTCAAGTCTTTATTGCTGAACGTAATGAATTGTTCAACAAACTGTGCATGTAATCATGGCTGGGAACTGATAAATACCTCTATTCCATCTATTGGAGCATGTACTGAATATTAAACCTTGCAGATTCAGCAGGATGTTGAGTCATTGTTTAGTGAAAACCCACAAGTCAAACACTGACAAATTCATATGGTAGAGATTACCACTAAAGGGATCAATATAATAACACAATGATTTGTTTTGCTTCTTTTATTGTTATTATTGAATACCAAATAATGGCTAGGGCAAGATCAAATTTTAACATTCTTCAAGCAGTATTTCTTGCGATTAACATTAACACAAAAAAAATGTCCAGGAGTTACTGGATTAAGTGCCTAATAGTAATAAATAAAATGTATTGCTATAAAGTTGAAAACTGTAATTAAAGCGATTAACACAGGAACTCCAAAGAAATGTAAATCTACTGTGGTGTTTTCCATCTACAACTATTTCAATGAGACCAATTAAGATACATTTGTCCCAATAAAAATGTATGGATGTAATTTATTACCAAAATGAATGTAATCTTTTCAGGACTATATTTAGAAAACTCAGAGAATGAATAAAGTAAAGTTGTGTACAATACAGCTCTGAATTTAAAGAGGAAATGTATTGGAATATTTTGGGTGTTCCCTTTGAAAATCACAAATTCTAAATGAAAAATTGTTATTCAAAATACAAACTGAAAATACTGGAACAATATTTAGCTGGCCAGGCAACATCAGTGGTACAATGATACACGGATTCTGATGCTTACTACAATCCCCGTCCTCACTAACTTACTTGCTTCAGCTGCATCAGACTATGACAGCATCGGTATATTATTGACCATACAGCTGGAAAGAAGATGGTGGCTTCATATCAAGGACACCTTCCACTTTGTTTGCTGGTAGTAACAACGAGAAATACAGAGAAGATTTATGGCAATACTACCAAAGATTTATAACAGATCCAGCACCTCAGTATTGACTTCCACTAGGTATTGCGACCCATAAGTATGAGCAGAATTTTCCGCCATAATCTGATGTGGCCCAGTATATTCCTCATTCTACCATTAGCATCTCACAAGTGAACCAAAACTGGTCATCAAGCAAATCAGGAGCAGAGGGTGGTGAAAACCAGCAATTCTTTACACGGAATACAAGACACAAAAAGCTGGAGAAACTCAGTGGGACAGGCAGCATCTCTGGAGAGAAGGAATGGGTGACGTTTCGGGTTGAGACCCTTCGTCAGACTGGTTAAGGTCAAGGGAAACAAGAGATATAGGCGATGATGAAGAGAGATAAAGAACAATGCAAAAAAGTAACGATGATAAAGGAAACAGGCCATTGTAAGATGTTTGTTGGGTGAAAACGGGAAGCTTGTGCAACTTGGGTAGGGGAGGGATAGAGAGAGAGAGGGAATGCCGGGGCTACCTGAAGTGAGAGAAATCAATATTCATACCACTGGGCTGTAAACTGCAGGTGAAGATACCTGGGGATTCTTTAAACTGGAAGTTTGTGTAGGCGAGGCCATTGTAGGTATTTAAAGATGATGCAAACAATTTTTTTTGAAAAATCTGGAAAATGAGTACTGTTGAAAACCGGCAATGTAGGGGAGTTTAAGCTTTGGGCAGATCGGCCACGATCATATCAAATAAAGTTTTGGGATGTGCAGGCTTGAGGGGCTGACTGGCCTCCTCTTATTTTCTTAAATTCTCCTAAGAGACACCAAAAATTTACATCCAGGACCACATGAATGCTAAACAGCAAATACAGTCTGACAGATTTTGGCAATTCCATAAACAGTACATCTGATCAAAGCTGCTGTCCTGCCATGCCAGTTTAGTGGTTTTGGACAATGCATTTCAGAGTGGGGGAGGGAGGGGAAGAGACACGAAGAACATCCCCATCCTAAAGGTGTCTGACGCCCAACAAGAAAGTGCAAATGATAAGGCTGAAGTATTTACAATCATCTTCAGCCAAATGTGCCCAGTGGATGATCCATCTTGGCTCTCTCCTGAAATTCCTACTCTGCCCAGCTTTCATAAAGTGCAATAATCAACTCCAAAGAGCAAGAGACAAAAATCTACCCTGAACATTCAATGCCATTGCCATCTTTAAGTTCCCCAGTTTCAACATCTTTGATGTCAATGTTGATCATAAACTCAATTGGACCATCTACACAAGTACTCATGAACTTACTGCAGCAGATCTAAAGCAGAGTGTGAAAGAGTACTTTTCACAGCCTGTCCATCAACACCCAAATAGCCGTACACAATGCAGGTCAAGATAGCCTGCTAGATGGGAAGGTGTGCAAGTGTTGCTCAGGACATGTTACCATATTTTCTTCAAAGGACACGTTAATTTATTTCTTCAAAATTATTCCTACCACTCTAAAGAACAAATTATTATGAGTAACAATGAGCATACTTAAGTTGTCAGAAGTTTAACTACACTAGAAAGAGCAGGAAAATATAATATTTACAAGGTTGACATTACAACAATCACCCCAAGTGGTATCAGACACTTATTTTCCAATTGGAAACACACTCACCAATGACTGTGAAAAGAGGAAACAGGAGATTAAATCCATGAACTGACTCATTGATATTATAATCTATTCCCTGCACAGCCAAATGTCCAGTGAGTCTGATAACCAGGTTTATTTTTCACACTAAACACACACAGTACGGATGGGCCTTCAGGATGGACATTTTGCTCAGACACTGAAAAAACACTCAGTTTACAATTGTCATTTAAAGGAATTCACAAACTTTATTTAGCAAGGCCAGTACTTGCTAGTTGTGGTGGATCCTTCTGGATATTGTACGATAACATGGCTCCAATCACTTCAATCAGATGTGGAATTCCATTCTCCTGACTGTGTCATGACGCTTTTCCACCTCTCGTGTCCTCAGATGCATCCTACCCAAACCCTGTGAAACAAGAGTAAAGGCCTTTGGGCACATTATACATTCATGTTAAATGTGCAAGGTGTGGTCTTTTGTGCCTTGAGCCTCATGCAATAATATTATGCAAAGTAAGTTCTCAGTCTAAACATGTACCAGCCCGCCATGCAAAACATTCACAGTGCCTTTCCTCATGCAACAGATTTTCTAAGCCAAAGTACAACAAGGAATCTTCCGTAAAGCAGCCAGGAAGCACTGGTGAATCTTATGGGCTTTTGAAATCACTATCCAGCAACTTCATAGTTATCTCAAGAGTCGGAAGTATTCAATTTTATAGGTACCAACAATGGACAATGAAATCCTTACTTGCTGCAGCATGAGGCACCGGTTATTGCAATAACACAGATAAATATAAAATAATTAATAATACAATAAGTTAACAACTGTATTAATAGGTACCCATAATAGTGCAAAACTAAAGTTCCTAGTGAAACCGATAGCATCGTCCATGCAAGATCATAGTTGTTGAGATAGTGTTTACTGTTGTGTGGTGGGCAGGAGCGTGATGGTTGCTGGGAAGAAGCCGTTCTTAATTTGGTCACTGTTTTGAGGCTCCTTTCTCTTCTTCCCCATGGTAGAGGCGAAATAAGTGCCTGACTAGGGTGGTGTGGGTCTTTGATGATTTTTGAGGCAACACCTATAATGGTATCTGCTACTCTCTGTAATCTCCTTAATTCCTGGGTGCCCAAGTTGATGAACCCGTGGTGTAATCAGTCTGTATGCTCTCTCCTGAACACTTGCAGAAGCTTGATCGACATACCTCGATCTTTCTTTGTGATTGCATTAATGTGCTGGACCCAGGACTGATATGCACAACCAGGAACGAAGTTGTTTGACTCTCTCCACGGCCTTCTCATCAATCAAGGCAGGTTCAAGGAATCCTAAAGTCGTCAATCAGCTACTTGGTCTTGCTAACGCTGAAATCAAACCGACACCATTCAATCAGAATATCAATTTCCCTCCTACACTCAGATTTATCACTACATGTTATTCATTCAACAATGTTGATATCGTCAGCAATTTTAAAGAAAGTGTAGAGGTGTGTTTGGATACAGCCCATGAGTACACAGAGAATTGAGCAGGAGTTTGAGCATACTGCCTTGAGTGTTGATGTTACTGAGGAGATGGTGTTGTTACCAGCTGATTGTGGTCTTCCAGTGAGGAAGTCGAGGATCCAATTACATGAAGACGAGCAGAGGCGGCGTAACCGAGTTTGCAGTGGCCTCTGCAGTCTGCCTGTCGTTTTTTTATTTTTGTCCCGTTGAGTGTACAGTTTGTAGTGGTTTATATATTGTTTTAAACTGTGCATATGTGGGGGGCAGGGGTAGGGGGGGAAACTTTTAAATCTCTTCCCTGTACGGGGTCCCGATCTTTTCCCTGTTGGGTCTCCGTTGTCGTTGGGGCCTAGCACAGTGGCGCGGGCTTCAACCGGAACGACCTGCGGGGCTCCAGTTGCAGAGCCTGCGGACTCACCATCGTGGAGTTGGCCGGTTTCGGAGTGTGGAGAGCTGTGGTGGCGCGTAGCTGTGACCCGACTCCGGAGCTTCGGTGGCTCCAGCCGCAGGCTCGGTGGATGGTAACATCGGGAGCTTGCGGGTCCTTGGTGGGAGACCGCTTTTCAGAGCAACCGCAACGGCAACTTCTCCTGCCTGAATTGCGGGGTTGAAAAAGACCCAGAGCGGGGCCTTACATCGCCTTGCGCGGCTTTAACGGCCGCGGGACTTACCATCGCTCGCCAGGGGCTTTGACATCGGGAGAAGAATGGAGAGCAGGGAGACACAAGACTTTGCCTTCCATCACAGTGAGGAAGAGATTCACTGTGACGGATGTTTGCATGAACTGTATTGGTTGTGTGTCTTGTTAATTGTTTCTTTTTGTTGTATGACTGCAGAAACCAAATTTCGTTTGAACTTCATTTGAGGTTCAAATGACAATAAACTAAATTGTAATTGTAGTCAGATGAAATAGCGCTGATGAAAGGTCTCAAACCTGAAACATCACCTATTCCTTTTCTCCAGAGATGCTGCCTGACCTGCTGAGTTAATCCAGCTTTGTGTCTATGCACAATAGTAAGAGATTGATGATAAGTTTAGAGGAGATCTGTTGAATTGTAGTCTTGAACATCTGCCTGGTGTATGCGTGTTCTCATTGTCCAAGTAGTCAGTGCAGAGTGGAGAACCATGGAGACATTTCCTTGTGATCTCTTATGGTGATGGGTGAATTGTAATGTTGTAGCCCCTTACTAAAGCAGAAGTTAACATGTGCCATAACCAACCTCTCGAAGCACTTTTTTTCCCCACCATCACCAAGGATGTTTGCACTACTGGTCGATAGTCATTGAGGCACTTCATCTTATACTTTTTGGACACCAGTATCTTTAATTCCTTTCTAAAGCAGGTGGGAATCTCAGACGTTGGTAATAAGAGGTTGAAGACATCTGCAAAAACTTCAACCAGTTGGTCAGTGCATGTTTTAAGAATAAGGCCAGGTACACCATCAGAGCCAGACGTTTTCCAAGGGTTCACCCTTGACATCAGCCTCAGTGATGGAGATTGCAATATCGTGTGAAGGAAGCTAGGGGGTTCCGAGTAGGTTCATGGATGGAATTCACGAAGGCTAGTACGGGAGCAAAGCCTTGGTGTCTCTTGAGCTGCTGCTGCTTGATTTCACCATGTAGGCAGTGATGGGATGCAAGCCCTGCCACAGTGGTGAACGGCCATCTCATCCTCCAGCTTAGCTCTTTAACAATGCCAGCTTTTTAATTCCAGGTTGTGTACCTCGGACACATGGATATGCAGGACATGAAGAGATATAGATCACAAGCAGGCAGGTGAGATTAGTTATCTTGGCTTTATGTTTGGCACAGACATTGTGTGTCTAAGGGGCTGTTCCTGTGCTGTACAATGTTCTATGTAACTAATAAAATTTAAATTCCCTCACTTCTATGGTGGTTTTAAAGTTGTGGCTGTTGATTAGACCAGGCTTCTGAACTACTAGTACAGTAGTTACCATTCTCTTCAGAGGCAATATCCAAAAATACAGGCCTTGCCTACCACAGAAATAATAAAGAACATTTCTTTCAAAGGAAAAATATGCGCTACGGAGACATGGGGACAGCTGCCACGTTTTTGAAATTCTGATGCCTCATACCAACAATTGTACAGATTCTTGATTCTTTAATAAAAAATGTTTGCTTGAACTACCTAGCCAAATTTGAAGAATCTAGACATTCCTGTCAAACATTCTAACTTTTAGATGAACAATAGTTCTGCATCATCAGTAATGCACTTCCATTTTCTGATCACATTGATTCTTATTAAAATACTGTGAACATTTGACAAACACAACAAGCACAGAGCAATTTACATTTGAGGGCCTTTGTACTAAAAAACTAAAGATGTTAGAAATGTAAACGGGAATACACTTCCTGACCTAGTGGGCCAGAGCTAGAATTAGAGTGCCGAACCACCTATCTACAGCACCACAATTCACCAGGCCCCCCATTATCAACACTTCATGGGTCACCATTAACCAGAAATGTATCTAAACAAGTTACATATGGCAGCTGGTTAAATTAGGATTCCGGTTGTGAGTAATTCTCCTCTTGACTCCCCAAATCTTTCCTTCGCAAGTCATGAGTGAGATGAAATTTTGTCCATTTTCCGAAATGACTACAGGTCCAACAATGCTGAACAAACCTGACAACCTCCAGATCAAAGTAACCTACTTGGTTAGAATAAATAAAAGCACTAGTTACTTTTAAGTAATGACAGTCTGGCAAAATTAAGTACATATGCAAATCTTTCAACCACAGATAGACACTTGGCATTATTACAGAGTATAGTAGAGCATTGTTAGAATTTTTTTAAATGATAGTATCAACCTCTTGTTCAATAGCATTTCCTTCCATTTGGTTGAAACATTTTTCATTGGGCTTTCCCCTCCACCTCACATCCTTAAATTCTGCAAGTCCACTCAACAAGAAAAGGTCAGCTGCAGATGCAAGGTTAGAGTGCTATCAGAACAATTACAACTGAATCAACAAACATTCTCAAATGTTTGTAGGAACATGTTCTCAGCCCGAATTAGCTGCTTACTTCACACAAAATTACAAATAAAGTTATTTAACAGATGGGGAGGGAACCATGGGTGGGCCAGAAATGACAGATACACGGGCAGGCACACGGAAAAGTAGCAGTAGTAAAAATCAATGGAACTCGGTTTGTTTTCTTTCATTTAGTAACTAGTTCTGAAACGAACCATGTTTCTTATGACCACACTATGCACTGGCCATTCAGTGCCTTGCATCAAATCAGATTGCAAGCCCCAGTTTATGACCGTATTCAATACGGTCATCCACACCAAGCTCACCACCAAACTCCACCAGCTAGGCCTCAGCTCGCCGATATGCGATTGGATCCTGAACTTTCTGACGGAGCGACCGCAGGCAGTGAGACTGGGCCCGCACCTGTCCTCCACTATCACCCTGAGCACCGGCACACCACAGGGCTGTGTACTAAGCCCCATGCTCTACTCCCTCTTCACTCACGACTGTGTTCCTGCATTCGACACCAACACCATTGTGAAGTTTGCAGACGATACAACAGTGATTGGGCTGATCACCAACGGTGATGAAACAAATTACAGGGCGGAGGTGCAGAACCTGGCGGACTGGTGCACATGTAACAACTTGTCACTAAACACCTCCAAGACCAAGGAGCTGATTATTGACTTCAGGAAGTCACACAATGGAGAATACGCCCCAATCTCCATCTACGGGGAAAGTGTGGAGAGAGTGTCCAGCTTTAAGTTTCTGGGCACTCACATTTCTGAGGACCTCACCTGGTCCACCAACAGCGCTGCGCTGGTCAAGAAGGCACAGCAACGACTGTTCTTCCTGAGGACATTAAAAAAAGACTGGTCTGCCCCAACAGCTGCTGACAACGTTCTGCCGCTGCACCACAGAGAGCATATTAACGTATGGCATCTCTGTGTGGTATCTCAGCTGCA
Source organism: Leucoraja erinaceus (assembly GCF_028641065.1). Taxonomy (NCBI): domain Eukaryota; kingdom Metazoa; phylum Chordata; class Chondrichthyes; order Rajiformes; family Rajidae; genus Leucoraja; species Leucoraja erinaceus. The sequence goes on along the minus strand of NC_073377.1, from coordinate 53,315,459 downwards.
CGGAGGCGGAGAGGAGAGCTCTTCAGCGCATCGTCCACAGAGCGCAGAGAATCATTGGGACACAGCTACCAGCCTTGGAGGGCATCTACCGCACACGGTGCCTCAGGAAGGCCGTCAGTATCCATAAAGACTCATCACACCCCTGTAACGGACTGTTTGAACTACTTCCCTCCGGCAGATGTTGCAAGGCCTTCTACGCCCATACCTCCAGACTCAGAAACAGCTTTATTCCCAGAGCTATAGCGGCTCTGAACCGGCCCTGCTGAGTGCCCCCCCCTCCCCCTGGACTGTCTCCCTCGGATGGTCACGACACACGGCTTATTTATTTATTTTACTTTTCTTTTTCATCGGTTGGAGCTGCATACTAAATCTCATTGCACTGACGTGCAATGACAATAAAATATATTATTATTATTATTATTATTATGACAGTAACTTTCAAAAACATTGTCTTTGCTCCTTGAAACTTCAAAGTTTACTAAAACAGATAAAAATTACACTCTTCGCATCGCATCTCATCCTAAACCAACATTCATCCTGCCGATCATTAAGGCAAAAAGGCTGTGACTACATGGTTCAAAGACAGCCATGATACAACATCCAAAACTAAGTCAAGCCCAACTTAAAGTATAGCAAGGTTGTTTCATAAACACCATTTGTTTTTAAATCACCAAAGGAAGAATTTCAGTCTCTTTGTCCTGCCCTCAATTTGGAAAAACAGACAGCTCCATCATAAGAAATGTATCAAATATTCTGGCAATTGATGGCCCGGCACCTCCTTCAATCCGGACAATTTACAAAAGCACACTTGTAACTCCCTGGTAGACAAAAATGCTGGAGAAACTCAGCGGGTGAGGCAGCATCAATGGAGCGAAGGAAATAGGCAATGTTTCGGGCCAAAACCCTTCTTCAGACTCTTTCTTGTAACTCCCTCCCTGGGGCCGGGTGAGGCAGCCCATCTCAACCTCATCGCGACTTCCTTCTGATCAGCCGGTAGACCTCTGCGACCAGACACTGGAACTCCGGCCCGACTGGAGCCGGCGAATCGTTACCTCTCTTGTTGCGGAAAAATGGATAATCCGGCATGGCTCTGGATCCAAGGTTGCCAGAAAAATTGGAGGTGAACCGAAGATAAAGAATTATCGATAATTTCTTAGGCATTGGAAATATTACAAATCAAGAACTCAAAATGCTCTTATTTGCTTGGAGTACGAACAGAATACACCAAAGATTCTATGAATCTAGTGATACTTATGCAGATATTCAAAACAATATAGGGCTTATTTATGCATCTGTTTTCAAAGTGTATTCTCCCTCCAACTTTTCTAGCTCCTAATCAAAGCCAGACAAAGAAAAAAAACTACTTCAAGACCCCTCCACATTAATGTGCTGATGAAACATTGCTGAACCCGATAAGATTAGACTGCACATATTTGTTATCCTCAGCTTCTGCCAGTTTCACCATTCAGGTGTTCATTCACCAGATAAGGGCTCATTTAACTGACCCCCTGCAAAAGACAACCGTTGGTGAGCTGTGGAGGACTCAGTGATGAACTGAGGGGATCACATGTTGAGAATGTCCTGGCAACCTTTGAGATGAGGCACGGCCTTGCGCCAAAGATGCCTGGCTCTTTTAGTTTCTGATATTCAGAGGCATTTAAAAAATATTAAAATTGCAGTAAATAGTTATAATGTTAAAATTATAAACATGGTGAATATTTATTAATACCAAAAGTAAAAATAAACACGGTGGCTATTTTCTCCAGGCTGGGAATTCACATTCAAATGAATGGTAACACCAATGTTACATCAAGTTTGAGTAGCATTTAATGGAGTGGATTTACCAATAGATTCCTGGGAACATCTCAAAGCAACTAGCTTCTATCACTGGATTCCATGGCAACAGACCTGTGGAACAGATGTACCAGCGTATCCCATGCACACAAAATCTAGACTCATGTGGGATCAACTGACTGGCAGTATTCTTCGGGGCTGAAGATTCTCACTGGCCCACTGAGATTTTGTACAATTTGGTGTTTTGGATCAGCAATATTTTGCTTGGGTACCAATGTAATTATGATAACGAAGTTTTGTGGTGTAATTAAAACGGATATCCCTAACCATTGACACAAATCACTGTTTAATTGACAATAGACAATAGGTGCAGGAGTAGGCAGCACCACAAGCCAGCATCGCGATTCAATGTGATCATGGCTGATCATCCACAATCAGTACCCCGTCCCTGCCTTCTCCCCATATCCCCCGACTCTGCTATCTTTAAAAGCCCTATCAAGCTCTCTCTTGAAAGTAACCAGAGAACCGGCCTCCACCGAGGCAGAGAATTCCACAAACTCACAACTCTCTGGGTTTCCTCATCTCCGTTCTAAATGTTTTACCCCTTATTCTTAAACAGGTACAATACATCCATTGGCTTTTTCAACCAAGAGGACATGACTTCAGAATTAAGGGACAGAAGTTTAGGGGTAACATGAGGGGGAACTTCTTTACTCAGAGAGTGGTAGCGGTGTGGAATGAGCTTCCAGTGGAAGTGGTGTCGGCAGGTTCGTTGGTATTTAAAAATAAATTGGATAGGCATATGGATGAGAAAGGAATGGAGGGTTATGGTATGAGTGCAGGCAGGTGGGACTAAGGGAAAAAAGTTGCTCGGCACGGACTTGTAGGGCCGAGATGGCCTGTTTCCGTGCTGTAATTGTTATATGGTTATATGGTTATATGGCTCCCCCTTGTACATTTTCCTAGTTACATCCACAACAAATCCAGAAGTTTGGTCAAGCATGATTTCCCCTTCGTAACTCCATGCTGACTCGGACCGATCCTGTTACTGCTATGCAAATGTGCCACTATTTCATCCTTTACAATTGACTCCAGCATCTTCCCCTCCACCGATGTCAGGCTAACTGGTCTATAATTCCCTGTTTTGTCTCTCCCGCCTTTCTTAAAAAGTGGGATAACATTAGCTACCCTCCAATCCACAGGAGCTGACCCTGAATCTATAGAACATTGGAAAATGAACACCAACGCATCCATGATTTCTAGAGCCACTTCCTTAAGTACCCTGGGATGCAGACCATCAGGTCCTGGGGATTTATCAGTCTTCAGCCCCATCAGTTTACCCAACACCATTTCCTGCCTAATGTGGATTTCCTTCAGATCCTCTGTCACCCCAGATCCTCTGGCCACTACTATATCAGGAAGATTGTTTGTGTCCTCCTTAGTGAAGACAGATCCAAAGTACCCGTTCAGCTCATATGCCATTTGCTTGTTCCCAATAATAAATACACCTTTTGCACTCTTCAAGGGTCCAACTTTGGTCTTAACTAATTTTTTCCTCTTCACATACCTAAAGAAGCTTTTACTATCCTCCTTTATATTCTTGGCTAGCTTACGTTCGTACCTCATCATTGCTCCCCGTATTGCCTTTTTCGTTATCTTCTGTTGCTCTTTGAACATTACCCAATCCTCTTGCTTCCCGCTCTTCTTTGCTACGTTGTACTTCTCTTTTTTATACTGTCCCCGACTTCCCTTGTCAGTCATGGTCGCCCCTTACTCCCCTTGGAATCTTCCTTCCTCTTTGGAATGAACTGATCCTGCACCTTCTGTATTATTCCGAGAAATACCTACCATTGTTGTTCCACTGTCATCCCTGCTTGTGTATCTTTCCAGTTAACTTTGGCCAGCTCCTCCCCCTTGGCTCCATAGTCCCCTTTATTCAACTGTAACAGGGACACCCCCGATTACCCTTCTCTCTCTCAAATTGTAGATTAAAACTTATCATATTATGGTCACTACCTCCTAATGGCTCCTTTAACTCGAGTTCCCTTATCAAATCCGGTTCATTACACAACACTAAATCCAGAATTGCCTTCTCCCTGGTAGGCTCCAGTAAAAGCTACTCTAAGAATCCATCACGGAGGCACTCCACAAACTCCCTTTCTTGGGGTCCAGTACCAACCTGATTTTCCCAGTCTACCTGCATGTTGAAATCTCCCATAACAACCGTAGCATTACCTTTACGACATGCCAATTTTAACTCTCGATTCAACTTTCATCCTATAACCAGGCTATATATGGGCGGCACGGTGGCACAGAGTTAGTGCTGCTGCCTTACAGCACCAGAGACCCATGTTCGATCCTGACTACGGGTGCTGTCTGTAGGGAGTTTGTACATTCTCCCCGTGATCTTCGGTTTTTGGTTTCTTCCCACACTCCAAACACGTACAGATTTGTAGGTTAATTGGCTTGGTATAAATGTAAATTGTCCCTAGTGTGTGAGTATTAATGTGCGGAGATCGCTGGTCGATGCGGACTTTGGTGGGCCGAAAGACCTGTTTCCATGCTGTATCTCTAAACTAAACTAACCTACGGGAGTGCTAACTTGAGACAGGTGGTTCCACAATGTCACCAGAGCGTGGAATGTCATTTGACAGTTCAGAACATATTTCCAGAATGACAGCTTATAACTTGATTGACGAAAGCCCTGAAGCACAAGTGGAAGGCTAGGAAGCAAATGCAGGAATTTCATACTTTCATGAGGCCATTTTAGTCAATGAAACTTATTATATTATTATTTATTGCATATTTATTTGTTATGTGGTTGAGCCTGCAAAGCTGCAGCAAGGAAGAATGTCATTGCTCTGTTCCTGGTGTGTTGGACAACTACACATGTCTGTACTCTATATCGTGTTATCAAATTCATAAAATGTAAAATGTCTGAATTAAAAATAATTCCTATTCTAGAGAAATCAATCACCCTGAATATTGGAACTACCTCATGACCTGACATTAAAATCATTCTGGACTATTAAATAGGGATGGAGAAGCAAAAGTTAACCAATCCTTCTAGTTTTATTCTGATCCCTTTGCGTCCCAGTCCATTTTTGGGGCGAGAGGTGATTGATGGGGTTAGAACAACTGGCCTCATTCAGTACCTCCCATGTAACCTTGGCTGCCTCAAATGACCTATCGTGGAGTTGTGAACCCAACCTTACTACGTATATGAGAAACTGTTCAGAATCAGGCAATCCCTTTGAAGTTAACACTGCCCAGAGCTCAGTAATAAACAGATAAAAAAGGAATCCACGAGCAGTTGATTCAAGCACTCCTTGCGGACAAGGGGGTGAATCCCTTAGACCAATATTCAACCGCAACCGTCTGACCTACTAGCTTGATGCTGCTCCTTTGACCTCTACCACCAACCCCAATCAACCTCCTGCTGCCCCCTACTGTTTGTAGCTTCAACAAAAATGCAATTCCTAGTTAAGTTCCAATTAAATTAGTTTAATGAGTTTTAACAAATTAATTTTCCAAAACCAGGCCAAAATTTGTTAAAACAATTGCTGGCCCCCAATTTATACAAAACAGCTGTGCTAATGGATTCAATAACAACTCTTTCGTAAATTATGGGAAAGACGAGCAAGCAAGAAAGGTTAAACGAGCAAGCAAAAAGTTCGCAGGGAGATTCCAAATGGGAAAGCGTGAGGTTATCCAAATTGGAAGGATGAATGAAAACAAAAATTTTAAAAGAGTGAAAATTTGGCAGTAGAAAAAGTGATATTGCAAAAATGTCTAGCAAATAGGTTAAGCAAGGAAGGCAAATTAAGTATAAAACCAGGTAAATGTTATGCTGTTTTGCAGCCCTCTAGTAACCTGGGATGTGGAACAATGCATTCACTGGATTTCCACATTTACAAAGAGGATATACTTGCATTGGAAGCAGTGCAGAATATGCTCACTAGGTGGATTCCTGAGATGGTGGGCTTGATGTATGAGCCTGTACTCAATGCAGTTTAGAAGAATAAGAGCTGACGGTATTGAAATACACAAGATTGTGAGGCAGATTAACAGGGTTGATGCTCTGAGGATGATTTCATTAGTCTGAGTAGGTACAGCTATTCAAAAAATAGTCACCCATTTCAAATGGCAATAAGTGGAATTTCTGCTCAAAGGGGTTGCAAATCTCTGGAATTCACTACTGGAGAATTCACTACTGAGATGTGGAGGAGTCAATGCATACATTCAATGCAACGATCAACAGGCATTTGAGCTACAAATGGAATGAAGGGGAAATATATAGAGAACAGGAAAATTACGGCAGAGAAATTGCAAGGAGCCAACTGGTCAACTTCTGTTTTTGTTTATATTCTTGGCTAACTTTCTCCAATTCAAGGTTTAATTGGGCAGCACAGTAGCACATCTAGTAGAGTTGCTGCCTCACAGTGCCAGCAACCTAGGTTTGATCCCAACCTCAGGTGTTGTCTGTGTGGAGTTTTGTACACTCTCCGTGACAATGTGGATTTTTCCTCCGGGCACTCCAGTTTCCCCCCACATCCTAAAGATGTGTGGAATTGTTGGTTAATTGGCCTCTGTAAATTGCCCCTGGTGTGTAGGGAGTGAAAGCAAAAGTGGGATAAGGTAGAACTAGTGTGGATGAGTGACCGATGGTCAGCATGGACACAATTGGCCGAAGTTATCCGTTTCCATGCTGTATCTTTCAAATCAAGATCAAACACGACAGAATACCACTTTAAAATTATAAATGCTGGTGCCGTATGTTGGGTAGAATTCAAAAGCCTCCCAAATTCCTCAACCAACACTGAAGATTAGATACACAGTCTGGAAAAAGGCCTTTGGCCCACCAAGTCCACATCGACCATTGATCATCCAATCCTACACACTTAGGGCAAATTACAGACATCAATCAACTGACAAATCTGCACGTCTTTTGAATTTGGGAGTAAACTGGAACACCCGGAGAAAACCCAGGGAGAACATGTAAACTCCACACAGACAGCACCAGCTTTACCGCTGCGCCACTATGCCGCCTGTCATAATGTTATTCTCCTCAATGTCAACTATAAAACCTTCCTGTGCATCCCATATTTTGCAACAGGCACCACATGCAAAAATACTTCACTCTCAATCATTTAGGACAAGGTAGAAAAAAGTTGCAATTATTTAAGTTATTATTTAATGAAACCTGGTTAAAAGATTTTTTTTGGCTGCTACACAAATAGTCATTTCAAAAACATATGTCTCTTTTCATTATTAATAAGTAACTGCTGTTTCACAGTAGTGTTAAGGACAAGAAAAGGATCATGTCGCTAAAATTAATTTCACTGCAAATTCAAACTTTTTAATAATCTCAATACTTTCAGCTCCATTACATCATTTGCTACATTAGTCTAATATAAGTGCATCAGTTTCTAATTATCCAAAATTAGTAAGCTGCTGCACATCCCCAGACCAATAACAATTCAAAAACTCCAATGCCAAGTTATGAATCCATCTGATTTTACAGAGGAATGTGTTACTTCAAAAACAAAATCACCAAATCCACACACAATGGCTTTAATGTCTTTAAACAACTTGTCCAAGTGTGCAGCGCCTATTGCCTACACAGTCTACATGTACCCCAGTATTTTAATAATTGTAGCCAATCATAAAATGTTCCATTAATTACTGTAAATGGGCAAATGGTCTTTGTGCCAAATTTAACCACACTAAAAACTAATTAGCAAAAACAGATTTTATTTTTTAAACTGGATCCACCGTTTTATTTTATAAACTAAAAAGTTACGTCAAAAGAAAATGCAAATCATAAAATGTTGTGTTTGGGATTCCAACACAAGGTATCGTCTCACTTTGTGCGATTACTGCTTAACAGTTTATCCATCCTCGAGTATTTTCAACCATGATGTAGTTTCACTTAAATAAAAAAATTCAATGACCAAATCTCTTTCCTCACTACATAAAGACATCCAGCGCTCACCTTTTGAAAGCAAATAATACTTGAAAGGTAGTACCTGTATAAGTTAAAGAGTTGATGGCAAGTTAATAAGCACAAAATAAATAAGAACAGGGGTAGGCCTTTGAGTCTGTCCCATTATTAAATATCATGGTTAATTTATTATCTCAAACCCTTGAGACTTGCTGATCCAATACCCAAATTCCTCAATTCTGTTAAACCCAAGAATACAGTTCAGCTTTCAACATAATCCATGATAATGCAGAGCTATGATGCTGAATATTCCAAACATTAACACTGAGCATGAAACAAAATCTCAAGCTTATGAGTAAAACATGTTGAGAGAGCAAGCCGAGAGATGCCCCAAATTCTCACACAACATTCTAGTGAGTTACGTTATAGTGTCCTGTAAACTTCATCTGGTTATCCAAAAAATCCAGAACTGATTATGCATTTATAATCTTAATACAGTTTGTGCTGAATTCAATGCATTTTGGTACAGCAGCACCCAGAATACCAGTCATTGTCCTCATTCATCCCTACACAGTACTTCACATCGAACATAGAACAAACAGTACAGCACTAGAACAGGCCCTACATACAGCCCACAATGACAATGCCGTACATAATGCCAACACCATCGCCTATCTACCTGCACATAGTCCATATCCCTTCATATCCATGTGCCTATCCAAAAGCCTCTTAAATGCACGATTGTATCTGCCTCAACCGCCAAGCCCAGCAGCATTTTCCAGGCAGTCAACACTATTTACACATTTCCTTTCATTTTTTTCCCTCTCACCTTAAAGCTATGCTCTTTATTTTTTGATTTCTCCATAATGCCTCATAATTTTATATACTTCTATTGGGCCTCCCCACAACCTCTGGCCTTCCAGAGAAAGCAATCCAAGTCTGTCCCAACCTCTCCTAGGTAACTAATATCTCCTAATCCAGGCATAATTCTGGTGAACCTCCTCTGCACTTTCTCTAAAGCCTTTCTTGTAATGGGCCGACCAGAAATGCTCGCAATACGCCAAATGCGGCCTAGCCAAAGTCCTATAAAGCTTCATTGTGACTTCCTGACTGTTATATTCCATGCCCCTATCACGCACCTTCTTTACCATTTTATCTACTTGCGTAGACACTTTAATGGAGTTAGACTTGGGACCCCAAAATCCCTCTGTACAAATCAAATATTACAATTTATCTAGTTCATAGAAACTTATCTGGTTACTGGATTGTCTTTTAACAAACAGCACACACATTCTGCAAGCGTTGTTAGTCACATTGAACTCCTTTAACAGGGTAAGATTTTCCATTTTTGAAAAGAGATGGAAAATCTATCCACAAGGCCAATAATGCTGAATACTAGTTCTGTGCAGAATCACATGACACTTTAAGCATGACACAAAGTTAAATGCAAATATCTGAAAATTGCTGCCAATAACTTCTGGAAAGTTGCATTTCACTGACTGACTGATTTTACATGAATAGGATAGGTTTGGAGGGATATGGACCAAGTGTGGGCAGGTGGGACTATTGTAGCTGGGACATGTGGGCCGGAGTGGACAAGTTGGGCCGAAGGGCCTGCTTCCAGGCTCTATCACTCTATGACTATGACATCCGTTATCAAAATTCTATATACTGCACATGGTTCTTGTAAATGCACATTAGACACAAACCAAATTATTAACAAATGGTTAGGATTTATCCATTTAGTCTAGGCATACTGTTTGAATTTACATATAGAAACTAGGAACTGCAGATCCTGGTTAATACACAAAATGGACCAAAGTGCTGGAGGAACTCAGCAAGTCAGGCAACATCCCCGGAGAACATGGACAGGTGAAGTTTCAGGTTGAGACCCTTCTTCAGACCACTGTTTATTTAATTTAGGCTTTTTGTATGTCAAGTCTCTGTAACGGGGGAACAAAGCAGCAAGATGCCCTCTGCAAGGCATCTGGAGTCTAAATGAACATGGAAAACAATTACAGATCTCCATAACCAACCAGATTAAAGGGTTGTGAAATAAAATGGAAATTGGAATCATCAATTCAATGTTAAAAGTTTGAAATAGGGTCTTGACCCAAAACGTCACCCTTTCATGTCCTCCAGAGATGCTGCCTGACCTGCTGAGTTACTCCTGCACTTTGCGTCCTTTTAAATGTATATGATCAGCCTTTATTGCTAAACAATTTGTCTGAGGCAGAGAACTAACTTTTGAAATTGTAGTCCCAGACCTTCAGCTTTTAATTATTTAAGATTCGAACTAAAAACTCAGTTTTTGAAACACTGCTGTTACCCCTAATAAAATGTCTCTATCAATTTTAACATTGAATTGATCGTTCCAATTTCCATTTTTTTTCCCTCCTTTTGTAATTTATTTTGCATCCCTTTAATCTGGTTGGTTAAGGAGATCTGTAATTGTTTGCCTTCTTCATTTGGATCCCAGATGCCTGGCAGAGGGCATCTCGCTGCTTTGATCCCACAAGTTAAAGCAGCTTGCCATGCGAAAAGCTTCAGGAAATTATATAAACAGGGCAAAACAGCAGGTGCCATTAGTTCACCGTCTACAGTAAATTCTGTCCCACAAGCTCACTAGTGCATTACATATACATCTCATACAAAACACCCATTCCAATTCAAAAACATTTGCTTTCTTTGGTCTCAGTTGATTTGAAACATACTGACATAGAAATGCTTGTAAAAGAAAAGTCACACTAGGCCCTCAACAGCTGCACCTGCATTTGCTAATCCTAATTACTAATTGCTCACTAAATGCATTTTGCACAGACGTTTTCAGAGTGCCTACTTTTATACTAGATACAGCATTCATCATGCAATTATACTGTAATTAAAAATGCTATCCCTGTTAATTATTGGAAATTAGCTTAATGTCAGATCAACAATTTTATTTTTAAACTCCAAGTTCTCAATCTTTGTAGACAAAATCGATACAATTTTGTTTTTTAACTATTTGGATCAATTCCACATAAAGTTTCCACATTTTATTCTATTGTATTGGTAATGGTTTATTATTACCGTGAAAGCTTTTGTTCATGTGCTATCCTTTTAAATCAAATCATACTGTGCACGAGTACAATCAAACCATACACAATTATAACAAGTCGTGCAGAGAGAAAAAATACTGCAGTTTAAGGCATTGTAGCATTATAGTTAGAGAAAAAGTCCAGCATCTGCAATGAAGTTAGTTTGGAAAATCAGGACTAACATATGGGAGGATCTTTCAGTAAATTGATAAGAGACGGGGAAGTAGCTGTTCCAGGGTCTGGTGGTGCAAGTTTTTGTATCTTCTGCCTGACGGGAGAAAGAAGAGGAAATGACCTGGGTGGAAAAGGTTCTTGATTATGTTGGCTGCTTTCAAGTGCAGATGGAGTTAAAGGTGGGAAATTTGGTCTTTGTGATGGACTGGACTAAATCCATAACTTTCTACAACTTCTTGCAGTCTTGGGCAGTGCTGGTCCCAAATCAAGCTGTGATGGAATCTGATACGGTGCATCTGTAGATGTTTGTGAGAGTCATTGGTAACAGGACGAGCTTTTTTGGTCTGTTGAGAAAAGAGAGGTGTTGGTGCACTATTTTGGCCGTAGCTTCAATGTGGTTGGGCCAGGACAAATTGTGGGTGATATTTACGCTGAGGAATCTGAAGCTCTCGACCACCTCCACTAAGGAATCATTGATGGATGCTGAGTACTCCACCAGGCTTCCTGAAGTCATTAACTAGCTCCTTTGTCTTGCTGACATTGAAGAAGTGATTGTCGTGTTGACACCATGTTTCTATTCTACATCTCCTTACTGTACTCTATCATGTCATTGTTTGAGATTCAGTCATCTGCAAATATGTCGATGAAGTTAGTGCAGAATTTGCACAGTTACGAGTGTATAGGTAGCACAGGGAGTAGGGAACTGAGAACGCATCCTTGCAGGGCACCAATGTTGGGAATTATTGCAGATTATTGCAGAAAGTTAGGGATTCAGTGACAGAGGCGGCATGCTGACTTCCCGATCCAGGGGTTTGGATGGATTATGGTGTCGAAAGCATAGCCATTATCAATAGGAGCCTGAAGTAGATATTCCAGAGATGAGTGCAAGATCAGGGAGATGGTGTCTGCCGTGGATCTGTTGCAACTGTAGGCAAACTTCACTGGTTTATTTATTGTCATGTGTACAGAGATAATGAAAGATTGTTCTGCACACTGTCCATCAAATCATACTGTACATGCATGCAATAGGTCCTCTTCCAGGACAGCACGCAGAGCGTCATCATGCTCCGGCACCATCTTGCAACTTACAAGTCTCTGAAAAGTCCGATCTTGGCCTACAGAGATCTGCATTTTTTTTATTTTCTCACTTTAAGGCCGGGTGAACTAGCCACACTAGATTGATGAAGTAGGGTTTGGCCCTTAGAGTGCAGTGCAGTGGATCAAGGCTGGCGATCCACTGACCAGTTTCTCAAAGCACCTCATAGAACATAGAAAATCACAGCACAGAAACAGGCCGTTAGGTTTAGTTTGGAGATACAGCGCGGAAATGGGCCCCTCAGCCCACCGAGTCCACACCGACCAGCGATCCCCGCACATTATCACAAGCCTACACACACTATGGATAATTTACACATACCAAGTATACAAACTAAAGCCAATTAATCTATAAACCTGTATGTCTTAGGAGTGTGGGAGGAAACTGAAGACCTTGGAGAAAACCCACGCAGTCACGGGGAGAATGAACAAACTCCGTTGCGACAGCACCCGTAGCCAGGATTGAACCCGGGTCTCTGGCGCTGCATGCTCTATAAGGCAACAACTCTACCGCTGTGCCACTGGTTGACGAGGCATGTGAGGAGTTTCACCGACCTGTTCAAATCGAGTGCATTGAGCTCATCAGGAAGGGATGCATTATTCCAGCGATACTGCTCCACTTCACTGTGTGGCCTTCACATTGTAGCGCACACACAACACACACAGTTAAAAGTTTATATCTCAATAGAGACCGATTTCAGTTTCCTTCAGAACCGACAATGAAGACATTGGGCAATATTATAGATGAATCCACATAAGTCTCCAGATGGCACGTTCATATTCAACTTTCATTTTAAAAGCAGCCTTACATTATTGTCCAGTAAAAATCTGTAATTGCAACCAACATTACACAGAATTAAATATTAATTATATCAAACACTATGTACACTTACTGCCATATTCCAATTATGATGCCAAACTAAAATCAAGTACTGCCTTTCCTATCTCTGGGCGCAATGTCTAGACTGAAGTGCAGTCCATCGTTTCATGTTTACCGCAGACACAATGCAATGGCTGAGCACAGTATTGTTTCAACAAAAGGAAATGAGCAGTACCAGAAATTGAATTAAATATATATAATCAACATAATTCTTTAGTGAAATGTAGACATTGTATAAATACAGAAAATAGAATACACAAAAGCATAATTAGGCAAGTGCAAACAATTTGGGCGCACAACTATTTATATGCTTAATTAGCCTCTTTTTCCCCAGTTGTCAACCTTGCTATTCTGCATTAAACCAAGACCTAGCAATAAGCTGTTTAAGAAGGCACTGCCGATGCTGAAAAATCGAAGGTAGACAAAAATGCTGGAGAAACCCAAAATGTTGCCCTTTTCCTTCGCTCCATTGATGCTGCCTCACCCGCCGAGTTTCTCCAGCATTTTTGTCTACCTTGAAATCCGTGTCAGTTCAAAAAGTAGGTACATGAAATGAATCTCCCACTGTAAGATGAGGAACAAAGTTGCCAACAATTTAAATAAGATGGATGGTCTGTTGCCTCAGCTTCTTTCTGTTTGGATCCAAAATGCAAAAAAAAAGTTTAGATTTCTCAAAAGCTTTAAAAATAACAAAAACACCTATCTATTGACACAATTATCAACAGGCAAGATTTGATTTGTCCAGAAGCCTTCTTGGAATATTATTTAACATGAAAGAAAATGGGTATGCCACATTGCAACGTGCAGATTAAAAATCCTCCATATGAAGAGTCAATGCAAAAATATATTCAGTTCCATAATTCAGCAAATAAGCTCTTAACATATTAAAATCAGAGACCTTAAGAGTAGACCATTAAAAAGAAAACCAATCTTACCACAATTGCAATTTTCTCTTAAACTGGATATTTTAAACAAATTAAAAACATCACCATCAAACGACTCTCCCACACCCACAAATAAAAGACATTATATATTACACTGCATGTGTGCGGTCGTCTTCCAAGGCTCCCACAGCCCTTGAAACCTGGTAGCATTATAGCAATTGGTTGCTGTAACTGGCCACATGGTTGTAAAGCGCAGCTGCACCCAAATCTTCGTGTTTGTACAGCTTCAGTTCAGATCTCTCCAGTTCCACAAGGCACCTGGTTAAGGAATGAGCCAACCAGAAGTTGAAGTCAGATGGAGATACCATTACGGTTCTTGTTGCAAACGTCGTTTCCTTTCATTCTGTTTATGACACCTGTTTTGTAACAGCCTTCGAGGTCATATAATACGACTCAAGCTGGCAATAGACACCATATTATGAATATGCTTGCATTACACATCCAGTAGTTCACATTCCACTTCCTGAGTAGCAATGCAGACTTTACTAACAGCTGATTGAAATTCAGTACCTATCGTTGTTTAAAAGTTTTATAAACAAAGAGCACTTGGAGAAAATGAACTAAAGCATAAAGCTGTAATGTGAAGACGGTTTCTAATTTTACAGTAACAATATTAAGATTATTTTTCATTCCATCTACGGACCAACTGAAATTAGATCAACTGCCATTATTAAGCATTATTCCTCCACGTAACTAGAAACTCAAGGTTTATCCTTCACCTGACTGGTGCTACTGACAAGATATTATTAAAGGATATTTTCCTTAGTACTTTGAGTTCAGGGTTTATTATACTGAAATAAAAGAACACAGATCTATGGCTCAAGTTCTTAGGCAATAAAAACTTTTACTGTGCAGCACTTGCAATCTTCAGTCCCTTTCCCAATTGATACCTTTGTATAGTTATAGCCGCAAATTATTTCTAGAGCTGCAACAAAATATAGCAGATAAAATTCCACGGGTCTTTGATTACTTTTGCAGTCGGTTAAAGGGAGTAGCTGATATACGCCAATTTCTGGTGACCAGGCACATAAGAGTAATTGAATGCTGTATCAGAATTCAGCGTGAGCGGTCTCTGTAGAAAGCCGAAAAGGGTGGGTATAGGAATATGTGACTGGGGGGGGGGAGGGGGGAGGGGATATCACATAGGTGGTGACAGAAATGTTAGAGAATAATGTATTGGCAAGCCGCACTTAGAATATTGTGTTCAGTTTTGTTCATCCTGCTATAGGAAAGGTGGCATGAGGCTGAAAAGGGTGCCAAGAAGATTTTTCCAAGTATAGGGGAATCAAGAACTAGAGGACATGGGTTTAATAGGGACCAGATTTAATCGGAACTGAGAGGCAACTTTTTTTACTCAGAGGGTGGTGCTTATATGGAATGAGCTGCCAGGGATGTAGTTGAGGCAAGTAAAACAACATTTGCGATATTTGAACAAGGTACATGGATAGGAAAGGTTCAGGGAGATATGGACTTAACACGGGTAACCTTGGTTGACATGGACAAGTTGGGTCAAAGAGCCCAACTTCTGTATGAAGGTTGTGATATATGCTGGAGAGGGTGCAAAAGAGATTCATTAGGATGTTGTCTGGGATGGGAAGTTTTAGTCATGCTGCATGTCTTTACAGTTTCTACTCTTAACTAAAACATCCCATCCCAGACAACATCCTAACGAATCTCTTTTGCACCCTCTCCAGCATATATCCCATCCTTCATACTGAGTGGTGATCAGAATTGCATGCAGTACTCCAACTGTGATCCGTCCAAAGTCTTATAAACTTGGAATAATTCTCCATGCTCTTTTTTTCGATGCACTGACTAATTAAGGCCATTATCCCATATGTCTTTTTAATTATGTTATCTACCTGTACAGCTGCCTTCAAGGATCTTTTAAACTTGAATATCAAGGTTCCTCTGTTCCACAATGTTCCTTAGGACCTTAACATTCATGATGTATGCCCTAACCTCTTGCAATACCTCACATTTATCTGGATTAAAATCCATTTGCCATTTTCCAGCCCGTTTCACCATCACCTCGATATCACCCTCCACACTGCCAGCATCGCAACCAATTTTCATGTAATCTACATTGTTCGTGCCACCTACATCCACATCAAAATCATTCATGTATATTAGATTAGATTCCTTTATTTGTCATTCAGACCTGTCGGTCTGAACGAAATTTCGTTGCCTGCAGTCATACTTATAATAGTAAATAACAAAACACACAATAAACACAAATTAACATCCACCACAGTGAGTTCACCAGGCAGTTCCTCACTGTGATGGAGGTAAAAGTCTTAAAGTCACTGTCTCTTCCCTCCTCATTCTCCCTCTGCGCTGAGGCGATCCAGGCCTCCGATGTTGTTACCCCATCGGGCGATGGTAAGTCAGTCCCGCAGCTCAACCGAGCTCCGCGAACGGGCCGGTTCAAGCTCCGCGGCCCGGGGCGGTTGAAGCTGCCGAAGATGCCACCCTCCAGTCCAGCGGACGCAGCTGTTGCCGCAGGAGCTCCGTAAAAACAGGTCACCAGCCTGTGACCTGCGAGCTCCCGACGATGTCGTCCACTGGCCTGCGGCCGAACCCCGGATTCAGGTCGCCGCCGCCGGAACGCTGCCTCAGCCCCGTATTACAAACAGCAAGAATCCCAGCACCAATCTCTGTGGAACATCACTTGTCACAGACATCAAACTTACAAAACAGCCTTTGATCATCATCCTCTGCATCATTTGGCCAAGCCAATTTTCCATCTAATTTACCAACTTGACCTGGATCCCACAGATCCTAACCTTTTCACATGACCATATCAAATGCTTGACTGAAGTCCATGTAAACCACATCTATTGCAATGTCTTCACCACATTTTGCATTGACTATGTTTTGTAAAAAAACACAAATTCTACATTTTGTAAAAAAAAATGTTGTCGATGTTGGAAATCTGAAATACAAATAGAATTCTGGATTAAATCAACAAAAAATTCAAATCAAATTAGTCAAAGGAGCTACCCTTGACAAAGTCATGCTGACTGTTTCTAATCAATCTCTGCCTTTCCAAGTGATCATTAATCTTGTCTGAGAACTTTTTCCAATAACTTTCCACCACTCCAGATTCCTGCATTTGCAATCTTGTGTGTCTCCCTACTGCTGTTATTATAGGTCTATAATCACCAGGCTTTTCCATGCTGCCCCTCTCGATAAAGGGGATACTACCATTGGCTATCTTCCAACCGCGTTTGTGGCTCCAACTTGCTGAATATTTCCAGAATTCTAGTTGCATTTCAGATTTCCAGCGTCCACAGAAATAGTTTTATTTTACAAAATGTGGTCACTAGTACTTGATCATTTGGCGGCTGCCAGACATACTATCACATTCACTGCGTCTGTCAGCTGCCACACTTCATGGCTTGAATTCCCTTCCCAAATCTCTCCATTTCTCCACCTCTTGTTTTTTTTTTAAGCCTATAAAACCCAGGTCATCAATGGAAAAAGTAAATTTTTAGTCTCCCTTAATAAATGCAGCATGACCTGCTGAATATTTCCAGAATTCTATTTGCATTTCACATTTCAGCTTAAAAAAACAAAACAGGGTCACGAGCAATTTCTCACATGGTTTTGCTCCTCTGAAATATGTCTACTAGACATGCGAATATGTTACACCTTTGAAGGCAGGCTTCTCTTAAGCTCAGAGATCAGATTCAAACATTTGAGCAACATCACATAAAAGGTATCAAAACAATTCCTCAAACAGGTACATTCGTACATCAGCTCCAAAACTCGGTGATGGAGCCTACTAGCATCTCCAGAACTTGGCTGAAAGGTCAATGATCATCAGTCCAAGATATGAACAGGTACAGGGTCACTAACGTCTCTGCAGAGAAAAAACTAACAGCCGCAGGTATCAGACTTCAAATGCAACAATTATGTCATAAATCATGCTGGTACAAATGATGCACAAAAGGCCAGAGGTAAATGGAGAACAGAGAAGCAATGAGCACTGCTTCATCAACACTCTTGTCAAAGAGGAAGTTCGCAACGTCAGTCAGCCTTCAGCCCAAAGGAACATTAATAAAATTCAATCGGCAGGAAGTTTGTGACTGTACTGCCTGATCATTCTTGCCGGTAATAAGGAGAAAGGGGACGACTGTGGAATGATTAACCACTGACGTCACTGCCTCAGTTACCAGCCCTTCATCTGCTCAAGATTCCTGAATCAGCTGTTCTCAAAACCTTCCTAAAAATTACTCAAATATTGCTTGCATAAAAGTCAAGTCAGCTGACAGGCACCGACCGGCAGGATGCAGTGAAGCAGGAGGATTGAAACCAGCTGTTGGTCAAGCTTTTGCATGCAACCTTGGTCTCATGATGGCACCTCTGTCATTGAATTAGAAGGCCAATGTTTCAAACCAAATCTACAGACTCGAGAACAACACATAAGCCAATATTTTGGTATGGAAATATTGTAGACAGATGCACAATACCCATAGTTCGTACTCAATTGGGCTATTCAAATTAATGCAGAAAAGCATTTGGTGCGGCACAATGGTATAATGGTAAAGTTGCTCCTTGCAGTGCCAGAGACCCGAGTTCGATCCTGGCTACAGGTGTTGTCTGTATGGAGTTTGTACTTTCTCCCAGTGACTGCGTGGGTTTTCTTTGTTGCACCAGTATTTCTTCCACACTCCAGATGTACAGGTTTGTAGATTAATTGGCTCCATTAAGTTGTAAAATTGGCCCTAACATGTGCAGGTTAGTGTACGGGTGATCGCTGATCGGAGGGGATTCAGTGGGCCGAAGGCCTGTTTCTGCACTGTATCACTAGTCATGCTACTTGGAATGGCCGTCCCTCAAGCTAAAAATCACATAATCAGGTGGCTATCATATTGCTGATTTGAGAGGCACCCAGGTCTCATTGTACTTCCCCTTTTCCTAACCTGACACCATTCAGATAATAATCTGCCTTCCATTCTTGCCTCCAAATTGAATAACCTCACATTTATCCACATTACACTGCTTCTGCCCACTCACCCAACCTATCCAAGTTACTCTGCATCCTCCCAGCATCCTCTTCACAGTTCACTCTGCCAACCAGCTTTGTGTCATCCACAAAATTTGCTAATAATTGGCCAAAAACAAATTAATATCTCCATCCAGAGTTTGGATAAGAGAAAAATGATCTGTTGAAAACATAAAACATAGAACAGTACAGCAAAGGAACAGGAGACACAGACCGCAATATCTATGCTGTCCCCTCAATCTCAACCATTCTAGAAAAAACAATCCGAGTCTGTCCAACCACTCCTTGTAGCTAATGCTCTCTAATCCAGGCATCATTCTATTACCTCCTCTGCACCTGCTCCAAACCCTCCACCCCCTTCCTGTAATGGCACAAGTAGAACTGAACATAATACTCTGAAGAAAGGTCCTTGCCCGAAACGTCATCTATCCTTTTTCTCCAGAGATGCTGCCTGACCCGCTGGGTTACTTCAGAACTTTGTGTCTATCTTTGGTATAAACAAGCATCTGCAGTTCCTTTCTACACATCACACCAGATGCAGCCAATCCAAAGACCTAAAGCTGCATCAAGACTTCCCAATTACTTTCATTTCGCAAAGACGCTGGTGCAACATATGCACAGCATTTGAGACAAGCGAATCAAGAGAAGAGATGAGGAGAAATTTCTTTAGTCTGAGTGTGGTGAATCTATGGAAGTCTTTGCTACAGAGTGCTGCAGAGGCTAAGTCAGTGGATATTTTTAAGGCAGAGATAGATCGATTCTTGATTAAAACAGGTGTCAGAGGTTATGGGGCGAAGGCAAGAGAATGGGGTTAGGAGGGAGAGATAGATCAGCCATGATCGATGGACCAAATGGCCTAATTCTGCTCCTATCACTTATGACTAAAAGAACGCAGTGAATCAAGCAGGAAAGGATTTTGAGTTGAAACCCTGCATCAGAAAGCACAGGATTAAAAGGGTTGAGAAATTGTGTTTTGTCTTTAAAGTTCACTAATTGTTCGGTATTCCCAAAATGCTGCATAAGACCTATAACTATTTAGAATGATTAAACCAACCCTCAATGTAACTGAAGCATTAGCCAATCTGGGAGGAATAAATATTTTATCATCTCAATCTGAAGAAAACACAAAAACTGAAAAGCAAAAGTTTGATAGAGACGTTTAGACAGTGCATTAGATGTCTGGTGAATTAAAATGCTTTTGTGGTCACATAATTTTCCAGTCAATTAATTCCATCAATGTCCAGCTATCACACAAAAACAAATAAAAATTGGAAAAACATTTACAATAAAATGGCGTTCTCGTGATATTCATATAAACACTTTTTTTTTTTAAACTTTAAAAAATCAAAAAACAAATGCACAATTTTGGCAAATGTTGCAGGCTTAACTATGGATGCATTGACTTACATAAACTGGCATCCGAGGAAATTTTATTTTCTCCACTCAGCACTTAATTAATGTTATGATGAAAATAGAACTCTGTAATAAAAGAATTAACCAATTATCAGAACAATCTCAGCTGTCCATTAAAACATTAAAACAACCAACTTATTTTTCCTGTCACTATAACAACAACATTCATTAATAAACTAGGAATGAGGATACACACCAGCTGGCAAGCTTCAATTATCTCTGTTATTTGTTTGCCCTCAACTGTTGTACCATTATTCAGACTTTACCTGGACAGCCACACACCTGTTTCGCTGAGCAAATTGGAAGAGATTGCATTTTAGACCAGTTTGTATGATGGATCGTACAATACAAGCATTATCTGTCCAGTTAACAACTGTGGTTTTTATGGCAACCAAAGAGAGCATACGCTCTAAATCACCTCAATTATATGTTCATACAATTCAATATTTATTGACATTTTTCAAATAAATTTCAAACACTAATAGGTAGCAACATTCAAAAACACTTTCACTTTTAGCTTTGATCAAATATTCGACAAACTATTAAAACTATTCTGTCCTACCAAATATTTACCATTAATCTGGGTAAACAGAAAACTGCCCTGTAGCCACTTTACTTTTCCAGCTAAAATCTACAGTAAACTGGACCCAGAAACAGAACACAAGCAATCGGATTTTCAACATTGAATGAACCCATCTGCTTTTAAGTCCAAACAATTGAAAACCAAAATGTGGATACAAATATTAATATAAATTGAAAATGATTCACTGGTTTAAATCTTTGCGCCAAAATACTTGACCCACCATTTCCTAGACTCCCTTCATATTTAAAAAGTGAGTCAAGAATCCCAATATAAATGAACACTTCAATGGAAATAAAAATCCACTAATGTTTTATTTAATAGTTAAACAAATTGTGATTCACATCCTTATAAATCATCCTGCAGATTATCTTGAATATTGTTACCTCCTTGGCATGGAGTGGTTCCCATATCATCTCACACTGCACGATTATAACCCATACACTGGAGAAAAGCAAATTCCAGCTCTCCAAGCCCTTGAACTCTGATCGACCTGTCTGGCAGCCTCAATGAGAGGGGGCAAGCACAAAATTACACCAACTGCACCACACAGAGTAAAACAAGCAAATCAGAGGAAATTTACGAAATTTAATTTGCCTTGTGATTTACTCATAAGAGATTGTGAAAAGAGTCAACACTGTAGACATTTGATGATCAAAAGGGAGTTTTTTTTTTGTGCAGAGTAGTTTCAGGGAAAGCTTTTTAATTTTTCAACTCGCAGTATTAAAATGCATAGGGAATACTCCCACAGAATGGGACGATACTATGGACCCAGAAAAGCTCAAAAACATTAGCAACCACATTGCACTTTGGAAAATCTCCATTCAAGACAAAGTGCCAATTTACCAAGAAACGCATCAAATGAGGTTTTAATTAGAATTTGAGACAACTGGACAACATGCCCCACAATAAACATGAAGTTTAGAGCCCGGCTTTCCTCAATTGTCTTACATTCAAATGCAATTCACCCAGTTTAAATGGTCAACATTAATCCACAATAGGTCTATCCAAATATATGGGATTTAAATATCTGCATTTTTTGCTAGGAAATGCACATTCACAAAGAAATCCTGCTGTAAACCGCTGGCAATGTAGTACACATTTTCTGTGGCACAAACAGGAGAAACAATGGCTTCAAGCGTCACTACATTTGATGATACTGCCCCAGATTACAACTTGGTGATGGGAAACATCATGCAAGTTGAGCTCCTTCATAAATGCTGCAACTTCTAACACAAAACCATTAAGCCTCACGTGCCTGTCTTAGTTATCGACAGGCACAGGCACGCACACACACACAGGCACACACACAGGCACACACACACACAGGCACACAGTCACACACACACACACACACACACACACACGGCGCGCGCGCGCACACACACACAGGCACACATAGTTGCACTGCTGATCTGGCTTGGCCCTCAGCTGAACTGCCTGTGCTGACGTCAGCTGACAACTCAACCAGCATTCCTAAACATTTCAGACAAATCCACTGGTGGGAAGCTTAGAAAGCCCTCAGCTGTAGTGAAGAAAGCAAATCCTTGGCTTGGAGCCAGACTACTGAGCTAAGCATTTTGTAACGCACTTCCCTTTTACTTTAACAGCTTGCATAATACTTCTGCCAAATTTAAATTTAACCCCTTGTGCAGCTGCCCTTGCTCAACATCAGGCAAACGCAACTCAGCTCTGAACACTTCCGGGGGTGATGAAGTTTTAAATTTAATGCCCAAGGGAGAAAATAGAAGGCATTTTGGAGAACAAGGCTGTTATAACTCATTGTTCACAAACATCACAGCAACTTTTTGCTGTATATTTAAGAGTGGATTGTAAAAACATTGGGTATTTTAAATTTTAATCTATACTACAAACAGGTTCCATCCATACCAGATTTATGATTTAGGACACAAAAATATTTCAAAATCTTAGTACAGCACAGAAACAGACCCTTCAGCCCACTAAATGCATTATTACCAAAATTTCAATTTACACTAATCTTGTACTAATACCACTTTTTATTCTGCCCATTTGTTTTTAAATCAACCTTTCCCGAAGTTTACCACTTGCCTCCACATCAGGGTTAATTTACAGTGGACAGTTAACCTAACACCCACATATCTTTGGGATGCAAGAGGAAACCAGAATATCCATGGAAAACCCAGATGGTTACAGGAAAAATGTACAAACTCAACAGACAGTGGTGAGGATTGCTGGATTGCTGTAGCTGGGAGGCAGCAGTTCTACTAGCTGTGGCTTGTAACTGAAACGTCAAGCTTCAAACTCAATTTTAGATACTTAAACATCATCTTGACTGATACTTCAGAGCTGTGCTGAAGGGGCGCAGTTTTAAAATGACATGCTAAAGACACAAGGACAGGGAATTTTACTCAGTGATCCAGAAAAATATTCTTGCTTCGACACACCATCTACAAAGGAACTAATATGGTATCATTTATTCCATTGGTGTCAACGAAACCTTTTTTGTGAATGGATGTCTGCAAATTACCAAAGCATTTATGGACTTCCTGTTTGTTTCAATGGGGGGGGGGGGGGGGGGGGGGGGAGATAGTATGAAAACCACACCTTTATCTGAACTGCTGAATTCTTCCAGCACTTTGCATTTTATCCATTTATTTATTTATTTATCTATCTATTTATGTATTTATTTATTTATTTATCTGTCCATTTATTTATTTATTTATTACACACTTTTGACATCCTTTGTGCCGTTAATGGGACCTCAGTCATTTTCACTCAGCTAACTGGAGCCACTGTGAGCGCTCTAATTGTAATGCTTTTGGGGAAGATTAAACAACCCTCAAGACCGACTCAGAGCTTCATTAACTAGACTGAATATTGTACTGCTTCCAAATGAGAATTAGAGCCGAGAGATTACATTTCAAAATTAGCATACTGGTTGCATCAAACCAAATCTTTCCATTATAGCCCTGACAAAAAAGTCAGACCACGCTGCCTCTGCTAATTATGCAAACGTTCCATTCAAAAACATTCGTGAACAGCATAATGACGCACTGTGTTCTGAGAAAGACTATTATGATAAGCTTTCATTACCAAAAACTGACATCATGCAAAATCCCAAGATTTACAAAATAAATATATATTTATTCCCACTCAAACATTCATTTGCAATCCGATGTTTATACAATCCTCAACTTTCCCCCTTGACCACTGCAAATGCCAAACAGATCCCGGTTTTATGATGTACACTTGAAACCCAAAATATCTATTTAGTCTTCTCTTCTTCTCTTTAGACTAGGGACAGAGTGAAGACAAAGAAATGCAATCACAATCGTTTTTCCAACAAAATCTGTTCATTTATGAAAAACACAGATGCTGAAAATCTGAAATAAAACAGAAAAACGTTGGAAAATGCCAGCGGGTCAATCAGCATCTGTGGCAATGCTGCCTCATGCCAGTCTGTTGCTGCAACGTGAGAGGGAAAATTCAGACTTATTCCAAATCATATTCATTACTTTAAGAACATGAATGTGAAATTGAAATGTGGGACATGCGTTGGCTGATAGAATACTTAGATAATGTAATGAGACATCAAATGTTCATGCCTTTTCCATTTTTCTGGTATCCGAGTGTTGCCGTCAAGGGCACCTTTTATTATCAGAACGCAATTGCCTGTAGATGATGGTGACGATACACTTTCCTGAATTGCCTCAACCCTTTTGATCAAGATACTCCCACAATGCCACTGAGCAGGGAATTATGGAATTTAGACCCAGCAAGGGCGAAGAAACATATTTCCAGGTCAGGATGGGGCACCACTTGGAGGAGAACCTCCAGTGATGTTCCTTTGCATCCACTGCTCTTGCTCTTTTGGATGGTGGCGGTTACGGGGTTGGGAGTTGATGTTCTCATGGAGTAGTTTTAGTTTTAAAGATACAATGCGGAAACAGGCCCTTCAGCCCACCAAACCCGACCAGCGATCCCCATGCACGAGTACTACCGTACACACTAGGGACAATTTAAATCTTTACCAAAGCCAATTAACCTACAAACCTGTACGTCTTTAGAATGTGGGAGGAAACCGCAGCACCCAGAGAAAATCCACGCAGTCATGGGGAGAATGTACAAACTCCATACAGACAGCACCCGTAGTCAGGTTCGAACCCGGATCTCTGGCACTGTAAGGTAGTAACTGTTTCACTGCGCCACCATGCCACCCCCAAGTAGTCTTGTCGAATAATGGCAGTGCATCAAGGCCCTACACACATTGACCCTTGTCACACCAAAGCTGCAGTGGGTGCCATCAAGGTGCCTACTGTATCCTGGAAGATGCCAAGCTGCTGGAACATTGAGAGCTGCACCCATTCAGGCTGATGAAGAGTATTCTGCCACATACCTGAATTGGGTTATGAGGAAGGGATTAGGGTGTCAGGTGGCACGTCATTTGCCCCAAGATATCCAGTTTCACATCTGTTCTGGTGGACACAGCACGTGTGTGGCTCGTTGAGATTTGTTTCAGTAGCGAGCCAGTGGATAATGATGGAGGGAGATTTCCCAATGGTCATGACACTAAATATTGGGCTCAAGTGTCTAGATTTTCTCGTTGGAGGTGGCCCTTGTCCGATACTGGTGGCGCAAAATATTACTTGCTCTATATCTGCCCACGCCTCAATGTTGTCCATAACTTCCTGTATTTATCACAGATGACCAACATTCTTCAATCAGTACATAGCCCCACCTCTGACCTTGTGATAGAACACTCATTTTTCAAGCAGACAAAAATGGTTGGGGTTATACTGCTCTGAGGAACTTCTGCAACAATGTCCCAAGGTTGAGACGATTGATTAATATTTTGCACTCCGTATGTTCCCCTTTGGTCTATCTATTGTAATCAAGTTTGAGTTGATAGTATTTATGTATGGTACTATCTGATCTCGTTGGATAGCATATAAAATAAACCTTTTCACTGTATCACAGTACACATGACAATAAACCTAAATAACTTTCTTTGTGCAAGGTGCGACTCCAACCATCAGACAAAAATGTTCTTCCTTTGTTATTCATTGACAATAATGATCACTGGTCAAAATGAAGTTACATTTGGTCAAACACCTCATTGATGTCAAGGGCAGTCAATCTCTCCTTACATCTAGAATTCTGCTCTCAGATCAAATTGACTACAAAGCCATGGTGAGACCTGAAATTAAATAGTCCTGACAAAACCCAAACTGGACATCAGTGAGCCGGTTATTGTTGAATAACTGCCACTTGAAACCACTGTGGGCAACATGTTCCATCACTTTGTTTGAAAACAGACCTATTAGGCAGCAATTAGATAGACTGTATTTCTCGTTATTAGTGAATGCTTCATACCCAAGCCATTTTCCACACTCTGGGGAAGATGTCAGTCTTGCATCTGTGCCAGAATAGCGTGGCTAAAGGCACAGCGAGTTTAATAGTGCAAGTGTTTTAGTACTCCTGCCAGAATATTTTTTGTAATCTCACAGCCTTTGCTGTAGCCAGCATTTTCTGCAGTTTCTTGATTTTACATGGACCATAAGACATAGAAGTAGAATTAATTCCTTCAGCCCCTTGAGTCTGCTCTGCCATTCGATCATGATTGATTTATTTTTCACCCTTAACCGCATTCTGCCTTCTCCCCTTAACTTTTGATGCCCATACTAACCCAGAATCTTGGGTTTCTTGGTCTTCCAAAATATTCCAAATGGAATTTAAACTGGAGGTGTCAATCTCAACTTTAAAATTACCTAATAACAGGGCTGCCAAAGGGCCTGTTTTCACATTGTATCACTCTATGACTACATTATACCTCCACCATGCATGAATGCTTCAAAATAAAGAGTTTTATTGCCATATACTCAAGCATAGAAACATAGAAAATTGGTGCAGGAATAGGACATTCGGCCCTTCGAGCCAGCACTGCGATTCAATATGATCATGGGTATTCATCTAAAATCAGTACCTCTTTCCGGGTTTTTTCCCCATATCCCTTGATTTCATTAGCCCCAAAATCTAAATGTAACTCTCTCTTAAAAACATCCAGTGAATTGGCCTGCACTGCCTTCTGTGGCAGAGAATTCCACAGATTCACAACTCTCTGCGTGAAGAATGTTTGTCCTCATCTCAGTCCAAACTGGCCAACCCTTTATTCTTAAACTGTGACCCCTGGTTCTGGACTCCCCCAACATTGGGAACATTTTTCCTGCAGTTACAGTAAGTGAAAATCTAGCAGGCAAGCAGGATGCTTTCACCAACCACCCCCATTTGAAGTCCACTATCTTCTACCGTTTCTACCCAGTGCTTGGTGCTTACTTCCAGCAGCCATTGGTTGTCCTCCAGGATGCACCGAGCCGCAGCCTGATCCATGCCGGTCACCTGGGCGAATTTGGCACAGAGACTCTCACGGCAGCGGCGCAGCGCTTCCAACGGCCCGGGACTCTTGCACTGAGACCGCTCCATGGCTGGAGTTGCAGTAAGCGACTCGCCAGCCCAGCAAACACTGGCCATCCATGCTCCCCGTCCGCACCTGTCCCCACCGCTGCTTCTGCTTCCAACTCCCGTGGCCCATGCAGTTGATATTAGTTTTGAAATTTTCGTTGATCACAGAATTTCTCAGGACAGAGCGGGAGAAATTTGTGATCAGCGCGAGAATTTGGTAAAATGCGCGATTCTCACGCACAATGCATGGGAGTTGGCAACCCCTATATCCCCCTATATCCCCCCCCACTCTCTCTCCCCTCTCACTCTCCCCCCTCGCTCTCCCCCCTTCCGCTCTCCTCTCACCCCCTCTTTCCCCATCTCCCCTCCCTCTCTCTCTGCTCTCACCCTCTCCCTCCCCTTCTCTCCCCCCTCTCTTCCCCATTCTCTCTCCCCCTCTCACTCCCCCTTTCTTCTCTCTCTCCCTCCTCCCCCTCTCCTCTCTCTCTCCCCTCTCTTTCCCCAAACTCTCTCGCCCCTCTCCCTTTCTCCCTCCTTCTCTATCTCCCCCCTCTCTCTCCCCCTCTTGCTCTCTCCACACGCTCTACCCTCTCCCCCCCCTTGCCCCACTCTCCTCTTTGCTCTCTCTACCCTCTCTCCCTCTTTGCCCCCTCGTTCCCTTTTGCCCCTCTCTCCCCCCCATTTCTCTCTTTCCTCGCTCCCTCTTTCCCCCGTTTCTCTTTCCTCTCTCCTTTACCACCTCTCTCTTTACCACCCTCTCTCTCCCCCTCCACTCTCACCCTCCCCACTCTCACTTCCCCCCTCTCTCTTCTCACCCTCTCTCTCTCTGTCTCCTTTCCCTCTTTCTCTCCCCCTCCCTTTGAGAGTCTCTGTCCCTTCGGAACAGAGACTCTCACGGCAGCGGCGCAACGCTCCCGACGCCTCAGACGGCCCGGGACTCTTGCACTGAAGCTGCTCCATGGCCGGAGCTGCAGCGAGCCACTCGCCAGCCCCGCAAACACTCACCAGCCCCGGCTCCCCGCATCTGTCCCCGCCCGCTGCTTCCATCCCTCCCTCAGCCCCGGCTCTCCAACACCCGCAGCCCATGCAGTTTATATGAGTTTTCGTTGATCACAGAATTTCTCACAGAGCGTGAGAAATTTGTGATCAGCGTGAGAATTTGCCCTAATGCGTTCTCACGCTCAAAGTGCGAGAGTTGGCAGCCCTGCCTAATAACATGGCCTCCACAGCAGTCTGTGGCAATAAATTCCACAGATTCACCATCCTCTAACGAAAGAAAGTCCTCATCATTTCCATTCTAAAAGATACATCCTATTATTCTGAGTCTGCGTCCTCTGTTCCAAGACTCTCCCACTACTGGAAACATCTTCTCCACTTCCACTCTGTCTAGGCCTTTCAATGTTTGATAGATTTCAATGAGATCCTTGAAAACACCAGCGACTATCAGCCCAGAGCCATCAAACGCTTCTCATGTTAACCCAATTATTCATGGGATTAGTCTCTTAAATCACCTCTGCACCCATTCCAACACCAGCGCATCCTTCCCTGGATATTCCGTCCTAAACGGCTCCTAATTTTCTAAATGTGGTTTGACCAGCGTCTTATAAAGCCTCAGCATTACATTCTTGCATGGAGTGAATTCCCTTGGCTGATGACTGTTTTTTCCCCCAATGGTGGGGATCCCAGGAGTAAGTCAAGAAAGATCATCCACTTGGCACTTGAATCTGAGCATGGGTGCAAACGCTTCAGATTCACCATCTTCAGCACTCAAGCTATGCCTTGCCCTCATTGTGGATATGAATGTCCTTCCCCTGCAGTTTAGTAGTTTAACTGTCTACCACGATTCACACAGCTGAATGTGGCAGGACTTCACAGTGTAGATCTGCTCTATTGGTAGTGGGATTGCCGAGCTCCACTTTATGCTAGTATTGCTATTTAGCAAACATGTGGTCCTGTGTTACGTCATTCTCAAATCTGATGGTATGATAATAACAAACCAATGCTTTCATGGCCATTACTAAAAACAATCTGTTTTTTATTTTTATTGATCCACATTATAAATTCTGCAGTGGCCAAGGTGGTATTTGAACCGACTGCTGAATCGGCCTCTGGGTCATTCCATTACAAAATTGGACTGGATATTTCCAGCATTTGTATGCATTTATAGGCTCATTCTGCCAACATCTGGAGTCCTTATTGATCAGCTTCAGGGCAACTGTAATAATATGTTAAAACTGGCAGAGGACTTTCCAGTATTTGGCTGCTGCCATACATGTGCAATGATGTGACACACCATAACTGGAGGCAACAGGACAACCATGACATTGTTCAGGGTGGATTCGCGACCTCGGTGCAAGAGTCAAAGACATGCTCATCTCATTGGAAGAGACTACTCCCACGAACTTCAAAAGATACCACTTCCTACAAGGAATTCTCCGATAGACAATTTACAAGCTCAGGATTTCTCATTTGTCACTCAAACAGGTTAAAAGCTGAGGTACGGTGGACCTTAAGTTACACTGGTGAGGCTGAACTGCTCAAAGTCATGGTCACAATGTCCTTGCTACAGTTTCTTTCCCAATGAACTTGGATGTAATCCATCTCAAACTCACTATTGAATCAAGAAACTTAGAGCCCATGAATAAATTACTTCAGCAACTTTGATCTCACGGAGGACCAGATGCACCTTGAGAGCTACTGGCATTCCACAAGGACAGGTAGTCACTGACTGAATCTGAGATCTTTGCCACTCTTCCACTCTGCAGGTGGCTGCAAATCAACAGAATAAGGGGGAGGTACAGCTAGACCTGGGTGTCCTTGTACACCAGTCACTGAAAGTTGGCGCGCAGGTACAGCAGGCAGTGAAGAAAGCTAATGGAATGTTAGCCTGCATAACAAGAGGACTTCAGTATAGGAGTAGAGAGGTTCTCTGCAGTTGTATAGGGCTCTGGTGAGACCACATCTGGAGTATTGTGTACAGTTTTGGTCTCCTAATTTGAGGAAGGGCATCCTTGTGATTGAGGCAGTGCAGCGTAGGTTAACGAGATTGATCCCTGGGATGGCGGGACTGTCATATAAGGAAAGATTGAAAAGACTAAGCTTGTATTCACTGGAGTTTAGTAGGATGAGGGGGATATTATAGAGACTATTAAAATTATAAAAGGACTGGACAAGCTAGATGCAGGAAAAATGTTCCCAATGTTGGGAGAGTCCAGCACCAGGGGCCACAGTCTAATAATAAAGGGGAGGCCATTTAAAACTGGTGAGAAAAAAACATTTTCACCCAGAGTTGTGAATTTGTGGAATTCCCTGTCACAGAGGGCAGTGGAGGCCAAATCACTGGATGGATTTAAGAGAGAGTTAGATAGAGCTCTAGGGGCTAGTGGAGTCAAGGGATATGGGGAGAAGGCAGGCACGGGTTATTGATAGGAGACGAACTGCCATGATCACAATGAATGGCGTTGCTGGCTCGAAGGGCCGAATGGCCTCCTCCTGCACCTATTTTCTATGTTTCTATGCTTAGGTCTCAGAATTCTTTTTCCTCCACTTTCCACTAATGTGGTTAGTAGAATCAAATGCTAAGGTAGGAGAACAGCTATTGCAATGCGTTGTTATATTAACAACAAACAAATCTAAAGCAATTCACACATCAATTACTGATGTTCTTGCAGCCCGATAGTTACACTCATGGAGTATTCAGTTTCCTGGTTAGGAGTCAGAGGCTGTTGTTCAGACTTGTATTTCCTCTGGGGAATTAGTTTTGCCAGAAATGTTTAGGTTTGGAGTAGGAAGAACAATACAATCAAGAACGCCTCCCAAAAGATTGACTCGGTTTTGTTTGTGAATCTTAACATTTGTCTGGCATTTCCCTTGTAACATCCAAAACAAATAAACTGCAGTAGATTCTTGGTACTTGATAGTAGAAAGCTTGACAAGTTATTAAATGGAGTAATGGTAACTTAGTCCTTTAACACCAGAAAATGATCGTAAAAAGCTTTTATACTATTACGTTTATTACAAAGCTGGTTGGCATTGACAAAGTTGTATTAAACAATTAGGCAATGTTTCGGGTCGAAACCCTTGCATACGGGTTTCCTATTTCCTTCGCTCCATAGATGCTGCCTCACCCGCTGAGTTCCTCCAGCATTTTGGTCTACCTTTGATTTTCCAGCATCTGCAGTTCCTTCTTAAACATGTATTAAACAATTGCTGTGTAACAGACCAATGGACTGACCTCAAACCAAAAAACTCAGTAGCACACAAAGCCATAAGCTGCATACAAGACTGAAGCAACTTGGTACAGTAAAACCTCAACAACCTGTTACCGGCGATTCAGAAATCCTGAAGGCTCAGCTCTGGCTCTCTTCCCACCCACAGTGGCCCCGGTTCCTGCATTCGCTTTTTATTGACTAGTGCCGCTTCACAGGCTTCCGTTAAACTTAGCGTGTTCACTGGGAAATTACAATATTGCGCAACATCCAAAAAAAGAAGCAAATTTAAAATGTGTCAGTCTATCAATAGGAATATCATTCAATATTCCAAGAACCTTGCTCGTCTGGTACCAAAGTTCTGAGCATGCAAGATTATTGGAATTCTGCTGTACCAGGCACACAGTCTTTCAATAAGCACGTCACCATTGCCGAAATGCAAAAACAAAATCCATTAACTGCCTCCTCAGCCTCATGTGGCAATGAATCCCATAGATTCACCACACCTCCGGCTTCAGTCCAGAAGGATTGTGATGCAGAGCCCCAGAATTTGAAGTGGGTGGGATGGGGAAAGAGTTGATGGTTGTGCAGTAAGCAGACATGATGTGCGAGGCATCAATGGGAATGGGGCCAGTGGTTAAGTTGGAGACAAGCCCAATCACCAATTGTATTGAGTTTGCCGTTGATCAGAATTTTTGGCAGGTGGATTATGTCAGGTTGGATGGTAATTGTTCACAGGCACATGCTCAGGGAGACCACCTTTAAGTGTGTGCCATGCATAGATATTTGAAGTTTAATGAGGTTTAATGAACTGTTCATCAAGCGTTCCTTGTCCATTGCTTGGGTATTCCGTGTGCCTTGACATCTCACACATAGAAGATCTGGAACGAAAATGACAGACATTCTAGACCCAGCTCCTCGATTTATATTTTGTGATATATTTTCTTGGCAAAGAAATGTAATTCACCAAACCCTCACACCCGACTGCTGAGCCGGTTCTGGATGGGCTTACATTCAGTCAGTGAAGTGAACACAGTTGTTTTGAGTTCATTCAGGACAATAGAAAAAGGCGCAACAATTGTTGACTTCCATGTTAAAGGATGACAACCTTCCCAGAGAGCAAGGCATGGATACCCAAGAAAGGGGTTAAGGTATTGCCGCAATAAAATTGCTCTCCTTGTTGGAATCGAGGCTAAGTGTGAGTGAGCAAACGTCACATGCAAAATTGCTCTCAGCAAATGCCTTCCATATATAAGAAAATAAAACAGGAAATGGTAGTCACCATTTTATTAACGTGCATTAAATAGTTAAGAATGAAATGCCAAAAGGTCATAATCTGAAAATATGGGAAATAATTAAAAAATCTTGCCACCACAGCAGCTGTACATTCTATTCATTGGAGGAATTAAATTTCAGCCCTGTCAATGGAGCACTAAATTACCAATACATTTAGAGGCAATTTAAACCCTACACATGCTTCATACAATCTGCAATGGCATCCTAACATGCACTGCATGCCATGCATTGCCATTGTACACTCCTCAGCATCTCCATGTGTAAGCACACCAAATGCAAGAAGCAAATGTCAGAAAGTGGGAAAGTAAATAGGATTAGTCAGTCCTATAATTATCAGCCAAACAGCCACCCCCGCCATTATTTTAATAGTTACCGCACAAAAACATTCAAAGAAAGGTTTCCAAACAAATTTCTTCTGGTTTGCTGGCAGCAATGTGTAAACGATTAGACATGATTCTTGGGAGTCTCTGTGACAATGGGAGAGGAGTAACACCAAAAGTCTATATCATTTTATTTAAATCAACAACAACTGCTACCATTTATATATATATCAAATGTATTTTATCCGGCATTTCAGCGAAATAATTGTCTGCGGTCATTAAATTGTTCAGTGTTAAGAAACTCCATTTAATTTTACCTACGCATTTACCGATCAGCAGTAGGTCAGTTTTTGAAATTTACAAATTCCAAATAACAGCACAGTAATGGCATGTAGTGAACCAATCAGTAAACTAAACAGTTTAATTTTAAGATTTTTCTTTGACTTTTTGGAAAAAAAATGATAAAGGATGCATTACTTCATTGTTCCTATGAAGTGAAATTGGTGTCTATAATCAGTAACCCAGAGATTCAAAGACACTGAACCCTTGCTATAAAAGGGTATAACATTGCACAGAATAACTACAAAATGTTCTAAATATTAAATAGCTCAGGCTGTAATTGTGCAGGGTGAATAATAATAATATGTTTTCAAGTTTATTAGCCTTTAATATTTCCAACACATTGTTTTCATTACAGACTATGACAACTACAGCATTTTGCAACTGGTCCAAGTGACAGACAGGGTGAACACGTGTTCCACACATGGTGCTTTCCCCACCTCTTATTAAATTCAAAACAGCTTCACTAACATACTGCCAGATGAGATACAGCACAAACACAACCTTATTACAAGAATGAGGAGGAAACTCAATTCTTATAAATGCAGTTCATACTCTTTGTTCATGCTGCACCGCATTCTTCACTAGAAAACACATTGCACTGCAGTACCTAGCTTGCAATCTGAAAATAAATAAACCACAAATTTGAGACCCAAGATATAATTACGAAACAGAGCTATGGGGACAGAAATAAAACGTTTTGACAGCAGTCTTGCAAGCAAAATTACAAATTAACTGAATAAAATAAATGCTGATAAATGTATTTAATTTTAAATTACCCTATTAAATGTGCTGTTTGTGTCATCCAAGTACGTGAATGGTAAATGCAATGATATATGACTCCAGCCCACAAAATGGATTAGAGGGCGGCACAGTTGCGCAGTGGTAGAGTTGCTGCCTTACAGCGCCAAAGACCTGGACTTGATCCCGAGTACAGGTGCCGTCTCCACGGAGTTTATATATTCTCCCCGTGACCTGCGTGGGTTATCCCCGGGAGCTCTGGTTTCCTCCCACACTACAAAGACATACAGGTTTGTAGGTTAATTTTGGTAATTTGCAAGTTGGATAGTGTAGCATAATGTTAATGTGCTTATCACTGGGCCTGCTTCTGTGCTGTTTAGGAATTAGGATGAAGGTTTAGTGGAACAGTGTTCAGCATTTTAAATAAGTGAAAAGTCTTGCTGGGAAAGGAAGAGCTCACAATTATAGAGATGTAGATACAGCTGCTGTGGAGAAGCCACAATATACATGTAATCCTCCAGGCCTATCCTGTGAAAGGAAACACGGTCACCAGTTAAACAACAGAAAGAATGAAAACTGTGCCAAAGGGCAACCATGCAGAGCTCTGAGCAGCTACAAGACATCCAAGTTACTGAAATGTTTGAATCCACTAATTTAGAAACATACATCTGGGTGGTGTGTCTGAATGTGGCAGCTCACAGTGAAACAGAATCCACGTACAAATAGAGACCAGAAATAGGTGGGGTAACAAATGCAAAATCATCAATCTCATGCTAAAATTGGCTATGGGCACATAAAATGATTATGAAAACTGAAAACATGAAAAAAAACATAAAAGGAAAACGCTATGAAACAACGCAATAACCTGCTGATAGAGTACAGAGATGGAAAAGTTCAGCCAAGTGGGAAGAACAAAGTCAGAGCGCACATAAATGGAAGGGAGATTATCTGCAGTCCAAATGAGAAGTAGGTCAGAGACGAACATTTTTTCTCAGTAAATCCACACGATAGTAAAACACCTGCATGTTTTGAGGATTTTGAATATTACTTCATCATTGAACCCCATGTAAAAACCTATAATTCACATGCCCTTCTCTACTAATGGAAAGTACCAATTGAGTTAGCAACAAAGGATTTAAAAAATTGAACCCCCAAAGTATGGAGCAAAGGGGTATTATCTAAAGTCACAAAAGCTATTAAATATGAGAAAAGCCAAATAAAGAGCAAAGAACACAGTGGTTTGACTCAAAAGACATAAATTAATTGATCAAGAGGCACAACTACCCAATGTCAACTCTGGAAGAAATCATGTCAGGTGCAATGCCAGAAATGTGTACGGAATGTGAAGTTTGGGGACAACATTCAACACATCACTTTGAATAACAACGGGTTCCTTTTGGCCTTGGAGTAAGCCAGGCCAAGTTACAGTTAAAAGGTACATAAGATTTGGGAGGGTACAAGAGAGAAATTGCATAACATCTGATATCTAGATCAATGGACAAAGAACATGGTGATGGAACGACGAGAAAGCCTGAACATGTGCTGAATGCATCATAAAGGAAAAGGACTGCCAGTTCTTCAGAGAAGTATACACACCAGACAGAATTAAGCCAAGCCCAGAAAAAGTCAATTGCTAGGATTAAAGTACAAGAAATAACTGATAAGCTTTCTGGGGCTTATCCAATAAACAAGTTCCTTCTTTCCACATGTTCGAACATATGGTGAACCAGAGCGAAATATTGAAGGAAGTATCAAATGTCTTAATTCTTTGAAATTAGTTTTAATAATCTTGAGGTCGTGCTCATCAAGATAAGACTGTTACTCCAAAAGACACAACATTTGAGAGCCCTCAATTATAGTTTATGTTTTAACAAGTGTGAAGTATTGTACTTTGGTAGGTCAAACCCAGGCAGGACTTACACAGAAACTGCCAAAACCCTGGAGAGAGTGCTTCAGAACAGAGTACAAGTGCACAGTTCCCTTAAAAGTTACGAGTCGGGTGGAAGGTGTGGTAAAGGCGGCATTTGCTGCCTTCCCCCACGGTGGGAACCATTGTGGGGGGATGTTTATATGTTGTTAAATTCTTTAATGTTGTGTCTTATCTTTATTCGTGTGCTGCATTGGCAAGTCAAATTTCATGACACCAATTGATGTATGTGATAATAAATGTCCTTTGTATTTGGCAGCTGAACAGCATTGCAGCTGAACAGGGCATAGGTGAGACCACACTTGGCGTATTGTGTGCAGTTCTGGTAGCCCAGCTAGAGGTAGGACGTCAGTAAGTTAGAAAGAGTTCATAAGAGAGTTACCAGAATGTTATGCTGGCTTGAGCTTATAGGGAACGAATGGATAGGTTGGGACTTTTACTTTGGATTATGGGAGAGTGACCTTATTGAGGTGGACAAGATCAAGAGAGGCATGGATAAAGTTAACATTCAGTATTTAAACTACGGTAGAGGAGTCAAAAACTGGAGGCTCTAGGCTGGATTGAGAGGGGAGAGATTTAAGGAGGACCTCAATAGGTAACTTAAATCACTCAATGATATTCCATATTTGGAATAAGCTGCCAGAGGAACTGGATACAATTATCACTTTGAGAAGACATTTGAACAGTATGGGTTTAGAGATCCATGGGCCAAATGCACTCAAATGGGACTTGCCCAGTATGCCAACTTGGCTGGCATAGAGGAGGTGGGCTGAAGGGCTTGTTTCTGTGCCCTATGGATTGAAGGTCTGAGAGCAGTTTGATTACAAGATGGCAGGTTGAAGCACTCACATCAGCAGGAATAAGATACACCAACATAGAAAGAGAGCTTTCAGCAATCAGATATGTCAAGACGTTCCACACCAACTGCTGAACCAAAAGCCACTAAAAGAATCTGAAGAGGCGAGTGCCAAGGCAATTGGCACTTCGACTTGTGATCTATACAAGGAAGCCAAAATAAAAACAAACTGTACAAAAAGATGTACTCCCTTATCCATATACCATAAGAGAAGCAATATCTAGGCATAAAGATACATCTTCTAGTAAATGAAATGCCAACATACAGAATAAGATCAACGTGAGCAAGTAGTTCAGGAATGGCCTAAATACGACACAATTACAGCCAGAAGAGATGCAATGGCTTAGGGATGACAAGATATTAGACTGGCTTGTTGCAGAATGATCATACCAAAACAATACAAGATGAAGCACTCTGTAAGATTCAAGAAAGCCCATGATGTCAGGAAACACAAGCTGAAGGTTATATCAGTCATGTACTGAGAGGAATCTAGAGAGAGTAGCATTGGCAGTATAATGACACCAGAGGTACAGCAATACACAGAAAGACGGCAACAACAGACTCTGAGCAGATTTGTACATTTCCCAACAAGAACAGCAGCACATAGCTTCAGTCAACCACCGAGAGTTCTCATTCATCAGCAGAATGAAAGACTCGAGAACCACAACTAATACCACAGCAGTTCAAACCCAATCTGCAAAACAAAAGATTACTGATGTTGAACAATGGAAACTAGTCACTGCGAGCAAATTTAGAGAGTTTTGCAGAGTAGTACGAGTTACTGTTGTGACCTCGTACTCAATCAGCTGGTATTGAAAGAATGAGGTAAAGGTGGGTAGAATTATGACATTTAAAAACACTTGGTAGACACAAAACGCTGGAGTAACTCAGCGGAATAGAGAGCATTTATGGAGGGACGGAATTGGAGACTTATTCTGGAGGCTAATAATGTTTGTAATTTCATGACACGGGCAAAAGAAAATGGGATTACATAATACCACATGTTCAAGACTCACAACTAATCTGTCCAAATGTCTGCATCCAGAACACAAGCACATGCTAAAATATTTAATCCCTTTAATTTCTGCTATGGTCATCTTTCAGCAACAAAAACAGCTGAAGCATAACATGCAACAAAAACAGCTGAAGCATAAATATACTCATGTGAAAAGAACAACATTTCTTTTAATCAATCTTACAGCAAATTTAGCATGAAATGTTGAAGAATAATTTCAAACGGAGAATTACTCCAATATGTTTCAAATAAAATTAAATGAAACACAATAAAAATCTAAAGGATTCTCTGCTCAGATACTCTACTATCACGGCACTATTGAAAAACCCCATTGTGCCAATATATTGTGTTATAAAGCACTAAAATGCAAGTTCTTCTCTGCAATTCTCCTCACACCAAGTTTCAAAAGTTGGCATTTCTATTTGGAGTAGCAAGTTTAAAAAAAAGTATTAGTTCAATACAAGAAACTGTTCAAGTCTGTGGACCAGAAAATCACTGTCAGTCTACCTTCTCAGTTAGGAGAATGGATGCATTAACAGGACTGAGATTTTTTAAAAAATCAGAACATTCCATATTTCCCTTCCCTCAAATGATTTGTTTCAAGGGACATAGGGAAGCCCAGAGGTTAAATTACATTTTATCACATATGCTTAAAATCATTACACAATACCCTGTGTTCCTTAAAAATGCATGACAAATCAGATACCATGCATTAATAATTCAACTCAGAATAACCAGTTTCTTAAAAAAATATACTACTCGACATTGAAGATATTTTGTTCTATTCAAATTACAAGTATTTGCTAAGTTTGTTTTTGCAACAATATTCAGGTCATTCTCAACTTTTTGCAAAGATGCATTGTTCAAAGGCCATTGAGATGTTGTTACCCTGGAGATTTGGACACCACCACGAGTATGGAATAACTTCAAATGCTGACGAAGGAATGCATTAGTTAGTTAATTTTTTTTACAACCTTATTAACTTAAAGAACATCACTCAAAGCAATCTTGATATAAACAGCGTCTTTCATCACAGCTGTGTCATTTACAAATAGTGCTATTTTCATGACTAATGTTTTTATTCCAAATCCTTCAGCAATGATGGAGTGGGGCAACTGACATTAACTTGGAGACAGCAGGTGCTGACCAGTAATGGGCCTGTCCCACTTAGGCGACTTTAAGCGACTGCAGCAGACTGTGCGGTCACCACATGTTCGCAGGTGGCTGCTGGGGAGTCACCTTCATGGTCGTGAGGAGTTCCCGCATTCTCAGAACTAGTCGCGGCCCCATTCTGACCAGAATGAAGCCGCCATGGAGAGTAGCGAAAATTCTCGTGCCGAAGGTTGGTTGCCAGGAGGTCGAGGGTTC
The DNA here is from genome assembly GCF_028641065.1 of Leucoraja erinaceus. Classification (NCBI taxonomy): domain Eukaryota; kingdom Metazoa; phylum Chordata; class Chondrichthyes; order Rajiformes; family Rajidae; genus Leucoraja; species Leucoraja erinaceus. Next base: position 53,276,036 of record NC_073377.1, on the reverse strand, counting down.
TCGTAGGTTGTAGTCAGTGCTCACTGGTGAATTTCATTGGCTCATTGGGGGGGAAAAAAAACGTAAGCAGCAGTTTTCAGAACCAAGGATAACCGATCGGTAATGTTAATGTCCGCCGAGCATCACAGCTGTGTATCTCTGGCTTCTTAAAGGTTGGCTCCACTCCTCCTTCCCCCTTCTCCTGCCTCTCTTCCTTCCCCCCCCCCCCCCCCCCCTTTTTAAAGGACAAACCCCTGTCCCACGTACGAGTTCATTCCAAGAGTTCCCGCGAGTTTGCCCGTTTCGAACTCGGAGATTTACGGTAATGGCTACTCGTCTGTGCTCGGGGCTCTCGTGGACATTTTTCATCATGTTGAAAAATCTTCACGAGTCCTCCCGAGTACCTGCCGTTATCACTAAGAGACGTCCCCGAGCTCCGACGTACCAGCTACACTCATTCTCCGTGCTTAACACGAGTTTGATTTTTTTAAAACTCGGGAGAGCTCTTGGAATGAACTCGTACCGTGGGACAGGGCGTTTACGTGAGCCCTCCCATACACTGTGCTTTGACTGTCTTAATTACAGCGTCAACCTTCCAGTTCATCTGTATCTGTATCACATTGGATTTGCACCGTGTGAATTTAACTCAAACAGCGCTACCCCGCTTGCCCTGTCGCGTGCGTGCGTGCGTGTGTGCGCGCGTCTGTCTCTGGAGAAAAGGAATAGGTGACGTTTCGGCTCAAGACCCTTCTTCAGACAGTCAGGGGAAAGGGAAATGAGAGATATAGACGGTGATATAGAGGTTATATAGTACAAATGAATGAAAGATATGCTAAAAAGTAACAATGACGGCTGCCCCAAGTCCTCTGTACCTCGTGTCTTCCTTCACGGTAAAAACAACTGAGAATTTCTCATGGTACATCTGTAGAGTGCAGACTTCTACCCAGAGTAGAGAATCAAGAACCAGGGGACATAGGTTTAAGGAGAGAGGGGAAGGGTTTAATTAGAACCCGGGACAATTTTCATACAATGGTGGTGGGTATATGGAATGAGCTGCCAGAGAAGGTAGTTGAGGCAGGAACAAGAACAATATTTAAAAGACAAATTTAACAGGGACATGTATAGGGAAGGTTTGGAGGGCTATCGGCCAAACACATGCAGGTGGGATTAGCAGAGATGGGGCATCTTGGTCACCATGAACAAGTTGGGACAAAGGGCCTGTTTTTGTGCTTCATGACCGACTCATGAAGCACAAAAGTTGGTTACTGGAGACATTTCGAACTTGGGAGGCAGAAGAAAATATTCCAGAGGCTCTGGCTGAGAGTTACACATCTTCACTGGCCACAAGCGATGTACCAGATGACTGGAGGATGGCAAATGTGGCCCCATCATTTCAAGACCAGCATCAGAAAAAAGCCTAGCAATTACAGACCAATAAGCCTAACAACAAGAAAGTTAGCAAAAATCATTCACAGCGGATGAACGTTTGCAGACAGTTCTACTGTACAACACAATAGTTGCATTCTTAAGAAATTGGGCATTACAGTAAATCATATTATTGAAAGAATTGAGTCAACAGGGGAAAAGAGATGAGAAACTATGTACGGGTGTAGGAAAGAACTGCTGGTTTATACTGAACAAAGAAAACGCTGGAGTAACTCAGTAAGACATGCAACATCGCTGAAGAGAGGAAACGGGTGAAGTTTTGGGCAAAGACCCTTCGTCAGACCCTCCAGACTATATAGTTTCAGGCTCACAATAAAAAAAAGTTATGTCTCCTGCAGAATTTCTAAAACAAATGTGCTTTTCAATAACAGGTTTATTCTTTACGGCAAGCTAAAAATACCAAAGTTTGTGTGTTACATTGTTTAACAGAATATCTTAGTACAAGTGCGGGTGCTTGTCAATTTCAATGACCACTACTCCAATGAAGTATCAACTGCGTTCTTGAAGAGATAATGGTGTCTTATTACAGCAGGGAGCTTACATAGACATGTTCTTCCCCTCTTCCCCACACCTTGACCCCCCCCCCCCCCCCCCCCCCCTCTCTCCCCACCAATAGACAGTGTTTTTTCCTGCTTGTCAATTTCGAAAGTAATTTTAAGTGGTTCTCTAGGCTCCAAATGAAGCAGTTTTCCCCCATTCATCACTCATGTAACATCCAATTCGCTTTTATGGATGCACACGTTTTACCAGAAGTACTTATACCAGCACTCCCCAACTTGCGTAATAGGCAACTTGCATAAATTTGCACTTACGTAAACATAGAAAATAGGTGCAGGAGTAGGCCATTCGGCCCGTCGAGCCAGCACCGCCATTCAATATGATCATGACTGATCATCCATATCCCTTGATTCTGTTAGCCCTAAGACCTAAATCTAACTCTCTCCTGAAAACGTCCAGTGAATTGGCCCCCAATGCCTTCTGTGGCAGAGAATTCCACAGGTTCACAACTCTCTGGATAAAAAAGTTTTTCCTCATCTCAGTCCTACAAGGCCTACCCCCTATTCTTAAACTGTGACCCCTGGTTCGTGACTCCCAAACATGCGGAACATTTTCCCTGCATCTAGCCTGTCTAATCATAGAAACACAGAAACATAGAAAATAGGTGCAGGAGTAGGCCATTCGGCCCTACGAGCCTGCACCACCATTCAATATGATCATGGCTGATCATCCAACTCGGTATCCTGTACCTGCCTTCTCTCCATACCCCCTGATCCCTTTAGCCACAAGGGCCACATCTAACTCCCTCTTATATATAGCCAATGAACTGGCCTCAACTACCATCTGCGGGAGAGAATTCCAGAGATTCACCACTCTCTGTGTGAAAAAAGTTTTCCTCATCTCGGTCCTAAAAGATTTCCCCCTTATCCTTAAACTATGACCCCTTGTTCAGGACTTTCCCAACATCGGGAACAATCTTCCTGCATCTAGCCTGTCCAACCCCTTAAGAATTTTGTAAGTTTCTATAAGATCCCCCCTCAATCTTCTAAATTCTAGCGAGTACAAACCGAGTCTATCCAGTCTTTCTTCATATGAAAGTCCTGACATCCCAGGAATCAGTCTGGTGAACCTTCTCTGTACTCCCTCCATGGCAAGAATGTCTTTCCTCAGATTAGGAGACCAAAACTGTACGCAATACTCCACGTGTGGTCTCACCAAGACCCTGTACAACTGCAGTACAACCTCCCTGCTCCTATACTCAAATCCTTTTGCTATGAATGCTAACATACCATTCACCTTCTTCACTGCCTGCTGCACCAACATGCCTACTTTTAATGACTGGTGTATCATGACACCCAGGTCTCGTTGCATCTCCCCCTTTCCTAATCGGCCACCATTCAGATAATAATCTACTTTCCTGTTTTTGCCACCTCACATTTATCCACATTATACTGCATCTGCCATGCATTTGCCCACTCACCCAGCCTATCCAAGTCACCTTGCAGCTTCCTAGCATCCTCCTCACAGCTAACACTGCCCCCCAGCTTCGTGTCATCCGCAAACTTGGAGATGTTGCATTCAATTCCCTCGTCCAAATCATTAATATATATCGTAAATAGCTGGGGTCCCAGCACTGAGCCTTACGGTACCCCACTAGTCACTGCCTGCCATTGTGAAAAGGACCCGTTTACTCCTACTCTTTGCTTCCTGTCTGCCAGCCAGTTCTCTATCCACATCAATACTGAACCCCCAATACTGTGTGCTTTAAGTTTGTATACTAATCTCTTATGTGGGACCTTGTTGAAAGCCTTCTGAAAGTCCACATATAACACAGCCACTGGTTCTCCCTTATCCACTCTACTAGTTACATCCTCTAAAAATTCGAAGATTCGTCAGACATGATTTACCCTTCATAAATCCATGCTGACTTTGTCCAATGATTTCACCACTTTCCAAATGTGCTGCTATCCCATCTTTAATAACTGATTCTAGCAGTTTCCCCACAACTGACGTTAGACTAACTGGTCTGTAATTCCCCGTTTTCTCTCTCCCTCCCTTTTTTTAAAAAGTGGTGTTACATTAGCTACCCTCCAATCCTCAGGAATTACTCCAGAATCTAAAGAGTTTTGAAAAATTATCACTAATGCATCCACTATTTCTGGGGCTACTTCCTTAAGTACTCTGGGATGCAGCCTATCTGGCCCTGGGGATTTATCGGCCTTTAATCCATTCAATTTACCTAACACCACTTCCCGGCTAACCTGGATTTCACTCAGTTCCTCCATCTCATTTGACCCCCGGTCCCCTGCTATTTCCGGCAGATTATGTCTTCCTTAGTGAAGACAGAACCAAAGTAGTTATTCAATTGGTCTGCCATGTCCTTGTTCCCCATGATCAATTCACCCGTTTCTGACTGCAAGGGACCTACATTTGTTTTAACTAATCTTTTTCTCTTCACATATCTATAAAAGCTTTTGCAGTCAGTTTTTATGTTCCCTGCCAGTTTTCTTTCATAATCTATTTTCCCTTTCCTGATTAAGCCCTTTGTCCGCCTCAGCTGGTCTCTGAATTTCTCCCAGTCCTCTGGTAGGCTGCTTTTTCTGGCTAATTTGTACGCTTCATCTTTTGTTTTGATACTATACCTGATTTCCCTTGTTATCCACGGATGCACTACCTTCGCTGATTTATTTTTTTGCCAAACTGGGATGAACAATTGTTGTAGTTCATCCATGCAGTCTTTAAATGCCTTCATTGCATATCCACCATCAACCCATTAAGAATCAATCGCCAGTCTATCTTGGCCAATTCACGTCTCATACCCTCAAAGTTACCTTTCTTTAAGTTCAGGACCCTTGTTTCTGAATTAACAATGTCACTCTTCATTAGGATGGAGAGTGACATTGTTAATTCAGGACCCTTGTTTCTGAATTAACAATGTCACTCTCCATCCTAATGAAGAACTCAACCATATTATGGTCACTCTTGCCCAAGGGGCCACGCACAACAAGACTGCTAACTAACCCTTCCTCATTACTCAATACCCAGTCTAGAATAGCCTGCTCTCTCGTTGGTTCCTCTACATGTTGGTTTAGAAAACTATCCCGCATACATTCCAAGAAATCCTCTTCCTCAGCACCTTTGCCAATTTGATTCACCCAATCTATATGTAGATTGAAGTCACCCATTATAACTGTTTTACCTTTGTTGCAAGCATTTCTAATTTCCTATTTGATGCCATCCCCAACTCCCCTACTACTGTTAGGTGGCCTGTACACAACTCCCACTAGTTTTTTCTACCCCTTAGTGTTTCGCAGCTCTACCCATATCGATTCCACATCCTCAAAGATAATGTCCTTCCTTTCTATTGCGTTAATCTGCTCTCTAACCAGCATCGCTCCCCCACCTCCTTCCCCTTTCTGTCTATCCCTCCTGAATATTGAATATCCCTGGATGTTCAGCTCCCAGCCTTGGTCACCCTGGAGCCATGTCTCCGTGATCCCAACTATATCATAGTCATTAATAGCGATCTGCACATTCAACTCATCCACCTCATTACGAATGCTCCTTAAGAATCCCTTAAGAAATGTATATGTTTGTATAAGATCCCTTCTCAACCTTGTAAACTCCAGTGAATACAAGCCCAGTCAACGCTTTATTTCATCATATGTCAATCCCACCATCCTGGGAATTAACCTGGTGAACCTATGCTGCACTCTCTCAATAGCATAAATGGCCTTCCTCAAATTAGGAGACCAAAACTGCACTCAATTCTCCAGTGTTCTCTCACCAGGGCCCTGCACAACTGCAGTAGGACCTCCTTGCTCCTAAATTCAAATCCTCTCACAATGAAGGCCAACATGCCATTAGCTTTCTTCACTGCCTGCTATATCTGCATGCTTACTTTCAGTGACTGATGTACAAGCACACCCAGGTCTCGTTCCACCTCCCCATTTCCTAATCTGACACCATTCAGATAATAATCTGCCATCATGCTCTTGCCACCAATGTGGATAACCTGTAGCCTGAGACAGTTCACATGTCCCCCACCCGTCCCCGCATGCCTTGCACTCCTCCTCGTCCCCCCACTAACCACGGGGCTTCACCTACCGCACGTTTCCCCTTTCGGGCACCACAAGCCTCTTTCGTGCCATTCTCGCCTCCAGGCTCTCCGTCTCATCTCTCAGGAGAGGGAGGGGAGGGTTGGGTCTGCACGCGCTCGGGCCGTGTTAGTAGACCACCAGACAGATATGGCGAGTATGTTTAACTCCATGGTATGGGTGCCCTTTCCACATTTAATCTTTATGGGGAAGGATGTAGATTGATGATGCATGTGAACCAATCACACATAAGCCAGCATCACTAGCACTTATACTAACACTGGTTTCCAGCACCGCTGGTCTGAGCAGCCAGGATGCACTGATAACCCATCGTCCTTAACGCTGTTAAGTTTCAGTGCTGATTAAAAACGTGTTTAAATCATACACTGTCTCTGGTGCCTAGATTTAGGTTAAGGATTAAGAGTTCTAGAGGGGATCAGAAGGGGAACTTTTTAACCCAGTTACAAGCACCTGGAATACAATGCCAGAGAGTGTGGTGGAAGCAGACTTGCTGACAGCATTTGCGTAGTGTCTAGCTAAGCACTTGGATTGCCTAGGTACTAAACCCAATGGGACAAATGCCAGAAGATGGGAATAATATTCACAGGCCAACATGGACCAAATGGTCTATTTCCTCACTTTATGAATCTCTGAACCTCGCTCTATGAACCTCGAACAGAACTGTGGACCCCACATGACTTTTTCTTACTTTAACATGTCTGTCTAATCTAATGGCTCTTTACTTCTGTTCTTTGTAAAGACGGCATAATGTAATGCATATTCATTCCCCTTACATCATCTTGTGTTTCTCCTTGCACTTAATACCTTAATATCATTAGACATCTATCCAATTTATAAACCAACCCCTATATCCTAGTTCCTTACAGCCTTCCTCAATCATATTCCCCATCTTATAAATGGGTTGAATTATTAATGTAGAAAATGTTGATTATGTTTTCTCACTGAAACCAACTAAAAGCTCTCCCCCGATTAGAAACTTTATTAATTTATTAATGTTGGATGGTGGTGTTTTAGGAGGTTGAGGAAAATGTTGGTGTTAATCTAATTCCAAGAGAACGTAACTTAAAAGGTAAGAATGTCCAGGTAATCGCGAATTTATCTATGTACTTGCTATGACTAAATCATAATTAAGTGTGTTGAATAGATGTCCATAACAACTGTACATTTTATGGCCATGGATTAGGCTTGTCAGGCAGAGAATGTTTTTATCAGCAATTTTGCAACAGCAAGTGAAAGAACTTATAATAAAATGAAATCATGTACATTGGAACTAACGTATGAAAAAACATTAACCGGCTCCTGGGAAGTTTCTGCACCATTTAATTTTAGACCAAAGTAAGCCTCATCTTGCATTAACTTTATTGTTTGCTTATGTAAGCCCCATAATGCATTTGGTGCCAATTGGGGACCAAAAGAAAAGGCCTGTCCTGGCAATCGCTTGTATTCTTTCCTAAATTTCCTATTAAATACTGAAAGATAATCATTTATATATCACACAAGATCAAACACTGTAACATTAGAAGTCAGGGTCTGAAGACCACAACTAGTTCCTTACAGTCCAGTGTGACCTCTATATAAAAGTACAAATGCTCATATTTTAAATCTTTAACTTGTTCAGTGCTGTTGGATCATTAGCACAGTCAATGACTGGACAAATGTTTTTGCAGCATTACACTTCAAACTGCTAGTCACTGTACAATGACAAACTTACTTTGCACTACATCAGTTAGGCTCTTGAAAAAATAAAATAATATTCATGAGCTTAAGATTGAGATAATCATACAGGTTTGTTTTATAAAACAATTGGCCATGGACTTGCATACACATGTTGCAGCTGGAAGTTGCAGGATTTTTGCCAGCAACCGTGAAGGATTGCAACAAGACTGTCCCTGACTCCCTATGAGGAGAACTTGGAAATGAGGTTCCCTTGCACCTGCTGACCTTGAATTTTAGATTATGGGTGATTTTTTTTTGGGGGGGGGGGGGGGGGAAGGGAGAGAACATTGCTTTGAGTGGCATCTTGGAGCATCATTGGGCGATAAACCATCACGCTTTACCAGATCATAGCCAAGGACAAATCAAAATCAAATTACACCTAGCCCCAGCATCAGTTAGTTGCTGCTGGTGTCTGCACAGGCAAAGTAAAATACAGTATCTGGAACAAATTGAAGATTGGACATTACCATGTTCCACCATGCTGGCTTTGGTAGATAGAGTAGAAAGCTACTTTTTTTGGTGGACAGCACCAGAGATCATTAGTTGTATTTTAAAATTAAAAGGAAAATGGAGGAGAAAATGTCACTGAAGAATATTATACCGGAAATAAGAGTTAAACAACCACAGGACATATACTTGACGTATGACATATACTTGAAGTTAATACCCACTTAGCTCACCAAAAAAAAAAAAATTACATAATGTGGGACAGCTATTTCTCCCTCCCCTCCCCCCCTCCCCTCAAAGCCGGCACAGCGACAAGTCAGGGGCTCCTTCAGTGTTCGAAAGATTCTGGAGCTAAGAAATATGGCTCCAAAACTCGTGCTCCAAACATTTTGCAGAACAAAATAAAAATGATCATGTTTGATGCAGTATCTATCAAGGGTGTTCACCCTACAAACTTTGACATTATTTTTACAATGGCGACTCCACCCACAACATCTGATGTTTTTTGTCCCATATAATGATCAGTAATCTGGCATGCAGACAGAGATCACTGGCAGCAACAATGCAAACATGAAACATGAAAAAAAAAATCATAACATTTCCATATCCCTCCCAAAGTCTCAATCAAAGAGAGCACTCGCCGCCAAAAAAATAACTTGGTTCCAAACCCAAACTTATCCTCTCCTTAAATCCAAGAGCATGTCATCCCAGTCTTGACTTTGGAAGTTGTCTTAAACAAGAGAGGCAGCAAGTTGACGAGGGTTAACAGAAGCACAATAAACGATTAAAAGAGTTACTGTTTGTAATAGACTTCTAACCGACATACACTATAAACCCACCGACTCCCATGGCTATCTGAACTACACTTCTTCCCACCCTGCTTCCTGTAAGGACTCCATCCCCTACTCCCAATTCCTCCGTCTACGCCGCATCTGCTCCACGGATGAGGCGTTCCACACCAGGACATCTGAAATGTCCTCACTATTCAGGGAACGGGGGTTCCCCTCCTCCACCATAAATGAGGCTCGCACCAGGGTCTCTTCCATACCCCGCAACACTGCTCTCTCTCCCCATCCCCGCACTCGCAACAAGGGCCGAGTCCCCCTAGTCCTCACCTTTCACCCCACCAGCCGTCACATACAAAAAATAATCCTCCGTCAGTTTCGCCACCTCCAACGTGACCCCACTACTCGCCACATCTTCCCATCTCCCCCCATATCTGCCTTCCGCAAAGACCGCTCCCTCCATAACTCCCTTGTCAATTCTTCCCTTCCCTCTCGGTCCACCCCCTCCCCGGGCACTTTCCCTTGCGGCCGCAGGAGATGCAACACTTGTCCCTTTGCCTCCCCCCTCGACTCCGTTCAAGGACCCAAGCAGTCGTTCCAGGTGCGACAGAGGTTTACCTGCATCTCTTCCAACCTCATCTATTGCGTCCGCTGCTCTAGATGCCAGCAGATCTATATCGGTGAGACCAAGCGGAGGTTGGGCGATCGTTTCGCCGAACACCTCCGCTCGGTCCGCAATAACCAAGCTGACCTCCCGGTGGCTCAGCACTTCAACTCCCCCTCCCACTCCGCCTCCGACCTCTCTGTCCTGGGTCTCCTCCATGGCCACAGCGAGCAGCACCGGAAATTGGAGGAACAGCACCTCATATTCCGTTTGGGGAGTCTACACCCCCGGGGCATGAACATCGAATTCTCCCAATTCTGTTAGTCCTTGCTGTCTCCTCCCCTTCCTCAGCTCCCCTGCTGTCTCCTCCCACCCTCCAGCCTTCTGGCTACTCCTCCTTTTCCCTTTCTTGTCCCCACCCACCCCCACCCCCGATCAGTCTGAAGAAGGGTTTCGGCCCGAAACGTTGCCTATTTCCTTCGCCCCATAGATGCTGCTGCACCCGCTGAGTTTCTCCAGCTTTTCTGTGTAACCTACTGTTTGTAATAGCCTGGTTTAGAATGTTAAGGCAGCAATCTGGATGAATCTGGATTGAGAAATCTGGAATGAAACACATGCTTGCATTGTATCTTATGGAAGCAATGACCAAGCTAACCACTTGGAGATGGCAAAAAAACAAAAAACAGGAACTAACTGTAAAGTACCCACTGAGATTGGACCTCATTTAACTTTTGGAGATAACACAGGGACAAATACATTCGCAAATGTTCATGTAACAAAGAACAGTAGGATAAGAGTTCAAAAACTTCCCACAGCTGGCTTTCAGCACTTTATTGCCTACTCCTCCCCTTCGAGAGCCTACCTATGTCATTAACATGTTAACTTGGCATATTGGCACCACGTGCAATTGTTTGAGCTGAGAGAACAAACATTTCACACATGTACAGTTACCCATTTATGAAACCATCCAGAATGTTTCACTTGATCACCATTACACAAAACCGAAATCCCAAACAAACCGACAAAAGTGCACAAAAATGCAATGTGGAGTTCGCAATCTCCAAATAACACAGAATTTCACAATCAGAGCCAAGCTCCCAAAGTTAAATTAGTGCAATAAAACTGGTATCCATAAATAATGTGTTACACAAGCCTTTCAGGTGAGAAGATTTAAGAATAAGTGGTACACCATTTAGAACGGAGATGAGGAAACACTTTTTCACACAGAGTTGCGAGTCAGTGGAAATCTCCACCTCAGAGGCTGGTTCTCTGGATACTTTCAAGAGAGAGCTAGATAGGGCTCTTGAAGATAGCGGTCAGGGGATATGGGGAGAAGGCAGGAACGGGGTACTGATTGTGGATGATCAGCCATGATCACATTGAATGGCGGTGCTGGCTTGAAGGGCCGAATGGCCTACTCCTGCACATATTGTCTATTATCTAAAATTCCTTCCAGCCAAAGATTGTTTTCCTCATCTCAGCCCACAATGGCTTATCCCCTATTGTGAGTACAAAACCCCCGGTTCTAGACTCCTTAGCCTGGGGAAACATTCCCCTGCTGTCTGCCCTGGGAAATCATCAACAATTCTCTGAATTATCTCAGATTTCCAGCTTTTGCAGTTTTCTTTGATGTTATATGCCTGCACATATTCCATACCCCTCCATTTCCACATGCCTACCCCAAAGTCTCTTAAATGCCACTATCGTATCTGCCTCAACTACCACCCCAGCAGCACGCTCCAGGCACTCTGTGCAAAAAACTAAATGCCCCCACACATTTCCATTACCCTTTTCACCCGAAAGCTATGCCCTTTCATATTTGAACTTTCCACTCAGGGAAAAATATTCTGGCTGTTTACCTTATCCATGCCTCTCATAATGTTATATGCTTTTATCCGGTCTTCCCGCAACCTCCAGAATTTCAGAGAAAACAATCAGTCTGCCTAACTTCTCACAGTAGCCAATACCCCCTGATCCAGGCATCTTTCTGGTAAACCACCTCTGTACCCTTTCCAAAGCCTCCACATCCTTCCTGTGGGTGACCAGAACAAGTTTAGTTTATTATCGTCACATTTACAGAGGTACAGTGAAAGGCTTTTTTCTTGTGTGCTGATTGAAAATGATTACAATCAAGCTGTCCACAGGTACACATGTAGGATAAGGGAATAACATTTGGTGTAAGATAAAGTCCAATAAAGTCTGACAAAAGACCAATCCATTCTGTGGATAGACACAAAATGCTGGAGTAACTCAGCAGAACAGCCAGCATCTCTGAAGAGAAGAAATGGGTGACATTTCGGGTCGAGACCCTTCATCGATCTCTGTGTACAGACAATTCTGCTATAACACACTTTTCCATAAACCCTCCAACTGTACGACCACATCCTTACCCAGATGACATCTCCTCAAGGTATGCCTGCTTTGAAGAAGTTCTCCACCTCTCTCCGGAGACAGTTTCACAACCTCCTCTCTAACTGCACACCCTCTGTGATCCCCCCTGTCCTCCAACTGTACGACCACATCTTTACTCAGACTCGATACCGCAGCCACATTTGCTTCCCTCCCCGTGGCTCAGCACTTCAACTCCCCCTCCCATTCCCAATCCGACCTCTCTGTCCTGGGTCTCCTCCATTGCCAATGAGCAACACCGGAAATTGGAGGAACAGCACCTCATATTCCACCTGGGTTGCTTGCGTCCGGATGGCATGAACGTTGAATTCTCCCAGTTTTGCTAGCCCTTGCTGTCTCCTCCCCTTCCTTAACCCTCGAGCTGTCTCCTCCCATCCTCCCCGCCCTCGGGCTCCTCCTCCTCCTCCCTTTTTCCTACCTTCTCCCCCCCCCCCCCCCCCACCCCCCCATCAGTCTGAAGAAGGGTTTCGGCCCGAAACCTTGCCCATTTCCTTCGCTCCATAGATGCTGCTGCACCCGCTGAGTTTCTCCAGCATTTTTGTGTAGTTTCCATAAACACTAATTGGATATAAAGCTCTCAAGTAGTTAACACTATTTGCATGACAAGCCCCATATTTTCCATAACAGGATTTTGATCAGGAACTAGAAAAGCAATTAATGTTACTTTGGAAATTGATAAGCCGAAAAAGTCGCCTTGGGGGAAAAAAAAAACTGTTTCCATATAACTTCCCTGCAGTAACCAGACACCATTGTCTCTCAAGAACACTGCTGCTGGTTTAATCGTGTGGCCTTTGAAATCAACAAGCAATTGCTTCTATTTGACATTTGCCCCAGGATATTCTGTTGAACAAAGTAACACATAGTCTGTAGTACCTTTAGCTTGCAGTAACAGGTATAAACATACTTTTCTAAAAAGCCCTTTGATTTTGAAAGTCCTGCAGAAAAAATAGCTTTGTCGTTGGGAGTCTAAAACTAACCCCAAACCCCACGCCCGTACAAAGCTTTTCAAAAAGGGGAGTGGTATGACAGGATTACAAATATTTTAATGTGTACGCGCTGCACACATCACAAGCGCGAAGCGTGAAGTCTCTCGATGCCAGGGTCCAGGGCCCTTAAGCGGGCCCTGGATGCTCAGGGGTTTTAGATGCTCTCTGATGCATTCCAAGCCTTATTTTGAAGCATTTTTGCACCAAATTTATGACCAATATTTCAGAAATTAACAGGAATTTGAGAGGTAACTTTTTCACACAAAGGATAGTGGGTGTATGGAACAAGCTGCCAGAGGAGGTAGTTAAGGCTGGGACTATCCTAATGTTTAAGAGACATTTGGACACGTGCATGGATAGGACAGATTTAGATGGATATGGGCCAAACGCGTGTGAATGGGACTAGTGTAGATGGGACATGTTGGTCGCTGTGGGAGGCGAGGGCCTGACGGGTTCAGATTCAGTCGTTCCCGATTCTGCCCGGCAACGGGAGAACGGTCTCTTCCCCCCCGCCAGGTCGGAGAAACTGAGTTTGCCACCCAGGATAAGAAACAGACTCCCCCTCCTGCAACGCAACAATCCACTACTTACCCAGCGTAGACACGAGGCATTGAGGAGATCTCTCCTTGTGTGGAACAAAGGCTCCTCTAGTATCATTAGTGTGGAGTGAAAATTGATCTGATCCCGCCCGGACCCACTACGCACGCGCGGTGAGACAGCATCATGTTATGTCCCTACTGTGTCACTGGCTTCCCCCAACTGCGTAGGCACAGATGGTCACGATTTGTTTTCAGCCAGTGGGCCAGAGCCAGCATTTCGGGCAAACGCTGATTGCGCTCCAATTTTTTTTTCCTCGGGAATTTTTCTTACTCTGTGAAAAAGGGGTGAGGTGCAACCGCACCCAACGCACCCCCCCCCCCCCCCCCCTTCGGATGGCCATGAACCCTGTTTTCCCAATTGACAACTGTTTTACCGGCACATTTTTCTACAAGACAAGATATCTTAGGAACGCAATGATCACGTTAAAGTAGCACAAAAGCTGCCATCTCAAGAACCAGTGCAATGACTTCACCACACTCCTTTCAAGGTAATGTTAACACATTTATATTCCAGGTGCAATTTGGACGGCCATTAAAATTTCAGCAAAATCTTGACGTCAAATCCTCTCATAATAAAACACAACATTCCATTTGCCTTCAGAACGCTCACTGCACCGTTCACATTAGTTTACAGTGCCTTGTGCACAGAGACACCCCAAGACCATGACTGATTCCCCATTTAAAAATACTCTGATTTTCTATTTTATGAAGTGAAGTGAATGACCTCACATTTTTTCTACATTATATTCCATCTGCCTCGCTCTCACCCACTCACTTAGCTTGTTTATATCCTCTTGAGGCCTCTCCACGTTCTCCTTCCTACTCGCAATCCCACCTGGTTTAGTTTCATTAGAAATCAGCTAAATCATCAACATGATTGTGCATGGTGGTCTAAGCACTGATTCCAGAGAATCATCTCAAAACCTCAAAAAAGTTTATTAAAATAACCATTCCATCTATTAATTCTCTAACCACCACATTCTGCACTATGGGATGTAGATCATTATGTTGCAGTCTTCCTAATTAGTCACATACATTTTTTTCAAACTAATACAAATTCCTTTCTATCTTCATTCTCAAGCATTTCTGGCAGGTTTTTACATCTTTTATGAAATATTAGGCAAGTGAAGACGTGGAATTGGGAATCATATTTCAAAATCTAACAATGTGAAACAGCTCATAAAAGGGCAACACATGGTTAAGTTTATAAACAAAAAGGAGAAACGATACAACAAAAAAGTCATTAAATGGGAAAAGGCTCAAATGGTTTTCCCCATTGTACTCTTCCCACCAAGTTAGTCTGTATTTTAATCCTTTAGTTTTCATATGGCTATGGAAAGTGAGATTTCATGCCCAAAAATCTTCCTGTTAATAAATTCCAATCTTTCAAGTTAATGCCTAATAAACAGTCAATTCTCCAATGAAGAATGACTAATGGCTCCCTTATTGTCTTGTGTTAATCTAAAAGTTGGAACATTTTCCACAGTCATTCCAAGCTACAATCCAATATAATGAAAAACATTAAAATCCAGGGCAAAACACATTGTTCTAATTTTAAATGTTGTTCTTCAACAGAAAAAGAAAGATACTGCTGTCCTTATTCTATCTTAAATCTACTAATGATGTTCTTGTTCACAGATGATCAAAGGGTGTGCAGATGTTGATGGTTAACTTCAGACATCCAACTTTGCTCAGTAGTTCTTAAGAAATGGAAAGTGTTCCAAGTTTAAAGGCCTCTTCATGGACTTCATTACCAAGGGAGAGTGCTAAGTTGTAAGGCAGTTCGATAGAAATTTATTTTGTGCACCTTCGTGCACAAAATAAATATGGAGATTACTTCAAAAAAAAGTAATCTCCATATTGGAGCTTGATAAATGATCAGGCATTGGTTGAAGAGTTTCCCCATTTGACCAGCTGATAGCAAGACACAAACAGAAACGTTGTCAGAAGGTACAATACTGCATTAAGAAACATTGAGAAGACTGTTGGAGCAACAATACCAACTCCGATCTACAATGCCCAAAGGCCAATTGGTAAGAATTTGTTTGCCTGCCTACTATTGTGAAGCAGATGTAAAATGGGGACAAATAAGTGAGGGCAGCCAAATTCGAGAACGATTTGAGAGTCCCTCTCACCAACGATAAAAAAAGTGGAAAACCTCATGATACATTGGCAAAAAGTAATCACAGCCCTCCCGTACATTGAGACACCAGGCACCTGAATACATTGGAAGTGCTCCGAGTCTGAAGAATATTAACACATTGTTGCAATCAACATCTTACAGTTTTGAGATCCAAATAACACTGTCTGCTCTGATGGGTAGACAGTGTAGGAGCCATTGCTAAAGAACACTGCCAAAACAAATTACTCCAAGCTTTGTCACAGCAACAGATCATCTGGTGGACTGATTTACTCAAAACCTCCTTGAAAGAATGTAACATTTTTGCCGCCTCATTGCAACTCCTGGCACATGACCAATCAAAATGGCGTGGGGAACATTGGCCTCTATAGATAGGTGTGGAAACAGGCCCTTCAACACACCGAGTCCGCGCCAATCAGCGATCACCCCATACACAAGCACTATGCTACACACTAGGGACAATGTACAGAAACCAATTGACCTCCAAGCCCGTAGGTGTCTGGAGTGTGGGAGGAAACTGGAGCATCAGGGAGAACACAAACTTCGTACAAACAGGATTAAACCAGGGTCTCTGGCGCTGCAAGGCAGCAACTCTACAGCTGTGGCACTGTGTCGCTAGGAGGACAACAAGAACGTGAAATTTGTAGTCTCTTCATTGGGAATATGTGGAATGACAGTGAAAAATGGTGAAAGGATTGGACCATCTCCAAAACTATCCCATTTACATTTATCCCCACATGAAAATAGTCAGTGGGTCCCACAGTGGACTCATCAACCACTCCAGATCTTGTGGAAATGGAGTGGAAGTAAGTGATCTTCAATTCTCAAAAGATATCGGAAGAAATGCAGTACGAGGTACTATCCTAAACTAATTCTCTAAACAAAGGAGATTTAATGTAGACCCTACTGTTTAAAAATATACTGTTTGTAAATATCAAAAGATAATTGCCCAATTATTTTGGTACTAAAATGAATTCACAAATGGACCATTGGAGGAAACAGGAAAAAATACATTAACAAGAGTCTGAATCACTTTGATCATGCTTTTAAAATTAAGAGCACCATTCAAACTAAATGCATTTGTTAAACAGCACTTTCTGCCTCAATAATATTGGCTTTATTATGGCAAACTTTCCAACCATATGTCATTGCCAGCTGAGATTTACCAACACAATGTGCCAAACAGCATTGGTGTGGAAGATTCCATCCATCATGTTGCAGGTTCTTGAGGTTCGTCAGAATGTCCAAAATAAAACCATTTTGGAGTCTAATGCAATGCAAACATCCTGAAAACCAGAAGCATGTTATTGGCAAAAGTTTGGAAGCAAGTTCTGCTCCTATAAAAACACAGATGATCCCCATGTTATTAAAAAGGGGGTGGGGGGGGGGGGGGGGGGGGGGGCGCGGAGGGCTGGCTGTGTCCCTAGAAAACAGTCACCCATCAAGTAGCGAGTTACTTTTCCTTCCCTCCTCACATACACAAATAAATTTGACAGCAGTGAATTTTATTCCAAATCTCGAATTTTTGGGTCACAATTTGGATTCTGCATGGGTGAATAAATGTGTTGCCTGAAAGGTCAGAGAACTCGAGGGTTGGGGGGCCCTGTACTGGAACAGGAGTGTTAATATAAAATCTGTTAGTAAATACAATGCACTCCCTGATTCCATCAAAAATGATTGCATTTTACAAGTAAATAAGCAAATTCCAAAGCATCATTTGCTTCCAAGAAAGCTGAATGTTTATGGTAACTATGGGAATAACAACCAAATACATGGTCTTAGTAAATTTTGAACACTGAATTAGTTAGATTAGTATTTGAAAAGTCAATAGGTTCTGGCTGACAACAAAATATAGTGCATTCACTATTGTTGGAGGAAGAATTGCCAAGAAAAAGCAATGCATTCTTCAGAATGAATTGGCTTTATTTATTAAATGAAATGCGTTAGCAGTTACTAGGTGATGATATTTAACTCGGTCACAAATTGAAACTCGGTCACGAAGTTAAAGAAAGTGAACCAGACTGCTCAGGTACCTGGTGTCAAGTTCATTCATATATATATTGAACAACAGCATGTCTACTACTACTGATTTCCATGTTCCTCCAAGAGAGGGAATCTGGTTTTCTTCATACGCAGTCTCTCTGCAAGATCGCGAGGGGGAGGCCACGGCTCTCATTCTGCTGTGAATCAACTGAAATGTAAGTCTGCAATGTACTTGAATAAATGATTTGTTAGCCCTTAGTGAAGATGAAATTAGTTGTTTGGCTTGCCCTGTGCTTTAAAACTGCAATGGCAATGGAAATGAAATGCAATCAGCTGTTTCATGTGATCATGGCTGATCGCCCCCTATCAATAACCCATGCCTGCCTTCTCTTGACTTCTATATCCCTTGACTCCACTAGCCCCTAGAGCTTTATCTAACTCTCTCTTAAATCCATCCAGTGACTTGGCCTCCACTGCCCTCTGTGGCAGGGAATTCCATAAATTCACAACTCTCTGGGTGAAAACGGTTTTTCTCACCTCAGTCTTAAATTTGAAAGTGCAATGGTAATGGAAATTAAGTGAAAATGCAATCAGATGTTTGGCTTGGCCTGCCCTGTGCTTGAAACTGCAATGGCAATGCAAATGAAAATACAATCAGCTGTTTAGCCTGCCCTGTGCTTTGAAAGTGCAATGGCAATGGAAATTAAGTGAAAATGCAATCAGCTGTTTGGCTAGGTCTGCCCTGTGCTTGAAACTGCAATGCAATTGGAAATTAAATGAAATTCATTAATTGGCCTACCTGAAACCACTAATTTCAGTCCATATGGCTCATATTAGCCGAGAAACCAGTCCCTTATGCCCAATATGCCCGTATTAGCCCAGGAGTATTTTGGCCTAAAAGGCCCGGACCAGGCCAGGAAAAGTGCATTTCACTGAGATTTCACTGAGATCTTTTAAAGAGCCCCTTCGGCCCATCAGGCCTATACTTGCCCAGGAGTCCCTTCGGCCCATCAGTAAGTATTCCCCCTGCAAGTATTAAACCTCACCCCAGTATTTTTCTCCCTCCCTTTATTTGCTCCCTGTGAGATCCAGACTAGGATTGAATTTCCTCCTTCATTGCTGTGATCTGCAGAAAAATATGAAAAATGTCTAAAATTGATTACACACACACACACACACACCTGTTTTGGGGAGAATTTTTGGCAGTTTCTGAGCTGCAAGCCCACCAGGCCCTAGTGACTGAGGTGCCAGTCCACCAGGCCCTAGTGACTGAGGTGCCAGCCCAAGAATCCATTCGGCCCCTGGAACCCAGTCCCTTAGGCCCACAACACCCATGCTAACACTCCAGAAGGCACCCCCACCACCAATATTGGAATTGGTGGAGAGGTGGTATATTGCGTTGGGGGACCATCCCTCCCGTGTGAACATGGGACCCAACGGGTCCCACTTAGTCTAGTATTTAACAAAATCTTAATCCTAACACTTCAATCACTGCTACACCATACAATTTGTAAAACCTAATTTTCTACGTGACTGTTGATAACTATTCTAACTACAAGGTGCAAGAGTTATTTCAAAGTCTGTATGGGACTATTGTAGTCTAGTGTAGTCTATTGGATATTCTGTTAAAGCAAAGCTCCATATGTGCTCTCTCATGTAAACGCAGAATATCTTACTGCATTAATCCAAAGAGGAGAACATCCTGTCATGTTCTGGGAAATAATGATGCCGCAATCAACATTATCACATTTTGGTATTTTTAGCTTTCAGCAAAATAGGCTGCTGTGTTTCCACCCACCAACAGTGACTTTCAGAAGTATCTCATTAAGAAAAATAAATTTTAGAACATCCCACAATGGAATGTGCAAGCCATTTCCATCAATTTTTTTTACCACTACTTCATGGCCTGTTTTAAAGCATCTCCCAACACCCCTCTGACCAGGAGGAGGGGGGAGGGGGGGGAGGAGGGGGAGGGGGAGGGGGGGGGGAAAGGGGGGAGAGAGGGGGGGGGGGGGGGAAGGAAGAGCTGAGCAGCAAACTCGTCTAAACTCGCAGATTAGGTCGGCGCAGTGGGACAGCCCCTTAAGTCGAACAGGGAACTGAAATCACTTGATTTTAGATAGGTAGATCAGAGGGAATCATTAGTATCCAAAGGATGAAGACATTTTCCCCAACATTTTACTGGTCATTATTGCAATGTCGCTTAGATGTGATGGTAATTTTTAGATGTGGTGGTAATTTTGCTTAGATGTGGTGGTATCGAGAATAAGAGTCAAATCAAGTCAAGAGAGTTTATTGTCATGTGTCCCAGATAGGTCTGAAGAAGGGTTTCGGCCCGAAACGTTGCCTATTTCCTTCGCTCCATATATGCTGCTGCACCCGCTGAGTTTCTCCAGCTTTTTTGTGTACCTAGGACAATCTACCCAATGGCAGCGGAGGGATGAGTGTGTGGCCAGGATGGTGTGGGTCCATGATGATGCTGGCAGCCTTTTTGAGGCAGCGACTGCGATAGATCCCCTCGATGGTAAGAAGGTCAGAACCGATGATGGACTGGGCTGTGGTTACGACTTTTTGCAGCCTTTTCTGCTCCTGGACACTCAGATTGCCAAACCAAGCCTGGATGCAACCGGTCAGCATGCACTCTACTGTGCACCTGTAGAAGTTCGAGAGAGTCCTCCTTGGCAAACCGACTCTCCGTAATCTTCTAAGGAAGTAGTGGCGCTGATGTGCTTTCTTTATGATTGCATCAGTGTTCTGGGACCAGGAGAGATCTTCTGAAATATGAATGCCCCGGAATTTGAAGTTCGAATAAGATCTCGATACTATGGTTGAGTAGTCACAACAATGGGGCATGCAGTTCAATCCTTCCAAATGTGAAACCATGCATGTCACCAGGAAGAGGAAACCAGGCAAAACATCGTACAATATCCTTGGTACCACCCTTGAAGAATCCAAACAGACCAAGTATCTTGGCATCAAATTACAAAACGATCTACGTTGGATTGGTCAAACTCGTCATGCAACAGTGAAAGCACCAGGTGTCCTAAATTTCCTGAGACGCAACTTTCATCATTGTTCAACTTCTGTCAAGGAGAAGTTATACTTCACCCTCGTTAGATCACATTTGGATTACGCAGTTGCAGCATAGGATCCATACACAAATAGAAACATTTCTTCCATCGAACGTGTCCAAAGACAGGCAGCTCGATTTGTTACAAATACCTACGAGAAAGAAGCGAATGTTACCAAACTTCTGAATTCACTGGGGTGGAACCCTCTCCAAGACAAGACGTAAAGCTCACCGTTTGACTTGTTTTTACACAATGTTAAATGGTTAGCTCGACATGGATTACCAAACCTACACTAAACCCAAATCTATTAGGAGCAGACGAGGGCATTCGATCTAATTTGAGATACCAGCTACCAACACAGATGTGTACAGCAATTCATTCTTCCCCCGCACAATTAAAGCATGGAATATTCTTCACCCTACTATAGATACTCAACCAGACGCAACTAAATTAAGGTAGCTCTTCTTCTTCTTAAAGAATCCTTTTTTGCTTAAGTCCACCCTCCGCCACCTCCAGTTTAAATTCCATTTCGAATATTTTGGAGGACCAAATAACTCAGTTTTGCGCCGTTGCATAGTATTTATTGGCAATTCCAAATTCCTGGATCATCGGAGGTTGTGGGGAGACCTAGTCAGCCACAGCACGAAATGCAGCACAGATG
The DNA here is from genome assembly GCF_028641065.1 of Leucoraja erinaceus. Classification (NCBI taxonomy): domain Eukaryota; kingdom Metazoa; phylum Chordata; class Chondrichthyes; order Rajiformes; family Rajidae; genus Leucoraja; species Leucoraja erinaceus. The sequence goes on along the minus strand of NC_073377.1, from coordinate 53,254,594 downwards.
AACCATTCCCGCCTCCAAGCAGGACAGCGTCTAAGCCGCACCATCATCTCTCGCAGATGGACGGATGCCAACAGATGCTTTGTTCACATTTAAAAAATAATTCTTAATACAACTTACAGCAAATTATGAAACTATATTACGATTAAACAAAACTTTATAGAAAAGATGCCTTAGCAGTTGAGCGTAATCTAGGATTTAAATGAACCTTACTGCTGCTTTTATTTTAATAATCCAACAAATGCTTGCATCATGAACATTTTCAGTTTAGTGCTGGATATACTTTATTCTTGACTGCACAGTTCGGGAGATACAGCCTCAATCTGTAACTATTTATCTCAAAATTGAATAAAGTTTGTCCCCATTGACACTTATACCATTTTGTCAGACACACTTCAGTTAAAAATATAAATGAAGCGTAATACACAATACTTCATATGCTGAAAACAAAATGCTGGGAGAAAACTTATGGGTCAGACAGCATCTGTGGATGGAATTGGCAGATGACGTTTTTACATTGGGACCTTTCTTCAGACTGATGGAGTTGGGGGAGAAAACTGGAGAAGATGCGAGTGGGGCAAAGCCTGGCAAATAATAGCTTGATGCAGACAGGGGGGGGGGGGGGGGGGGGGGGGGGGTGGTGATTGGGGGGGGGGGGGGTGATGACCGAATTAAGCTACAAAGGCTGGAGGTGAAAGTGAAACAGAAGTGTTTCAGAAAAGAGGAGGAGTGAAATTTAAAGTTGGACCAAGGATACAAGTGGAAGGAGGCTGAAATATTTAGCAAATCATTACCACTTAAAGTACAGGCACATTAATGGTGATGTCAAGTGATTGAAAATTCATAATCATATCATCCCACATCTGTTGTATTTATTCGTCATTTATTTAGTTACGGTTAAACAGCCACTTTCAGTAGAAAGTAACCCGTGTCAAATTTTCAAGAATGTATCAAACTTCTACAAGGGCAGGACATTGCAACATTTCTCATGGGAAGAATCAGAATCAAATGTTAAAACTACTTTCTTCAATGAGCAGCATATTTCAAATATATAGATTGCATAAGGAAAAAAAATGAAATCCAAAAAGGACGTCATGTGCTGGATAATGAACATTGTAAAAATAAATCCCCAAATTGTACTAGCCATCCTCTGCATGGTTCTATTGGCTATATTACACGAAGGATAAGAGGGTGGGGGGGGGGGGGAATAGAATAGTAGAGATTGCTTCATGACTTTAAATATTTCCAAATCAAAATGGCATGCGAATTGGAGGTACCCTTGGGGGTTTAAGGGTTGGATATTTAATGTTCAAGGTTGCAATTTCAAAATGTGTTGCAGAATAAGCCCAAGCCAGTGGCTAAAATGCAGTTTACATGCAGTGAAAATTGAGTGAATGATTAGGGCAGTGGATGGAATGCCAATCACAAGGACTGCATTGGCCTGGATAATATCAAGCTTCTTGCAGGGTTTGTTATTCAACTGACAACACTCTCAACCTCTGACGCCAATACCATCTTTGTACAGGCTCAACAGCACTGAAAACCATGCAAATAGTCAGTGACAATGAGTGAGAAAACATGGTTGTGAAAGGGTTGAGAGCATTTCTCACACAGCAGCTTCCTGCATGTTGGAATCTAAATTAGAGCAAGACTTAAAGAGATTGTAAAACTCCCCTTTCAAATGAATTTTACTTATGGCTAAACAACTATTGTAAAGCTTACCCAGCTCTGCTCCATGCTGTGAAGTAAAAAAGGAAAGGAATTTTTATTCCAAAAATATCTTGCATTAAATGATTACAGTTACAAGTCCAGGAAAGAGTTTGTTTTAATAGCACAAAACAAACAGAAATGTTTACACTCCAAAAAAAGGGGAAAGAAAACACTGAAAGGCAATAATTGTAGAAAAAGCAAGGGAATGGGGGGGGGGGGGGGGGGGGGGGGGGGGGGGGGGGGGGGGGGATATACTGCCAAAAAGCAGGGGGAAATACATAGTTAAATTCTATGCAGGAGCAAGAATACTGCTCTTGAAAGTGACTGATGATGAAGGCTGAACAGATAACCAGGGAATGGATAGAATTTACATTTACTCCCCACAGGATTCCACAAGCAGAAAAATCACACAATACAGAGGCACAACGCCAAACATGAAATTCTATTAAAAGACAAAATGTTCACAGATATCACTGCACCATTAGTAAAATACTTTTCATTAAAGATTGTAGGAAAACACAAGTATGGTATTGAAATACACAAAAAAGCTGGAGAAACTCAGCGGGTGCAGCAGCATCTATGAAGTGAAGGAAACAGGCAACGTTTCGGGCCGAACCCCTTCTTCAGCTCCATAGATGCTGCTGCACCCGCTGAGTTTCTCCAGCACTTTTGTCTACCTTCGATTTTCCAGCATCTGCAGTTTCTTCTTAAAGACTCAGTGGGTTATCTGCCTCTCAACTCCAGGTGCAAAACCAGACTTAAAGCCACGGAAGAATAGATGCAAGATATTTCCTCCTCGGATTCTCACGACCCAAGTAGGAAGCAGGAAGAAATATCCAACCAGTTACCTGGATGAGTGCAGCAGCCACAATGCTCAAAGACATCCAGGCAAAACAATTTGTCTTGTTTATGGTCGTGCAAGGATCCTTCCACTCATCATGCAGAGCAGCAGTGATATCTTCTAATTCAAGTATTTACTGCAGTAATTCACCAAAGTAGCTTTCGTATCACCTTTCAGCCCTGATGCATCTACACACAAATAGGACAAGAGCAATATATGCACGGACACCACTACCTCCTACAACTTGTTCAAAATCTGTAATTCAATGTTTAATGCACTCCAGGAGCTCCATCATTAAAAACACTACAAGAAGGTGATTGATTGCCATCTCTATCTCAGGATAAAATTAACAAATACAATTTTATTTTTGATGGCACTGCCTTCTCCTTAGTGAAAATGGTCCCCAAGTGGATACTAGTAAGAATGTGTATTCCAGAAGTGAATAAATGTACAACTACTTATCACTAATTGAACGCCATAGCAATGCTGTGATAATGGCATAAGAACACAAGAGATAGAGGCCAACAATAATTGACAATAAGGATAGATTAAATTAACATAATCAGCTCTCCTTCCATAATATTGTAATTACTTCTACTCAGAGATACAAAAAAATTCAGAACAAGCAGGGCCAAATCCAAGGGTAGCAAATACCTCTGTAGTCAAGAAAATTGCTGAATATTTGGAGATATCCAAAAACTACAATCAGTGCCTACCCTATTCACCAACTCTGATGTAGCCATGGCTCCAACTACACTAAATATCCAACTCTTAGTTCAGTAGGAGCAACTAGAAACAGCATTAATGCTGGTCACATCCTAATGACCATACCAACGTGCAAAGACTGTCTGAGATTAAGGAGGAGATGTTGGGGCTCCTGAAGAACATGAAGGTGTCCAAGTCCCCAGGACCTGATGGGATCTACACTGTTATTGAGAAAGACAAGTGAGGAGATTGTGGGAAAGATCTTCGTGTCTTCACAGGCAAGATCCCAGTGGACAGGAGAGTCGCAAACATTGTTCTTTTATTTAAGATGGGAAGTAGAGAGAATGCAGGGAATTATAGGCCGGTAAGTTTCATGTCAGTGGTAGCGAAGCTGTTGGAGAGGATTCTTCAGGATATGATGCGCTCCCATTTGGCGATGAATAGTTTATTAGGGACTGTCAGCATGGCTTTGTACACAACAGGTTATGTCTTACTAACTCAATTGAGCTTTTTTTGAAGAGGTGACAGAGGTGATCGATGAAGGTACGGCAGTGGATGATGTCTACATGGATTTTAGTAAGGCATTTGATAATGTCCTCCATGGGAGGCTGACCCAGAGGATTAAGATGCACAGGATTAACAGTGACTTGGTCGAAAGTATTTAGAACTGATTGCCGATAAAAGACAGGGTGTTGTGTTGAAGGATAATATTCAGACTGGATTTTTGTGACAGGGATCTGTGTTGAGTCTGCAGGGATCTGTGTTGAGACCTCTGTGGTTTGTGATGTACATATATAATTTAAACTTAGACAGGTTGGTTAGTAAGTTGTGAATGATACCAAGATTGCTGGAGTTGTGGACTGTGAGGAAGGTTTGTGAAAAGGATACAGCGGGATATAGAACAGCTACAGAAATGGGTGGAGAAATGGCAGATGGAGTGCAATCCAAGTAAGTGCGAGGTCATAGAGTGTCATACAGCACAGAAACAGGCTCTTCTTTTCACTTCCCCACACCAACCAAGGTGCCCCAACTACACTAGTCCCACCAGCCTGTGTTTGGGCCATATCCCTCAAATTGTTTCCTGTACGTGCACCTGTAATATTGCAGTTTGGGAGGTCAAATGCAAGGAAAATCTACAATCAATAGCATGACCTTAACAGCACTGATGTACAGAGGGATCTTGGGGTCAAAGTTCATAACTCCCTGAAAGAAAGAGCATATGGAGTGGTAAAGGCGGCATATGGTATGTCTGCTTTCATAAGTCGGGGCATTGCTACAAGAGTCAGGAAGTCATGATGCAGCTTTATAGGACTTTGGTTAGGCCGCATTTGGAGCTTTGTGCACAGTTCTGATCGCCCCATTATGCCAAGGATGTGGGGTCTTTGGAATGGAAGCAGAGATGGTTTACCAGAATGATGCCTAGATTTGGGGACATTAGTTTCGACAGTGGTTGGAAGGCATGGATCATTTTCTCTGGAGCGCCGGAGTTCACAGGGAAACCTGATTATATAAAATGAGAGGTACAGATGGGGTACAGTCAGGATATTTTTCTCCAGAAAGGAAAAATCAAATATTAAATGGGGTTAGGAGGTAGATCAGCCATGATTGAATTGGGGAGTAGACTTGATAGGTCGAATGGCCTAATTCTACTCCTATTCCTTATGACATAGCTTTAAGGTGAGAGGGGCAAAGTTTAAAGGAGATGTAAAGGGCGAGTTTTTTAAAAATAATTTATTATACGCAGAGCGGCTGATGCCTGGAACGCACTGCCGCGGGTAGCGGCTAAGAGAAGTAAATAGTGGCATTTGGATTAGCATATGGATATGCATGGAATGGAGGGATATGGAGCATGTGCAGGCAGGTAAGGGATGGCATTATGTTCAGCTCAGATATTATGGGTCAAAGGGCCTGCTTGTGCTGTATATTTTAATATGTGTTCTATATTCTAAGAGATCACATATGCATGAACATCCAAACTGAAAAGCTACGAATTGCTTCTTTGAACATTATCCCAAGCAATGTTTATTCACTCATCAATGCCACCAGAAATGATTCATTGGGAATTTACAATTTATAGGAATATGTTCCTGGAAAACATTAGGAAGCAAAATTAAGTAAATCAAGAGGCTGAGAAAAATGCATTCTGGGCTTTTTTTTGCTGCAGTGTATTCCTGCAAATCACCTCTCGCAGTCATTCCTGCACATTCGGAACCTCACCACCTGTGCACGCTGCCCTCGGGACGGCTGCTATGGAGAGAAGGTTGCCCACCTCTTTGCAGAGTGTAGATTTGCAAAGAGAGTCTGGAGAGGTTTGCAAGGGTCCCTGTCACGGTTTATTCCCTACAGAGGACTCTGTAATTTACGGATTGTTCCCAGGGACGCATTCAGAGACTGACATCGAGGGCTGCTGGAAGGCCATCAACTCGGTGAAAGACGCTCTTTGGTCAGCCAGAGCTTTGTTGACCACTCAGCAGAGCGAGATGTCCGTTGGGGAATGTTGCCGACTGGCCCGCTGCAGACTGCAGGTGTACGTGCTGAGGGACGCACTGAAGTTTGGTGCAGCCAACACCAAGGCTCGGTGGGGGAGGACCACAGTCTAGGGTCCTCCCGCTGCTGGACATGGGGGACAGGGTGTGGTGGAGACGCACTCAAAATAAGGGAAGGGATTCCACGCCAGTGGGCCACATGAGTGGCAAGGGTGGGGGATACATTTGTGAAATTTGAGCAATGTATGTAAACAGTATTGAATGTTTTGTATAGCCTCCGAAAACGTTGGATGAATTCTTTGCACGGTTCAAGTATTTTGTGTGTGTGTGTGTGTGTGTGTGTGTGTGTGTGTGTGTGTGTGTGTGTGTGTGTGTGTGTGTGCAAAAGTTACAAAAGCTTGAAAGCGTGTTACCATTAGATTCAAGTACTGTTATCAGACTAATGAATGGTCCTCCCACAAGGCAAGGAAATAATCCTTGATCGCCAATCTATCTCCCTTGCACTTGTTTTAATCTGCACTTGCTCTGCACCAGTAACACTATATTCAGCACTCTGATTATTTTCTCTTTTGTACTACCTGATGTATGCATAGCACTCAAAACAAAGTTTTCAGTTTCAGTACACGTGACAATAATAAGCCAACACAGCCACAAACCCAGTTTTTTGCATATTATACTGTGCTGAACAACACCTTGCTCAACAAGGCATAAAAAAAAATTATTAAAAGTTTCTGCGTTTCACAAGGTGAAACGTGGCTACAGTAACAAGCGGTTACTAATTGATCTGACCCAACACAAAGTAATAAATAGCACTACCACTTTGCTTTTGTAGTGAATAGTTCATTATTCAAATTTACTATGCTGTCAGTTACACGACTATATAAAACATTGCTGTTTTACAGTCTACAGCAGGGGTCGGCAACCTAGGGCCCGAATGCGGCCCGCAACCCGAAATGATCCGGCCCGCAGGAGGATTTCCCCCCCCCGTAATCATCCGGCCCACCAAGTGCCCCGCTCCCCCCCGAGCGCTTCCACAAGCGTTGGCTGTACCGTATCCTGCGCAAAGCCGCCGGCACGGCCACGCACCTTCTGTCAACATGTTTAAGAAAGAACTGCAGATGCTGGAAAAATCGAAGGTGGTGAAATATGCAAGGATTGCATGAGGCTGCCTCACCCACTGAGTTTCTCCAGCATTTTTGGCTACCTACTGTGAACACGTGATTTGATGCCTGCCATCTGGGGCGGGATCCATGAGTACATGTGATAGATGTGGCTCGCCATCCGCTCACAGGCATGCGTTCCGGCCCCTAAGCAGAACAAGGTTACCGATCCCTGGCGTACAGGTAAGAAATAAGGATGTGCATTTCAAACTAGGCTATATTTGCAGATAGTCTAGCTTTCTTTTTAAATTTAAAGTTATGTGTGTTTCAATATGCTTATTCAGCTGTTATGCTGCATAAAACACAGATACAAATAATATTGGGGTAACTGCCTTATATACATGGCTATTTCCAGTTCTATACATACCAATTATATAATATGGAACATATCATACAATTACAGACGTCAGACCAAAATTGGCGAGAATAAAAATTATAGACAGCAGACAGGCAAACACGCTAAGACAAAAGGAAAATTACCAGCACATTTATGCCAGTAAATAAGCTTCCATTTTATCTGATCAATTGGTTATTGTGAAGGTTTAATGTGTGACAGGCTTTACTGCATACTTCCAATTAATGTCAGAACCAGTCAAGCATTCCACATCCATTTCTAATAGCAAACAAAAGTTTCACCTATTTCTAAGCCAGTCAAAGTCAGTCACTTTCAGCGCAAGATTACTTTCTACAGTCTGAGATTTCAAATCTGGTCCTGGCAAAACCCATTCCGTAAAACAAGCTGAATGAGGAAAAATGTTTCTTCAATTAAATAATCTCTTCCCTGCAGAAGGAAAACAAGTTTTAACCTTTTGCACCTGAAAACAAAACATGCTGCAATCAACACGACACTTTCAGCATCAATCATTGCATATACCCGATCGGCCGAAGTATTTCTAAAAAGCAGCAGTTGGCTGCGTGAATCCAACCAGCATTCAAATTTTTATCTCTGCCTAGCACAATTTCTGATACATGGAGGCTTCTGGAGTACATTCTTGGCTATACACAATGTGGATCGTTGCATCAAAAGAAGTTTGGTCAGTTTAATTAACATATTTCAAATTTCTTCATGGAATTAATCAGCACAAGGTTAACATTGGACTGTACTGGCGCATGCCCAGGCAGATGGAGAATGCATCCACATTGCAACACAATTATACATCAGACTGGGAGTAAAAATAAAAGGCAACTGGTAAAGTGCCAAAGGAATATTTGACTTAAACACACCTTACACAGGACCACTTATCCAAGCATATATATAAATGTATAACTAATGAGCCAAAAAACGGATTCAGCTGCAGAATAATCAATTGAAAATATTTGTTAAAACAGTGGGGCTTCTGACGTTGAAGCCTTTCTCAAAGGAAAGGACAGGAACGTTGCAGGAGTCAATTGTCTCCTTCTGTGGGAAGTTTACAATTAATGAAGTATTTTAAATCACCATTGGTTCCTGAACTTCAGAAACCCACAAACACGTTTGTTCCCAATGTTTTTCTTTGGCTCCTAAAGCTATAATTTAGTCGTAGTCAAATGCTTCAGGAATAAATCCAATAAATACAAATTCCTAGAAACAAAAAGACATAAACACCAGGACTGAAATGAGAAAGCTCATTCCAATTTAACTCTTGCCTCGCTTGCCACACTATTTTTTACATGAACTGTATAGAACTAAAATGCTTGAGCTTACTAGTGTCTCCTTTGTAAAGAATGAATCAAACAACATTCCTGTCACAAATGCATTGCAAAGGGTTTCTTTTAAATGCTTGTGCTAGCGATGGCAAGGATAAACACATTTTCAAATTGGTCTGTAAAGTGGCCATGGAGAAAGGACAGGAATTTCACAGATCATGAAAAATGAAAATAAACCTTAAATGTAGAAGTTAAACAGCTATTCCGAACCTTCCCTCCCTCTCCACTATAGGTACATCGTTGAGAAACAATTATAGGGCAACATAATTTCTTATTGAGCAATTATTTCAACGTCGCCATTGGAAATGAGCTGCCAGAGGAAACTATAGAAACAGATCCAATTATGACTTTTACCCGATATTTAAACAGATATGAATAGGAATGTTTCATAGGGCTATGGGTCAAATGCAGGCACATGGGACTAGCCCAGTATGCCAACATGGCCAGTATGGACAAGGTTAGTCAAAGGGTCCATTTCTGTGCGTAATAACTCTATGACGGGATTCACCTGGATAATAATAGAAAATAATACATCATTCCTAGAGGTTTGGCCAGCACACACACACACGACACAGCAATATACTAAGGATCAATAGGAAGATAAGAGAATGGGTAATAAACTATTCTTGGGCTGGGAAACAACCTATGGCAGAAAAAACTGTTATGTTCTGGCGAGGATGACTTACTTTCATCCCAGTTTGTGGAGTATTTAGGGTCAGAGAGATACAGAAAGAGAACAGGCTCTTTGGTCCAGCAGGTTTATTTATCTTTATTTATTTATCTATTTATTTATTTAATACTTTATTTCGAACAGAATAAAAGAATAAAAAGCAAGTGTGAAACAGCATACAAAAAAACAAAACAAGAATATTTATAAAGTGTCATAAACAATATCTATAAATAAATGAAATCGTATGTGTCCGAAAAGGAGCAGGAAGAAGCCAAAGCTTATTAATTCCCACCCCTTATTCAACTGCTTATAATTATCTTATACAAATTTAGCAGCTATATGTACACCATATGTACACCAGCAGCTATATGTACACCAAATTATTTACATTTATACACTAATCAAATATTTACAAAGCCATACAAAAAAAGAGAGAAAAAAAAAAAAGAAAAGAAAAAACCCTCATATACTATACAGTATCTTAGTCATATATACAACCCATCACCCTATAATCACCCTTCCCAATACAATCAGTATAACAAATATCCCACACAATCACCTATCCTCATCCCAATATCCTTTAAAAAAAGTGTTTTTGTACATCTTTTTAAACTGAATTATGTTTGTGCTAAGTTTTATCTCCTGTTCCAGACCATTCCACAAATTCACACCACAGATTGCTATGCACATACTTTTAAGAGTTGTTCTGACATTGAGTTTTTTTTAATTATGTTCCCCTCTCAAATTATACCCACCCTGTCTTTCCATAAACAGTTTTTGTATATTTCCTGGAAGTAAATTATTTCTTGCTTTGTACATGATTTGTGCAGTCTTAAATGTAACCAGATCGGTGAACTTCAGTGTATGTGACTTTAAGAATAATAAATTGGTATGTTCAAGATATCCAACGTTATTGATAATTCTTATTGCTCTTTTTTGTAAAGTGCATAACGGCTTTAGGTTGGTTTTGTAGGTGTTACCCCATATCTCCGCACAGTAACTCAGATATGGCAATATGAGTGTATTATACAGAGTATGTAATGATTTGTGGTCCAGAATGTGTCTTGATTTTCCCAATATTGCTATAGACTTTGCCAGTTTTGCTTTGACGTGGTTTATAGGTGGTTTCCAGCAGATTTTGTGGTCTAAGATCACACCAAGAAATGTATTTTCATATACTCTTTCTATACTTATGTTATCTATTTTCAATTGTATTTGAGGGTTTGTTTTATGTTTTCCAAATCGCATAATCTTTGTTTTGCTTAAATTTAGAGACAATTTGTTGACAACAAACCACTGTTTGATACTTTGCATATGTCGTTAATGTATATTATGAAAAGCTTTGGACCTAACACAGACCCTTGAGGTGCTCCACAAGTTATGTTCGTGTAAGTTGATTTATGTTCACCTATTTCTACAAATTGTTGCCTGTTTCTTAAATAGCTTCTCACCCAATCCAATCCAACCCCTCTGATGCCATACCTATCCAGTTTCATGAGTAAAATGTCATGATTTACAGTATCAAATGCTTCTTTTAAGTTTATGAATATTCCCACTGCAAGTTTTGGGAATATTCCCACTGCAAGGTTTGTGCTGATGAACAGCTGATAAGAAAGCCAGCAGAGGAACAACTCCAGGACTGGTTGGAGTCTGTAGACTGGGCAATGTTCGGGACTCCGCAACGGACCTGAACGAATATGCCACAGTCGTTACAGACTTCATAAAGAAATGTGTGGAGGACTGCATCCCAACAAAAACTATCCGAGTGTTTCCCAATCAGAAGCCTTGGATGAACTTTGAGATCCGCACTTTTCCGAAGACCTGACACCGGGCATTCATGTCTGATGATACAGTGATCTACAAGAAGTCCAGATATGACCTTTGTAAGGCCATCAAAAAGGCCAAAAAGGGACTTTGGCTCCAAGCTCGAGGATGAGACAGATGTTCGGCAGCTGTGGCGGGGCCTGAATACAATCACCTCCTACAAGGCGAAATAAGGAGGCTGCCCGAATGTCGGCGAAACATCACTCCCCAACGAGTGCAATGCGTTTTACACACGCTTTGATAGGGAGAACACTGATGTGCCCTCTCAAGCCCCCATTCGCTGTGATGGTATTTCAGTCTCCGTCACAGAGACCAACGTCAGGAAATCCTTCAGAGGGGTGAACCCTCGAAAAGCGCCTGAACCAGATCGTATACCCAGTCGTGTTCTAAAAACCTTTGCGGACCAACTGACTGGAGTTTTTATGGACATTTTCAACCTCTCACTTCCGAGGTCTGAGGTTCCCAACTGCTTTAAAAGGGCATCAATTATACGGTAATGAGCAAGAAGAGCAAGGTGACGTGCCTCAATGACTATCGACCAGTGGCACTAATGCCTGTGGTGATGAAGTGCTTTGAGAGGTTGATCATGGCGCAAATCAACTCCTACCTCGACAAAAACTTGGACCCACTGCAGTTCGCTTACCGCCACAACAGATTAACGGTGGATGCGATCTCGCTGGCCCTCCACTACTCTCTGGACCACTTGGACAACAAAAATCCATATGTCAGGCTGTTATTCATTGATTACAGCTCGGCATTTAATACAATCAACCCCTCCAAGCTGGTTACCAAACTCGCAGATCTGGGTCTCTGCGCATCCCTCTGCAATTGGATCCTCGACTTCCTCATTCACAGACCACAGACTGATCGTATTGGTGGAAATGTGTCAACCTCGATAACAATCAGCACGGGAGCACCTCAAGGCTGCGTGCTCAGCCCCTTGCTGTACTCGCTCTATACTCATGACTGCGTAGTCAGTCATAGGGCGAGCTCGATCATCAAGTTCACTGACGACATCACTATTGTGGGACTTATATCTGATGGGAATGAGTCAGAGTATAGAAGAGAAATCGACCGACTGACCAAATGGTGCCAGCACAATAACCTGGCCCTCAACACCAGCAAAACCAAGAAACTTATTGTGAACTTTGGAAGGGGTAGGATGGGGACCCACAGTCCCGTTTATATCAACGGGTCGATGGTGGAGAGGGTCAAGAGCTTCAAATTCCTGGGCGTGGACATCTCTGAAGATCTCTTCTGGTCCGAGAACACTGATGCAATGATAAAGAAAGCACATCAGCGCCTTTACTTCCTGAGAAGATTACGGAGAGTCAGTATGTCAAGGAGGACTCTCTCTAACTTCTACAGGTGCACAGTAGAGAGCATGCTGACCGGTTGCATCGTGGCTTGGTTCGGCAACTTGAGCGCCCAGGAGCGGAAAAGACTACAAAAAGTAGTAAACACTGCCCAGTCCATCATCGGCTCTGACCTCCCTATCATCGGGGGGGGGGGGGGGATCAAAAAGGCTGGCATCATCATCAAGGACCCACATCATCCTGGCCACACACTCATCTTCCTGCTACCTTCAGGTAGAAGGTACAAGAGCCCGAGGACTGCAACGACCAGGTTCAGGAATAGCTACTTTCCCACAGCCATCAGGCTATTAAACTCAACTGAATCAAACCTCTGAACATCAATAGACCATTATCTGTTTATTTGCACTTTAGATTCTTAATTAGTACCGGTGTCAAGGGCTATTGGAAAAAGGTAGGAGAATGGGATTAGCAGTGAGAAATACATCAGCCATGATTGAATGACAGAGTAGACTTGATGGGCCAAATGGCCTAATTCTGCTCCCATCACTTATGAACTTAGGAGCCCTCTACAACTCTTACAATCCTATTTATAGTGCAATATATATCCCAACTTGCCCTATGAAAAATGTACAACTTCACATTCACCATTTGTCATGAATGCCCCATCTAACTGGATGGCTTACTCCAGACTCAAACTTTTAACTGCAATACCAACTTTCATGCAATTGATAATCTTCCTAATCATGGCCCCTGGGTCTGAAGAAGGGATCCAACCGAAACGTCACCTATTTCTATTCTCCAGAGATGCTGCCTGACCAACACCCCTCCCTCCCCCAGTTATTCCAGCATTTTGTGACAGTCTTCAGTATAAGCCTGCATCTGCAATTCCTTCCTGCACACCCTGTATTTAAGTCCAAGTCAATAAAAAGGCAGCAATACTAAATCTAGAGGAGCCATACAGGCCACAAACACACTGTCAAAGTTATTTGGACTGAACATCATCCATTCTTTCTCTCAGAGAAATTTTATTTTGTCACTTGCCAGTTTCACTTGGATCTCATGGGTTTCTCTTTTCTTGGTCAATCATCTTATGTCAAACACATCACTAATGTCCATGCAGATGACACAAAACACACCACACTTGTCACTTTAAAATGTTCATTCAGACACAAACAAATGTCACTTAATACTGTAAGTCCATGTGGGAAAGATTTCTCAATGTCTCTGAAGGCTGATTTATGTTCTTGTTCAGAGTATTTTCCAATAATTGCACCACTGGTATAATGCAATGTCAGTCTTGTAGTTAGTTAATACCAGATTAGCCCTCCACATAATACCACCAGCCAAAATGAAAATGAAAGTCATTTTCTGTCTTGCTTCTTTAAGAGCCTGGGATACATTCATGTCAACCTGATGATTAACCCACTTTTGAACTTGGATGCAACCTCACCATTCTTCACATAATTTCTCTCCAATGTCATTGTTTGCATCAATACCCTAACACGAGGACAGATGCCATCATTTAGAACCATAGCCCGAATATGAACTTCTGAGATCTAATAACCTAATCTCCAAGAGAACCATATCCTTTAATTCATTTACTTGGGAGAATGATGTCAATGGCAACCCTAGCATTTATTGTTTGCCCCAAATTTAAAAGTCTACCCCATCAGCCAAAATTGAAACTCTGGATGCTGGGAAACTAAAAAGACACGAAATACTTAACAGGCCAGGAGAGAGAAAAGAGTTTATATTTAAGATCATGATCTTTCATAGCACATCTCTGTTTTCTTTCTCCACAGATGCTGCCAAACTGCCAAATATTTCCAACATTCCCTATGTTTATAATCACACCAGCAAATTTGGATGCACCAATGGACCCAAAATGGGTAGGAGTGTTCTTTCCCTCATGGGAGTTTTTGAACAAGATAGGACTTCACAACAATCAAGTAGCTTACTGATATTGAAGCTAGTTTTTCTTGTAAATTGCAAGCATACTGAATGCGTCAAGTTTGAATTCGACAACTGCCACAATGAGATTTGAATTAATCTCTGGATCAATGATCCAGAGCCCAGGCTACTAGTCAAATAACTCAATAGCACGTTACCTTTTCCATTTCTTACCCTCTACTCTACCCCTTCAGAAACATTAAATTATTGTCGTTGACCCAAGGAATCTTTCCCAAGATGGGGTAGGTGTTGTCTAGTTTACCTGCCACTTATTTCCACACACAACCTCTTTGCCATCCCCATTCCCTGTTTAAGTGTCAGCCTGTGCCTTCTGTACCCAATATTTATTCTACTTTTCCAGAACTTTTGCTTTATCTCCAACCTGCATTCCTTGCCATCCATGGAAGTCTGATTGTGGGAACATTTGGTCTGAATGCTTGACAACTCCTCAATGTCTCAGTCTGCACTGACAACAACATGATGGAAAGTATCCGTCAATTCAATAAAACCAAGTACTGTTTGCTCTTTTGTTAAAAGTATGAGATGTGAAGAAATTCTCCAATGCATTTTTAGAAAATCTGCAGTTTAATACCCTTTATTCTAGTTTATGTTTAGTGACTTGAATCTCCTGTTACTACTTTAATTATTTTTGCATTTCACAAACTTGCCTGCACAGTTGCTTTTCACCTCGGACTGTTTGGTGGGTATCTCTTGTTTTCAAGAGAGAGTTAGATTTCGCTCTTAGGGCTAAGGGAAGCAAGGGATAGGGGGAAAAAGCCAGAACGGGGTACAGATTTTGGATGATCAGCCATGATCATACTGAATGGCTGGCTCGAAGGGCGGAATGGCCTACTCCTGCACCTATTTTCTATGTTTCTATAGTCTATAGTAATGTTCTGCCTTTTAGTGATTTTTCCTACAAATCACCCTTCTTCAGTTATCATTGTTTTTTTGAATCAATATTGCCACATATCAAAAAAAATTATTTCCTCTAATGTGCTTTACAAATATGAATGTTGAGTGCCATTCCTACCCATCTTTAAACCATGACCACATACACCACACACCTTTCCTTGTCTTTAGTTCATCATCTTTATTGTCTAGACTCCTTGCATTAAAATATAAACAATTAAACATTAATAAACATCTGTGTCCCTTTTCCTGCACCGTTCATTTCCTGTCATCCACCTTCAGAATGCTGCCTTCCCTAAACCTTACCTTCTGCATTCCAATTTTTCCTCTTGAAATGCTGTCAAGTTTCTATGCTCAACAGACTAATTTAAACTCATCACAAAAATAATATCAAACCTCCCTAGAAGAGATATTAATTCAAAGATATACAAAAATGCTGGAGAAACTCAGCGGGTGCAGCAGCATCTATGGAACGAAGGAAATAGGCAACGTTTCGGGCTGAAACCGTTCTTCAGAACTTTTCCAGCATCTGCAGTTCCTTCTTAAACACAGATATTAATTCAAACTGTGCTTAGATTACATATTCAACATATATAGCTCCACAGAATCTGTCCCATCCCAAGAATCTAAAGCCTCATTGCTGTAACATTCCTTTCACCAGTCATTTGTGCTATTCACCCTCTGTACACCATGGCACACATTTCCAGCAATAATCCGCAGATTACATTTTATATTTAAATTTCCTAGCAATACGAGGCTATGCCTATTCTCGGAGTGATCCTATCAAACCTATTCCCCCAAATTTCCACATTACCCATTCTCTTTGGCATGTCCATCGACACCATCCCAATTCTCCTACCACCCACCTACACCAGAGGTATTTTATGGTAGCCAATTAGCAAATATTTGGGATGCAGAAGGATATGTATGGAGTTACGGGTAGAATGCGAGATTTTCCACATGGGCAACACCAGAGATCAGTATCAAACCAAGAACTGCTGAAACTGTGAGGCTCCAAAGGCAATGCAAGCTCTGCACATTCAGCACCGGACGGGAGAATCCAACCTGGCTCCCTGGAGCAGACAGCTCTCCTGCTTTTTAATGTCATTCCTCGCTCCATATATGTTATCTGCCTGCTGGACCTCATCAATCTTCAATACAATGGTATCAGGACCACATCTAGCTGTTCATTCTTAATGCTTAGGATTTCTCAGTCATTCGTGACAGTCGCAAAGCAATATGCCATCCTGGTATCACACGGTAGGCCATAGAAACACTATAATTCTCTATCATTACAGCTCTGCAGTTCCATCTACCTGGAGCCAGTGCTACCGAGTCACCTGCATGTGTGTTTGGTTTAGATGCAGAGGTTAAGTGAAAAAACAATATTTTGTATGCTATCCAGTTGTTTCATTTGCAGCTAATAGTCAAAACAGATTACATACCATGGCTCAGACAGACCTGCTCAACTGGATGCCACAATCTACATCTGCTAAACTTCAGTTGGCAATAATCTCATTGCAGAGCCCAGGCTGCATTGCTGGTGGTATAGTTTTCAGATCAGATCTTCAACGAAAAAGGACCTTAACACGACCTTGATTCGTATGAAGAGAGTCAAATGCAAGACATTAAGAATGAGGGTAGACTGCTTATGACCCAAATAATTAATAAAAACAGATTATCTAATCACTGTCACATGCCATTTGTGGAACCTAACTATATGCAAAGTGGCTGCTTTTTCTACAACTCATCAAACTACTTTGTTAATCATTGTGCTTTGGGATGTCCCATGGATATGAACGATCCCATTGTTTTCATACTGGCAGGTCTCTATTCCCACTTAGCGCAGGCTTCAACTGTTGCAACATTAGATTACCATGTCACCATGCATCCTGGAAAGAGAAAAGCCAGCATGTCATAAGCGGATAGGAAGAAATGTTTACATACGGACTTTTAAGTCAAGAAATGTATTAGATCAGGGTGAAGGTTGAAACTTTTTAAGACTTTGTTTGAAAGAAAGATGGCTAAATTAAAGCCTACTTTAAGCTGCAGCCTAAAGTTTGTGTTCCCAAGGGCATCGTTTTATAGCACAAATGTCAGTTCTTAATTTTAGCTTTTAGAGATTCTGTTCTGTATGTTAAAGTGTTAAGTGATCAGTCTAAACCTCCCAGTGTACTTAAAATATATTTCCTTCAATATTTCCTACAAAGTTAGTATTAAAAATCTAAATACATGGCAATTTCAGGGTAAGTCATATTAATAAACTTATGATGGTTCCCAATTTAAGGGCAAATTCAGGACCCCAAAGGAGCAGTAATTCTTCAATTGGTACGATTGTAAAATTCAGATTTATACTTTGTTCGAATCTATATTAGAATTTGAAAAATCATTTAATTTCATCTGCATTCATGTTGTATTTGTGTTTACTGCACTCAAGCAGTGGTTTCAATCACCTCAAATTGCCCCTGCTGGTAATGCAATCAGCATCTACCAATACTTTGTTCTGGTATTAATGCCATTCAAAATACTCTACCTAGACAGAACAAGTTTGACAAGACAGAATCTATAACTGCATCACTGGGACCTCCTCCACTCCTTAAACAAAAAAAAGTTGAAATGATTAATCGAAAAAAATAAACTGCAAAATGGATTCCAGAAATACCGGTGGAAGCTCGATAATCCAAAATAATGTGTTTTGTTCAGTAACTTTAATGCTGTGGCTCAATCTATAACTTGAAAATCGGCAATCTAATGGAGAAACCTTATTGAAATTCCAATGATTGCTTTTGCCTTTGAAAACAGAACTGGAGAAAGCAAGCCCCTGGAGCCCAAATTCTAACTGACAAACTTCTATAATAGCTGCATTTATCCTGAGGAATGAATTTTATGTTTAAACTTGTTCCTGGCATACACAGGTCCATGGTGCAAATCTGTAGTAAAACTGATAATATATAGCAGTCTTTCAGAGGGTTTCAGTCTTTCAGATAGTATGCTTAGCGATGATCTATTTGGTCCAATTAATCTGTGGGTCACTGAAGAGGACTACAAGTGGCAATTCTAACATATAAGCAATTCAATAGGTGATGTCAGGCCAAACTGCACAATGAAAGCAATTCATAGCAGTGTGGTTTGATCCTAGGTGAACAAATATAACCAATAATCACATTGATCAAAACCACATTGCATTAACAAGGTCTTCCTCCTTTACCATAAGAAAAATTATGGGAAAAAATCTGACCAAAGAACAGACCTTCAAGAACTTTAGGAAGTTCCATGGTATTTTCCAGTCACTTAAATTTTATCTATAGTCACTGGTGAATTATAATGAAATGCAGCATCCAATCTCCACACCACATAATCCTATTAACAGCAATTGACCAAACAATCTGTTTCAGTGACTGAAAGATAAATATTAGCCAGGATATTAAGAATCACCACACTGCTTGCTTTATTTAAAAAAACATTTTAAGTTGTGCTGTGGGATCTTTTATGTCAATTTTGATGGCCAGAGCAGACCTCTGTTTAACATTCTATCCCAGACACATCACCTCCTTCATCCTCACTGAAGTAACAGCCTGAATTATTTGTTCAAGTCTCTGGAGTCGGACTTGATCCCCCAACCTTTTGATTCAAGAGGCACAAGGATGACAACTAATCCAGGCCTAGTCAAGATGTTCATCAGTAAAATTTCAAAGAAAGAAATGTGTAATTAAATGTTTTGCTTTCTTTAAGCAATATCATTGGACAGGCAGCATGCATTTTTATTGCTTGTTGTTGCTTATAGGGAAGTACATGGAGAAGGGTGATGCAGTTAAGGCAGTAAGTCTTGTGTGCCTTGAATTAACCAGAAATACTCACATACGACCTTCATCTTTGTAAAATGATTGGTTCAGTATTACATGTGATTGACACTCAATCACATCCAACTCTGAACCTGATCTTGGTTGACCTCAGCCCACTGACTATGAAGACTGAAGAGATAGAAATTGATTTTTGAGAGTGCACACTAAAGCATATTAAAAACCGAATTTTAAAAGGTCTTTTCATCAAAGATCTGAAAAGGAACGCATGTCTATTATTGGAAATATAATTGTTAATTTCAAGATTCATGTTAAGTGACGCTATTACCAAAATATCCCATTGAAAGAGTTATACGTACTTGTATCAACCACGGAACCTTGCATTGTAATATTTTTAAAAACAACATTGACAATAATATATTGTGTTACCAAATACCCACTCACTAATAACAGACCGTTAAACTGAATGATGTAGACAGTTGTGTGAAACAATACATTGGAGGTATTTAGAAAATACTAGAAGTGGAAAGAAAATAGCTGGTATTAGTAAGGAACCATGCCTTATTTGTACTGCTAATGCTGTGCACAGGGCAATATATTCACAATATCGAGATAGTCCAATCTTCAGTTGAAAATCTAATGGCAAATGCTGGAATATTCAGCAAATACTACAGAATTTCTTCTTCCAGTTCCTTTAGGAGAATTATAAAGATCGATGGGCAAGTTCCTGTGGTTGGTTGGGACTGAAAGCAACTTAAATTTCATACTGCTTATGTTCCCATGGCTCACATTGGCATTTGTACTGCTTGCATCAGGCATTTTCTTGCTGGTACCGTACATTGGCCTGCATTGACCAATTTTCACCTGTGGGCAGTTGAGGCAGTGTTTGTAGAGAAAGAAGCACAAGCAGTTATACGAGCAAAACAAACAAAATAAAACCTCACTGCACTTATTCCCCTATCAAAAGAGAGGGGGGGGGGGGGGTAAGAATTTGATTAGTTCCTTCGATACAGCGTCAATAGTTTTTATTGTCATATATCCTTAAATGGAATAATGAAATCTTACTTGCAGCAGCACAATTACAATGTAAACATAGAATTCTGTAAAACACCACAATAACCCAAAAAGTTTGGTATATACAAAAAACAAACAATAGTAGTGCAAAGACAAAAACAATGTCCCTCAAGTCCCTGTAATTCAGATTTGGATGTTGGGTGTTACCGAACATTACAGTGACAAATTTAAAATAAAATTTTAATTGAATATGTCTGAATATTACCAATACATTGATTTACAACAGTGACTAATTCACATTTCAACTTAGGTTGGTTAAATAGCCCCTCAATAACAGTTCCAGTTCCAAATAAGGTGTTCCACACCAGGGCATCGGAGATGTCCTCATTCTTCAGGGAACGGGGGTTTCCCTCTTCTACTATAGATGAAGCTCTCACCAGTGTCTCTTCTAGACCCCGTAACTCTGCTCTCACTACCGCCCCCCCCCCACCCCCCACCACTTGTCCTCACCTTACACCCTACCAGCTGTCACATACAACAAATAATCCTCCGGCATTTTCGCCACCTTCAATGGGTTCCCTCCAGTGGCTACATCTTCCCGTCTGCTTTCCACAGAGACCGCTCCCTCCGTAACTCCCTGGTCAATTCGTCCCTTCCCACCCATAGCACTTTCCCTTGCAACTGCAGGAAATGCTACACTTGTCGTTTTACCTCCCCCCTCGACTCCATTCAAAGACCCAAGCAGTCTTTCCAGGTGCGGCAGAGGTTCACTTGCACCTCCGCAAACCTCATCTATTGCATCCGCTGCTCTACGTGTCAGCTGCTCTACATCGGTGAGACCAAGTGTAGGCTTGACGATCACTTCGCCCAACACCTCTGCTCGGTTCGCAATAACCAACCTGATTTCCCGGTGGCTCAGCACTTCAACTCCCACTCCCATTTTGAATCCGACCTTTCTAGCCAGGGCCTCCTCCATAGCCAGAGTGAGGTCCACCGTAAATTGGAGGAGCAGCACCTCAAATTTCGCTTGGGCAGTTTACACCCCCAGTGGTATGAACATTGACTTCTCCAATTTCAGGTAGTCCCTGCTTTCTCCTCCCCTTTCCAGCTCTCCCTCAGCCCACTGTCTCCACCTCTTCCTTTCTTCTTCCCGCCCCCCCCACCCCCTCATCAGTCTGAAGAAGGGCCTCGACACGAAACGTCGCCCATTTCCTTCGCTCCATAGATTTCCTTCGCTGAGTTTCTCCAGCATTTTTGTCTACCTTCGATTTTCCAGCATCTGTAGATCCTTCTTAAACATTTCCTCAATTTCAGCTGCATCTTTAGGCTATGACTTTGCCACATCCCTAGCCTCCCTAAGCAATGGGACAGATTGAAAAGAAAATACTATTTTAGTATTTGTATACAAACCGCCTTTGTATTTTGGACCAAATCAGTCTTCCACATTGCAGGTAAAGTAATTGACATTTTAACCAGAAGGTGTCCAGGTTATTTTCTGGTAAATCTATTCTGCAGTCCATTCTGGGGTAATACATTCTATAAAGATGTGATGCCGAGAGTAATTTCACAGCAATTACACATGTTTTCATTAGAACTTTATACAGCTGTTGTTGAAAAACTTCTACCCATATGTATTTCAGGTGCAGCAGTCAACATTCCATTCATCTTCTTGAATATTTTATACATTAAGATATTTTGTACATGAATCCTATCTCTTTGAACCTCTCTTGCTAGCTTTTCCACCTTTTAGAAAGTACTTGGTCCTATCTTTTCTGAAAATATGGTGGATGACCTCTCGTATGGCTGCACCAAAATTCACGTGCCACAGAACTGGCCACTTATTCAGAAGCTTGAAAGTGTGTAACAGACTTAAGAATGGCTGTTACCCCCATTCTTCTTATAGACAATAGGTGCAGGAGTAGGCCATATGGCCCTTCAATCTGATCATCCACAATCAGTACCCCTTAGCCCCCCCAATTTTGCTATATTCATTTTCGGTTGGAGTTTATGAGACATTGTAAAATGCCTCAGGAAGTACATTTAAATAATTCACAGATATTCACCCATACACAACTAGTCAATCAGACCCATCGAGGATGATTTAACCCACACAAAGTTGCACTGGCTCTCCTCAATCAGACCAAAATTTAAGGGTGTTCAATGAATGCATCATTAATTACAACCTGTACAATTTGCCTGACGACAGACATTAAGGCAGGACAAATTTTCTTTGGCTTGCTTTTTAGTGTAATGTCTTGTTTAATTTGAATCTAGTAGAGCAGCCCATGAATAAGAGTGGCAATTTTAGCAAGAGCATTTTGTCATCATCCCAAAACACATACAGGAAACCATCAGGTCATTCTTCAGACCCATCATCTTCATCACTGGTACTTTGCTGATGTTGATACTGGCATGTCTCCAACAGCGATTCAATACAAGGTTCAACTAGCGATCCTCAACATCTACCACTAAAAGGACAATGTATTTAATTTTTTTTTTTTAAAAAGCTTTCATTGCTCGATCATCTCTTTATTCTCTTAACTTTTGACATCCTTTGCAGCTTTCCTTTCACAGCTCTGATTGTCTTACCATCTTTTGCTACCTTTATATCTCTCCTAGTCACTAGAATTCATGCTGGTGTTTCCCCTTTCCCATGCTCTGTTTATATCGTGAACCATGACATTTAGTTAACAAAAAACAGGATTGCCTCTAGAGGCATACTAGTTCTTCAGAACGCCAAATTTCTTTTTGTATGCCTTTTACTCGTGTATTTCTTCAGGGCTCGAAATTAGTGGTTGCCCGGGTGCCATTGACCACCCAAAGTGCTTCCGGGCAACCTAAACAACGACTCATTTTGCCCGACTTGGCACGCAGATACTGGCTTATACCGATAGACACAAATAAACTGGAGGAACTCCGCGGGTCAGGCAGCATGTCTGGAGAATAGGAACGCAACTTTCGTGTCAGCGGCGGTTGTATTGAAAGATATAGGTGCGTGGTGACGAAGGGTCGCAACGGCCACCGAACAGCGGGCAACAGCGGCTCCACCGCGGCGGCGGAAGGAGGCCTCCCTCTCCCTCAAAGCGTACTAGGTGTTTGAAAGCGCCGTTGACGGATTTGCAAGCAGCAGCCGCTATCGCCCTGATAACGGCCGCTGCTTGCAAATCCGCCAACGGTGCTTTCAAAACAACCCCTCTCGCACGCCGAGGCCGGGAGAGAGAGAGAGAGAGAGAGAGGGAAGGAGGTCTCCTTCCGCCGCCTGAAGCAGCTGCACCAAAGATCCTATAGCTATAGGATCTTTGAGCTGCACCGCTCGGCCTCGCACCTTCCTGTTGGCTGGAGGAGAGGAGGCGGTGGAGAGGAGATCCCAACCGCCACCCCCTTTGGCGGTGGCACTTTGGCGTTGGACACGGACGGCCAAGACAGTGGGGCGATGTTGTCCGAAGAGCGCTGACCTTCCCGACCTGCTAATTCACCTGCCTTAATCCATCCATCACGCACCAATTGCCTTCTCACCCCGCCCCCCCGCCATCTATCCACCCCGCACTGATTCACACACGCCCTGACCCTATTGTGCTTCATGGTCTTCAGAGTGAACATTGACTATGTTTGCTTATGGAATGCAATCAAATGTGTTTTAATTCCCAATGTTATTATTTGTTTTGACACCTTTAAACATATTACCAAAAGAACATTTGCTGCATTTATGTCCTTTGGCCATCTCTTGTCAGTTAGTGTAATGTTTAACCTGTCAGATGGGTAGAGTCTGTTTTAACAGCTATTATCATAAAATACCTTTAGAAATTTCCTTGCAACCTGTATATTTTGTTATGGATAAATTATGTGGGAAGCGAGAGTGTTTCTGTGCCAATAGCAATAACGACCCATGCTATGGCCATGTCATGGTAATTTTCAGTCCTTCACAGAAAATATGCTTGCATCAATCTGTAGTGTGTATGGTTAAGCATATATGTTACCATGGTCCAGGATTTATTGACACAGGTTGATCATACGCTGAAAAATCCAAACACATTTTTGTTTGGAAGTGGAAAGAACCAATAGAAATTGCATTAATTGCAATGTGTAAAAAGAGTTGAGATACTGTATTATAATTTTGCTGCATGTCATTGTGTTCACATGGACTCCCCCACCTGCAAGCTTGCATTTGAATTCGCCTTTTTACTTGACAACTTCTCTCTCACTCAGCACATCACCTTTCCCACCCATGACAAAGGCCACATCCTTGACCTGGACTACTCCACAAATCAACCGGTACTCGACCTCCATCCATGCCTCTTCCCCCTCTTTGATCATAAGCTTATACGGTTCACCATCCCTTCTCCGACACCTTGCCTCCACTTCCTCCGAGAAATCACCTTCCGTAATCTAAAATCCATTGATCCCCACCATCTCTCTGACCTGCTCTCCACCACTCTCCCCCTGGACTCAGCCCCCATCTCACCTGATGATCTCACAAACCATCTCAACTCCACCTTGTCTACCTCCCTTAACACTATGGCCCCTCTCAAAACAAGAACCGTAATTTTCAACACATCTTCACCCTGGTACACACCTGCACTTCGTAAACTGAAACAGACTGGTCGCCGACTTGAACGACTCACAAAGAAATCATCTCTCACAGTCCACCTTGAAGCTTACAAACTCCACATCACTGATTACAAAGATGCCCTCATTGCTGCAAAATCTGCCTACCTCTCCTCCATATTCACTGACCCCTGCCTAAACCACAGAACCCTCTTCTCCACAGTGGGCAACCTCCTCAAGCCTCGAGCCAACACTCTCCCTACCTCTACTCCGGATCTCTGCAACTCATTCCTCCACTTTTTCGCTGATAAAATCAGCACCATCTACCAATCTTTATCCCCTGTACCCGACTCCCCAGCATCTACTCCACCACCTACCAAGGTCCTTTCAACATCTCCACTGACCTCCTTACCCCTCCTCCACACTGCTTCCTCTCCCAGTTTAACCTGGTCACCCCTACTGAAATCTCCAAACTCATCAGCTCTTCCAAACCCACTACCTGCTCCCTCGACCCTGTCCCCACCCCCCTGCTGAAGTCCTGCCTCCCCGTTCTCTGCCCCTACCTCATTAATCTCTTCAACTCCTCATTGTCCCAAGGAATTGTCCCCATCCGCTTTCAAAACTGCTGCTGTCACACCAATCTTAAAGATACCTGGTCTTGATCCCTCCTCTCTCATTAATTATCGCCCAATCTCAAACCTCCCCTTTCTTTCAAAAACCCTGGAGCGTATTGTTGCGTCGCAACTTCATTCCCACCTCCTTGCGTATAACCTACTTGAACCCCTCCAATCTGGCTTTCGACCCCTCCATAGCACAGAAACTGCTCTCCTCAAAGTCCTCAACAACCTCCTCACCTCTGCTGACACTGGTTCCCTCAACATCCTCATCCTCCTCGACCCGAGCGCAGCCTTTGACACAGTGAACCATAACATCCTGCTCACCAGACTCAAAGACCTTGGTATTGAAGGCTCTGCACTCAACTGGCTCCGTTCCTACCTTTCCAACAGATCCCACTTCATCTCTCTCCACAACCACACCTCTGCTACAGCCACAGTCACTCAAGGCGTTCCCCAAGGCTCCGTACTCGGCCCCCTCCTCTTCATCATCTACATCCTCCCCCTTGGTCAGATACTCCGCCACTTCAACCTGGACTTCCACTGTTACGCCGATGACACCCAGATCTACCTCTACACCAAATCCCCCCACAACCGCCCCCTCTCCCATATCAACTCCTGTTTGTCAGCTATAAAAATCTGGATGCAACATAACTTCCTCAAACTCAACAGCAATAAGACAGAATTCCTCCTCATAGGCTCCAAAGCGACACTCAGCAAAATCAATAACCCCACTCTCACCATCGACGGCACCACTGTCTCCCCATCTCCGCAACCTTGGCGTGATCTTTGATTCCACCCTCTCCCTTGAGCCTCACACCCGCCATGTCATTAAAACCTCCTTCTTTCATCTCCGCAACATCGCCAAACTCAGACCCTCTCTCACACCTCCCGCTGCTGAAAGACTCATCCATGCCTTCATCTCCTCCCGACTAGACTATTGCAACTCACTTCTCCTTGGCATCAGCTCCACCTACATCAACCGACTCCAACTGGTCCAGAACACAGCCGCCCGACTCATCACCCACACCAAATCCTGGCATCACATCACTCCAGTCCTCAAACAACTTCACTGGCTTCCCATCTCTCACCGGATCACCTACAAAATCCTGATCCTCACCTACAAAGCCCTCCACCATCTGGCCCCCCCATATCTCACTGACCTCCTCTCCCCCTACCAACCCTCACGGTCCCTCAGATCCACATCAGCCGGTCTCCTCTCCATCCACAAGTCCAACCTCCGCAGTTTTGGGGACAGAGCCTTCTCCAGGGCAGCTCCCAGGCTCTGGAACTCCCTCCCCCAACCAACTGATCTGCAATTCCGTGTCCCTCACCATCTTCCAGTCCCGCCTCAAGACCCATCTCTTCACCTCTGCCTATCCTTAGCCCCACGTCCCCCTCCCTTTTCATCTGTGCATTAATTGCCTCATATTGTGTTTTGAATTGTATTCTGTCTTTACTTTGTGTACTAGTCATGTCTCTACTATTTATTTCATTCCCCTTACATGTTTTTCCTCTACCTGCTAAATTTTTGTACGGTGTCCTTGAGACTCTTGAAAGGTGCCCATAAATAAAATTTATTATTATTATTATTATTGTGGTATATATCATGTCTTGATTGGTGAATAAGTTTAGTTTGTGAGTTATTTGAAGCAGAAATAATATGTGAATGTAGACAAAAGTGCTGGAGAAACTCAGTGGATGTGGCAGCATCTATGGAGCGAAGGAAATAGGCAACGTTTCGGGCCAAAACCCTTCTTCAGACTGAGGCCACGTTTCAGGCCGAAACCCATATTTCCTTCGCTCCATAGATGCTGCTGCACCCGCTGAGTTTCTCCAGCACTTTTGTCTACCTTTGATTTTCCAGCATCTGCAGTTCCTTCTTGAACATGTTATGTGAATGCTTCATTGAGCATAATTCCGACTGGTAACTACGCACTTCATCCGAGCACATTATCGCACGCGTCATGAAAACCGTCTTAAATGACCACCTAAACTGTCATTTGGCAACCTAAAAAGCTGCCATGTGTATGTACTCTTATTTTGCCCATTTGCACCTTTCCCAATTTACCACGAACAATATCTCATTGCATTTGCCTTATGCCAATCTAGAATCCTAGTAACTAATGCCTTTCTTCCTTGCAAAGAGAAAACAGCAAATCAAATTTCGACTACTTTTGGATAAATTCTCATGCACTATTAGGTCATCAAATCTGGCTCATTACTAAATCACACATAGCTTGTGACTTTGTTCCAGAAAATTATCCCATACATTTAAATTAATTATTTTTCAGGCCAGTTGGCTTGCTGCAATCTATGCTACAAGTGAAAATCCTTCATTAAAAGTAAATTGCCTTTTCCACATAGTATCTTAATCTCCTATTTTGTATATTCCATCACTTAATTCTATTTTTTTTTAAGTTTAGTGATACAGCGCGGAAACAGACCCTTCGGCCCACCGGGTGCACATTTACCAGCGATCCCCGCATAATAACACTATCCCACACACACTAGGGACAATTTACACTTATACCAAGTCAATTAACCTACAAACCTGCACGTCTTTGGAGTGTGGGAGGAATCCGACGATCTCAGAGAAAACCCACGTAGATCATGGGGAGAACGTGCAAACTCCATACAGACAGCACCCGTAGTCAGGGTCGAGCCCGGGTCCCTGACGCTGCAAGCGCTGTAAGGCAGCAACCCTACCGCTGCACCACCGTGCTGGGGGTCTGTACACAAACT
Organism: Leucoraja erinaceus; assembly: GCF_028641065.1. Classification (NCBI taxonomy): domain Eukaryota; kingdom Metazoa; phylum Chordata; class Chondrichthyes; order Rajiformes; family Rajidae; genus Leucoraja; species Leucoraja erinaceus. Next base: position 53,226,619 of record NC_073377.1, on the reverse strand, counting down.
CAACTATACACTTAAATTCTCACAGAAATTACACCATTCAAACCTCATATCTCATAACGTTATCTTCACAGACTAAAAAAACCACAAGAGTCAGTCCCGTGCTCCCTCCTGGTGTTTTACCATAAATACTTCCGAAGTGAAAGAGAAAAAATATTTATGCTGTGAAGCCTGCTCTAACTTGAGCAAAATTTCATAAACAGCACCCTCCCCAACAGATGGTATCAAATCGGCAGGCAGTGAATCTGCTTTTATTTTGTATTCAAGTAAACACAAAATGATTTCCAAAACATTCGTATTCAGTTCTTGTAAAAACTGAAATCCTAATCTGTCATTCCAGCCCCATTACAGAATACTGGCTTTGTTTGTCATAGCTTTTATTTTCTAAGAGATATTTATTTTTCTTAGATTGCTCCTGTCACAATGTTCTTACGTCTATTTTTCAATATCAACACAAAGCATTTTACTTACATAATTGCCATTCCTCCCAAAGAAAAATGGCAGAGCTCTTGTTTCTGGCTTGCCAAGATTAGATAAAATTCCTCACTTGAAATCGTCAGAGACCATTTTCGAACAAATAGTCGAAGTCTATGCAATCTCAAAGTCTCCAGTACATTAGATCTATAAAGGCAATTACCAATGAAAATGCATTGACAGTCCCACATTAAAAAACATAAAAACATACACTGAAATTGAATTTTAGATGGACACCTTTTGTTTTATTTATATCTAGAAGATTGAAACAACTTTCTCAATTACGCTTTAATATTATTCACAATATCCATGTCAGGCAATCACTTGAAAAACAGATCACAAAGTACAAGGATCGAATGGGTAATTTGATATAAAAGTTGGAAAGATAACAATAAACCATATGCTAACCTTTTTCTACTTTTGAAACAGAGGTGATTGCTGAAAAGAGGTTATTTGCCTAAAATATTAAATATGTTAATAATATTAAACAACCTCTGTAAGCACAAGAGATATCAAATAGGTTTGTCTGACTCGAATAACGAGCATTAATATCCAAGTTGGCACTCTCATGCAACACCAGACTGCTGCTTTATCAGAGCTGTCACATTTCAAAACTCTTAAGCCAAGGTCCCGTCTTCCCTCTTGGTGGATACAAAAGATCCCAGGGCATCACACTGAAGAACAGGGGAGTTATCCTTGATGACCTTGCCAATATTTATCCTACAATCACCAGCACTCAAATAAATTATCTGCTATTAGCTCAACATTGTGTATGGGTGTTACCAACCCCCCCCCCCCCCCCCCCCCCCCCCCCCCCCCCCCCCCCCCCCCCCCCCCCCCCCCCCCCCCCCCCCCCCCCCCCCCCCCCCCCCCCCCCCCCCCCCCCCCCCCCCCCCCCCCCCCCCCCCCCATACTGGCCACTGCATTTCCCATAACAATAGTCACACTTAAAAGACTTCATTGGCTACAAGTCGTTTTGAGATTGTGAATGATGCTTCAATTCCATCTGTCTTGTCCCAGTATAAATTGGAATATTTAAAATTTACAGCTTGTGTACACATGAAAATAAATATGGAAATTAATTTAGTACAATGCAAGTTTAATTGATGCAACTAATGAATGATGTGCTAATTAGATGGTAGAAGATATCTATTGCAATAGGATTTTTGAGTGTTGAACATCCTTTGTAAGCTTAAAACATAATAAACATAATAAACATGAAAGGATAATAATCTTCATGATAAGCATTACTAAATTAAGGGTGTAAATAATTTGCCAAGTTAAAATTGGCAATGATTTATAGTATCTCAATAAACCCAAAACTTTCATGCCAGAGATTATCCTCAAGAAAATATGAAAATTAGAAAGGCAGTATTTAACTTAAATGGGCAGAGGATGAAAATTTCAAAAGAGATTTAGAATGTTATGGCAGTCATAGAAAGTGTCTTCAATGCTTATGAGAAATATGTGTAAAACAACTTTTGATTACCAGCAGATTCATGACGTACACTTATGGAGTTTGTCAAAACTCTGGCTTCAGCACGTCTGAAATATGCAGCACTCTCCAAGCTTTTTTTACATTATTAGAGTTGTAACAATAATGACTCGGATGAACAGCCAACCATCAACTACCCAGCAGCAAATCTAGAGTCCATAAGCAGACATAGGTCTTGAGCCTCCAGCTGCAAACAGCAGCATAGTAAATGAACAACTCATGACTACATTGGAGACACAAGAGACTGCAGATGCCGAAATCTCAAGCAACAAAATTGCACTGAAGCATCTATGGAGGGAAATGAACAGATAATGTTCTGGTTCAGGACCCTTCTTCCTAATCATTTTAGGACAAACAAATATGAAAAAGCTGCACCTCGAGTAGTTTATTATTTAGATTAGTTCAGTTTATTGTCACGTGTACCGAGGTACAGTGAAAACCTTTTTGGTTGCATGCTATTCAGTCAGCGGAAAGACAATGCATGATTACAATCAAGCCTTCCACAGATACAGGATAAAGGGAATAACATTTAGTGCAAGATAAAGTTCAGTAAAGTCCAAAGTCTAAGGGTCTCCAATGAGGTCGATGATAGGTCGGGACCGCTTTCTAGTTGGTTATAGGTTGGCTCAGTTGCCTGATACCAGCTGGGAAGAATTTGCCCCCGATTCTGGATGTATGCGTTTTCATACTTCTGTACTTCTTGTCTGATGGGAAAGGGAAGAAGAGGGAGTGTCTAGGGTGAGACTCATCCTTGATTATGCCGGTGGCCTTGCTGAGGCAGCATGAAATGTAGATGGAGTCAATGGAAGGGAGGTTGGTTTGCATGACCCATCGAATACAATGACTGATGAACCCATGAAAACCTGTTTCTCAAAGTTATGCTATATGTCATTGTCAGGCAAAAGAGACAGCTACAGAGCTGCCGAGTGACATTTAAGTCAGAAGGCTTTGATAACAAAGAATCTGGGTTTTTTTTTAAACTTCCGTTTGTAATTAGTTGATATTTTACCCATTGACTAAAAATGATTGCCAGAAATGAACAGAGTAGTGTTTTCTAAAATAAACTTGATGACCCGGTAAACAATGATGTATTTTACAAGCATTGCAAAACTACCAAGTTGTTACAGTTTTACAGCAAAACTGCAGTGTGACCAGTAACACCCAAAATCAATGTCAAGTATTCCTTTAAAATGAGTACTGCTAAATGTCCTTTTCCTGTGGGCTTTAAAAAATACAACAGATACTTTTGTTAATTCACATGATATTTCTGAAATTTGTTTCAACACAGTTCCACATAGTACCTGATCAAATCAATGTGACCATTTCACATTGTCATGCCAAACTGTTTTTCTTGACAACAGGAGAAACTTGAATTTCCCCCCTTCAGTTCATTTCCTTGCTTCCGGTTAAAGCTGTACCACTTTGTCTATGCTATCGCAACTCTTGCCGAGTACACATTTGAATGCAACGCCAGCCTAGGCTGTCTTCATCAATTATGACCTCTTCAACCAAAATGGATCATATTTAATTGTGTACTTCAGCGAGGAGACGGAAATAAAAAGCCAATCTTAATACTTCACCATCATCCGGGAGATCATAGGCCAGGCATATGAATTAGGAGGCAGCCAGCATAATGCTTAAAATTTTCCAGGCAGGCATCAATTTTGAAATAAAAAAAGCTACGTGTGTATTTACTAATAATCTTTCACTCCAAACTACAGTACGTCCCTCTTCAAACACATACTTCAGCTGGAGCCGAGCAGTCCCTATGGCAGAGCCACTGAAACCAAAAGCTGCTCTGATCCTGCAGGAATTCTTCTCCTCTGAAAATTCTTTAAAACCCTTGACATCGCTCTTGTTGAAAGCTACTAAAGCTTGCCTGTGTCTCCTGGAAGATTGCATCTTTTATTTATCGCCCCTTGGCTTATTTTCAGTGAATTCCTGGCTAAATGCAATCAGCCAAGAACCCTCCCTGTACGCACTCCTGTCATTCTTGATCGGTTGCATGCGGAGAATCAAGCGCAAAAGAAAGCTCAAAGCCAACTGAACCGGCCACCACTTCATTTTTTTTTTAAAGAAACCGATTTATTTTCGAAAAGGAAAACGTCAGGTCCAAAGAAAAGTCGACGTGCATGCTGGTATGTTAGTAACAAAAAATAAATACAACTGAGATAGAGAGAAAATCACAGCAGACACAGATTGGGCGAAAACCCCTTTAGGCGGAAGGGCACTGCACCCAACGAGCACTGGAAAATAAATGATCCTGCAGAAAAATCACGTTTGCAGGCTGCTTTAAAATTCAAATTAACCGCAGACTAAGGTGGAACGATTAAAGACAGCCAGCCACTGAAACAGAGGAAAGTAAGTGATCGTATGTGGAGGAAGGAAGACATATTTCGGGTGGAAGCTCAAATCTGTTGAGACGCTTGGTCACCCGATCTCCTTTTCCCTTTGGATGGATCCACTCTCAGTTCTTGATGGTATGAAAGGATCGCCCCAGCCAGTCTGTCACTGCCCTCCACATATATCTATCTATCTCTCCAATGTCTTTAACAGGCATTGAAGAAAGCTCCATTGTCCGACGGTGGAGGGTGACAGAAACAGAAGGGAACAAATAATAAACATGAAAATGGGAACAAAGTAACGAGGCGGTGGGAAGGGAATGCCTGTCGGCTATTTGATATGCGCAATTGGCAAATATAACCACGGTCGCTTCCAACAAAAGTAACTCGCCCACACCTTATCATGCATTTCAGAGAGCGAGAAAAAACATAAAATAAAAACCTCTCTTTGTCGTCACGATTGCCAATCATTTAGAAAGAATACACTGGACCCTGCTCCTGCTAAAATTTAATGTGCAAGGTTACGGGGCCGCCGTCTTTTTTTTCCGGGGAGGAATTTGGAGTTCAAAGCCCTTCTCTTTGCCTATAAAACACCCGCACACACGCAACATGACACATGCACTGCACATTTCAAAACAATATATTTAACAAATATAAAAACAGTGCTGCAAAACAGGACGCCATCTTTTTTGAAACAGATCGGAGGAAAAAAAAATTCTTTGTAGCCACAGAACATTTCAAACAATCTTCCACCAACTCGTGCGGGGTGTTAAAGGGGCGCGACGCGCTGAATGACAGGGTTAAAATCCAACGCTGTCCCGAGCCATCGAGCCGTCCTTTGCAAATAAAGGGTGTATTGTGTACACTTCTTCACCTGGCTTGCTCTTTAAATTCCTGACGTGGGCACATAATGCATTCTCCTCTTCACTTTGAGGTCTGATTAAAAAGAGAGGGGGGGGGGGGGGAGGGAGAGGGAACACTTACCGACTTGAAGGACATTGTCCACACAGCCGCTTTCAAGGAGTGCGATGCCCCGTTTAAAGGGCAGTCGGCTCTCGTCGTCCCCGCCGTCTTCGGCCGAATAATTGAATGAGGAATACATGCAAATCTCCCGTTCATTCCTCGGGAAGGACCAGTAGACGATTCGCCTCTGCACGGGCTCCGGGATGCGGGTGAATCGTTCTTCCACTTGCTGGAAAGGCCACTTCTCCGCCACCTTCCTGGCGCTAATGTCCAGTAGCGACTCCGGCTTGTAGGTTTTGCCGGCCGGGGCCGCCCTCAGCGGCGTCTTGGAAGGATTAAAGCCGGGCCTGCAGCAGAGCCGCTTTGCGGGTGGCTGACCGCGGTCCGCCATACTGCCTCGCTTCGCTACTGTTACATTGAAACGGAAGTTATGTACATTATAAGAGAGCCTTTATCTGTTTACAATGAGGGCGCGCCTCGGCGCCGCAAAAAAGGATAGGCGCTCCATACATGGAAATACCGGGCGGGAGGGCTGTCCTTGGACGCCGGCTAATCCGCCCCTGATCCACCCGTAAAAGGAGCTTCTGCCCGTGTAGAGCGGGAGAGGCCGGGCCGGAACACAGCGGTCAGCGCCCCCGATCCCTTCGCCAATGGGCGGCCTGGCTCTACAAGGAGAGGTGGGCAGGGCCGTTCCCCAGCGTCAGCTCTCTGGTTCCCATGGCACGCCCCTGCTTCCAGGCTAGAGGGAGGGAGGACGTACAGTAATAACGGGAGAGACAATGAACAGCTGGAGAGAGGCGGCGCGACCGGGCCGGACAGCGTCTGGGGGGGGGGACATCTGTGCAGGGGAGGAGCGAGGTGGGCAGCATTTGAGGAGGAAGGAAGACGAGCAACACCAGGGAAGAAGCGAGGTGGGCAGCAGTTGGATAAAGAGGAATGTGTAGGTAACTGCAGATGCTGGTTTGCACTGAAGATAGACACAACATGCTGGGGCAGAAAAGGAAAGGACCTTTGGGAGAGGGAGATGGGCAGCAACTGGAGAGAGGGGGAGAGGAGCTGGAAAGGAGGGGGGGGAGGAGAAGGTGGGGGGGGGAAAAGAGGGGAGAGGGGGGAGGAATATGGAGGGAGAGAGGGGGAAGAGAGAGAGAGGGGGGGGGGAGAGGAGAAGGTGGGGGGGGAGAGGGAGAAGGTGGGGGGGGGAAGAGGAGAAGGTGGGGGGGAAGAGGAGAAGGTGGGGGGGGAGAGGAGAAGGTGGGGGGGAAGAGGGAGAAGGTGGGGGGGGAAGAGGAGAAGGGTGGGGGGGGAAGAGGAGAAGGTGGGGGGGGAGAGGAGAAGGTGGGGGGAAGAGGAGAAGGGCGAGGAGGAGGGGTGGGGGAGGAGAAGGGGGGGGAAGAGGAGAAGGGCAGGGGGGGAGGAGAGGAGGAGGGGGAGGGAGAGGGGGGAGAGGGGAGAGGAGAAGGGGGGGGGGAAGAGGAGAATGGCAGGAGAGGAGGGGTGGGGGAGTAGAAGGGGGGAGAAGGGAAGGGGGGAGAGGAGAGGGGGAGAAGGGAAGGGGAGGAGAGGAGAAGGGGGCGGGAAGAGAGGGGAGAGAAGAGAAGGGGGGAAGAAGAGAAGGGGGGAGGGGGGGGAGGAGAAGGGAAGGGGGGGGGAGAGAAGGGGGGAAGAGAGGGGGGGGGGATAGGAGAGGGGAAGAGTGGAGAGGAGAGGGGATGGGCGGGGAGTAGAGGAGGGGAGAAAGAGGGAGGGTAGGAAGGGGGGAGAGAGAGGGACGAGAGTAGTGGAGGGAAGGAGAGGAGAAGGGGGGGGGAAGAGGGGGGGGGGAAGAGGAGAGGGGGGAGAGGGGAAGGAGGGGAAGAGGAGAAGGGGGGGGGAAGAGGAGAATGGGTGGGGAGAGGAGAAGGGGGGGGGAGAAGAGAGAAGGGGGGGAGAGAGAGGGGGGCAGAGGGGGGAAGAGGGGGGGGAGAGGAAGAAGGGGGGGCCAGAGGGGGGGAAGGGGGGGGGGGGGGGGGGAGGGGGGGGGGGGGGGGGGGGGGTGGAGGGGGGGGGGGGGGGGGGGGGGGGGGGAGAGAGAGAAGAAGGGGGGGAGAGGAGAAGGGGGGGGGTGGGGGGGGGGGGAGATGACGCCGTGAGGGGACGGGCGGTCGTGATAGGGAGGGAGGAGGGGAAGAATGCGGGGGCGTTTCCCGGGCAGGGTTCGGTCGGTTCCTTTGTGACGCCATATAAAGGCCGGCGCTCCTTTTATGAAAGGACATGGAATGCGGGGCGTTCCTGGCGGCGGCGCGGCCCGGCCTTTGTGACGCCATATAGGGAGCCGGTAATTGACGTCGGGAGTGTTCTCCAACAACAAAGGGCGCGCGGTTGGAGCGGAGCGACGCGACTGCGTCCCAATCCCAACACAGCAGCCCGCTTCCTGTTTGATTGAAGTCTGGGGCTTTAAAGGGAAATTTGTCTTGCAACGCTATAGGATCTCTGTGCAAAACAACACAATCGCAGCCCAGGATGCAGAAGGCGGTTTTTGCTGCTGTGTTTTGTTTTTTGCTGCTGCTTGGAATTTTTTCCGCTTGGACCACGCCAGCTTTTCATTTGTAGGGGCGGCGGGGGTTAATCGCAGCAGATGGGTGTTTTGTGTGTGTGTGTATTTAGATTGGGAAGTCGGAGACCTCCCTCAACATGCCCTCTCGCAGTCTTTCTCTGGAGATATTTGAAGCTTTTTTTTTTGACGAACTGTTCACATTTAAAAGCTCTTTAACTGTGCTCTTTAAAAGGTTTCAGCGACATTTATACGTGGCTCGCTTTGGCACGTTTCGCAGACGGAAATTTCTTATTAACATTATCGTTGCTGGCAATTACCCATTTCTGTCCGAATCCAATTTCCGTTCGTTCTATTATAGAACGGGCCGTATCTCCGAGTGCCTCTGCCAACTTTTATTTGGTCCGAGTTTACGATAAGAATAGACTACAGGGAAAATGACCGAACTCAATTCTTTCCTTCACAATGGTGATATTTTTATCGCGTGCTCTTGAATCCTTCAGAGATACAAACACGGCTGGAATTAATACCCATTCCATGACGAAGGCTCGGATTTTTGTTGTGCTATTCAGCGTTCCAATGGCACTGAGTTATTTCCCATTTTGAAACTGCACAGTATTGCGATAAATCTGGCAGCAGGGCATTAAAAAAAAACTATTGGCAGCTCTCGGCACAAGTTTTGGAGTACGAGAGTTTCCATAGTGTCCAAATGTTTGAACTGAGTTACTGTGTCACGTGCAGATTTCAGAGCAAGAGGGATGGGCAGGGTTGGCTCGCAATTGCACTGACGCTTTTCAATAATTCCACGGGGAAAACAGAACACTGGAGTAAGGGGGACAGCATGCATCCCACCGGGCAGAAATGCCACTGGATTGTAAAACACGTACTGGTTCTGTGGAATTCGACAACATAAGCCAGGATTTGTCTCAAATTCCTTAAAAACCTGAGGGAACAGAATCATGAAGGCCTTGCATACCAGAGGACAACACTGAAAGTGCAGTGGCATGCGATTGTAATTGCATTGTTAAAACAGCGAATTAAGCCGCAATCTTTGTCTATGTTAATATCTCCCTTATAGGTAGACCAAAATCTCCCGTATAGGTGGGCAGCAAGCCCACGGAGAACTATGTTCTTCATGGACAGTTAACTCCAACTGTAGATTGCACTCTCAAAACAACACGGTGGCTTCAGGCCTGTCTGCTTAGTTGCTCCAATTTGTAGAATCATAAAATCATGCAGCACAGAAACAGGCCCCTTTGGCGTACTTCATCCATGCCGACCGTGGTGTATGGATATCACGATTGCCTGCATAAGGCCTGCATCCTCGATGCACTTCTATCAAAGTACCTGTCCAAACATTGCAACTTTATCTCCGGCCACCACCTCCTTTGCCAGCTCGTTCAATATAACCACTGCCCTTTATGTACCCTAAGATCCCCTTTACATCTCTTCCCTCTCACCCCCCTCCCCTAGACACAAAGTGCTGGAGTAACTCAACGGGTCAGGCAGCATCTGTGGAGAAAAAGGATGGGTGACATTTTGGGTCGGACCCTTCAGACTAAAAGTAAGATATGGGGGGGGGGGGGGAGAGGCGAAGAGCTCAAGATAAGAAAAGACCAGGACAGATCAGGGCCAGCCACAAATTACTTCAGGTGGGACAGTGTGTGGTAGGGTCATTTAAACGGTGGCCTGTCACATGGAGTCTGTTTCTCACACTGTTCCAATTCAACATTTTCTGCAACGACCCCAACAACCAATTTGACCGACAAATTATTTAATATGGACTATATGCTCAAAGCACCAAACAGGATGGAATTCAACAATATTAGAGCCTCCCAATCCATTCAGCTTTCCATGTTGGATGAATTTAAACTGCAGTCAAACCCTTGTAAACCATGGTCTGTGCATCATACCTTGTTAAGACATCTGCCAAATAAGATGTGGAAGTCACCTTCTGTGGAAAGAAAATAGAACATAATTCCCTTCCCATTTACTTAGATTTAGCTCTTGATTGCTGGCAAATATTCAATCAGCTTCTCAAATATCTAGACATCTAGAACCAACTCCTCACACACAGTCTGTGAAGCCAGTACCCAGGCCCTGTGTGCTTTGGCAAAGGCCATCAAATACACTCCAGCGGACTGCTGTGTTCCTGTCCGTCCCACTACAAATATTCCTGATCTGCAATTATAAATAATGAGCAATATGTAACATTTCAAGCAAACTGTATTAATTGACTGCCTAAAGACCTATCCTAAAATCAGAGATGTGCACGTGAAAAGACATTGCAATAATAAAAGGGCTCTGATGAGATGGTGCAAGAAATATTGTATACAGGTCTGGTCTCCCTACCTAAGGAAGGATATTCTTGCGTGAATGTAGTGCGAAAGGTTCACGGAGTGTGGAAAAGGTGCATCAGACTGATTCCAGGTGAGGGCGGTACTCAATAGAGTTTAGGAGATTGATACCAATGAAGGATAAGATTCAGATTCTGAAGACAAATTATAGTACCGATGCAGAATGATGTTTTCCCTGGCCGGCTATCCAGATCTAGGGGCCATTATGTCAATCTAAGTGGTGGGTCATTGAGAACAGAGATTAAAATTTAAAAAATAACCTTGAAGATGGTGAATATTTGGAATTCTTTGCCCAAAAAGACTCAGTCACTGAGCGCTTTTAAAACAGCGATAGATAGATTTTTGCAGTATATAGGAATCGGGGTTAGTTCAGAAAGAAAATGACATTGGGGTAATCACAATCAGGGTCTTATTGAATGGTGAAATGGGTGTGAGTAGTCTAATGGCTTAGTCCTGCTTCCAATCCTGATCTTGCTTTCAAACTGGGCAGGTCTTGCTGGAAGGCATAGCCAACCCTGACCTGCTGCTCAAATAGTAGAACATTTCAAGGTATATCACCGAAGGTTATCAAAAAAAATATGGCACTTAGCAACAAGATAGAGGATGTGATTAAAGGCCCACTTGAAGAGGTAGGTCTGCAAGATATTTAAAGGAGGGGAAAATAACTTAGAATATTTATTATCTCAATATAGACTGGAAATTTCTTCACATATGATTTAAAGCTAAAAAGAAGTGTGAGACCAGAAACTAATAACCGAGGAAAAATTGCAGATGCAATTAGAGCATTTAAAGGGCATTTAGTCGGGTGCATGTACAGGAAAGGATTAGAAGGATGTGGGTGAATGGGGTTAGCAAAGATAGATGGTCAGCATGGACAAGTTGGGCTGAAGAGCCCATTTCTCTGCTGTATAATTTGGATTGTGGCTTATTTGTATCTTCTATCCCTATCTGATCCATATTCTTACCAAATAAAAATCAGTCTTCAAAATTTCATTGAGCCAGCTACTGACAGAGTGATTTAATTTTGAGAAAAAGCAAATCTCCCGAATGGTTTTGTCTTCTCCTGAATGGTTTCACACTAATTATATGATACCCCAGATTCACTCTCCACAAGAAATAGCTTTCTGTATCTATTTCAGCAGATCCTTTCATCATTTAAACTCCTCAATTATATTACCTCACAAGCTTCTGAACTGAAAATAATATAAAATCAGTTATGCAAACATTCCACTCAATTTAAACCTTTGAAACCTTGCTATAATAAACAACTGTTTTTTCCTGACATCCTGTGCCCAAAACTAACTGCATTATTGTGAATGAAATCTGATTGACACCCTATATAAACAGTATACTGTTTCCACAACTTTTCGAGTGTTTTGAGGAAAATAGTATCAGTTAAACCTTTGTCTAAAACATCCTGTAATAATAATGATAAACCTATGGGATCCAGCAAGAGTTAGCAAACTGGTTACAGAATTGGCTGAAAAGCAGGAAACAAAGTGGATGGTGATGGAGGTAATATTTCAGACTGGTGCCCAGTGACTGGTGTTGTGTCTCAGAGCTGGCCCATTGCTGTTTGTCAACTACATCAACATTTTGGATAAAAATATACAAGGCATGAGTAATAGGTTTGTAGATAACACAGAAATAAGTGGTATTGTAGACAGTGAAGATAGTTATCACGTTAGAGCAGGATCCTGATCAGCTGGGCAAGTGGGCCGAGGAATGGCTAATGGAATTTAATTTGGATAAGTGTTGCACTTTGGGAAGGAAACCAGGGCAGGACCTTCACAGTGAACATTGGATAGGGGAATGCGGTAAAGCAGAGGATCTAGGTGGACAAGTAAATAGTTCCCTGAAAGTAGCTTCAGAGGTCGATAGGTTGGTGAAGAAAGCTTTTGGCACATTGGTTCATCAGTCAGGAAATCGAGAATAGAGGTTGGGATGTTATATTGCAGTTGTACAAGACATAACTGAAGAGAGCATTTAGAGTATTGTGTTCCGTTTTATTCACCCTGCTATAGGAAATACTAGACTAAGTGGGACCTGTTGGGTCCCATGTTCACATGGGAGGCCTGGTCCCCCAATGCAATATTCCACCTCTCCACCAATTCCAATATTGGTGGCATGTGGGAGTGGGGGGGGGGGGGCTTTCTGGATCGCAAATATGGGTGTTGTGGGTCAAAGGGACTGATTTCCAGAGGGCTAGTATGGACATAGTGGGCCGAATGGATTCTTGGGCTGGCAGCTCAGTCACTCAGGCCTGGTGGGCTGGCAGCTCAGAAACTGCCAGAAATTCTGCCCAAAACAGGTGAGATACTCTGTGAGCTATCCTCGGTTTCCTCCATTGTCAGAGTGAGGCTAAGCACAAATTGGAGGAACAGCCTCATATTTCGCTTGGGCAGTTTACAGCCCAGTCGTATGAATATTGATTTCTCTCACTTCAGGTAGCCCTGGCATTCCCCCCCTCTCTCTCCCTACCCCACCCAGGCCCCAGTAGCTTCTCATTTCCACCCAACAAACAGCTTACTATGGTCAGTTCCTTTATCATCGCTACTTTTTTGCATATCCTTCATTAGGAATGGTGACTGCTGACCAGAGGGAATAGACCCCACCGGGGCTGGCATGAATGAATGAAAACTTTATTGTCATTCAGATATACACCTAGACACAGTGCACCTTGAACAAAATTTCGTTGTATTTTACTCTCCAAAATCAAGTAATAGTTAAAAGTTCTAGGTGCGTCCATAAAAATGCCTCATGTGCATGGTTCTGTAAAATAAATATATATAAAAAGTTTTCAAGCTAGCTCCTCATGCCAGCAGGATCCATCGCTAATCAGCGTTTTGGATCCACCCATATATTGCTACGGAAAAGACAAGACGAAGAATACCCCTTGAGTCTGCGAGAGCAGGGGCCCAAGATGACTCATCGACAGAGCACACGGCAACAGACCTAGGAACGGAATCGACCATGAATAAGACAACTAGCACAGCAATTGACAGAGCAGCAGCAGGACATAAGCTACGAAGTTGCATCTGTGGCTGGGAAAAGATAACATCAGAGAAGGGTCTCAAGATCCACCAGGGCAGGAAAAAGTGCCTGGGAGAGCTTGGTGTGGGGCCTCGCATTGACCAATACTTTCTAAGAGGTAGTTCAAATCAGTCGAGTGAAGCTCAGTGGCAGGATAACCACCACAGTCCACAGGGTATCAGCATCCCAGGCAAAGCTCAACCAAGTACAGTCCCACCAAACGACACGAGTCCAGAGCCCAACCAGCCACAGTCAGCGGTAGAGAGGAAGATGGAAGGAAAAAAGCCTCAAATCTTGTGGCCTAAATCCTGCCAGAGGAAAGAGTGGGAGACCATTAACACTGACCTCGTCCATCTTCTGGAAGGATTGAAGGGATGTGTGGAAAGACAACTGGAGCAGATGGGAGACACCATATACAACTATGGGGCGGAGAGATTTGGGGCGAAGGTCATGAAACAGAGGACACAGAAGGAACCAGCACTCCAGTACAAGTCCAGGAGGCAGCAGGAGAGGAAGGCAGAAAGAAAGGAGGCAGCTGAGAAAACAGTGGAGGAAGGCCACAGAGGCAGAAAGGAAAGGACTCGAGGCACTGCAGGCAGAAATAAAGCAGCGCCTGGCAATCCTGCGAAGAGCAGAATGCCTTAGAAAGCAACACAAGAAGAAAGAACGTGTGAGGACAAGGTTTTACAGAGATCTGTATAAGTTCTTTGTCAAGGAGAAGAGCGGGATCCTGAGAGTATCTGTAAGGGAACTGGAGGAGCACCTGAGGAAGACGCACTCTGACAACCGGAGGCATGAGCCAGTCACCATTCCAGATGACATGCCACCTATCCACCCACCTGAGCACCAGATGGACATAAAGCCTCCTACATGGAAGGAGGTGGAGAACACAGTCAAACGGGAAAGAACAGCATCAGCCCCAGGGCCCAATGGCATTCCATACAGGCTCTATAAGAACACCCCTGATGCCCTGAAATACCTTTGGAAGTTAATGAAAGTGGCATGGAGAAAAGGAATCCCCGTTCCAGCGCAGGTTCGCAGAAACAGCAGGTACAGTAAACACAGTACCTGGAAACAAAGGGGAAGCCTCCATTGTGTCTGGAAACGTGGCCGACGGGCAGGACTTCAGGTCAGACTGAAGCGCAGGGGACTTCGGCCCCCTCTCCCTACTATCCTACTGGCTAATGTACAGTCCCTTGAAAATAAAGTGGAGGACTTAAGGGCAAGGCTGCTTTATCAAAGGGAGCTGAGGGAATGCTCTGTGTTCTGTTTCACAGAGACATGGCTCACCCCCAGCTCCCCAGACTCAGCGGTCCAGCCTGAAGGGTTCTCCATCCACCGTATGGACCGTACACTGGCATCTGGGAAAGGAGAGGAGGGGGCGTCTGCCTCATGGTCAACTCTGCGTGGTGCTCAGACGTGGCAGTCCTGTCCAACTCCTGCTCTCCACACATCGAACATCTGGCGATGAAGTGCCGTCCCTTCTACCTTCCGAGGGAATTCACCTCCATCATCCTGACCACGGTTTACATCCGATCCCAGGTAGACGTCCGTCTGGCACTGGAGGAGCTGCACGCCGTGGTCAACAAACACCAGACGTCTTACCCCGAGGCATTTACCACCAGAGGAACAACTACAGGACTGTTTGGAGTCTGTAGACTGGGCAATTTTCAAGGACTCGGCAAGAATACGCCACAGTCGTTACAGACTTCATTAAGGAATGTGTGGAGGATTGCATCCCCACCAAAACCTTCCAAGTGTTTCCCAATCAGAAACCTTGGATGAACTTTGAGATCCGCACTCTTCTGAAGACCAGACACCGGGCATTCATATCTGATGATACAGTGGTCTACAAGAAGTCCAGATACGACCTTGGTAAGGCCATCAAAAAGGCCAAAAGGGACTTCTGCTCCAAGCTGGAGGATGAGACAGATGTTCGGCAGCTGTGGCGGGGCCTGAATGCAATCACCTCCTACAAGGTGAAATCAGGAGGCAGCTCGAATGTCGGCGAAACATCACTCCCTGATGAGCTCAATGCATTTTACGCACGCTTTGATAGGGAGAACACCGGTGTGCCTTCCCGAGCCCCCATTCGCTGTGATGGTATTTCAGTCTCAGTCACAGAGGCTGACATCAGGAAATCCTTCAGAGGGGTGAACCCTCGAAAAGCACCTGGCCCTGATGGTATGCCTGGTCGTGTTCTAAAAACCTGTACGGACCAACTGGCTGGAGTTTTTACGAACATTTTCAACCTCTCACTTCTGAGGTCAGGTTGCCACCTGCTTCAAAAGGGCATCAATTATACCAGTGCCCAAGAAGAGTAAGGTGACGTGCCTCAATGACTATCGACCTGTGGCACTAACGCCAGTGGTGATGAAGTGCTTTGAGAGGTTGATCATGGTGCAAATCAACTCCTACCTCGACAAAAACCAGGACCCACTGCAGTTCGCGTACCGCCACAACAGATCAACGGTGGATGCGATCTCGCTGGCCCTCCACTCCGCTCTGGACCACTTGGACAACAAAAAGTCATATGTCAGGCTGTTAATAATTGATTACAGCTCGGCATTTAATACTATCATCCCCTCCAAGCTGGTTACCAAAATCGCAGAACTGGGTCTCTGCGCATCCCTCTGCAATTGGATCCTCGACTTCATAATTCACAGACCCCAGTCTGTTTGGATTGGTGGAAATGTGTCAGACTCGATAACAATTAGCACGGGAGCACGTCAAGGTTGCGTGCTCAGCCCTCTGCTCCACTCACTCTATACTCATGACTGCGTAGCCGGTCTGAGTGCGAATTCCATCATCAAGTTCTCTGACGACACCACTGTTGTGGGGCGTATCACTGATAGGGATGAGTCAGAGTATAGAAGAGAGATCGAGCAACTATCCATATGGTGCCAGCACAATAACCTTGCCCTCAACACCAGCAAAACCAAGGAACTGATTGTGGACTTTGGAAGGAGTAGGAGGGGGACCCACAGTCCCGTTTATATCAACGAGTCGATGGTGGAGAGGGTCAAGAGCTTCAAATTCCTGGGCGTGGACATCTCTGAAGATCTTTCTTGGTCCGAGGACACTGATGCAATTGTAAAGAAAGCTCATCAGCGCCTCTACTTCCTGAGAAGATTACGGAGAGTCGGTTTGTCACGGAGGACTCTCTCTCTAACTTCTACAGGTGCACAGTAGAGAGCATGCTGACCGGTTGCATCGTGGCTTGGTTCGGCAACTTGAGCGCCCTGGAGAGAAAAAGACTACAAACAGTAGTAAACACTGCCCAGTCCATCATCGGCTCTGACTTTCCTTCCATCGAGGGGATTTATCGCAGTCGTTGCCTCAAAAAGGCTGGCAGTATCATCAAAGACCCACACCATCCTGGCCACACACTCATCTCCCTGCTTCCTTCAGGTAGACGGTACAGGAGCATGAAGACTGCAACGACCAGGTTCAGGAATAGCTACTTCCCCACAGCCATCAGGCTATTAATCTTGGTTCGGACAAAACTCTGAACATTAATAACCCATTATCTGTTATTTGCACTTTATCAGTTTATTTATTCATGTGTGTGTATATTTATATAATGATATATGGACACACTGATCTGTTTTAGACAATAGACAATAGGTGCAGGAGTAGGCCATTCAGCCCTTCGAGCCAGCACCGCCATTCACTGTGATCATGGCTGATCATCCACCATCAGTACTGTCTTATCCCCATATCCCTTGACTGCTATCTTTAAGACCTCTATCTAACTCTCTCTTGAAAGCATCCGGAGCATTGGCCTCGACTGCCTTCTGAGGCAGAGAATTCCACAGATTCACAACTCTCTGGGTGAATGCCTACTATGTTCTGTTGTGCTGAAGCAAAGTAAGAATTACATTGTCCTATCAGGGCCACACGACAATAAACTCACTTGAACTTGAACTTGAATCATACCTAAGTCAATGGCAAAGGGCAGGAGGGATCTTAATTCCCAAAGAAAAGAACTCCTCAACCATTAGCCAATTCCGCAAGATCAGCCTTCTGTACATGGAAGGAAAGATCTTGTTTGGTGTTGTGGCCCAAAGACTCTCAGCATTTTTGCAGAGCAATAACTTCATTGACACATTGGTGCAGAAAGCAGGGGTACGTGGTTTTTCAGGATGTGTGGAACATGCAAATATCATCTGGCACCAGATACAAACTGCCAAGAAGGAAAAGAGAGATCTGCATGTGGTTTTCTTCGATCTCGCCAATGCCTTTGGGTCGGTGCCGCATGAGACTCTTTGGGCAGCTTTTAATTTCTTCCAGGTCCCAGAGGTCATCACAAAGCTGGTAAAAGCTTACTTCCAGGACCTCCAGTTCTGCGTCACAACACAGGATAACACCACCGCCTGGCAGCACCTTGAGATAGGCATAATGACAGGCTGTACCATTTCTCCTCTGGTTTTCATCAAGGCAATGGACCTCATCATTCGAGCATCACGATGGGTGGTCGGAGGGGAACGCTTGAAGAGTGGGCTGCGTCTTCCTCCAATCAGGGCGTACATGGATGACATGACCACAATAACAACAACAAAAGCACGCACCAAACGCCTGCTGGATAAAATCCAGGAAAGCATCAAATGGGCACAAATGGAGATTAAACCCAGCAAATCCTGCAGTATTTCCATCGTCAAAGGCCGGCTCACTGACTAAAGGTTCCGCATCAATAACGAGACAATACCAACTGTCCTGGAAAACCCGGTCAAAAGCCTCGGGCGATGGTTCACCACATACCTCAAGGATGCAGGGCAGGTGGAACAACTCAAGCAGGATACAATCAGTGGCCTCAAGCAAATCAACAACACTGCTCTCCCACGGAACCTGAAGCTTTGGTGCCTTCAATTCGGTCACTGCCCCAACTCATGTAGCCAATTATGATCTACGAGGTCAGTTTATCCCATGTCAACCAGCTGGAGAGACTGGTGAACTCACAAGTGAGGAAGTGGCTTGGGCTACCGAGATGCCTCAGCAGCATAGGGCTCTATGGGAATGGAGCCCTCTCACTGCCAGTCTCAAGCCTGGTGGGGGAATACAAATGTGCCAAAGTGAGGCTGGACATGACGCTAACAGAATCCCGGGACCCAATAGTAAGAGGTGTCGCTCCAACCCTAGCAACAGGGAAGAAATGGTCTCCAGCAGCAGTGTTACTGGACGCAAAATCCGCCCTCCGACACCGGGACATAGTGGGCCATGTCCAACAAGGCCGAGGGGGCTTTGACCTGGGAGCAATGAAACCTACCTGGCAAAAGGCTACTCCAGCTGAACATCGGCACCTGGTGGTGGAGGAGGTGCGCCACCAGGAAGAAGCAGCCAGGTGTGCCAAAGCCATATCCCAAGCCATACAAGGCCGTTGGATGAGGTGGGATGGCGTTGAGAGGAGGAAGATCACATGGAGAGAGCTGTGGACCATGGAGTCAAATAAGTTGAGCTTCATTATCAGAGCCACATATGACGTCCTTCCCTCTCCCACAAACCTAAATCTTTGGCTGGGAGAGGATCCAGCCTGCCCCCCTGGGTGCAGTTCCAGCAAACCTCAAGCACAACCTGGTCGGTTGTAAGACCAGCCTAACACAAGGCAGATACACCTGGCGACGCAACCAGGTGCTGAGGTGTTTGGCAGCTGAACTCGAGTGCAAGAGAGTTACCACCAACGCCAAGTGTTCAAGTGAGTTTATTGTCATGTGTCCCTGTATAGGACAATGAAATTCTTGCTTTGCTTAAGCACACAGAAAATAGTAGGCAATTACTACAAAACAGATAAATGTGTCCATATACCATGATATAAATATATACACACATGAATAAATAAACTGATAAAGTGCAAATAGCAGAAAGTGGTTATTAATAATCAGTTTTGTCCGAGCCAGGTTTAATAGCCTGATGGCTGAGGGGAAGTAGCTATTCCTGAACCTGGTCGTTGCAGTCTTCAGGCTCCTGTACCTTCTACCTGAAGGTAGCAGGGAGATGAGTGTGTGGCCAGGATGGTGTGGGTCTTTGATGATACTGCCAGCCTTTTTGAGGCAGCGACTGCGATAAATCCCCTCGATGGAAGGAAGGTCAGAGCTGATGATGGACTGGGCAGTGTTTAATACATTTTGTAGTCTTTTCCTCTCCAGGGCGCTCAAATTGCCGAACCAAGCCACGATGCAACCGGTCAGCATGCTCTCTACTGTGCACCTGTAGAAGTTAGAGAGAGTCTTCCTTGACAAACCGACTCTCCGTAATCTTTTCAGGAAGTAGAGGCGCTGATGAGCTTTTTTGATAATTGCGTTAGTGTTCTCGGACCAGGAAAGATCTTCAGAGATGTGTATGCCCAGGAATTTGAAGCTCTTGACCCTTTTAACCATCGACCCGTTGATATAAATGGGGTTGTGGGTCCCCCTCCTACTCCTTCCAAAGTTCACAATCAGTTCCTTGGTTTTGCTGGTGTTGAGGGCCAGGTTATTGCGCTGGCACCATATGGACAGTAGCTCGATCTCCCTTCTATATTCTGACATCCCCATCAATGATACGCCCCACAATAGTGGTGTCATCAGCGAACTTGATGATGGAGTTCGCACTGTGGTTGGCTACGCAGTCAGGGGTATAGAGTGAGTACAGCAGGGGGCTGAGCACGCAGCCTTGAGGTGCTCCCGTGCTGATTGTTATCGAGGCTGACACATTTCCACCAATGCGAACAGACTGTGGTCTGTGGATGAGGAAGTCGAGGATCCAGTTGCAGAGGGATGCGCAGAGACCCAGTTCTGCGAGTTTGGTAACCAGTTTGGAGGGGATGATTGTGTTGAATGCCGAGCTGTAATCGATGAATAACAGCCTGACATGCCTATCAATGCCCAGATAACATTCCCGCAAATACCATCCTTCATCCGGGAAGGAGAGAAACGTAGGACTCACCCCTTGCCTCTCAACTCATGCCCATTGAACGCAGCCAGTGACTGGGAAACGCGTGTTGACCTAGGCCAGAGGCTTTCATTCCCAATTGAAATCGCAGTTACCAACCTGCGACCAGACCTCGTTCTCTGTTCCAACTCCTGTCGGCGTGTTTTCATCATTGAGCTGACGGTCCCCTGGGAGGAGGCGGTGGACGAGGCTTATGAAAGAAAAAGGCTTCGATATTCAAACCTTGCAGCAGAGGCAGAGGAGAGAGGTTGGAGGGTAAGGGTGTGTCCAGTGGAGGTGGGGTGCAGGGGCTTTGTAGCCAGTTCCACCGCAAGGCTCCTGAGGGAAGTATGATTCAGAGGGCAGGCACAAAGGAGGGCAATAAAGGAACTTGCCAATGCTGCCAAATGGAGCAGTCACTGGCTGTGGCTGAAAAGAAAATATGCTGTCTGGGCTGCCACGTGACCATCTAGAGGCTAACCATAAGACACATACCCAGGTCTGATCACCCTGCGGTGAGCCTGCCTCGACTGAGGGTGTCTTCTGATAAAAGGTCGAACACCCAGTGACCTTGACCTGAAGATATGTCTGATTGGTAGCAAAATCACCTAGTGGTCACCCCCAAGAATACCAAATGTCAATTGTAGTGAAAAACATCCAGTCCTAATAATCAATCTTACAAAATTTTGAGATTAAAAAAATCAAGCCTATAATTTATCCCATCAGATAAAGCATAAAAATAACTTTAATTTGACACCTAATTCACTTTTATATCTTCAGTGTTAAAAAAGCTATGGCCATTTTCATACTCGGAAATTAGCATCTTGTTCCCAAAAGCTGTGATCGAGGACAGTCAAAAGCCCATAACGTTCTTAAAAAGTAAGAGAACTGAATGAAATTTTCAGTTATTATAGATTCAGTTATTATATATTATAGAAGCATTCTGAAAAATATGAAACTTCTTACTTGGATGACCTGAATTAAAGCAATAATTAGTTAGTTACCTAATTGTAGCTAATACAAAATTGACCGTTGTGACGGAAGTAGGAATAAACATCGAGACTGCCTTGAAAATTAAAAAATGTGATATTCTCAAGATCAGAACTTTAATATTATTGTATTATATGCTGTAAGTCCGTAACAGACAGGTAAAGAAATTACAATTTCTAGCAAAAGACCAAGTCTTTATGGAGAAGATCAGTTGCTAGCTGGTACATTGGCATATCATAATCAGTAGCATCATCATACTCCTCAGATTGTAACCAATAAGCAACTCTGTACACCTTGTTTTTCAACGTTTCAATTTTGACATTGTAAACTACAAGTTTTTGCTCTTCAAACCACACATGACATGCCTTTCTTCCCACTACTTTTCCATTAAGAATGTCCTGTAGATCACATTTGGGGTAGTCCGAATTCAGATCATCTCTGTGGATGCTATCTAATGCAGTCTCTTTTGCTGGGCATTTGGAGTGACAATTTTGCATTGCTTCTTCAGAGGCATCTGTTTAAAATGTAAAGAAAAAAAAACACTGAACAGCATTAACAGAAACAAATTATTAATTGCAGTTTTAGTAAAAAAAAGGTAGAAATGATAAAGTTAAACTAAAACAAACAGTGAATACCCTACAAAAATTCATATTAATCAGTTTAATCAAATCAATTAGATTCATCTAATCAATTAAATTTATCTAAATTCAATTACTAGATCTAAATATCTAGTACAAATACAAATCTAATACAATAAATATCCAAATAACAAACTGATCCCATTCACACAAGAATTCACAATATAATATGACTTTTAAATTTCACTTTGTCATAAATTTATATGCTAAATGGAAGGAATTTAATGTTTAATTCCCATAAATTAATCTAGAAACATCCACTCTCAAGATAATCAACATCATTATTTTTTGCACAATACGTCTGACTAAAACTGTACTGTGGACATTTAGTATGAAAATATTGATAATGGATAGACAATAACACAAAATATAGATGATTTAGATGTTCTTATGACATGATTGTGCAAAAAAATAATTAATTTGATTATCTTGAGAGTGGATGTTTCTGGAATGTGATCGATTGGAATGTTGCCGTTGCCATACATTTTAAGCCCATATCGGCAGGCAAGACATGGCCAATTCGTATGGGGGCCTAAATAACATTTTTCGCATCATAAGATTAAAATGAAGCCACACCAAAAAGCAAGATAATGTGTTAAATAAACGACATACCTTTTGTTTTGTCCTGATATTGCAATCCGTGATGTTGAAGGCGTTAGAAGTTGTGTTCTATTGCCATAGAGGGAGTGCAGAGAAGGTTCACCAGACTGATTCCTGGGATGTCAGGACTGTCTTATGAAGAAAGACTGGATAGACTTGGTTTATACTCTCTAGAATTTAGGAGATTGAGAGGGGATCTTATAGAAACTTACAAAATTCTTAAGGGGTTGGACAGGCTAGATGCAGGAAGATTGTTCCCGATGTTGGGGAAGTCCAGGACAAGGGGTCACAGCTTAAGGATAAGGGGGAAATCCTTTAAAACCGAGATGAGGAGAACTTTTTTCACACAGAGAGTGGTGAATCTCTGAAACTCTCTGCCACAGAGGGTAGTTGAGGCCAGTTCATTGGTTATATTTAAGAGGGAGTTAGATGTGGCCCTTGTGGCCAAGGGGATCAGAGGGTATGGAGAGAAGGCAGGTATGGGATACTGAGTTGGATGGTCAGCCATGATCATATTGAATGGCGGTGCAGGCTCGAAGGGCCGAATGGCCTACTCCTGCACCTAATTTCTATGTTTCTAATTTCTATGTTTAACTTCAATCCAGCAATGCAATCGGCCAGCAAATTAAAAAAAAAATGGGAACGGAAGCGCGAACGATTTTTCTTCATCAGCTAGCAGCCCAAGGAAATGCCTCTCCGACAACCAGTACAAGCCCGCATTTTAATCCCCCCCACCCCCCCCAAGCCTCCAGAATCGCACTCACACGCAGTGGCAGACCTGCAGCGCCGCTGCTGGCAGGTTTTGTAACAACGTTACTTTCATTCATCTCCATATCACTGTCTATATCTTTCGTTACCCTTATCCATAACCAGTCTGAAGAAGGGTCTCGACCCGAAACGTCACCCATACCTTCTCTCCAGAGATGCTGCCTGTCCCGCTGAGTTACTCCAGCATTTTGTGTCTATCTCTGGAAGTAATGATTCTTGACTTTATGATTATTTTGAATGTATTCATCTCTATTATTTTGATTGTTGTTGAAGTAGTTTAAACATTTGGCTGCACCACCTGAACCACTGAGTTACTCCAGCACTTTGTGTGCTTTTGGCTACATCACATGTTATTTTTGGGCAAAGTGACTCACTGCCATCAATCTCTTTTGCAGGTAAAGACTGAATATCTGCTGTTCTCAAACATTCTCCTGATTCTGGTACCAACTGGCCGAGTCAGTTTTGTTATTGAGTTCAGGCAGGATCAGATAGTTCCACTGATTAAATGCATGAGGCATGCCATAACGAGGCACAAAATAAACACATCTTCCTCATATACCTCCTCAAATCCCTCAATTCCTCTTCTGGATATGGCACATATAGTAATAGCCATGAACCACAATATAACAATTTTGCATTAAGTAGCATTGGCAAAACACTTAGATGATAACATAGATGCTTTAACAAAAGAAGAAACATCAACGGGGCAAGAATAAAGTAAATATGTAATCGTATAAGAATACTTTATTCTTATATTTATGAAGCAACCTTAGCTCCAGGTGCCTTCAGTTTTGGTCACCCTGTTTTAAAAAATATGTAGTTAAGCTGGAAAGGGTGCAGAAAAGATTTATGAGATTTTTGCCAAGACTAGAGGGCCTGAGCTATAAGGAGAGGTTGTGCAGGCTAGGACTTTATTCCTTGGTGTGCAGGAGAATGAGGAGTGATCGAATAGAGTTGTACAAGATCATGAGAGGAATAAATAGGATAAATGTGCAGAGCCTTTTGCCCACATTAGGAAAATCGGGAATTTAATAGGAACGTGATGGGCAACCTTTTTACACAAAGGGTAGTGGTGTATGGAAAGAGCTGCCGGAGGAAGTACTTGAGGCAGATACTATCACAGTGTTTAAAAAACATTTAACAAGGTACATGGATAGATAGGTTTAGAGAAATATGGGCCGAATGCAGACAGGTAGGACTAGTGCAGATGGGGCATGTTGGTCGGCATGGACAAGTTGGGCCGAATAGCCTGTTTTCACGGCGTACGACTGTTATTCCCCCAAAGATTCCAAATAAAAGCCCAACACACTACGAAATAAGTTACGTGGATAAAGAAACATTTCTGCAGTAAAGTTTAAAAACTTCATTTCAGAGTAGCATCCCAAAACAATTATATGGGACTTCCAATGCCTGCTCCAAATGCATGCTAGAAAACATGGAATATATGTTGAAAAGTGATGATAGTCATATTAATTTAGTATTCTTTATGATAAAACCATATGTCGTGTGTGTTTACCAACGGCTAATCCACAAATTGTAATCTACTTTGAGTAGACCTAAGGTCTGTTCACCAAAAATCTGTACCTTATTTTCTCAATTTGCAGGCATTTCCTGTACAAATTATTACATCAGAACCTATATCCATCAATAGACCTATAAAAACTTAGAAACTTACTGCAAACAAGGATCTTCCTATTCCAAAAATACATGATGGGTGTAAAAGTAGTCGTTATGTGTCCTGCCTTAATAATACATTGAAGAGATTTATCTGGAAAATTAATGAATTACGTGCTTTGATTATTGTCCAGAATCCACAGATTTATTAGCTTACTTACTATAAATGCAAGAACATTTATAATGCAAGAATTTATGCAGGAATTTATAACGATATTCATTTATAAATGAAATGTACATTAATTTAACCAAAAAATTCCTAACATAATAATTTTGATTGAACATTCTCCACCTGATTTCTGGAAACTTAATTAAATTAGTTTATAAATTATAGGTATCACTCCCTTTTAATACAGTTCTTAAGAGTTTAAAAGAAAATCTCAGTTATTCTCCCAAACACATTTTAATTGATAAAATGGGTGATAATAAGATCATATAAATATTCATTGTCACTTTAGGAAGCTGAAGATAAGCATAAGTAGGGGAAATATTAGGGAAATGCAATTTACAATTAGTCACAAAATATAATTCATGTGAATTGAATTCATGCCTATTAAGGCTGAATTGATTGCCAGTCTCTTGGATTAAGTAAATCTTTCAATCATACATTTGCCCATTACCAGAGTTTATATAATCATTTGACAAGAGCATTAATCTGGCCTCACGAGTGAGTTTAGTGCCATTTTACCTCTTCATTTTGATCTACTTTAATCCATTTTGAAATTTTTGTCATAAGAATGAGAAGAGATATATGAGGGAAATGATTGTATAATTTACAGGAACCAGGAAATGTTATGATGTTTTATAGAGGACAGAAGGGAAAGAGTGGGCCATGCAGCATTTTAAATATTTATGTCAGGCACAATGGCACACACAGAAACACCAAGCCCCTAGAGGAACCCGGTGGGCCTAAAGGAAGGACTGAAGAGAAGTCTTCCAGGCCTGATATGCAACTGAGGAATGTTAATTTTGGACTATCCCAGGAATTTCCCCAAAGCTGCCTCCCCGAGGTCAATTTAATGTAATGGGCTTGCAATTTAATATTGCCTACCATTTCCTGGAAAACAAATAGCTGAATAAGTCAATAGGGGTACAAGACCTATTAATGTTAACTATATCTCGAATATTGCCGCTTTCCCCCTTATCTGCCATTGGGCAATGGCTTAGGGGTGAGGGTAGATTGGGACTTTTCCTTCCCCTTCCTTTATCCCTTGAGGGGTGGATTACAGCCAAATATCAACATACATACCAAGAAAGAAAATCTGTACTTAAAGTTGGGGCATTTATTTAAATGGACACTTGGATGTCCAGGGAATAGAGGAATATAGATCATATGTGGGCAGATAAGATCAACCTATCTGGCCATCATATTTGGCACAGGTATTGTGGGCTGAATGGCTTGTTCCTGTGCTGTTCTATGTTCTATAACAAAAATGAAAGATTTGTTTCAAATGTGGCACC
Source organism: Leucoraja erinaceus (assembly GCF_028641065.1). Lineage (NCBI taxonomy): Eukaryota > Metazoa > Chordata > Chondrichthyes > Rajiformes > Rajidae > Leucoraja > Leucoraja erinaceus. The sequence goes on along the minus strand of NC_073377.1, from coordinate 53,200,391 downwards.
ATTCACATTGAACTAAAATGCTCTCCAATCTATCTATATTACTAAAAGTCTGTTCTTGACTGGTTTTGGCCATCTGTGCTGCGATTTCCGAGAGAACACCGCCGCCTACGGCCGTCATATTTGGCCACCTTGCTCAGAGCCCCCGTCCACCGTATGTGTGCCGAGGATTTTTCCTGCCGATGAAAAATGACAGGGGTATTAATGTTTTTACAAAATTCCCCATTCTCTCTGCTGCCCCCGCTGGAGGCAGGGGAAGGGACTATAAAACCAGGAAGTGTTGTGCCTCAATTAGTCTCTGCAAGCTGGAGCTCTGTCAATTAGTCTCTGTCACTCTGAGCTCTGAATGACACTGAACAAATGTCTACAGCACTGTGAATACCCTTAATTTGGTTTGAAAATGAAAATATATTTAGTTTGAAGTAAAATAGCACTGCCTGCAAATGGTTGTTTGGGTTTAATTAAAAAGGCACTCTCTCTCTCTGTCCCCCCTCCTCTCTCTCTCCCACATCTCTCTCTCCCTATCTCTTTCTCTCTCTCTCTCTCCCTCCCTCTCTTTCTCTCTCTCTCCCTCTCTCTCTCCCCTTCCCTCTCTCCTTCTCTTCCCTTTCCCTCCCTTCCTCTCCCTCTCTCCCCTCCCTCTCCCCCCTCCCCCCTCCCTCTCCTCTCTCTCTCCCCCCCCTCTCTCCCCCTCTCCCCCCCTCCCCTCACTCTCCCCCACTCTCCTCTCCCCCCCCTCTCTCCCCCCCCTCCTCCCCCTCCTCTCCCCCTCCTCTCCTCTCCCCCTCTCCTCTCCCCTCTCCCTCTCCCTCCTCCCACTCCCTTCTCCTCTCCCCCCTCTCTCTCCTCCCCCCTCTCCTCTCCCCCTCTCCTCCCCCCTCTCTCTCTCCCCCCTCTTCCTCTCCCCCTCCCTCCTCTCCCCCCCCTCTCCCTCTCCCTGCCCTCTCCTCTCTCCCCTCCTCATACCACACTCCCTCCCTCCCTCACCACTCCCCCTCTCCCCGTCCCCTTCCCTCCACCCTCCCTCTCCCCCCCCCCTGCTCTCCGCCTCTCTTTTTCCCCCCCTCCCCCCTCCCCATCCCTCAAACCCCTCCCCTCCACACACACCACTACCCCCTCCCCTCCCCCCCCTCCCTCCCCTCCCCTCCCCCCTCCCTCCTCCCCCCCCTCTCTCCCCTCTCTCTCACCCCTCTCCCTCTCCCCTCTCTCTCCCCCCCTCCTCCCCCCTCCTCTCTCTTCCCTCCTCCCCTCCCTCCCCTAAACCCCCTCCCCTCCACACCCCTACCCTATTCCCTCCACCCTCTCCCTCCCTCCCCTTCCCTGATCCCCACCTCTCCCCCTCACCCCCTCTCAGCAGCCCCTCTCTCTCCCCCTCACTCTCACCCTCTCTCTCTCCTCCCCCCTCCTCCCCCACCTTTCCCCCCTAACCCACCCTCCCTCTTATCCTCCTCTCCACCTGTCTCTGCCCCTTCTCTCTCTGCCCTCACTCGATACCCCCGCCCGCCTCCCCCCCCTCCTCTCTAGATGTGACTGCAAGTTGGGGGCTATGCGTCAGTAGATAGGGTGGTTATGGGGTAAAAGGAGAAAATTAATAATATTAATATAATATCAAGGGGGGTAATTAGCGTGAGTGCGGGGGGGGGGGGGGGGGGGGTTAGTGTGTGACGCTGCATGCCGCATCCCCCCCCCCCCCCCACAACCGCACGTTGGGGGAACAGACCCAACGGGTCTGAACTTGGTCTAGTATTTATTATAACTTTCCACAGGAATCCAGTTACCCCTGCTCTGACCTCGTGACTTTCTTAATTATCAGTCAATCTGCAACTCAGGAAAAATATTTTTTATTATTGATTTAGGAATTGTAAATATTGGTGTAATTATTTGGAATTGAGGCGCAGTACTCTTTTCTCAATTGGCCATTTACCTGAACTTTGTCAACTTCAAGTACAATCTCCAGAGTTTAGATGTACATTTAATTTACACTCACACCACATATTGTCTTCTTCCCAAGGTGCTACTTTTGAACTGGGAATCAAATCTGATGTTAGACCAAATTATAGAGAGGAGATTTGATATCCGCAGAACATCCCAAGCATTTTACACTCAAAGAGGTTTCATGATTCACTATAGGAATGGGAAAAATGAATTACCTCTTCCTACCTACTTTATTTATCATGCACACTTTCTTGAAGGTGATGTCATGCTGGATATGTAATTTAGAGACTTTTAGTAATAGAGTCTTGCAGCCTTTCTTAAAGCAAGTCTTGATCATTTGTTTCCATGTTTGGGGCAACCGCCAATGCAATTGGATGGTAATCTTGATTTGGGACCTCATTGACCTTATTCTTCTACAATCAATGCTAAGCAAACAAATGGGTTCATCACTACTCCACCAGGCATATACTTATCCCATCCAATCTGCTCATTCAGATATGCCAGTCGGTATGTGGAAAGTGTAAGGGATGGGTAAAGGATCAAGTCTGAATGTTCAGACTGGATTGAAATTTCTTGGTGTCAGTCTGAAACGATAATATAGACACATGGTCTGAAGAGGGGTCTCAGCCCGAAACGTCACCGATTCCTTCTATCCAGAGATGCTGCCTGACCTGCATATATTTTTCCTGAGTCACGTGCATGGGCCCAAGCTATGCCTGCCTCTTTGTAGGGTACGTCGAACAATCAATTGTTCGAGACATACCATGGCCCTATCCCCGAACTCTACCTCTGATACATCAACAACTGCATTGGTGCTACCTCCTGCACCCATATACAACTCACTGACTTCATCCATTTCACTACGAACTTCCATCCGACACTCAAATACACCTCGACCATTTCCGAAATTTCCCTACCATTTCTCGACCTCACTATCTCCATCGCAGATCATAGACTACTGACCAACATCTATAGTACTAAAAGTCTGATCTTGACCACTTCCTGTTGTTCTGTATATTGATTTTAGAAAAAATGCTGCCACTTATGGCTGTGATTTTTGGCGATCTTACTCAGTCCCCCTCCGCTGCACAGGACAAGAGGATTTTTCCCATCGATGAAAAATAAAAGAGTTATTAGTGTTTAAAAAATGTTGAGATTCTCTCTCCTGAAGGCCACGCCCTTCCGGAGGGACTATAAAACCCGGAAGTGTTGGGTGCTTCAGTCAGTCTATGCAAGATGGGGGAGCGAGAGGGTCACGTCTCTCAGTCTGAGCTGTGAATAACGCTGAGAACATGTCTACTAAACTGAGTTGTTTTACTGAACTATCAGTGTTCTTAATGTGGTTTGAAAATATAGTTTGGAAAAGCTAAAGCTGTGTTGCCTTTGGTTTGGAAATGCTAAAGCTGATTTTTCCCATCGATGCTGGCTCGAAGGGCCGAATGGTCTACTCCTGCACCTATTGTCTATTGTCTATATTATAGGTGATTGCAGCTGCATTTTGGTTGGAAACCTAATAGTTTTCCGTCAGCTAAACAAAGCCTGCACACATGGAAATACCTTGGTGTGTCCCTCTCCTTTGTTCTTTTAAGAAATAGAAATAAGACTAGGGTTTCTGTGCCTCAGAGCTGATCTTCCTGTCCAAATGCACATAAATGAAGGGATAGGATGCGGAAAAGGTGTAGCCTTTCACTCCCAACTCGGCTGGTGAACTGACAAGTGCTGCGCTTGTCTGCCAAAAATAGTCACTATTTAAGGATCATCATGAAGTTCAAACATAAACCTGGTTTCTATTGTCTCCCACAGCCTTCTACAACTGCCCACCCCATCTCCATCACACTCACCCCCAACAGTGAGTGGTCAGATGCAACATATCCAAAAGCGAAACTAGTTGACCATCATATCCGTTCAGTTCTGTGCCTCCTAGACACGATCAGAAACTGTGACCTATTTGAATGTCTTATCAGCCTGGGAGCTCACAAAACCTTTTCAAAGGTTTCAAAGGTCTTTTATTGTCACGTATACCAATTAAGATACAGTGATATGCAAATTACCATACAGCCAAAAGTTTTTACACTAAGAGTGGATCATCTGATCTGTTGCCCCTCTGCGAAGATCTTTGGTGTGTTTTACTGCAATAAACCTGTTCCTGTTGCACCAATACAAGTTTTTGTTGTGGATTCCTTGTCGAATTTGCACCTCATGCTTTCCCTTAAATTAAACTGTGAAGTGACCATTAATTTTAATTGCAAATTCCAAACATATTTGGTCTCCATTTGTCGACTTATTACAAGTATAGGGTGCAACATAACTTTGAAAATAAATGGTTTCAGGACCTGGTGATGGGTGTGTAAAGATACAAGGTAGGTATATCCCTTTTATCTTATTTTACTTTCTTATATCTTTTGTTCACTATTTTTCTCTATTTATTTTTGTTGTTTTGTTATCTTCTGATTCTTATTTTTTAAATCTTTTCTTCAGGTTTTACGTTTCTACGGGTCTCTCTCGATCACTCTTTCACGCACTTACTATCCTATCTAACTCTCTCTACTTTCCTTCTTTTTAAGGTTTAAAATAAGAAGTGGTACAGGAAATGTATTATGTTATTCTTGGCTTATATCGCTGTAATGCACATTACTTCTAATAAATAAAATATATATTAAAAAAAAAATTAATTGCAGTAGTGTAAGCCATCTTCGCAACATGATAGGAACCACACTTCCAATGTTCGACATGATCCACCTGCCTTGTTGGATGCATAATACAAAGTGGCTAAGGCTATGGAGTAGCAGCTGGAACAACAGTCCCAGATAGATACTAAAACCGTGGAATTTAATAGAAAGGCAGCAGTTCTTATGTGAAGCAAATTTTCCCAGCAATGTCCTGCTATTTAACAAGGTGACTTGCTTGTTTTGCCAGCTTATTAAACCAACAATTTCCCTGTAACTGTCAGAGCTGTCAGAATTAGCTCCAGTTTGTGCTCTGGGGCTGATCTAAGTTGTCCTGTTCTCTGAGTATAGGGGGAATGAAAATGTACATTCCATTCAGATGTAAGAATAAAATACACAAATCCTTGTGCATGAAATAGGAGGCTTAATATTAATCAGATGATCCCATTCCTGTAAAACATTTTCAGCAAGAGTCTAGAAAATTGGTCATTGTCCTTTGGAGCTCTGTTGGTGTAATATTATTAGTTTACATGCATTTTGTTGGTTCAGTGTTAGGTTGGCTCAGGCATTCACCCTGCAAGTTGATCTCAAATTCTTAGCACTAAATGGCTCTATCAAATTTCCCCTGAACTGGAAAGTGGATATTGGCTCTCTGGTGTGCCAATAACCACCATACAAATGGCAAAACATTTCAGTGGCCTAAAAACTTGTTTGCACCACACCCAAAAAACAGCTTTACAGATGAAAATTGCATGAACACAGTTGCATTTGAGGGCTCCCAAATAGAATGTACGTCGGAGCTCGGGGCGTCTCTACGTGACTCGTAATGCTAACAGCAGGTACTCGGGAAACGCGGTAAGCTCGTGAAGACTCGTGAAGATTTTTCAACATGTTGAAAAATGTCCATGAGAGCCCCGAGCGGTTATTACCGTAATTCTCTGAGTTCGATTCCGGAGAAACTCGGGAGAACTCTTGAATTAGCTCGTACAGTGGGACAGGCCCTTTAGTGAGATTGTGGTGTGAATTTTCCAAGCTTCAGAACTGTGAGGAAGGGTACTAGTAACAGAGGAACATTGATCCCAAAATCTTGCTATCCTGATACAAAATAGGTAGGGAAACGGCTGTGGAACTGCCCCCACTTGAAGAGTGTTTCAAAATAGTGTTAGGCAAGCTGCAAATGCCAATTTCATGCTGGAAAACATGAATTTCCAACCTTATTGGTTACTAGACTATTTGGGACCCGTTGGGAGGCCTGGTCCCCCAATGCAACCCGTTCCCCAACGCAATATTCCACCACTCACCAGTTCCCCCAGTGCAACCCGTCCCCCAACACAATATTCCACCATTCCCCTCCCATCAAATCCACCCCTCCCTGTCTCCCTCTCCCTCTATCCCCCCCCTCTATTCCACCTTGCCCATCACCCCAGACCCCTTCTACCCACCTCTCTACCCCCCCCTGCACTCCATTATCGCCCTACCCCACTCCCTCCCTTTCTTCCCCCCCCCCCCTCCCTCCCTCTCCCCCCCTCCCTCATTCCTATCTCGCCTCTCCCTCCCTCATCCTTCTCTCCACCTCCCTCCCTCATGTATAACACAGCAAATAGTAGCCAGATGCCAGAGGATTGGGAAACTTTCATAGGACAACACAAGGAAACAAAACGGGCACTATGGGCTGAAAAGATGAAGTATGAAAGGAAGCTGGACAGGAATATAAAGAAGGGCAGTAAAAGGTTTAGATATGTTAAGGGAAAAAGAGTAGCAAAGTCAAATGTGGGTCCCTTGAAGGCAGACCCGGGTGAAATTATTATGGGTAACAAGGAAATGGCAGAAGAGTTGAATAGGTACTTCGGATCTGTCTTCACTAAGGAAGACACAAACAATCTCCCAGATCTACTGGAGGACAGAGGATCTAAGGGGGTAGAGGAACTGAAATAAATTTTCATTAGGCGAGAAATAGTATTGGGTAGGTTAATGGGACAGAAGGATGATAAATCCCCTGGGCCTGATGTCTGCATCCCAGGTTCCTCAGGAAGGTGGCTCTAGAAATAGTGGATGCATTGGTGATCATTTTCCAATGTTCAATAGATTCAGGATCAGTTCCTGTGGTTTGGAGGATAGTTAATGTTATCACACCAAGAAAGGAGCAAGAGAGAAAACGGGGAATTACAGAACAGTTAGCCTGACTTCGGTGGTGGGAAAGATGCTGGAGTCAATTATTAAAAAGGTAATAATGGGGCATTTGGATAGCAGTAAAAGGATTAGTCCAAGTCAACATGGATTTATGAAAGGGAAATCATGCTTGACTAATCTTTTGGAATTTTTTGAGGATGTGACAATTAAAATGGATGAAGGGGAGCCAGTGGATGTAGTGTATCTAGACTTTCGGAAAGCCTTTGATAAGGTCCCGCACGGAAGACTGGTGACTAAAATTAGAGTAAATGGTATTGGGGGTAGGGTGTTGACATGGATAGAAAATTGGTTGACAGACAGGAAGCAAAGTGTAGGAGTGAACGGGTCCTTTTCAGAATGGCAGGCAGTGGTGAGTGGAGTGCCGCTAGGCTCGGTGTTGGGGCCGCAACTGTTTACCATATATATTAATGATTTGGAAGAGGGAATTAGGAGCAACACTAGCAAGTTTGGGGATGACACAAAGCTGGGTGGCAGTGTGAACTGTGAAGAGGATGTTAGGAGGTTGCAGGGTGACCTGGACAGGTTGAGTGAGTGGGCAGATGCGTGGCAGATGCAGTATGATATAGATAAATGTGAGGTTATCCACTTCGGCGGCAAAAACAAGGGGGCAGATTATTATCTCAATGGGGTTAGGTTAGGTAAGGGGGAGGTGCAGCGAGACCTGGGCGTCCTTGTACACCGGTCACTGGAAGTTGGCTTACAGGTACAGCAGGCAGTGAAGAAAGCTAATGGAATGTTGGCCTTCATAACAAGAGGATTTCAGTATAGGAGTAAAGAGGTTCTTCTGCAGCTGTATAGGGCTCTGGTGAGACCACATCTGGTATATTGTGTACAGTTTTGGTCTCCTAATTTGAGGAAAGACATCCTTGTGTTTGAGGCAGTGCAGTGTAGTTTCACGAGATTGATCCCTGGGATCGCGGGACTGTCATATGAGGAAAGATTGAAAAGACTCGGCTTGTATTCACTGGAGTTTAGAAGTATGAGGGGGGATCTTATAGAAACATATAAAAGGAGTGGACAAGCTAGATGCAGGAAAAATGTTGTGTTCCATGTTCCCAATGTTGGGCGAGTCCAGAACCAGGGGCCACAATCTTAGAATAAAGGGGAAGCCATTTAAGACTGAGGTGAGAAAAAACTTTTTCATCCAGAGAGTCATGAATTTGTGGAATTCCCTGCCTAGTTTCAGGTGGACAGAAAAGGTTCACACCAATGTCTTTAAATTCAATCATATGAACATCTAATTGTTATCTGCCCACTTGATAGAGTCATACTCAAAGAGGGATACAGATTGAAAACAGGCCCTTTGGCCCAAAATGTCTATGCAGCCCATCATCCATTTTTGCACTAATCCCATCCTAATCCATTTTATTCTTCCTCTATTGCCATCAACGTTCTCTGGAATTTATTACTAAGGGCAATTTCCTAGTGGCCAATTAACCTAAACGTTACTGGAATCTGTGAGGAGACTGTAGCACCTGAAGAAAATCCACAAGGTCACAGAGAACGTCCATACTCCACATTGGCAGCACCAGAGGACAGGATTTAACTGGGGGCACTGGAGCTGTCTGGCAGCGGCTTTATTAGCCTTGTTCATCTAGAGATCATCAGTATATCTAATAATTAATCTCAGGGATTACAGGAAATAATCTGCAACATCCTATTGAAATGGTTTGAAAATCAACTTTAAAGAAAAGTTCATAAGCTCATATCAAAATGTTGCAGGGCATGCAATGGGGGCTTACAGAGAGGACAAGGTTTTCATGAGAGCGCTTGACAAAATGGATGCATCACTTTCTGAACTTAATACAGAAAGAACTTTGCTTGAAGAGTTACTAATACTTGAGCTGAACCTTTTGTATTTCCTATTCTGAGACTGAACCTATTAATATTGTGCTCACTGTTTACTAAATATCTCCCTAACTTTAAGTGATGTTACAGCCAGAAAGGAGTCAGGGTCACTTTTCATTAGAGGGGTAATAAGTGGACTGAGACGATCTCTACTAATTCATTTTCATTACCTCAGCCAATAATATATTCCTACTTTCTTGCAAATTCAATTTTGGCTTTATTAAGATTCCATCATTATTAGTCCATCTGTCTTATTCCAATATTAGTTCCAATCTTAATATATTTTCTCTTCTACTTCTACCTCTGCCTGCTTTTCCCTGTTAATCAAGCAGTCGTACTGTAGGCGGTGACAAATGGTTGGCTTGGCAACGTTTATCTTTTAAGGATTTAATATCTCTGACGAGCTGCTTTAGTAAGTGCAATATGATTGGATAAATCACCCGTATGTCATGCAATTGTCAGTACAGCTCCCAAGGCTTACATGGACTGGGGATGTGGCTTATAACGCATGATTCTCCAATGTCCCAAATGGATCATCTGAATGGAATAAATAGGCAGCAGATGCCTAAATGGCATTCCTTGTCAATAATGGAACAGGCTTGAAATTAAAGACTTTGTCAAAACTATCTATTCTGAAACAGAAGAGATTACCAGGCAAACGGAGGAAGAGATGTAAAGATGTGCTCAAAGCCTTGAAGAAATGCAACTGACTCCTGGGTCTCGCTGGCTCATTAACTGCTCATACTGGAGAAATGATGTGCCCCATCGACAGAAATGTCTGCTGTTCGCCCATGGGCCTCAATAGCCACCTCGGAACCCACAAAGGTGGAGGCGGAATAAGTCATTCTCACTTCTCAGGGACTGCCCAAGAGGAAGTCAAACCCATATTGTTGAAAGTAATATTTGAATCGCTGCATCAACAAAATGACAAGAGGCAGCACAGATCTGAAATTTGGTAAAAATAGATGATACAGATAATATATTGGAAATGGAAGTTATGTCATCCTTCTGAGATTAACCATGAATAACATTAAAAAAAAGATTTAAAAGCATAAAAACTAAAAGCCAGTATGTCATTTTTGAAAGTATTAACTTTAGGGAAGTAGTGAAAGAACTTTATAATGCAGGAGAAACAGAATGCCATCATGCACGTATGACCAAGAATCTAGTGTTTGTAACTGCAGACTAAACGTTTTTGCTAGTAAACTCCTCATGAAAGAGGTGAGGTGGTTTTTAATGATTTACACATAAGGAAAGCATAACCAACATTTCACAGAATCGCCTGTTACTTTGATTATGGTGGTAGATAACATATCATCAAAGTGTTTAACTGTAACAAGGTGGAGACTCCATCAATGTATGCAACTGTAACTGTGTTGGTTGGTGCTGTGTTGTGCTGTCACCGAAACCATCTGTTAAACCAGGCACCCAACTGCACTCTGGTGTAAAAATCCAATGGCACTGATTTGGAGTAGAGCACAGAATGTCCTCTATGTGTTGAGCAGTAATTGCATTTCAATCAACATCTTCAAAATGGATTATTGTGATATTATCTCACTTGATTGTGAGACCCTGCCACATTACAGTAAGTGATTATACTACAAAAAAGTCTTTTATTAAGTGCTTTGGGACGTTCTCCAAGAGAAACTAAAAGCACGGTTTTAATGCAAGGCTTCTTTCTGTTCTTTCCTCAAAACGGGAATTAGGAAACCAATTTAAAGCTGACTCGCTGTCTGGAATTTCCAGACAAGTGGATTTCAGTAGTGAACGTAGAAGACGTTGGCTTCATAAGGCACACCCAGCAAAGCTCCGTTGGCCATTTATTAACCAATTAACTTTCGGCCTTGCCCCCTGCCAGCTCAGGGAAAGGTTTGGCAAAGCTGCCATTCATTCTGGGCTTTGCCTCCCCACTGACAAGGAGACCTCACTGCAAGCACAGAACACAAAATTAGAAAGAATACTGTAAAGAATGACGGAGGCCCAGCTTGTAAATAGGAATATTGGATTGAGAAAGGTTTCATCCAATTCTAGATGCCACCCCCAAGGTTTGGTTATTTGGTATTAAATTAATTACAATTTATAAATCATTCCTTTATACCATGCATATAGTTGAGATTTTCTATCTCAAAGCCCTGGGTATGTTCAATCCATGAGGTTATTCAAAGTAAAGATAATAGACGATAGACAATAGGTGCAGGAGTAGGCCATTTGGCCCTTCAAGCCAGCACCGCCATTCAATGTGATCATGGCTGATCATCTCCAATCAGTACCCCGTTCCTGCCTTCTCCCCATATCCCCTGACTCCGCTATTTTAAAGAGCCCTATCTAGATGTCTCTTGAAAGCATCCAGAGAAGCTGCCTTCACTGCCCAGGCAGAGAATTCCACAGACTCGCCACTCTCTGTGAGAAAAAGTGTTTCCTCATCGTCGTTCTAAAGGGCTTACTCCTTATTCTTAAACTGTGGCCCCTGGTTCTGGACTCCGCCAACATCGGGAACATGTTTCCTGCCTCTAGTGTATCCAAGCCCTTAACAATCTTATATGTTTCAATGAGATATCCTCTCATGCTTCTAAACTCCAGAGTGTACAAGCCCAGCTGCTCCATTCTCTCAGCATATGACAGTCCCGCCACCCCGGAAATTAACCTTGTAAACCTACGCTGCACTACCTCAATAGCAAGAATGTTCTTCCTCAAATTAGGGGATGAAAACTGCACACAATACTCCAGGTGTGGTCTCACTAGGGCTCTGTACAACTGCAGAAGGACCTCTTTGCTCCTATATTAGATTAGATTAGATTAGATTTGTTTATTGTCATTCAGACCTTTCAGTCTGAACGAAATTTTGTTTCCCTGCAGTCATACATATAATTTTAAAAAATGACAAAAACACATAGTCAACACAAATTTAACATCCACCACAGTGAGTTCACCAAACACCTCCTCACTGTGGTGGAAGGCAAAATCTTAAAGTCTCTGGCTCTTCCCTCTTTGTTCTCCCTCTGCGCCGAGGCAACGGTTCAAACTCCGCGGGTGGTCGCTGCCTCCACCACAGCTCAGAGGCCGAGTCGGGTCTCCGCTATACAGGAGGGCAGACTACTATCTATATTCGATTCCTCGTGTTATAAAGGCCAACATGCCAGTTGCTTTCTTCACTGCCTGCTGTACCTGCATGCTTGCTTTCATAGACTGATGGTACAAGGACCCCCAGATCCCGTTGTACTTCCCCTTTTCCCAACTTGACGCCATTTAGATAGTAATCTGCCCTCCTGTTTTTGCTACCAAAGTGGATAACCTCACATTTATCCGCTTTAAACTTCATTTGCCATGCATCTGCCCACTCCCCCAACCTGTCCAAGTCACCCTGCATTCTCATAGCATCCTCCTCACAGTTCACACTGCCACCCAGCTTTGTGTCATCTGCAAATTTGCTAATGTTACTTTGAATCCCTTCATCCAAATCATTGATGTATATTGCGGTATCCCTGCCTGCCATTCTGAAAGGGCCCCGTTAATCCCTACTCTTTGTTTCCTGTCTGCCAACCACTTCTCTATTCATGTCAGTACTCTACCCCCAATACCATTTGCCCTAATTTTGCCCACTAATCTCCTACGTGGGACCTTATCAAATGTTTTCTGAAAGTCCAGGTACACTACATCCACTGGCTCTCCCTTGTCCATTTTCCTAGTTACATCTTCAAAAAATTCCAGAAGATTAGTCAAGCATGATTTCCCCTTTGTAAATCCATGCTAACTCAGACCGATCCTGCTACTGCTATCCAAATGTGCGGCTATCTCATCTTTTATAATTGACTCCAGCATCTTCCCCACCACCGATGTCAGGCTATCTGGTCTATAATTCCCCGTTTTCTCTCTCCCGCCTTTCTTAAAAAGTGGGATAACATTAGCTACCCTCCAATCCACAGGAACTGATCCTGAGTCTGTAGAACATTGGAAAATTGCACCAATGCATCCACGATTTCCGGAGCCACTTCCTTAAGTACCCTGGGATGCAGACCATCAGGCCCTGGGGATTTATCAGCCTTCAGTCCCATCAGTCTTTCCAACACCATTTCCTGCCTAATGTCGATTTGCTTCAGTTCCTCTGTCACCCCAGATCCTCTGGCCACTAGTATATCAGGAAGATTGTTTGTTTCCTCCTTAGTGAAGACAGATCCAAAGTACCTGTTCAACTCATCTGCCATTTCCTTGTTCCCCATAATAAATTCACCTTTATCGGTCTTCAAGGGTCTAACTTTGGTCTTCAAGTGTCCAACTTTGATCTACACATCTTTGGAATCTCAGTAATTTGGAGGATAAGTGGAGGTGAGGCATAGGATCAGCCATAATCTTACTGACTGATGCAGCAAGTTTGAGGAACTTTGTGGAGTATTTCTAGTACTATATAAATTTACATTAGTTTATTGCTGTCTGCTACAGAGATACAGTAAACTGTTTGTTCTCCATGCTATCCAGTCAAATCATGAGTAGAATAAATCCTCTTCTGGGAGAACACACAGAGTCTCCAAGTTTCAGTGCCATCTAGCATCTTCCAAGTCTCTGACAAATCCGATCTTAGGCCAGGGAGAAATGCAATTTCTTATATTCTCACTTTAAGTCCCAGTGTCCTGGTTGCATTGCATTGATGATGTAGCAGGTCAGCCTGGCCCAGCACAATGCTATCAGCACCTTCTACGTTGCTCCATACGCTGCCACAGCCCACGCTTGATCCACTCCCTCGCCCGCTTCCTCCAACACCACAACACAACGTCCACTGCAATCGTGCTGTCTGTCATCTCCAGCAGCCACCTCTCCACTTCTGAATGCCGAGGTCGGCATGTCCCACTTTCCGAGCTGACCACGGAACTTTATGGTGCTTTCCAAAGGCACATGAGGTGAGTTGTTGGACTTGTTCATATCCACTGACTTTCCCTTCATTTTCATTACCGTCATCTTACTATCTTATATTTTGCATTCTTATGAATGCATGATTGTCTTTAGAAACATCACACTCTGGCTTATCTATAAATACATACTACATGGTGCGGGGGGTGGCAGGGCCACTCTGAAGTAGGAGAAGAGTGCCCAAGGGCAACACAAATTTCAGGGTCACATCTTAAGTGAGGGAACAATAATGTTGGAGTACAACTGAGTCCACTTTAAAACACAGCTCAAATTACAAGATATGCTATGATCTCAGTTTATTGTGTATACACCAATGAAGAAAATTACCATATTGGAAAATTGAAGGCTTGTTTGCCTAAAAGTCCTGTCCCACTGTACGAGTTCATTCAAAGAGCTCTCCCGAGTTTCCCCTGATTTGAACTCAGAGATTTACGGTAATGGCCGCTTGTCGGTACTCGGGGCTCTCGTGGACATTTTTCATCATGTTGAAAAATCTTCACGAGTCTTCCCGAGCTTACCTGCCGTTAGCGAGTCTTCCCGAGTACCTGCCGTTAGCGTTACGAGCCGCTAAGAGACGTCCCCGAGCTCCGACGTACCCGCTAGGTTCATTCTCCGTGCGTACCACGAGTTTGATTTTTTTTAAACTCGGGAGAGCTATTGGAATGAACTCGCATCGTGGGACAGGGCCATTAGAGTTTGTTTTATGCTGATTTATCTTCACTTTCCGATGTGCCGTGTGTGTGTGTGTATGTGTGTGTCTGGCTGCTCAGATGTGATTTCAACTTGTCACAGAAATCTGCTTCTGATCTTGACCGAGCATCTACTTTCGAACCCATTGGTATTTGATAAAGATTCACGCTCCTGTTCACAAACAGAACTTAGAATGTAGAACATTAAAGTTTGTTCTAATCTGAAACATTGAACTGAATTTTGCTGGTAAATGCCAACAGTTTTATGGTGAGCTGTGGCAATTGTACCCCTGGCCTTGTGAGCAAATTCAGGAGTTGGCACATGTGCTTCCAAACGCAAGCTCTGAACTAGCTGGCTAATTCTAGTCAACAAATCTGTCAGTGCACTTCAATGTTGGAATCCGCACATAGCTTAATGTTGGAGACAGCAAACTTGTTGAGATTCCCCAGCGCTTACGAGGGGCCATCCACACACAGATCCTCCACCAAGTCATGTGGCAGCATGGTGGCGCAGCAGTAGTGTTGCTGCCTTAAAGCGCCAGGGCCCCAGGTTCTGTACTGTCTGCACTGAGTTTGTACGTTCTCCCCGTGACCTGCGTGAGTTTTCACCAGGAGCTCCGATTTCCTCCCACACTTTAGAGACATAGTTTGTAAACAAATTGGCTTGATAAAATTGTAAATTATCCCTAGTTTGTGTAGGATAATGTTAGCGGATAGACATAAAAAGCTGGAGTAACTCAGCGGGACAGGCAGCATCTCTGGAGAGAAGGAATGGGTGACATTTCGGGTCGAGACCCTTCACGTCACCCATTCCTTCTCTCCGGAGATCTTCGGTTTAAACCAGCATCTGCAGTTCCTTCTTACACGGTGTTAGTGGACGTGGACTCGATGGGCTGAAGGTGCCTATTTCCATGCTGTATCTTTAAACTAAACTAAACTAAAAGTGAAGCCCATCACAGGAACTGCATCAAGAGTCAAGAGTCAATTTAATTGTCATTTGGACCCCTGGAGGTCCAAACGAAATGCCGTTTCTGCAGCCATACATTACACACAAATAGACCCAGACACAACATAATTTACATAAACATCCATCACATAGCTGTGATGGAAGGCCAAAAAAAACTTATCTCTCCACTGCACTCTCCCCCCCCCCCGATGTCAGAGTCAAAGTCAAAGCCCCCGGCTGGCGATTGCGATTGTCCCGCGGCCATTGAAGCCACGCCGGGTGGTGCGAGGTCGCACACCGGGTCTTGGTGTTGGAGCCCCCGACAGTGCATCCCAATGCAGATCTTTCATCTGTGTGGAGGGAGATGCTAGTTATCTATTTTAAATTATTTCCATTGTTTTAAGTACATTTCCAATAAGGGCAAATGGTAATCCAATCAGAGAGTGCAGGCGGTGGCCCCTGCTTAACACAGTTCACTCCATTCATTCTGATGCTCCATTCAAGATTGCAATAACTTACTGTGTGTCATCATTTCCCCAAATTATTCCCCCTGGTTCTTTTGAAAACCATTTTTAGTCTGTGTCCTATTTGTGGAAACCATCTTCTACTTTAGATTTTAGATTTTCACGATATATAGTATTTTTCCAATCCGTTTAGAAAAATGGCAATGCTTTATTTTGGCTCATATGAGGCAATGGACCGAAATTTGGCATTGGAACTGGCTGCATAAAAGATTAACTGGCCTCCACACTTGCAATTATAGAACCTTAAACTACCCAAGAATGTGGTTGTACTGGCTTTGGCACTAAATTTACAGATACTACAAGTCCATTCAAGATCACAATAACTCACTACATTATTATTTTCCCTCATTTATTCTGTTTGTTCTTCTGAAAGCTAAACTGTTACCCCACACAATGCTCAGGAGCAAAATAAATATCACAATCGGCTTTTGGATAGGCAGTATGTGCAGGAAGGAACTGCAGATGCTGGTTTACACCGATGATAGACACAAAGTGACATCACCCGTCCCTTCTATCCAGTGATGTGGCCTGTCCCACTGAGTCACTCCAGCATTTAGTGTCTATTTTTGGAAAGGCACATGGATATGCAGGGAATGGAGGGATATGGATTGTGTGCAGCCAGAGAAGAGTTGGTCTTGTCATCATGTTTGGCACAGATGGTAGGCCGAAGAGCCTGTTCCTGTGCTGCATTGTTCTATGTTCAATGTCCCAGAAGCAAAAGTGGTCATTATAGCATTATATATACAGAGAGATGCATTACTGATAGTGCTGATGCGCTGGTAACCTGGAACCATTCCAAGCCCTCTCCATGGCTGTGAACTGTTTTGCCAGGAACTTGGTGCAAATCCAGCAAAGAATAATCTTTTGGCTCAGTGTGGGGGCTCTGTCTGTGAAAGGCCAGTGTTGGGTGGGATGAGCAGGTGGTGCGGCCACTCAGTGCTGCACCCTGGCTGGCATGGTGAGTGCAGCCATTTGCTGGAACTGGCTCTACCTGCTCCAAAGACAGAGCAAAGCCAACTAAGTTGATCAAGGAAAGGTAGAGTCCATTGCTGGCTGTGAGGAAGGTGATAACGGGCAATACAAACAGAGAAACTCAGCAGGCAACTAAGGTGGGGGAGGAATGAAGAGAGAAGGGATGCAAGGGTTACTTGACTTTGGAATGAAATCACCCTGCATCGTATGTATTATTCCCAGAAGCATCTGCCATTGCTGTTCCACCGTCATCCCCGCAAGGGTCCCTTTCCAGTCAACTTTGGCCAGCTCCTCCCTCATGCCAACATAGTCCCCTTTGCTCAACTATAATACTGACACTTCCGATTTTATAAGTATTAAAATTGATTAACACTTACTATGCACTTGTGTTTGGAACCTTACCACATGCACACTTTCTCACTGTCAAAAGATAACAATTATTTAGCAGGAAACATTACACCAAGGCCTTACGTGCATCTAAACAGTTTTGCATGCAATGATATTAGGTCCACTTTTCCCAAAATGTATTTTATTGTAATCATATTTAATTTGGCAGGTAATTTCATCTACATAATAATAATGTTATAAAGTGTGGTCTGTCTTTAAGAAGCTCTTGACCTTAATTGCTTTTAGACAAATACAAATATCAAGCCCATGAAAATAGAAGCATGAGAAGTGGTTCAGTTAAGCAGAGAAGGAAACCAGGAGATATGAGTAGTAATATTATCTAATAGTATCTAATAATAGTAGTATTATCATTGGATTGTTTACCTTTGTAAATAATGATGCAATGTGGGTGAATACACCTCATTCAACCCAAAACGTCACCCATTCCTTCTCTCCAGTGATGCTGCCTGTCCCGCTGAGTTACTCCAGCATTTTGTGCCTACCTTATGTATAATTAAACCATGCCCAATTATCACATTGTCACAGATCAGAATTTTCTTTTCAAGGTGAATGCTCGTGGAATATTTTAATTTAGTTTTAGTTTAGTTTAGTTTAGTTTAGAGTTACAATGTGGAAACAGACCCTTTGGCCCACTGAGTCTGCGCTGACCAGCAATCAACCGTACACTAAAACTCAGCGGGTGCAACTAATTCTATCCTCATCATCATCGTTGAAATGGCGCAGTACCTTAAAATGCTATGTACGACAGTGATCGCAACTTCGACTGAAGTGTGGATGGCCGTTGGCTCGTTAGGAGCTCATCTGCCCTTGACAGGTCTTGTTTTTGATCCTGCTGGGGGTCCACAGCCCCCTCGGCTTAGTTGCCGACAATCCGACCATGGAGCAGGTAGCACGGGATTACATGGTACCCGTGGCAGGGGGGAACTCCCCCCGACCTGACCTACTACTCACATTAATAAGAACAACAGTGTATCCAGCACCAATCCCTGTGATACCACCTGTTGCAGGCCTCCAGTCTGAAAACCAACTCTCTACAACCACCCACTGTTGCCTTCCTTCAAGCTAATTTCATATTCAATTGGTTAGCTTGTCATGGGTCTAACCTTCCAGAACAGCCTAACATTTGGTTCCTTGTCAAAGGCCTTGCTAATGTCCATGGAGCCAACCTTTACCACATTGCCCGTATCAATATTCTTCTTCACCTCTTCAAAAAACTTTTTGGATTTCCCATGCACAAAACCATGCCAACCATCCCTAATCACTCCTTGCCTTTCCAAATGCATGTAGATCCTATCTCAGAATCCCTTCCAATTATTTACCCATTCATTGTTCTGTAGTACAGGTGCACAACCTTTTATCCGACAGCCTTGGGACCAGACACTTTTCGTAATTCAGAATTTGTCGGTCTTCGGAATGGAATTTTTTTAGCGTAGATTTTAATGGCTGGCTCAGTGGTAGAGTGCTCGGCTCATATCCGCAAGGTCGCGAGTTTGCGCCTTGATCCCGGCAGTTACTCGGTCGCGAGTTTGAGTCTTCAATGTCGTTTTTTCATGCAGAATAAATGTTTGTATGAAATGCAGTGTAGGAGAGGTGTACTGACTGTGTCGGCAGAACTTTGGAAGTGATTGCCCACCAGTCTAAAACGCCGCTGTGTCTCCCTGTCCCTGGGATAGCAGGGGGCGATCAAACAGCACAATACCCCCCTCCCCCTCCAACTCCAGAGGAATCCGCTCCCCGATGGGCCGCTACGGCGACAAGTGGCAGTTTGCCCACAGCCCGAGCTGCGCCACCCCAAGAACACCTTGCACACCATCAGCTTCTGCCCCTACGTGTTCCTCTGGAGTTGGAGCGGGGCTGGGCTGGAGTTGCTGCTGGCTGTTGGTCTCTGGGATCTCCGTGCTTGCAGTGGGCCTGGGGGTCGCTGTCCCGTTGGTCCTGACGTCTCCGGCCACCCCCCTGGACTGGAGCTGAGACTGGGAACTGTACCGCCCTTGCCCCCTCCCTCTGCAACTGCAAACAACCCAACTCTCCTGCAAGGGCGGTACAGTTCCCGGAGGATGGCAGGTGGCTGGAGACGTCAGGACCAACAGGAACCCGCTCCCCGATGGGCCACTACGACGCCCCGAGCTGCGCCCCGTCATCCGCAACCCAGGTTCCTCTGTAGTTGGAGCGGGGCTGGGCTGCTGTTGGCAGTGGGTCTCTGGGTTCTCCGTGCTTGCGGTGGGCCTGGTGGTCGACGTCCAATTGGTCCTGACGTCTCCGGTGACTGCACTAGCCTGCTGGCTGCCATCGCCGACGTGAAGACAGTACAAAGCCCCCGCGCCGGTGCGATGAGCGGGGAGCTGGAGAGGGGAGGGAAGGGGTCACACACATGGCCTGGAAGCAGAGGGGTGTAGGTGGGGTGAAACTTAAGGGAGCGACAATCTGCTGCTGCCTGCCCGCTGAGTTAGAAAGTTCCCACGCAAGACTCACGATACACTGTGTATCGTGTCTACCGTGGGAACTTTTTAACAGCGGGCAGGTAGCAGCATATTGTCAATTATTAACCCTCCCGCGCAATATACTCTCACCTTCTCTTTTATGAATGGGGATTTAGTTCCCCTTTCTTCGAGGACCGACCGGAGGTTCCGCTGTCACCTCTGCGGGCCGCCCTTGGTGAACGTCCTGTCTCCCTGTCCCTGGAATAGTAGGGGGCGATCAAACAGCACAATACCCCCCTCCCCCTCCAACTCCAGAGGAATCCGCTCCCCGATGGGCCGCTACGGCGACAAGTGGCAGTTCGCCCACAGCCCGAGCTGCGCCACCCCAAGAACAAGACGTACCCCTTGCACACCATCAGCTTCTGCCCATACGGGGAGCGTGTTCCTCTGGAGTTTGAACGGGGCTGGGCTGGAGTTGCTGATCTGGGATCTCCGTGCTTGCAGTGGGCCTGGGGGTCGGTGTTCCGTTGGTCCTGACGTCTCTGGTGACTGGCACTGTGCTGCTAGCATCGCGACGTGAAGACAGTACAAAGCCCCCGCGCCGGTGCAATGAGCGGGGAGCTGGAGAGGAGAGGGAAGGGGTCACACACATGGCCGGGAAGCAGAGGGGTGTAGGTGGGGTGAAACTGAAGGGAGCGACAATCTACAAGTTAAAAGGTGTTAAAATGAGTTAAAAGGTTTCCACGCAAGACTCACGATACACTGTGTATCGTGAGTCTACCGTAGGAACTTTTTAACGCAGCTGGCAGGTAGCAGCATATTGTCAATTATTAACCCTCCCGCGCAATATACCCTCACCTTCTCTTTTATGAATGGGGGTTTAGTTCCCCTTTCTTCGAGGACCGACCGGAGGTTCCACTGTCACCTCTGCGGGCCGCCCTCGGTGAACGTTTTCAAGGACCTTTCTTCAAGGACCGAAAAAATGTCGCTATTCGGAGGTTTTCGTTATTTGGATCTTCGGATAAAAGGTTGTGCACCTGTACCCTTGCTTTCCCTTAGAGTCATCGTGTAATAGAGTGACACAGTGTGGAAACAGGCCCTTTGGCCCACCTCGCCCACACCGGCCAACAATGTCCCAGCTACCCTAGTCCCACTTGCCTGCGTTTGGTCCATAACCCTCCAAACCTGTCCTATCCATGTACCTGTCCAAGCATTTCTTAAATGACGGGATAGTCCCAGCCTCAACTACCTCCTCTGGCAGCTTGTCCCAAACACCCACCACCCTTTGTGTGAAAAATTTACCCTTTTAAATTCCTTTTAAATCTTTTCCCCACCTTGAACCTATGTCCTCTGGTCCTCCATTCCCCTACTCTGGGTAAAAGTCGCTGTGCATCTATCCGATCAATTCCTCTCATGATTTTGTCTACCTCTATAAGATCTCCCCTCATCCTCCTGCGCTCCATGGAATAGAGACCCAGCCTAATCAACCTCTCCCTATAGCTCACTCCCTCTAGTCATGGCAACATCCTCGTAAATCTTTTCTGAACCGTTTGAAGTTTGACAGTATCTTTCTTATAACATGGTACCCAGAACTGAACATTCTAAATGCGGTCTCACCAATGTCTTATAAACTGCAACATGGCCTCCCAACTTCTATACCAATACTCTGATTGATGAAGGCCAAAGTGCCAAAAGCTTTTTTGATCACCTTATCTACCTGTGACAACCTTCAAGGAACCATGCACTTGTACTCCTAGATCCCTCTGCTCTACAACACTACCCAGAGGCCTACCATTTACTGTGTAGGTCCTGTCCTTGTTCGACGTCCCAAAATGCAACACCTCACACTTCTCTGTATTAAACTCCATCAACCATTCCTCCGCCAACCTGGTCAATCGATCCAGATCCTGCCGCAATCGTTCACAACTATCTTCACTATCTGCAAAACCACTAACTTTTGTATCATCAGCAAACTTGCTAATCTTGCCCTGTATGTTCTCATCCAAATCATTAATGCAAATGACAAATGGTAACGGGCCCAGCACCAAACCCTGAGGCACACCACTAGTCACAGGCCTACATTCTGAGAAGTAACCTTCCACTATCACTCTCTGCTTCCTTCCATGGAGCCAATTTGATATCCATTCAGCTATCTCTCCTTGGATCCCATGAGATCTAACCTTCCAGAGTAGCCTACCATGCAGCACCTTGTCGAAAGCCTTACTAAAGTTCATGTACAAAACCATGTTGACTGTCCCTAATCAGCCCTTGCCCATCCAAATGCCTATCCTTGACTTCCCACGTCAGCGGCACCCTACTAGTCACTGCCTGCTATTCTGACAAGGACTCCATGGTTAGCTTTGACTATGTTAAATTATAATGAGGTTAAGATAAGGGATGGATGCTTGGAGAGGAAAAGAATCAGATTGATGGATTTGTGACCTTCCTTCTGTTTATAGAAAGTCGAAGAAGCAGATGTAATTCTAAGGTAACGGTCTGGTTGTGAATCTACCTTTGTTCTGTAATATTTGTAAACGGCCTTGCAGATGAGATTGGAAATTCAGCTCCCGGATAGCAAGAAAGGGGCTGCAAATTAGAATGAAGCTGTATCCTGACACAAAACACATATCATCAATTGTTGACAGACTTACGGCCCATGTATGCTTGGAGTTTGGAGGTGTGTGGGTTTGAATTTAACTTAGAAACTGTGTAATTCGGCGAACTCATATAATTAATGTTTTAATACATAGGTAATAGTATTTTAAACTGTGTAAAATTGTAGTGAAACCATCTATAAAATGTATTGTGTCTAAGTAGGGTTGTAAACATTAGACTTTGTTTAGATTTCTAGAAATATCTTTCTTCTTGGTATGGAAAGTGTGTATGACTTGTGTGATCATTGTATTACATATGTATCTTATATTTTGAGGAGTGGTCTTTGATAATTGAGCCTACTGTGGTTTTGTTGTGTTGAAATAAAATAATTCTAAACAAAGTTATACCACAGGCAAACAAAGGTTGTAAAATGAGGCCAGGGAAGGGGGGGGGGGGATCATGTGACTGATGTTGTAAATCACCAAAAGAACTCAGATGATTGGTTACCAGTTTGTCATACCCTCTGTATCGGAAATGTCTAATACCTATATAAATGCCATGAGTTTCTATCAAAGCTACTCTTCTCTGGACCCGCCCCAGAGCATCGGCTCTGTGTTGGAAGGTTCAGAGACTAGTCTCAGCTGAATAAAGAATCGATTTCAACAGCTACAAGCGTTTGAGTCAAGTTGACTTTAGATTGACAAAATAACTCAGTTTAACACTATGCGGCTGCAGGGTAACTTGAATAGGTTGGGTGAGTGGACAGAAGCATGGAAGATGCAGTATCTATATACATGAAACGCTCATCTTGTCCTCTTTCAGTTTGCATTGTTTTTAAATTTGTGCAAAAACGGTACCAGATAGCACTACGATATTTTGCCATCTTACCCACCATTCTCCTGTGCTGCAAATGCATCAAGTTTTGTTCCAATTGGAGAAATATTGCAAAGGTTATTGGCCTTCTCTCCTGTCATTTGCCGGGACGGCGATGCTCCTTCTGGCACCCACTGTCAATCACCGGCGGCGAGAAAAAAGCTGAAGGAGCGGAGTGAGCAGAGTGTCGGTGGGAGCTGTGTTCGCAGGGTGGGCGGGGGAAGCAGGGTGGGGGCTGTGTTTGCAGGGTGGGCAGGGGAGCGGGATGGGGGCTGTGTTTGCAGGGTGGGCGGGCTGGCTGCGTTCGCGGGCGAGTGGTGGCTCTGTTCGCAGGTGAGTGGTGGCTGTGTTCATGGGCGGGGCTGGGTTTGCGGGCGGCGGCTGGTCTCCTAATTTGAGGAAAGATATTATTGCTATTGAGGGAGTTCACCAGGTTAATTCCCGGGATGGCGGGACAGACGTATAATGAAAGAATGGGTCGATTGGGCTTGTATTCGCTGGAATTTAGGATGAGAGGATATCTTATAGAAACATATAAAGTTCTTAGAGGATTGGACAGAGTAGATTCAGGAAAAAATTTCCCGTTGTTGGGGGAGTCCAGAACCAGGGGTCACAGTTTACGAATAAGGGGTAGACCATTTAAGACTGAGATGAGGGAAAAACTTTTCACCCAGAGAGTTGTGAATCTGTGGAATTCTCTGCCACAGAAGGCAGTGGAAGTCAATTCACTGGATGTTTTCAAGAGAGAGTTAGATTTAGCTCTTTGGGCTAAGGGAATCAAGGGACATGGGAAACATCCAGAACGGAGTACTGATTTTGGATGATCAGCCGTGATCATATTGAATGGCTTGAGGGGTCGAATGGACTGCTCCTGCACCTATTTTCTAAGTTTCTATGTTTCTATGTTTCTCAAACCCCTTCTTCAGACTGGTCTCCCTCTGAAATGTAACCTGTCCATGTTCTCCAGAGATGCTTCCGTCGAGATGCGTTACTCCAGCTTTGTCCTTTTTGTGTATTAATCAGCATCTGCAGCTCTACATAGCTCTTGTTTCTACATTCTCACAATTGAACCCTTAAGTGTTCAAATCCCTGACCATCCTTCCAATCTACACCTCCAAGTTAATCACAAGATCTTCAGTTTAATCCAACGTATGAATAACTGATCACTGTTTAGCCCCTTACATTGATATAACACATCATCATGATCTGCTAGTGCCCTTGGCAGTGCAGTCATTAAATAATTTAGACAACAAGGAATGAGAAATATCATTGCCTCTCCCCAGTGACAATATATTCTCATCTTTTCTACCATCCCATTCTCATCACTTTATGTGCCAGTTGAACCAGGCTACCAGCTGCATACGAGGTGGCGACTGTTGCAAGAATATCTCACCAACGTACTCAGAGAGTACAAGAGTCACCTGAAGCATAACAGTCTCCCTGGAAATCGCCAGCCACTGAGATTTGCTCTGTTGCTCCAGACACTGTACAAATAGAATGGGATGCATTCAAATTTCAATAATCAGATTGAGAGTCATGCCATATTTGTGGGATCGATTGTAGCAGCAATATATGCAGATTTTTTTGATGTTTGTGGAACACATGGAGTAGTCTATGGTGATCCAGCAGATAAAAGGCTGATTGCAAATGTTTTGAGAACACACTAAGAGAAAGCCTTTTGTATCAAAATATATCCTCCAGTTATTGTAATAAGCAGATGGTGCTTGTGCTGCCTTTGCTGATTAAAGCCGTCAGCAAAGTCCTCCAATCGTACATTAAGGTGATGTTCCACATTTTGTAGCTCCATTCTTTTCATGTTGTCTCCTTCATTAGGTTTTGTGTGAGTTTATTAGTGGATCCAGCAAGGCCTGTATTTCATTGCACCTTACCTGCATGGGTGATTAGTGTAGTTGGTGGTAAGTTGGCAACCAAGTCTTCATTAAGTCTCACTATGATCTGTGTCCAGTCCTTAATTTGCTGCTTTTCAGCAAATAACATGGCAAGATAAACCGTCAACAGTGCAACTGGCAGAGAATCAGTCATTATCTACATTAAGATAGACACAAAATGCTGGAGTAACTCAGCGGATCAGGCAGCATCTCTGGAGAAATCTACATTAATGTGTGTGAATGGTCACACTCTAACTGAACACTGGTAGATTGTGTGGAAAATATCCATGCAGGGGTATATTCCCACTAGAGGTAAAACAGGGTAAGAGCATTTATGGCTGGATGTTTCTATTGGAAGCACACTGGACCATCAAACATTATGAAAATATCCCAGACATTACATGACATTAATTAATGGCAACAGCAAAAGAATACAGGAGGAGAGAAGGGGCTTGATTATTGACATCTTAGTCACTGCCATCCTGTCTCCTGTAGTCTCAGCGGAAGGAAAATGCCAGATCATGGCTGCAAGCTGCTTCGCATTTGTTCTGAATTGCTCCACCAGAGGATATAGTTTCTTAGTAAATTAGATTACCCCTCATTCCTGTAAACTCAAGGGGAAATTACCTAAGTTTATGCAATATGTTTTCACAATTTAATTCTAAGACTTAGCATAACTTTGATAAATAATGCATTAAATCTCAAGGAGGGCAGGGGCAACGATCAACATAGCACATGCATTGAGTTTAGAGCTAGAACTCTTGCCTATTAATTTCATCCTTTGATTGCATTAGATGCAATGATCATGCCAATGTATCGAAACTTGAAGAACTCAGAAGAAAGCGTAACAATTTCATTTTCCATGTCAATCACTGTTCTGGCCAGCTTCGAACAACACTTCTTGCTTTGCAGCAGCTCTGTGCTATGCCTCAACGCTGAAATCCACATACTCATTGCACACTAAATTCTCAAAGCTCGCAAGGGAAACAAGTCTCTCATCCCATTGATTTTGGTTAAATTTCAACTGCTGAAATGAAAAAGCAGACCATTACACCATATCCCCACAGAACTCCAAAGCCAGTTTCACTTTGAACTCCACAAAGAGTCAAATTTCCTCAATTATTCTCTAATAAAATATAGATTAGTAATGTTCAACAACATTTTAAGGGATTACAAATGTAAGCAGATTAATAACACATGAGATCATCTCTCATTTTTGGAAGAGACCATGGAAATACAAGTGCAAACCAACAGCGTAGAATCCGGCATATTAGCCAAGATAGGATACTTATGCTAGGTTTAGTTATGGTCTTGACAAGTATAGATCTGCAGTCTCACTTTGGCAAAGACAGCCAGAGAGGAAAAATAATCCTCCTTCTTCGTGTCAGAAGCCCAATTTCTTTTTAATTAACATGACTTGACTTGAAATTGATAAAAGTCTTTTACATTCCACATAGGCTAAAGCAATGACCCTCTAGGTATGGATCAATGGAGGATAGGCAAGAGCGGAACTAGCAAAGCTAACTTTGCCACAAATATGAGTTTTAGCCCAACCTTACGGGAGTGTCTCATCATCTAAGTTCATAGGTTTTTGCCTCCAGGGAAAATATGTGGGTGTTATATAATCTTTGAAACTAACCATTTAAAGGTTTTAAAGTCTATATCTGTCTCGCATTGAATGAACAATCTTCAGAAAATGCAAAATACTAAATGACTTTTGAAATGTGTGAAATTTATAGATGTTGGATTAAATTCCAATCAAATGCTACTTAGTTTTATCCAGGAGTTCAATATTTCATTCCAAAACTTAATATTGAAATATTTTTAATCGTGATAACTTCAAAATAAAAATGTTGATGAACAACAATATCCATTTCTTTTAAGTGATTTTTGTTCTGATGACAAGCCGGCCTTTACAGTCACCTAAAAGACAGCTCCTTCTGGAACATACTTTTCATTTTTTGAATCACTCGCATGAAAGGTGAAATGCTTTGGTTAAGATTAGGTGGCATACCAGGTTGACAGACTTCATTTATGCTTGGATTTAGTCTTGAATCTATTCCACAATGATGTGCCAAAATTCATCTGTTTACAGATTGTGTGAGGACCAAGTTAAACAGGTTTATAGAGTCACAGTCCAGTGTCTTATTATCATCTTATTAACGCAACTAGTCAAAATTTCAAAATAAATTATTGTCTCGATAATGGAAAATCCTCAAAATATTAGTTGTTTTAAGATCACAAGATGTAGAAACAGGAACAGGCCTTTCAGTCCCTCAAGCCTGCTTTGCCATTTGATTACGACAGATTCAACATTCTTCAAAATGACCTTCTTGCTCTTGCCTTCGCCACAACTCCTGATTCCCGTGACTCAGCAGAAATCTATCTACCTCAACCATAAATATTCACAAATACTGTTTACCCATAGGTCTCTTGGATAAGGACAAGTCCTATCCTGGCCACTCCCTCTTCTCACTTCTCCCAAAAGGTATAGAAGTGTTGAAAAAGCACACCACCAGATTCAGGGACAATTTCTTCCCAGCTGTTATCAGGCAGCTGAATCATTCAACCATAACCAGAACTGCTATCTACCTGATTGGTGACCTTCAGACTATATTGGGTTGGACTTTACTGGCTTAGCTTGAACTATTTATTCCCTTATCATGTATCTACGTATGTATTGTAAATGGCTCGATTGTAATAATGGATTGTATTTCTGCTGACTGGTTAGCACACAACAAAAGCTTTTCACTGTACCTCAGTACACGTGACAATAACTAAACTAAACAGAGGAGTTCCACATATTCACAACCATCTAAGAAAATAAATTCTTCCTCATCTCATGCAGAAAAAGCAAAGCATGTCATCTGCAAAGAGAGACACAGTTAACACTCCAGGTCAATGAATGAATATAATGTTTCAGGTCAATAAAATAAGACTATAAGACAGGGGCAGGATTAGTAGGTATGTTGCAAAGCCTACCTGAAGCGTCGCTGAAAATCTGTCCCAGCCCGTGTGCGCGATTTTGGCGCTGTTTAGAGGGGGGCGGGTTTAAAACGCGATTTTCCCTATGCTGTTCAAATAGAGGATGTTCAGCCTAGTTAATTATTAACAAAAAATCGCTGGAAGATTCCGTCGCTTTAGCTATTATTACTTTTAAGGGCTTTATCTAGTTGTTATAGTAGTTTAAAAATTAACCTCTAAACCCGCGACCGCCGGAAACCGGCCGGATCTCATACAGCAGACAACAGAAGGTAGGCTGTTTATTTTTACATTAAAAAGGGCTTCTTAAGATCCCTTTATACAAAGTTTAATGTTGCGAGTAGCTAATTTGGGCCCCATTATATCCCGCAGTATTTTTCTGGGCATTTGAGGCACAAATCCACTGCAATGTGAACGTTCTAAACCAGCGCGTTCACAGGATCCCACTAGAAAGCTGATTTAAATGGACATTAATTTACAGCAATTGAACACTAAATTCCTTCCATTTGGCCTATAAATTAATGTCAATGAGATTTAAAAATAATTTTTTATTGTGAATTATTTGTGAATATTATTTGGACAATTAGGCTATTTAAAAATGTTAATAATTTATTAAGAAATAGATAGATGTTTAGATCTGGTAATTGAAGTTTGAAATTAGCTCCAATTGGGTAACTAACTAATTATATGCTTTAATTTTAGGTCAGCCAAGTAAGATTGTTTTATATTTGTTTCAAAATGATTCAATCTATGATAACTGAAAATTTAATTCAGTTCTCTTAATTTTTAAGAAAGTTATGGGCTTTTGACTGTCCACGATCACAGCTTTTTTGTTATGTCCATAGAAAATCAATAGGGAACAAGGTGCTAATTTCCGAGTATGAAAATGGCCACAACTTTTTAAATACTTGAGGTATGAAAGTGAATTAGGTGTCAAATTAAACTTCTTTTTATGCTTTATCTGATGGGATAAATTGCAGACTTGATTTTTAAAATCTCAAAATGTTGTAACATTGTGGCCATTCAGGCCATCAAGTCTACTCTGCCATTCAATCATGGCTGATGTATTTTTCCTCTCAACCCCTTTCACCTATACAAGAACCTAATAATCTCTATTTTAATAATACCCAATGATTTTGGCCTCCACAGCTGTATGTGGCAATTAATTCCACAGTTTCGCCACATTCTGGCTAAATAAATGTATTCTCATCTCCATTCTATAATAATAATAATAATAATAATCTTATTTATATAGCACATTTTTAGTCAACTTGCATTGACCCCAAAGTGCTTCACATAATTACATTACATTTACACACAGGCAAAGGTGGGTGAAGTGTCTTGCCCCAAGGACACAACGACAGTATGCACTCCAAGCGGGATTCGAACCGGCTACCTTCCGGTTGCCAGCCGAACACTTAGCCCATTGTGCCATCTGTCGTTGGTACATCCTTTTATTCTGAGGCTGTGCCCTGTGGTTCTAGACTCCCCCATTAGTGGAAACATCCTCTCCAAAACCAGCACTTCCACAGACATGGGGCCCAAAACTCAACACATTTAATTCTATGTCTCTCTCCACAGATGCTGCCTGACAGGCTGAGCTTTTCCAGAATGTTCTGCTTTTTTTCAAGTTAAGACCAGTTGCAGGTTTTTGCTCTTTTAATTACAGAAGCATAGTGATTAAGTTATTGTGCCAGTTGTCAGAGGCCTGGACTTTTAGTCTGGAGGTGAGTTCAAACCAATGAGGAATTTAGTTCAAGTAATTCTATAAATCTGGATTTATAAAAAAAATTAAATTAAACCTTAGATATTTAAAATCTCAATCTAGAAATTTGATTTCACCCATTATAATGAGCTGCATTTGGCATTAACATCAATTCCACGCACAGCTAAAGGAAAATGTTATTCTTTGAAGTGGTATTAGGATGGTTTGTCTCCAGAAAGATGGACTGAAACAGGACCTGTGTGATTCTGATAGATCTAAGCTCAAACTTTCAACATTTCGCTGCTTTGCATCAACAGGAGGTTCCCAGTCCTTGAAAGGCACACTCACAGTGGCAGGGAGTTAGTTGTGTAAGAGAGAGGGATCGAGGGATGAGGCTGTCACATTTACAAATGGTGATTTGGTAATACTGGCGTGTAAGGGAGGGATGGCATTTATGATGCTGATGGTGTTGAGTGCCATCATGAGCAGAACATGGTGAGGAGGAGGTTAAAATGACCACCGCTAGGCTAGAAATGTCACCCTGCACCATGGAGAAACAATAAGAAACTCCATCATCTCATGAGGATTGCTGAGGTGAGCTGCACATCAGTGAAAATACACATCACTAAAATACAACAACTTCATACAGACCCATAGACTCACACAAATGGATTTACGATCATGCATTCACGCATATGTACGTACACACACGCAAACACTCACATCCTTATTTATGCCCACGCAAGCTGTTAATCAGCTGGCATGCAGATTGAGAGCAGTGATCTCGTCCCACCATGATCTTCCAGACATGCCCGTCAGCAAGCCCTTCCAGACCGCTCCTTCAACTGACCCATGGCAGCAGTGTGATGGCCCCTGGGCCTCATGTTCCTGCTGCTGTCTTTGATTAGCAAGGTTGTGCAACATACAGCAAATGCCAATGAAGTCTGAAGCTTCAGAGAGACACGGGCAACAAAACCTCATCTTCAGAATCTTTCACAGCAATTCCAAGTCCTTTGTGGCTCTGACGTCTTCTGTGCCAGCGTTTGCAGTTGAAGAGGGTGCCAGTATGAGGAGCAAGGAGAGGATTTATCCCTCCAGGATGTGCCAGCTGCTAACCAGATTTGCCAGTGCTGACTCCCTCAGGATGGGGACCAGGAACCATGCCAATCACCGTGAGGAAATTCTTCTCATTATCCACAACAAGCTGCATTTTGAGGGAGTAGAGACTTTCATTAAAAGCTCCAGATTATGCACAGGAGCCATTGTGGGCATGGGTGTGTCTGCACTCGTGGGAAGCCTAAAATGCTTGAGATGCTAACTGTTCCTAACTAATGTCAAAGTGGATGAATCAGTTTTTCAGGCGCTGGGCTATTTCCCTGTTGGCCGACGTGGCAAAGATCGGATGTTGCTGCTGGGAAAGACCTTATGGTGTAGAAGTTGAGAGTCATGATGGTATGAGCTCCATGGATAGAGCAGTCCAGGCATGAGACCATGGCTGAAGATTGTTCCATGCAGTGATGACAACTTTGCAGAGCCTAAGGCTTCAAATGTATTATTCATCAGAGCCCAGGCAGGATGAGGTGTCTCCAGAGACTCTGTTTGATGCTGTGCATGTCTGTACTTCAGGCTCTAAGATTCCCAATCCAACTGAGAGACCAGTCATAGTCATAATAATGTGTTTAAGAAGGAACTGCAGATGCTGGAAAATCAACCGAAACGTTGCCTTTTTCCTTCGCCCCATTGATGCTGCTGCACCCGCTGAGTTTCTCCAGCATTTTTGTGTACCTATGATCATAATAATGGTGAGGTGTGGAATGATGCAAACAATGTCATCACTGAAGCACCCATTGAATGACAATCTCAGCTGCTGGGTGCTGGCAAAAAGAAAACATCACTGGTAATTGCAGTGCAGAAACCAGTTGTGAACCTGCCCAGTTAGTTCTCCAAAAGAATTTTGCTTTAAATAGCAAGAAATCCAATAAAGAACTGCATTGTGTGGCTGGTTTAAACAACATTATTCTAGACACATTTTTCAATAGAGGACATTTGCTATCCTTTGCTACCCACAGATCTATATCGGTGAGACCAAGCGGAGGTTGGGCGATCGTTTCGCCGAACACCTCCGCTCGGTCCGCAATAACCTAGCTGACCTCCCGGTGGCTCAGCACTTCAACTCCCCCTCCCACTCCGTCTCCGACCTCTCTGTCCTGGGTCTCCTCCATGGCCACAGCGAGCAGCACCGGAAATTGGAGGAACAGCACCTCATATTCCGTTTGGGGAGTCTGCACCCCGGGGGCATGAACATCGACTTCTCCCAATTCTGTTAGTCCTTGCTGTCTCCTCCCCTTCCTCAGCTCCCCTGCTGTCTCCTCCCACCCTCCAGCCTTCCGGCTACTCCTCCTTTTCCCTTTCTTGTCCCCACCCACCCCCACGCCTGATCAGTCTGAAGAAGGGTTTCGGCCCGAAACGTTGCCTATTTCCTTCGCTCCATAGATGCTGCTGCACCCGCTGAGTTTCTCCAGCTTTTCTGTGTAACCTTTGCTATCCTTATCTGGTCTGGCCCATAGGTGAGTGATGTGGTTTACACCTAACTGCCTCTAGGTTATAAAGGCATTACAAGCATTCTGCTCGGGGGCAATTAGGAATGGATAATAAATGCAAGTCTTCCTTGTCCCATCATTTCCCCCAATAAACAACATCAATTTCAAATTCTGTGGATGGAAAGACAAATAATAAATTATTGATGTCCACGTTTGTGCTTAAGATTGAAGGACTTTGGGGTTCACTATCATCAGGTGCCCTTCCGTTTGATTATGTACCAAGCAGAGACCCAGGAAAGGATTCACACTAAGGCAGCATCTCTGTCTTCATTCTAAATCAATTTGAACATTGAAGCACTCCATTCTTTTCAAAATCTTCAAAGGCCGTGGAGGGGTTTTTGGGAGGATGGGGGGGAGGGGGAGGGAGGTGTGGGCAGGGGTGTGGGGGGGGATGGGTTGTGGGGGGGGAGTGGTGTGTGGGCGGGGCGAGGTGTTGTTGGGGGAGGGGTGTGGGCGGGGGAGAAGTGTGGGGGCAGGGGGGTTGTGGGGGAAAAGGGGTGCGTGGGAGGGGGGAAGGGGGTGTGTAACCGCGGGAGGGGGGGGGGGTTGTAGGGTGAGGGGTGTGTGTGGCCTGGGGCAGATGGGAGGGGGGGTGTGGGTAGGGGGTTATTATGGGGGAGGGGGGTGTGGGGGTGTGGGCAGGGAGAGAGGGGTGTGGGGGCAGGGGAGTTATGGGGGCAGGGGGAGGTTGTGGAGGGGGGGTTGTGGGCAGGGGGTGGGGAAGAGATCTTGGAGAAAAGGCGGGGGTTGTGGGGGAGAGGGGGGTATCACAGGGGAGGGGAACGGTAACGGGAGCCAGTGAGGGGGACCAGAGGGGAAGGGGCTGGAGTTGGCGGTGCGATGGAGACTCACAGTGTGCACTGGTCGCTGGTTGTTCTCCTCCGCCGGGATCAGATTCTCTGCTTTCCGTTTGGTAACATCTCCTGCACCGGAACGGGCCGGGCCACTTCCGGCCCCTCCGAAAATTGTGTCCGATCGGTAACCTCCGCTGGCCATCCTCAGCTCTAGTAAAGACGTGATGATACAGGAAGGGGTGAACTGTCCCGCGGAGTGACAGGAGGAAAGATCAATCCACGCGGCACCGACTGGCATGAGAGTAGATCAATCTGCGCACGCGAGGTTTTTATGATTTTTAAACCTTGCTAACTTTTACAATAGGCCACCGGGTCAATGTTCATACCGCTGGGGTGCAAACTACCCAAACGAAATATGAGGCGCTGCTCCTCCAATTTACGGTGGTCCTCACTCTGGCCATGGAGGAGGCCCAGGACAGAAAGGTCGGATTCAGAATGGGAGGGGGGATTGAAGTGCTGAGCCACCGGGAGATCAGGTTGTTTACCTCCCCCCTTGACTCCATTCAAGGACCCAATAGACAAACTTGGTGCACTCGCAGCACAGGAGAACAGTGAGAGAGCTGGCGAAAAATCATAGCGATGTCCGGTACCATTTTTGCGCATATAGAAAGACTGCACAAACCGGAATGGCACAAGATCCGAGTTTTAGTTATGTATAAATAACTGCCTTGCCAAGCTTGTCTATTTTCAGGTAGTCCTTACTTTCTCCTCCCCTTCTCAGCTCTCCCTCAGCCCTCTGGCTCCACTTTTCTTCCTCCCGCACCCCCCTCATATCAATCTGAAGAAGGGTTTTGACCCAAAACTTTGCCTATTTCCCTCGCTCCATAGATGCTGTCTCACCCGCTGAGTTTCTCCAGCAATTTTGTCTACCTTCGATTTTCCAGCATCTGCAGTTCCTTTTTAAGCATAATATAACTGGCAATTGTTTTGAAACAAAATGGCAAAAATGGAAATGTCCTGTTAGTCATCTGATAAAACTCACCTTAATAAAATAATTATTGCAGAGTCATCAGTTCCGTTCAGTTCAATTTAATTGTCATGTGTACTGAGGTACAGGAAACGTTTTTGTTGCGTGCTATCCAGTCAGTGGAAAGACAATATATGATTACAATCGAGCCATGTACAGTGTATAGATACATAATATGGGAATAATGTTTAGTGCAAGGTAAAGCCATGTTGCTGTAGGAGTAGAGATTTAAAAGTGTGGAGCGATTGTAATATGTGATTGTAGATCTACTTCTGTGGCTAGCACACAAATGGTCACCTGGGTTGGGCGTCATCTATTCATCGAGCTGTACAGTTCGAAAATACAGTGTTAAAAATGTAACTATAATAATGTTCTCTGCTGGATCAAGCTTGGCCCAAGCCTTGCCTCACGTTCATGCTGTGGGAACCCAGTGAGCATCTGAAAGCCTTTGCAACCACACAGGACATCTAGCTAAAGGCCTCACTGCTTCTATCATCCTGAGAATTGAATGGGTTGCAACTTGAAATCAGGTCTCAGGCAATGGTCCTTGAGGTCCCAACAGTGATCGCCCTGCACTGTGAAAAGACCTTTCAATATTTTCTAAATGTCTCTGACATTCAGAAATGTTTGAAACAGATAAACTAAGTTTAAATCATTTAAAAACAAAATAAAATATTAAACACATTAAAAAATTAAAAAACTTGTAAATATACAATTAAATGATATAAATTAATTAAAAACATACATATTAATTGAGGGAAAAAAAGCCTTCACTTACCTATTGCATCCACTGCAGCAATCCCATTCAAAATGAATTAGGCCATGTATCAGTCAAGGTTGTTACGCAGCGAAAGAGTCGGATACAGAACTCTGTTCCTGGACTTAGTGCTGAGTCCAGCAGCAGAGTGGGAGATCAGAGGTGGCATTGTCTAACCTCCAGTGTATTCCTTCTCCCGTGCTGCTGTGATCAGGCACTGACATCTTATCTTCAAAAGGGAAGGAGACTCAAGAAACTGTAGATTCTGCTTTTACAAAAATAAACTCAAAGTGCTGGAGTAAGTCATCGACTGCAATCTCAGCTACTGCATTCAATGTTCGTGATGTGGCATCCAATGAGACCAAGCGTAGACTAGGCGACCGTTTCGCTGAACACTTGTGCTCGGTCCGCAAAGGCCAGCTGGATCACCCGGTTGCTAACCACTTTAACGCCCCATCCCTTTCTCATACCGACCTTTCTATCCTGGGCCTCCTCCATTGCCAGAGTGAGGCCACACGCAAGCTGGAGGAACAGCCCCTCATATTCCGCTTGGGTAGCCTAAAGCCAACATTATGAATATTGAATTATCCAATTTTAGGTAACATACCTCCTATTTTTCTCCCTCTCTTCCCTGACCCACTATCCCGACCACCTTTCTCCTTCTCTCTATCCTCTTCCACTGGTTTTAAATTTCACTCCCTTTACAGAGATACACACGAAAACATGCGCTTTGGCCCACTGAGTCCGTGCAGACCAGTGATCACCCCATACACAAGCACTCTCCTACACATTAGGGATCAATATACAATTTACAGAAGCCAATTAATCTACAAACCTGTATCTCTTTGGAGTGTGGGAGGAAACTGGAGCTCTGGGAGAAAACACACATGATCGCAAGGAGTACATACAAACTCTGAATAGATAGCACACATAGTCAGGATCGAACTTGGGTCTCTGGTGCTGTAAGGCAGCAGCACTGCCGCTGTGCCATCGTGCCACCCTCTCTGTATCTTACACCCTCTTGTTTCCTTTTGGATCTCTAGCCTTTGTCCACACAGCTGCCAAGCAACCCCATCCCCTCTCACCTGTATCTACCTATCACTTACCCAGAAAGACACAAAATGCTGGA
The DNA here is from genome assembly GCF_028641065.1 of Leucoraja erinaceus. NCBI lineage: Eukaryota > Metazoa > Chordata > Chondrichthyes > Rajiformes > Rajidae > Leucoraja > Leucoraja erinaceus. The sequence continues at coordinate 53,164,543 of NC_073377.1, read as the reverse complement.
GTAACTCAGCGGGACAGAAGGACCTATTTTCTGGATAGAAGGAATGGGTGACGTTTCGGGTCGAGATCCTTCTTCTCCCCCTCTGAACATACAGCCCTCCGCTCTCTCTGCAGCAACCCCAACTTTTTTAAATCGATAGATAGATAGATAGATAGATAGATAGATAGATAGATAGATAGATAGATAGATAGATAGATAGATAGATAGATAGATAGATAGATAGATATAATTTATTGCCACACAACCAGGGTCGGTGGAAATTTGGGTTGTCAGCAGCAGTACAATAATAAAGAACACACAACCACAATAAAACTGTAACACAAACATCCACCACAGCATTCATCACTGTGGTGGAAGGCACAAAATTTGGCCAGTCCTCCTCCATTTCCCCCCCGTGGACAGGACCAGAGTCCAGAGTCAGTCCAGGATCGGCTCTTCCTCACCGGAGACCGCGGCTTTAAGATGGTGTAGGCCGATCGGTCGAGATTTAAAGACTCCGCCGCAGCCAGAAGCACCGTAGACTACAGGGCCGGCGGTCGAAGCTCCCCTCCAGGGGTGATGGTAAGTCCATGCCGGACCCGCGGTAGAAGTTGGCCGCGGGCCGGCAGTGATGGCTTCTTCTTCCCCCGGGTCCCCCACGAGGGATCCCGGGCTGTAGACGCCGCGCCAGCTGGAACTCTGCAGACCGCGGCTTCAGGCTGCCGGCAGCCCCGGGCCAGCGAAACGGAGCGCTCCCCTCCAGCGAGCCCCAGCGAGGGCTCACCCGCTCCACAACGAGAGTCCACGCTGCACCCGCCGCTGAAGCCACGGGCGCGTCTCCGGGAAAGGCCGCGCCGATCCTTGATGTTAGGCCACGGGGGAGGCGACCTGAAAAAACTCGCCTCTCCGTGGAGGAGGCGACCAAAGCGGTTTCCCCCACACAAAACACACGAAGGAACATTAAATACATACTTTAAAACATATTAAAAAATTAAAAAAGGTTGAAAAAACTGACGCGCTGCTGACATGGCTACTGCCAGAGCAGTAGTCTGCTCTACTTATCACTTGCCTAGTTTTGTCCTGCCCCCACTTCATTTTCAGCTCTCTCCCCTCTACTACAATCAGTCTGAAGATGGGGCTCAATCCGAAAGCTGACCTATCCATGTCTTCCAGGGATGCTGTCTGTTACTCCAGTAATTTATGTTTTTTTTCTTTTAAAAAATGAACTGCCAGCAAAAAAGGTAAACAGCTTGCCCAACTAATCTCAATTATGAGGAAGAGCAGATGAAATGACTGAACTCTGAATTAATCGCTTTAAAAATATCCACATCTAAATACGGTGGGTTGCAACAGAACTCTCCTCAAAAGCCAGTGGACAGCGGGTCACCAGGTAATTTCAAGATTAAGTTGGATGGATAAAGGCATCAAGAGACAACGTAATTAAAAATAAATTAGAAACTGCAGAGCAAGTCAGGCAGCATTTCTGGCGAGGAAAGCAGAGTTAAGGTTTCAGGTTTCCCTCTCCATATCTTCAATCGGACTTTTGACTATTTTAAACATTTGATGTTTTATTTATGATTTTCACCATCAGCAGTATTTGCTTTTAAATAAAAGTGCAATCAAATAAAGACCAGTCATGATTTAACTAAATGGGAGAATTTGTTCAATAAACAAATATAGACACAAAATGCTGGAATAACTCAGCCGGTCCGGCAACATCTCTGGAGAAATGGAATAGGTGACATTTCGGGTCGAGACCCTTCCTCAGTCTGAAGAAGGTCTTGACCCAAAATGTCGACCATTTATTTTCCCCAATAATGCTGCCTGACCCGCTGAGTTACTCCAGTATTCTGTGCCTACCTATCTTCGGTGTAAACCAGCAGCTGCAGTCCCTTCCTACACATTCAATAAACAAATTGCCTTTTTGCAGTTCACAAGTGGAGATGAGACACAGGAACACTATCATTTAGCAAAATGGCAGAAGAGCAATACGAAATGTGATTCAAATCCATGATATGTTTTTCCACTATTACCGTCTGAATAGCCCTTTCAACACTGCAAGACATTCAGAAAAAGACACTGAACCTAGTGTGAGGTTTCAAGGCCTTTGAAGCTCAAACTTAATTTCTATCTGCAGGCTAATGCTCCTTTGTATGGATGTTAATGCATATACAGTGATCAGCTTTGTACTATGGAATACTTGTTATGGAAATCAAAATCTTATGACTTTATGATACAAAATTTAGTAGTTTTACAAATAGTGAAGATGGTTGTGAACGACTGCGGCAGGATCTGGATCAATTGGCCAGGTGGGCGAAGGAATGGTTGATGGAATTTAACACAGAGATACAGAGTTATAGTCACTGAGTGATACAGTGTGCAAACAGGCTCTTCAGCCCAACTTGCATGCACCGGCCAACATGTCCCAGCTACACTAGTCCCACCTGCCTGCGCCTGGTCCATATCCCTCCAAACCTGTCTTATCCATGTACCTGCCTAACTGTTTCCTAAATGATGTGATAGTCCCAGCCTCAACAACCTCCTCTGGCAGCTAGTTCCATACACCCACCACCCTTTGAGTGAAAAAGTTACCCCTCGGATTTCTATTAAATCATTTCCCCTTCACCTTGAACCTATGTCCTCTGGTCCTCGATTCCCCTACTCTGGCATAGAGACTCTGTCCATCTACCAGATCTATTCCTCTCATGATTTTGTACACCTCTATAAGATCTATAAGATTGCGTACAGTTTTGGTCTATTGCGTACAGTTTTGGTCTCCAAATCTGAGGAAGGACATTATTGCCATAGAGGGAGTGCAGAGACGGTTCACCAGACTGATTCCTGGGATGTCAGGACTGTCTTACGAAGAAAGACTGGATAGACTTGGTTTATACTCTCTAGAATTTAGGAGATTGAGAGGGGATCTTATAGAAACTTACAAAATTCTTAAGGGGTTGGACAGGCTAGATGCAGGAAGATTGTTCCCGATGTTAGGGAAGTCCAGGACAAGGGGTCACAGCTTAAGGATAAGGGGGAAATCCTTTAAAACCGCGATGAGAAGAACTTTTTTCACACAGAGAGTGGTGAATCTCTGGAACTATCTGCCACAGAGGGTAGTTGAGGCCAGTTCATTGGCTATATTTAAGAGGGAGTTAAATGTGTCCCTTGTGGCTAAGGGGATCAGGGGGTATGGAGAGAAGGCAGGTACGGGATACTGAGTTGGATGATCAGCCATGATCATATTGAATGGGGTGCAGGCTCGAAGGGCCGAATGGCCTACTCCTGCACCTAATTTCTATGTTTCTATGTTTCTATCTCACCTCATCCTCCTGAGCTCCAAGGAATAGAGACCCTGCCTACTCAACCTCTCCCGATAGCTCACACCCTCTAGTCCTGGCAACATCCTCGTAAATCTTTTCTGAACCCTTTCAAGTGTGACAATATCTTTCCTATAACATGGTCTGCAAAAACACAAATGAATTGGTACCAGTAGGATCTCCCATTATATTGTACATGTGCCACTAGCCCATCTGTGTCAACATAGTGTTGACTTCCCTCATGGTTCGAATGCTACTATTTCTAGACAAACTATCAGTGTTTATGAAGAAACAGTTATCACAGTCACCATCTGTGCAACAGTGCCGGTACAATTTATTCAACCTCATTCTTCACGTTTTTGTTCTTCACTCATAAATATTTTTCAGGATATCCTGGGATGTTAACTTGTTTAGTGTGTGAGCTGCAATCTTTCTTCTTGGTTAAGGACCGGTTTGAAAAATAAGCTTTGCAAAATGGGGTCTTTCACAATTTGCAATGACATTCAACAGCAATATGGTATTGCTAACAAGTCCCAACCACCCAGTTTAGTTTAGTTTAGTTTAGTTTAGAGATACAGCATGGGAACAGGCCCTTCGGCCCACCACGTACTCACCGACTAGTGATCACTCGTACACTAGTTCTATCCTACACACTAGGGACAATTTCTAGAGACAAATTAATTTACAATCCAGCAGAGCTTTGGAATGTGTGAGGAAACCAGATCACCCAGAGAAAACCTACGCAGTCAAAGGGAGAATGTACAAACTCCGTACGGACAGCACCCGTAGTCAGGATCGAACCTAGGTCTCCACTGCTGTACCACTGTGCCACCCACATTATACCTTCATTGGTATGCAGTCCTATGCATGATATACAGTCCTATGTATTTATCTCTTGAATTAATGCACATACACGTGCACCATTCACGTTCACACTCACTATAGTCTAAGACACTAGATTTATACCCACGGTATTTTATTTATCTATTTCCCGCTAATTCTCAAGCCCCTCCCACCATATTGCCATGTTAATTTTCAGCCAGTGCTTTATGCTCCAGCGGGCCACATACTTGCTATGTGAAACCCCATCAGTTCCATCTTGCCTTAATTGTTGGGCTCCTTAATAATAATAATAATAATAATAATAATAATGCATTTTATTTGCTGGCGCCTTTCTGGACACCCAAGGACACCTTACAGGACATAAAATCACAATACATTTATCAATATTAAAATCAAGTTGATTAATGTCATGTTCTTAATGATTTCCACTGGCTGCCCATCCACTAGAACACTAATTCATAGAAATATGGCAAATTAACACAATAGGAGGCAATTTATTGATAATAAATTGATAATAAATTTGTATTGATAATTCAATTCAATTCACTTTGGCCTATCAGGTTTGGATTGGCCAGGTCTCTTACTCTATGTCAAGGCTTTTTAAGTACCCATCCAAGTACTACAAATGATTCTAGACCCTCGTTGTACTCTGGATAAAAACAGTTTCTTCATTTTCTGTCCAATCATTCTGCAAATTACTTGAAATCAGCATATCCTGGGATTTTGATCCTTCAGCTAAGAGAAAAAAACCTTTTATATTTCGATTACCCAGGCCCTCATAATTCAAAACAATTAAATCCCTTCACCCCAATATTGCCTATTCCTTCCCTCCACAGATGCTGCCTGGCCCACTGAGTTACTCCAGCAATTTGTGTTTTGCTCAAGATTCTAGCACTTACAGTTCCTTGGGTCTCCCCCTCACTCCAGTACAAATTGAAAAACAGCACTGAATTTTAAATCCTTTTGGTATCTCAGTTGCTCATATGTCTGGGGGCATTTCTAATTCTATTTTCTATGCCTCATCTTCCACAAAACTGCCCTTCTTTGTTTCTGCTATTAACAGCCTTTTCTAATTCCCTCCACTCTCCTGACGATGACCACAAATGGGGGCAGCGAGGCAGTGGTGACAATCTGTTGAATGACAATTGCTATGAACAGTCCAAATTATTATTCTTAAGGAGGAATACTCAGTTAAGTCTTGCTTTATTTAGTGCACATTCTACCTTGTGCATAGCTATCAATGTGTCAGAATTTTAGAAGATTTTGAGATAGAAATGTGAAAATCTATAATCTTGACAACGCTATTACAACATTTCCATGTCAAGCATAGAACGTGTTGAAAGTAAATTAAATATAAAATAGACATACAAGGATATCATGAACCCTATATAGTTACTAAACTAATGATGCCATTAAGAATCATTCCATAATGCTAAACTAGTGTCCTAGCAGAGTCTTGTTCAGCTGGTGATGCACATTACAAGCTGAATATATCAGCTTAAAATTGCCACATATGGCATACCTAATGCACAGAAAAATTTACAGAAATTCTGACTTCAACTGTAAATAGTTAGCAGGAGAATTATGAAATAATAATGCCACTTTCTGCCTAGATTTATGTTTAGAAGCAATGGGCTGCGGATGCTGGTTTACACAAAAGATACAAACTGCTTGAGTAACTCAGTGGGTCAAGCAGCATATCTGGAGAACATGGATAGGTGATGTTTCGCAACAGGAATCCTTCTTCAGACTTCAGACGGAATATAATAGTCTGAAGAAGGGTCCCGACCTGAAAATGTCTCATCCATATTCTCCAGAGCTGTTGCCTGACCCACTAAGTTGCTCCAGCAACTTGTGTTCTTTTAGTTTTAAGGTTACACATCTTTAATGTTATGAGCAGCATGAATCAAGAAATCAAAATCGATTCTAGAAGGAGTCAGTCCAACCAAATGTGTTGTAGACTCAGTGGAAGGAGGAAAGCTGTATCTCTCCCTGTTTCCTTTCGTCTACAGCTGCTAGTTGGAGGCAGCTTGGAAGCAGCTGTGTTGTAAAGAGCTCCCCCTCAGGTGATATCATGAAGTTCCGCTTCAGTGGCACAATGAATGGGGACAGTCGGCTGCAGGCCACCTTCCTCATTGATGCTGCACAATGTATTGTATCAAATTCATGCTGAGAAACAGATTGGTGCAAAAGCAGCTGCTCTCAGCTGTATATAATAGAAGTACGCCGTGCCTTGTTTCGGTTCCAAGAGAGATCAGCTCACACCCATTTGCGTATTTGGTGGAATGTTTATCCTTATAACGTATACAGGTATATTTCTGCAACAAAACTACAGGCTATCGCATCTCTCTTTCGTTAAGGGTATCATTAGTAACAAATGAATGCTCCCTCTGCTGTATTGTCTTGCATGCTTTTGCGATGCACATTTCGTCATGATTCATTACATTGCTCAAAAGAGAGCCTCAAAATTAAAAAAAGTGAAAAAGAATCACACAAAGGCCAATTTACAAGGCATCGTGAATATAAAAGCATAGAGTTTATATTTAGTCCCAGCCTACAGTCACCTGGACCTTTGCCCCTGGTCATTGTGCACTTCGTCAATAGGGCATGCTGCTTGCCTTGTGTTTCAGAGGAGGATGTGCTAAACTAAATCGTCCACTGGTGATTCAGAAGCTGAAGCATGGGGAAAAGTACAAAATGCCCGAGGAACCCAGCAGGTCTGGCTGCATGTGTGGGACTAAATGGACAGGCGACCTTTCAGGACCTTTCTTCAGACTGATTAAGCGGGCAGAAAACTGGGAAACAGAGGTAGCAATATTGGTTTTGGTGAACCCTATGTGGCCTCCTTTACATTGGCGAGAACAAATGTAGACAGGGTTGACCGTTTCGTCAAACACTTATGCTCTGCCCTCCAAGGCCTGCTGGAGCTCTCGGCTATTAATCATTGTAACTCCTCTTCACATTCCTATACCGACCTTTCTAACCTCAGTCACCTGCATTGCCAGAGTGGGGCCCCGCGTGAACTGGAACAGCACTACATATCCTGCTTGGATAGCCTACAACCCAACAACATGAACATTCCCTCCGCGTAGCACTTTGCTCACGCAGTTACAATGCAAATATTGTTTGTAAACCTGCTGACAAGTGACGTGCCATTGCGGTATGGTTGGCTGACCTCTAGCGTGCTGAAGCCCAGTGTCAGCTCTCGGGCATCTCCTCATACCTGCCCCTTGAACATGACTCCACATATGAACACTAGGCCACCATCTCCCAGACCATTACTGATCTCATCACCTCCGGCAATCTCCCCTCCACAGCCATAAACCTTATAGTTCCCAAAGATAGACACAACCCATTATTTTTCTCCAGAGATGCAGCCTATCCCGCTGAGTTACTCCAGCATTTTGTGTCTATCTTTGGTTTAAACCAGCATCTGCAGTTCCTTCCTACACTTATCCCCCCTTGTCCAGTCCCTTCCCACCTATATCTGTGACATTGATTTTGCCTCCTTTATATTGATGAGACTAAGTGTAGACTAGGTGACCGTTTTACTGAAGGCTTATGCTTGGTCCACCAAGGCCTGCTGCACCATTTTAACTCCCCTTCCCATTCACATAGTGGTCTTTCTGTACTGGGTGATTGCAGATGATGGTGAGTTTTTGGAAGCACACATCCTCAAAGGGCGATGCATATTTTTAATGAAAATTTAATGCAAATGGGTGAAACATTACTGGAGGTTACTGCCAATGCGGAGTTGAGGTTACAAACAAATCAACCATGATTTTATTAAATAATGGAGCATTCTCAAGGGGGGAGTGACCTACTCCTGCTCATAATGTGTGCGTTCATGTGCTTGTCTGCGTGTAATGCTAGCAAGATTGGGCTCTGTCTCAGGATACCCTGGGGAGTCTAGCGGTGAAGTAAATCTGCCTTTCAAATCTGTCCCTGAGTCCCAGATCTTTGCATCTGATGCCACATGCATGAAAGTACAGGCCATACTGCAGTCTCTGCAGCACAAGGAAGGCAGTTCCAATTGGAACCACTGTCTATAGTCGGCAATATTGGACCCATTATGTTAAAAGCCACCATAGCAAGCAAGCTGTCATTGGGATATTGTTGTACAAATGTAAGGAGTGCAGCTGTCAACTTGCCCACAGCACATTTCTACAGACATCATCTTGCATCGTCTGGTTCAGATGCTGTTTTGAGGATAATTGATGAGCAAGATTCTGGGAGAAATCATTTGATCTTTAGCAAGTAGTTCCATGGGATTTTTAATGTTCACCGTGAGTTTTATGTGTCTCCCTCTGACAAATAGAATTCAAATGATACTTTATTATCACATGTGACATGTCACAGTGAGATCCGTTGTTTTGCATATACAAATATCCAAAGAGTCGCCACATTTCAGGTGCGGACAAAGTTACAAACAACAAAGTATTCAATTTAGTAACTGATGGTCCCCCTTGTTCCCTGCTGTCCCCCTACGCCAGACCCCCCTTTGTTCTCAGCGCCCCCCTCCCCCCTCGCTGGGTTCCCCTATGTTTTGTCGGCGGCACCCCCAAGCCCCACTTTGAGAACACACTGTGCCAACTGGCACATGTGACCAATAAATGTATCTTGTATCTTGTTGTATATTGAAACCCTTCTTCAGACTGATGTCTATATACATTAGTCTATATACTTTAGCAGTGTGCTATGCTAATCCTGTGTGCTAAACATTAAAAAAATGTAGACAGCTTTTAAGTGATTCAATCAAGAGCACATTATTGTCTGAAGGTTTTGTGCTCCACGCTTTCAGAGGTGACCCACCCCACAACTGCAGTCCCTGCATGCATGATGCTCTTGCAATGCTTCCAGAAGAAGAGTCCCTGGTCCAGCTGCAAGTTATGTCCATCTCAGAAAATGGAGTGTAAATGGTTGTACACTTATTAGAATAAATGACATAAATAAAAACAATGTATGCAGACCTAACATGGCCACGGAAATGCTGGGAACTATAGGCCAGTGAGCTTAACATCTGTAGTTGGAAAGTTACAGGAGGGTATTCTGAGGGACAGTAGATACATGCATTTAGATGGACAAGGGTTGATTAGGGATAGTTAGCATGGTTTTGTATGCGGCAGATCATGTCTCACAAATCTGATTGAGTTTTATGAAGATGTGACCAAAAATGTTGATGAGGGCAGAGCTGTAGATGTTGTATATATGGACTTCAACAAAGCACTCGACAAGGTTCCACATGGTATCCTGCTCTGGAAGGTTAGATCACATGGATCAAGGGATCCAAGGAGAGATACCTGAATGGATAGGACAATGGCTTCATGGAAGGAAGCAGAGGGTGATGGTGGAAGGTGGCCGTTGTTCTGCCCAGTTTACCAGCTGATCAATATCCTCCTGTAGCCAAAGATTCTGCCCAATCCCAACAACTAGTATTGGAAGGTCTCAAGCATGACAGTCCATAAACCTGTATTCATGGCCTCCAATTTAGCTGCTCTTACAAAGGACAAATCATTTCTGTGAGCCATCTCTGCAACATGTTATGACTTACAGAATGTTATGCAAATCATAACTTTCCCCAGGAATGTTACAGCTGTCCTGTATCATTCTGTACTAATTAGTTCAGTCAAAAGTCAGTCAGCTGGTTGAGCAGCATTTCGACAGATAGGTGGTCGCAAAGTTGCGTGCTATTCTTAAAATGCCTGAAATAGCAAGAAAGTTGTTTTTTGAAGTGTATGTGTAAATACAGGACTAAATCTGTAACCCCAATTGATCAGCCATTTAAACCTCTAAGATATTTTATGTTGATCTATTTGCCTGTGATCCACGCTCCAACCGCGGCCTGCGGACTTCAATATCGAAGAGCTCGCAGTCTCGGGTAGAGACTGATGTCGTGAAGCTCAGGGTCGCAGAAGGTACGACTAGCCACGACCCGGGGTCTGATTGCCTGCCACGGGGGATCTGAGATCCCCCCAATGCGGGAGCTTGATCACCCGACAACGGAAGGTTGGAGTGCCCCGACCGCGGGAAAACAAGGGAAGAAGATTGAACTTTTTTTGTCTTCCATCACAGTGAGGAATGTGGGGATGATTGTTGCTCTTCATTGGTATGTCTGTGCGGCAAATTCCTCGTATGTTGTAAAACATACTTGGATAATAAATTACAATTATGATTATGATTTCCCACCAAAATCATTCACCTTGCAAAAGTTAATTAAAAGGTGAGGGGTGGAGTTTGATCATTACCAAACATGGATAATGTATTCAGTTTAGGAACATTGTATGCTGATATTGAAGGCTCTTACTTGAGCTGAAGTATGTTGATATTAACGTCAAGCATTTATTGATAGAAACATTCCTGAGCAGAACTTCCTTGTTACAAATGATACAGTCATTACACAGATTCTGTTCAGAAAAAAGTCTTATAGTTCTCCCTCTAGTGTTTGGATGGATATTCGCTCTTGCTCAAAGTTGATAAACAAACATTTAAATTTGTTAAGTCAAGAGAGTTTTATTGTCATATGTCCCAGACTGAACAATGAAATTTGTATTTGCAGCAGCACAAAAGAATATATGAACGTAGTACTCCGTAAACAATATAATAAACAAAAACAAAAATAGACATATATATCTCACACGGGAGGCCTAGTCCCCCAACTGAACCCATTCCCCAATGCAATATTTCACCACTTACCTGTTCCCCAATGCAACGGTGGGAGTGTTCTGTAGCCGGGGGATGGGGACGGCTTCAGGCGGGGCCTGTCGGGTGTGGGGGGGAGGTGTGTGAGGGGGGTTGTGAGGGGGAGGGGGGTGCGGGGGCATGGGGGGGAGGGAGGTGTGTGGGGCAAGGGTGTGTGCGGGGGAGGGGTGTGTGGGGCAGGGTATGTGGAGGGGGGGGAGGGGGTGTGTGGGGGAGGGGGGTGTGTGGGGGAGGTGGGCGTGAGGGGGAGGGGTGTGGGGGGGGGGGGTATGGTGTGTGTGGGGGAGGGGGGTCGTGTGGGGGGGGGGGGGTGTGGGGGTGGGTGGGGGGGGGTGTAGGAAAAGGTGTGTGTGGGGGAAGAGGGGAGTGGGGGACGGGTGTGGTGTGGGGGAGGGATGGTATCTGATATACTAGTTGAGAGGGAGAAGGATAAGTCAGAAAACAAGGCTCTAAATTTAAGTAAACTTTGGGAAAGTGAGGCTATACTATGCAGAGCATTGACAAACAATGTGAAATGTTCCAAGATCTCCTTGGTAATAGACCTGTACATTTTTAATTGAATTGAAATTATTTGGCATTCTAAAATGAATGAAAATAAATGAATGTTATACCTAACAACTAAGTTCAGGAAGACGGTAACATGGACAACGGAGAGCCAGTGGATGTAGTGTACCTGGACTTTCAGAAAGCCTTTGATAAGGTCCCACACAGGAGATTAGTGGGCAAAATCAGAGCACATGGTATCGGGGGTAGGGTATTGACATGGATAGAAAATTGGTTGGCAGACAGGAAACAAAGAGTAGGAATTAACGGTTCCCTTTCAGAATGGCAGGTAGTGACAAGTGGGGTACATCAAGGCTCGGTGCTGGGACCACAGCTATTCACAATATATATTAATGATTTAGATGAAAGAATTAAAAGTAACATTAGCACATTTGCAGATGACACAAAGCTGGATGGCAGTGTGAACTGTGAAGAGGATGCTATGAGGATGAAGGGTGACTTGGATAGGTTGGGTGAGTGGGAAGATGCATGGCAGATGCAGTATAATGTGGATAAATGTGAGGTTATCCATTTTAGTGGCAAGAACAAGAGGCAGATTATCATCTGAATGGCAGGTAGACACAAAATGCTGGAGTAACTCAGCAGGTCAGGCAGCATCTCTGGAGAAAAGGAATGGGTGACGTTTCAGGTCGAGACCCTTCTTCTGTATGGTGTCAGATTAGGAAAAGGGGAAGTGCAACGAGACCTGGGTGTACTTGTACATCAGTTACTGAAAGTAAGCATGCAAGACACAACAGGCAGTGAAGAAAACGAATGGCATGTTGGCCTTCATAATGATAGGATTTGAGTTTAGGAGCAAAGAGGTCCTTCTGCAGTTGTACAGGGACAACACATCTGAAGTATTGCGTGCAGATTTGGTCTCCTAATTTGAGGAAGGATATTGTTGCTATTGAGGGAGTGCAACGTAGGTTCACAAAGTTAATTCCTGGGATGGCAGAAATGTCATATGATGAAAGAATGGAACGATTGGGCTTGTATCCACTGGAATTTAGAAAGATGAGAGGGAATCTTATAGAAACATAAAATTATTAAGGGATTGGACACGCTAGATGCAGGAAACATGTTCCTGATGTTGGAGGAATCTAGAACCAGGGGCCACAGTTTACGAATACAGGGTAGGCCATTTAGAACTGAGATGAGGAAAAACCTTTTCACCCGGAGTTTGTGAATTTGTGGAATTCTCTGCCTCAGAAGGCAGTGGAGGCTGACAGACGGGCGAACGCAACGATCATAGAGTGCAATAGGTGGCATTTCGGGTGGAGACCCTTCTTCAGATTGTGAGGGGAAAGAGGAACAAGAGATATAGACGGTACTAAGGACAAATGAATGGAAGATATGCCTATATCTCCCGTTACCCTTTCCCTTGACTGTCAGCCTGAAGAAGGGTCTCGATGAAGTCTAATGCGATACGCTGGGGTTAGTGCTTTGGGGAGGGACAGAATGGGGAAGGGGAGGGGAATGGCCGAAATGGCACCTATTCCGACTCTAACGATCATAGATCATAGGTGCTTTTCGGATCCGTCTGTCCACGCGTTCGCTCGCTCTTGGTGCCGGCGCTTCTCCCCTCAGACTCCGCCAAACACACACACACACACGCACACGCACACGCACACACACACACACACGCGGCATGTCTGGCAGATCAGTGCGTGCCGAGACCAGGAGCAGGGCGAAGGATGACATCAAACGGGTCATTGCAGCTATTGATAAACCCAAAGGAAACAAATGTTTAACAAAAAATGAGGGGCCGGCGATCGCTCCGTGTCCGTGTCGGAGGGAAGGAGAAGGTGGGTAGGGAACGATGGCTTCAGTGGATGCAGAATTTTCTGGAGCTCCTTCCAAATGGCAATATTTTGTATGTTCAAAGTTAATAAAGACTAGGCAGGAATATCAAAATGATCACCTACAAAGTAAGAAGCCATGACAAAAACAAAGATACTTGAGCGGAGGCGGAAGCCGGTTACGGAAATGGTGCTGAAGATTACCCATGACCCTACTACGGCTTTTTTGTCTAGTGGACTATCTTGCTCCGCTATAGGATCTTTGGTTTCCAGTCTCCATCAGATGGAGTGTGTGGAGGAAAGTGGCGCTGTAAGGGCAGTTCACGTCTTTCACCAGCTCATTGGAACTTTTCCTAATTCCATAATGACTGTCTAAGAACTTGGCCCGCATCAGACCTGGCGTCTCTCCGCCGTAAACGGAGTTCACCTCCTGGACACTCAACTTGTGGATCACCCGCTCCTTCCTGAAGCGGTTATCAAACAGCTGTAAACCGCTGGCGTAACGTGAACTCCCAGTCAAAGTAGCGAACGTGGTTGTTTACAACGTAGTATCTTGGTCCATGTGGCTCGAACTGGAGGGGGCCGTAGGTTTGAAACTTCTGGCGAGGTCTCAGCGAGGCGTAGTTGGGATCCGAATCCATCCTTAGGATCTCCCTCTCTCTCACCCTCTCGCCTCAGCATTCCTGTAATCATTTGGCGTTTTGCGGGGACGGCTGCATCTGTGGTTCATTCCTGTTGAGGGGGGGGAACCCTGGCCCGTGGCGGCTCCTGGTCCGTTCCCTCCACAGGTGCCGCCTGGCCCGCTGAGTTCCTCCAGCAATCTGTGTTTTTTCTTTGGCTCTGGAGTTGAAGGTGGACACGGGGGGACTGGGGTGGCTCAGCGGGACGGGCGGCGGCTCTGGAGAGTGGGCGGTGTTTTGGGTCGAGACCCTTCTGCAGACAATCACAAGTAATCTCACGAACGAGAGTTCAGTTCAGTCTGAAGAAGGGTCGTCTCTCCAGAGTCGCTGCCTGTCCCGCTGAGTTACTCCAGCTTTATATCTAACTTCAATTTCAAGAGTTAAATAAAAAACACAGAGTGCTGGAGGAACTCAGCGGTCTAGGCGGCATCTGTGGAGGGAATGGATTAGGAGTTGTTTTGGGTCAGGGTTCTTCTTCAATAGGAAGGAACTGCAGATCAAAGATACCAGAGCGGATACTAGTATCTTTGCTGCAGATCAGGCATGATATTCTTCCGATTTAAATCAGAATTCCGATTTTATTGTTTTCCTATTTGTCAATTTTTTGTGCCCGATTATTTGTCGACCAATCAACCGCTGTCTCTAAGGGGGTTGCGTCCAATCATCAACCAGCTTCCCTTAAAATTCCCATCCAATCAACAAATCGATCACCTCACGTCCAATTAGCCGCTGTCTCCAAGGGCATTGTGTCCAATCACATAATGCGCTGGTCACTCGGCGGCAATCAGACACAGTCTCCGAGGGGCCTTTTGATCAATCACCGACCTGCTTCCCTCACCGAAGCAGACAAAGAAAGAGAGAGAGAGAGAGAGAGAGAGAGAGAGAGAGGCAAGAAAGCAGTTATGACATATAATACACAATAAACTATATTATAAATACACAATAAACAAGTGATGCATTCTGGTAATCTTACATGGGTATGACCGCACATTAAAAAATCCCCCCCTTCCTTCCCAACCTCAGCCTCACCGACCTTAGAGTACCCCTAGTTCCTAAAACCCATTTCCATCACTGGCGGGGTTTGCTACTCGGTGCAGACCTGGTGTGCCAAAGGGGCTGTTTCCGCATTGCATCTCTAAACTGAACTTGCATCAAGCAGTTAAGAAAGCAAATTGTACTTTTGTTTTCATAGCAAGGGGTTCTGAGTTCAGGAGGAAGGATGTCTTTATATAATTATATGGAGCATTGGCAAAACCATAGTTGCAGCAATGTGTGCAGTATTGTTTTTCTCATGTATGAAAGGGTACTCTTTCCATAAATTGAGTGCATCAAAGGTTGCAAAGTACGAGGATAGTTTGAGGTGTAGTGCCACTTATTAAATGGTATCACTGACGTACATTGAATGAGTAAGCACAAGTTGTTTGTTACATCTCTTTAATTTACCTTATCTTAGTTTTAATTAATTTATATTACTTAAGTTACTTTCTAAGTAAATTAAACGTGGTAATTTTTTTATTTTCAGATTTATTTTCATTTGTTTATATTTTAATATGTTTAGAATCACCAGAGTTATTTAAAAGCAGTGTGGTGGTCTTTGATGGCACTAAACTTCCAACAGACCAAGATGACAGATTTCCTTTCAAGAAGGACATTTGCAAACCAAATATATTTCTTCAGCAATCCAGTAGTTTCATGGTTATTGTTACAAGCTCTTTGATCCAGTTCCAGATTTGTTTAGATTTAAATTCCCCGACTGCCATGTTGGGATTTGAACTAATGTGACCGGATCAACAGTCCAGAATTCTGACTGCAAGTCTGGTAACTACACTACCATACACCATGGTCAAAGTAATTGACTAAGAACCACAGGGGGGTGATGGATAAATCTGTATTTATTCGACTGTTATTAAACTTATTATCTGCAATATGCAAAGGATGATAGAAGAAGATTTAATTTTAACTTTGAAAAGTGAATTGGGTGGGAGTGTGTAGTTGAGAGGGATGCAAGAGGAAAAATAGGATTAGTATGTGTGTTTGATGTTTGGGGGGATGTGATGTGTCGAATAACCTGTCTCTATGCTGTATTTCCCAATGATTTTTTTGTGAATGGGGACAAAGATCCCATCAGTTCAAATATCTACATTTAAAAGTAATAGGCACTTATTATTTACAAGCCGAAAACCCTTAACCATTCGAAAATCAACAATTTCAAATTTATTGATTATTTCTGAGAAAAACAGCTGCGTTGTCACTCGCAATGCACCAGTAGGCTTAACAAACTTCAGAGAATTTGTGTCAATTTCCATTGCTAGGCATGCACACTCTGTACAGAAGCCAGAGTAGACTTGCATGAATACAGCTATTAGATGTTACAGGAAGTACATCTGAACATTTTTAAGAAATCAATTAAAGCCTGAGACCAAATATGTTCTACTTTGGGCCTGTTCCAGCTCTGTGTGTTCTGAGATAGCTGAAGAGTTCAATATCGGATCTACATTTGGGGTATGTGCTGGATCTTGGCTTGAGTGAGTGGATTGATTGGGATTTTGTACACTCTTTCCTTTGTGTGTGGTTTCCATCTGGTGCTATCGTAGAGACTGCAGGAGCTCAATTCCCTCCTAAATTGTTTGTTCTGTATAGTAATGGGTTAGTGCAGGGGTGGGGAAACTGCAGCTTTAAGGTCACATGAGGCCTTCTTTGCCATTAAGTGCAGCCTTTTGAATGAATCCAAATTTTGTAGAACAGATCCTTTTATTTTTATTAATATGTTTTTGTTTGTCTTTTAATATTTTTATTTTAATCTTAAAATGAGTGTATTATAGCAGGGGCTCGCAGGAGTCCAGCCAAAAACTAAGCTGGCACGTTGTGTGCTTGAGATGTGTTGTAGTCGGTAAGATAGAGCTCCCTACTCCTCAAATGGGCCCGACCTTAAATACCCCAAAGGTTCAACCCGGTGACCTGTGCCACCCACACCGAGACACCTAACTCCTCCCTCCAGAGCAGAGGGTTCGCTCTGCCCATGGCCTACCACTAGGTGTCGCCACATGACCCCACCCCCCCAGAAACAGAGGCACCGAAATGGACTGGACACCGAACGATGCGGCAAGATCGCGCAGATACGTCCCGTCGCACAGGGGACATGCCCGGTCTGGAATAATTCAAGGGGATCTGGGACGGTGGGCGCCCACGACGGGGAGGTTGAGCCACCTGTACTGGCTAGCTCAGGTCCCGATGGGCTGGCTTTAAACGAGCCACATACAGTTTCCTGCCGGCCCCCATGTCCAAGACGAATGTCATGTGCCTGTGCCGCAGCACCCTAAAGCGAATTTCATAAGTGCGCTGCAAGGGCGACCTGTGGGCATCACGGTGCAGAAAGACGTACAGGCAGTCCACCAACACCGGGTGGCACATGGGATGGGGCCACCCCATGATGAGACGTCGGGACGGGAGCCAGGGCGCCAACCCTCTCCCGCAAGTGCACCAACACCGATGACCGCGGTTCCCAGGACCCATAAGCGGCCGGGACAAACTCCCCGGGGACGGTGAGCGGAGCGCCATACACCAGTTCCGCTGAGGACAATGACAAATCCTCCTTGGGGACGGTCCGAATCCCCAACTGAACCCATAGCAACTCGTCCATCACTCAGGGCCCATGAGGCGAGTCTTCAGGGTGCCCGTCAGGCGGTGGTGGAACTGCTCCACCAACCCTTTCGACTGGAGATGGTACGCTGTCGAATGGTTGAAGCTGCGTCCCTAGCAGGCGGGTCATCGCGGACCACAGTTCAGAAGTGAACTGGGCACCCGGTCCAATGTGATGTCCAGAGGAACCCGAAGCAGGCCACCCAATTAGCCACGAGGGCAGGAGCGCACGACCTAGCAGAAATGTCCATTGGCGGGATGGCCTCCGGACACCACGTAAAACGGTCAACCTCCGTCAGCTGGTGCGAAACACCCCGGGATGGAGGCAGCGGCCTCATGATGTCCACGTGCACGTGGTCGAACCGACGGCGAGGCACCGCAAAATCTTGAAACGGCGTCCGGACGTGTCGATGTACCTTAGATGTTTGGCACGGAATGCACACCCCGCGCCCAGCGTCCGACTTGCTTCCGCAGCCCGTGCCATATAAACCTCGTGGGCACCATGGAAACCATGGCCCGGATGGACGGGTGAGCCAGCCCGCGGATGACATGGAGCACGCGACGGCGCCAGGCCGCCGGGACAACAGGCTGCAGCTGGCCCGTGGACACGTCGCACAGGATGGAAGTACCCGAGGGACCCAACGGCATAACGTAACAGAAGATTTACGGGCCATAACTGAAGATTTTCTTTGCTACGAAGAGTTACTCGCTTTGGGAACTCTCACGGGTAGAACACAAGGAATAGACTTCTTCAACAATTTTCAAGATAAATGTCGTGAAGTTGGACTGGATTGGGTTAATTTAGTGAGTGCATGTACAGACGGTGCACCTTCCATGACAGGAAACCGTGAAGGGTTTAGTGCACAGATATAAAAGGTATTATCAGATCCAGATGCTCTCATTTCTTTTCATTGTATCTTACATCAGCAAAATCTCTGTGCTAAATCTACTATTTTAAGTGACACTTTGCAACAAGTTATAAGTATTGTTAATTATATTTGTGCAAATACAACACGGCATCGTCAGTTTCGTAATATGCTAAAGTTTGACGATGAGGCATTCAGTGTGGATTTGCCGTATCATTGTAAAGTGCGTTGGCTATCGCAGCGACAGGTGTTAGCAACATTTTTATCTGTGGTGGCCCTCACCTCGGTAGTCATGAAATGCTTTGAGAGGCTGGTGAAGAAGCACATCTGCACCTTCCTCCCTCGCAACATGGACCCGTTACAATTCGCATACCGTCCGAACAGATCCACGGACGATGCGGTCTCCCAGGTTCTGTACACAGCTCTCTCATCTCGACAGCCAGAAGGGGGGCTGCGTGGACCAGTTCAGCCTTCAACACGATAGTCCCCACCAGACTGGTCGAGAAATTGCTGGAATTGGGGCTCAACACCCCCCTGTGTGCCTGGGTCCTTGACTTTCTCTCCACCAGGCCTCAGGTAGATAAGATGGGAGGGAATACATCGAAGTCCCTCACCCTGAGCACAGGATCCCCCCAGGGTTGCGTCCTCAGCCCCCTACTGTACTTCCTGTACACACACGACTGTGTGGCCAGGTTCAGATCCAACTCCATAATCATGTTTGCTGATGACACTGTGGTGGTGGGCCTGATCTCAGACAATGATGAGAAGGCCTACCGGGAGTAGGTGGCTGATCTAGCACTCTGGTGTCAGGACAACAGCCTCCTCTTGAACATCAAAAAAACTAAGGAGCTGATCATGGACTTTAGGAGGGCACATCATCCGAGCACGTACACTCCATTGAGGATAAATGGGGATACTGTGGATAGGGTGAACTGTTTTAAATACCTGGGAGTCCACATCTCTGTGGATATGACATGGACATCACACGCTGCAGCACTCGTGAGTAAGGCAAGGCAGCACCTTTACCACCTCAGGCAATTGAGGAAATTCAGAGTGTCTCCGAGGATCCTACAGTGCTTCTACTCAGCGGCTGTGGAAAGCATCTTGTCTGGAAATATCACAATTTGGTTTGGGAATTGCTCTGCCCAGGACACGAAGGCTCTGCAGAGAGTAGTGCATTCGGCCGAACACACTATGGGAACTACACTCGCCCCCCTGCAGGAACTATACATCAGAAGGTGCAGCTCCAGAGCCAATAAGATCATGGGAGACCCCTTCCACCCCAGCAACGGACTGTTCCAGCTGCTATGGTCAGGCAAACACCTCCGTTGCCATGCTGTGAGAATGGAGAGGTTGAGAAGGAGTTTCTTCCCAGAGACCATTAAACCCCTACCTCACCAGGGACTAACTTTACTGTACCATTATACTGTTTTTTTAAATTGCTGTTTTTTTTTCATTTTTCCTTCCTCCCACAATATTTAATATGTAAAAGAATATGTGATTGTTCCATTCTGTTTGTTGTTTGTTTGTTTTTTGCACAAAGTCGGCGAGCATTGCCACTTTTCATTTCACTGCACATCTCGTATGTGTATGTGACGAATAAACTTGACTTGACTTGACTTGATCTTTGCGAGAGATAGTAAAAATTGTTTTCATGAAGAACAGAATCAGCAATGTGATTTATTGAAAGAAGATTTCTATAGAAATACTGCATTTCTGTATGACATCATGTCAAAGCAAAATGACTTGATTGTTTCTTTACAGGGTAAAACTAAGTCTATATATAATATGAGGCAAAAAATCCAAGCATTTTGAAAAAAGCTATACGCAGCTGTTATAGACTTATTAATTAAAGAATACAATGAAAGGTTTATCTGACTTTGAGAATCATGTCATCACACTTAAATTAGCATTTCAACCTCACCTAGTTAATGACTCCAAGGCTCCTAAAGAACTACAGATGGAATTGATTGCGCTCTCAGGAGATGACATTTTAAAGTCCTTATTTGACGCTAAGAAAGATCCGATTGAAATGTGGAAAAATGCAATCCCACGTCTTCGGCAACATGCACAAAAAATGCTTCCTTGCTTTTCAACCACTTATTGCTATGAGTCTACATTCTCCTACCTAATCCAAATCAAGACACCCTTAAGGTCACAAATGATGGATACCCATCTAGAAGATCAGTTGAAACTGAGTACCTCCATGTTGCAACCAAATATTCAAATGCTTTCCCACAAAAAGTCATTAAAAGGTCACAACAAAGTCATTAAAAGGTTAGTTAACTTAAGAATTAACAAAATATTTTCATTTTCTTGAAATAAGTACATAGTGGTTAGATTTTTACAAAATAATGTACATTTTGAAGTATATCTAGTTCCTTGGATGTGGCCAAGGATTACAGCAAACTTAATACGGTGTTCCAATTTGAAAAGGTTCCACACCCCAGGGTTAGTGACTCCCTTTAGTAGGGGAGAACTTTTTTTGTCAGACTTTGTGAACTCTTGAAGTGGTTTTTCTGCCTTGCCTGAGATCTCTTGCTGTTTGTTCATGGTCTGATGTCAGGCATCTTAGTATAAGGCCCACCCATCACAGCTGGTTGAGTATGATCACAGCCTCAATCCTGGGGATGTTGGTTGGGACGGATATTTGTTCACCTCTTCTGTTAAAGCAATTGTAGGATAGGGTGGGAGAATGCAACCATCACGTGGTCCGCAATGTTTCGCCGAATGCAATAAATCCGGCGTGCACAAGCAAATAAGATCAAATAGAACAAGTTGTCCTCCAACTTTAGGCTGTGCATGCCATAAGCAAGAAGAAGAAGATTTGTAGG
This sequence comes from Leucoraja erinaceus, assembly GCF_028641065.1. NCBI lineage: Eukaryota > Metazoa > Chordata > Chondrichthyes > Rajiformes > Rajidae > Leucoraja > Leucoraja erinaceus. Next base: position 53,143,341 of record NC_073377.1, on the reverse strand, counting down.
ATTTTGCAGAGATAGCATTGGTGGTATCCAGCAGTTGGAGGTGCTAATGGGTTGCTCATACTTCCTAAGTGTAGGAAGGAACTGCAGATGGTGGTTTACACCAAAGATAGACACAACATGCTAGAGTAACTCAACAAGTCAGGAAGCATCTCTGGAGAAAAGGAATAGGTGACGTTTTGGGTCGAGATCCATCTTCAGACTGAGAGTTAGGGGAAAGGGAAACTAGAGGTATGAAAAGGTGCAGAATGAATCGGAGCCAGCACCGATGACTCAGGAAAGGTGTAGCCCACAATGGTCCATTGTTGGCTGGTGAAGAGGTGATAACGAAGGGATAGGAACAGTGAAACTAGCAAAAAGACTAGATTCAAGATTCAAGATTCAAGATTCAATTTTAATTGTCATTGTCAGTGTACAGTACAGAGACAACGAAATGCATTTAGCATCTCCCTGGAAGAGCGACATAGCAAACGATTTGAATAAATAATAATAAGTGTCCGGGGGGGGGGGGGGGTTTAGGTTCAAACGAAATGTTGTTTCTGCAATCATACACACAAGAAAGAACCAAGACACAACACAATTTACACAAACATCCATCACAGCGCATCTCCTCCTCGCTGTGATGGAAGGCAAAGACTTATCTCTCCCCTGCACTCCCCATTCCCCTCCCGATGTCAGAGTCAAAGCCCCCGGCGGGCGATGGTAATTGTCCCGCGGCCATTTACGCCGCGCCGGGTGATGCAAGGCCACGCTCCGGGTCTTGTTGTTGGAGCCCCCGGCAGGCGCTAGCAAAGTCCCACAGCCATTGAAGCCGCGCCAGGCGATGATGTAAGGCCCTGCTCTTGGTACTCTTCAATCCCGCAACTCGGGCGGGTGAAGTCGCCGTTGCGGAAGCCCCGAAAAGCGGTCTCCCAGCAGGGAACCGCAGGCTCCCGGTGTCAATGTCCACCGGACCTGCGGTAAGCCTCCGAATCTCCGGGGTCAGGTCGCAGCCCAGCGCCACCACAGTTCCACCCGCTCCAAACTCGGCCAGCTCCGCGATGGTGAGTAGGTCCACAGGCTCCGTGACTGGAGCCCCAGGTCATTCCTGCTGGAGGCCGCTCCACGGTGCTCGGCCCCAACGACAACGGAGACCCGACAGAGAAAAGGTCGGATTCTCTGTGCAGGGGATAGATTTTAAAAGTCTCCCCCACCCCCCGCCCCCCACACACATACCCACACACATACAGAAAAAATAATAATAAAAACTACATTCAAACGAGACAAAAAATAATTAAAAAACAGACGGACTGCAGAGGCCGCTGCGACGTGAGTCGCGCCGCCCACCGGATTTGTATGTTATTTGAAGGTAGACACAGAATGGTAACAAAGGGCCTGGCGATTTTCGAGGCAATTACTCACCCATTGTGTCATCACTCCAATCTAGTTATCAATCTTCCTTACTACGGTAGTTCCAAAAAGGATTCCTCTGGAAAAGTGTTAATTAATTTATAGGATAAATAGGGAACCATATATAGTCCAAAGGAGAAGGGGATTTCTTAACCTGAAGGATGTTAATGAATCATTGGTTTAGACAATAGACAATAGGTGCAGGAGTAGGCCATTCGGCCCTTCGAGCCAGCACCACCATTCAATGTGATCATGGCTGATCATCCATGATCAATACTCTGTTCCTGCCTTCTCTCCATATCCCTTAACTCTGCTATCACTAAGAGCTCTCTCTAACTCTCTCTTGAAAGCATCCAGAGCCTCCACCGCCCTCTGAGGCAGAGAATTCCACACACTCCCAACTCTCTGCATGAAAAAGTTTTTCCTCATCTCCGTTCTAATTGGCTTACCACTTATTCTTAAACTATGGCCCCTGGTTCTGGACTCCCCCGACATTGGGAACATGTTTCTTGCCTCTAGCATGTCCAAACCCTTAATCTATATTACTAAAAGTCTGATCTTGACCAAATCCTGTTGACCTGTATATTGATTTTAGAAAAAACACTGCCACTTACGGCTGTGATTTTTGGCCATCTTATTCAGAGTCCCCCTCGCTGTGCAGAACAAGAGGATTTTTCCCATCGATAAAAAATAAAAGAGTTATTAGTGTTTAAAAAATGTTGAGATTCTCTCTCCTGAAGGCCAAGCCCCTTCTGGAGGGACTATAAAACCCAGATGTGTTGAGTGCCTCAGTCAGTCTCTGCAAGATGGGGGAGCGAGAGGGTGACGTCTCGCAGTCTGAGCTGTGAATAACACTGAACACATGTCTACTAAACTGTGAGTGTGGTTTTACTGACCTTGAGTGCCCTTAATGTGGTTTGAAAATGATAATGTGGTTGGTTTGAAATAAAGCATAGCAAATAGTTGGTGGTGGTTGGTTTGAAATAAAGGACAGCAAATGGTTGGAGATGGTTGGTTTGAAATGGCAAATGATTAAAAGTCAAAACTTGATAACTTCCTGTTTGCACTGTATATTGATTTTAGATAAAACGTTACCACTTATGGCTGTGATTTTTGGCCGCCTTAGTCCCTCTCCGCTCATCAGGTGCAGAGGATTCTTCCCATTAATGAAAAATAAAAGTGTTATTGGTATTAAACAAAATGTGAGAATCTCTCTCCTGTCAATCACACCATGGGGGACCCCTTCCATCCCAGCAACAGGCTGTTCCAGCTGTTATGGTCAGGCAAACACCTCCGTTGCCATGCTGTGAAAACAGAGAGGATGAGAAACAGTTTCTTCCCAGAGGCCATTAGGTCTGTAAACTCCTATCTCACCTGGGACTAACTTACTGTATCTATTTACTGTTGTGTGGTGTCTTTTAAAATTGTTGTTTCTTTTTTTTTTTCTCCCACAAATATATAATTCTGATTCTGTTTCATTCTGTTTTGTAGTTTTTTTTTTTGCACAATCCGCAAGCATTGCCACTTTTCATTTCACTACACATGTCGCATGCATATGTGAGGAATAAACGTGACTTGACTTGACGATGAAGGCCATGCCCCTTCTGGTGGGAGGAGGGAGGGATTATAAAACCCAGAAGTGTGGGTGTGGCTCAGTCCCTGCAAGATGGGGGAGGAAGAGGTCACAAATGTGTCCGAGCTGTGAATCAACTGAACACACTGAATGTCTACTGAACTGTGAGTGTGGTGTTTATGTGGTGTTTTGTGTGGGTTTTATGGTGGTTTCATGGTGGTTTCACCCTGCTTGAAATGTTATGAAACTGCATTTGAATGTGGTGGCCTTGCACCCTGCATGAAATGATATGAAACTGCATTTGAAATTGGTGGCCTTGCACCCTGCTTGAAATGGTAGGAAATTGCACTTGAATGTGGTGGCCTTGCACCCTGCTTGAAGTGGTATGAAACTGCACTTGAATTTGGTGCACTTTCACCCTGCATTAAGTGGTATGAAACTGCACTTGAATTTGGTGGCCTTGCACCCTGCTTGAAGTGGTAGGAAACTGCTCTTGAATTTGGTGGCCTTGCACCCTGCTTGAAGTGGTAGGAAACTGCTCTTGAATTTGGTGGCCTTGCACCCTGCTTGAAGTGGTAGGAAACTGCACTTGAATTTGGTGGCCTTGCACCCTGCTTGAAATGGAATCCATGCTGACTCGAACCGATCCTGTTACTGCTATCCAAATGTACCGCGATTTCATCTTTTATTATTGACTCCAGCATCTTCCCCACCACCAATGTCAGGCTAACCAATTAGCAAGAACCTGGACCAACTTCAATTTGCTTCTCGTCGCTATAGATCAACAGAGGATGCAATCTTACTGGCTCCCCTCTCTGCACTGGGCCACTTGGACAAAAGAACACGTACGTCAGACTGTTGTTCATCGACTACAGTTGGGTATTCAACACTATCATCCCGTCCAAACTTGCTATTTAGCTCAGGAATCTTGTCTCTGTGCATCGCTATGCAACTTGATCCTCAATTTCCACATTGGCAGATTACAATCAGTATTAAAAAATTTCGGAGAGTTTTGGACATAGCGCAGCCTATCACGTACACCAACCTCCCTTCCATTGACCCCATCTACATATCATGCTGCCTCAGAAAGCCAGCAGCATAATCAAGGACCTGTCTCACTTCTTCCCACTCCCATCAGGCAAGAGATACAGAAGTTTGAAAATGCAAATCTCCAGATTTAGGGACCCTTGCTTCCCAGCTGTTGTCAGGCAACTGAACCGTCCTCTCACCAGCTAGAGTGTGGCCCTGACCTCCCATCTATCTAACTGGAGATCTTTGAACTATATTTAATTTGACTTTATTGGACTTTATCTTACACTATTTGTTGCACCCTTTATCCTTTCTTTGTACATTATGCATGGCTTGATTGTAATCATGTACAGTCTTTTCTTTGACTGGATAACAAGAAACAAAAAAGCTTTTCACTTTACCTCAGTACTTATGACAATAATAAACAAACTCAACACTTCCTCCTCGATAACCATTAGCATGGGAGCACCTCAAGATTATGTTGATAGTCCTCTGCTCTATACTCATGACTGCATAGCCAAACACAGATCCAATACTTTCCTTAAATTGGCCAACAATGTCATCATTATTGGACGAATAATACATAATGATGAGTCAGAGTATGGGAGGGAGATTGAAAATCTGATTGAATGATTCCAGACCAACAATCTTGGTCTTAATGTCACCAAGACTAAATTCATAGCAAAATGATTTGAGTATAAGAGCAGGGAGGTTCTACTGCAGTTGTACAGGGTCTTGGTGAGACCACACCTGGAGTATTGCGTACAGTTTTGATCTCCCAATCTGAGGAAAGACATTCTTGCCATAGAGGGAGTACAGAGAAGATTCACCAGACTGATTCCTGGGATGGCAGGACTTTCATATGAAGAAAGACCGGATAGACTCGGCTTGTACTCGCTAGAATTCAGAAGATTGACGGGGGGATCTGATAGAAACTTACAAAATTCTTAAGGGGTTGGACAGGCTAGATGCAGGAAGATTATTCCCGATGTTGGGGAAGTCCAGAACTAGGGCTCACAGTTTAAGGATAAGAGGGAAGTCTTTTAGGATCGAGATGAGAAAATCATGTTTTTACACAGAGAGTGGTGAATCTGTGGAATTCTCTGCCACAGAAGGTAGTTGAGGCCAGTTCATTGGCTATATTTAAGAGTGAGTTAGATGTGGCCCTTGTGGCTAAAGGGATCAGGGGGTATGGTGAGAAGGCAGGGATGGGATACTGAGTTGGATGATCAGCCATGATCATATTGAATGGTGGTGCAGGCTCGAAGGGCCGAATGGCCTACTCCTGCATCTATTTTCTATGTTTCTAATTGGATTGTTGACTTTAAAAGGGGAAAGTCAGGGATCCATGAACCCTGGCGGTGGAGAGAGGCAGTAACTTCAAGCTCCTAGGCGTGCATTTCTCTGAAGATCAGTCCTGGGCTCAGCACATAGATGCAATCATAAAGAAAGTCCATCAATGCCTCTCTACTTCCTTCAAATATTGAAAGATTAGGTATATCAATGAATACTCTCTTGAACATCTACAGGTGTACGGGAGAGGGCATTTTGACTGGTTGATACACCGGCTGGTTTGGCAACTCGAACACCCAGGAATGAAGGAGATTACAGGGAGTGGTAAACATTGTTGTAAACCTGTGAAGCCTGATCTATTACGGGCACTGACCTCCCACCATTGAAGGGATCTATAGGATGTGCTGTCTCAATAAGGCAGCCAATATCATCAAAAATTCATATCACGCCAGCCATGCTTTCATTTCACTCCTACCGTTGGAAGTAGGTAAAGGAGTGTGAAAACCATGACTACCAAGTTCAAGAATAGCTTCTTCACAACATCCATCAGGCTCTTGAACACTACACAACACTAACCTCAAGTATGAACTTCAATAGACGGTCTTAGATTTCACTGAGGACTTTAGGATTTTTTGCACTAACATTGTAGTTATTATCTACTGAATTGTTGTATATGATATATTATCTATGTGCATTGCTGACCTGTTAAGATGTTGCAAGTCAGAATTTCCATTGTTCATTACAGATGACAATTAAACACCCTTGACTCTTGATAGTTTCATGTTTAAGAGGGAACAGCAGATGCTGGAAAATCAAAGGTAGACAAAAGTGCTGGAGAAACTCAGAGTGAGGCAGCATCTATGGAGCAAAGGAAATGGGCAACGTTTCATGTCGAGACCCGTCTTCAGACTGATGTGAGGGTGGGGGGGGGGGGGGGGAAGAAAGGAAGAGGAGGAGACAGTGGGCTGAGGGAGAGCTGGAAAGGGGAGGAGAAAGCCCGGATTACCTGATATTAGAGAAGTCAATGTTCATACCGCTGGGGTGTAAAACTGCCCAAGCAAAATATGAGGTGCTGCTCCTCCAATTTACGGTGGGCCTCACTCTGGCCATGGAGGAGGCCTAGGACAGAAAGGTCGGATACGAAATGGGAGAGGGAGTTAAAGTGCTGAGCCACCGGGAGATCAGGTTGGTTGTTCTCACGGGTGTACAGCAGCTGACATCTAGAGCAGTGGATGCAATAGATGAGGTTGGAGGAGGTGCAGTTAAACCTCTGCCACACCTGGAAAGACGGCTTGGGTCCTTGAATGGAGTCAAGGGGGGGAGGTAAAGTGACAAGTGTAGCATTTCCTGCGGTTGCAAAGGAAAGTGCCAGGAGAGGGGGTGGTTTGGGTGGGAAGGGATGAATTGACCAGGGAGTTATGGAGGGAGTGGTCTCTGTGGAAAGCAGACAGGGGAGGAGATGGGAAGATGTGGCAAGTGGTGGGATCCCATTGGAGCATTATTTGTTGTATGTGATGGCTGGTGGGGTGGAAGGTGAGGACAAGGGGGACTCTGCCCTTGTTACGAGTGGGGGGATGGGGAAGAGAGCAGCGTTACGGGGTATAGAAGAGGTGAGAGCCTCATCTATAGTAGAAGAGGGGAACCCCCGTTCCCTGAAGAATGAGGACATCTCCAATGCCCTGGTGTGGAACACCTCATCCTGGGAGCAGATGCAGCATAGACGGAAGAATTGGGAGTAGGGGATGGAGTCCTTACAGGAAGCAGGGTGGGAAGAAGTGTAGTCCAGATAGCCATGGGAGTCACCCTTCGCAGCTCTTCCTCAGCCCACTGTTTCTGCCTCTTCCTTTCTTCTTCCCGCCCCCCCCCCCTCACATCAGTCTGAAGGGTCTCATCCCGCAACGTTGCCTATTTCCTTCGCTCCATAGATGCTGCCTCACCCGCTGAGTTTTTCCAGCATTTTTGTCTACTTTGATAGTTTCATGGTCATTGTTAATGAGATTAGATGAGATTTCACAGAATTCTGCTTGATCTCAGCTCTTCTGCCTTGGTTCAATATCCCTGATCCTCTTGCTTAGCAAAAAATTACCCATGAGCACCAACTGATCTTGCATCTATTATAACCATATAATATAACCATATAACAATTACAGCACGGAAACAGGCCATCTCGGCCCTACAAGTCCGTGCAGAACAAATTTATTCTCTAGGGACGGAGTTCCAGGTATCTCCTCCTCTCTGAACGGAATTACAGACAAAACTCAAAGTAATCATGACTTTCCCTTGAGAACCTTCTCAGAAAATTTAATCGAGGCAATGCCAGCCAGGGGCGGAAATCACTGTAAAAACATGGGGGGGGGACACAATCTTTTGGCAGCCGCTCGCCCACGCGCGCACACACACACACACGAGACTTCGGAGGCTTCGGCTGTGGGCCCTATAGATGGTAACATTGGGAGCTGACCTGGTTGGTGACTGACTCTGACCTCCAGCAACAACAGCTATTTCCGCCCTGCCTCGTGGGGCTTCAATTGGCCCATTCAGTCTTCCATCGCCCGGCGTTGGCTTATAACCAGCCGCGGGATCTTCCATCGCCCGGCAGGGGCTTCAACATCAGGAGCCTCGATTCCATCAACGCAGCAATTTGACCATGGGGCGATGAAAGATCCCGCAGCCGATTTTAAGCCGCGCCGGGCTGGGCGATGAAAGGCCCCGTGAACAGGCCAATTCAAGCTCCGCTCTATGATCTTTGCTTCACCAGAACGTCTCTCTCCTCCATCCTAAGTCCCACCCCCCTACTTCCACCTCTGACCGACATCTCTCTCGTCCAATCGCCGCCCTCGATCATCAGTCCCACCCCCACTGTCTCGCGGAAAGCGGAGATTTTAAATAGATTTTCTTTTACACCAAATTTAAAAATCCGATTACAAAACATGGGGAGGGGGGGGGATTGTCCCCCACCTCTCAAAGCATGGAGGGGATGTGTCACCCCGTCCCCCCCCAGGATTTCTGCCAATGCCTGAAGGTGTGTGGCATTGAAACTGTGGCAGTGTGGCATTTGTGCAAAGATCAATCAATATTTTAAGATTGTGGACAGTTTAAAAAGCAGCCATGTGAACAGAGGTTTATCAGCTAGTGCAGAAACAGTGCCTGCAGGCATGGCAAGATCAATCAAGTGACAGAAACCAGGGCTTTGTATACACAGACCTGGCATGAGGAAAAAGAGTGACACTGAACTGGTTACTTTCTGCATTGAAGGATTACCATCCAGAGAATTCTAAAAATGTTTTTTTCCAAGATTCCTGTTCAAAATCGCCGGAAATGATAGTGAACTAATATGCAGCAGTAGGATGGATAACTGAAGCAGATTACTGTACAGAGGAGATTGAGTTACATTACAGGTCATTCAACATGCCAGCTCTGTAAGAGTTGCTTGAGATCATTGCCGTAGGTTTATAAGTCAATCTTGTTTACAAGAGATTTACTTAGATGCAACTGATTGACTGCAGTGAAAGTATTACTGGTCACAAACCATGGTTTCTTAATGGCTGTGTGTGTGGGTCAGAAGCATATGATGTGCATTCAGGCAAAACAAAGCAAGAATAGTCATGTTGGGGAAAAAACAACCTTAGAAGTACTGTCACAGGTTAATATCTCGTTCAGAAATTTCAAAAAAATAAAAATATTGGTTTTATCTTTGTCTGATAAAGATATGGGGCCATTTATATGATACCAATGAAATGATTGAAGTATTCAAAGTAGAATGCTTATTTTATTTAAATTGATGCCTTTGTCAACAATTATGTGATACCTGGGATGACAAGTTTTTGTTTGCATCATATTAGAACTGTACTCCAGGTTAGAAGAATGATGGATGATCTCAGATTCAGTTTAAGATTAGTTTATGGTCATTGTCACAAGAGAACAATTACATTGTTGTTTATGTGAAGTTCATAGAGTAAATAGTATACATACAATAATGGCAAACACAACACTAAATACAAAATTGAGTTCAAAACAGCAGAATGGTGCACAAATTGCAGTTCAATCTGAAGTTCTGCAAAATAATCCGAAAGTACAATAACACAATAATTGAATTAGATAGAATTAAGAGTAAAAGTACCCGTCAGCATTTCAGGAAGGGTGTGTGCAAGAGGCAACTGGTTGAAGAAAAAGACACAAAGTGTTGGAGTAACAGCATCTCTGGAAAACATAGTTTGGGTTAAAGTCTACAATGGGAATGAAGCTGTTCTTAAGTCTCGATATAAGGGCCACTTAGGCTGTGGGCCGAGGAGCTTTATTCCAGTGTTTCGTGACCCAAGTCCAGATATGGGACCTGAACATGTGGCTGAGGAACTGGTGCACGGGGCAGGGATTTAGATTCTTAGATGACTGGGATCTGTTTTGGGGTAAGGGGGAACTGTACAAAAGGGACGGATTGCATCTTAACAGGTGTGGGACCAGCATTCTGGCAGGCAGGTTTGCCACTGCTACACGGGTGGTTTTAAACTGAATAAGGGGGATGGGGTGTCGAATGGGATAGTGGAGGATGGAGTTAAAGGGAAAGGGTTTCTTAAATGTGTGAGCGTAGAGACAGAGGGGTGTAAAATGAGGGTAGAAGCAATAGGTAGCAAGGTGAAAAGTAAAAGTGGCAGGTCGGCAAATCCAGGGCAAAAATCAAAAAGGGCCACTTTTCAGCATAATAGTATAAGGGGTAAGAGTGTTGTAAAAACAAGCCTGAAGGCTTTGTGTCTCAATGCAAGGAGCATTCGTAATAAGGTGGATGAGTTGAGTGTGCAGATAGCTATTAATGACTATGATATAGTTGGGATCACGGAGACATGGCTCCAGGGTGACCAAGGCTGGGAGCTGAACATCCAGAGATATTCAATATTCAGGAGGGATAGACAGAAAGGGAAAGGAGGTGGGGTAGCGTTGCTGGTTAGAGAGCAGATTAACGCAATAGAAAGGAAGGACATTAGCTTGGAGGATGTGGAATCGATATGGGTAGAGCTGCGAAACACTAAGGGGCAGAAAACGCTAGTGGGAGTTGTGTACAGACCACCTAACAGTAGTAGTGGAGTTGGGGATGGTATCAAACAGGAAATTAGAAATGTGTGCAACAAAGGTAAAACAGTTATAATGGGTGACTTCAATCTACATATAGATTGGGTGAATCAAATTGGCAAGGGTGCTCAGGAAGAAGATTTCTTGGAATGCATGCGGGATAGTTTTCTTAACTAACATGTAGAGGAACCAACGAGAGAGCAGGCTATTCTAGACTGGGTATTGAGTAATGAGGCAGGGTTAGTTAGCAGTCTTGTTGTGCGTGGCCCCTTGGGCAAGAGTGACCATAATATGGTTGAGTTCTTCAATAGGATGGAGAGTGACATCGTTCATTCAGAAACAAGGGTCCTGAACTTAAAGAAAGGTAACTTTGAGGGTATGAGATGTGAATTGGCCAAGATAGACTGGCGATTGATTCTTAATGGGTTGACGGTGGATATGCAATGGAAGGCATTTAAAGACTGCATGGATGAACTACAACAATTGTTCATCCCAGTTTGGCAAAAAAATAAATCCGGGAAGGTAGTGCATCCGTGGATAACAAGGGAAATCAGGGATAGTATCAAAACAAAAGATGAAGCATACAAATTAGCCAGAAAAAGCAGCCTACCAGAGGACTGGGATAAATTCAGAGACCAGCAGAGGAGGACAAAGGGCTTAATTAGGAAAGGGAAAATAGATTATGAAAGAAAACTGACAGGGAACATAAAAACTGACTGCAAAAGCTTTTATAGATATGTGAAGAGAAAAAGATTAGTTAAAACAAATGTAGGTCCCTTGCAGTCAGAAACGGGTGAATTGATCATGGGGAACAAGGACATGGCAGACAAATTGAATAACTACTTTGGTTCTGTCTTCACTAAGGAAGACATAAATAATCTGCCAGAAATAGCAGGGGACCGGGGGTCAAATGAGATGGAGGAACTGAGTGAAATCCAGGTTAGCCGGGAAGTGGTGTTAGGTAAATTGAATGGATTAAAGGCCGATAAATCCCCAGGGCCAGATAGGCTGCATCCCAGAGTACTTAAGGAAGTAGCCCCAGAAATAGTGGATGCATTAGTGATAATTTTTCAAAACTCTTTAGATTCGGGAGTAGTTCCTGAGGATTGGAGGGTAGCTAATGTAACACCACTTTTTTAAAAAGGGAGGGAGAGAGAAAACGGGGAATTACAGACCAGTTAGTCTAACGTCGGTAGTGGGGAAACTGCTAGAATCAGTTATTAAATATGGGATAGCAGCACATTTGGAAAGTGGTGACAAAGTAAGCATGGATTTATGAAGGGTAAATCATGTCTGACGAATCTTATAGAATTTTTCAAGGATGTAACTAGTAGAGTGGATAAGGGAGAACCAGTGGATGTGTTATATCTGGACTTTCAGAAGGCTTTTGACAAGGTCCCACATAAGAGATTAGTATACAAACTTAAAGCACACGGTATTGGGGGTTCCGTATTGATGTGGATAGAGAACTGGCTGGCAGACAGGAAGCAAAGAGTAGGAGTAAACAGGTCCTTTTCACAATGGCAGGCAGTGACTAGTGGGGTACCGCAAGGCTCAGTTCTGGGACCCCAGCTATTTATGATATATATTAATGATTTGGACGAGGGAATTGAATGCAACATCTCCAAGTTTGCGGATGACACGAAGCTGGGGGCAGTGTTAGCTGTGAGGAGGATTCTAGGAGGCTGCAAGGTGACTTGGATAGGCTGGGTGAGTGGGCAAATGCATGGCAGATGCAGTATAATGTGGATAAATGTGAGGTTATCCACTTTGGTGGCAAAAACAGGAAAGTAGATTATTATCTGAATGGTGGCCGATTAGGAAAGGGGGAGATGCAACGAGACCTGGATGTCATGGTACACCAGTCATTAAAAGTAGGCATGCAGGTGCAGCAGGCAGTGAAGAAGGCGAATGGTATGTTAGCATTCATAGCAAAATGATTTGAGTATAGGAACAGGAATGTTCTACTGCAGTTGTACAGGGTCTTGGCGAGACCATACCAGGAGTATTGTGTACAATTATGGTCTCCTAATCTGAGGAAAGATGTTCTTGCCATAGAGGGAGTACAGAGAAGGTTCACCAGACTGATTCCTGGGATGTCAGGAGTTTCATATGAAGAAAGACTGGATAGACTCAGTTTGTCCTCGCTAGAATTTAGAAGATTGAGGGGGGATCTTATAGAAACTTACAAAATTCTTAAGGGGTTGGACAGGCTAGATGCAGGAAGATTGTTCCCGATGTTAGGGAAGTCCAGAACAAGGGGTAACAGTTTAAGGATAAGGGGGAAATCCTTTAGGACCGAGATGAGGAAAATGTTTTTCACACAGAGAGTGGTGAATCTCTGGAATTCTCTCCCGTAGAAGGTAGTTGAGGCCAGTTCATTGGCTATATTTAAGAGGGAGTTAGATGTGGCCCTTGTGGCAAAAGGGATCCGGGGGTATGGAGAGAAGGCAGGTACAGGATACTGAGTTGGATGATCAGCCAAGATCATATTGAATGGCGGTGCAGGCTCGAAGGGCCGAATGGCCTACTCCTACACATATTTTCTATGTTTCTATGTAACTACATGAAATTTTCACATATTGTGTAAAAAAATTATATAAATCACCCCTGAAACTCGTCATGAACAAGACTTGCACATTTTTATTAAATTAGAGAAAAACCGGAAAAATTTCGGGTATTTTTAGTCGAATCAAAGCACGTGTAACATTGAGTTGTCTGCCAGTTGGCCAATCACGCGTTTTGTTTCAGGCTAGCACACAACATAGCTGAGGGGGCTTCACTGATGCCTGTTTTACTGGAGATTCTGATTAAGGTTCTTTGTCGTGGAAACTTGCAGCAGGGTAATTGAATTTTGTGAGAAAAGCATTTAGTGAGAAAAGCATCTGAAAAATGTGCAGCTAAGTGGATAGAAGTGGAAGAAAGTCTCGAAGGCAAAGTCCCTGCTGAGGTGCTGCAGTCAAACTTTGTGAATCAACGAACTGTACGTATTGGTGGAAATGTGTCAGCCTTGATAACAATCAGCACGGGAGCACCTCAAGGCTGCGTGCTCAGCCCCCTGCTGTACTCACTCTATACTCATGACTGCGTAGCCAGTCACAGTGCGAACTCCATCATCAAGTTCGCTGACGACAACACGGTTGTGGGGTGTATCACTGATGGAGATGAGTCGGAGTATAGAAGAGAGATCAAGCAACTGCCCATATGGTGCCAGCACAATAACCTGGCCCTCAACACCAGCAAATCCAAGGAACTGATTGTGGACTTTGGACGGAGTAGGAGGGGGACCCACAGCCCCATTTATATCAACGGGTCGATGGTGGAGAGAGTCAAGAGCTTCAAATTCCTGGGCGTGCACATCTCTGAAGATCTTTCCTGGTCCGAGAACACTAATGCAATTGTCAAGAAAGCTCATCAGCGCCTCTACTTCCTGAGAAGATTACGGAGAGTCGGTTTGTCAAGGAAGACTCTTTCTAACTTCAACAGGTGCACAGTAGAGAGCATGCTGACCGGTTGCATCGTGGCTTGGTTCGGAAATTTGAGCGCCCTGGAGAGGAAAAGACTACAAAAGGTAGTAAACACTGCCCAGTCCATCATCGGCTCTGACCTTCCTTCCATCGAGGGGATTTATCGCAGTCGCTGCCTCAAAAAGGTTGGCAGTATCATCAAAGACCCACACCATCCTGGCCACACACTCATCTCCCTGCTACCTTCAGGTAGAAAGTACAGGAGCCTGAAGACTGCAACAACCAGGTTCAGGAATAGCTACTTCCCCACAGCCATCAGGCTATTAAACCTGGCTCGGACAAAACTCTGATTATTAATAACCCATTTTCTGTTATTTGCACTTTATCAGTTTATTTATTCATGTTTGTATATATTTATATTGTGGTATATGGACACATTTATCTGTTTTGTAATAAATGCCTACTATGTTATGTGTGCTGAAGCAAAGCAATAATTTCATTGTCCTATACAGGGACACATGACAATAAATTCACTTGATTCACTTGAACTTGAACTTGAACTGAAAGGTAAGAGCTAAAGTCTGAATTTATGAAAATTAATCTGCATGGACTTTAATTAATTTAATTGCACCCTTCATAATGTGAAAAAATGGGATTTGGAGGCTGTACATTCATTCATTCATTCACTCACTCACTCACTCATTCATTCCTTCATTCGTGCATTCATTCATTCACTCACTCACTCACACTCACTCCCTCACTGAAGTGGGCGCATGTGCGCATGTGTGGAGCTCTTCTAGAGTGTGCACATGCACAGGACATTTCTAGAGTGCGCATGCGCAGGACATTTCCGGAGTGTGCGCATGTGCGAAGTATTTCGGGCGGGAAAAGTCTGCGGAATCAGCCATGTTTGCCAGACGTTTCTGAGTTTGTGTATTGCAGAAATAAGTTGCTTAAAGCTTAAATAAAGTTAAGTTAATTACGAGTAGTGAAAGTTTCATTTATCTCACAACAATTTAAGCAACTTATCTCAGAAGTCAAACAGTCCGACTTGGGATGGAGAAGCTACTGAAACCACAACGCTTGGATCTGGATCCCAACTCACCTGCTGCTGCAAAAAATTGGAAGCACTGGCTTCGTATACTAAATAACTTCTTTGATGAGTGTGGCAATGATGCACCAGACAGACTCAAGACATTAATAAGCTTTGTCTCTTCTGATGTACATGATTACATAGAGGAATGTACAACTTATGATTCTGCTATTGATGTACTAAGCAAACTCTTCGTTAAGACGTGATATTCGCTCGACACCTCCTTGCTACTCGGAAACAAAAACCTGGTGAGTCACGATGAATTTTTACAAGAACTTCAAAGACTTAGTAAAGACTGTGCCTTCAAAGCAGTTACGGCTGATCAATATCGACAGGAAGTTATTCAAGACTCTTTTATCAATGCTTTGGCATCGCCTTTAATACGACAGACTATTAGAACACAAAACCTTGGATTTACAGTCAGCTTACAATCAAGCTTACTCTTTAGACTTGGCTCAGAAAAATTCAGATGCTTATGGCATCTAATGTGTATTCTGCTGCAACTACTACAAAAGAATTTCACCCATGTACTAATATGGAGCAAACGGAAACAATTTCTACTGATAAAGGTTCCCTTGCCGCAGCATATAATTATTCAAAAAGGAACTGTTACTTTTGTGGGGGTAATATTCATAAGAGAGAGACATGTCCTGCTCGAGAGGCAACTGGTAATAGTTAACCATATAACAATTACAGCACGGAAACAGGCCATCTCGGCCCTACAAGTCCGTGCCGAACAACTTTTTTCCCTTAGTCCCACCTGCCTGCACTCATACCATAACCCTCCATTTTCTTCTCATCCATATACCTATCCAATTTATTTTTAAATGATACCAACGAACCTGCCGCCACCACTTCCACTGGAAGCTCATTCCACACCACTACCACTCTCTGAGTAAAGAAGTTCCCCCTCATGTTACCCCCAAACTTCTGTCCCTTAATTCTGAAGTCATGTCCTCTTTGTGGCAAGAAGGGACATTATTCTAGAGTATGCAAGTCCAAAGCAACTACTAAAAGTGTGACTGCTGCCATATACACGCCTTCTTTATGTGCAATTACAGCTGCATTTCCTCAGAGCTTGTCTCATGCAGCTACAACGGTATCCATTAATGGCCATACACTTAATGTACTACTTGATTCTGGCAGTTCAGAAAGTTTTATAAGTGAACAAGTTGTGTCCCGACTAAATCTAACTATAATTCCTTCAAATAGAGAAATCTCGATGGCTCTGACAACTCTCAATACTCAAATTATAGGATCTTGTATTGTAGACTTTATTCTGAACAAAACTAGCTATAAATCTGTATGTCTTGGTATTTTGAAAAATTTGTGTAGCGATATAATTCTAGGTCAGGATTTCCAGAAACTGCACAGATCACTTCAAATAATGTATGAAGGAACTATGCCTGATCTTGTATTGTCAAAGCCACCAGTATTGTGTGGTTTTTCTGCTGCATCTGTTGAATGTCCTTCATTATTCACTAATTTATCCTCCAAGTGCAAGCCAATTGCTACAAAATCAAGACATTTTAGTAAAGATGATAGGAACTTTATCAACACAGAAGTAACTAATCTTTTACAAGAAGGGATTATAGAACCCAGCTCTTCCCCTTGGAGGGCACAAGTTGTCGTGGTTAAGGACCCCTTGGAGAGACATAGAAAGAGACTCTGCATTGATTACTCTCAAACTATAAACCAGTTCACGGAGCTTGATGCATATCCATTACCTCGAATAGAAGAGATTATCAATACATTAGCTAAGTATAAGATATTCTCTACTTTTGACTTAAAAATGCTTACTATCAAATTCCTCTGAAGGAATCAGAGAAGAAATACACTGCGTTTGAAGCAAATGGGAAATTATATCACTACTGCAGAGTTCCTTTTGGGGTAACTAATGGCGTGGCTGTTTTTCAGAGAGAGATGGACAAACTTGTTGAACAGGAAAACCTTAAAGATACTTTCCCTTATCTTGATAATATAACTATTGCAGGAAAAGACCAAGCTGAACATGATGAAAATGTACAACGGTTTTTAGATGTTGTACATTCTAAAATCTAACATTAAATGAGGCTAAGTCAATAACATCAGTATCATCGATTAATATTCTTGGTTATTGGGTTGGAAATGATATAATCAAGCCTGATCCAGAAAGACTCCGCCCACTCCACCTGTTCCAGCAACATTAAACTCTCTACGAAGAGTTCTTGGGATGTTTGCATATTATGCTAAATGGATACCAAATTTTTCTGATAAAATTCAACCTTTGATTAGAGCAAAATCTTTCCCCCTTGACTCTACAGCAATTGGTGCCTTTACTTCTTTCAAGAAACAATTGGAATCTGCGACATTACACGCCATCGATGAGGATCTCCCCTTTGTTGTTGAATGTGATGCCTCTGATTTAGCAGTATCAGCAACATTAAATCAAGGAGGACGACCAGTTGCTTTCATGTCTCGTACTCTCCAAGGTAGTGAATTGCACTACCCATCCGTCGAAAAGGAAGCTACAGCAATTATTGAAGCAGTGAGGAAATGGAGTCATTTCCTTGCTCGCCAGCACTTCACTTTGATAACAGATCAGCGTTCAGTAGCTTTTATGCTGGATAATCGGAAACGAACGAAGATTAAAAATAGTAAAATTCATGAATGGAGGATTGAATTATCCGCATATAGTTATTCAATTGAGTACCGCCCTGGTAAGGATAATGTTGCTCCGGACACATTAACTCGAGCATTTTGTGCCTCTGTTCATTCTTCTGCACTCACTGATCTTCACAATGGGCTGTGTCATCCTGGAGTCACTCGTTTGTTACACTATGTTCGTTCCAAAAACTTACCTTTCTCTACAGAAGATGTGAAGATGACATGTGCTTCATGTAGAATCTGTGCTGAATTAAAACCAAGGTTCTGCCGTCCTGAAGAAGGAAGATTGATCAAAGCTACTCAACCGATGGAACGTTTGAGTATTGACTTAAAAGGGCCTTTACCATCCTCCTCTCGAAATTTTTATATACTTACCTTAGTTGACGAATATTCGAGGTTTCCATTTGCCTTTCCTTGTCCAAATATTTCAGCTGCTACGGTTATCAAATGTTTAGATCAACTGTTTTCATTCTGTGGATTTCCAAGTTACATACATTCTGATAGGGGCACCTCATTCATGTCAAAAGATTTAAAGGACTACCTTTCTAAGAGAGGAATTGCAACAAGTAAAACAACACCATATCATCCTATTGGAAATGGTCAGGTTGAGAGGTATAACGGAATCATTTGGAAAGCAGTGAAACTGGCTTTAAAGTCGAATGATATACCAGATCAGCAGTGGGAATGTGTTCTACCAGATGCATTACACTCCATCAGATCTCTACTGTCAACTGCTACCAATACTACTCCACACGAACGGTTCTTTAACTTCAAACGGCGTTCTTCTAGTGGTACTTCTCTGCCATCATGGTTGACGAGCCCTGGGCCTGTGTTGCTTCGTCGGTATGTCCGATTAAATAAGAATGAACCTTTTGTTGATGAAGTTGAACTGACTGATGTCAACCCTTCTTATGCAACTATCAAGTATCGGGATGGACGTCTGTCAACTGTCTCACTTTGTGACCTTGCACCATGTCCATCTTCTCCATCAGCTCCGTCACTTCCTGATAACACTAATCAAGAACTTCCTCCGTCAGCTCCGTCGCTTCTTGATAACACTAATCGGGAACTTCCTCCGACACTTCCAGCATCCTCTATAGAAACTTCTACAAGAAATTTTAAAATTGAAAATCTAAATAACAATATGAGTGAAGTTGATGACCAAGCAATATATCTACCCCCAGCTATTGAAACACCGGTATCTCTTGAGGCTCCAGTGCTGCGACGGTCATCAAGACGTATTAAACCTCCTGACCGTCTCAACTTATAAATAGGAGGGGAGAATGAAGTGGGCGCATGTGCGCATGTGCGGAGCTCTTCTAGAGTGTGCGCATGCGCAGGACATTTCCGGCGTGTGCGCATGTGCGAAGTATTTCGGGCGGGAAAAGCCTGCGGAATCAGCCATGTTTGCCAGACGTTTCTGAGTTTGTGTATTGCAGAAATAAGTTGCTCAAAGCTTAAATAAAGTTAAGTTAATTACGAGTAGTGAAAGTTTAATTTATCTCACAACACTCACTCACTCACTCGTTCACTTATTAATTCATTCATGAAGTTGAGGGCCTAAACTATATGTATCAATAACAAGGTAAATTAAAAATGTTCACTGATGCCAGCTTGTTGTAGGGTAATAAGTTTTAACTATCTAATCTTGGAGCTGCCTGCGATAACTTACCGGGAAAAGGTGCTCCGATCGCGGGGCCTATGTATTTAACATAGTGAAGCCGCGGTCTCAATTAAAAAGCATCCGATTCGCGGGGGGGGGGGGGGGGTGGGGGGGGGATAACTAGTACGTACCTAAAGTCCTCAAAGATTTGACAGAGTTAATGTTTCCTCATCGTAACACAAGCTGAAATATAATTCTGGTTGGAGCAGTGACATACAGCAACATGGCAGTGGAAACAGAACACCGACATAATACATCCCACTTCCTACTTCAGTCTTGGAGAACTCCTGAAATTCTTCATATCTAACAGCCATTACACAACGTCAAACATACAACATCAGCATGCTATTTCCTGATCACTTTCGGTAAACTTCGAACATATAGTCAAAGCTCGATATATGAATGAATGAACGATGAGTCATTATTGGCCAAGTATGTACACATACAAGGAATTTGCCTTGGTGCTCCCCTCGCGAGTAACAACACGACATACAGTAAACCATTAAGAATAAAACATAACACGTTAAAACATTATAGTTTAAACAAGTGAATGAAGTAAAATACCAGAGGAAAAAGAGGCTACAGACTTTTGGTTATTGAGTAGAGCTACTGTTCATGGAAGAAAGCTTTTTATGCCTGACTGTGGCGGCTTTGACGGTCCGGAGTCGCCTTCCACAGGGAAGTGATTCAAAGAGTTTGTGGCCAGGGTGAGAGGGGTCAGAGATGATTTTACCTGCTTGCTTCCTGGCCCTTGCAGTGTACAGTTCGTCAATGGGAGGAAGGTTGTAGCCAACAACCTTCTTAGCTGATCGAACGATTCGCTGCAGCTTCCAGATGTCGTGCTTGGTGGCTGAGCCAAACCAGACTATGATGGAGAAGGTGAGGACAGACTCTACGATGGCCTTATATACCTGTAATTGGACGACCATTGCCCATGGCAGATTGTCTTTTCTCAGCTGCCGCAGGAAGTACATGTTGTGCCTTTTTGACTGTGGAGTCGATGGTATCAGTTATGTTTATCCTCTGCCACTTACACCCAGACCTAAGTTGGATTTTGGATTCTTACAGCTTTTGGACACTGCATCGGGGGTGAAAGAACTATTCCCTCTAACCTAGTCATGTGTCCCAATCTAGTCATCTTTCATTTTCTCTCATTCAGATATTCATCATAATATTATGAGCTATTGTGAGTTCTGGTCTCAATATAGTTTCCAATTTGAAAAAAACATTGCCTTTTTGATGCTGATGATTTTAAGCTATCATTTTGAAAACAAGATCTTCATCAAAATAATACCTCACTCATTGATAAAAAAAAAGTGCTTTTAATAGACAATAGAAAATAGGTGCAGGCATAGGCCATTTGGCCCTTCGAGCCAGCACCACCATTCAATGTTATCATGGCTAATCAATTCTAATCTGTACCCAGTTCCTGCCTTCGCCCCATATCCCCTGACTCCACTATCTTTAAGAGCCCAATCTAGCTCTCTCTTGAAAGCATCGAGAGAACCCGCCTTCACCGCCCTCTGAGGCAGAGAATTCCACAATCACCACTCTCTGTGAGAAAAAGTGTTTCCTCATCTCCTTATTCTTAAACTGTGGCCCCTGGTTCTGGACTCTCCCAAAATCAGGAACATGTTTCCTGTCTCTTGCGTGTCCAAACCCTTAACAATCTTATATGTTTCAATGAGATCACCTCTTACCCTTCTAAACTCCAGAGTGTACAAGCCCAGCTCTTCCATTCTCTCAGCATATGACAGTCCCGCCATCCCGGGAATTAACCTTGTAAACCTACACTGCACTCCCTCAATAGCAGGAATGTCCTTCCTCAAATTAGGGGACGAAAACTGTACACAATACTCCAGGTGTGGTCTCACTAGGGCTCTGTACAACTGCAGAAGGACCTCTTTGCTCCTATATTCGATTCCTCTTGTTATAAAGGCCAACATGCCATTCGCTTTCTTCACTGCCTGCTGTACCTGCATGCTTACTTTCATAGACTGCTGTACAAGGACCCCCAGATCCCATTGTACTTCCCCTTTTCCCAACTTGATGCCATTTAGAGAGTAATCTGGCTTCCTGTTTTTGCTACTAAAGTGGATAACCTCACATTTATCCGCATTAAACTTCATCTGCCATGCATCTGCCCTTTCCCCCAACCTGTCCAAGTCACGTGCTCTCTCATAGCATCCTCCTCACAGTTCACACTGCCACCCAGCTTTGTGTCATCTGCAAATTTGCTAATGTTACTTTGAATCCCTTCATCCAAATCATTGATGTATATTGTAAATAGCTGTGGTCCCAGCACCGAGCCTTGCGGTATCCCACTGGTCACTGCCCACCATTATTCGTCCAATGAAATTATTCCTCTTGAATTGGCATTCTTGTAATGTGTGGAAAGAAGCAGCCAATATGATTGAATTGCGATAATGACTGGACAATCTGTTATGTTGAATGGGGGATATTGGCCAAATCACCAAAGATCAATGGTTCAGTGGTTCTTCCCAATATCTTCCCTGCTCTTCAAAATAATGATTTAAAATCGGATGGAGCCTAGTTTAAGTTTTCATCTGAAAGACAGCAACTCTACCAGTCACTGTGTCTTCAATACAGAAATGGATTGATATACATAGGCCTCCAAATAGACAAGACATATGTTGACAGAAAGACATACACACATACAAGTTACGGTTAGGTAGACCCAACACTGAATACACATACAATTAGAGAAATACATGTAATAGACACAAAACATAAACACCCAATAATTCAAACAATTTTTGTTTATGTACAGGTTATATCTTGAAATAGAATATATTTGTTCAATTACGTTTTTATCTTTATGCTCCAAGATATTTTGTCAGATTTACTGCTCCTGCATGTTGTTATTATGGTTAGCACGCAATGGAACACCTAGAAATAATAACTGAAATATTTAAAGTTTATCAAAATATATTTGGAAGTTAAAAAAATAGCTCTTAGCTATTCCATACTCCTATTTGTTAATCTGTGAAAATAACTCTTGAAAATCATACACATATGGTGGAATTTACAGTTATGCAGATTCTTGGTAGATTTAATCTTCTCAATTTCGTTGATGCAAGGTTGATAATTTGGGGATGATGTATCAATCATCATGTACAAGAGTTGTTGGCTCAAATCAAATCAAGTGAACTAGTAAAATAAGGAAAGGACTTTATATTTTCAATGTACATTGGTCACCAGTTCTCTTTTACCTTAAATGTACCAGAAGAGATTTTCAGTCAGAGGTTGCTTAAAATGAAGAAAAATCACAAAAAATGAGCTTCTTATTGAGCACAGATCATGAATCTTCATTGCAGTATTTTAGAACATTCAATGTCAAAGATTTTGATATTTTAATAATAAAAATAACGTCTGTTCAATCAGGGAGCGGAAGTGTCCATACCGTTGCCAAATATTTTGTTTATACTTAATAAACATTTAAAATATAATAGTGTAATTGTAATATTGATGTCTAAATGAAATCAGATGAATTATTTAACATGGAACAGAAAAAAATCTGAAAGTGGAGTAAATGACACAAAGCAATGGTTTCATATATTTACCATCGCAGAGTCAACAACAGATGTAATGAAAATGTAATAGAAAAGGAAGTGCAGATAACCGTTTATACCAAAGATAGACACAAATTGCTGGATTGACTCAAAAGATCAAGTAGCATCTCTGGGGAAAATGGATAGGTGACGATTTGGGTCGGGACCTATTGGTCACCTATCAATGGCCTAATATAGGTCCCAGATCCTTGACCAGGATGCTGGGACTGAACTGTTTGAATTAAAATTTCTACCAAATTACAACACAAAATGAAAAAAATAAATTAGTGAAACCACAGGAAGTCAAACATTCCACAACAGATTGAAATGATAAAATAATTTACTATTCACAGTATTGTTTGGGGAAAATACTTTCCTGTGAGAAATAATGTTACTTGTTGGTTTGCAAGTCTAGAGTGGTAAGATTGGAAGATTTGCAATAAGCAACAAAATGTTTATTTTATGAGCAAAGTTAAGAACCAATGAAGGTCTGGAAAGGAGAAAACGCCTTTCTGTCAGAATTATTCAGTGCATATTTATACGGGATGTCTCCACTGGAGCCAATGCTTTCTTTGTGATATTTTAGATGTTTGCATTTGTACACAATATATAATTAAGGGATGGTTCTGTAAAATTAACCAACTGT
This sequence comes from Leucoraja erinaceus, assembly GCF_028641065.1. Taxonomy (NCBI): domain Eukaryota; kingdom Metazoa; phylum Chordata; class Chondrichthyes; order Rajiformes; family Rajidae; genus Leucoraja; species Leucoraja erinaceus. Next base: position 53,119,909 of record NC_073377.1, on the reverse strand, counting down.
TTGTGTATATTTTATCTCCCAAACATATAGCTAATAATTTACATCTAAATTAGGCTTTATAGATAAAGCCTAATAGATAGCCAGTTTGGTTTTAAAGCTAACATGGCTGACTCGTCTATGTATGCCCTAAAGGAGATTGTAAACAAATACAGAGGAAAAAACATCAGTTCTTATGTGCTTTATTGATGCTTCCAAAGCCTTTAGACCGTGTTAATCATAGAAAGTTGTTTGTTAAATTGGGTCAAAGAGGGGTGCCTAAATACATTGTGAGAATTCTGGCCTACTGGTATGTCCACCAGACTATGCAAGTAAAATGGGGGCAATAGGGTCTCAGCCCAATTTGGGGTTAGCAATGGTGTTAGACAATGGGGAAATGGTACAGTCCTTTTTAATCTTTATATTGATGATCTGTCCAAGCAACTAAAAGCCTGTAATACTGTGTGCATGATTGGTAATACTTTAGTGAACCATATTATGTATGCAGATGATCTTGTGGTGTTCAGTTCATCTAGCGCTGGTCTCCAGCAGCTCCTTACTATATGTTCTCTGTATGGTGTGGAACCTGATATCAAATATAATGCTGGTAGGAGTGCTGTTATGATCTGTAGAACCAAAGAGATCACTGTGGCACAAAGGCACAAAATTTGGCCAGTCCTCTTCCATTTCCCCCCGTGGTCGGGACCAGAGTCGGTTGGCTCTTCCCCACCGGAGACCGCAGCTTTAGGTTGGTGTAGGCCGCAGGCCGGCGGTCGAAGATTTAAGGTCCCCGACGCGCCGCAGCCAGAAGCACCACAGACCGCAGGGCCGGTGGTCGAACTCCCCTCCAGGGGTGATGGTAAGTCCACGCTGGGTCAGCGGTAGAAGTAGGCTGCGGGCCGGCAGTGATGGCTTCTTCTTCCCCCGGGTCCCACATGAGGGATCCCAGGCTGCAGACGCCGCGCCAGCTGGAGCTCTGCAGACCGCGGCTTCAGGCTGCCAAGGGCCAGCGAAATGGAACGCTCCGCTCCACGCCGAGAGTTCGCGCTGCGCCCGCCGCTGAAGCCCCAAGCGCGTCTCCGGGATAGGCCGCCCAATCCTCGTTGTTAGGCCACGGGGGAGTCGACCTGGAAAAATTTGCCTCTCCGTGGAGGAGGCGACCAAAACTATTTCCCCCAACCCCCCCTCCCTCCCCCCATGCAAAACACACAAAGAAACATTAAAAACATACTTTAAAACATACTAAAAAAACAACAAAAAAATTGAAAAAAACGGACACGCTGCTGACGGGGCGCCGGCTTGCAGCGCCCCCACCGACCAATCACATATACTGCACACTTGTGGTCAAACTACAGGAAGACAGGTTTACAGAGACTAAAGATGGCGTATAATTATGCCATGAGAACACTGTTAAGGAAACATAGATGGTGTAGTGCCAGTGAAATGTTTGTGGCTGTAGGAGTCAGTACTTTAGAAGCTATCCTAAGAAATCATATGTATCAATTTATTTGCAGGATTAATGACTCTGAAAATGTAAATATCTTGGTCTTATCAAACATAAGGTTTAGCACTACATGCTACCAATCCCAGCTGTGGAGACATTGGTATAGTTGTCTCATTGTCGGACTGATCTTTATTTTTATTCTGGATTTTAAATCATGTATTTTGTTTTTATGTATAATTGATGATGCTCTTATAAGTAATTTACTAAGCTTTTATAAGTATTTTATTGTGTTTTTATATGCAATGTATTATCATGTAATGTTGTCTCTTGTCTGGCCCTAATAAAATAATGTATTAATATCACCCATCATGTAGTTGGATACTTGGCCATAACAAATAACTGAGCCATCAATCTCCTTTTATTTTTTACAGCAGAGTACAAACATAATTTACTCATCAAATCAATTTTTTCTTGATCACTCATCAAATCAATGTTTTGATATAAATGCTGCAGGCACACACGAGGTTGCAGTTTTTGCCTCAGAGATCTGTATTATGAGTTTGGTGTGAGCCTGCCCCAAGTTGCCGCCAAATAAGCAATCTAATTCACAGTGGATTAAGAAAAATGAAACTGAGAAAACAGAAAACTAGCTAACATTGTTTGGTTAATTACATTGTTGGCAATAACCATTATGCTCCCCAATCTAATTATGAATTCCATCACTTGAAATGCAATCAACTTGTCTTAATGTTTCTCTCTTTCTGTAGTAAGTCCAAAATTGAGCAATTTGTTTCTGAAATATATGTTGAATTGGTTCTCAGTGAGAAAACAGCCATAGAATTGACCCGGCATTCTCCCAATATCCCATATTAACTCCAATGTAGATAAACAAAACTATGGAGAAACAACTATGGAGTTGATAAATAAGGCATTTCTGCCTTTCTCAGGTGGAAGGTAAATTTATTCCAAAAAATCTTGAACAAGGAACTAATCTAACCTTCTAAAAAATAAAGTGATTTAAATATCCTGTGGTAACTTCCTAAACCTGAATTGTAGCACGGAATTAGAAAGGTGAGAAAAGTTAACACACCATAGATTTTATGCATAAATGTGATTTTAATCCATCAATTTTGATAGAACACTATGTATAGCATTTTGTCAAAAACAGGGCGGAACGGTTCAAAGGTTCAAATGGTATTTTATTGTCACGTGTACCAATTAAGGTACAGTGAAACTCAATTTACCACAGTCATACTAAAAAAAAAGCAACAAAACACACAACTACATAAAAGTTAACATTAATATCCACCACAACGGATTCCCCACATTCCTCACTGTGATGGAAGGCAATAAATTCTAATCTTCTTCACTCTTCATTCTCCCGCAGACAGGGTAGTTGGGGTAATCGAAGATTCCACGTCGGGGCGCTTGAAGCTCCCACGTAGGGGCGATCGAAGCTTCGGTGATCGGGGTGGTCGAAGCTCCTGTGGCCTGGAGCTCCCGAAGTTGGTCCCTAACCAGGGACCACAAGCTCCACAAGGTTAAATCCTCCCAGCAAGAGGCCGCCATCTCCTCGATGTTAGGCTGCAGTGTGGACGGAGATACAATACAGAAAAAAATAATTGCATCTCCGTCGAGGTAAGAGCTTTAAAAAAGTTTCCCACAACCCCCACATAAAACAAATCTAAAGAACACTAAACCATATATTTAACACATACTAAAAAACAACAAAGAAGAAAAGGATGAGACAGACTGTTGGCGAGGCAGCCGCTGCAGCGCCACCTGGTGGTTCTAGAAATCTGAAAGTTCCCTGTCAGAATACTTTGTAAGTCTCAAAATGTTTGCTGGAATAATGGTGCTGAGGCCAAGTGCCAGCTCTTTGACACCTGCTCATGCCTACCTCTTGATTATGACCGCACAGATGAACACCTGGCCGTCATCTCCAAAACCATTTCTGATCTCGTCACCTCTGACCATCTGCCCTCCACATCCTCCAACTTTATTGTTCCCTACCCACGCGCTGCCTGCTTCTATCTCCACCCCCATAAAATGAATCAGAAGAAGGGTCTCGACCCGAAACGTCACCTATCCATGTTCTCCAGAGATGCTGCTTGACCTGCTGAGTTACTCCTTTTGTGTATTAACCAGCTTCTGCTTTTCCTTAGCTCTAGGTTTGAATGAGTTCTGGCGTAAATTAAAACAAAGAGGTTAGGTAACAGCTCCACTGTAATTTGGCTTGTGTTCAGACCAGGCAGGTTTGGTGTTATTCTGTGCAGCTTCAGATTTTCTTCTTGCATGGGTCTGAAAGCCAATACCTGCAACAGCTGAACTCCATAAAAAACCACGTGGAGACCGATGTTATGTTACATAAACACTGACACAACTTTGGGTTGTTTCCAAGGGAATTAACTAATTTGTATTCAGTTTGGACATACGGAGCTGTCCTTTCACATGTAAAATATTTAAAGGACCAGAGAAACATAAAACATTTATGACACAGAAGAGAGCTCATGGCCCATTGTGACTGCATTGGTTGAAAAGAGCTACGCAACCTAATCCCAGCAAGAGGTCCATATGCTCATCTAAACTGATACACTTACAAATTCATTGCCAGGCCTGAAGATTAATTGGCATCGTAAACTAACTTGTCTCCAGTCCTGAAGTATCGTGGAGCAGTGGTAGAGTTGCTGCCTTATAGAGCCAGAGACCAGGTTCGATCCTGACGATGGGTGCTGTAGTTTGTATATTCTCCTTGTAATTATGTGTGTTTTCACCAGGTGCTCCAGTTTCCACACACACCCCAAAGATGTACAGGTTTGTAGGTTAATAAGCTTCAGTAGAAATTGTAAAATGTCCCCAGTGTGTAAGATAGTGGGAATATATGGGGTTATCACTAGACACCGTGGACCGAAGGGCCTGTTTCCACGCTGTATTTATAAAGTCTAAAAGTCTTCAGTGCTGCCCTCTATCCTTTCAAAGTATTATTACTCTTCTCAAACATCAGCAACCCTTTTGTTTTTCCACTGTACTGAAATTACCCTAATCAAAGTCACAAATGGCCTCCGCATATCTTGAAACAAGTGTAATTTCCTCATCCCCCTTTATCTCTTTGGAATCTTTAATGCAGCTATCTGCACCATCTTCCAACAATAACTCCTTGTGCTTTTGGCTCAGCATCCTATGCATCATTTCTTTCTTGGGATCTAATGGCAGTCCCAGCATCTTTGGCATTGGCTTCTCGTCATGCCCTTTATTGCTACTATCCAAAGAACTGGGGTCAGTTTCCACATTTCCTCTGTGATTCCTGGCTCATTCACTCCGCTGCATGTCCCAACCCATCACCCGGCGTGAAGGTAGATGACTTCACCCACTGATGAGAGAAAACTGTTCCTTCCTTACCACAGCCAACTGCTCCAGCACATTTAGTGTACACTTTGCATCTTTGTGCTACACTTGTGATGACTCTCTTTTGCCTCCAGGATAAAATGATGTGTGGGGCTCCTTACAGAGTGATACTTGGTGGTAGGGTGTTAAACATGGACGTGATGCACCACTTAAGGGGCTGTCCCACTGCGGCGACCTCATCCGCGCGTTCAGAAGAGTGTGCCCTCGACTCATACTCGCAGCATGATCGACACGAGGTCCTAGGAGGTCTTTGTAATTCTCCTTCATGCTCGAGAGTAGTCCCCGCGTCCTCGATACCTCAGCTAGGTCGCGGCGTATTTTTCAACATGCTGAAAAATGCCCGCGAGTAAATAAGGTCGCCATGGAAAAAATTAATCTTTTTTTTACTCATGGGTTTAGTCGAAGTAGGTCCTAGTAGGTCGGCATGTTATTCGTAGGTAATTGAGGGTAGTCAAAGGCAATCGTAGATAGTCTTCAACATAGTCGAATGGAGGTCGAAGGAGGTAGTCTTCACTCTCCTCTATTCGGTGTCCAATTTTCCCGAAGCTAGTCTTCAACATAGTTGAAGGAGGTCTTCAACATGATACTTTTTCAAACTCTCCTAAACTCGTCCAATTAGGTCGCCGCAGTGGGACAGACCCTTTATGCTTTTCCTGCCAAAACACAAGTAGGATGTTGAGAAGAAAGTAGTACTGAGCCACCCTGAACATGCAGGTGGCATGGTGCTGTGCATGTACTCCAGTTGAGGATACATTGTGGTGAATCTTTAACATGTCAATCCCAGTTCTGGAGCAGGCTATCCCGCTTCATTATCTCCACCCTATTTCTAAATCCATTCCTTAAATGGTGTAACGACTCAGAGGGACGTTTGGTCCTTTTCAGTTAGTGGTCTTTTTAAGTTTAGTTTAGAGATACAGTGGAGGAAACAGGCCCTTCAGCTCACCGAGTCCATGCCGACCATCGGTCACCAGTAGTTCTATCCTACACACTAGGGACAGTATTGTATGGAAGCCATTCAACCTACAAACCTGCAAGTCTTTGGAATGTGGGGGGAAAATGGAGCACTCAGAGAAAACCCACAGGGAGAACGTGCAGACTACATACAGACATCAACCATAGTCAGGATCGAACCCGGATCTCTGGCGCTGTAAGGCAACAAATCTGTCGTCCCTTCACCCTACGTAGTATGAATAGTAAGCTTGCTGGGCTAGTTCTTTTGTTGCTCGCTATGTTTGGGAAGAAGTGCTGAGATGTAGGAAGTGGCGAAACACATAGTAATAAGGAAGCAGGATAAATAATGTGAGGTCATAAACAAATGTCTACATTTAAAGAGCCATGAGGTATCCATGGACCTCCATTGACATCCAAGGTGAATTCACAGGATACCCTCTCTACGTTTCAACAATTCCAGTTTCAACATATGACAGTCCCCCTATCCTGGGAATTAACCTCATGAACCTACGCTGCACTCAATAGGAAGAATGTCCCTCCTCAAATTTGGGGACCAAAACTGCACACAATACTCTGGGTGTGGTCTCACGAGGGCCCTGTACAACTGCAGAAGGACCTCTTTACTCAACTCCTCTTGTTAGGAAGGCCAACATGCCATTCGCTTTCTTCACTGCCTGCTGTACCTGCATGCATACTTTCAGTGACTGATGAACAAGGACCCCCAGATCCCGTTCTACTTCCCCTCTTCCCAATTTGACATCATTTAGATAATAATCTGCCTTCCTGTTTTTGTCACCAAAATGGATAACCTCACATTTATCAACATTAAACTGCATCTGCATGAATGTAACGCGTATAGCTTGGACCCAATAGCAGCTCAGAATCAGGCAGGTATAATTGGTAATGAACTTTATTACAATACTGTAACACAGAGTAGTAACGCAGGAATGGGTACACCGTACTCACACAGAGGCTCAGGATTGAGCGAGGGTTCCGAAGAGGGGCAGGCAGGAGACGTAGTCGGGGTAGCGGAAGGTCCGGTAACCAGGAGATCCAACACACGATGCAAACAAACCAGCGAGGGACAGACGAAAGGAGAGTCGAAGCCAGGCAGGAAGTCGAGGAGCCGTTGCAGGGATACACCAAACAGCCCAGGAGAGAGGCAGACAGAAACCAGGAGGTACGGGACGAAGGCCGTGGTCGGGGACAAAAGGCTGAGGTGATATCCGGGAAGACGTCAGGACGGAATGGTCAGGGGCAGGCAGGTTTGAATCCGTGTAGGCAGTCGGGAAATCGCTGGAGAGTCTTGCATGAATGCTGAGAACAATCTGGCACTGTGTGAACGGTGAGGAGAGTCTATATACTGGGTTAATTGGTGATCAGAGGCAACTGAGTGCAACTGGTGAGGAGAGTTGGGCTGATGAGAGGGGAGTGGCAGGCGAGGAGAAGGAGGGACCGGTGGAAAAGTACTGGGTGAAGTGGATGAGAATGAGGAGAGGGCAGACTGTGACAGCGCACTCACCCATCCTGTCCAAGTCACCCTGCATCCTCATAGCATCCTCCTCACAGTTCACACTGCCACCCAGCTTTGTGTCATCTGCAAATTTGCTAATGTTATTTTTCATCCCTTCATTCTAAATCATTAATGTATATTGTGAATAGCTGCGTTCCCAGCAGCTACTCTTTGTTTCCTGTCTGTCAACCTATTTTCTATCCATGTTAGTACCCTGCCCCCTATACCATGTACTCTAATTTTGCCCACTAATCTCATATGTGGGACCTTATCAAAGGCTTTCTGAAAGTCCAGGTACACTATATCCATTGGCTCTCGTCCATTTTCCATCCTCATAAAATTCCAGAAGATTAGTTCCGTTTCGAAACTCCATGCTGACTTAGCGATCTGGTTACTGCTATCCAAATGTGCCGCTATTTCATCTTTTATAATTAACTCCAGCATCTTCCCCACCACCAATGTCAGGCTAACTGGTCTATAATTTCCTATTTTCTCTCTCCCTCCTTTCTTAAAAAAGTGGAATAACATTAGCTACCTTCCAATCCACAGGAACTAATCCTGAATCTAATGGAAAATGATCACCAATATGTCCACAATTTCTAGAACCACTTCCTTAAGTACCCTTGGATGCAGAACATCAGGCCCTGGGGATTTACCAGCCCGGTCCCATCAGTCTACCCAACACCATTTCCTGCTTAATGTGACTTTCCTTCAGTTCCTCCGTCACTCTAGGTCCTCTGGCCACTAGTACATCTGGGAGATTGTTTGTGTCCTCCTAAGTGAAGACAGATCGAAAGCACCTGTTCAACTCGTCTGCCATTTCCTTGTTCCCCATAATAAATTCATCTGTTTCTGTCTTCACGGGATCCACATTTATCTTAACTATTTTTTTCTTCTTCACATACCTAAATAAACCTTTACTATCCTCCTTTATATGGCTAGCCTGCCTTCATACCTCATCTTTTCTCCCCGTATTGTCTTTTTAGATATCTTCTGTCCCAATCCTCTGGCTTCCCGCTCATCTTTGCTATGTTATACCTCTTCTCTTTTATTTTTATACTGTCCTTGACTTCCTTTGTCAGCCACGGTCGCCTCTTACTCCCCTTACAATCATTCTTCCTCTTTGGAATGAGCTGATCCTGCAGCATCTGTATTATTCCCAGAAATACCTGTCATTGTTGTTCCACTGTCATCCCTGCTTGTGTATCTTTCCAGTCAACTCCTCCCTCATGCCTCCATAGTCCTCTTCGTTCAACTGTAATACTGACCACTTCTGATTTCCCCTTCTTCCTCTCAAATTGTAGATTACATTTATCATATTATGGTCACTACCTCCTAATGGCTCTATTACCATGAGTTCGCTTATCAAATCCGGTTCATTACACAACACTAAATCCAGAATTGTCTTCTCCCTGGTTGGCTCCAGTACAAGCTGCTTTAAGAATCCATCTTGGAGGCACTCCGCAAACTCCCTTTCTTGGGGTCCAGTACCAACCTGATTTTCCCAGTCTACCTTTATGTTGAAATCTCTCATAACCACCGTAGCATTACCTTTGTTACAAGCCAATTTTAACTCTTGATTCAACTTGCACCCTATATCCAGGCTACTGTTTGGGGGCTTGTAGATAACTCCCATTAGGATCTTTTTACCCTTACAATTCTTCAGTTCTATCCATGCTGACTCTACATCTCCTGGTTTTATGCCACTCCTCGCAAGGGACTGAATTTCATTCCTTACCAACAGAGCTACCCCAACCCCTCTGCCCACCTGCCTGTCTTCTCAATAGGATGTATACCCCTGAATATTCAGTTCCCAGAACTGGCCCTCTTGCAGCTATGTCTCTGTAATTCCCACAACATCATACTTGCCATTTTTTAAAACTGAGCCTCATGCTCATCCACTTTATTTTGTTATACTTCACGCATTCATATACAACACTTTAACTTCAGTATTCACCTCCCCTCTCACACCGATCACTATTGGCCCTGACCTTACTCTCCTATCGCATCTCGAACTTTCCTTCCCATTAATTCGGGAGTCTTTCGTAACTTCTCCTGTACTCACTTCCACTTTAGCTCCATCTTTAGAATCCCAATTTGTCAACACCTCCCTCTCGCTATGTATTTTAAATCCACACGAGTAGCACAAGCAAACCTGCCTGCCAGAACGTTGGTCCCTCTCCAGTTAAGGTGTAACCGGTCCGTTTTCTACAGGTCACCCCTACCCCAGAAGAGATGCCAGTTGTCTATAAAATATGATTGCAAAGTATACATTATTACCGGTCAGTAGTAACTATGTGGTTATCACCAAACTAGTATGAATGTTAAATCCACTGTAATTAAACCCACTGGGTTTATCTGTTACACTGATTTCTTTTGTCAGATCACGGACACTGGAATGTAACAAGTCCCAATAAAGATGGAAAGATAAAGACATAGAACTGTACATGCTGGTGAATACACAAAAGGACACAAAGTGTCTTGCTGGAGTAACGCAACAGGTCTTGACCCAAAACATCACCTATCCATGTTCTCCAGAGATGATGCCTGACTTGTTGAGTTGTTCCAGCACTGTGTGGCCTTTCAAGATCTAAAGATCATTTCATTCACCGCAGGAAGAAATACATGAGATATATAATGCTTATTTTAACCCACAAAGATAATTGAAGGTAGACAATCTCCAGGGCCTGATCAGATATATCCATGGACGTTGCAGGAAACTAGAGAGGAAATTGTGGGAGCCCTGGTGGAAATTTACGAGTCGTCCTTAAATACAGGAGAAGTGCTGGAAGACTGGTGGATGGTAAATGTTGTTCCTCTTTTCAAAAAGGGCTGCAGGGAAAATGCTGGGAACTATAGGCCAGTGAGCTTAACATCTGTAGTTGGTAAGTTACTGGAGAATATTCTGATGGATAGGTTATACAGGCATTATGATGGGTAAGGGCTGATTATGGATAGTCAGCATGGTTTTGTACATGGGAGGTCGTGTCTCACAAATCTGATTGATGTTTTTGAAGACCTGACCTAAAAGGTTGATGAGGGCTAAGCTGTAGATGTTGTGTACATGGACTTCAGTAAGGCATTCAACAAGGTTCTGTATGGTAGGCTGCTCTGGAAGGTTAGATCGCATGGGATCCAAGGAGAGATAGCTGAATGGATAGCAAATTGGCTCCATGGAAGGAAGCAGAGGGTGATGGTGGAAGGTTGCTTCTCGGACTGGAGGCCTGTGACTAGTGGTGTGCCTCAGGGTTGGGTGCTGGGCCCGTTACTGTTTGTCATCTACATCAATGATTGGATGAAAACATACAGGGCAGGATTAGCAAGTTTGTTGACGATACAAAAGTTAGTGGTTTTGCAGATAGTGAAGATGGTTGTGAAAGATTGCAGCAGGGCCTGTCTCCACACTATATCACTCTATGACTATATTCTTTTAGAAGGAACAAACTTTGTAATTTGTCATCATATAGAATTTATGATGTCTTTCATGATCCTTTCAGAACATCCCAATATATTGTGCAGCCCTTTAAATACTCTTGAGGTATCAGATGTGTAATGTTGGAAGCATGAGCAAAATACAGAGTCTTAGAGGAACTCAACAGGTCAGGCAGCATGTGGGGAGGGGATGGACACCCGATGCTTCAGGTTGGGACTCTTCTTCAAACATCAGACTGGTGACTGAATACGTCACCTGTCCATTCCCTCCACAGATGCTGCCTGACCTGCTAGGTTTACCGCAGAACTTTGTGTTTTGATATCAGTTCCAGCATCTGCAGTTTCTTTTGGTTCCAATGTAGGATGCACAAATCAAGCATGATTAGGATTATCAAAGGCTGTGTATACTGGAATCTAAAACAAAAACAGAAAATGCTAGAAATACTCAGCAGGTCAGGCCATATCGGTAGGACAAAAACAGTCAATGCTTTAGTTCGGAAACCATTTATCAGAAAGATTATTAGGATTATGTTGTTGTTACATGAGCAATGTCCAGACAGGTTGATGTACACAAAAGTATCAAGATTCTTATCATGAAGGCACTGCTTGAATTAAAAAAAAACCCAGGAAAAACAGGTTGAAAAACCTCAGGAAAAACCTTGAAAAATGGCTATTGGCAGTTCTTCTAGTTTCTGAATTGTTTGGGTATTATTACAACATTCCTTTGATGCAAAGGACAATTAAAGCACTGTTCATTAGTTGCTTCTGGCTACGTCAGATTTGCCCAAAACTTGCAGTGGAGCTCTCTCCTGCCCTCGAATCTCTGTCCTTTGTTTACTGACACAGATGTACTTTGTTGTCAAACATGTCATTCCACTTATTCTTCAAATCTTTCATGACTGATCTTTCTCTGTCACCCTCTATGGTTTGTTTTTGGGTCTAGAGGCGAATATTGCTGTCACTAATTCATTCACTCAGACACAGAGTTTCAGGTAATCAACATTTGTGGCAGTTAATATTCAACTGAGTTCAGAAGTGTGTGTGTACAATTTTGCAAGGGCTGACCAGGTTTCTTTAACAGTCTACACCAAACGTATTGTAGAGTCATAGAGTGATACAGTGTAGAAACAGGCCCTTCGCCCCAACTTGCCTACACCGGCCAACATGTCCCATCTACACTACTCCCATCTGCCAGCATTTGGTCCATATTCTTCCAAACCTGTCCTATCCATGTACCTGTCTAAAGGGCCTGTCCCACTTAGATGTCCTTGGCACGCAAATTACGCGACCTCGTGGTCGCGTTGAGGCGCACGGGCATCGTGTGGCCGTGCGGGGCTGGTCCCACTGAGAATCGCGGAGGGGTATATAGTTGTGCGCGACATCGCGCGGGGCTCCGAAATTTTTGTAGCGAACAAAATCTTCACGCGCCAACAGCCTTTCGCGGAACTAACGGCCAAAGTGGGACAGGCCCAAGACCCTGGCACGACACAACGTCTCACCTCCAACAGCAGCAGAAACAGGAAAACGATCGCCAAACTTGGCCTGCGGCTCACGGCCGTTGCGGTCCGGATCCGCCCCCACTTCTACTCCCAGAGCGGGGCCAAGAAAATTGAAAATAGACACAAAATGCTGGAGTAACTCAGCGGGACCGGCAGCATCTCTGGAGAGAAGGAATGGATGATGTTTCGGGTCAAGACCCTTCTTTCAGACCGAAGAACCATCACCCATTGCTTCTCTCCGGAGATGCTGCCATTCTCGCTGAGTTAATCCAGCATTTTGTGTCCAACTTCAAATTACATTACACGCTCCAGACGGCTGAGCGGTCGAATGAAGTTGTGCGCGACCTTCGCGAGACCATAGAGGCTCAACGCAACCACGAGATTGCGTAATTAGCGTGCCAATGACACGTAAGTGGGACAGGGGCTTCACTGCTTCTTAAATGTTGGGATATCTACCTCATCTGGTAACTTGTTCCATGCATCCACCACCCTTTGTGTGAAAAAGTTACCCCAATGATTCCTATTAAATCTGGCCATGTGTAATAGGGATCGATGTGAAAGGTGAGATGCGTAAGGAATTAAAAGTATTGGATATGAATGCGCAAAGTATAAGAAGTAAAGTAGATGAGCTTGAGGCTCAGTTAGAGGTTGGTAGATATGACATTGTGGGGATTACTGAGACATGGCTGCAGGAGGATCGGGCCTGGGAAATTAATATTCAGGAGTATACATCCTATCGAAAGGACAGGTAGGTGTGCAGAGGAGGGGGTTAGCTCTGCTGGTGAAGGATGGAATTCAGTCCCTTGCGAGGGAAGACATAGGGACTGACGAGGTAGAGTCACTGTGGATTGAGATGAGGAATTGTAAAGGCAAGAAGACACTAATTTATGTTACCTACAGACTCCCAAATAGTAGCATGGATGTAGGGTGTAAGTTGCAGCAGGAGTTAAAACTGGCATGTAACATAGGTAATGCCACTATGGTGATGGGGGATTTCAATACGCAAGTAGACTGGGAAAATCAGGTTGGTTCAGGACCCCAAGAAAGAGAGTTTGTAGAATGCCTCTGAGATGGATTCTTAGAGCAGCTTGTAATGGAGCTGACCACAGAAAAGGCAATTCTGGATTTAGTGTTGTCCAATGAACCAGATTTGATAAGAGACCTCGAGGTAAAGGAACTGCTTGGAGGTAGTGATCATAATATGATTAGTTTTAATTTCCAATTTGGGAAGAAGAAGGTTCAATCGGAAGTATCAGTGATGCAGTTGAACAAAGGGGACTATGAAGGCATGAGAGGGGAGCTGGCCAAGGTAGACTGGAAAGGGATCCTAGCAGGAATGATGGTGGAACAGCAATGGCAGGAATTTCTGGGCATAATCCGGAAAACACAGGATTATTTCATTCCAAAAAGGAAGAAAGATTCTAAGGGGAGTAGGAGGCAACCGTGGCTGACAAGAGAAGTTAGGGATAGAATAAAACTAAAAGAAAAGATGTATAACACAGCAAAGAGTAGCCAGAAGCCAGAGGATTGGGAAGCTTTCATAGGACAACAGAAGGAAACAAAACTGGAAATACGGGCTGAAAAGATGAGGTACAAAGGGAAACTGGCCAGGAATATAAAGAAGGACAGTAAAAGCTTCTTTAGATATGTTAAGGGAAAAAGAGTAGCAAAGTCAAATGTGGGTCCCTTGAAGGCAGACAGGGGTGAAATTATTATGGGCAACAAGGAAATGGCAGAAGAGTTGAATAGGTACTTCGGATCTGTCTTCACTAAGGAAGACACAAACAATCTCCCAGATGTACTGGAGGACAGAGGATCTAAGGGGGTAGAGGAACTGAAATAAATTTTCATTAGGCGAGAAATAGTATTGGGTAGGCTAATGGGACTGAAGGATGATAAATCCCCTGGACCTGATGGTCTGCATCCCAGGGTCCTTCAGGAAGGTGGCTCTAGAAATAGTGGATGCATTGGTGATCATTTTCCAATGTTCAATAGATTCAGGATCAGTTCCTGTGGGTTGGAGGATGACTAATGTTATCCAACTTTTCAAGAAGGGAGCGAGAGAGAAAACGGGGAATTACAGACCAGTTAGTCTGACTTCGGTGGTGGGAAAGATGCTGGAGTCAATTATTAAAGAGGTAATAATGGGGTATTTGGATAGAAGTAAAAGGATTAGTCTAAGTCAACATGGATTTATGAAAGGGAAATCATGCTTGACTAATCTTCTGGAAATTTTTGAGGATGTGACAAGTAAAATGGATGAAGGGGAGCCAGTGGATGTAGTGTATCTAGACTTTCAGAAAGCCTTTGATAAGGTCCCGCACGGGAGACTGGTGACTAAAATTAGAGCACATGGTATTGGGGGTAGGGTGTTGACATGGATAGAAAATTGGTTGGCAGACCGGAAGCAAAGAGTAGGAGTGAACGGGTCCTTTTCAGAATGGCAAGCAGTGGCGAGTGGAGTACCGCAAGGCTCGGTGTTGGGGCCGCAACTGTTTACCATATATATTAATGATTTGGAAGGGGGAATTAGGAGCAAACTAGCAAGTTTGCGGATGACACAAAGCTGGGTGGCAGTGTGAATTGTGAAGAGGATGTTAGGAGGTTGCAGGGTGACCTGGACAGGTTGAGTGAGTGGGCAGATGCCTGGCAGATGCAGTATAATAGAGATAAATGTGAGGTTATCCACTTTGGTGGCAAAAATAAGTAGGCAGATTATTATCTCAATGGGGTTAGGTTAGGTAAGGGGGAGGTGCAGCGAGACCTGGGCGTCCTTGTACACCGTTCACTGAAAGTTGGCATACAGGTACAGCAGGCAGTAAAGAAAGTTAATGGAATGTTGGCCTTCATAACAAGAGGATTTCAGTGTAGGTTCTTCTGCAGCTGTATAGCTCTCTGGTGAGACCAAATCTGGAGTATTGTGTACAGTTTTGGTCTCCTAATTTGAGGAAGAATATCCTTGTGATCTGTGCAGCGTAGTGCAGCGTAGGTTCACGAGGTTGATCCCTGGGATGGCGGGACTGTCATATGAGGAAAGATTGAAAAGACTAGGCTTGTATTCACTGGAGTTTAGAAGGATGAGGGGTAATCTTATAGAAACATATCTATATTACTAAATCTCTGATCTTGACCGCTCTGTGTTCGATCCTGAGTACAGGTGCTGTCTGTATGTTCTCCCCGTGACCGATATGGGTTTTTTCCGGGATCTCCGGTTTCCTCCCACACTCCAAAGACATACAGGTTTGTAGGTTATTTGGCTGGGTATAATTGTACATTGTCCCCTTGGTTTATACTCTCTAGAATTTAGGAGATTGAGAGGGGATCTTATAGAAACTTACAAAATTCTTAAGGGGTTGGACAGGCTAGATGCAGGAAGATTGTTCCCGATGTTGGGAAAGTCTAGGACAAGGGGTCACAGCTTAAGGATAAGGGGGAAATCCTTTAAAACCGAGATGAGAAGAACTTTTTTCACACAGAGAGTGGTGAATCTCTGGAACTCTCTGCCACAGAGGGTAGTTGAGGCCAGTTCATTGGCTATATTTAAGAGGGAGTTAGATGTGACCCTTGTGGCTAAGGGGATCAGAGGGTATGGAGAGAAGGCAGGTACGGGATGCTGAGTTGGATGATCAGCCATGATCATATTGAATGGCGGTGCAGGCTCAAAGGGCCGAATGGCCTACTCCTGCACCTAATTTCTATGTTTCTATGTCCCCAGCGTGTCTAGAATAGTGTTCGTTCATGGAGAACGCTGGTTAGCGCAGACTCGGTGTGCTGAAGAGCTTGTTTCCATGCTCTATCTTTAAATTAAATTAAGTGAAGCTTCATTAGCCTGCAAAAATCTCAGCACTGCCAATTTGAACATTCACTTACTCTATCACTGGGCCAACAGGGCTGTACAGAGGAGTACAGCAATTTGCTCAAAACCTTTTTACAGCATCTACCTAACTCACCAACATATATCAGCTAGAAGGTAGAAGGTTAGAAGCACCACTCACTCAAAATCGTATGAAATATTGACATGGAACCACAGTACAACTCATTCATCGTCACTGAATAAATGTCCTGCCATTCTCCATTTAACAGTACTTTCGCCACAACAATACTGCCACCACAACAATGCAAGGAAGTGGCTCACCAGGTAATTTAAGCTTTGATACATATAGGTCTGAGGAATAAACTCTGGGTTCACCAGTGATGCCAATATGTGTAGGAAAGAACCTCAGATGCTGGTTTAAATCAAAGATAGACATAAAATGCTGGAGTAACTCAGCGGGCCAGGCAGCATCTCTCTCTAGAGAAGTAATGGGTGACGTTTCGGGTCGAGACCCGAACCCAGACTGATGTCAGGGGAATGGGCGGGACAGAGATAAAATGTAGTCAGGGACAGTAACACTGGTAGGAGAATTGGGAAGGGGGATGGGATGGAGAGAGAAGGAAAGCAAGGGCTACTTGAATTTAGAGAAGGCAATGTTCATACCGCTGGGGTGTAAGCTACCCAAGCGAAATATGAGGTTCTGTTCCTTGTGTGATATTGACGCCTGGTGCTCGTCTGTGGGATCATGGTCCAAGGATCCTGTGAACACAATATCCTGTAGATTAATAAATTAAAAGGAAAATTCCTTTTGGGATTGGTGTGGTTCTCGGCAGCTGTCTTCTCCTTGATAGAACAGGCCGCCTGTTACTAATCAGCAGGCTGGCTGATTCTTGGCGTATAGCTATGCTCCCTTTGGGTAAAGAGCCGGTGAGAAGACTGACTGCTAGCTCCTTTCTCACTCAGTGATTTGCCAACTTGCCTGTCAATAACATTATTTAACTCTGACTGACCACCAGTCACGTACAGCCCCACAGCCTTTCCAATATTTTCACCTTCAGCTGCATGTCAAGAAGAAATATCCATCATCATAAATGAGTGTCGCAACTGAAAAAAAAGACTGCAGCTCACTGTAAGCTGACCATTTCTTCACCTGCCCATCTGCCTTTTATGCACACTTTTAAAGCTTAAAGCCTGTGACATTTTGATTGCATTTGCGTGGCTACACGTGTTTTTTTTAAAGACTCACATCCATCTCAAAGTCTTTCATGAAAATATCAAAATGTGTCCTGACACCTTTTGGTTTGGCAGAAGAATTTTTCTTTTGCTTTTCCCGTTCTATGCATCATCTCTACTGGTGAATGGTACGGTTTAGTGAACGAACCTCTATGCAGAATTGTACCATGATTATCTGTGTCAGACTGAGCACGAGGAGTGTTAACCGCTATTTTCAGATGTTAAAAAATCGGAAATGTATTAACTTTTCCCTAAAGGCTCATTGCAACTGCAATCAATAATTCATTATACTGGGATTTATTTTGCAGGCCTTGGGAACGGAATGTCCACCTGGTTTTAGAAGGTATCCCTGTATGAGATGCGTATCCCCCTTGAGAAGAGTCTGCAACCTGACAGTGGTTGGGGCAGATTAGCAGGTGTCGGCAAACTTGCCTAGAAGCGAGTACAACTTATGACGGTATTTATGGAGGCTGAAAAGCAAGGTTTTGCTCTGAACTGGTGCTCCCCCTTCCATGGAATATTGGGCCTCAACTGCACGTGCATAGTTGCAATTCCTGTGCTTTAGCAGCAATGGTATTCTGGTCAGTTGTTGGCATTCTGGTCAGTTCTCCAGGTAGAACGGAATGTTAAAAACGTACTACAGGAATGACTCAAGCTTTTATATAAGAAGTCAATTGTCATATTCCTTAAACGGAACAATGAAATTCATACCTGCAGTAGCACAACAGATATGTAAGCATAGTATTCTACAAACACTATAATAAAAAAAACAAAAACAGTTTGATATATATAGATAATAATAATCCATAGACAAAAACAATCCCCCCCTCAAGTCCATGTAGTTTGAATCTTATTTGGAGGTTGATGCATTTAATGGTCTGATGGTTGTTGGGAAGAAACTGCTCCTGAACCTGAACGTTATAATTTTCAAGCTTATGTACCTTCTTCTCAAGGACAGGAGTGAAATGAGAGTGTGGCCGGGTGGTGCGGGCCTCTGTTGATGCTTGCTGCCTTTCTGAGCAACTCTTGTAGGTCCCTTCAAGGGTGGAGAGGTCAGTACCAGTGATGGATTGTCCAGTGTTCACCACTTTTTGCAGTCTTCGTTGTTCCTGGGCATTCGAGTTACCGAACCGGGCCTTGATGCAACCAGTCAATATGCTCTTATGCTGTACACTTATAGAGGTTCAACAGAGTATGTGTTGACATACTGAATCTTCTCAGTCTTCTAAGGATGTAAAGGCATTGATGGGAATTCTTTATGATTGCATCATTATGCTGGATCCAAGACAGATCTTCAGAGATATGCACACCCAGGAATTTGAAGTTTCTGACTCTCGCCACCATCACGCCATTGATGAAGACAGGTTTGGGGTTCCTCGTCCTGCTTCTTTTAAAGTCAACAATTGGTTCCTCTGTTTTACTGGCATTGAGAGCAAGGTTGTTCTGGAACCATTCGGTCATTCGATCAATCTCCCTCCTCCACACTGACTCGTTGTCGTCCATAATTCGTCCCACAAAATTTAAAAACTGCTTGACAAAGTTATGGTTACAGCATGGGTATATGCTGAAAATTGTGATAACGTGCCTTTCTCAATCTTTTTAAAGCACTTCCACCTCCTGTGGCTATACGGAATAACCTGCCAGAGGAGGGAGTTGAGGTAGGTTCTATAACATTTAAGACATTTGGAAAGGTACATGGATGGGAAATATTTATAGAGACATGGTCCAACCACGGGCAGAGGGAACTCGAGTAGAAGGAGAATCTTGGTCAGTGTGGGCAAGTTGGGCTGAAGGGCCTGTTTCCATGCTGTATGACCCTATGACTGAGTTTTCCGGTGTAGTGGGGATGCTTCATTACACTTAAGTATTGTGTCATTTATGTACACATATAAATATAATTACTGGCATTTTTAACTGGGAAACAGCAGCATCTTTCGAAGATGAAATTACTTGGCTGCTAGTATAGGGTATTTACATTCACCATTGAAACACAAACCTTTCTATGAGAGGCCAGGGAAATGAAGAGTATTCCTGTGATCCCATAAATCAGATTTCTCTGTCCAGAATTGTTCCTACAATTTTCCTGTGAGAGATGTCTAAAACTTCCTCTTCTCAACTTACATGGGAGCCAAAACTGACCTACATTTCACTTGCTATAGTCACTCTGGGTCTTTTTCCATCCCTGAGCATCCGCTGAAGCGGTCCAGCAAATGTTCTTTGCTATCTCCATCCGTGTTGCCCTATGCTTTTAATGACAACATTGTGGCAATGGGCAATGGAATGAATGTGAAGGTTGAAACTCAGGTTAGAGTCAGGCAGGTACCAGTTCTCCTACATTTCTCATCTGTTTTGTTATATTCCTGTTTACCATTTTAAAAGATGGTTATGCTGTTATAGAATATGTTTGACAAGTTGTCATCACCTTTCTCAGTCAAGCACAATGGGTCGTGTATGAGCATGCCTATATACCCTGGAGCTCAAATGCTGAAGAGTCTGAGAAATGTAGACCAAGGGTCCTTGTTTATATTGTGTTGTGAAACTGAAGGTGCTCTCCTAATATCCCAAGCCTAATTTGTACGGATAGAATCTAAGATTGCACTGATGTGTGTTATAATGACAAGTTAAATTCTATAGATGTCATGTGTCTCATATTTGCATCCTATATAGGTCAGTCAGCACATTGGGCCTGTGCCAGTTTTCAAAACAACCTCATTTGCCCTATTCTCCCAGTACACTAGGCAAAGAGTCGTGGAGTGATACAGTGTGGAAACAGGCGCTTCAGCCCAACTTGCCCACACCGGCCAACTTGTGCATTTGTTCCATATCACTTCAAACTTGTCCTATCCATGTACCTGTCTAGCTGGTTCTTAAATGTTGGGCTAGTCCCTGCCTCAACTACCTCCTCTGGCAGCTTGTTCCATACACCCACAACCCATTGTGTGAAAAAGTTACCACTCAGATTCCTATTAAATCATTTCCCCTTCACCTTAAACCTATGTCCTCTGGTCGTCAACTCAATTCAATTCACGTACTCTGGGAAAGAGACTCTGTGCATCTATCCAATCTATACCTCTCATGATTTTACACACCTCAATAAGATCATCCCTCATCCTCCTGCACTTCAAGGAATACAGTCCAAGCCTACTTAACCTTTCCCCTAGGGCTAAGACCCTCTAGCCCTGGCAACATCTTTGTAAATCTTCCCTGTACCCTTTCCAGCTTGACAACATCTTTGACTGATGAAGGCCAATGTGCTGAATCCCTTTTTGAGGCCTCTTGGATAGAAAATATCAGATTCACTACTGTCACGGTACAGTAATTTCTGTTCTGTACAAATTCTGTTCTGTATGGCTGATCCCTTATTTGGAGCCAGGTAAGAAATATGACCACATCTAGTGCATCAAGCCATGTAAAAATGCTTTTTGTAAGAATGTGGTTTCATGCAATGCATTCTCATTCTACTTTTATACTTGTACTTTCGTGTCTATTTTTGCATTTTTTTTAAAGAAACGTCAAGTTGGGAAAAGGGGAAGTACAACGGGATCTCGGGATCCTTGTACATCAGTCTATGAAAGTAAGCATGCAGGTACAGCAGGCAGTGAAGAAAGCGAATGGCATGTTGGCCTTTATACCAAGAGGAATCGAATATAGGAGCAAAGAGATCCTTCTGCAGTTGTACAGAGCCCTAGTGAGACCACACCTGGAGTATTGTGTGCAATTTTCGTCCCCTAATTTGAGGAAGGATATTCTTGCTATTGAGGGAGTGCAGAGTAGGTTTACAAGGTTACTTCCCGGGATGGCGGGACAGTCATATGCTGAGAGAATGGAGCAGCTGGGCTTGTACACTCTGGAGTTTAGAAGGATGACAGGGCATCTTATTGAAACATATAAGATTGTTAAGGGTTTGGACACGCTAGAGACAGGAAACATGTTCCCGATGTTGGGGGAGTCCAGAACCAGGGGCCAGTTTAAGAATAAGGCGTAAGCCATTTAGAACGGAGACGAGGAAACACTTTTTCTCACAGAGAGTTGTGAGTCTGTGGAATTCTCTGCCTCAGAGGGCGGTGGAGGCCGGTTCTCTGGATGCTTTCAAGAGAGAGCTGGATAGGGTTCTTAAACATAGCAGAGTCAGGGGATATGTGGAGAAGGCAGGAATGGGGTACTGATTGGGGATTTCAATAAGATAAGATATTATAAGTGTTTCAATAAGATATCCTCTCAACCTTCTAAACTCCAGAGTGTACAACCCCAGCCGCTCCATTCTCTTAGCATATGACAGTCCCGCTATCCCGGGAATTAACTTTGTAAACCTACGCTGCACTCCCTCAATAGCAAGAATGTCCTTCCTCAAATTAGGGGACCAAAACTGCACACAATACTCCAGGTGTGGTCTCACTAGGGCTCTGTACAACTGCAGAAGGACCTCTTTGCTCCTATACTCGATTCCTCTTGTTATAAAGGCCAACATGCCATTCACTTTCTTCACTGCCTGCTGTACCTGAATGCTTACCTTCATAGACTGATGAACAAGGACCCCCAGATCCCGTTGTACTTCCCTTTCCCCAACGACGCAATTTAGATAGTAATCTGCCTTCCTGTTTTTGCTACCAAAGTGGATAACCTCACATTTATCCACATTAAAATTCATCTGCCCTTCATTCTCATAACATCCTCCTCACAGTTCACACTGCCACCCAGCTTTGTGTCATCTGCAAATTTGTTAATGTTACCTCACATTTATCCACATTAAAAATCATCTGCCCTTGCCCACTTCTCATAACATCCTCCTCACAGTTCACGCTGCCACCCAGCTTTGTGTCATCTGCAAATTTGCTAATGTTACTATGAATCCCTTCATCCAAATCATTGATGTATATTGTAAATAGTTGCGGTCCCAGCACCGAGCCTGCAGTACCTCACTAGTCACTGCCTGCCATTCTGAAAGGGACTCTTTGTTTCCTGTCTGCCAACCACTTCTCTATCCATGTCAGCACTCTACCCCCAATACCATGTACCCTAATTTTGCCCACTAATCTCCTATGTGGGACCTTATCAAATGCTTCCTGAAAGTCCAGGTACACTCCTGCTAAAACCAATGGGCTGATGTGTAGTACGCTCCGGAGCGGAATGTCAGCCTTTTCAGTAAACCCGACCCGACCTTGTAAATCCCTCTCGTAGTGTAATCAGCGTTGCAGGGGAACAGTTTGTGTGTGTGATAGTGTTAGACCCATTATTCATAATTTTGTGAATTCATAATTCTGCTATTTTTGTTAATGATTAATGTCAATAAATTATAATTCTGTTAATTTTCTTTTTTTAATGTTTTTTTTCATTTTCTTTATTTTAAGTTTTTTTTTAAATTCCTTTTTAATGGTTCATGTGCTGTGTTTGAGTTGATGTTTGTATTAAACTTGCACTCTGTAATTCATTGTAACGAAATGGTAGCCATTGTAAGCAGGATCTTTGATTGTAGATAGAAGTGCGGAAACGGAAGACGGTTACCTAAATGGGGCCGAAGATTACCCATGAATCTGCCCATGACCCTACTACGTCTTTTTCGTCAAGTGGGCTATCTTGCTTGCTATAGGATCTTTGGTCTGAAGAAGGGTCTGGACCCGAAATGTTGCCTATTTCCTTCGCTCCATAGATGCTGCCTCACCCGCTGAGTTTCTCCAGCATTTTTGTCTACCTTGGAAAAAAATATGGTTTAAATCTCATTTAATAAATATATAGACATCTAAAAGAGTTTCTTAAGACAATTCCAGATGAGATTTTCATCCTATCACAAGCTGCTGAAGATCTATATTCTTTGCAGAACAGTGATGGAGTAACTCAGTCCCACATCGAATCTTCACCTCTCCATCCCCTCCAGACACTGAGTTACTTCAGCAATTTGCGAATTAGTGTTTTTTTTGTGTAAATCAGCATCTGCAGTTCCTTCCGTCTATATCCATTGGAGTTTAGAAGAACGAAGGGTGATCTTAGTGAAAGGAGGTGATTTAGAATTGTGATGAATCTGTGGATTTCTGGTGGGTTTGCTCGGTCGCTTCATGACTAAATGTATATTATTTTCAAAGGTCGGGCAGGCAACTGGCACTGAAGAGGAGACAAAGCTTCTCCGCCCCATCGCCAATCCCACCATCTCTTTCAACATTGGGCGCCTCATATTTTGCTCCGCCAGCGGTCGGCGGGAAGAGGACGATAGTTTCTCCAGCTCTGCTGCGGCCCACAGATCCTCTGGACACAGATCCTGTGCTGCAGACCCACAGATCCTGTGCTGCAGACCCACAGGACCAACTGCTCGCGGCTCTGTAGGTGTTTGCTGCCGCGCCCAGGGCAGCGTTCCATTTCACCCGCCTGTTGCTGCGGCGGCGGCGACGCCATTCCCCATTCCCTCCGCACCATCCACACACTCATCCCCTCTCACACACACACACTCATTCATTCTCAAACACAATTGTCGCCAAAGTTCCCGCCCACAGATCTCCGCTATAAGACGTTTGTTGCTCCCGCCGCACATCGTTGCATCGCGCGCACTTCCGCTTCCGGTGCAGAAGGCGCCGCGTACCGTTTCCGCACGCGCAAAGGCCGGGCCACTACTTCCGGTCCGTGCGGCTCAGGTGAGAAAGCGAGAGAGGGATGTCGGTCCCGGACCCGGTCCCGGAGAGAGGGGGAGTTACAGGGGGAGGGGGAGGGAAGGCGCTGGGAAGGGGGAAGAGGGCCAAATACAAAGTGAGCGGTGAGAGGGAGGTTCAGATGGAGAGGTGACAGGAGAGAGGGATGGAGATTCCAGGGTGAGGGTGAAATCCTGGGAAAGAGGAAGGGAGAGGAGTGAGTGGGATAGATTGAGAGAGGGGGAGTCGGGGAGGAATAGGGGAGAGGGACAAAGATTCAGGGGGCGATCCCAGGGTGAGGGGAAGAGAGGGAGATCCTGGGGTGAGGAAGATTCCACAGGGGTGGACTGGGTGGGTTGGCAATGCAAAGGGAGAGGACACTTTAGGTTGGTTTGGCGTGGATTAGATTAGTATAGGATGTGGAGTGGAATGGGACCAGATGAGGTTAAGATGTCGAGAAGACGTGATGGAGTGGGGAAAGACTGGGGGTAAGGCAGGGATTGGGTTGGGATGAGTTGAGCTGAAAAGAAGAGAGTGCATTGGGTGAGATGGAGAAGTCTCCCATCCCATGTATGCGATGGGAGACATGGCTTGGGTGTCATAGTGATTGATAGGATCTGATAGAGACAAACGTGTGGCTGGGATTTATCAGATTGTGAATAATAAGGGAGATTTGGAAAATGCCATTTGCTGTATTTGTATGATGTTGTTTAAATGTGGATCTATTTGATGCTAATGATTTTCCTTTGCAGACAAGAGCTTAGTTTCAACAAGTATTATAAAATCTGTGGCTTCTGTAAAGACTGTAAAGTGGACTGAAACTTTGGGTTTTTATCATGTAATGAGAATTGAATGCTGTATGGTGCAGGAAGTCAGCATGAGATAAATGATTCCGCAAGTAATGAATGTGAAGCAGGTAGAAAAACTGAATGGCCAACGTTTGCTATTTCTTAGATAACACCATGAAGGATTAACCACATTAAATATTTTGAAAGCTATCCCCAACTATTTTTGAGTATAATGCATGTATTTTTACCTTTTAGTTTAGAGATATAGCGCAGACAAAGGCCCTATTGCCCACCGAGTCTGCCGACTGGCGATCCCCGCACACTAGCACGATCCTACATACTAGGGACAATTTACAATCTTTATCAAAGACAATTAACCTACAAACCTGTACATCTTTGGTTGTGAGAGGAAACCAGAGCATGTGAGGAAAACCCACACAGTCACATGGAGAACGCACAAACTCCATACAGACAGCACCCATAGTCAGGATCAGACGAGGACCCTGACGCTGTAAGACATCAACTCTTCGGCTGCACCACAGTGCTGCCCATTCGGAGTACAACTTCATAATTAGAGGCACAGCTGGAATCCAGAATAGGCTGGAATGCGACCTAACTGGTGTTTTCCATCCTGATGTCAACATGAGGGATTCTCACACGAACTTGAAAGCACAAATGAAATGGAGTGGGGGATTTGGTGGTGGTTATCAATGGAAATCCTGTTTTGAGCACATTAAGGAACAGTTAAGTGAGCTAAACTGATCAGCAAGATAGAAAAAGTCACTGAAGGAGTGATGTAGGAAAGAAGGCTTGCATCTCACGTACGTGGCACCAGTATCAGGATAGGAATCTGCACCACTAGGTTGGGCTCTAAGTAAACCAATATCCTGGTGGGAAGGATAGAGATGCTGACCATAAGGATTTTAAACTAAGACCCGCTGAGCACCACCAGCAGTTTATTTTTCGGATAACCAGAGAGATTAAATTTAAGATCATCAGAAAAAGGAAGGAGCACTCGGGCAAATTATTTTGTGTATAAAACTGGACGAAACTTGTAGAGGCAGAGGATAGAATAGTCTCTGAAAGGGCAATAATTAAAAAAATATTAAGAAAGGCAAATGTATGGTTGAAGGGTGATACAATGCAGCTGAGTGCGTAGCTCCTTATGATGGGTATCGAGGGCTGAATTGATTCCTTTGTTTATGTAGTCCTCAAATAACTATAAAGTGTTCAGAAATGTCATCAGTGCTGTAGTGATTTGAGCTTTCGAATCTAGTTTCTACAACAATGAGACAAAATGATTGACTGTAAAGATGTTATGTACTATAGTTAAAAATCACATCTCTCTGGGAAGAAAAACCGATGCACGATTCATTTTCCACCAAGCGCAACTCAAAACAACTAAGCTGCTTATCTCAGGGGGAAGATAACAACTGCCTGATTTAAGACAATGTCGGCTTTTGTTCTGTGAGCACAATGTAGGATTGTTTGGAAAGTTCACTGGATCTGCAGAAGGGTCCTGATCCGAAATGTTGCTTACCAATGTTCTCCAGAGGTGCTCCCTGCTGAGTTACTCCAGTCTTTTAAGCCAATTAAACTGATTAGAGAGAAAAAAATATATATATTTTTATGATTATAGTTAACTTTATGGGACTAAAAGGAAACTCAATATTTGTTCTAGTGCAGTACAGGGGTTTGGTCCACTGAGACTCAAGTCCATGGAAAGCCACATATGTTGTACCTCTGGAGCAGAGAAGTTGAATATTGGCAACAAATTCTCCTTGACAAACCATGTAGCAGTTATGGCCAAGAAAGCACACCAACACATCAACTTCCTCAGCAGACTAAGGAAATTTGGCATGTCCTCACTGACTCTTAACCAATTCTACAGATGCACCACAGAAGCATCCTTTTGGGATGCATCGCAGCTTGGTTTGACAACAGCTTTGCCTGAGACCACAAGAAATTGCAGAGAATTGTGGAAATAGCCCATTCCATCACATTAATCTGTCTTCCCCCAATCTACTCCATCTACACTTCATGCTGCTCCGGGAAAGGAGCGAACACAATCAAGGACCCTTTTCACCCTGCTCCCCTTCTCCCCACTCCCGTCGGGCAGACGATACAAAAGCTTGAAAGCATGTACCACCTGATTCAGGAGCAGCTTCTTCCCTGCTGTTAACAGACGACTAAAAGACCCTTCCGTCAGCTAGGATACAGTCCCGATCTCCAACCTACCTCATTGCAGACCCTGCACATTTTTAAAATCTGCACTTTCTCTGTAATTGTTACGCTATAATACTGAAACACTATTCTGCACTGTAATATTTTTCTCGTTGCACCCCTTGTACTCGTGTGTAGCTTGATTGTACCCATGTACAGTATGATTTGATTGGATAGCATGCAAAAAGCTTTTCATCGTATCTCGGTACATGTGACGATTAATAAACTGATACCAAGTGGTCGTTTTCAAACTGAGCAAACTATCAAACTAACCTGCAATTCCTAATAATTTTGATATTATTCAGCGTAATTGAGTCGACATGAATACACTTTTCCTATTTTCAGTTTCAATTTTATTAAATTACATGTCTGGGTCAAAATCTACTTCAATAGTCGATATAAGGAACAGTTTATTCTAATCATAGTTACATTGAAATGAAAGATGAGCATTTTCAATGTACAAATTATGCTGTTTGAGGCTGTGTTGCTCAGATTTTCAGCTGGAAATAATAAATGATGAAGAGCAAATGCTGCTGGATAACAATAGACATGA
Organism: Leucoraja erinaceus; assembly: GCF_028641065.1. Taxonomy (NCBI): domain Eukaryota; kingdom Metazoa; phylum Chordata; class Chondrichthyes; order Rajiformes; family Rajidae; genus Leucoraja; species Leucoraja erinaceus. The sequence continues at coordinate 53,092,464 of NC_073377.1, read as the reverse complement.
CAAATCAACCAGGGAATTCCCAAGATATTATCAAATAATCTGTTGATTAGGTTCACATTACAGATAGCACAACAATATTAGACCCGGGTAGACATTGGTTTACAGATCTAATTGATAAAACCATACAGTGAATAAAACAATATATTTGGTATAGGCTTTCTGATTCAAAGTGTTTGATTAATCCCAGATATGAGGTCTCTGAAAAGCTATTGCAAAGTGTTTAGCTGATCCTCAAGAACCATGCACAGGAATTCTACCTGAAAGGTTTGTTACAGTCCTTGATGATTCTTTATTTTAATTTCCTTGTATTCTCATCTTCAAACTATAAGGTAATGTCATTACATTTCACACAAATGTTATAGGTACCCTGTATTGTAATTTTGAAGTGAATGTGTGTGATGTCCATTAACAGAACCCTAGATGTACATGTAATTTCCAATTTGTTTTCTATTGCAGGCTGAAATGAACAAAAGGAAGTCTTGCTTACACTGTGTTTCCTTTTACTGTGCATTTCCAATATAATCTGGTTATCGGCCTTTTTCATTGAAGTCACTTTAGGGTAAGGAGTTTCATTCTCAGATGGAATAGCTTAATTGCTTAATTGTGGAGGAACAAGAATGTAGAATGACGGTTATCCTGAGTTTTAGTTTAGTTTACAGATACAGCGCGGAAATAGGGATTTTATTAAAGGGCATTTTTATACATTTTGGTTTCACCATGTAGAAATTACAGCTGTGTTTATACGTAGTCCCCCCCATTTCAGGGCACCATAATGTTTGCTTCACAGGTGTTTGTAATTCCTCAGGTGTGTTTAAATGCCTCCTTAATGCAGGTATAAGAGAGCTCTCAGCACCTAGTCTTTCCTCCAGTCTTTCCATCCCCTTTAGAAACTTTTATTGCTGTTTATCAACATGAGGACCAAAGTTGTGCCAATGAAAGTCAAAGAAGGCATTATGAGACTGAGAACCAAGAAAAAAACTGTTAGAGACATCAGCAAAACGTTAGGCTTACCAAAATCAACCGTTTTGAACATCATTAAGAAAGAGAGCACTGGTGAGTTTACTAATCGCAAAGGGACTGGCAGGCCAGTACCACACCTGTAGTATTGTGTTTTTGGTCCCCTAATTTGAGGAAGGACATTCTTGCTATTGAGGGAGTGCAGCGTAGGTTTACAAGGTTAATTCCCAGGATGGCAGGACTGTCATATGCTGAGAGAATGGAGCAGCAGGAACTGTACACTCTGGTGGAGTTTAAAAGGATGAGAGGGCATCTCATTGAAACATAAGATTGTTAAGGGTTTGGACACGCTAGGCAGAAAACATGTTCCCGATGTTGGAGGAGTCCAGAACAAGGGGCCGCAGTTTAAGAATAAGGAGTAAGAAGCCACTTAGAACGGAGACGAGGAAACACTTTTTCTCACAGAGAGTGGTGAGTTTGTGGAATTTTCTTCCTCAGAGGGCGGTTGAGGAGGTTCTCTGGATGCTTGCAAGAGAGAGCTAGATAGGGCACTTAAAAATAGCAGAGTCAGGGGATATGGGGAGAAGGCAGGAACGGGGTACTGATTGGGGATGATCAGCTATGATCACATTGAATGGCAGTGCTGGTTCGAAGGGCCAAATGGCCAACTCCTGCACCTATTATCTATTGTCTATTGCCAAGGAAGACCTCCACAGCTGATGACAGAAGAATTCCCTCTATAATAAATATAAATCCCCAAACACCTGTCCGACAGATCAGAAACACTCTTCAGGAGTCAAGTGTGGATTTGTGAATGACCACTGTCCGCAGAAGACTTCATGAACAGAAATACAGAGGCTACACTGCAAAATGCAAACCACATGTTAGCCGCAAAAATAGGATGGCCAGGTTACAGTTTGCCAAGAAGTACTTAAAAGAACAACCACAGTTCTGGAAAAATGTCTTGTGGACAGATGAGATGAAGATTAACATATATCAGAGTGATGGCAAGAGCAAAGTATGGAGGAGAGAAAGAACTGCCCAAGATCCAAAGCATACCACCTCATCTGTGAGACACGGTGGTGGGGGTGTTATGGCCTGGGCAAGTATGGCTGCCCAGGCCATAATATCTTCATTGATGATACAACTGCTGATGTTAGTAGCATAATGAATTCTGAAGTGTATAGACACATCTGCTCAAGTTAAAAAAAAAAATGCCCCAAAACTCATTGGCCGGCAGTTCATTCTACAACATGACAATGATTCCAAACATACTGCTAAAGCAACTAAGGAGTTTTTCAAAGTAAAAAATGGTTAATTCTTGAGTGGCCAAGTCAATCATCTGATCTGAACCCAATTGAGCATGCCTTTTATATGCTGAAGAGAAAACTGAAGGGGACTAGCCCCAAAAACAAGCATAAGTTAAAGATGGCTGCAATACAGGCCTGGCAGAGCATCACCAGAGAAGACACCCAGCAACTGGTGATGTCCATGAATCGCAGACTTCAAGCAGTCATTGCATGCAAAGCATATGCAACAAATCACTAAACATGACTACTTTCATTTACACGACATTGCTGTGTCCCAAACATTATGGTGCCCTGAAATGGGGGCACTATGTATTTTCTACATGGTGAAACCAGAATATATAAAAATGGTCTTTATTAAAATCTGACAATGCACTTTAACTGCATGTGATTTTTTTTTCTATTACAAATCTCAAATTGTGGAGTACAGAGGCAAATAAATAAATGATGGGTCTTTGTCCCAAACATTATGGAGGGCACTGTGCCTGTAAGTCTGGAGTGTGGGAGGAAACCGAAGATCTCGGAGAAAACCCACGGGGAGAATGTAAAACTCCATACAGGCAGCACCTGTCGGGATCGATCCCAGGTCTCCGGCGCTACAAGCGCTGTAACGCAGCAACTCTACCGCTGCGCCACCGTGCCGCCCATTGATAGTTACTCTGCAATTCTCCAGCATCAGCAGGAGCATGCAGCAAATGATATTTTGCAGATCCTTCCCCTTCTGCTCTGCAGTGCAACTATGAAGGTGTAGACTAGAAAATATTCATGTTAGTCTGTTTCAATATCATGACTAAGAACAGTAAAGATGAAGGCTATAACCAAGAAGATAATGGGGGATGATACAAAGAGTGCTTCCAACATAATGAGTAATTGTAGTCCAAATGATTTATCTTTACTTTTACAGGTCTTGGTGTCAACAAGAATGTTGGACATAAGAGGTTGGGCAGAGTACATTGTGGAATGGGCTGCAAAAGACCCTTATGGTTTCCTTTCGGCTGTTATCTTGGCACTAACTCCACTGTTCATAGCTAGTGCAGTACTGTCATGGAAACTGGCAAAAATGATTGAAGCAAGAGATCGAGAACAGAAGAAGAAGCAAAAGCGTCAAGAGAATATTAACAAAGCCAAGAGACCAAAGAAGGATTGAACCCGTAACCAAGAAACATTCCCTTTCTTGAACTAAAATACAGCTTGTTTTGCATATTTAACAATTACAATTATATTTGGTAATAACTTCAAGAGTGACACCATATTTCAAATGGTTGCTTCTTTAGATCTGTGCTTCTGCTTTCTAATAATTTGTTGTAATTTTTATAATGTTCATTAATTATTGGGATAATCACTAGTGCGCTACACCTAATTTTTCTACTTTGTTTACTATTTGAATTGAGTATATACATTTCTAATTCCTCAAGTACCTGTTCCATAATCTTGTGACTGAAAACATACTGAGAAATCGCACTGAAATCATTACATTGATGCAATATCTGCTTACTATTTCTAAATTATAAAAACTTGTAATTTATAACTGGTTCTATTTTTGTTTAAAGGCCTGATGTTACTGACTGAATTCAATTAATGATTGCAAAGTGATGAGAGAAGGGAAACACCCGAGATAATTTTCTTTGGTGACATGGTGCACATTAAAGTCTTCGAATGGCAAGGTTTCATTGGCATAGTCTTTAGCAAATCTCGACTTCTTTGTTACATTGAACAGTCTAGACTGGATGTTTGCATGGATTCACCCTTTTGAATCATATTCTGATATTAGCCTCAAAGACACTGATCGCAGGGGGCTTCAGGGATCGTGTACATGTGTCATTGTGATATTGTTCTCTTGTTCAAAGTCTACATTAATGGCAATGAGCTCATCTGCAAATGATGCATCATTGTCACTTATGCTACCTGGTTTCGCCTTGTGGAATGCGATTGTGTGCAAGCCCTGCCACATTAAGAGAGTCAGTGAACCTAGCTCAGTCCAGTATTGTCTTTGTGCTCATAATGGCCTTCAGGAGGTTTTTGCTGGAATATTTGCATGCTAATGGTTCACCAGTCCTAAACGTCACAGATCTAGCCCTCAGCAGATTACAAAGCACCTGGTTCATTCAGTGCTTCTGGTTGGGGCAGACTGGGAATGTTTTTATCTGTATATACATGTCCACATATTTTGTTATGAAGTCAGTGACCAACCGTGCACTTCTGTTGAATCCTTGAATTTGGCCCAATCCATCCACTGATTCAAAGCAAATATTCTCCTCTGCCTGCCCTGACCAGCTCTTTGTAGCCCTCTTTGCCGTTACCATATTCCTCAATCTGCCTGTAGGCACAAAAACAACCACAGCCAGGTGGTCAAACTTTCTAAAGTACGGGAGACCTGATGGTAGTATAGCAGTGGTCGAGTGTACGGTGTTGAAGATGGTGTATTAAAGGTGGCTTTGCAGACAAGTGAGCCTAGTTGATGTCCCCAGCAATGATTTGGAAGGTATTGGGAAATGTTATTTTGTGCTTATGTCATTCCCCGAGTGCCAGCTTGACGTCTGCCTGAGGCAGGCTGCAGTCAGGAAGGCGGCTGAGAACAGTGGGCATCTAACTGCCAGACCCCTTGGCACTTTCAAGATGGGAGCAGACGGAGGAAAACAACAATGTCAGTGAGTGGGCTGGGGTCTCACTTCCTGCGCCCTCGTAGAGGTTGAATATGGGGGGCATGGAGGCTGAGCGGTGGCTGACCAAGGGAAGGGATGGCGCATTCTTAGGTTGATGTGCGATTTGCCTGGATTGAGGTGTCCTTGGAGTGGGTCGTTGGAGGCCCTGCAGCAGCCCGGGGCTCTGTTAGATCTGGTGCTGCTTTTCAAGTGGCCAAGCTTGCAGAACAGACATGGCCAGCTGCGGCACAGAATGTTGCGGCATCATTGGAGGACATCACCACATCACCTAGCCAGGACAACCCCTGCAACTCCAAACCAGTTCCGCCACCAGGACAATGGACTTATGGCCAAGTTAAGACACAGCATTTTTAACAAATCTGAACTTGAAATGTACAAGATGGTTCCAGAAACGTGGCGATTCTTAAGTACTTTCTCAGTGTAATCTACTACCTTACACTATTTGTAGTTAGGTATGATTGTGCATAATATACAGTGAAACTTAATGAACTATGCAAAATAAAAATGCCTCTGTACCTCGATGCATGACAAAGTACCATTGAGATGTTCTAGGATGGGGGAGTGGGAACGTGACAAGACCACCATATTCAAAGACCATGATGAGTTTATCCTGAAACAGATGACACTGCATCTTTTCCTGCAGTCGAGTCCATTCTGTACGGTGGGTGGTAAAACATTGGCTGGAGCGCCGTGTTGGAGAGAAACAATGTGTCATGTCTCTGTAAGTACACAACTTCATGTTTAGTTTAGTTTATTTAGAAGATTGAGGGGGGATCTTATAGAAACTGACAAAATTTTTAAGGGGTTGGACAGGCTAAATGCAGGAAGATTATTCCCGATGTTGGGGAAGTCCAGAACTAGGGGTCACAGTTTAAGGATAAGAGGGAAGTCTTTTAGGACCGAGATGAAAAAATCATTTTTCACACAGAGTGGTGAATCTGTGGAATTCCCTGCCACAGAAGGTAGTTGAGGCCAGTTCATTGGCTGGATTTAAGAGGGAGTTAGATATGGCCCTTGTGGCTAAAGGGATCAGGGGGTATGGAGAGAAGGCAGGTACAGGATACTGAGTTGGATGATCAGCCATGATCATATTGAATGGCGGTGCAGGCTCGAAGGGCCGAATGGCCTACTCCTGCACCTAATTTCTATGTTTCTATTGTCACAAGACTAGACAGTACATGATTACAATCCAGCCATTACAATTTAGCCCATTCACATAGGCTAAAGAGAAAACTGTCCCTTTGCTTCCTCAGATGCTGTTTGACCCACTAGGTTCCTCTAACAGCTTGTTTTTCACTCATCTCACTTAATGCAACCTGAAGTGATCCTGTGGTCCAGATCGTAATCTAGCTGATGAGAGGACAGTTCAGTTGCTTGATAACAGCTGGGAACAAATGTCCCTCAGACACGGCACTTGCTCTTAGGTCTTCTCTCTTGTTCTCCAGTGACTACATTGGCCAGGAGGATGCTAGAGCTGTGGGGGTGGTCACATTCTTGAACACTCCAGTCTTTCCTGAGGCATCCCAGACACCCACATTGTCTAGGACCTGAGGCCTCCACAACACCGCCAGGTGATGTACGTTTTCCACGGAGCCGGATTTGCCAGGGGACTGTAAGATTCCTAATGCATTTAAATGGCTTAAAAGTCCATTTTCTAGCACTGCATTCTGGTTTCTGCAGATTTCAGCTTTAAAAATTCAAAACGCATCTGCGTTCCCTGCATGCTGCCTGCAAACGGTGCTTCTATCAAGTGGTGTCCTGAGAGAGATGATTTATCAGCATAATTTAAACTCTTCGACTTTAAAGCTGTTGTATAATTTAAGCAGCATTCTTTCCCAGTCCCTTGAAATATGTCAGCTGACATTTACAAATGACCACAATCAATTAAACTTTTCTTCAATTACGCTGGGGTTACCCACACCTCAGCCCACAAGTTTTAAGGTTCATCAAAATCTATAGGGTCTGGGGAAGTTTTAGAAGATCCAAAATTGCAGGTCAGCGTTTATTGTCAATGTTGGTAATGAAATAAATTATTTTTTGGAATGGTCTAACTTAACTACTAAGTCTTACATTTTGTGAACATTATTTTATGAACCTGCTATATTTATTATGATAGCATTCCACCCTCCTTTTCAATTGTGAAGAAATTGTTAATCTGAGTTAGTGGAAGAGGTGGGCCATAGTATTCCGTTACCGAGGTAGGATTACAGTTTGGGTGGTCGGTTCAGGAACCTGATGTTTGTTGGAAAGTAGTTATTCCTGAACGGGGTGGTGTGGGACCTCAGGCTCTGTACCTACTTCACAACGGTAGCAACAACCCTGCAGAACATGGACAGGTGGTGTTTCAGGTCAGGACCCTTCTTCAGACTTGTTTTTCTCTATGATGTGTTTTGCATTGTGTCATAGTTGAATGAAGTCTCAACTAATAAAAGAACTGTGGTGCATATTTTCATTTGTATCATTGATGAATATCTTGTTGGATATATAAATTCACTTGAATAATTTCAAAAGAGACTAAATGAATCTGAGGAAAGAAAGACAATAGGTGCAGGAGTAGGCCATTCGGCCCTTCGAGCCAGCACTGCCATTCAATGTGATCATAGCTGATCATCCCCAATCAGTACCTTATCCTGCCTTCTCCCCATATCCCCTGAAAGGCAGTGAACACTGAGGTACAGCTGTACTATCAGCAAGAAACAATTCCAATTGTATTGGCTGGGTATATGACTTGAGTATAAAATTAGTATCCTGAAACACAATGATCATGCTTCATTACTTTTGAGAAATTGAAGACTGGTGGATTGTTTGAGGTACAATACATCTATGAAAGAACATTTGGCTATTCAGAACATTTTATTTATTCCCTGAACTACCATTAACTAGTATGGTCAATTTTACTGGTGAACTATCCTGGTTAAATTCAGCATTATCATTACTCCTCCCAATATATAAAAAAAAATCAATCAGAACAGTGTAAATATTCTAAAAGACCATTATGATTATGATTGACCCTGGGGAGTTGTGAAATACATTGCCCAGTACTATTAGGAAGAAAGTACATGCTTTCTGTGAAATAGTCATCAGCTCTAATAAAGGAAACCGAACATCATTGATGGGTAAAAGACAATATTGTGCGATAAAAAACAGGGAATTATTTAGTGAACAGAGCAAACATCAAAATGGTCCATAGAGGATTCAATCACAACATTCTCAGTTATGGTTGCAATGGGGTTCTGCAAGATTCTTCTGCACATACTGTTATGTTAATTTTTCCAGCTTCAGATGGTTTTTCTGAAAATGCAGTGTGTGTGATTTGAAGAGCTACAAAGTTATTCACCCCAGTCAATGTGGTAATCTATTGTCACTTTGGTGTTCCCTTTGTACTGTGAAAGTTTGATCTGATTTTAGTTTAACTGTGGGTGGCTGGATTCTTTGATCCATGCGATTTTTATCTAATGGCAATATACCACAGTCTCCACCTCTCATGAGTTGAACAAAACATTCTCAGAAATTATAACATAGAGGCAGGGATGTTGATTGTGAGATAATTTCCAGCTAAGTAGTCCACAAGATGGCCATTACAATTTAGATATTAGTCTTCTGGTATTTGTGAGAGAACTTTGGAAAACTCGGAGTCAAGAGCACTTCAGATAAATCATAATCCAGTATCAAGGTTCTCTTCAAAATTCATGATGAGATTTGAACTTGTACCTGTTCAAGTTGTATTAAAACAGTCAGTCAACTTGAAATACAAGTTCTTTATTAAGTATATGCACAGAGGGAACATATTACGGTGCTATAAGCTCTAGACTCCAGGACTAATTAACAGGCTGATGGCTAAGGTGTCATTATATGCCAGCCGAATGATATATCGAAAACTCAGACTGGATTACGGACCGGATGTACATCATTGAACACAGACACCTCCAGATTGAAAATCCTTGAGAATACTCGTCAGATGAGTGAGAAAATAACATTAGCTGGAGAACATCCCTGCCTTTCTTCAAAAAGCCTTGTAATCGTTTGTTTCTTCTTATGAGGTCCAGTGGAACATAGTATCTATCTATACATAACTAAAACTCTGATCTTGTGCTCTTCCGGCTTGCGCGTTTTTCCCATTTGTGCAAAAACGGTGCACGATAGCGCTACATTATTTCGCCAGCTCACTCAGCGTTCTCCTGTGCTGCGAGTGCATCAAGTTTCGTTCCGATTGGTGGCATATTGTAAAAGTTAGCGAGGTTTAACAATCTTAAAAACCGCGCGTGCGCAGATCGATCCCCTCCTGCCAGTCAACGCCGCGCGGATTGGTCTCTTCTCCTGTCACACCCCGGGACGGTCCACCCCTTCCTGCACCATCGCGTCTTTACAGGAGCTGAGGGACGCTGTGGATGGCCGGAACCGGAAGCAGCGCGGAGTCGGAGATGTCGGCAAACGGAACGCTGATCCCGGCAGAGGAGAACGACCAGCGACCACTGTGAGTCCCCATCGCACCACCAGCTCTAGCCCCTTCCCCTCTGGTCCCCCCTCTGCAGTGATACCCCCCCTCTCCCCCATGGATCTTCCCCCCGTCTTTTCTCCGAGCTCTCTCTCCCCCCGCCCCGCCCACACACCTCTCCCCCCCCACAACCCCCCCTGCTCCCACACACCACCCCCACAACCCCCCCTCAGCCACACCCATCCCCCTGTCCACAACCCCCACAAACACCACCCTCCCATGTCCCCCTGCCCACCCACACCCCCTCCCACATCTTCCCCTCCCCCACCCACACCCCCCCCCCCCACACCATCGTCTCCCCCCTCCTGCATCCTCTGCCCACACAACCCCCCCCCTACCCTCCTCTCCTCCCCCCCCCCCCCCCCCTCACCAACCACCCCCCCCCCTTCCCTCTCCTCCCACACATGAAGAGGAGGGGGAGGGAGTGCTGGGGGATGAGGGGAAATGAGCCGCGCCTGCACAGTTAGGGGCTATGGGTGAGTGGTAGAATTTTGCATTTTGGAATGGGTTGCGTTGGGGGACCAGGCCTCCTGTGTGACTGGGACCCAATGGGTCCCACTTAGTCTAGTTTCAGATATAAGGCACAACATCCTACATTCTGGCACCCCCTCATTAAGAAGTCTCAGTCTAGAAGTAGGAGTTCCAGCTTCCGAACTGGCAACTGAACATCTCGATCCAGAGGTAAGTGTGCAACAGCAAAGCCACAATGACATTACATTTGCCTTTAATCTCTAGTGATTTCCTTTCCCCAACCATCCTCATTTATAACTAATACCTCACTGCAAAAAAAGATATACAATTCTTTGAGAATATACTGTCTTTCCAAAGTTATCTGTGGATAGAAAAGAATAAAGGATGTGCTCGACATCTCCTTGATGCAATATCCCATCAAATCCATAAGTTCCACGAGTGCTCAAAGTGGAGGAGCATTACGGATCGCATGACACTTTTTATACTTCCTGCAGATATTGGCATTTCTCTCATGGGACCTATTAAAACCCGAGTGCTTGGTCTTCAATTACTGCAACAGTTTCTGGGATAGTAAGTACATTGAAGAAGAACAGATTGCTTAGACTGGGACCATCTTCCCTATGGTTTAGGAAAATGAGATGTGACCTTATTGAAAGAATTCATAGAGGGCTTGACAATGTAGATTTAAAGATCCCTAGTCTCTGAATAGGGGGCACAGCTTAGAATGAGGGCACGGCCATGTCAGATTGAGAAGAGAGTTTACCTCACCGGAATGGTGAACCATTGGTGTTCTCTACACTGAAGGGCTGAGGAAGCTCAGTTGTGCGTTCTCTCAGGCCAGACACAGATCAATAGATTTTTTGACAAGGGGCTGAGGTAAAAGATCAGCCATGAACGATGAATAGTTGAGGGGATGTAATGAAACCTAAAGGACTGCCAGATGCCCATTGATTATTTTCTTGTCCTTGTATTTGTCGACAATTTAACCTCTCAAGTCGTTGTAGGAAGTGCACAATAAGCACAAGATAATACTCTTGAAAAAAAATCATTTAATTCAGGTATGATTGGCAGATGGTTGGACAAAGGCCAGAGATGAAAATTCAAAAAGTGTGAGGTCTGAAATGTGAAACCAGAGGAAGGAATATGGGTGGAAAGGGGAGAAGTGGTGCATATGCAGGTGTGATGGGAAAAGAGGGGTTGCTTACCAAAAATTACAGAATCAAATGTTCGTACTGTTAAGTTGTAAGCTATCCAAGCGGAATATGGTGTGCTGTTCCTCCAGTTTGTGTTTGGCCTTAATCTGGCAATGGCAGAGACCCAGGCCAGAAAGGTCAGTATGGGAATGGGAAGAGGATAGAGTGGTTAGAATGGTTAGAAACCGGGAGATCCGATACGTTAAGCAGAACGTTTGCCTGGTCTCGCCGAATTGAGGAGGCCACATAAGGATCAGCAAATGAGTCAAGACCCTTTCTCTGAGTCCAGCACCTGCAGTTTTTGGTCTCCAAAGTTTAATGGGGTATGGACCAAATGCAGGCAAATCATGGGCCGCGGAACCGGTGGGGTGGGGGGGGGGTGCAGCTCCCTCACTTTTTTGGCTAGACACGTTTCAATGTCTCCGGCTTTGGACGAGGTGCTGCTGTGCTCTGAGCAACCTTGTCGTGGGTTTTGGAGAGGCGGGGCGGAGGGAGGGATAGAAGCAGAAGCAGCAGTGGGGGCAGATGTGGACGGGGAGCCGGGGCTGGCGAGTGTTTGCGGGGCTGGCGAGCCGCTCGCTGCAGCTCCGGCTATGGAGCAGCCTCAGTGCAAGAGTCCCGGGCCTCGGGTCGAAGGCAAGGAGGAAACGTTGCGACGATGCCCTGAGAGTCTCTGTGCCGAATTCGCCCTGGTGACCGGCATGGACCAGGTTGCAGCTCGGTGTATCCTGGAGGACAACCAGTGGCTTCTGGAAGTAGGTACCAAGCACTGGGTAGAAGTGGTGGAAGATAGTGGCCTTCAAATGGGGGTGGTTGGAGAAAGCATCCTGCTTGCCTAGATTTTCACTCTTACTGTAACTGCAGGAAAAATGTTCCTAATGTTGGGGGAGTCCAGAACCAGGGATCACAGTTTAAGAATAAGCGGAAGGCCACTTGGGGCTGAGATGAGGACAAACTTTCTTCACCCAGAGAGTTGTGAATCTGTGGAATTCTCTGCCACAGAAGGCAGTGTAGGCCAATTCACTGGATGTTTTCAAGAGAGAGTTACATTTAGCTCTTTGGGCTAGCAAAATCAAGGGATATGTGGGAAAAACAGGAAAGAGGTACTGATTTTAGATGAACAGCCATGATCATATTGAATGGCAGTGCTGGCTCGAAGGGCTGAATGGCCTATTCCTGCACCTATTTTCTATGTTTCTATGCTTGAGTATATGGCAATAAAACTTGACCACTTGATTTTGAAGCATTAATGCATGGTGGAGGTATAATGTAGTCATAGTGATACAGTGTGAAAACGGGCTCTTTGGCCCAACTTGCCCACACCCGCCAACATGTCCCAGCTACACGACCTGCTTTTGGTCCATATCCCTCCAGACTTGGCCTATCCATGTATCACTGTTTCCTAAATGTTGGGATAGTCACTGCCTCAACTACCTCCTCTGGCAGCTTTTTCCATACACCCACCACCCTTTGTGTGCAAAAAGTTACCCCTCAGATTCCGATGAAATCTTTTACCCTTCACCTTAAATCTGTCCTCTGGTCCTCGATTCACCTGCTCTGGACAAGGGACTTAGTGCATTGAAATGTAAATTTCTAATGCATTTTATATTTCTCGAAAGTTTTACTTTAAAAAAAGTAAGGTTTCCACAAACATAAACCCCCTTTATTAATGTCATGGTTTGATGATTCTAAATCAAAATGAAATATACGTCAAAAGGAGAACGCATACTTTCAAAATACTCTGATTTTTTTCCCCCGAGCAAAACATAATTCGTATGACTTTTCAAAATCAGGAAATGTTATGATTATTTATTTTCCCTTTTCCCAACTTTTCCAAACAAAAAAAAAGCACTGAAATTAGAACACATTTAAACGTATTTTTGTCAAATTTTCTGTACCGTGGAAGGCACTGGCATCGATCCGGGGCGGGGGGGGGGGGGGGGGATATATCCCCCCACTTTTTGAGGTGGGGGATGGCCTGTATTATTATCCCCCAGTTTATGGAGGTCAAGCAATAACAAAATTAATATCACCGGCTCATTAATATCACCTGCACATCTCTCATGAAAGCCCGACATCTTAAAAATACTTCAAATAAAAAACATTGAAATCATACTTCTAGAATGCAGTAAACATGAATTCAATACATCAAATTTCAAAAGGTCCCCACCCTCCCCCCACTCGGTTGCTCCACTCCCTCGCCATGTAGCCCCAAGGCCAGTGATCGTTCAGCCCCCCCACTTTCAAAAACGCTCCGGCCCCTGCAAATGGGACACGAAAGGCATCTTGGACAGAGTTGCGTCAAAGGGCCTGTTTCCATGCTGTACAACTCTATTACATCAGGAACATTCACAAATTAGTGAAACATAATGATTAGTTTTCTATAAAACTATATCCTCTTTTAACATCCATCGTCAAGCATTTTTCGCTTTGCATTTATTCACTGGACATTGCTTTCCCTCCACTTTTGTAAGGAACTTTTGCTTTGTATTTTTTAAACTATCCTCGTAATTTCATTGCACCTTAAACTAAAACAATGATTTTCAAACCTGCTGCACAAGGGAAACTATCAATATGATATACTTCAGTGGACCCGTCTTAATTTCTGATAACTGGCAGTAAGCAACCTGAAGAAAGCCAATTAAAAGAAGGATCCAACAACAGATTAAAATATAACAAACTCAAGACATTTGAAAACCTATAGATTAAAAAATAGAGAGTATACTTCCCAAATAAAATAATCACTACATGCATTCAGATTTTTATTTACAATTCAAAAAGTGATGATAAAATGTTCTTTAAGGCCAATAAAATCTATTTTTTCTTGCTGGAGTTTTCTGGCGGTAACCAACTTCCAGGTTGGAAAGTATTTGCAGTACTACTAGGTCCTGAAGATTGTTTATCCTTTTCAAAGTAATTTGCAGAGGCATGCCCTTTAATTTGAGTTTGAACTGGTCGTGTCACAAGGCCTTCTTCATATTCTTTCTCTTTCCTTATCTCTTCATCTTGCTGAAGTTCACAGACCCGCAATTTAATCATTTGTCGATATTCTTCATTCTGCAAAATTTCCTTTTGAAAATACAAAAAAACACAAATATTCTATTTAGATGAACCTGTAAGAAATTCAGTTTTACATTGAACTTATTTTACTAACAATTTAAAAATCCTAAAGGAAATATCTGAAACAATATAACTGAATCAGCTACTAGATCTCAAAATTTTCCAGCATAGGGTTTCCTCTCTTTGAGGCTCAAGTTTTCATTCACTATTCGCATGCCATTTCCAATGCAATAGAACAATGCCATTACGTTACTTTCTAGATAATCTTCCAAAGAGCAAATCACTCTACCAATCTGCCCCCATTGTAAAGCACTGGCCACTGCTAATCAGGTCAGCAACAGACCCTGGAACGCCGGGACCACTTTCCGTACCTTTGGACCTACATTTCATGAATGATGAAATCCACCACTTCCTCGGCATTATTTTCAGCAGACTGCGGAAAAGTGTAATCAAAGACCAAGACGTCAAACCTGGCACCAAACCCTTTGCCTTTAGAACGGCAGTGACCCCGGTTTCACGTATGGTTCAGACGTCTGATAACTTAGTTGGCGCCTCAATGCACTGGAGAAGCACCACTGATGCTGTCTAGGCCTGGAAGTGCTCAATTCCAGGCCTATATTCTCTGTGTACAGATTCTGATCAACCAGTTCCAGTGGTTGGACCACATCATCCACTGGTATTAGTAATGGTGATTGCTGCAAAAACCTATCTGGTTGTCAAAGAAGACTTTTAGATCAAGGTATTAAAAGCTGATCTTACCCGATGAAGCCCATTCAATCCCAAGAAAGAATGAATGCAAACAGAGGGGTCAGTCGTCAGCAGAAAAGTGGGAATTGAAATTTAGTCTGCAGAAGTGTGCATGGGAGTGTTTTGTGGAAGGATATCCAAGGCCAGGGAATATAGAACTACTGGGAAGAGTAGAAGACGAAAGGTGGGAGTTTGCCTCCGCAGTAGCAGCTATGATGGGTAAGAATGCATTTCCTTTATTGGCCAAGGCAAGGCCCAAAATCTCATGGAAAGTGGGGAGGAAATTGTGTTATAATGTATGAAATACTAGATAGGCCACAGCTGCTTCCAGTACTGCTTGGTTGTGAGGGCTCGAGAATGTTTGTTATCATAAACCATTGACTAAAAATTGAAGCAACTATCTGCAGCCAGAAATGTTCTGTGAAAAGTACTGTGAAGATGAAAGGTAGGGAGTGCAAGGGTCAGCAACTTTAGATGAATAGAAATGTTGTCAGTTTACAAAAAAGGAAGCAAGCGTAAGATATAGGAAGCAGAAATCTGACAAGGTTCCTAAAGAATATAAAGGAAGTAGGAAAAAAACTTAAACCAAGAAATTAAAAGGGGCAAAATGGGCCATGAAATATCCTTGGCAAGTAGGATCATGGCATTTAAACATATATTAAAATAAGATAGGTGGAGAAATGGTAGATCCACTTGGAGCCAGAGGAATGTGGAAGTTGGCAAGGTCCAATATAAGTACTTTACATCTGTATTTACTGAGGAGAAGGAAATGGATGATGGCGAGATCAGGGAGACTTAAAAAAAAACATGCATATAATTGAAACTAGTTAAAAATGTTAAAATAGAGCAAAAAGCTTAAACATTCATCCTCCCATTTCATACATTGTTAACCCTGGCAAGCATATAAAATAAGGGATGCTGGAATCTAGAGCAACATGCAAGTGTTGTTTCATATGAAAGACATTTGAAATAAATTGACACCACAGCACATCTGAGAATCTCTATACTATTAAAAGTCTCATCTTGGATGTATGTATACGTGTGTGTCTTGTCTGTGTCTTTCTACTTTCATCAAACGCCACTCGCTTACGCAGACATTTTCATACATTATTAATCACATTAACCCTGTCGACAAAATAAACTGCTTCACATTACATGCTATATTTCAAAAGTTACAGTGTTTTAAAAATATCGAAAACAAACTTTTAAAATAGCAAACCGAGTGACGTCACAAAGGGGTAGTGGGCAGCCACCAGCTTCCAGTGACGTCAAGGGGAGGGCTGCATTTAAATTAACTTTCCACATTTTCCGACCAAGCCTTCAACTATCACCACCACGGTTGAAGTTTTTCATGGCCTTCACGGAGGGATAGAGACAGCAGCAGTGAAGGAGACATCGAGACCTCAGCAGTGAGGACTCGCGACGATTGGGTGAGGCATCGTGAAGGTGAGTCGTCGCGGCGGAGGTGAGGCCTCACGGAGATGGAGCAGCGGTGGCAGTAGGGGAAAGTAGCGGTGAAGGAGGGATTGGGGGAGTGGAGGAGAGGGGAAAGATCCTGGGGCGGTCAAGAGGGAGAGTGGGGGGATTGAGGAAGAGGAGGGGGTAGGGAGGGTTGCCATGTCAACACTCCCTCTCTCGCCCCCTCACTCTCTACCCTCCCTCCTCCTCTACCCCCTCCCTATCTACCCTCACTCCCACTCTCTCTACACCCCTCCCTCTCTACCCCCCACCCTCTCTACCCCCCCCTTCCTCTCTACCCCATCCCTCTCTACCCCCCTCCCCCTCTACCCCCCTCCCTCGCCCTCTCTCCTCTACCCTCCCCTCACTCTACCTCACTCCCTCTACTCCCCTCCCTCTCCACTCCCCTCCCTCTCTACCGCTCTCTGAGGGATGAGGAGAAATGAGCCGTGCCTGCGCAGTTAAGGGCTAAGCGTGAGTGGTGCAATATTGCGTTGGGGGAACGGGTGAGTGGTGGAATATTGCGTTGGTGGGAACCGGTTGTGTAGGGGGAACGGGTGAGTGGTGGAATATTGCGTTGGGGGAGCAGATCCAACGGGTCTGCACTTGGTCTAGTAGTTTTTTTAAACTGATGGATTCCAAACTTGCCAGCAGAAAAAAATATATAAAAATCATGTTTTTGGTTGGACAATGACTTTCGGGGATAGGTTTAGGGGAAAGAGTTATAGTTTTAAATGGAACCCGTGTAAGAACTTATTGACCCAGATGTGGTTAAAATTTGGAACACACTGTTTGAATTAATCATGAAAACAGAGACTCTCTGAACATTGAAGAAGTATCTAGACAAGCATTGCCAACATGTAGGTGGCTATGGACCAAGTGGTAATCAAATGGGAAATCAGGAGTCTAAACTATCTGCTGCCCCAATTCCCAGGTAAGTGATTGGATTTCAGAAGCAGTAAGGCAGGGGAGTTCGACATCGTGGTTTAAATAAGAAGAGTGCAGCCTCAAGGACATTCAAAAAATCAATTATTTAAAATCTGATACTAAGAATTATTTTTGGATACAAAAGAAAACAAGTTATGATTTTTGGAACAAATGAACATTTTTTTTACACAGATAAAATTTCCATCAAGATATTTGATGAGGAGGTATAAAAAGTGAAGCTTTTCATTTTTTAATATCATAGTTTGATTTCAAATATTAAAATGTCTGCTTTGTTTCACACTTACATAAGTTCTTTGTTAGGAGGAAGAAAGGATTTAAAATGCTAAAAGATAATACATCAGTAGATGGCCTCTGATCATTGTCTCCATGCATACAATTGGTGGAGATTGTGTTTTTCTGAATTTTCTAGCTTCTGTCTTTACATATATACAGATACAGTGAGAGACAAGCTCTTTGGCCCACTGAGTCTGCGGCAGCCAGCGATCACCCTATACGAACACTATCCTACATACTAAGAACAATTGATAATTTTAACCAAAGCCAATTAATCTACAAATCGGAGCACCCAGAGAAAACCCACACAGCCACAGGCGGAATGTACAAACATCATATAGACAGTCCCCATAGATAGGATCGAACCCGGGTCTGTGGCACTGTAAGGCAGCAACTCTACTTCTGCACTACACTGTCTATAGTCACTGCTCTCCTCTTAAAAGTGCCCCTTTAACTTATTGCCCCTAAAATATATGTACTTGGCTCATTTTATAAATAGCTGCATTTTATGGGAATTGGGGCATAAATGGTGCCAAAATCTGGCAACTGTTGCATATGGACTCAGTGGGCTGTCTCTATGCATTATGTGCTTAACCTGTATTGTCTTTAAGTACGGCAACAATCTTCTTGATCTGTATGCAAAAAAAAGAATCTCACTGTACCTTGGTGCACTAATTATAATGGAACCATTAAAATGTTACAACTGTTAAACCACAAAATGGTACATGTTCGATTGCTTTAATTGCTTGTGATTCTTGGATTTTTGGAGCTAAAAATAACCTATATTACTGACATATAGTTATTCTTATCGCACGATCCGTTTTGGGAGATCACTTGATCTGTTTTGTCATTCTTTGCAGATTCGGCATCATATGAAAACCTTTCATAGACTCTGAATATCTGCCAAACTAATAATGAAGTATATTGGCCAAAGTCTATGCACAATTGTGGTCAATGGCTTATTTTCTGTCAGAGTCAAAATGATGTCGCCAAGACAACATAGTCCAATTGTATACATTACAATTTCTGTTATTCAGTGTTCATCCTCATGTATCTTTGGTGAGCATTGTCATAACAAGGGGATTCTGGATATTTTTACCACAGGGAGAGGATAGGGTATATGATATACTGGTTACTTCCGAACCAATAATCTCACCGCAAATAAGCTGATGGTAAAGCTGTAAGAAAATACTGTCATATTCAGTTGGAGTTTCACAGTATCCTGACTTGTCGTCTTTCATTTCTTGGCAAAATCCTGGTATTTGCTACATAACAAGGACTACAAATGTCCAAGAAACCCCATTATGATCTTCTCATGGGCAATAAAGGATGTGTAATAAATGCCAATGAACAGGGAATGGTCATGTTCAGAGAATAAGTTTTTTTAATAAGTAATTGTTAATTTGATAAGTTGACAATTAACAGATGTAATAAAAAATGAATTGGCAGATTCTGTGAAGCAATCATTGCAGGCATTTTTGTAAAGCTTTGAAGAACAACTCCATTACCAGATAAGATATTATAACTTGCTATTAGATTCCGACAATATTGTACATGTCTTCAAGCAAAATATATAATTACTTCTTTCATTAACTGAATCCTATTTAATATTTTGTGATACAGAGGCTATTTTACTTGCTCTTAATTTCTGGATTTGTGATCAAACTCTCTGAGATTTGTCAAATTCATTTTAATTCATTTGCCTGAACACAACTGCATTTTTTCCAACCCATTTAGACTCTATTGTCACATTTTAACGATATCAATAAATTGCTTCGGTTTTTTCACGAATATATATATGTTTAAGAGAGAAATAGTTTGTGCACAATTTTACGCAAATTATGTATTTTTTTTCCCCAAACAGGGACATTTAGTCAAAATATGTGAATATTTACACGATATTAAATTAAAATGTAGTGTTAATTAAATTTCAACATGCAATTAATTGATAGGTTTAAATACAAACTATTCTGATGGAAACATAGAAAATAGGTGCAGGTGTAGGTCATTCAGCCCTTCGAGCCTGCACTGCCATTCAATATGATCATGGCTGATCATCCAACTCAGTATCCTGTACCTGCCTTCTCTCCATACCCCCTGATCCCTTTAGCTACAAGGGCCACATCTAACTCCCACTTAAATATAGCCAGTGAACTGGCCTCAACTACTTTCTGTGGCAGAGAATTCCACAGATTCACCACTCTTTGTGTGAAAAGAAATTTCTCATCTCAGTCCTAAAAGACCCCTTATCCTTAAACTGTGACCCCTTGTTCTGGACTTCCCCAACATCGGGAACAATCTTCCTGCATCTAGCCTGTCCAACCCCTTAAGAATTTTGTACGTTTTTATAAGATCCCCCCCTCAATCTTCTAAATTCTAGCGCGTACAAGCCATGTCTATCCAGTCTTTCTTCATATGAAAGTCCTGCCATCCCAGGAATCAGTCTGGTGAACCTTCTCTGTACTCCCTCTATGGCAAGAATGTCTCTCCTCAGATTAGGAGACCAAAACTGTACGCAATATTCCAGGTGTGGTCTCACCAAGGCCCTGTACAACTGCAGTAGAACCTCCCTGCCCCTATACTCAAATCCTTTTGCTATGAATGCTAACATACCAATCGCTTTCTTCACTGCCTGCTGCACCTGCATGCCTACTTTCAATGACTGGTGTACCATGACACCAAGGTCTCGTTGCATCTCCCCTTTTCCTAATCGGCCACCATTCAGATGATTAGTCTACTTTCCTGTTTTTGCCACCAAAGTGGATAACCTCACATTTACCCACATTATACTGCATCTGCCATGCATTTGCCCACTTACCCAATCTATCCAAGTCACCTTGCAGCCTCCTAGCATCCTCCGCACAGCTAACACTGCCCCCCCAGCTTCGTGTCATTCGCAAACTTGGAGATGTTGCATTCAATTCCCTCGTCCAAATCATTAATATATATTGTAAATAGCTGGGGTCCCAGCACTGAGCCTTGCGGTACCCCACTAGTGACTGCCTGCCATTCTGAAAAGGACCCGTTTACTCCTACTCTTTGCTTCCTGTCTGCCAGCCAGTTCTCTATCCACATCAATACCGAACCCCCAATACCGTGTGCTTCAAGTTTGTATACTAATCTCTTATGTGGAACCTTGTCGAAAGCCTTCTGAAAGTCCAGATATAACACATCCACTGGTTCTCCCTTATCCACTCTATTAGTTACATTCTCGAAAAATTCTATAAGATTCGTCAGACATGGTTTACCTTTCATAAATCCATGCTGACTTTGTCCAATGATTTCACCACTTTCCAAATGTGCTGCTATCCCATCCTTAATAACTGATTCTAGCATTTTCCCCACTATCGATGTTAGACTAACTGGTCTGTAATTCCCCGTTTTCTCTCTCCCTCCCTTTTTAAAAAGTGGGGTTACATTAGCTACTCTCCAATCCTCAGGAACTACTCCAGAATCTAACGAGTTTTGAAAAATAATCACTAATGCATCCACTATTTCTGGGGCTACTTCCTTAAGCACTCTGGGAGGCAGCCTATCTGGCCCATGGGATTTATCGGCCTTTAATCCATTCAATTTACCTAACACCACTTCCCGACTAGCCTGGATTTCACTCAGTTCCTCCATCTCATTTGACCCCCGGTCCCCTGCTATTTCCAGCAGATTATTTATGTCTTCCTTAGTGAATTCTCATTGCTATTCTGAAGATTGGATTTTTCTTCATTATTCTGATGAAAATTTCTGTGCATAAGAGGAACCAGCAAACTATAGTGTATCAAACTATATTTAATTTTAAATTCAGGAGGCAATTCTTGAGTGATATGATGCTGATCTTGCAGTTGTACATTGTTAGGTAATTTATTTAAAACTTTGTAAATACTTTCAATAAGAAGATCTTGATACCTACCTCTGTAGTGGGTGGCTCTTTTCTGGTTCCTCGTATCCAAGCTATTAAAAAGGCAAGAAAATTATTATTTACTAAAAATCAATACCATCACATTTTCTCATGTACCAAGAAAGGAAAGGATTATTACCTGTAAGCTAACCCACCACAAGATAAAGAACTAGATTTCCTGATGATGAATTAAATTTCTGAAATAGTCATTTGTATTTTAACTCTGGACATATTACTGAGTTGGTGATTAAACAATGGGATAACGTTAGTTGAAATGCAATTGTTTAAAAACTTGCACAAGTCAAAGAGCTCATATAATTAAACAAAAATTGCAACTACTGGAAATTTGAAAGAAAAGCAGAAAATTGTGCATAAAGTCAACAAATAACGTGGAGAGAGAGAGAAATGTTAATATTTCAGGGCAATGAGATTTCAGGAAAAACTGTGATAGTGCAATGCTTTAAACTGCATGGACCTTTGGAAGAAAGCTGTCATCTGTTCTGCAGCTGCATTGATGCATGCACAACTGCACAACATCTGCAGTTCCTTCCCACAAACAATGTTTTGTACAACAGCAGCATGACACCCTGACTCTTGCACTCAATGCCTTGGCCTATGAGGGCTAGCATTCCATATGCTGTCTTCACAACCGTTTCTACCTGTGTTATCACTTTCAAAATAATTATACACTTGTACCCCTAGGCTTCTCTGTTCAACGGCATTCCTCAGGGCTCCAATTGCAACTTCCCCAAATAGGACTTCAACTTGTGGACCAATCTTTTTTTTTTCCTTAACTAATAGAATTATGGTCACTGGTCCCAAAATGCACCCCCAGTGACACGTCAACTACATGTCCAGCCTCGTTTCTTAAGAGGTCAAATGTAGCCCCTTCTCTAGTAGGGCTCTTTACATATTGCTTCAGAAAATGTTCTAGGTAAGAATGAACAAATTCTGCCACAATTAATTCCTGAGCACTGAGGCTGTCCCTTTCAATATTAGGAAAGTTAAAATCACTTGCTGTTACATTCAATTATTCCTATACCTACCTGTCGTTTGCCTATGTCCATAATTTTCACATTACAAAATAAATTATGATGTCAAGTGCAGGATCCACAATGAGGTAGATTGCGGGGGGGGGGGGGTCAGGAATACATCCCTTAGTTTGCGAGAGGTCCATGATAATAGTTCACTGCACTTTGAATGGTGCACTTCACATCCATTTGACCAGGCAAGAGATTTTATTCAACATTTAACACATAATATTATGGAAATAGAGTATTGAATCTACAATTTTCAAAGGCAAAAGCGTGACCAATGAGCCGTGCTGATATTTAAAATATCCCCAGGGATAATGGAACAAATGCCATATCCTCAAATGAAAGCACACCACATCCTATTAAAAAAATATAAACTTCGAATTTATGGGCCAGTTCAGTTGTCATCAGTAGCTAAAATATCGTTTATAAGAGACTGTTGCTGCTTATTCAAAATAAAGCCAGCCATAAAATTGCTTTACACTTAGGTATCCAGTTGTAACTAAATCATTTGCCAAATAAAACAATAGAATTAACAATGTGTGATTCTAGCTTATGTCATTCTTGATATTGAATGGACATGGCCACTTATAACAGAGAAAGTTTGCTTTTGGCACCAAGCTGTGTGCTTGGAGTTTGAATTCTATTAATCTCACCATGTAATCAATGAATGCATTATCAATTAAGTAGAAAAGCTGAATCAGATATTTAGTTTGAAGAATTTTTCACCAGTTGCAAATTTGTTACAATATTTTCTCATTGCGATTCACTGTACTGCAAGGGAACAGCTCTTACCTGGGCCACAGATTACATCTGCACTATGGAAAACTAAAAAGACTGACTCTGACTTAACTGATGTACAAAAGCAGAGTTGACAAAATCATTAGAAGTATTTCTTCAGCAATTACAATAAAAATACTGGAAATGAAAATGTTTAAATACTTAAAACACCCCTTGCTCCATTAAAAAATTGCTGTAGTTTAAAAGTTGTAATATTTTTTACAATGATTCACTTGAAAGGAGCCATAACACTAACGGAAATTTTATGTTTCTAGGTGGCCTTTAGCTAAACGTCATCCATTTGGCAGGTATTCTGTGGATTGTATAATCTTGTGTTTTTATTTTATGTTTCATTCGGCAAAGACACCCAGCAACCAGTTTAAAATCATATGCAGAATAGATAGGGTGAATGCAGACTTTTACCCAGGGTAGGAGAATCAAGAACCAGATGACATAAGTTTAAGGTGAGAGGGACATAATATAATAGGAACCTGATACACAACCTGGGGGTATATGGAATAAGCTGCCAGTGGAGGTAGCTGAGGGAGGTACTGTAATCAGCATTTAATAGACAGTCAGGCAGGTACATGGATTGGAAGAGTTTAGAAGGATACTAGACCAGGTGCGGACCAGTTGGGCCCGTCCCCAAGGCACTGTTCCACCACTCACCCACAGCCCCCAACTGCGCAGGAGCGGTTGAGGGGTTCCCGTTGAGACGCCAGAGATCCCTGTTGTGACGCGAGTCACGGAAATCCTCCCCCAACTGTGCCTTGCCATCCCTCTTCCTATCCATATCCTCCTTTATTCCCCCTCATCCCCCAGCACTCCCTCCACCTTCTCATCACCCTCCCACTTCTCTCCTCCTCCCGTCCCCCCCTCCCTCTCTCTCCTTTCCCCTACCCTCAGTCACTCCCTCCCTCCCTCCCTTCCTCTCCCCTCCCTCAGTCACCTATCCCTCCCTCCCTCCCCTCACCTCCCTCCCCCCCACTCCCTTCACCTCCCTCCACTCCCTCCTCTCCCTCTCCCCCATCCTCCTTACCCCCCCTCCCACCTCCCCATCTATTCTCCACCCTCCCCCACTCCTCCTCTCCCTTAATCCCCCCCCCCCCCTCACCTCCCCCAGGATCTATCCACCATGGCACCTTTCCCCCACTGCCCTCCTCTCCCTCTATTCCCCGACCCTCCCTCCTCACCTCCTGCCCTACCTTTCCCCCCCCGCTCCTCTTCCCACCCAACCCCTTCCTCCTCTCCCTTAATCCCCCCGGGACGGGGACTACCTCCCTCAAGTCAAGTCACACATCCCCAGGAGATCTCGATGTAAAGAAAGTGGCCATGGCCCCGGACTTCCTCCAGCAAGTTAGCAATGAAGTTGTACCTGAGGCGGGGGCTGTCGGGGAGGGCGAACGTCCTGGAGCCGGGAGAGGGAGAGGCGGAGGCTGCGGCCTACCTTGCCCTGGGTGCCGCTCCTCTTCCTCCCCGCGCTCTTCCTCCTTGCGGGCCCGGTGCCACTCCTCGGGCGGGGACCTCCTGTACCCCCCTCCTCTCTCCTCTCCCTCTATCTCCCTGCTCCCCCACTCCCCCCTCCTGCCACTCTATCCTCCCTCCTCTCACACTCTACCTCCTCACCTCTCCCACCTTCCCCTCCTTCACCCTTCCATACCCCCCCCCCTCTACCCCCACTCCTCACCTCCCCCCTATCCCACCCCCCCCCAATGAAACTCACGATTAAAAATAAAAAAAACTACACAAAATATATGCGGTGATAATTTGCTTTCATTCTTATTTTGCGATTTATCATTAAAATTTTACTAGCTAAAAATAATACTTCCCTTCTGGACCTCCCTTAAGTCTCAAGCGGTCACCTATTGCTCTCTCATGAGAGAGCCAATTTTACAAAACTCCTACATTTCCAACCTTTTAGCATTTCCAAAAAATCACTATGCGTCTATAACTTCTCTGCCCTTCCTACAATAATGCAATGGTTCCCAAAGCAGAGTATGATTATTTGACTAGAGCCATAAGAATTTTCACATTCAATTTCAGCCTGTAATTTTATATCAAATGTAAAGAACAGTTATTTCTTTATTGCTATTCTTTTACATTTGCACCATCAGTGTATCTATTCACCAGGTTCCTTTCAAGAAAGGAATATATATGAATTAGGTTGCATAATAGAACATTTTGCAACGAATGGACATTTAAGATAAAAGTATTTTTACTATTATGGAAATATAGAAAGCAAAATAATGGATTTCACCTTGTCCTCTTTTGGCTTTCACTTCTAAGTACAACTTTTCAGTGACTCCAGATTTTGTCCTCTTAAGCATTCAAGGCCTTTAACTGTCCACAAAACATTGTGCAAATGTGGATTGAAGGCAATGTAATGAGAAGCAGAATGAAGGAAGCACAATGGGGCATGGTATCGTCATGGAAGCCAGGACTTTGCATTAATGATGCGAAAGTCAGTTGTGCTGTCACAGTTGACCCTGAGCCTACAACACACAGATACGGAAGTTCTGCTACCAATAGGGAGCAGTGGGCAGGTGCTATAGACCTGCATGGGAAGGTAGACGCTCCCGCCCCCATGAGTCTCGGGCAGATGGGGCTCGTCAGCCTGGGAAGGCGGTCCATCTAGGAGAGGGAAAACTTTGATTTAAAATCTCCACTGCCTTGTGGCCATATCCAGTCATAGAAAAGACTCCTGGAGTAAACCTAAGGTAGTTTGTCGTTGTCTACAACCTCGCTCTGGTAGCTCCTGCGATGGCGCTGGTGCCAAACTATAACGGCCCTGCTGTTCCTTTGGATCGATCAGCGACGTGGAGAGGGGCGACGTGCTGCATGGGCAACAGCCTGTCCTCCATATGACATCACCCAGGCTTGCATCCGACCACACATCACCTGCAAACTAGGATGCATCACCCATGGTCAGTCATGACCGAGGGGGAGCCTACTAACTACCAATAGACATCCTGATAATTACAGAACTGGTGTTTAAAGTATTAAAATGATTATGGAACAGTGCCAGCAGGAATTTGAAAACAAATTAAAGAAACAAGTACGTATGGAAAAGGGGTTGACTTATAGCCATGCAATTCGCTTTAAAATGTCCCAACATCTATACTCAATACCCCGACAGATGAAGGTCAATGTTCCATGAAGCCAATTCTCTATCCAGTTAGCCAGCTCTCCATGGATCCCATGTGATCTAACATTACAGAGCAGCCCACAATGCGGAATTTATCAAAGGCCTTGCTGAACTCCATATGGACAAGGTCTATGTCTTTGCCCTTGTAGACATTTTGGTTACTTGTTCAAAAAACTCAGATTCATAAGATGATCTCCCATGTATGAAACCATGCTGACTATCCCAAATCAGACTTTGTCTATCCAAATGCATATAAATCTTATCCCTCAGAATCCTATCCAGTAACTTGCCTATCACAGATATTAGGCTCACTGGTCTATGATTCCCAGGCTTTTCCTTGCAACCCTCCTTGAATAGATGCACAATACTAGCCACCCTCCATGAACCAGGGTCCTCAGGGAGGTGGCTCTAGAAATAGAGGATGCATTGGTGATCGTTTTCCAATATTCAATAGATTCAGGATCAGCTCCTGTGGATTGGAGGATAGCTAATGTTATCCCATTTTTCAAGAAAGGAGCGAGAGAGAGAAAACGGGGAATTACAGACCAGTTAGCCTGACTTCGGTGGTGGGAAAGATGCTGGAGTCAATTATTAAAGAGGTAATAATGGGGCATTTGGATAGCAGTAAAAGGATTAGTCCAAGTCAACATGGATTTATGAAAGGAAAATCATACTTGACTAATCTTCTGGATTTTTTTGAGGATGTGACAAGTAAAATGGATGAAGGGTTGCCAGTGGATGTAGTGTACCTAGACTTTCTGAAAGCCTTTGATAAGGTCCCGCACAGGAGACTGGTGACTAAAATTAGAGCACATGGTAATGGGGGCATTGGATAGACAATTGGTTGGCAGACAGGAAGCAAAGAGTAGGAGTGAACGGGTCCTTTTCAGAATGGCAGGCAATGGCGAGTGGAGTGCCGCAAGGCTCGGTGTTGGGGCCGCAACTGTTTACATATATTAATGATTTGGAAGAGGGAATTAGGAACAACACTAGCAAGTTTGCGGATGACACAAAGCTGGGTGGCAGTGTGAACTGTGAAGAGGATGTTAGGAGGTTGCAGGGTGACCTGGACATGTTGAGTGAGTGGGCAGATGCATGGCTGATGCAGTATCTATATTACTAAAAGTCTGATCTTGACCAAATCCTGTTGTTCTGTATATTGATTTTAGAAAAAACACTGTCACTTACGGGCGTGATTTTTGGCCATCTTATTCAGAGTCCCACTCCGCTGTGCAGGACAAGAGGATTTTTCCACATCGATGAAAAATAAAAGTTATTAGTGTTTAAAAAATGTTGAGATTCTCTCTCCTGAAGGCCATGCCCCTTCTGGAGGGACTATAAAACCCAGAAGTGTTGAGTGCCTCAGTCAGTCTCTAAAAGATGGGGGAGTGAGAGGATCACGTCTCTCAGTCTGAGCTGTGAATAACACTGAACACATGTCTACTAAACTGTGATTGTGGTTTAATTGACCTTCAGTACCCTTAATGTGGTTTGAAAATGAAAATGTGGTTGGTTTGAAGTGAAGCACAGCAAATGGCTGTTGGTGGTGGTTGGTTTGAAGTGAAGCACTGCAAATGGCTGTTGGTGGTGGTTGGTTTGAAGTGAAGCACTGAAAATGCACTTGAATTCGGTGGCCTTGCACCCTGCTTGATGTGGTAGGAAACTGCACCTGAATTTGGTGGCCTTGCACCCTGCTTGATGTGGTAAGAAATTATACTTGAATTTGGTGGCCTTGCACCCTGCTTGAAATGGTAGGAAACTGCATTTGGATTTGGTGGCCTTGTATCCTGCTTGAATTGGAATTTCAAGGAATAGCCTTGAGTCAACTGCCAGCCCACCAACCGTGAGTGAGCTGCCAGCACATCAGGCTTGAGTGACTGAGCAGCCACCCTAAGAATCCATTTGGCCCACAATGTCCATACTAGCCCTCTGGAAACCAGTCCCTTCAGTCCACAATACCTATACTAGCGCTCCAGAAACCCCACCCCCGCCCCACTGGCCACCAATATTGGATTTGGTGGAGAGGTGGAATATTGCATTGGGGGACCAGCCCTCCCGTGTGAACATAGGACCCAACGGGTCCCACTTAGTCTAGTAATATAAATAAATGTGAGGTTATCCACTTTGGCGGCAAAAACAAGGAGGCAGATTATTATCTCAATGGGGTTAGGTTAGGTAAGGGGGCGGTGCAGCGAGACCTGGGCATCCTTGTACATCAGTCACTGAAAGTTGGCGTGCAGGTACAGCAGGCAGTGAAGAAAGCTAATATAATGTTGGCCTTCATAAGAAGAGTATTTCAGTATAAGAGTAAAGAGGTTCTTCTGCAGTTGTATAGGGCTCTGGTGAGACCACATCTGGAGTATTGTGTACAGTTTTGGTCTCCTAATTTGAGGAAGGACATCCTTGTGATTGAGGCAGTGCAGCGTAGGTTCACGAGATTGATCCCTGGGATGGCGGGACTGTCATAAGAGGAAAGATTGAAAAGACTAGGCTTGTATTCACCGGAGTTTAGAAGGATGAGGGAGATTCTTATAGAAACAAATAAAATTATAAAAGGACTGGACAAGCTAGATGCAGGAAAAATGTTCCCAATGTTGGGTGTCCAAAACCAGGGGCCACAGTCATAGAATAAAGGGGAAACGATTTAAGACAAAAACGTTTTCACCCAGAGAGTTGTGAATTTGTGGAATTCCCTGCCACAGAGGACAGTGGAGCCAAGTCACTGAATGGATTTAAGGGAGAGTTAGATAGAGTTCTAGGGGCTAGTGGAATCAAGGGATATGGGGAGAAGGCAGACACGGGTTATGGATTGGGGACGATCAGCCATGATCACAATGAATGGCGGTGCTGGCTCGAATGGCCTCCTCCTGCACCTATTTTCTATGTTTTCTATGTAACCATCCTAACGTTTTCAGCTTGTCGTTCTCCATGGTAAAAACATACTCGTTGAGGACCTCCCGTGGCTCCAAACGGAGATGACAGTTTTGGCTTCTGAGGGGCCCTCTTTTCACTCTCTAGTTACCTTTGTTCCCTTAATGTATTTATAAAATCTCTTTGGATTATAGTACACTCCCAATAAGGTGATCATTCCCTTTTTATTTCTCAGCTCATCTTTTACCTCCACCTCGATCTCCTGTAGCACCTATACCCTGGAATATTAAGCTGCCAGTCCTGTCGCTCTCTTAGACAGGTTTCCGTAACTCCCCTAGTGCATCCGCTTTACTTGTCAGGTCTCCCCCACTAAATCTATTCGTAAAGGCCTTTAAAAAGAATAAATCTGACAATATATTTGATTTGTTATCATTTTCCATACTTTGGTAGTTTTCTTATTCATTAATTTTTAGTTATTGGGATACATGGCACAATTTTTTCTGTTTATTCAAAAGTGCTATATCTTTGTTCCACTTCTAGCCAAACTAAGAAGAAAATGATTCACCTAATTATTATGGTTCTGTCATTCAATGAAGAAAAATAAAGATTAATTTATTTCCCCTTTAAATGGAATCGTATGTCTTTATGGTTTTCCAGCCAGGAAAAAGGCATCAGTATAATTCTAGGACAATGGGCAAAAAAGCACAGAAATAAATGTAAGAAGATGTAGGCATAGTATATGATAATACTGAGGTCATGCCATTAAAAAAATAAAAGGGAAGGTATAAAAGAAAAAACAAAGTGACTCAATATTTGTCAGAAGCAATGAAATTACAAATAATATATGTAAAATCGGCTGTTGAAGGATTTCTAACTTTCAGAATTTCAAGTATCAAAAAGGAATACCTTCTATTATCGACTGCATGCATTACTGAGTGACTTAAGCTATATTTTACGACATAAAAATCGACATAAGACATTGTAAATGCTTTAATTATAAAAAATAAGCAGAGCACTGAAAAAGTACTCTCTGGAAAGGATAGCAATGTACCTACAAGCAATTCAATGAAAGGTGCATTTGTAGGTCAAAGTGGCGAATAAGCCCTTTGTAAATTATGTTTTTTTTTAAATCACATAATAAGCTGCTGTAGGTCATCCCATCAGCATACCTCTAGACTTCAATAGTCTTTGTTCACTTTTTAATTTATATGCTCATTAGTATGTATGAGCTTTTTGTCGATTAAATTCAACGACGAGTGGTGAATACACCATAATGATCATAAAATTTAGTGTTCCAATTAAACAGCATTGTAATCATGTTGTTACTCTGAAGAGACAAGGTGACACTAACATTCTGGGAGCATCATGCAATTACAGAATTTCCATGGGCATGGTGGAGATTCGCTTTTAAAAACCTAATTGACATAAACCTGTGGTGGCAAATAATTTCAGCTCTGACCCTGTGAAGTACTCTTACATCTAAATCAGAAAGGATGTGGATCCTTGAACGCATGGAATACCCACTCTTGCATAGCACTAGCTGCATTTTAGAGAATGGTTTTCGATGTGTAACACATGAAACTGAGGTCCCCTTAGTAAAAAATGCTGTGGAGAATTGTTCCTTGCACCCTGGCCACAAAATACAGTTAAGAAATGTTACTGAAGCAGATTAATTAAAAAAAAATATTTTTTTATTAGAAGTAATGTACAATAATATAAAACATGAATAACATATTACATTTCATGTACAACTTCTAAGAAAAGCAAGAAATAAAGATAAAGAGAATATTATATAGCTCGAAAAAGAAAACAAGAAGGTGATGTGAAATAAGAAAAAAAAAGAATAGAGAGAAGAAAAAAAGAGAAATTGAAAGGGATATACCTACGTATCTTTACCCACCCCTCACCCGGTTCTGAAACAATTAATTTCTAAGGTTGTGTTGCACCACATGCTTGTAAAAAGTTGATAAATGGAGACCAAATCTTTAAGAATTGGTCTGATTTGCCTGATAGGACGAATCTCATATCTTCAAGATGTAACATTTCCGACATGTTT
Organism: Leucoraja erinaceus; assembly: GCF_028641065.1. Classification (NCBI taxonomy): domain Eukaryota; kingdom Metazoa; phylum Chordata; class Chondrichthyes; order Rajiformes; family Rajidae; genus Leucoraja; species Leucoraja erinaceus. The sequence continues at coordinate 53,061,114 of NC_073377.1, read as the reverse complement.
GAAATCCATATTTTGTGTGGGTGCATTTTTCTAGTATGTAAGTATTTTTTTTGCCGTTATTAAGCCATAGTTAAGTAAGCATTTTTGAAACGAAGTCAACTTACATCCGTCTTCCATTGATCCGAAGATAATCAGTTCTGTATTGGGGTTCAATTTTATTTTAAATAATTTTGTGAAAATTCCAAAAATTTCATTCCAAAATTTATGAAGTTTTATGCAAGAGACTGAAGCAGATTAATTGATGATTTTTCCTGACTTTTGTTTTGGGGGCTTTCCAATGGGTTGCTTACATTATATATATGCAACATGTCAATTATGTCAAAAGTATTTTTATGGATCCTTAGTAAAAAAATATATTATAAGCTCCAAACAATGAATTAATCCAGAATGTTTTTCTAAACAAACTCGATTCTGCCTAAATTTGTAAATGACAATTCTAAATTATAATTACTTGAAACACCAAAATCTAAGTAATCTTGTTGCCATTATTCAGATTCATATAATTTTTCATCACAGTACTTCCTTCTGAAAAAGGAAAGGTTTAGATAAAATATTAATTAAAAAAGTTGGCAATAGAAGATTAGACAACAATTTGACTTTAGATATTCTGGTTTAGAACCCCTTTATTATTATAGTCTAATTTTACTTTAGTATAATACAATTAAAAGAAAATTAATTAATATTCCAAGATACATTTACAGTGCATTCAGAAAGTATTCAGACTCCTTCACTTTCTCCACATTTTGTTACGTTACAGTCTTATTTTAAAATGGATTAAATTCTTTATTTTTTATCATCAATCTACACACAATACCCCAGAATGGAGAAGTGAAAACTGGTGTTTAGAAATTTTTGCAAAGTAATTAAAAAGAAGTAACTAAAATATCACATTTACATAAGTATTCAGACCCTTTGCAATAACATGGCATGTTGGCCTTTATAACAAGAGGAATTGAATATAGGAGCAAAGAGGTCCTTATGCAGTTGTACAGAGCCCTAGTGAGACCACACCTGGAGTATTGTGTGTAGTTTTGGTCCCCTAATTTGAGGAAGGACATTCTTGCTATTGAGGGAGTGCAGCATAGGTTTACAAGGCTAATTCCCGGGATGGCGGGACTGTTATATGCTGAGAGAATGGAGTGGCTGGGCTTGTATAGTCTGGAGTTTAGAAGGATGAGTGGGATCTTATTGAAACATATAAGATTATTAAGGGTTTGGACACACTAGAGGCAGAAAACATGTTCCCGATGTTGGGGGAGTCCTGAACCAGGGGCCACAGTTTAAGAATAAGGAGTAAGCCTTTTAGAACGGAGACGAGGAAACACTTTTTCTCACAGAGAGTGGTGAGTGTGGAATTCTCTGCCTCAGAGGGCGGTGGAGGCAGGTTCTCTGGATGCTTTCAAGAGAGAGTTAGATAGGGCTCTTAAAAATAGCAGAGTCGGGGGATATGGGGAGAGGGCATGAACGGGGTACTGATTGGGGATGATCAGCCATGATCAAATTGAATGGCGGTGCTGGCTCGAAGGGCCGAATGGCCTACTCCTGCACCTATTGTCTATTGTCCATTGTCTATTGACCCTAAGCACACAGCCAAGATGACACAGGTGTGGCTTTGTGACAAGTCTGTGAATGTCCCTGAGTGGCCCAGCCAGAGCCCGGACTTGAACCCAATCGAACATCTCTGGAAGGACCTGAAAATAGCTGTGCATCGATGCTCCCCATCCAACCTCACAGAGCTTGAGGGGATCTGCAGAGAAGCATGGGAGAAATTACCCAAGTACGGGTGTGCTAAGCTTGTAGCGTCATACCCAAGAAGACTTGAGGCTGTAATCGCTGCCAAAGGTGCCTCAACAAAGTACTGAGTAAAAGAACTGAATATTTATGTAAATGTTTCAGTTATTTCTTTTTAATTATTTTGCAACCATTTCCAAACACCTGGTTTTGCTATTTTATTATGGGGTATTGTGTGTAGATTGATGATATCAAAAATAAATTTATCTCATTTTAGGATAAGGCTGTAACATAACAAAATGTGCAAAAAGTGAAGGGGTCTGAATACTTTCTGAATGCACTGTTTATTAACAGGAGGTTTGAAATTAATTGGAACATTTTTAATTTTAATGGTTTTTAATAATTGTCATTTAAATAATAGCATTTTTGTAACCCTATGTTTGATATCCTCAATATCCTGTATATTAAAGAAATAGGTGCAGGGCAGTAAAGATCAGATGTGATTTTAATGAATGACAGAGCAGGTGCAAGGGGTGGAATGCCCTACTTCCACCTCGATTTGAATTGAATTGGATACATTTTATTTGCCAAGTATGTCAAGAGTCAAGAGTCAATTTAATTGTCATTTGGACCCCTAGAGGTCCAAACGAAATGCCGTTTCTGCAGCCATACATTACACACAGATGTGATTTTAATGAATGACAGAGCAGGTGCAAGGGGTGGAATGCCCTACTTCCACCTCGATTTGAATTGAATTGGATACATTTTATTTGCCAAGTATGTATACATGCAAGGAATTTGCCTCTGTGCTTTGCTCGCAAGTAACAACACAATATACACTAAACAATTAACAATAAAACATTATAATTTAAACATGTGAAGAATGAAATAAAATACCAGAGCAAAAGGAGGCTGCAGACTTTTAGCTGTTGAGTAGAGCTACTGCTCGTGGGGAAAAAAAGCTGTTTTTATGTTGGGCTGTGATGGCTTTGACAGTCCGTTGTCGCCTACCAGAAGAAAGAGCTTCAAAGAGTTTGTGGCCAGGTTGAGAGGCGCCGCCTACCTTCCCTTCCTCAGAGAATTTGCCTCTCTTACCAACACGATATACACTAAACAATGCTTCCAGAAATAAAATACCAGCCTTGCAGTGTACACTGCTCATGTTCGTCGACGGGCGTCGCCTTTCAGAAGAAAGTTTCAAAGAGTTTGCCAACAACCTTCTCGGCTGATTTGAATGATGCGCTGCAGCCTCCGGCTGCATCCGGATGTTGTGCTTGGTATCTGAGCCAAACCAGGCCATGACGGAAAAGGTGAGGACAGACTCTATGAAAGCAGTATGAAACTGGACCATCATTGCCTGTGGCAGATTGTGTTTTCTCAGATGCCACAGGAAGTACATTCTCAGTTGGGTCTTTTTCTTATGTATTTAACTGATAAAATCTGTAGATAGCACTTACTGAGGTTCAAGCAAGGTTAAAAAATGTCAGTGTGATTAATAATAAAACAAAACCTTGTTGAATGCAAAAACTCAATCTATGTGAATGCATTTTAATTAAATGCTTCAGGATCCATATCAAATTAAAGAATATTTTTAATTTTCTTAAATGGGGTTGGAGGTGTAGAATGACTGGACATCCATGGTGAAGATGAGGGAATGGGGGCTTAGAAAACGTTAGTCCTGGAGTCGACGAGTCCATGACTGTCCAGTCACTCTACAACTCCATCCCTCACCAGGGGGGTCTCAAAGCCCTCCGTTTCGTCCTTGACCGTAGAACCAACCAATCCCTGTCTACGAATACTCTTCTCCGTCTAGCGGAGCTGGTCCTTACCCTTAATAACTTTTCATTTGACTTCTCCCATTTCCTCCAAATACAAGGCGTAGCTATGGGCACGTGCATGGGCACTAGCTATGCCTTCCTCCCTGTAGGGTACGTCGAACAATTCTTGTTCGAGACGTACCAGGGCCCTATCCCCAAACTCTACCTCCGCTACATCGATGACTGCATTGGTGCCACCTCCTGCACCCACACACAACTCACTGACTTCATCCATTTCACCACTAAGTTCCATCCAGTACTCAAATACACCTGGACCATTTCCGACATTTCCCTACCATTTCTTGACTATCTCCATCGCAGGTGATAGACTACTGACCAACATCCACTATAAACTCACTGAATCCCATGGCTATCTGGACTGCACTTCTTTCCACCCTGCTTCCTGTAAGGACTCCATCCCCTACTCCCAATTCCTCTGTCTATGCCACATCTGCACCCAGGATGAGGTGTTCCACACCAGGGCATCGGAGATGTCCTCATTCTTCAGGGAACGGGGGTTCCCCTCTTCTACTATAGATGGGGCTCTCACCAGGGTCTCTTCTATACCTTGTAACTCTGCTCTCACTCCACATCCCCCCCCAATCGTACCAAGGGCAGAGTCCCCCTTGTCCTCACCTTCCACCCCACCAGCTGTCACATACAACAAATAATCCTCCGACATTTTCGCCACCTCCAACATGATCCCACCACTGGCCACATCTTCCCATCTCCCTCCCTGTCTTCTTTCCACAGAGATCGTTCCCTCCGTAACTCCTTGGTCAATTCGTCCCTTCCCATCCGAACCACCCCCTCTCCGGGCACTTTCCCTTGCAACTGCAAGAAATGCTACACTTGTCACTTTACCTCCCCCCTTGACTCCATTCAAGGATCCAAGCAGTCTTTCCAGGTGCGGCAAAGGTTCACCTGCACCTCCTCCAACCTCATCTATTGCATCTGCTGCTCTAGATGTCAGCTGCTCCACATTGGTGAGACCAAGCGTAGACTTGGCGATCGCTTCGCCCAACACCACCGCTCGGTTCGCAATAACCAACCTAATCTCCCGGTGGCTCAGCATTTCAACTCCCCCTCCCATTCTGAATCCGACCTTTCTGTCCTGGGCCTCCTCCATGGCCAGAGTGAGGACCACCGTAAATCGGAGGAGCAGCACCTCATATTTCGCTTGGGCAGTTTGCACCCCAGCGGTATGAACATTGACTTCTCTAATTTCAGTCCCTACTTTCTACTCCCCTTCTCAACTCTCCCTCAACCCACTGGCTCCTCCTTTTCCTTTCTTCTCCCCCCCCCCCCCCCCCCACCATCCTCACATCAGTCTGAAGAAGCGTTTTGACCAGAAACGTTGCCTATTTCCTTCGCTCCATAGATGCTGCCTCACCCGCTGAGTTTCTCCAGCATTTTTGTCTACCTTCAATTTTCCAGCATCTGCAGTTCCTTCTTAAACATGTAAACAGCCCTTCCTTTTTTTTTACCTCCTGTCATTTTACTTTTCTCTGGAACCCACCCACTTCAAACACCCTTTTATGTTCATGTTGTAGGAGCAGAATTATGTCATTTGGCCCATCAAGTCTACTTTGCCATTCAATCATGGCTCATCTATCTTTTCCTGTCAGCCCAATTCTCCTGCCTTTTCCCCATAATTCCTGAAACCCTTACTAATCCAGAATCTATCAATCTCCACCTTAAAAAATATCTATTAACGTGGCCTCCACAGATTTCTATGGCAATGAATTCCACAGATTCACCACCCTCCGATGAATAAATTCTCCCTCATCGCATTTCTAAAGGTACGTATTTCTATTCTGAGGCTAAGGCCTCTGGTCCTAAACTCTTCGACTAGTGGAAACATCCTCTTAACATCCACTCTATCCAGGCCTTTCACTGTTTGGTAAATTTCAATGAGGTGTCCCCTCATCCTTCTAAACACCAGCGAGTACAGGCCCAGTGCCATGAAATGCTCATCATATGTTAACCTAATCATCCCTGGGATCATTCTCGTAAACCTCCTCTGGACCCTCTCCAATGCCAGCACATCCTTCCTCAGATATGGGGCCCAAAACTGCTCATAATAGGCCAACTGCCTTATAAACTGCATTACATCCCTGTTTTTATATTCTAGACCTCTCTAAATAAATTCCAGTATTGCATTTGCTTCCCTTACTACCGATTCGACTTGCAAATTAACATTTTGGGAATTCTGCACCAGCACTCCCAATCTCTTTGCATCTCCAATTTCTGAATTCTCTACACATTTAAAAAATAGTCTATGCCTTTATCCCTACTACCTAAATATGTGACTTCACACTTTGCTACACTGTATGTATTCCATCTGCCACTTCTTATCCCATTATCCCCTGTTCAAGTCCTTCTGCAGAGTCTCTGCTTTCTCTACACTCACCTACCTGCCCCTCCGCCAATCTTAAACTTAGCCACAAAGCCTTCAATTCCAGATAAATTATATATTACGTAAAGAGTAGTTGCCCCAGTACTGACCCCTGCCGAACATCGATAGTCACTGGCAACCAACCTGAAAAGGCCCTCTTTATTGCCACTCTTTGCCTTCTGCCATTCAGCCAACCTGCTATCCACGCTAGTATCTTCCCTCTGATACCACGGGCTATCTTCTTTGGCAGCCTCACATGTGGCACCTCATTAAAGGCTTTCTGAAAATCCAGGTAAACAATATCATAGAAACATAGAAACATAGAAATTAGGTGCAGGAGTAGGCCATTCTGCCCTTCGAGCCTGCACCGCCATTCAATATGATCATGGCTGATCATCCAACTCAGTATCCTGTACCTGCCTTCTCTCCATACCCCGATCCCCTTAGCCACAAGGGCCACATCTAACTCCCTCTTAAATATAGCCAATGAACTGGCCTCAACTACCTTCTGTGACAGAGAATTCCAGAGATTCACCACTCTCTGTGTGAAAAATGTTTTTCTCATCTCGGTCCTAAAAGACTTCCCTCTTATCCTTAAACTGTGACCCCTTGTTCTGGACTTCCCCACCATCGGGAACAATATTCCTGCATCTAGCCTGTCCAACCCCTTAAGAATTTTATAAGTTTCTATAAGATCCCCCCTCAATCTTCACTGACTCCACTGACTCTCCTTTGTCTATCCTACTATATATATCCTCAAATAATTCCAACAGGTATGGCAGGCAAAATCCTTTTCACAAAGCTATGCTGACTTTGGCTTATTTTATTATGTGCTTCTAAGTACTCAGAAACCTCATCCTTAATAAACCTCATCCTTTTAGCCTACCAATACATAAAAGGTTGTGGAAAGTCTGTTAGAAAAAGGGATTGGTATAGAGAGATTGCCACAGACAGTGTGTGCTGAAGGGCATGTTGTATGTTGTATGACTCTATGAATTTTCATTTATCTGAAGCTCAAGAAACTCTACATCATCCTCAATGAAGCAGCCTTGATTGATATCCCATCCACCACTATAATCATTTATTCTATACGCAACTGATATACAGTGGCTTAGTTTAGTTTACTTCAGAGATACAGCATGGATAACAGGCCCTTTGGCCCTTTGAGTCCATACCGACTATCAATCACCTGTACACTAGTTCTATGTTATCCCATTTTCTCATCCATTCCCTACAAACTAGAGGCAATTTACAAAGGCCAATTAACCTACAAACCCGCATGTCTTTGCAATGTGGGAGGAAACCGGAGCACCCAGAGAAAACCCACATGGTCACAGGAAGAACATGCAAATGCCACACAAACAGCACCCGTAGTCAGGATTAACCCCAGGTCTCTTCTGCATGCCACGCACGTGTACTACCTGAAAACTATACTATTGTTACTGGCCCAATCCATTCTGACAACACTTCCCAAGTCTGTGACTTCTACCACCATGGATGTCAGTAGAGGCATGGGAACGTCACCCCCTGCAGGTTGTGCACCATCCCGATCCTGGAAGTATATTACTGTTTCTTCACCAGCACTTGGTCTAAATCAGACAGCTCCCTTCATCGGAAGGATTGTTGTGGTTCAAGTGATATACCAACAGTAATGTCCAGTTCCCCAAAAGTGAATAAAATGTTTAAAAATAGCCCAGTATAATGTTAGCCTTCATTCAAATATTTACTGACTAAGATTTCAGCTACCACCCAGAATATGCTCTGTAGAAACCTCTAGAGCCTTGGTTTTAACATTATCTGCTTATTTTCCTGATAAATGGGGTTACATGATAAATGTTATCGAAAAAAAATAGTAATAACCTTAAATTCACCCTCACTTCTTAATTTTTAATTTGTGGCTAATAGTAGTTAAATTCTTCATAATAGTGAACAATTTGATTGAATAATACATCCTCTTGTTTCTGATCTAAAAGGGGGATTTGTATACGAAAGTGACAAAGACGGATTGTATTGAAACCGGAATGCAAAAGGCAAGCCTCGAGAGAAAATTTGTTACCTCAACTTAATCATGCTTTTGTGATGCATCTGTTTGGGATTCTGCTCCAATGATTCAAGAAAATCAAGTACATTTATTAGACCCCTATTGGGAATGTGAATCCACACACACATCTGGCTGAATTCTGGAGACAAGAAATGAACAGAGGATTAAAGGGACGGCAAATCTGTGAGGATCTGACCAAGTACAAATACTCCCTGACTCACGTAAGGGTTACGTCCCACGGACCCTTGCGCAAGTCATATTTTACGTATGTCGGAAACGGAAGTACCACTGGGCATGCATAAATGTACTATTCAATGCAGAGACCACGTGGGAGTTCCAATGCAGAGACAATGTGGGAGCATTCGCGATAACAGCTGACTGGCTTAAGGAGACGGCCGCATGCGCAGTAGCACACTGCCAAAACTACAGAGCTTAAAGGATTGCTTAAGTAACTGCGTGTTTACGTACGTTGCCTGTTACATAAATCGGGGAGTGCCTCTATTCCAAAATGTTATTGTAAACAGCTGATGGCTAGTTGGGATACTGACTTGAATTACCCTTGAGGAAGAGAATCCCCAAAGCAAACCATGCTCTGCAGTTTCCACTAATTTTCACGTCAAGAAGATAAGCTAAAAAAAAAAATCAAAATCTCGTGAGACAGATATCTAGATAAAGAAATGTGGCAAAACTGACTTTCATTTATTATAAATGTAGTGTCTTTCATGACCTAATGTCATCCTTTGCAGACCGTGAAGTACATTTGAAGTGCAGTCCCTCATAACTGGAGAAAAAAAAATTAATTCTTTGGCTGGTCTAACAGTTTGGGACAAAAAAGCATTTTTCTATTATCACACCTTCAAATGCCCATCGATCCTTTTTCATCATAGTTTTGCCAAATCTATCCATCTCCCAGTACAGTAATTTCCATTGTGGGTAAAATCAAATTACTCATCGTCCTGCAACCACCTCCCACTTTTCCCTCCAGAGTTTAAAATAGGTATTCACCGACTGAATTTGCAATTATTGTTAAATTAAATTTCATGTTCATCAATCCAATTCAAGTAATCAAACAAATCTTGAATGAAAAGCTGAAATAAATAATGGTAAGCATGAAACTATTAGAGTGCTGTACTGATTGATTCACTGATATCCCTCAAAGAATGAAATTTTCAATTCTTGTCTAAACATGCAACTCCCAACCAACCAATTTAGGTGATTCTGAACATCTTCTTCAAGTGGAAGATGCTTTCAGACTGAGGAATACCATGTCCATAGCACTTACTCATAGCATTTTCCCCAGCCATTTTTACTTAAGATGAAGAATTCATCAATGCAAATCTTGTAACCCTCATTGTGGGTGGAGAGTCACGCAGAAAACCTTCCTGACTCCAGGGTTTGTCTCTTTCTATTACAGTAGCACTCAAGATGTTGAAAGCAGGAAAGGCCCCCAGACCTGACAGCATACACCCGGAGTTTCTCCTATATTCTGGAGACGCTGCTACCAACTGGATCCGACAGTACCTGTCGACCTCCATGAAGAAGTGCAAAATCACAAAAATCTGGCGTTGTGCAATAGTCATCGCTCTCCCGGAGCCGAACAAGCCAAAGGATGATCCTAAAAGCTATCGGCCCATCTCGCTCCTCTGCATCCCATACAAACTCCTTGAGAGGCTGATCCCCGGGCGTATCAACCTCATCATAGACCCTCAACTACCCCACGAGCAGGTTGGTTTCCGCCATGGTCGATCTAAAACTGTAACCCTCCTCACCCAAGACATCGAGGTCTGCTTTAAGGCAAATGAGAAAGCAGGAGCTGTTCTTATAGATCTGATAGCTGCCGATGCCACCTTGTGGCACCGGGGACTAACTGCAAAGCTACTTCGGGTGCTGCCAGACAGGCACATGGTACACTACATCATGGAGCTCATATCAAACCGCAGCTTTGAGCTTAAGACCAGTGATGGACAGCAGAGTAGGCTAAGTAGACTGAAGAATGGCATCCCACAGGGATCCGTCTTGGCTACGCTGCTTTTCAACGTGTACATCCATGACCTCCCAGAGACCTTCGCTGGAAAACATGGGTATGCTGACGATCTAGCCATCCTGATGAGACACAAAGAGTGGAAGACAATCTAAAGCTCCTTGAGTCAAGACATGGGGACTTTGGCAGTATACCTACGAGCTGAGCAAAGTTCTGAATCGCAATAATCCCTCGCTACCGGCTGCAAAACGCACCCGTCCCCCACCCATTGCGGGGGGTGGGGCAGAGAGGGAGCGTGAGGGGGCAGAGAGGGGTGAGGGTGCAGAGAGGGAGGGGGGGGGGCAGAGAGGAAGGGGGGGTAGAGTTTGAGGGGTTTGGGGGGGTGGGGCGCATCGTCAGGGGAGGAATGGTTTCCGAACCTCGCTCCTGGCTTCAGTCTGCAGTCAGGGCCCGAGAACGGTTGGTCGGGGTGACGTCACTCGCAGTGCGAGCAAGAAGACAGTGTGTTTTTTTTCAAACTGTCTTGCGAGCGGCGCGGCCGGGCGTCGTGACTTGCAGCGTGTGAACACAACGTGCAGCCATTGTGACGTAATCAGCCAAAACCGTTTCATTTTCTAAGTTATTCGAAATTTTTAAATTTGAATAGTAAAGATTGAAATTTTCAGGTAAGCCGATTTTTGACTTCACCGGATAAATCTCTGCAGGAATATGTAAATATTTTATCGTCAGTGTGTCGTTTTTTCGAGCATTATGATTATACACACATATACATACACACACGGACGTCTACAAGGCAGAGTCCTACCGAATGCGAAGGGCGGTGAAGGACGCAAAGAGAAGGTACAGGGACAAGATGGAGTTACAGATGGAGCAGCAGGACACCAGAAGCCTGTGGCAGGGGCTACGGATTGTAACCAACTACCGAAGCACCACTCCCTCATCCGCATGTGCCGGCACCTCCCTAGCTGACGACCTGAACTCCTTCTACGCTCGTTTCGAGAGGGGCAACACCACTCCAGGTCTGCCGACTATCGACAATACCGACAGCGGGCTGGCTACCGAAGCTGAAGGGAGGAATATGCACACATTCTCGCTGTCCGAGCACGACGTGAGGAGGGCACTGACACGGGTGAACACAAGAAAAGCTGCAGGCCCCGATGGCATCTCGGGGCGAGTACTCAAGTCCTGTGCTACGCAGCTAGCTCCAGTGCTCACTACATTATTCAACCTCTCCCTGGACAAGTCCGTGGTCCCTGCCTGCTTCAAAAAATCCATCATTGTACCGGTACCAAAAAATGCCTCCCCAGCCTGCCTGAATGACTACCGTCCGGTGGCCCTTACCTCGGTAGTCATGAAATGCTTTGAGAGGCTGGTGAAGAATCACATCTGCGCCTTCCTCCCTCGGAACATGGACCCGTTGCAGTTCGCATACCGTCCGAACAGGTCCACGGACGATGCGGTCTCCCAGGTCTTGCACACCGCTCTCTCCCATCTGGACAGCCAGAAGGGGGGCTACGTGAGGATGCTGTTCATAGACTACAGTTCAGCCTTCAACACGATAGTCCCCACCAGACTGGCCGGGAAGCTACTGGAATTGGGGCTCAACACCTCCCTGTGTGCCTGGGTCCTGGACTTTCTCACCGCCAGGCCCCAGGTAGTCAAGATGGGAGGGAATACATCGAAGTCCCTCACCCTGAGCACAGGATCGCCCCAGGGTTGTGTCCTCAGCCCCCTATTGTACTCCCTGTACACACATGACTGTGTGGCTAGGTTCAGCTCCAATTCAATAATTAAGTTTGCTGATGACACTGTGGTGGTGGGCCTGATCTCAGACAATGATGAGAGGGCCTACCGGGAGGAGGTGGCTGATCTAGCACTCTGGTGCCAGGAGAACAGCCTCCTCTTGAACATCAAAAAAACGAAGGAGCTGATCATGGACTTTAGGAGGGCACATCATCCGAGGACGTACACTCCATTGAGTATAAATGGGGATCCTGTGGATAGGGTGAACTGTTTTAAATATCTGGGAGTCCACATCTCTGAGGATATGACATGGTCATCACACGCCTCAGCACTGGTGAGTAAGGCAAGGCAGCGCCTTTACCACCTCAGGCAATTGAGGAAATTCAGAGTGTCTCCGAGGATCCTCCAGTGCTTCTACGCAGCGGCGGTGGAAAGCATCTTGTCCGGGAACATTACCATCTGGTTCGGGAATTGCTCTGTCAAGGACAAGAAGGCTCTGCAGAGAGTAGTGCGTTCGGCCGAACGCACTATGGGAACTTCACTCACCCCCCTGCAGGAACTATACAACAGGAGGTGCAACTCCAGAGCAAACAAAATCATGAGAGACCTCTTCCACCCCTGCAACAGACTGTTCCAGCCGCTACGGTCAGGCAAACGCCTCCGTTGCCATGCAGTGAGAACGGAGAGGTTGAGAAGGAGTTTCTTCCCAGAGGCAATTCGGACTGTAAACGCCTTTCTCACCAGGGACTAACTGTACAGAACGTTTTTCCTTCTATTATTTATTATGTAAAATAATATGTGTGTTATGATTGTGTTTATAATTTGTTTGGTTGTTTTGTTGTTCCGCGAGCATTGCCACTTTCATTTCACTGCACATCTCGTATGTGTATGTGACAAATAAACTTGACTTGACTTGACATAGTCATACACACACACACACATCCAAGATCAAAGTTTTATAAGTATATAGATATGTTATGTTCATTGTGTTGACCAGGAGCAGCTGCTTCACTTGTTCTGGTTGGAGGAAGTCTGTCTAATGTGAACATATGTATTCAAGGAAAGGATGACAGTTGACGGGGTTTAAATTGTTCTGTTTTATTAAATATTTGTATTTTCAAGACTTTAATATTTCAAAGGAGCATCAAACAGTCATGTAAATAAAGTAAACCAAAAGAGCATGTCACAATGGACAATGCCTTCCTTTTTATTTCATTTGGTAGCAGTCGGCATCGTGGCAAGGTGAATTTATTGCACATCATAATTTGCCCTGAGAAGGTGGTGGGTGGTAAGCTACCACTTACAGCAGCTGCTGCTGCTCACCATTTGAATGAAGGTAGGACTACAGTACCAGCATGTCGACCCAGTGACAATAATATGTGACATTGAGACAATTTGTTGGTGATGATGTTCCCATATTGTTATCCTGGTTCATCTTGATGAAATTGTGCGCGTGAAAGATTTTGTAAATGCTATAGCGTATTTTGTAAACAGTACACACTGCACACAGAGCAGACAATGTATACATGCATTCCGAGGTGACATGCTGAAAAACCATTCTTACCTTCCCATTCAAAGGGAATGTTTCCTACTTCATAGTCAATTTCCTTTGGAATGACTGCTTCTATTATTCTTCTTGAGCGAATAGTCTGTCCTAAAACCAAGCAGAGAGCACGTTGAATAGGGTTGGTAACCTGCAGGAGCAGATAGCCACATACGATTATGATGTATTGATGATAACTGGAACACAGGTCAAAGACCAGGACAGAATTTAGCAAATAATTTCTTGATTACTAGGTGAATTGCAAAGGAACGGAAGGAAAGAAAATTGGCAGAGTGGCAGTACTGACCAAGGAAGAAATGATGTTGCAGGTGATAGAGGTTGCCCATGCGATGAAATAAAGAATCAATTGAAGTTAGAAGAAGGGAGCTTCCAGGCTTTGACAGTTTTATATGGGTTAACATATAGGGAGGAAGAACAATTCAATAGGAAATTACAGAAATGTGTACAGACTATAAAGAGGTGACATCAGGGAACTTCAACTATGTTGATTTTGAATGGAATAATATTAAAGAAAAAGGAGTGATTTTCATTCAGTTAAAAAAAGAGGTTCTTCTAAAAATGTAAGTTTGAAGGATCAAGGGTCACAATTTTGAAGACATGAGAAAAAGATACAGGACAGCAGCAAGGATGTTTTATTTAACAGAAATCCCTCAGAGTGGTCATGATCTGGAACTCACTCCCAGTAGCATCAAACAATGTTTTCATGGATCAATTATTAAATCACAACGCAGCATTTAAAAAAAAATCATGTTTTATTTTAAATATTTGCCAATGCCTGTCCACTGCCATACCTTCAATATGGCTTCCCAATCTATTACAGGCAACCTGTCACTTGTTCCTGCAGAGTGTCTTTTGTTTCTACTGAAAACCTCAGACTCTGACTGAAATGTATCATTTTCTAACTTTATCATACAATGGTCATTTTTTCCAAGGGATCCTTTTATAATAAGGATATTAATTAAATCTACCCCATTGCACAGTATCAGACCTAAAATAGTATTTTCCCTGGTCAGTTGCTTAATGTACTGATCTACAAATCCATCTCGTATACATTCCAGGAATTTATCTTTTTCATTCTTACAACTAATTTACTTTTGACTACTTTATACTTAGTCAGAAGTCCCTAATGTACTTCTCATTTCCTTATTTATAGGTGACCTGCATCATATCTCCCATTTGGAGACCTTTAAACAATTCCCACCACTGTTTTATGCCTCTTATGTGCCTGTCCCACTTATGAGACTTTTCAGCGACTTCCGGTACCCGTCATAGGTTGTTGTAGGTTGGCGAAAATTTGCAACGTTGAATATTCAGCGGCGACCAGAAAGATGCTATGACTCTTTGGGCGACTGAGGAGACTACTCATGACCATACAGGCGACACCCTGGTGACATTCACGGGGTGAAACCTGTATGGTCATGAGTAGTCGCCCAAAGAGTCATACCTTGTTCTGGTCGCCGTTGGATTTTCAACATGTTGAAAATTTTTGACGACCTGTGACGACCTATTGCAGGTGCCGGCAGTCGCCGAAAAAGTTGCGTGTGGGACAGGTCCATTACTGCTTCTTAGCACCATCCCAATTGATTCTACTTCCATATCATGATCCGTGAGCCAAAGTCCTTCCTAAGCACCATACTGATGTTACCTCCTTTTTCCTTTTTGCCTGTACTTTCTAAAATGTATGACAGTGGACAGGCATTGTCAAATACTCTGTAATATTTATTTCCCAGGTTCGGGCAGCCTGCTGTTATGTTTCTGTTACAGCAATTAAATGTTATCCATTAACAACTATTTACACTAAAAAAGAATCCACCTTGACACGAATGTAGCATGCATTTGAGAGAAGCACCTTTAAATTTGGCCTTAAAGTTTTTTCATATTTTGAACCCCCTTGCTATTTGACTTTATTTGCACTGTCCATTTATTTTGTACTGTCAAGGGTTGATATGTCTCTTTATTTTGTGATCTGGTTCCTTTTTACACCTTCCTACCCTATAATAATTTAGATTATCACTTAAAGACATATTTATTTTTGTTCAATGAATTCATTCATCTTTTTAATTAAAGCTGTAAATAGTACACATGTGATCTAATCGCTAATGCCAAGCAACTAGACAGGAGTTCTTGATTAGTAGGGGTGACAAACGTTGCAGGGAGAAGGCGGGAAAATGGGGTTGAGAGGGAAAGATAGATCAGTCATGATTGAATGGTGGAGTAGGCACGGTTGTTCAAATGGCCTAATTCTGCTCCTATGACATGAACTTATGAATTGCCCTTCATGTTCTGGTTCTGGATGATTGCATAAACTTTACTCATCAAAGTCTCATCAAAGATCATCACAAACATCCTAGGTCTGATTCCACTGTAACATTAAACACAGCTCAAACAATGATGATCGCTTCTAATTAACAATACGGTTTTAATCACACAAAATACATAACGTTTTTTTTTGCATTTTTCAGCCGACTGTTATTTGTCATGTTTTTTTTTGCCTGGTCACTATCATTCTTTATGGGAATCATAAGATACAACTCATTGACAAACACAGATGTCAATATCAGCTAAACATTCATAGCATTCAGACCCACTTAAATCTCTATTTCAAATTCACAGCTCCAGCAAAAAAAACACAGGCTCTCTGAGATAAACCAGTAGGTATTACTAAATACATTTGTAAATTTAGTCTTATTTATCAGCACTGCATGTTAATTCACATGTTCCTTTTAAATAATAATCTTCAATGCAGTGAAAAGAATATTATGGGATGACATGTAAAAAATTATTTCCACAAAAGTTTGAAATACATTGGCTTAACTTAATGGTGTGTGGTCAATTCAATGTTATCATTGTTCATGACTGACTTTTATAGTCACTAGCTTTTTATTCAAAATGTATTCAATTAGTTTAATTGATTTTATTCCATAATTTGAACACGTTTCTGCAGACTGATCCCTGAAGAAGGATCTTGACCTGAAACGTCACCCAATCCTTCTCTCCAGAGATGCTGCCTGTCCCATCCAGCATTTTGTGTCCACCTTCAAATTAAACCAGCATCTGCATTTTTTTCCTATAACTCAGCATATTGATAGTTTAGGGCTTGGGATTTTCAGAGTTAAATAACCACTATGCTGATCAACCATGAATTCAAATTTGAGCATACTATTGTATAATTTAAATTGAATTAATCAAATAAATCTGGAATAACAGCAGGAATCAATAACACTGACCAAGAAATGCTGAAATGTTGGAAAATCCCTATCCCCGATGACTTTCAAAGATGCCATCCTTATCCACTTATGCCTATACTTGATTCTCAACTTGCATCAGCTTCATAGCAAAAGGATTTGAGTATAAGAGCAGGGAGGTTCTACTGCAGTTGTACAGCGTCTTGGTGAGACCACACCTGGAGTATTGCGTACAGTTTTAGAAACATAGAAACATAGAAATTAGGTGCAGGAGTAGGCCATTCGGCCCTTCGAGCCTGCACCACCATTCAATATGATCATGGCTGATCATCCAACTCAGTATCCCGTACTCTGCCTTCTCTGATCCACTTAGCCACAAGGGCCACATCTAACTCCCTCTTAAATATAGCCAATGAACTGGCCTCGACTACCCTCTGCGGCAGAGAGTTCCAGAGACTCACCACTCTCTGTGTGAAAAAAGTTCTTCTCATCTCGGTTTTAAAGGATTTCCCCCTTATCCTTAAGCTGTGACCCTTTGTCCTGGACTTCCCCAACATCGGGAGCAATCTTCCTGCATCTAGCCTGTCCAACCCCTTAAGAATTTTGTAAGTTTCTATAAGATCCCCTCTCAATCTCCTAAATTCTAGAGAGTATAAACCAAGTCTATCCAGTCTTTCTTCATAAGACAGTCCTGACATCCCAGGAATCAGTCTGGTGAACCTTCTCTGCACTCCCTCTATGGCAATAATGTCCTTCCTCAGATTTGGAGACCAAAACTGTACGCAATACTCCAGGTGTGGTCTCACCAAGACCCTGTACAACTGCAGTAGAACCTCCCTGCTCCTATACTCAAATCCTTTTGCTATGAAAGCTAACATACCATTCGCTTTCTTCACTGCCTGCTGCACCTGCATGCCTACTTTCAATGACTGGTGTACCATGACACCCAGGTCTCGCTGCATCTCCCCTTTTCCTAGTCGGCCACCATTTAGATAATAGTCTGCTTTCCTGTTTTTGCCACCAAAATGGATAACCTCACATTTATCCACATTATACTGCATCTGCCAAACATTTGCCCACTCACCCAGCCTATCCAAGTCACCTTGCAGTCTCCTAGCATCCTCCTCACAGCTAACACTGCCCCCCAGCTTAGTGTCATCCGCAAACTTGGAGATATTGCCTTCAATTCCCTCATCCAGATCATTAATATATATTGTAAATAGCTGGGATCCCAGCACTGAGCCTTGCGGTACCCCACTAGTCACTGCCTGCCATTGTGAAAAGGACCCGTTTACTCCTACTCTTTGCTCTCCTACTCTTTGGTCTCCTAATCTGAGGAAAGACACTATTGCTATAGAGGGAGTACAGAGAAGGTTTACCAGACTGATTCCTTGGATGGCAGGACTTTCATATGAAGAAAGACTGGATAGACTCGGCTTGTACACGCTAGAATTCAGAAGATTGAGGGGGGATCTTATAGAAACGTACAAAATTCTTAAGGGGTTGGACAGGCTAGATGCAGGAAGATTATTCCCGATGTTGGGGAAGTCCAGAACAAGGGGTCACAGTTTAAGGATAAGAGGGAAGTCTTTTAGGACCGAGATGAGAAAATCATTTTTTACACAGAGAGTGGTGAATCAGCTCGAAGGGCCGAATGGCCTACTCCTGCACCTATTTTCTATGTTTCTATCAGTGTATTTAACTTTCAACTTTCCTCCAAAATACCCCATAATAACCACTCAGTTGCACTGAGTGAATAAAAAAGTCAAGAACCATGATAAAAATGAGCTGATCACAGTTCATCAACCAAGGCCAGTGGCTTTCAATGTTTTGACCAGAGAACCACAACTGAAATCTCTACTGGACAGTATCCAAAGTGACAGGCTGCTTCAGGCTGGTTATGGAATTTTGAAAGAAAAAAAGGAAAATGTATTTACAATTGTCAAGCCCCAGCTAGCTTGAGAATTGCGTGGTAGGCAGTTGATTGGAGGAATTCATTGAAACTGACCGAATAGTGAAAGGCATTGAGTAAATGTGGTGATGATGTTTCAACGAGTGGAAGAGTTATTAAGGACTAGAGGCCATAACCTCAGAATAAAAGCACGTACCTTTAGAAAGATGATGCGAAGGAATTTCTTTAGTCGGGGGTGGTGAATCTGTGGAATTCATTGCCTCAAACGGCCGTAGTGGGAGGTCAATGGATATTTTTAAGACGGAGTTTGACAGATTCTTGATGAGTAACGGTGCCAGGGGTTATGGAACGAAGGCAGCAGAATGGGATTGAGAGGGAAAGATAGATCAGTCATGATTGAATGGTGGAGTAGATTTGTTGGGCCGAGTGACCTAATTCTGATCCTAGAACTTATGAACTTATTAGAATTAGAATTAGATTCCTTTATTGTCATTCAGACCTTTTGGTCTGAACGAAATTATATTGCCTGCAGTCATACACAGAACCAATAAAAACAAAACATATAATAAACACAATTTAAATATCCACCACAGTGAGTTCACCAAGCACATCCTCACTGTGATGGAGGCAAAGTCTTAGTCTCCGTCTCTTCCCTCCTTGTTCTCCCTCTGCGCTGAGGCGATCGATCCAGGCCGGAGATGCCGCCCTCCAGTCCAGTGGAGTGGAACAAGGTCAAATGAGCATGTAGTGGATCACACACTCTTTTGCAAAATGGCAGATAGATTTCAACCCAAGCAAATGTGAGGTATTGCACTTTGGAAGGTCGAATGTAAGTGGAAAGTATACAACTAATAGCAAGACACTTAACAGCACTAATGTACAGAGGGATCTTGGGGAGCTGCCTCGACAACAGTCTGTCAGTCCCTTCTTTGTTGTTTTAATAATGTGTTAAATGTATGTTTCAGAGTTCTTTCACTTTGTTTTATGTGGGGGTGGGGGAGGGGGTTGGGGGAAACATTTTTTAATCCCTTACCTCAACAGAGATGTGATTTTCACTGTATCATATCTCCATCTGCACTGCGGCCTAACATTGAGGAGTTGGCGGACTCTTGCTGGAGATCGAATTGGGAGCTCCAACCGCGGAGCCTGCGAACATCGCGGAGCTTGCGATCCCTTTGCCGGGGATCGACCTCTGAGCTCCAACCGCAGGAGCCTGCGAACTTTAACATCGTGGTCCCTGGTTAGAGACCGACTTCGGGAGCTCCAAGCCGTGGGAGCTTCGATCGCCCCGACACGGGGGCATCGACCGCCAGCTGCGGGAGTTTCAATCATCCCAACGGATGCTTCGACTGGCCCGACCACGGGAGAATGAAGAGGGAAAAAGATTGGACTTTATTGACTTCCATCACAGTGAAGAATGTGGGGAATCCGCTGTGGTGGATGTTTATGTTAATTTTTATGTAGTTGTGTGTCTTGTTGTTTTTTTTAGTGTGGCTGTATGGTAATTCGAATATCACTGTACCTTAATTGGTACACGTGACCATAAAATACCTTTGAAACCTTTGGGTTCTAGTCCACGGCTCCCTGAAAATGGCAATACAGGTACCAGCTGTGTTATTTCAGCATTTTGGAAGGAAAAGTAATGAGGGATTGACATATTTGTTCAAGACACTAGATAGAATATAAAGCAACTTTAAAAAAGAATAAATTCTGTCGCCCAAACTGATGACCAAAGATTTACTTGTATATGAAATCCCCACATTATTGGGGGAATCATGTAAACTGATGCACGTTCCAAAAAAAAGCACACTCCTAACCTCTCTGCAATTTTCTGTAATGCCAAGCTGCGAAGAAACACGTCAGAAAAACAAGATTGTGTTGATTTATTTACTGTTTTTCACACAAATTCAGTGAGTCCATTTTATTCTGTATCTCAAATTTTTGGGTCGTGAATTGTGAATTCTGTAGGGACGAATTTCCATGTAATGTGGAGGTCGACTGAATAATTAAAACTAAGAAATACACCCTATCAACATTTATTTTCCTCAATGAACAATATAACACATAATCTACTACTATTATCTGATGAATGAAAGAGTATATAACTATCAACTTAGATCATCAATTGTTTCATATTCTAGTTCACTGCAATTTGGTTAAAGTACATCCAGAGAGAGCAATTTATGCATCAGTATACATGATCCACAATGTTATTACAGGATAGCTGGAAGATTGATAAAGATGCCAAGGGCACACAAGTGTCACAAATTATGAAACAATGATATATTATGCAATATTCAACACAGTAATATTCCTATTACATTTGTCCAAAGTGATTAATGATGATTCACTGCAGAATAAATATTCAACATCCACTGTCTTTCTGCACTGCTGTTGTTATCATCAGACACACCCAACAGAGGAGGTACAGTGCATTCAGAAAGTATTCAGACCTCTTCTGATATTTCAGTTATTTCTTTTTAATTACTTTGCAAAAATTTCGAAACACCTGTTTTCACTTCCTCATTCTGGTGTATTGTGTGTAGATTGATGATTAAATAAATGAATTTAATCCATTTTAAAATAAGGCTGTGACGTAACAAAATGTGGAAAAAGTGAAGGGGTCTGAATACTTTCTGAATGCCCTGTATATTAATTGCAGACCTTGATCTTTCACAGAAAGAAAAATGCTAAATAATCACCTGAAAACATCAGGATTCTTCACAAAATGTGTTTTAATAATTCTTGGTCTCTTTATCAAACCCCAAATTTCTCCTTCTTGTCCAAAAGTCGGCACCTGGTGCCAGGATTAGCTTCTTTACTGCGAACTTCTGGCAATGGGCCGCTGTAGGCCTTGCAGCAGCCGGCGGAGTGCATTGATGAGGCACTGCTGGACACCCCACAGAAGTCGGACAAGCATGCAAATCAGCCTGCAGCAGAGAGGAGCGGCTGTTGAAACTGACAGCATTGACAGGCCAGGCCGTTTCCTGCTGCTGCCAGGACAACAGGCCATTCAGGCCAAGATGAGACCCTATTTTTAAGAACTTGTATCTTGAAAGTCCGGAAACATGATGACTGTGGACTACTGCAAAATAAATCTCCTATTTTTACACTACATTCATTGTACTCTTCTGCTTATGTATAATTGTTATGTATAGTATGATTTTATTGGATTGTCTGAAAATAAAATCTCACTGGATCTTGGTACATGTGACATAAAAGCACAATTGACTGAAGTACATAAAATAGCCATTTTTCATTTGTATATTGCATCACGGGTACTGACTGGGAAACGTATGATCCTACCCTTACCCAATGTCAATAATTACATATTTTTCAATTCAAGTCATCAAAACAATAACTAGGACTACTTTCCCCTCTCGAAAGTAATAGTACAATAACTAGTTTGCATATCAATGTCAGTTATTGTTTAGCAGCCAGCTAACCTCTATTTAGCATTGGTCCAAACATGGACAAGTGCTGAATTCCAGAGGTGAGGTGATGGCGATTATCTTCTACCAGCGTTTGATTGAAATGCTACTAATTTAAAAATCAGGTTGATTATCCCATATGACCTAGCCAAAATTCATTACCTAAACAATACTTTATCACTAAATCAAATTATTGTACCTTTGACACAGTTGCACGTGGGAACTTGCTGAGCATTAAATGGCTCCTATCCTTTCTACATTTTTAAAGTACTTCATTAATTATACTTTGTGACAACCAAACTATTGAGCCATTATATAAATCCAATTTGGTCTTTTCTTTACACCACCCAAACTGGAACCACCAATTAGACCAAAGATAGAATCTTTCTGTCCCTTAATAACAGTCTCTGATTTGTCCCTGCTTTTCCAAGTAATCATTAATCCTGTCCTTCAGAACTTTTTATCCAACAACTATCCTATTACTGATATTAAGCTGGAAGTTTGGTGATTGCCAGGCCTTTTCCTGCTGCCCTTCTCGAAAAGGGGAACTGCATTTGCAGTTTTCCAGTCATCTGGTCATCGGCGTCACTCGAAACGAGCATGACTGTCCTCTCCTCTCCACAGGGTCGTCAACTTGTGGGTCTGCAGATGTCCGTAGAGGCCGATCCACGATCCACACATCTTGGTGCAACATGGGTAGTGGAGACTGGTGGTGGTTGGTAGTCATTGAGCCCTCTTCTCTCTCTCCTTACGGTGCTGTCTCTTTGTCTCTGCGACATGGCGTAGTTCCATTTAGTGACGTGCAGCTCCTTCCTGCACGGATTTCCTCCAGGAGCACCTGTCCAGTGCAACTGTGCTCCCAGTTGCTCGATGTGATGTGGAATTTCTTCAGACTGTTCTTGATGTTGGCCTTGAAGCGTTTCTTTGGCACGCCAGGGGCTCGCCGACCTTCCTTCAATTGAGAGTACAGGATTTGTTTAGGGAGACGTGTGTTGGACATGCGGATGACATGGCCAGTCCATCAAAGTTGGTGCTGCATTATTGTGGTGGTGACGTTGGTCATATTGGCTTCCTCCAAAATGCTGATGATGATGCGTTTGTCTTACCAGCCGATCCTCAGAATCTTTGATGGTATTATTCCAGGGCTCTCAGGTGCCTGCTGTAGGTGGTCCATGACTCGGCTCCATACAACAGGGTGGAGAGGTACTTCACTCACGGCCATCAAAGATTGAAAATTCTCGATCACAAGCAATTTCTTCCCTTGCTTGCTGCAGCAGACTGGAAGAATTCTGAGACTAATTCGGGATTTATGAGTTTTTGTAATGGAGCCCACTGAACAGTCTACACTTCAAACTTTTCAATTTGACCAAATTGTCATTACTCAAGCTTTAAAGTTACCTGTTGAGGGTTCAATTGTATAACAATCAATCCACTAATACTCCATTTAATAGTAGCTTCCACTCTGGATCCTTAAGGGCCTGTCATTTGGGCGTCATTTACCCGACATAATTTACGCGTCACGACCCACGACGCGTGCGTCGTGACACGTGCATGGCGTGAATTACGTCCGCATGGCGTGAATTATGCACGCATGGCGCGTGGTGAGGCGTGGTGGTGTAGGCAGTGACGCGCGGTGCCCCAGGATTTTGGGATTCTCAAAATCCTCGCGCGCCACCTGCGTTACGTGCAAATGACGCCCGAGTGGGACAGGCCGTTTATTTTATTAGTTTTTAAAATAATAAAATCTAACCTATAGAAGCACAAACAAAATGAGCCACTCTATGGAGGGCAAACATGCATTACAGATTTAATGTTGAAAAGTTTCAGCTGCAGTGAAAATATAGGTTTTTCTTTGCAGACCCAGATGCAGGAGTTACATTTTAATTAGTGGTATTCTTAATACATTGAACAGTACAACACAGGAACGTGCCCATCGGCCGACAATGTTTATGCCGAACATGATGCCCAGCTGAACTGATCTCATCTGCCTGAATGCGATCCATATTCCTCCATTCCTTGCAAATCCATGTGCCTATCTAAAAGCTTCTTAAACACCACTATCATATCTGCCTCCACCACCTCCTCTGGCAATGCATTCCAGGCATCTGAGTAAAAATAAGAACTTGCCCCGCACATCTTTTCCCCCTCTCACCTTAGAGCTATGTCCTCTCGTATTGGACATTGCCACCCTGTCTATCTTATCTATGTCACTCGTGATTTTATATAATTCTATCTACCCTCTCCTCAACCTCCGACGTTCTTGAGAAAACAACCCAAGTCTATCCAACCTTTCCCTGTAGCTGAAAGCCTCTAATCCAGTCAGCATTCTGATAGACCTCCTCTGTACCCTCTCCAAAGTTTCTACAACTTTCCTGTAATGGGGCGACAAGAACTGCACTCCAAATGCGGCCTGACCAAAGTCCTATAGAGTTGCATCAAGACTCTTATATTCAATGCACCCAGCAATGAAAGCAATTATACGAAATGCCTTATTTACCATCCTATGTACTTATATTGCCACCTTTAATGAGCTATGAACTTAGATTCTTAAGATCCCTCTGCACCTCAATCTTGTTAGGGGCCTTGCCATTAACTGTATACTCTCTCCTTACATTCAACCTCCTAATGTGCAACACTACACACTTGCTTGGGTTAAACTCCTCCTGCCATTTTTCAGCACATTTCTGCAATTGATCCATATCTTCCAGCAGCCTTCCTCACTGTCTGCAACTCCTCCAATTTTGGAGTCGTAGCAAGCTTATTCATCAACCCATCTACGTTTACGTTTAGGTAATTAAAAAAAATACAATTTAAAATAATTATTGTAATATCTTGGATTAACAAAATTATTGGGATAATAGTAAGTTAATATCTTTGTTCTAAAGACTATATTCTGGTGCATTTCTATGCCCTAAGCATTAGGTATGTGCAATAAGATAAAGTCTACACTAATTAATAACTGGGAACATCGAATATGCATTAATTCTTCACCTTGAAGAACAATTTAAACAAGTTTGGTTTACTACTATTGTCACAGTTTTGAGATACTGTGTTAATGAAAACATTTTTTTGTATTCCATCCAGGCAGTTCATACAATACATAAAGATATTTTTTGCAATATCTTGGATTACAGAGTACATTTGAGAGTCCAATAAAAGGATGAAGGAAGCTATTCTTGAGTCCAGTGCTACATGCTTTCACACTTTTGTTTCTTCTGCCCGACTTGAGAGGGGAGAAAATACTATGACCAGGGTGGGAGGGGTCCTTGATTACACTGGCTGCTTTCCCAAGTTTAGGCATTATAAACTTATCCAATGGAGGGGAGGCTGATCTTCATGGGACAATTTTCCTATGACTCGTCAACATTTCCTCCCAATACTCTTATAGTATTTTATCTCTGAAGGCAAATTGCTCTTTAATGCAATAGGAATTCCCTTTTTTATTTGTTTATTAAAATTCATATTATCTTGATGATGTGATTTTGAAGTTCACTTTTAGCAAAGTAGATAAAATGTATTTTATAGACTGATAACTACAGCACTAAACACAAAGTATCTCTAAGAAAACTGAGGAAGATATAACCCATTACCCCCAGACCTGAACACTGTGCTCTGCAAGGAAAGTGGCTGGAATAAACATTAATTTCCCTTATTTGCGCTTGCATGGAAATTGAAAAGCACAGGCTATTTTTAATTAAATTTTCCGATGTTGATCATCTTATAGATGACCCGTGATAGCTAAAATGTAGAAACAGATAACTATGGATGCTGGTTTATACCAAAGATAGACAAAAAGTGTTGGAGTAACAGTGAGTCAGCCAGCATCTCTGGAGAAAAAGGATGGGTGATGTTTTGGGTCGAGACCCTTCTTCAAAGCACTTTCTGTCCATCTGTAGGTGGCACTCTGTTGGGAACTCCAAGCCTGTTTTCATATTTTTGGAATGTGACATCTGGCATGACTCTCTGCATAGCTGGTTTACCTCACGGAAATGCAGGAATTGTTAAAACAACACAAAATAGGTCCAGCAAGACTGCATTCTGATAACTTGCTACCTACATGATGCATAATTGCCTACATAAAAAGGGATCATAGCCAGAGAAGACCTCTTGGAATTATTTTACAGTGTCTTGCTGACTAGTAGTGTTCTCGATACATTAACTGACCCTTTAGGTCTTAGTAATTCTCTTTTCTGTTCTCCCTCACTCAGTCTAACCTACAACCCTTCTGACTAGTAGCAACCAGCGTTGCCATCAAATCATCTGACAAAGTCAAGGACCCAACCGTCAAAGAAAAATTAGAGACTGTACTTCTGCACTTCCTTGTGTCTCCATTTTTATTCAATATTCTGTTTCCTTAGATTACTGCAACGTCTGTTGGATGCAGCCCCATTTCCTGCACGTTTAAGCTCTGAGCAACTTGAGGTTTACTGGCTGCCTGTTTCCTATTTATTGCAATCAGAACAATTCAAGAAAGGGAAATAATTATAAACAGTGCATATGTATACATGGATTTGATTATGCTAATGTAGAAACTTACTGAAGGTCAATTATGAAATTGTGTTTTTTAAGTTTATTGCTCGGAAATCAAATACCATTGATATAAACTAACAGAATATTTGGTCTAATGAAAACTTCAGTTAGCCTACGAACAAAACATCCAAATAATTTATTTATTCAACATTGTTTATGCACTTCTGTTTAGCTCCTAAATTTTACTGTTATCTAGATAACTGGGAACTCTTTGCAGTCAAATCAATAATGCTTATTCCATTGACACCAAAACACTCAAAACCAATACAACAAGCCTTAAGGCAGTAGCTTACTTTTCCATTATAAGAATGAATATAGCCCCACCAGCTGTGACAAGTACCCAAATGTAATTTTCCGTACTGCCGGCATGAAGCAGCCATATCTCCATTTAAAGATTTCATAGAAAGATAAAAACAGAATATTCATTTTTCACTAATGCACTTGGGGAAATTTATTTCATCTTGTCTATCCACAGAAATCATCAGGGGAGAAAATATTTTCAATTATTTTTCCAGTGACTTTTCTCCCATCAATAATATCACATTAGATGCAGTGGTGCATGGACTGACATTTCATAAACAGGTCATCTGTTAACTCACTGGTTGTAGAAAATGAAACATAGGTTTATGTGAGGAAGTTATTCAATTTGTAATGATTTGAAAGAGCTATTGGAGTAATTAAACTTGCTGGGGAAAATCCAGGTATGTGAACCGTAAACTTGAACTCATCTACAATGCTGCAAGCATTTTCTGTTAGTGAATGTGGACAGCCACGTGGAAGGAGGAGCTAGCCATTCAGTTAGTACTTAGACATTTTCAGACTTCAAGCCTGTAGATTTTTCGGGAAAGTTAGTTAAACAATGAAGTAATCCATTTGTGCATCTTACTCATCGTGTCTTCTGTGCAACTCACAATTTCTCCCTATTCTTTGCTTTCTCTTACATTTTCAAATTAAAGTGTAAATAAGTAACTGTCTTCGTATCATCCTCGCTCATTCTTTCATAGAGACATTGGATGATAACCAGCAATATAAATGGTGTGTTTTTATAAATAAAACAATTTAGAGATACAAAAGAGCTGAGCCTGCAACACTACAGACCTCCGCTCTGTTTGCAATAACCAACCTGATCTCCCGGTGGCTCAGCACTTCAACTCCCCCTCCCATTCCGACCTTTCTGTCCTGGGTCTCCTCCATGGCCAGAGTGAGGACCACCGTAAATTGGAGGAGCAGCACCCCATATTTCGCTTGGGCAGCTTGGGCACCCTAGCAGTATGAACATTGACTTCTCTAATTTCAGGTAGTCTTTACTTTCTCCTCCCCTTCTCAGCTCTCCCTCAGCACTCTGGCTCCACCTCTTCCTTTCTTCCTCCCCCCCCCCCACCCCCCCCCCACACCCTCACATCAGTTTGAAGAAGGGTTTCAACCCGAAAGGTTTAATATTTCCTTCACTCCATAGATGCTGCCTCACCCGCTGAGTTTCTCCAGCATTTTTGTCTACATACCACAGACAAACCTGTTTCTGCCCAGTTCACATGAAAAGAGTAATTGATCACATGACAATTCTTAAAGAGGTTACAATTTTATCTAGGTTACAGCAATAATCAAAATGATGTTTTCAATTATTTTCTAAAAGGAGGACTAATTTGCGAAAGGAAAGAAGTGTCTTTATTACACTTGAAGATATACACAGATCATTTGCCGTTTAAACATCAGCCACTGGAAAATGGATCCATTTTCACCACAGCCATTCCTCAACTTATAAAGAGAATGTTTCCTGAAAAAAGTTTTGTTGAACAAAATTTTGCAAATGCATTATGGGCATTTTGAGATAGTGTATTCACAGGAGGTGAGTGTGAGGTTATTGTTTGTTAACATTAAAGGCATGTTTGTTCATTCAGTCCACATTCCTCAAAGAGTCAATACTTCTAGGTCAAAAATCTATAAACTAAACATTCATATGAGGAATATTTGTAAAAGATAATCATTTTCCTTTCTCTCTAACAAAATTGTTGGCATATTTTCAGGATTGAAGTAGCACTATAGATAGAGAAATGCAGTGTATTCAGATTTCCAAAAACATTCCATAAAGTGCAACATAAGAGATTACTGCCCAAGGACCCAAAGGCAACACATTACTATGGACAGAAAAAGTAGGTAATTTTCAAGTCGGCAAACGGCTGGTGGGGTGCGGCAAGGTTCAATGTTGGGGCCTCAATTTACAATGCATACGAATGTCTCTGATGAAGCAACTATCCAAGTGTATTACTCCTACAAAGATATGTGGGTAACTAAGTTAGAGTGTCTGCAAGTTTATATGAACAGTAAGTGAATTTGCAAATGACACAAAGGAGGAGAAATACAGTGCCCTTCATAATGTTTAGGACAAAGACCCATCATTTATATATTTGCCCCTGTACTCCACAATTTGAGATTTGTAATAAATAAAATCTCATGTGGTTAAAGTGCACATTGTTAGATTTCAATATAGGCAATTTTTATACATTTTGGTTTCACCATGTAGAAATTACAGCTGTGTTTATACATAGTCCCCCCATTTCAGGGCACCATAATGTTTGGGACACATGGCTTCATAGGTGTGTGTAATTGCTCAGGTGTGTGTAATTGCCTCCTTAATGCAGGTACAAGGGAGCTCTCAGCATCTAGTCTTTCCTCCAGTCTTTACATCACCTTTGGAAACTTTTATTGTTGTTTATTAACACGAGGACCAAAGTTGTGTCAATGAAAGTCAAATAAACCAATATGAGACTGAGAAACAAGAATAAAACTGTTTGAGACATCAGTAAAACCTTAGGCTAACCAAAATCAACTGTTTGGAACATCATTAAGAAGAAAGAGAGCACTGGCGAGCTTACTAATCGCAAAGGGACCGGCAGGCCAAGGAAGACCTCCACATGACAGAATAATTCTCTCTATAATAAAGAAAAATCCCCAAACACCTGTCCGACAGATCAGAAACTCTTCAGGAGTCAGGTGTGGATTTGTCAATGATCACTGTCTGCAGAAGACTTCATGAACAGAAATACAGAGGCTACACTGCAAGAAGCAAACCACCGGTTAGCTGCAAAAATATGATGGTCAGGTTACAGTTTGCCAAGAAGTACTTAAAAGAGCAACCACAGTTCTGGAAAAGGGTCTTGTGGACAAATGAGATGAAGATTAACATATCAGAGTGATGGCAAGAGCAAAGTATGAAGAAGAGAAGGAACTGCCCAAGATCCAAAGCATACCACCTCATCTGTGAAACACGGTGGTGGGGGTGTTATGGCCTGGGCATGTATGGCTGCTGAAGGTATTGACTCACTTATTTTCATTGATGATATAACTGCTGATGGTAGCAGCATAATGAATTCTGAAGTGTATAGACACATCCTATCTCCTCACGTTCAAACAAATGCCTCAAAACTCATTGGCCGGCGGTTAATTCTACAGCAAGACAATGATCCCAAACATACTGCTAAAGCAACTAAGGAGTTTTTCAAAGCTAAAAAATTGTCAATTCTTGAGCAAGCAAGTTAATCACCCGATCTGAACCCAATTGCGCATGCCTTTTATATGCTGAAAAGAAAACTGAAGGGGACTAGTCCCCAAAACAAGGATAAGCTAAAGATGTCTGCAATACAGACAGGCCTGGCAGAGCATCACCAGAGAAGACATGAATTGCAGACTTCAAGCAGTCATTGCATGCAAAGGATATGCAACAAAATACTAAGCATGACTACTTTAATTCACATGACATTGCTGGGTCCCAAACATTATGGTGCCCTGAGATGGGGGGACTATGTATAAACTGCTGTCATTTCTACACGGTGAAACCAAAATGCATAAAAATGGCCTTTATTAAAATCTGACAATGTGCACTTTAACCACATGATTTTTTTCTATTATAAATCTCAAATTGTGGAGTACAGGGGCAAATAAATAAATGATGTGTCTTTGTCCCAAATATTATGGAGGGCACTGTACATGTTATCCATTTCAGTAGGAATAATAGAAAGTATTATTTAAATAGTAAGACACAAAGTTAGTGTGCAGGTATCAAGTAGTGATGACGCAGTGGCTGCCTCGCCAGCAGCTCATCAGTCCTTTCACCTGTTTTGTTATTTTTAATGCGTCTAAATGTATGTTTTAATGTTTCTCACTATGTCTTATGTGGGGGGTGGTGGGGGAAACCTTTTTTCAGTCACTTACCTGGACGGTGATGCGACTTTTCTCCGTGTCACATCTTCGCGTGTCTCCCCCCCTCGCGGCCTACCAACTGGACTGGTGCGGCCATTCTACCGAAGACCGGCCCAGAGCTTCAATAGCGAGCGCAGCGCAGACATTACCATCATGGAGCAGGGCGATCCCTTGCCGGGGATCAGCAGTGTTGGAGCTCCGTCCAGCTCGGCCTGTGGACTTCGGAAGCTGCGGTCTCCGGTAAGAAGCGGCCAATTCGGAAACTCCAAGCCGCTGAGTGTGTTCTGCTCCGTTTCGACGCAGGAGTTTCGATCATCCCGGCGAGAGGGCCTGTACATCGGGCCGTCCGTAGCAGCGACTGCGGAGGGTTCTAGGCCCCGACTACGGGTGAACAAAGAGGAGGATGACTGAACTTTATTGCCTTCGATTACAGTGAGAAACGTTGATTCCGCTGTGGAGGATGTTTATGTTAAACTCTATTGTATATTGTGTTCTTTTTATTCGTATGGCTGTACGGTAACTCAAATGTCACTGTACCAATTGGTACATGTGACAATAAATGTGAACTTGAACTTGACTTCTTCCAGCTTTCTTCTGCTCCCCTCCCCCCCCCCCCCACCACAATCAGTCTTGCCCCGAAACGTCACCTATCCATGTCCTCCAGAGATGCTGTCAGACCCACTGAGTTTATCACAGATGAGTCCCTCTCACGTATCTCCTCTGTATCCCGTAATTCGGCTCTTGCTCCCCCTCCCCCCAGTGGCAACAGGAAGAGTACACATAGTCCTCACCTTTCACCACATCAGCCATTGCATACAACACATCAACCTCCGACAGTTTGACCACCTCCAACGAGATCCCACCATGAGTCACATCTTCCCAACTCCACCCTTTTCTGCTTTCCTCATAGACCATTCCCTCCACAACTCCCTGGTTCACTCATACTTTCCCACCCAAACCACCACCTCCCAGGTGCCTTTCCCTGTAAAACCCAGGTGCACCACCTGTCCCTATACCTCTTCCCTTAAATCTGTCCAGTGACCCCGACTGTCCTTTCAGGTGAGGCAAAGGTGCACTTGCACCTCCTCTAATCTCATCTACTGTAGCCTTTGTTGACGGTGTGGGCTCCTATATATTGGTGAGACAAAACACAGACTGGATGATTGTTTCGCTGAACTTGGCCTCCTTAGCCTTTCACGATCTCCTTTCAGCCAAACATTTTAACAATCCTTCCCTTTCCCAGGCTGACCTTTTCGTCCCGGGCCTCCTCCAGTGTCAGTGAAGCCACACACAATTTGGAGGAACAGCACCTCATATTTTGCTTACAGCCCAGTGGTTTGAACGTTGATATCTCTAATTTCAAGTAACAGTTGCATTTCCTGACCCCCTAAGTTGTCCTGCTAGTTCCACTGATCGTATCCTTGTATTCCTACATTATTACCTCTTCCACAGCTAACAATGGGACATTATAGGTTGCATCCTGCCTTGGTCATTTGTTGCCAGCCTTGCTTTGTTCTGGCCTTTTCTTACCTCCAGTTCCCTCCCCTATACTTTCAGTCTGAAGATGGGTCCCAACCCGAAACATCACCTTCCTTTTTCTCCAGAGATGCTGCCTGACCTGGTGAGTTACTCTAGAACTTTGTGTCTACCTTTTCCCGGTAAGTTTTCGCAGGCAGCTCCAAGATTAGCTGTTAAAGACTTATTACTCTAGAACAGGTTGGAATTAGTGAAAATGTTTAATTGACTATATTATAGTTTAGGCCCTCAATTTCATGAATGAATGAGTGAGTGAGTGAATGAATGAATAAGGAATGAATGAATGAGAAGATGTAATACAATAGCTAATGAAAGAAATATCACACATCATAAGCATTAGGATACACGCAATATTTATCCTTGGCAAAAGTGATCTGTGACCAATCTCTATTACAATTTAACTATAGGCTCCGGTGGCACCCCTACTCATTTGGCAAAAAAAGACACAAAATGCTGGAGTAACTCAGCGGGTCAGGCAGTTTCTCTGTAGAAAACGAATAGTTGATGTTTCGGGTTTAGGAATAGTCACATTCTGAAGCCTCACCAATCCATGTTCTCTAGTGCCGAGTTAGTCCAGTAATTTGTATCTTTTTATTGTAAATCAGTATCTGCAGTTTTTTCATTCGGTGGTAGATAAAGAAAGGAACAAGTAATTTTCTTTCCTTGCCTCATGTATCCTGCAGTAGTTGTTTCCTTTCTGGGCTGTGGCGTCCCATGATCCTGAAAGCAATTATTCCCCTGTGAATTCAGGATTTGGCAGGCTGGTCAACCACTGCTTAAAAACATCGAACACCAGCATTCTATTAACATAGCCAAATTTCTGGCAAGACTCACTTAAACAAAAATAAGAACCAAGAGTATGGCCAGATTTCCCCCTTAATGTCCTGCCCATGTAAGCCACTGTAGTATTAGTCATTGCCAAGATCAATAATGTAAAAACAAATTAAATTTGGAACTTTATTGGCACAACTACTCTACAGGTCAGTTTTTATTCCTTTGCAGGATCAGGGCAGACAACAGGGCAGAACTAAACTGAGCTGAAACTGAAAAAAAAAGACATCCTAGCTCTTGAACTGCCGTAAATTTCCATACAAAGGTTGTCCCACAGTAAAATTGGCATGGGAGTTCCGGGAGATAGACTTCGGGATAATGGATACGTGACAATAAACTAAACTGAAATTGAAACATTTCTAACTCTACATTGAGTACACTAAAGGTGGAAATATTTATTCTGGCTGATGCATAAGGTACCAATGTAACATGCACAGTGTTAAGCTTCAAGTTTGCTGGAGCTGCTTCAAGTCCTGCTTCTGTAGTCAATACTATGTTTGCTAAGCTTCTGGTCAATAGTTGATAGTGGTGGACTTCACAGTCGTAATGCCGCTGGATGTCAAGAGTAGTTGGTGACACTCACCATTGTTGGAGATAGTCATTGCCCCGCACTTGTCGAGAATGATTGTTATGTGCCATTTATTAGTTCATGCCTGAATGCTAGATGCTTGCCAGCAAGGACTGGCTCATTTATTGAAAGGCAAATGTACTGAACATTAACCAATAATCATAGATCCTTACATCTGCCCATATGATGAAAGAAATATCACTGAAGAAGTTAGAAATACCCCAGGGAATTCCTTAAGTGATATACTAGAGCTGAAATGATTGGGCTCAACACACTGTCCTTGCAAGGTAAAATTCCAGTCACAAGAAAGTTCTCCGATTTTCATCAAGTTCTGCTTTTTCAGGGTTTAAATCTTATTTATTTAATGCTTCAGAAGCTCAGATGAGAAGGCAACTAGAGACATTGAAACATAACATACTACATGTAGCATGTCACTCGGATTCAGGTGAATATGCAAAAAGAAAATGTAAATTATCTATATTAAATGACAAGAACTAGAAAAGGTACCCCTCTCTGGCCATCCCAATCTCAGTCTCTGTCTATTTCCACAGTTTAATCCTCCACTCCCCCAGTGGTAATGTGCATGACATTTTAGTTATCCTCCCCCCACTCCCCCAGCCTCAACGCAATATTCCCCCCACAATGCAACCTCCTCCTCCCCCACTTTCCCCCCCCTCCTCTCCCTCCCTCACCCCTCCCTACCCCTCAGTCACTCCCTCCCTCCCTCCTATATCCCTCTATCCCCCCACTCTTCACTTCCCCTATCCCACCCCACTATCCCCTCCTCCACTCTCCCTCTCAATCCCCTCATTCTCCCCCACTCTTCACCTCCCCAGGATCTTTCCCCACTCCTCCTCCCCTTTCCCATCCCTCCTTCACCTCTCCCTCCCTCTCCTTTTCCCTACCCTCAGTCACTCCCTCCCTCCATCCATAAAAAGCGGCATCTGCAGTTCCTTCTTCCACAGGTCACACAGCTGCGGTTTAGATCCTGTTGACTTGATGATTGGACCAGTTTGCATCGTGTTTGTGTGTGTTTGTGTGTGTGTTTGTTTGTGTGTGTGGGTGTGTGTGTTGTGTGTGTGAGTGTGTGTGTGAGTTACTCAAACTCCGCGCAAACTGCTCGACCACCCTGCAAGCCGACTCTCCTTCCCTCCCTCTGCCCACTCAGGCTCAGCCGCCGCTTGCCCAACCCCGTCCTGCTCACCTGCCTGCTCGCTGCCGCCGCCGGGCCGGGCCGCGGGGGGGATGGTGTCGGCGTTCGTCACGGTGAGCAATACGAGTTTTGATGAGTTGGTGGAAAAGATCTTCTTCGGCAACGGCGGCGGCGGAGGAGACGGACCCAGGGAGACGGGTAGATGGGACCACCATTGCTGAGGAGGGTGGGCGGGGGTGAGTGAAGAGGGAGAGAGACGGGACCAGGGCCTCCACTGGGACTTCACTGAACCCCCCCCGCGGCCACCGCCGGTGGTGGGGGAGATGATAGACAAGGTACTGTGAGGAGAGGAGAGAGGAGTTTGTGAGTGAGACGGGAGAGGTGGGAGAGGCTGCGGCAGCGCAGGAAGAGGTGCCGCCATCCCGGCCGTGGCATTGATTGACAGGAGAAGAGACAAATATGTGTGGCGCTGATTGAAGGAATCTGCGCACATGTGGTTTTTAAGATTTTTAAACCTCGCTAACTTTCACAATAGTTCACCGATCAGAACGAAACTTATTGCACTCGCAGCACAGGCGAACGGTGAGTAACTTGCTGAAAAATCATAGCGCTATCATGTACCGTTTTTGCGCAAATAGAAAAAACGCGCAAACCAGAAGAGCACAAGATCAGAGTTTTAATTATGTATAGATATGGTCAGCAGTAATTACACTGAAATTCTTGTATATTTAAGACACAAATGCACAACCATACTCTATATAAAAATAAACAGTTCTAGGCTATATTGAAAATAAAAACTAGGATGGTGATGGTGAAAATTTGTTTAATTGGTTTTCAGTTTATTTTATTCATGATAGGAAAGTCCAGTCATAGATTTCCTAAAAGTTATGCAGTACAGGTATAAGTAAGTTACTAGAATATAGTTTATAATATAGTTTTCATAATTTGATCTTAAATCAATTTCCTTTTGCCAAATGCAGTGATAAGCTTTTATCCCTCTGGGAATTGTACATTTATCCATTTATATTGCAGAACGTTTTAAAAGAAATGGTAATGGTAGTACCTCAAAAGATGGAAGAACCACAGATTTTATCATTTCACCTCCCCTGCAGGCAATGGCATTTGATGATGAAAATATAAATTCAATCAGCAATTCAAATTTCACGAGATGTCTATCTTCATGCTGAATTTCCATCAATGTGTCAAAGCAAGTCGTGAATTCTCCTCTGAGAAAATACGTTGAATTGCAAATTTCAACAATTCCACCAGCATTTGAATTTCAACAGAGGGGACATCGAATGAAGGAAATAAACAGACACTGCTTCATGAAACAAGATGCTTCACACTGTGACCATTAAGGATCACTGCTGTGCTTGAATCATCAAACCACATGCCACAACGTGGTATAATCAAGCTAACAGGGAAGGTAGAGTAGCTGTGAAGTGTTACTAAAAATATTGAATTTGTTCGGAATAAGACAGTGGAAAAAAAAAACCGCAGACACTGGAAATCTAAATAAAAAAAAAAAGAGAATATTTAGCAGATCAGAGATCCTTTGTCAGAATAAAAAGGGGAAAAAAATAAGCTGGTAAAACTGCAGGAAGGGTAGGGGAGAAATTTCACTGATAAGGTAAAACTAGGGTGACCATGAGGGTAAACTGTAAAAAAAAATTCTGGTCAATGAGTGAATGGGATCAGTTAGAGCAGGGGTCGGCAACCTTGTTCTGCATAGGGGCCGGGACGCATATCTGTGAGCGGATGGCGGGCCACATCTATCACGTGTACACATGGATCCCGCCCCGGATGGCAGGCATCAAATCACGTGTTCACAGACGGTAGCCAAAAATGCTGGAGAAACACAGCGGGTGAGGCAGCCTCATGCCATCACCCGCTGAGTTTCTCCAGCATTTTTGTCTACCTTCGATTATTCCAATATCAGCAGTTCTTTCTTAAATGTGTTCACAGAAGGTGCTTGGGGCGCCAGGCCGTTGCTCAGGGCACTCGGCGGGCCGGATGACAACGGGAAAAAAAGCTGCCTGCGGGCCGGATGATTTTGGGTATCGGGCCGCATTCGGCCCGGGGGCCATAGGTTGCCGACTCCTGGGTTAGAGGATGAGAACATTGACAAAATAACAGAGAAAAATCAATGTAGGAGCTACAAAATGCTGAGCAGGAAGATGCAGAGCCTAAGCCCACCAGGTTAAAATTTAATTATCAGTATAGGACTGTGAGTGATAGATCAGAGTGGGATTTGAAAAAATAGACTGGGAGACAACAGGCAAGCTCAGAATCACTCCAGATTACTCCTGCTGTCTGAACGCGTGTTCCACAAAATGATGCCCAATCTGCATTTGGTTTCTTCAACGTAGAGGAGACTGCATTGTGAACACCAAATGCAGTACACTTGATTTGAAGCAATCATAGCACTACTTCCCCAAACATAGTTTATATATAAAACTGTAAGAGGTCTGGTCAGAATGTTGTACCTTTGAAACGTATTCTCCAAACTGCACAACCTCCTACTTTATTTCAGAAATACTCGTTTGTTTAAAGCAGCATTTTGGATAATTGGTTTAATTCTGTACATGTGTTATCTGATTAAATCTTAAGAAACTTTAAGATGTCTGAGCTTCACTGTTCTGTTTGAACTGAACTAGGAATATAATTTTCCAAAAGGCAGTAAAAATTTGTTGAAAGGTAAAATGAAAACAGAAAATGCTGAAGATACTCACTCAGCAGATGACTTGAAGTGATCAAAGTTTGGATGAAAGACCACTGAATTGAAATATGAACTCTCTCCATAAATGTTTCCTAATCGGCTGAGTATTCCCAATAATTTTGGTTTTCATTTTAGATTTCCTGCATCTGCAGCTTTTTTGTTTTTCAATAACATTTCAAGATTTCAGTTCAGGGATGAATGCGTAGAACAAGTCTATTTCGCAATAACCCATTCAACTGCTGTTAAAGCACTATAGTGTATATAATGGTAACTGTAACTTTAAGAACTGCGTAGCAGAATGGTATGATTTCTGCAGCAACTGATCAAATTTTGTTTGGCTTCGACTTGGAATACAGATTTCCAGTCCAGTTTCAGTTAGCTGAGCCAATTTTTTGCCCA
The DNA here is from genome assembly GCF_028641065.1 of Leucoraja erinaceus. Taxonomy (NCBI): domain Eukaryota; kingdom Metazoa; phylum Chordata; class Chondrichthyes; order Rajiformes; family Rajidae; genus Leucoraja; species Leucoraja erinaceus. The sequence continues at coordinate 53,023,378 of NC_073377.1, read as the reverse complement.
TCAACGTTCGTCTATTGACATAACTTGCGACAACTATTGGCAACTTCAGTCTTGCCTTTGTGTTGACCAATGCATCGATAGCACATATCTGTGCTTTTCCCAGAACTTTGCTGTGATGGCCTTTTCCATGTCTTGTCATGCGTGTTCTGGAACTGCCTTTTGACTGTTGACTGTGCCAGCATGTGTTGATCTAAACTCATGTGCACTTTGACATGCCATCACCATGACACAAATGATTTCATTCTAGTTCTCAGGTCTTAAAGTTACAGTTACCATTATATACATTAGAAGAACAATTACCATTTTTAGTTCGTTTTTGCAAAAATTAAAAAATAATTGATTGTTTTTAGAAATCACCCTTTTAATTGCTTTGTAATTTAGCATTGCAAATAATTGTAGTGTTATGTTATCCCTTTTATTGCTTAATATTTACCTAACCCTCTATCAGCCATCCATTTATTTAAAAAAAAAGAGATTTAACAATAGCTCACCTATAACTTGCCAGCTCACCTATAACATACCACCTCTCTTTTCAAGCTTACTCCCCTCAATTCCAATAAGAAGGATCCCAACACAAAACATAGTCTGTCCATTACCTCCATAGATGCTGGCTCACCTGCTGAATTCCTCCGTCAATTTGTTTTTTTGCTCTGTAATTTCTTGTGTTTCTAGTTTCAGATATGACTCAGAATTAAATCAGAGTTTTATTCATGAAAACCTAAGAAAAACTATCTGGGGTTTTCAGTTGAATATGCTAAATAATCCAATATGCACCAAATTTCAGTTGATCTGTCCAAACAACTGATTTAAACAAAAACAATAATCCAGAAACCAGACCAATGATTGGGTGATATTAATTCTCCCCCTCCCCCCTTACTAGTTCCACTGTTCCCATCCTTGTGTCCCCTTGTTATCACCTCTTCCTCAATCAACAGAGGGCCATTATAGGCTTCACTCTTCCTTGGTCATTTGTTGCGGGTCCTGCTTGGTTCTGGCCTTTTCTTACCTCCAGTTCCGGGAATTTATCGGGATGCATCACTACTTGATTTGGGAACAACTCCATCCAAGACAGCAAGAAATTACAGCAAATTGTGGACGCAGCCCAGGCCATCACACAAGCCAACCTCCCTTCCATTGACTCCATTTATACCTCTCGCTGCCTTGCCAAGGCCAGCAGCCTAATCAAGGACGAGTCGCACCCTGGCTATTCCCTCTTCTCCCCTCTCCTACCGGGCAAAATATATAGGTGTGAAAACCCACACTTCCAGATTCAGGTACAGTTTCTTTCCAGCTGTTATCAGGCAACTGAACCATCCTAGCACAACAAGAAAGTAGTCCTGAACTACTATCTCCCTCATTAGTGACGATCAGACTATCTTTGATCGGACTTTACTGGCTTTATCTTGCATTAAATGTTATTCCATTATCATGTATCTGGACACTGTGAATGACTTGATTGTAATCATGTATTGTCTTTCCGCTGACTGGTTAACCCGCAACATCAGCTTTTCATTGTACCTCGATATACGTGACTAAAACTAAAGAACTGAGCTATACAAGGAGAGATGTACAGTACAAGAATATGTCCTTCGGCCCATAATGAATGTGCCAAACAGGATGCCTACTTGCACATAATTGATATCCCTCCATACCGATATGTCTACTCAAAAGTCTTTTAAATGCCACAAGACCAGTATTCCTTTGGGTTTAGAAGAGTGGGATGATTCTTGCAGTGTGAATGCAGGGAGCATGTTTCCTATGTTGAGTAACCTTGAACCAGAGGTCACAACCTCTCAATTACGTGTACGCCATTTAGAAATTGAAGAAGAGAAAGTTCTTCACTGTCAAGGTGGAGAATCTTTGAAATTCCCTACTTCACATGCCTCTGTAGGCTCAGTCATCATTCATTCAAAAGAAAGGGTTATAGATTGAGGTAAATGAAGGGAATTGAGGGATATGTGGATGATGTAAGAATATGGAGCTGAGATAGAAAATCAGGTTCAGTGGAGCAGGCTAGATGGGCCAAGCAGTTTACTCTTACTGATAATTATTATATTCTGCTCCTAGATATCATATTCCCAACTTGCATATCGTGTGATAGACACAAAGCGCTGGAGTAACTTTTATAAATTGTAATTTTATATCATGTTTCTGCCATTCTGAGTATATTCGGCATTCAAAAATCAATTGAAAAATGCTGCTTTTTGGTCATTTTAGAAATGGGTATTACAAATAGAGGAGCTGTACAAGCAGATAAAAACAGCACTATAACTATTCTGAGTAATCCTTTTATACATTATGAAACTATAGATATTTACATCTCATGTTTGAAAGTATGTCTCCTCTGTCTGTACAAAATAAAATGCATTTTGTGACAAAACTGTCATGCAAATGAACCAGAAAGGCTGATTATTCTAGCATGAAACCAACTTGATGGATTGGTCATGTAATTATAACCACAAGTACCTGCATATTCCCTTCAAACAGAGTAACTCTGCAAACAATTTAAGTGCTTGCAAGCTCACAGTGTCTGGTTTAATCTGACTAAAAATTGAAATGAACTATTATATTTTACCTCCATCCTTCAACTAATGCAGTAGGCGAGATGGAAATCATAATCTATGGTATATCAACCATTTATGGGAAGCGACTTTTATATTTCACCTTGCAATAAATCTACAAATTGGCAGTTTAGCGATTTAACTAAAAGCATTTATAAATCCATTAAAAAAAAATAAAAAGCTACTAAAAAACTATTTACCAGATGCATTTGATTTTCCTGTGGCTCCAAATAGATCCATATTAGCGCCTATTAAGTGTTCATACGCCCAATGAAATGGAGTGATTTACATTTTGAACAGAATTTATCACATCATAACACGCAATGGAAATAAACTTTGTTACGATTAGCCTCTTTTAAATAATGAGGATTCTGATGAAATTAAATAACACCAAGTCACACATTCTCATCTTTTAGTGCAGACAACTTAGGTAATTCAGGGGACCTTTTAAGAATAATGTGCACTTCAATATTGCTCACGTGGAGAGTAAATGTCAAAGCTTTTTTAGGAATTGAATAATAAAAAATATTGCATTCCTGTAGCATAGAAGTAGATATTGTTAAATAATATAAAAAGATTTTGGACACAATCAAAATAATAGAGGAGTATTTCCTGTTACATAACTAGCTCAGCATTGGAAATCTGAATTTTTAATTGTCAGCTATGAAGAGCATTAATTCAGCTTTAATTTAGCTTTTTTCATATGCAAAAGAGAATTGTGTGCTTGCATGTCACAGAAAATGCATTTTAGATCTTTCCATTAACCAACTGTGATATCTCAGGTATATAATACAAATCTAAGTTAAGGTGTTTCTTTCAAATCAATGACATAAAGGATCAGAATGCAACAAAAACAATCATTCTGAAAACTGAACTAGAAACAGCTTTAGCCTTTATAAACTGCACTGATTATTCTAAATTAGACTTTTTGTATTGTACCGAAGTTCTGTTAACAATAAATAATTAATGACAACAGTTTGTTACTGCACTGCTGATGTGGTAAGCAAGAAGCACAGAGTACCGATTACCAAAGTAATAATATACTTTATAAGAACGCACAAAGATTACTAAAGCTTCCCAATCTAGATGTCAGCAGATCCAAGACAATGTAATGGAAACATAATTTTTGTCATGTAATTATTACAGCAGGGCATGCTGGGAAGGGTGGTGACATGTTGATACTTGCTAGATATTTGCCTTAAAACCCTATTGTATAAATTATATGGTGGCACCGTACAATGGCAGCCTCGTCCATTTCTTTCTTTGTTGTTTTTTAGTATGATGTTAAATATATGTTTTAGTGTATCTTTAGCTTTGTTTTATGGGGGGTGAGTGGGGGTTGGGGGAAACTTTTTTTAATCTCTTTTCCCTACGGAGGTGTGATTTTTTTTTCGTATCGTATCGTATCTCCGTCCACGCTGTGGCCTAACATCGAGGAGCTGGCAGCCTCTTGCTGGGGACCGACTTCGGGAGCTCCAACCATGGGAGCCTGTGGACTTAACATCGTGGAGCTCGCGGTCCCTTGGTTAGGGATCGACTTTGGGAGCTCCAACTGCAGGAGCTTCGACCGCCCCGATAGCAGCAGCTTCCATTGCCCCGACACGGGAGCTTCGATCGCCCCGACTACGGATGGTTTGACTGCCCCGACCGCGGGAGAATAATGAGGAAAGAAGATAAGACTTTATTGCCTTCCATCACAGTGGTATGTGGGGGAGCTGCTGTGGTGGATGTTTATGTTAACATTTATGTAGTTGTATGTCCTGGTGCTTTTTGTCCGGTATGACTGTGTGGTAAATCAAATTTCACTGTACCTTAAATGGTACACATGACAATAACGGACTATTGGTCTAGTATTATTGATGAAGCCGAGTTTTAGTTAAAAATATAAGAAGATATTAAATTGGTTTCTGGGCTAGCTTACAGCTTATATTTAGTGTCAAGTTAGGCTTGCCTTAGGTTGTGGGTGTGGTAGATAATAAATCCTATAACATTGTCTCCCAAGTGACAGGCAGAGAGAGAAGCAGCTAAAGATATCTTTGAAGTAGAGATCAAATGACCAATGTTTATGGGGGAGGAGGTGATAGAGGAAGAGAGACATAGGTGGTCACATCTTTGTAAACAGATGGACTAAGTTTAGGAGGAACCAAGTGACAAAGAAAAAAAACCCAGGAAAGTGGAAATCAAATGACCAATGTTTATGGGGGAGGAGGTGATAGAGGAAGAGAGATATAGGTGGTCACATCTTTGAAGCAAGAGGCAATAAAACAGATGGACTATGTTTATGAGGGACCAAGTGACAAAGAAAAAAAAACCAGGAACGTGGAAATAAAATGATAAAGCAGATGGTCAATGTTTTTAGTATATCTTGTACCATGTAAACAAAAGGCCTTTGATGTGATGCAATCTGTGGAAACCTTTTCCTGTACCTCTGACATGATTAATGTCTGTGGAAGGCGTTAAGGGGAAAAAACCCTATTTAAGGCAATGTAATTCTGTTGTTCAGAGAAGAGGACTGGGGACAGTTGAGTGTCTGCATTGGTCACTTAGCTGGAATCCTCGCTCCCTTCCATCGGCCGATGTTAAGTAAAGTTTTGAACTGGTCTACCGAACAGTATGTGTGGTGTCTGTTTATTAAGAAGCGAACCTGGTTTAGTTAAGATAAGTAGCTTTTTCATTATTACAATTTATAAAAAGAATACTTGAAAGAAAATCAGACAAACTAACAAACCAAATCTTAGGGACTATGGTTATTACCAAAACATACAAATTACTACAAATCTTTCTGTTTAACCTCCAAGGAAAACCTGTATGCTGTGTTGAATTGCAGGTAATTTTCTGAAAAATGTGTTATATGCTGCTTCAATATCAAAACCATATAACAGCTTTGAACAACAAAGTGAACAAACTATTTTCTGCAATTTATAATGGTTTCCCATTAATCTAAAAGGTATGAATGAAATGATTGAGATGTAATATTTAACATAATATTCTGCTCTTTTCTGGAACAAAGACCTGGGAGGGATGTCCAATTTCAGTTCAATTTAAAAAAGAAATTAGCTTAATTTATATGCTTTGTATATCTAGCATTTTTAAATTTCCAAATAGTTTACTGTCTCTTTTTACAAAAAAAAACGATTGAAGTAGTCAGAAAAGTCAGTCATAAAGATTTCTGCTCAAATAATGTATCGCAGTACAACTTCAAATTACTTTCTTCCGTGAATAACAAAGAACAAAAAAATCTACATATCAATTATACATGCATGTATTGACAAGATCAGTATTTACTGCCCACCCATATCACACCTTAATAACGAGATGTCCTGATGAACTATTACGGTCCTTCGGGTCAGGTGTGAGATAGGTTTGTGAGTAGGAATTTGATTTTTTTTCTCTTTTACAGGACGTAGATTCACTGGCAAAGACAGCATTTAGTTTAGTGTCCATCTTTTATTATCTTGGAACTGTGGTCATTTCAGAAAGTAGTAAAAAGTTGATTGCCATGTTGTGGGTCTTGAATCAGATAAAGTCCCACCTTCGAGTATTTGAAGGAATTTTTGTTCACCATTGCAGAGATATATTTTCATGATATATTTTCCATGATATATTTAATACAAATAATTTAAATTCACAAGCTGCCAAAATGGGAGTTGAACTCTATATGGTCAGACCACTTACTGTCGAACCCTCATCAGTGGTTACGAGGACTGTCACGTGACGTCATGGGTTAAGGGTAGTGTCCTGCTACACCAGCAGATCTTACCTTGAGATCATGAGTCAACAGGCAGCTCAGCTCGAGTCAACACCCTCGCTCAGCAGCAGCAACAATGACTCTTATGTCAGAGAATCCCAAATGCACATTTATATGTTAAACTTATCTCACCGAATAAAGTAACCGTTTGATCACGAAGTTTGGGCTAGCTACATTATCTTTTTTTTTTACATGATTGCTGGCTCTGTAACTTCTGTTATTGTCTATTTTCAAATGTAGACAAATTAGGCAAACTCTGGCTTAAATGTACCAGATTTATATGATTTATAAATAATTAAAAACAAAACAGAAAACATTGAAAAAGTAGCAGGAAGCAGTTAAATATGTCATGTCAATAACCTTACATCAGAGCTGGAAGCAGCTTTTGAGCAAATACAAAGGCAAGAAATGAGATTGTGGAAACCTATAATGGAATGGTAATAAGCAAGATTGATCTAATGGAAAAAGGAATGAGGGCAGAAATGATCTTAATTACTAAATCAAAGAAAAGGCAAATCAAAGAAAAGTGCTAAATTAGATTAGTATAAATGGATACTATTTAGTATAAATGGATAGTATAAATGTATCGATGGTCAGCATGGACCCGGTTGATCAAAGAGCTTATTTCTCTGCAGTACATCTTAACACAGGCTGGTTATCCTGTTGCAGGTGAATCAGTGACCAATTACCTAGCTATTCCACAACGTCTGGAATTTCCACTTTACAAATGGATTCCATTTTTACAGGCATCCATAAGTTGACATTGTCCACGTCAAAAAATATACAAAATCACTCAATACGGCAACCAGCCCTCCACGAATTTGTAATGAATTGTTTGATGAGAACCAATTAATATAAACATTTATTTCATGATCTCCACTACCTGGTTACAATGGTACAGAATCAGAATTATCCAGTGGTCAATGCCTTGCTTCGATGCATGTGAAGTATCAGTAGCTGTTTGGCAGTGTACTGTTGTCCAAGCATCAATAGAAGAGAAAGCTTGTCAATTTCCCGAACAGTTCTCAGCAGTGGCCTGCCGCAGTCAAAGTAGCAGCCCGCGTTCTTAAGAGACAATGGTAAGTGATTACTGCAGGGATGTTACATAGCGGCGGCGCTGAACTTTTCATCGGGAGCCTGGGATCTCGCGGCGAGATCGTCAGTGGTGAAGCTCCATCGAGCGCGGCCTGGTGGCTTCGGAAGCCGCGGTCTCCAGTAAGGGAAGCGGCTGTTCCAGGTGTTCCAAGCCGCTGAGAGGGTTCTTCCGACGCCAGAGCACCATCACCCGGCGAGAACGGCCTGGAACATCGGGCCTCCGTAGAGGCGACTGCGGAGGCCTCAATAGGCCCGACTATGGGTGAACTGGGGATGGGGACTGGACATTGTGCCTTCCCCCACAGTGGGAACCATTGTGGTGGGATGTTTTTATGTTTATTGTTAAATTTCTTTAATGTTATGTCTAATCTTTATCTGTGTGCTGCATGGCAAGACAAATTTCACTACACCATTTGGTGCATGTGACAATAAATGTCCTTTGTTCTTTGTTAACAGTTCGGTATGAATTTGAAACATTCTATCCAGCTGCGTTGCTGTGGCACACTAGCCAGAAGGTCTGCAGCAGTGTAAAATGATGAAAAGCTATCTTAAAAGGAAATAACCAGCTTTTTCTAATATGCTTCCAATTCCCAGCATCTAATATTTTGTCTTTGTTTACTGTACATACTTTTTAACGTGGTTTTGGATTAAAAAAATCTGCCATCTCCTGGCCAGTCTGCTGCAGTGAAACAGTTCTCAGGTTCATTACTCTTCTACCATTTCAATCCTGGACAAAACGAATGCTGCAATTAAATAATTACTGAAAAATATTCCCCTCCATTCCTTGTCACAACATTATTACTCACGATGTAATAATACTAGCAACACACTCTTTGAGAATATAAAAAGTATTCATTATGTATTCAATTATTTAAGAATTTGTTGAGAAACTGTAAAGCCTTGGTGTAAAAGGACGCCGTATGAGGAACTATAGAATAAAGTATGGATTGATCACTTGGTTCAGACAGGATTAAAATCCTGAGGTCATGAAAAATGCCAAATAAATTAAATACATTTATTTCCTTTACAATGTCTGGACCCTTTGATTAGAAAAAATGTAAATGTTATCAAAAAATGTCAGCAAGTTTCATGAGAAACCTAGCCTACATGCAGTGCATATTTTGTTGTTTTTATGTTTTTTTTGTCAAAGATATGTAGAGTGCATACCTCCTAAATACTGTCCAATGATGTATTTTGAATGAAACACCAAACTGATCCCCATCTGCCCTCTTGATGGGTGTTCAAGATCCTATGACACTAACAAAAAAAGAGAACAGGCTAATATTTATCATTAAACTAATACAATTAAAACAAATTATCTGGTTATTGTGGGCACAATGGCTGCAGTATTTACCACATTACAGCAATTACTATTTTTCATAACCATAAGATCACTCAACATTTTTGATTTAGCCAATCAGTGGCAGGAATCTGGGAAGGGTGTCTCATGCATAAGCAGCAAACCTTCCTGCGAGTGCGTAAAAACTGTTTGGCCAGAAGAAGTTTACGGCACACATTGCTTCCTGATGATCTCACCCTGGATTCTCTGCAAGAATTGCACCAGCTTTGGCCTGTTACTCCAAGCTGAACAGGTGTCGATATTTTGTAGATGACAATAAGACGACTGAATTTCTTGAATCATGTTGTCAATGACAACTTATCATATCAAAACTTTGGGCCTTCACTAATTCACATGCAATCCTTGAGTTGGCCACAGAACACAGCCTTTGAAGTGTGCACTCCACTCATCACTGACTAAAAAAAAGCATCCAGCAGAACTTACATTGACTGCAAGATAAACTTTGTATGAAACTTGATGATAGAAATCTATTTGTTCTGAACGATGCCTGAATGGTTCTTGAGGTTGCTAAGGTGGAAGCTTTCAAATTTCATTCCTACTTGGAGCAAATTACACTGCTTTTACACTGGAAACGGATAATATGATGGGCACAGACTTGACAGGTTGATATCATGTGCCTGGAGCACACTGTCCATTGTAAAATTGGGATGCTCTATGCAATTCAGACGTCCATGCATCTCATCGGAAGCAATTACAATGAGCCAAACAGAGCAGATAACCTCGACACAGCATACTCATGCATTCGTAAAGAAAGCCAATCAACGGCTCTTCTTCGTTAGAAGATTGAAGAGATTCACTATCTCGACGAATACTCTCTGGAACATCTCCAGGTATACAGTAGAGAGCATATTGACTGGTTGCACTACAGCCTAGTTCAGCAACTCAAATGCCCAGGAACAAAGGAGATTCCAACAAAATGGTGAACACTACCCAGTCCATCATGAATGCTGACCTCCCCAACCACGAGGGAATCTACAGGAGACGCTGTCCCAAAAAGACAGCCAGCATTATCATGAACACTCACAATTCATCCCTGTCATCGGGAAGATGGGACAGTAAACCCTTGCTATAATGGACCACAGGGGGGAAGGAATAGTGTCCGTTATTGTTGATTGTCCACTATGGTTGATTGTCCACTATACCATCAGGGGCGCTGCAGGATTGGCCTGTTTGCTTTTTTGTCTTTTTTTTTAAACCATTTTTAGTGTGTGTTAAAAGTCTGTGTAAATGTTCTCCAGTTTGTTTTATGTGGGGGGGTGGGGGAAACTTTTATGTTCACTTTCTTACCTTACCGGAGATGCGATTAATTTTTGGATCGCATTCTCCGGTCGCTCTGCGGCCTACCGTCGATGGAGCTGGAGGCCTCCTCGGACTGACCTCGGGCCCCACGGCGGAGGCGTGGACTTAACATCTGAGCCGATCCCTTGCCTGGGATCGCTTCAAACGTGGCCTGCAGACTTTACATTGGGAGCTCAGGGTCTCGTGAGAGGCTGTGGATGTCAGGAGCTCCAATGCCGCGGAAGGTTCAACCAGCCCCGATGCCGAGTTCGATTGTCCGGTGCGGGGGAGCTGACCTACCCCCGATGCAGGAGCTGATCACCTCGACGGGGAGGGCCCACGGCCGGCTACGGAAGTCAAGATCATCCCATCAACGAAAGCACGAGGCCCCCGACCGCGGGAGAGCAAAGGAAAGAGATTGAACTTTTTTTCGCCTTCCATCACAGTGAGGTGTGTGGAGGGTCACTGTGATGGATGTTTATGTTAAAATGTGTTTTGTGTGTTCTCTTGCTTTTTATTTGGATGATTGACTTGGCAAATTAAATTCCTCTATGTTGCAAAACATACTTGGCTAATAAAGTATTATTGTGATTGTGATTGTGATAACCGAGTAAGGGGGGTAAATAATAACTAGTTTAACCCAAGGCCCGGTGGGAAGAAACATGGCGCAGTAAGAGGAGGGTTAAAGCAGCGGGAATTCACACTTCCCCGTGACTTCCGCAGACTCTGGTCCCACATGGGATGCTCCAGTGATGGGCCTGGTAGTCAAACTACCTTCACGTCGCTCTCTCTCTGCACTCCTGCAACCCGGAAGCACGCCATGTGGCGCCACCTCAATAGGTAAGTTGGCGGAAGTGGGGGCGGTGCAACAGTAGCCTTGCGCCATTACCAGGCGACTGAGGCACACGTTGTCCGGGTGACACAGAAGCAGTGGCGCACGCTGCGTCTGCATGCAACACCCCAGGACCTCACTTTGTGGCAGATGCTGCAAACCTATGCCCAATGCAATGTTCTTGAGAGTATTTTACTGCTTGCTCTCCCCCTGCCTCCAGCTTTTCCACTGCCCAATGCTGCATTGCGTGCCGCCCACCAACAACTACCAAATATGGACGCCTCGGTCCACTATAACTGAAATCCGTTATTTAGATGTCTGTAATCGTGAAGGTTTACTGCATAGGAATCTGAAAACTGTGAAGTCTTCCCAACCAGGTTTAGGAACAGGGTCTTCCCAACAATCATCAGATAATGAACACGATGAACAACTAAACTCCAAACTGTCTTGGTTGCACTTAAGATTTTGGTTTTGCTTTGATCTGTACTATGCTTTCTTTTTATTTATTGAACTTTTTTGTTTGTTTGTTATGTTATCCATTGAGTACTGTGTTTACAAACCTGTTGTGCTGCTGCAAGTAAGAATTTAATGGTTCAGTTATCCATTGAGTACAAGGTGTTTACAAACCTGTTGTGGTGCTGCTGCAACTTCACGCCGGCTAAGAATTTCACCAAAGGTCAATGGTTCCCCCCTCACGTGACAGAAAATTTCGTTACATATGACACGCACTTTCCCACCCGTTAAAAACATCGCTTGATAAATCTCGGGTTGAAGCAAATTCAAGGCAAAATAGAAAGTGAGGCAATTACAAGGGGACATCAGCTTGTCAGTTCAAACATCATCGGTTCCTGCCTGGTGGCCATAATATCCTTACCAGAAACCGAGATGATGAACATTACAAGCAACTTCACGCCGGCTGTCACAACGCTGTATTGGGGCGACACACTCACTCTTTCTCCTCCAGCCCAATGTCTCGGGGAGAGGCGGCGCCCACAATGTGATTTTTGATTAGTACAGATGTCAGAGGTTATGGGGAGGAGACATGAGGGAGAGATAGATCAGCCATGGTTGAATGGCGGAGTAGATTTGATGGGCCGAATGGCCGAATTCTACTCCTCTTCCATATGACAAGTGTCAACGTCCACTCACCCGTCCACGTCTTCTGCTGGGGCACGTAATAATACTTGTTCCCCAACTGATCGGTGCCCACATGATGTTTCACAAGCCCAAACATTCGTGTCAGTAGAGTCCGGATTGGATTCATAGCGGAGGCAGCGCCACCACACAGACTCTGGTATCTATGCTCTGTCTGCACCAGACCTCTATAATCTTTGGTCTGTCTGCACCAGACCTCTATAATCTTTGGTCTGTCTGCACCAGACCTCTATAATCTTTGGTCTGTCTGCACCAGACCTCTATAATCTTTGGTCTGCACCAGGGTCTGGCACTTTCCCTGCACCCCGTCAACATTGAAGCCGCCCATTGGTGCGCGGGCGGGCGGGCGGCAGCAGCCAACCCAACGCCTTCTCTTTGCCTCCGCCCGCCTCTCTCAACATGGCGGCTGTGGAGGCCGTTGTCATGTGAACGTCCTGCACTCGGCCCATTGCTGGCGGCAGACCCCGGTCTCTGGTCGCCACCCTCGCACCCCTTGGTGGGGCAATACAACGGGCTTGGGCTCGATGCGGCTGGTCGGGGTTTCACGGCGATGCTCGCCCTTTTGGCAGCTCGGCGGAGCGGCTGCGATGATCCGCTGAGAGTGAAGCGAGCCGAGTCCACACGGAGGTTAGTGATGGAGTGAGCGCTCTTGCAATTAATCATCACCTGTCACAACGCAGGAACAAGGGCGCACCATGAGCTAACTAGTGTAACTAGTGTAACATCAGCAGTTTGCTTTTGATGTAAACAAAGCGGATAATACTGGACACGCGCAACTGATGAAGTAGCGACAGTGGAGACAGAGAGAGTTTACAAATCAAAACGTTTTCACCAGAATTAATAAAGATTTGTTGAACTGAAAGTTCCATAGATCCAAATAGTCCCTCGGTGTGAACCAACAATTCACTGGCACTTCTTCCACTTTAAGTACGTTTTGTATTCAGCATTCGCTCTTAGGTTTGAAGAAGGGTCTCGAGCCGAAACGTCACCCATTCCTTCTCTCCTGAGATACTGCCTGTCCCGCTGAGTTACTCCAGCTTTTTGTATCTCTCTTAGGTTTACACTTCTTACAACCCTGCTTCCTGCAAAGATTATCCCCTACTCCCAATTCTTCCGTCCATGCACCTTTTGGCCCAAGATGAGGTGTTCCAAATCAGGACATCCCGGATGTCCTCATTCTTTAGGGAACAGGGTTCCCCTCTCCCATCATAGATGAGGCCCTCACTTGTGTCTCCTCCATACCCTGCAGCTCCGCCCTCCACCTAGTCATAGCAGAGATAGTCCCCCTAGTCCTTACCTTTCACCCCATCAGCCGTTGCATACAACACATAACCCTCTGAGATTGTTGCAACGCTAATCCCAGCACTAATTACATCAATCATCTCCACCCCTTTCTGTCTTCCACAGAGAACGGTCCCTCCACAACTCCCTGGTAACTCATCCCTTCCCACTTAAACCACCCCCTCTCCAGGTACCTTCCCCTGCAACTGCAGAAGATGCACGGTTAGATGGGATCCAAGGAGAGATAGCTGAATGGATAGCAAATTGGCTCCATGGAAGGAAGCAGAGGGTGATGGTGGAAGGTTACTTGGAGGCATATGACTAGTGGTGTACCTCAGGGTTCGGTGCTGGGCCCGTTACTGTTTGTCATCTCCATCAGGGGCCTCATCTTTTCAGCATGTGGGCCACATTATATATTTGGCACATTTTTGCGGGCAGTAGGAAAAAATAAAGAAATGACACATACGCACACATACACACACACACTGACACACACACACACACACACACACTGACACATATACACCCACACACTGACACACACATATCGAAACGCACACATGGACTCACAGACAGACAGAGCCACACACAGGCTCGCACACAATCTCTCTATCTCTCTCCCTCACACACATACACATACACTGTGATCACCCCTCAGGCATATTAACAAGGACCCACGCATGCATTATGCTCACCCATCGGGCACATATACACACACACACACAGCCGGCTACCGATCCACCGAGGGAGGGAACCGATCCACAGGAGGGAGAGAGAGAGAGAGAGATGGGGGGGGGGGAGAGAGAGACACACAGAGGGGGAGAAAGAGACAGAGAGGTGGGAGAGACAGAGATACAGAGAGACGGAGAGAGAGAGGGAGAGAAAGAGAAAGAGAAAGAGAAAAAAGAAGGGCAGGAGTGGATTCCCCTGGCCGCACCGGTGATGAAACCGAATTTTAGTTAAAAATATAAGAAGATATTAAATTGGTTTCTGGGCTAGCTTACAGCTTATATTGAGTGTCAAATTAGGCTTGCCTTAGGTTGCGGGTGTGTGAGATAATAAATCCTATAACATTGTCTCCCAAGTGAGGAAGTGACAGAGAGGAAGAGAGACATAGCTAGTCACATCTTTGTAAACAAATGGTCTATGTTTATGAGGGACCAAGTGACAGAGAGGAAGCAGCGAAAAGAGCTAGGGTGATCTCTGGAGATAAAATAACCTAAAGCAAATGGCCAATGTTTTTAGTATATCTTGTACCATGTAAACAAAAGGCCTTTGATGTGATGCATTCTGTGGAAACCTTTTCCTGTACCTCTGACCATGACTAATGTCTGTGGAAATTGCTAAGGGGCCAAAAAAGACCCTATTTAAGGCAATGTAATTCTGTTGTTCAGAGAAGGTGGCTGAGCACAGTTAAGTGTCTACATTGGTCACTTATCTGGAATTCTCGCTCCCTTCCATCGGCCGATGTTAAGTAAAGTTTTGAACTGGTCTACCAAACAGTTTGTGTGGTGTCTGTTTATTAAGAAGCGAACCTGGTTTAGTAGTTATAAAAGTAACTTTTTCACCGGCACGCATCGGCGGAGACCCGGTCAAAGGGTCCATGTCAGTGTGGCAACCCCAGAACGGGAGCTGTTCATGGGTCACCCTCACGGGGGGAGACTGCTACACACCGACCCTGGCCGACCCTGCCGCCAACCAGTTCCCCTCCTCCACCTCCTCCCCCTCCCCCTCGCTCCACTCCCCACCCCACGCTACCACGTGCCTTTGCAACACAGGAGCAGCAGTAGAGTCGCTGCCTCACAGCACTAGAGACCCGGATTCCATCCCTACCACGGGTGCTGTCTGTACGGAGTTTGTACCTGCGTGGGTTCTCTCCGGGTGCTCTGGTTTCCTCCCACACTACACATTTGCAGGTTAATTGAATTTGTCCCGAGTGCATGTAGGATAGTGGTAGTGCATACGGGCATCATTTCGATGGGCCGAAGGGCCTGTTTCCGCGCTGTATCTCGAAAGCTGCGCTACCTCAGAACCTGTTAAATAGCCCGCCTCATGGAGCTTGCTGCGGGCTGGATAAAATCTTGTGGCGGGCCAAATGTGGTCCACGGGCCATAGTTTGGAGACCCCTGATCTACATCAATGATTTGGATGAGAACATACAGGGCAAGATTAGCAAGTTTGCTGATGTTACAAAAATAGGTGGTTTTACAGATAGCAAAGATAGTTGTGAAAGATTGCACCAGGATCTGCATTGATTGGCCAGGTGGGCTGTGGAATGGTTGATAGAATTTAATATAGAGAAGTGAGATGTTGCATTTTGGGATGTCTAACAAGGGCAGGATCTGCACAGTGAATGTTAGGCCACTGGGGAGTGTTGTAGAGGAGAGTGAACTAGGAGTGCAGGTGCATGGTTCCTTGAACGTCGAGTCGCAGGTAGATAATGTGTTCAAAAAAGCTTTTGGTACATTGGCCTTCATCAGTCAGAGTATAGAAGTTGGGAGGTCATGTTGCAGTTGTATAAGATGTTAGTGAGACCGCATTTAGAATATTGAGTTCAGTTCTGGGCACCATGTTATAGGAAAGATATTGTCAAGCTTGAAAGGGTCCTGAGAAGATTTATGAGGATGTTGCCAGGACTAGAGGGTATGAGCTATCAGGAGTGGTTGAGTAGGCTGGGTCTCTATTCCTTGGAGCACAGTAGAATGAAGGGTGATCTTAAAGAGGTATACAAAATCATGAGAGGAATAGATCAGGTAAATGCACAGAGTCTTTTGCCCAGAGTAGGGGAATCGAGGACCAGAGGACATAAGTTCAAGGTGAAGGGGAAAATATTTAATAGGAATCTGAGGGTTAATTTTTTCACACAAAGGCTGGTGGGTGTATGGAACAAGCTGAGGTAGTTGAGGCTGGGAATATCCCAACGTTTAAGAAACAATTAAACGGGTACATGGATGGGACAGGTTTGAGGGATATGGACTAAGCGCAGGCAAGTTGGACTAATATAGCTGGGACATATTGGCCGGTGTGGGCAAGTTGGGCCGAAGGGCCCGCTGTGACTCTTTAACACTTGTCCCAATACCTCCTCCCTCGACTCTGTCCAGGGACCCCGACAGTTCTTTCAGGTTAGGCACAGGTTCACTTGCACCTCTTCCAATCTCATCTACTGTGTCCATTGTTCAGATGTAGACTCTTATACATCAGTGAGACCAAACATAGACTGGGCGATCGTTTCGCTGAACACTTTTGTTCAGTCCGCCTGAACCTACCTGATCTCCCGGTTGCTAAGCACTTTAATTCTCCTACCCATTCCCACACTGACCTTTCTGTCCTAGGTCTCCTCCATTGTCAGAGTGAGGCTAAACGCAAATTGGAGGGACAGTATCTCATATTTATCACAGCTTACAGCCCAGTGGTATGAATATTGATTTCTCCAACTTCAAGTAACCCTGGCATTCCCTCTCTCTCTCTCTAACCCTCCCCCACCCAAGTCGCACCAGCTTCTCGTTTTCACCTAACAAACAGCTAGAGGTAGCCTGTTTCTATTATCACCGTTACGTTTTTGCGTATCTTTCATTAATTGTTCTTTATCTCTCTACATCATCGCCTATATCTCTCGTTTCCCTTTCCCATGACTTTGTCTGAAGAAGGGTATTGACCCGAAACATCACCCATTCCTTCTCTCCAGATATGCTGCTTGTCCCGCTGAGTCACTCCAGCTTTTTCTGCCCCTGTTAGGTTTAGGTTAGGTTCAGGTTTATTATTGTCACGTGAACCGAGGTACAATGGAAAGCTTTGTTCTGTATGCTTGCCAAACAGATCAGATATACTATACATAAATTAAATTAAACTAAAGTACAATGGTTAGAGCAAATGCAAATATACAAAGTGCAGAATATTGCTCTCAGTATTGTAGCGCATAGTAACGTATCAGGTCTGTAGACAACGTCCAATGTCTTCAGTAGGTTAGAGGTGAATTGGACATTACCTTAACTTATGGAAAGCTCTGTCTTCTACACTAAAGAAATGAAATGCTTAATGGTAAGCAAAACACAAACTGTTGGTGGAACTCAGTTAGTCAGCATTTGTGGAGGGAATGGAGAGACAACATTTTCCGTCAAGCTTTCTTCAGAAATATGGAATGGGAGAGAAAGCTGGAAAAGATAGGTGGAGTGAAGCAAACCCAGACAAATTATATGTGGATATGGATGAGGTGGGTAATTGGCAGATGGATGGAGATAGTGAAAAGGGCTGGAGGTGGAAAAGATACAAAAGGGTGTAATATGGAAAGAAGTGGAGCAGTGAAGTGTAAAGCTGGAGTGATGGATATGATGGAAGTGGGAGGGGAAAGATGGGGATAAAAATAAATATGAGACATGGGGATGGGAGAGGAGTGCCAAGGAGAAAAAGCAGCAAGGTGACTGGGGTGGTGGGGAATGATGAAAGGAATGGGTAGGCATGGGGTGGGGAAACAGGAAAGGGAGGGGTTGTTTGGGGAAAGGGGGGGGGGGGGCGGGGGGTGGAGCAGGTGCTACTTGAAATTGAACAATTCAGTGTTCAAGTCATTGGGTTGCAAACCACCCAGGTGAGATATGAGATGTTGCTCTTCCAGTTTGCATCTGGCCTCACTTTGGCAATGGAGAAGGCCCAGAGCAGGAAGGTCAGAAGGGGAATGGGATGGGGAGTTATAAAAGGTCAACTGTGAATAGACACAAAAAGCTTGAGTAACTCAGTGGGACAGGCAGCATCTCTGGAGAGAAGGAATGGACAACGCTGCGGGTTGAGACCCTTCAACTGGAAGCTCCAGCATAGCCTTGGCGGATAGAGCGTGTGTTCGGCAAAATGGTCTCCAAGTCTATGCTTCACCTGAAACAAATTCTAATTTTCTCCTTCTGTAGGTAACTTTCCCGTGTTTCCAGCATTTTCTGTTTTTGGTTGAGATTTCCAGCATTAGCATTATTTTTTATATCATTTAAGATGGTAAATAGCCCAAAATAACATAGACATTTGATTAATATCCCACCTAATCCCTCTTTTCAATTCCTCACTACTGCATCGAATATCAACATGGATTATCATGTTTCAGATTCTGTCATGGGGCTTAGTTCCATAATGCTCTTTTTTCCCCCTTTTACATTTTCTGGAATTTGGGCAACCCCTAGCAATTCAGCATTTTGAAGGGACCATTCCCTTCGCAACTCCCTGATTCACTCTCTGACTGGAGGATGCAAAAAACTGAGGTTAGAGGCCAAAGTTGCAAATGTTGTAATTTAGTTACAGAGTATGGGGAGAGGGATGCAGGGGAGATGGATTAAGTAGGTGATAGAGAAGAAACACGTTGGTTTATATCTTCCCAATATTCAATCCCAAATTTTCAGCTCATCAAGCATAGCATATCGATCAAGCAGTGTGACAAACAAAATATACTTAGATGAGATAGATGTGTAGTGTCATCAGTGTATATGTGTAATCTCACATTGTTTGCTGTTAATCAAACCACGAGACACTTGTAAAGGAAGAAGAGGATGAGATTGAAGAGATTTGACGACTCTGGAATGAACAATATCATGGCAAGAAAAGAGATCATTACAGAGCCGAATCTGGCTACAATTATAGAGATATTAATGAAACCAAGAGAGGGCAGTCTCGTCCAACTAGGTGATGGAGGAAGCAAAGGACAAAAGCACACAGAAGTTCAATGGAGTTATCATTAACTGTTCTTGTATTCTTGTATTTAAATTTTATTGTCGTTGCCTCACTTTGAGACAACGAAATGAATTTCCCGTACAGCAGTATCGTTAAAAAAAATCACAAGAAAAATAATAAAAATAAATAATAAATAAATAATAAAACATATTAAAAAAATAAAATTGAAATTGAATTAAAAATTTAACAAAAGCACAAACACAAAAAGTCCACAACACAACATAACATAAATGGCACCCAGGTGAGGACGGCACCATAGTCCAGCCAGCCTCCCCTCCGTGTCCATCCGTAGTCGGGGCCTTCCGAGCACCTGCAGTCGCCGCCCCGGGTGGCCCGATGTTCAGGCCCTCACGCCGGGCTGGTGGAACGCTGACGCCGAGCCCCGACGGTGAGCATCCTCCTCCTCAGCGGCCCAGACCTTCTGATCAGCCGCCTCCCGCTGCTGGAGTCTGCCGCTCCTGAGTCCACAGGCCGAGCTGGGCAGAGTCACAGGACCCCGCGCTGTCCATCAGCGCCGCCCGCGTTGGGAGCTCTGCAAACCGCAGCTCCTTGATGTTGGTGCAGCAGGTCCAGCACTCCGGGCTCCAGACGGCGACCCCCGGTAAGGCATCGCCAGCCCCGCGATGTTCCAGCGCTGTCCCGCCGCTGCTGGAGCTCCGGTCGATCCCGGCAGGAAAGGCCGCACCAATCCAGGTAGGTAGGCCGCTGTGGGGGGGGGGGGGGGGCGAGGACGCGACTCGAATAATAGTCGCGTCCTCACCAGGAAGCGGCTGAAGGACGGTATCCCCCGCACCGTGCCCTCTTCCCCCACAAAAAAACACAAAAAAATACACTTTTAACATAACAAAATAAACAAAAAAAACAAAAAGATACCGGGCTGTAGGTGGAGGCTGCTGGCACCAGCGCCACCGGAAGTTCTAGCTCAATCCTGCCAATTCTTGAGTTTTTTTCTTGAGGAGAAATATTTATGTATTCCACACTGTCATTTAATCTCAGTATTGCTTTACATTACTTTATTAATATAGTTATTTAGACTTCCGGTGGCGCTATGGTGGCTTAGGGCACGCACTATTCACGTCCACACTGTTAAAACGCCGAAAAACTACTGAAAATCCAAATTGGACAGATCTAAAAATACTCACCGGCAGACGTTCAGCAGTCGCGTAAGTAACGTCATCAGAACGCAACCCCCGTACTTTTAATAAATGAAAGGTAGGCGTCTGCCTAAACGGCCGAAACATCAACCGAAAGTTACTGAAGGCCAAGAAGAAGCCTCGACCTCGAGTATGGCACACCCCAAGAGGAAGCAGCATGGCAAACTCTGGGTTTGGTGCAGGAGATCCATTCAGCACTGTGTCAGGAGCTTTCGGCTGCGAAGGCAGAAATCTGTGGCAAGATTGACAAGATTGATGCCCGTATAGAGGAGGTGAATTCCAACCTGAAAGGGGAAATCCACAGGCTTGAAACCGACATCAGCCGTAAGTTGGAACCTATCCTTGCTACTTCACAAAAACAAAGTGAGGCTATTCGGGAATTGGAAACTACTGTGGCTTCAAATGTCAAGGCAACAGACCGGCTGACAGCTGAGGTGGAACGTATCTCCGGGTTACTAGCCAAAGTAACAGAAAAATGTCTTGATTTGGAAGGGCGCTCTAAACATCAGAACCTAAGGATTGTTGGAGTGAAAGAAGGCAAAGAACGTGGCCGAAATCTTCGAGATTTCACGGCTCAACTACTTCAAAACGTACTCTCTTTGGATGAAAAACCTAGACTTGACCGGGCTCACAGAGCTCTGAGAGCCCGGTCATACAGCACAGCCCCACCAAGACATTTCATCCTGAGGGTACATCATTGCCATGTTCTAGAGGACATTCTGCAGAAAGTTGCCAACAACAGAAACCTAACTTTTTAAGGTGAAAACATACGAATCTTCAGAGACTTTCCTGCTGAAGTCATTAAGAAAAGAGCACTCTTCTCCAAGTCAAGAGCTATTTTGAGGGACATACCAGACCTCCGATTTGACCTATTATATCCTGCCAAATTGCGAGTTACTTATATAGGGACTGAATCCTTTATTACCGATCCTGATAAAGCATTCAAGTCTGCCCAGGACACTGTTTGAGAAAGTTTTGGGAGAGAGGGAAGGGAAGAGGGAGAGATGGAAAAAGGAAGAGAGGGACAGGGGGAGAGAGAGAACAATTGTGTGAGACCGGTTGGGAAAGCGTTGGAAAGTTTTGAGAAAGTCTTGGAAAGATTTGAGAAAGTTTTGAGAATGTTTTGGAAAGTTTTGGAGAACTTGAGAGAGGGAGAAAATGAGTGTGTGAAACCGTTTGTAATCAATAAGTTGTTATAAATCTACTGACTTAGAGTCGAATAATATGTCTAAACAGTATTAATAGAAAGTTAAGTAATAAGTGCCGTATATTAGTTAAACTTCTCAATATTCAACTACTTAGTTAGAGCACCAAGATACTTAACTTCTTGGGAATGTTGATTCCCTGACGGAATTAAATGCTGTTAAACATTTTTAAGGTTTGTTCTGTTTAGTTTTTATTAACTCCTTAAGGTGCGGAGTTATTTAATATTATCTATCCTACGGAAGCTTTCACTAATCCAACCACCGTTGGGTGGTATTCACCAGCAGCATTCCTATATGCTGTAGTTTCTGTTGTTTCTCTTTTTCACTTTATAATTTTGTTATTAAATATCTTACCTATCTTTACTAATGCACATTTTTCTTGGAGATATCTCTGGGGGATAGGGGAAAAGGGGATAGGGCTCACCCACCCAGTAATTAAAGGAAATATTTCAAATAATGTGTTGGACCATTTAAATCAAAAGAGACCATGTAAGCTTTACAATGCAAGATGATGTAGCTAGGAAAATAGGAGGAATTACATTTTGTAGTTGGAATGTTAGAGGCGTTAATGAGCCAATTAAAAGGGGTAAAGTATTAGCCCACTTCAAATCTATTAATACTGATATAATATTTCTTCAGGCCGCACATCTCAAAAATGGAGCTCACAACAGGCTGAAGGGTAGCTGGATTGGTCAATTATATCATTCTACGTTTTCTTCCAAAGCAAGAGGAACAGCAATTCGAATTCGTAAAGGTATAGCATTCAAACGCAAATCCACTATAGCTGATAAGGAAGGCAGGTGCATTATAATATCCGGGGAATTGTATTCAACTCAATCAATTGACTATGGTGAATATTTATGCTCCTAATTTAGATAATCCCCAATTTCTTAATAAAATATTTAATATAATTTCAGACTCTGGTCAGCAGAATTTGATAATGAGGGAAGATTTAAATTGTGTATTAGATCAATACTTGGATAAATCTTCACGTCAAAGGAAAAGTACTTCAAAATCGAGTGAACTTTTAAACAATTATATAAATAATACAAACATGTGACGTATAGAGGATTGCCAATCCGTCTGGAAGAGAATACTCTCTTTATTCAGGTGTTCATAAAATTTATACTCAAATTGACTATTTCCTGGTTTATGCCAAACTTATCCCTTTTACCTACAACCCAAAATATCACAACATTATTATTTTGGATCACTGTCCTCTCACTTTTTCAGTAAAATTGGAAGGAATGTATAATAAACAATCGTTTTGGAGATTCAACCCACAAATACTAGCTGAGGCAAGTTGTTGTGACTATCTGAAGCTACGGATGAAAACATTTTTTGAGACAAATGACCCCCGGTATTTCTCCATCTTTGCTGTGGGAAACTATTAAAGCCTATGTTAGAGGCTGTATTATTGCATACCAAGCTTTTCAAAGAAAAATAAGACTGAACAATTGGAATTAGAAAAACAGATAAAACAGTTAGACCTAGAAAACGCGGCTGACCCAACCATTGCAAAACATAATAAGATAGCTGCATTAAAATTTAAATTAAACCAGATTCTCTCTGCAAAAATTATTAGGGTTTTTCATTATACTAAGCAAAAAATTGTTGAATTTGCTGATAAACCACACAAGCAACTAGCTCGTCAACTCCGCAAATTAGAGAATGACCAAACAATACACAAAATTAGATCAGAAAAAGGAGATCTGCATACATTGCCTAATGATATTAATGAAAGATTCTTACAATTCTACCAAACACTATATTCATCAAACACAACAGAATAGCCGATCCTGCAAAGATGAAAAGTTTTCTTGAGAATTGCAATCTCCCATTCCTTAATTAGGAGGAACGGGATGAATTAGGAGCAGAGATAACAACAAAAGACATCGTAGAGACTATTAAATCATTGAAAAGTGGAAAAACTCCTGGCCCGGACGGGTTTAGTAACAAATTTTATAAAAAATTTAATGATTTAATTTCAAAAAAAGATAAAAATCTCGTGGAGCCTGGATCCTATAGGGCAATAGCCCTTTTAAATACGGATCAGAAGATACTAGCTAAGACTTTGGCTTGTAGATTATGCTTGGTTATCGGTAAACTAATACATCCAGATCAAACTGGGTTTATACCTAAACGACACTCATTTTATAATTTGAGACGTTTGTTTAACATAATATATTCGCAGAGAATGCCAAATGAAGATCTAACAATTATTTCTCTAGATGCAGAAAAAGCTTTCGACCAAGTGGAATGACCTTATCTTTTCACAGTTTTGGAAACATTTCAATTGGGAGAAAACTTTACTTTATGGGAGAAGCTTTTTTACACTAATCTGACAGCTAGAATACTGACAAATCAAATGCTTTCACCTACATTTTATTTATCTAGGGGTAACAGACAAGGATGTGCCCTTTCTCCAATGTTATTTGCTTTAGCCATAGAACCTCTTGCCGAGAGTATCAGGTCCCATTCAGGCATTTATGGATACAATACCAAATATACCACCAATAAAATCTCGTTAAATGCAGATGATGTACTTTTATACATTACTAATCCCCTTGTTAGTATTCCAAATGTTCTAAACATTATAGAACAATTTGGTTCTTTCTCTGGTGGTGGGGTGACTTTTGATGTAGGTGGGGGCAAGCCCGTTAAGGGCTTTGTAGACATAAAGAAAGATCTTGAAATTTATTCAGAACCGCACAGGGAGCCAGTGGTGAGAGGCCAGAATCGGGGTGATGTGGTCCCTTTTTCGGGTGCCCGTCAGGAGTCTCACTGCGGCGTTTTGGACCAGTTGCAGGTGGGACAGGGAAGATTGGCTGATGCCAATGTAAAGGGAGTTGCAGTAATCGAGGCGGGTGGAGATAAATGTGTGGATGATCTTTTCGAGGTCATCAAACTGGAGGAATTGTTTTATTTTAGCTATCGTCCGAAGCTGGAAGAAGCTAGCTCTTCACTTTTTTTTATTTTAAGTCCTGTCCAAAAATGTTAGTTGGAGGTCTTTTTTGTGGTGGGTGGGGGTGGGGAAGGGGGAAACTTTGTTTCTTAGTCCCTTACCTGGTCGAAGAGGCAGCATCCCTCCGAGATGCTTCTTCTCCCCGTCCTCGCGGCCTACCATCGAGAATGGAGCGGCGTTTCCTGTCGGGACCGGCCGGGACTAGAGCATTCGGCGGCGGCGCAGCGCTGGGACACCATCATGGAGCGGGTGATGCCTTACCGGGTCGCCGTGCGGTAAGCTCCAGAGTGCTGTGGCCACCGACTCCCTACATCGCGGAGCTGTGGCTGCGGGCGTCTGGCCACGGGCGGCGCTGGATTTGGAGCGCCGCGGAGCCTGGGATCTAGTTTGCCGGGGTCGGAGCTGCCCCGGTCTCCGGAGAGGAGGCAGCCGCTCCAGACCTTCCAAGCCGCTGAGGAATGTTTCACCCGACGCTGGAGTTCCATCTTCACGGCAAGAGGGCCCTGAAAATTATCGGACTGGCTGCAAGGCCACAAATGGGCCCCGACCTCGGGTGTTTCACAGAGGAAGAGGACTTAACTTTCTGGTGCCTTTCCCCACAGTGGAATTTTTTGATTCTGCTGTGGGGGGACGTTTGTGTTGAAATCTGTAATGTTTGTGTCCATTTTTTTTTTTTTTTAACCTTTTTCTATGGTTTGTATGGAAACTTATTATATATTTTATGTAAAGCACTTTGGTGTCAATGCGAGTTGACTTAAAACGTGCCATATAAATAAAACTTACTTACTTTACCACGGCATTGACTTGTTTGTCAAATTTCAATGCTGAGTTAAAAATCACGACAAAGTTTTTGACGTGAGGTTTGAGTAATGGGGTAAGGCTTCCAAGGCTGCCTGCTATCATTTTGATTGAATCCGAGGGGCCAAGAAGGATGACCTCAGACTTACTTTCATTAGTTGGAGGATGTTCTGGGCCATCCAACACGTTATATACTCGAGGCAGTGGATAAGGTTCAGTAGATTTGATCGGTTTTTGGGCTTCAGGGGGAGATAGAGTTGTGTATCATCTGCATAGCAATGGAAAGAAATGCCGTGCCTTTGATTGACTTGGCCTAAGGGGAGCCTATACAGGGAGAAGAGAATGGGGCCAAGGATTGAACCTTGTGGAACCCCACAGCAGAGGCTAGCTGGGGAGGAGAAAGAGTTGCCTTATTAGGGATATTAGGAATGTCAGAGGGCTGCCCTAAGTTAACGATATTCCTAAGACGCTTCCTTGACTATGGTTTAATAACTGCGAAAAAACGTATACTTAAATTCTTGAAAAAGATCACATGTCCCACAGTGAAAATGTGGATCACAGAAATGACCGAGACACTACATTTAGAAAAATTAAGGCTTGTTTTGTCTGACAAACCAGATACATTTTCCAAAATATGGTCTCATTTCATTGAATTTCTTCAACAACATAATGGTTGAACACAAATTCAAAACCGACACTAGGGTCGGGTGAGCGGGCGTAGTGAAGGGTAGTGGGACATATCTCTGCTTTTTTGCACTTCTTCGTTAGTTCAGGGATTTTTCTTTTTTCTTTTTCGTATCTTTTTCGAAATTTTCTTTTTCCTTTCTTCTTCCTTTCCCTTCTTTCCTTTTTTCTTTTTTCTGATTTACTTATTAGTTTATAAAATGTTAAAACCAAAGCTGTACGAAAATTGTATAATTGTTATGTCGATTACTTTCTCCTTGTACAATTGCTTCTAATAAAATAAATATTTAAAAGAAAGAAATATTTATGTATTCCACACTGTCATTTAATCTCAGTATTGCTTTACATCACTATTATTATAATTATTAATACATTTGGGAATTTGTTCAGTAGGCAACAAAGAATTCAAACAAAAAGAATCAATTGAAAATGAATATTATTGTTAAAAATAAATCGGTGTTGGTGAAGGTAAACACAAACTTTCTGAACATTGATTTTCTTGTGATTAGATTGTCTTTTCTTTTGGGGCTTGATTGGAGTTAATCGCTTGAGGCATGTTGTACGGTCCTCTTTCAGGATTATGTATGCATGAGAGGATTTGTGGTAAATGTCCGTCTCTAGCAAAGTGATATGTTAGAATTGGAAAAGTGCAACTAGAAAGTGGGGGAACTAGGAGATTTGATGTCCAGTGCAACTCAAGACTAAGAGGCCCAGTGATTTTCCTTTTAAACTTATGTGAACGAAAATCCATTGGTATTTTGAAAACATAATGTGTAAATATTTATTTCTTTATTTTAATATTCAGAGTGTTAAATCTGGAATTAAACAACGACAGGGATGTACAGCGAATCCATGGAAGTGGAATTAACAGTCTTGATATTGATCCTGTTGAGCAAAAGTAGTGAGTATAACTATCAATGTACTGCATATCTATATTACTAAAAGTCTGATCTTGACCACTTCCTGTCGTTCTGTATATATATTTAGAAAAAAACGCTGCCACTTACCTCTGGGAGGGGGGAGGAATTATAAAACCCGGAAGTGTGGGTGTGGCTCAGTCTCTTGCAAGATGGGGGAGGGAGAGGTCATGACTCTGTCTGAGCTGCGAATACACTGAACACACTGAATGTCTACTGAACTGTGAATGTGGTGTTTATGTGGTGTTTTGTGCGGTTTTATGGTGGTTTCACCCTGCTTGAAATGGTATGAAACTGCATTTGAATGTGGTGGCCTTGCCCCCTACATGAAATGGTATGACACTGCATTTGAATTTGGTGGCCTTGCACCCTGCATGAAATGGTATGAAACTGCATTTGTTGCACAGGGTATTGGTGAGACCACATCTGGAGTATTGTGTACAGTTTTGGTCTCCAAATCTGAGGAAAGACATTCTTGCCATACTTGACGTGGTATGAAACTGCACTTGAATTTGGTGGCTTTGCACCCTGCTTGAAATGGCATTTCAAGGAATAGCCGTGAGTCAACTGCCATCCCACCAGCCGTGAGTGAGCTGCTAGCACATCAGGCTTGAGTGACTGTGCTGCCACCCCAAGAATCCATTTGGCCTACAATGTCCATACTAGCCCTCTGGAAACCAGTCCCTTCAGCCCACAACGCCCATACTAGTGCTCCAGAACACCCCCCCCCCCCCCCCCCCCACTGGCCACCAATATTGGAATTGGTGGAGAGGTGGAATATTGTGTTGGGGACCAGCCTTCCCGTGTGAACATGGGACCCAACGGGTCCCACTTAGTCTAGTCTATATTACTAAAAGTCTGATCTTGACTGCTTTTGGCCCACTGTGGTGCGATTTCTGATAGAACGCCGTCACCTAAGGCTGTCATTTTTGGCCATCTCGCTCGGAGCCCACGTCCGCCTTCCTGGACCAGAGGATTTTTCCCATCGATGAAAAATCAGAGAAAAATTAATGTTTTTAAAACATTTGCCATTCTCTCTGCTGCCCCTGCTGGAGGGAGGGGGAGGGACTATAAAACCAGGAAGTGGTGTGCCTCACTCAGTCTCTGCAAGATGAAGTAAGCCAGAGGGTCACGTCTCTCTGAGATCTGAATAACACTGAACACATGTATACTCTACTGTGAGTCCCCTTAATGTGGTTTGAAAATGAAAATATGGTTGGTTTGAAGTAAAAAGGCACTGCCTGCAAATGGTTGTTTGGGTGCTTTGGCTTGAAGTTGAAAGGCACTACTTACTGCAAATGGTGGTTTGGGTGCTTTGGCTTGAAGTTGAAAGGCACTATTTACTGCAAATGGTGGCTTGGGTGCTTTGGCTTGAAGTTAAAAGGCACTTCTTACGGCAAATGATGGTTTGGGTGCCTTGGCTTGAAGTTGAAAGGCACTACTTACTGTAAATGGTGGTTTGGGTGCTTTGGCTTGAAGTTGAAAGGCACTACTTACTGCAAATGGTGGTTTGGGTGCTTTGGCTTGAAGTTAAAAGGCACTATTGCAAATGCACTTACTTCTTGTTTGCACTATATATTGATTTTAGATAAAAACGCTACCACTTACGGCTGTGGTTTTTGGCCATCTTACTCAGTCCCCCAGCAGGTGCAGAGAATTCTTCCAATCAATAAAAAATAAAAGTGTTATTAGTGTTTAAAATATGTTGAGAATCTCTCTCCTGTCAATCACGCCATGAAGACCACACCTATTCCGGTGGGAGGGGGAGGGATTTATAAAACCCGGAAGTGTGGGTGTGGCTCAATCTCTGCATGATGGGGGAGGGAGAGGTCACGACTGTCTGAGCTTTGAATCAACTGAACACACTGAGTGCCGACTGAACTGTGAGTTTGGTGTTTTGTGTGGTTTTATGGTGGTTTTACCCTTCATGAAATGGTATGAAGCTGCATTTGAATTTGGTGGCCTTGCACCCTGCTTGAAGTGGTATGAAACTGCACTTGAATTTGGTGGCCTTGCACCCTGCTTGAAGTGGAATGAAACTGTACTTGAATTTGGTGGCCTTGCACCCTGCTTGAAGTGGTATGAAACTGCACTTGAATTTGGTGGCCTTGGATCCAGCTTGAAGTGGTATGAAACTGTACTTGAATTTGGTGGCCTTGCACCCTGCTTGAAGTGGTATGAAACTGCACTTGAATTCGGTGGCCTTGCACCCTGCTTGAAGTGGTTGGAAACTGCACGAATTCGGTGGTCTTACACACTGCTTGAAGTGGTATGAAACTGCACTTGAATTCGGTGGCCTTGCACCCTGCTTGAAGTGGTTGGAAACTGCACTTGAATTCGGTGGTCTTACACCCTGCTTGAAGTGGTGGGAAACTGCACTTGAATTTGGTGGCCTTGCACCCTGCTTGAAATGGTAGGAACATGGATTTGAATTTGGTGGCCTTGCACCTTGCGTGAAATGGAATTTCAAGGAATAGCCATGAGTCAACTGCCAGCCCACCAGTCGTGAGTGAGCTGCCAGCAGATCAGGCTTGTGGGACTGAGCTGCCACCCCAAGAACCCATACCAGCGCTCCAGAAAGCCCCCCCCCCCACACTGGCCACCAATATTGGAATTGGTGGAGCGGTGGAATATTGCTTCGGGGGACCAGCCCTCCTGTGTGAACATGGGACTCAACGGGTCCCACTTAGTCTAGTCTCTAATAAAATTTAAATTTTCTTCAGAGTTTCTATTTACTGCTGAGGAATCAATAGGCACAAATTCCTTTGAGAAATGACAAATGGAGTTATGAGTATCAAATCTTAATCTTTGAAAATTGTGTGCTTCTCTCACATCCAGGAGTAAATATAACTGTGTATTCAAAACCTTTTGTCATTTATTATATAATATAAGCATCATTTTATATCTTAACCTTTGAGGGTGGCACGGTGGTGCAGCAGTAGAGTTGCTGCCTTACAGTGAATGCAGCTCCGGAGATCCGGGATCGATCCCGAATACGGGTGCTGTCTATACGGAGTTTGTACGTTCTCCCCAAGACCTGCGTGTGTTTTCTCTGAGATCTTCAGTTTCCTCCCACACTTCAAAGAAGTACAGGTTTGTAGGTTAATTGGCTTGGTAAATTGAAAAATTATCCCTTGTGGGTGTATGATAGTGTTAGTAAGTGGGGATCGTTGGTCGGCCTGTTTCCGCGCTGTATCTCTAACTAAACTAAACTAACCTAACCTACAATTTTAAAAACTCTTTTCTCCCACTGTTATATTAAATTGTGGAAAAACCATGAAGAACTCAAAAAGAGTCAATTGAAAATGCATCACTAACTTTTCTCCCCAGTGATGTTATGAGGTTTTTCCTCTGCACTGTCTGTTTTTACCTCGGGTTTCAATATTTGTAATTTTTCACATTTTATTTAAATAATTAATCAAAAGATGAAATGTCTACATTGTTCTTAATGAAGGGTCTTATCACAATGCAAATTGATTTGAATACTTTGTCACATGTGACAAGTCTCAGTGAAATTCTTTGCTTGCATACCCAAGGTATGCAAATAGTTGCCCATAAAGGGCGCTAACAAAGTTACAAAGTACCCCTGCACCAGGTCCCCCTTTGTTAACTCTCCCTCCCCAGCACCAGGTCCCCCTTTGTTCTATCCTCCCCCCTCCCTCCTGGTAGCCCCCCCACGCTGGGTCCTCCTTTGTTCCTTCCCTTGGCAGCGGCGTCCTCACTCCACGTGGTTCGTCCTCATCAGTCGGCGCCCCCATCGCCAGACCGACCTCTCCACAATCGCTGCCGGGTCCTCTCCAGACGCCTCCGTGGCGTGCTGACCCAAGCCCCAGCCGTGGGGTCCGTCGTCTCGCGCCATGCGGGCATCGACCTTGGCCGCAGGCTCCACCAAGCCAGGCTCCATCAGCTACGTGTTCCGTCGGTCATGGGCGCCAACTCGTGGTTCTCCGGCCTCGGCTACTCCGCGACTCACCGCTAGTAGATTGGGGAATGGGGAAGTTGATGGGGTTATGAGAGGATATTTTACAATGTGTATGGGATTTGATGATTAGCATAGACATTTAGCTTTAAGGCCTGTGTCCATGCTATATCATTCTGACTTCACACGTCCATGAAAATGTTGTTTAGTTTAGAGATACAATGTGAACACAAGCCTACCATTGCTGTCCATTGGTCACCCGTACACTTAACCTATGTTATCCCACTTTTGCATCCTATACACTAGGAGCAATTTACAGAAGACTATTAACCTGCAACCCTGCATGTCTTTGGGATGTGGGAGAGCACCCAGAGGAAACCCACGCGGTCACATGGGGAACATACAACCTCCACACAGATGGCACCCGTAGTTAGGATCAAACCCAGGTCTGGTGCTGTGAGGCAGCAGCACTACCGCTGCTCCACTGTGGTCATTGACAGGAAAATCTTCATCCATAAATTTTCAAGTTGTAACTTGTTTTCCAAGGAAACTACCAGATACTTTTAAGAATTGGAATCTATATGGTACTGGATGAGCAAACTATGAAGGGCAGGATAGGCATCCTGTTTGAAACTAAAATGTAATGTTCTTGAAATAGCACAAACAGCTACAGTGTGCCTATACTGCAACTTTTCTAGTTTTAGTCCAGACACACTGAGTTGGTTGCATTATTCTACTATTATTAAATCTTGTTTATACTTTTAGCATGTTGTCTGGTGGATCAGATGGTGTTATTGCAATATACGATTTGGAGAATGCCACAAAAAAGCTACAGTATACCTGCAAGGCAATCTGTACAGTGGGCAGGTAAGAACATTTTATCAATAATGTGCTAACCATGCCATTTTAAATGTGATTGTTGATATAAAATAATATATATACAAATTATATTTTTAAAGGTCGCATGGTCATGTGCACAAATTTAGCGTGGAGACGGTTCAGTGGTATCCTTGCGACACCGGCATGTTTACATCAAGCTCTTTCGATAAAACGTTGAAAATATGGGATACAAATAGACTGCTGGTAAGTATAAAGAGAAAGTATTCCCCCCCACCCCCCTCTCCCCATCCCACCCTGCTCCCCTCCCTCCCCATCCCCCCCTCCCCCAAAGCTCCCTCCCCATCCCTCACCCCCTACCCCGCTCTCCTTTCCCTCCCAAATCTATCCCGTTTCCTCCTCCTCCTCCCTCCCCTCTTCTCACTCCCCCCCGCAAACGCTGTTTGGGAAACAGACCATAGAGGGAGTACAGAGAAGATTCAACAGACTGATTCCTGGGATGTCAGGACTTTCAAATGAAGCAAGACTGGATAGACTTGGCTTGTTCTCGCTAGATTTTAGAAGATTGAGGGGGGATCTTATAGAAACTTACAAAATTCTTAAGGGGTTGGACAGGCTAGATGCAGGTAGATTGTTCCAGATGTTGGGGAAGTCCAGAACAAGGGGTCACAGTTTAAGGATAAGGGGGAAATCCTTTATGACCGAGATGAGAAAAACATTTTTCACACAGAGAGTGGTGAATCTCTGGAATTCTCTGCCACAGAAGGTAGTTGAGGCCAGTTCATTGGCTATATTTAAGAGGGAGTTAGATGTGGTCCTTGTGGCTAAAGGGATCAGGGGGTATGGAGAGAAGGCAGGTACAGGATACTGAGTTGGATGATCATCCTTGATCATATTGAATGGTGGTGCAGGCTCGAAGGGCCAAATGGCCTACTTCTGCACTTAATTTCTATGTTTCCCTCTCCTCACCCCTCTCCCTCTCCTCACCCTCTCCCTCTCTCCCTCACCCCCCTTCCCTCTCTACCCCACCCCCTTCCCTCTCTCCACCTGCCCCCTTCCCCCTACCCCTCTCCTCCTCCCTCTCACTCCCCACTCTTTACCGTCTCTCTCCACCCCTCTCCCCCTCCTCCCCCCCCCTCCCCATCCCCCCCCTCCCCCCACATCTCTCTCCCCATCCCCCTCTCTCACCCCCTACCCCGCTCTCCTTTCCCTCCCAAATCTGTCATGTTTCCTCCTCCTCCTCCTCCCCCTCCCTCCCCTCTTCTCACCCACCCTCCCCCCCCACCTGTGAGTTTGGGAGGTGGTTAATTTGAGTGTGATGCCGCAGCCCCTACTCACCCTCCCCAACCCCCCCCCCGCAAACGCTGTTGGGGAAACAGACCCAACGGTCTGCACTTGGTCTAGTATATTACTAAAACTCTGTTCTTGACCGGTTTTGGCTTTCTGTGCTGCGGTTTCCGAGAGTACGCCGCCACCTACAGCCATCATTTTTGGCCACCTCGCTCAGAGCCCCCCTCCGCCGCATGTATGCCAAGGATTTTTCCTGTAGATGAAAATTGACAGAGATATTAATGTTTTTACAACATTCCCCGCTGGAGGAGGGAGAGGGAGGGAATATAAAACCAGGAAGTGGTGTGCCTCAATCAGTCTCTGCAAGTGGTGTGCCTCAATCAGTCCCTGCAAGTGGTGTGCCTCAATCAGAGCTTTGAATGACACTGACAAATGTCTACAGCACTGTGAGTACCCTTAATTTGGTTTGAAAATGAAAATATGGTTAGAGGTAAAAAAGCACTGCCTGCAAATGGTTGTTTGGGTTTGGGTTGAAGTAAAAAGGCACTCTCTTCCCCCCCCCCCCCCCCCCTCCTCATTCTCCCTACCTCTACCCCTCCCTCTCCTCTTCTCCTCCCTCTCCTCTCCTCCTCTCCACTACCCCTCTCTTCTACCCCCCTCTCCTCTCCCCCCTCTCCTCTCCTCCCCCCTCCTCTCCTCCCCCCTCCTCCCCTCCTCTCCCTCTCCCCCCCATCCACTCCTCCCCTCTCCTCCCCCCCCCTCACCTCCCCCCCTCTCCTCCTCCCCCTCACCTCCCGCTCCTCTCTCTCTCTCCCCCCCTCTCTCCCCCACCCCCCCTCACCCCTCACCCCCCCCCCCCCCCCCTCTCCTCCCCCCCCCCTCCTCCTCCCCTCCCCCCTCCCCCCCCCCCCCCCCCTTCCCCCCTCTCCTCCCCCCCCCTCTCCCCCCCCTGCAGGTGAATTTGGTTGGTATGACAGGTGTGATCTTTTCCCTGTTGATATGCATTGTCAATACAAATAGAACCAGTAGGGGTCATCAGATACCAATGAGGAAGTAGAGCTTTCAGGGATTCTGCATCCAGAAGTTACATATCAGAGATTCAATAAACAGGAGAGATTTTTGGAAATACAGGAAATAAGTGATTTTCAAGTCTTGAAAATAAAACAGCAACACCAGAGGTATTCAAATCAGGTAGAACTCAGATTTGGCCTCTGCTCCATGCTAGTTGGCTAAAAGCATTCAGTGCGATGATGGTGATATAATTCTATGTGACTGTTGAAAGCTTCTGTATTTTGTTGTTGTTTGAGAGAAAATACAAGAAAACTATCCAGTACAAAGCAATTTCAGATATATTGTTTCCATTCAGACCATTCATTTGCAGCTATTAAACTAACCACAGGAAAAGTGCTAGCCCATCCAAATGTGCTTGACTCTCTTTTATTTCCTTTGTTTTTGCTCTTTACAAGCAAAATTTCCATTTAATTTTCTACAAGGATATTCTATGAACGAGAATATATGGTGATAAATCTTTATTCTGTCTTTTTGATTTGCTGTTGTATTGTGTTGGCTCCATCATTACACTGAGTACAGATTGATTATGTAATTAACAGATAAACAGAACTTCAAGTCTAAAGTTGGGTATAAGGCGGATAGCAGGAGAATCAGTGGGTAGTAGATGCCACATTATTGCCGACTTCATAAGGAGATGTGTGGAGGAGTGCGTTGGTGCCAACACCATCTGATTGTTCCCCATCTATAAGCCTTGGTTGATCCATGAGATCCGTAATCTACTGAGGACCAGACCTGCGGCATTCAAGTCAGGCAATCCAGAGTCGTACAACATGTCCAAGTACAATCTCCAGAAGGCCATCCAAAATGCAAAGAGACACTTTTCGAGTAAACTGGAGACTCAGGCAGCTCGAGCTTGACAACTGTGGCAGGACTTGCATGAGGTGAAACCAAGTAGCTCAAGTGACAGTAAAACATCACTCCCAGATGAGCTCAATACTTTCTACGCTTGGTTCGAAAAGAAGCACAACAATGTAAGATCATGGGGCCTCCACAGAACCTAACGACCCTGTGATCTCAGTCCCCGATGTTGATGTCAAAAGATCCTTTTCTAGTGTGAACTTTAATAGTTTACCTGGCTACGTTCTCAATACTGGAGAACAAGATGACCTGCTTTAATGACTGCCGACCACTGGCACTCACGTACATTATGATGAAGTGCTTCGAGAATTGGTTTTGATGCAAATCAGCTCCTGCCTCAATATTGACATGGATCCACTTCTATCGGCACAATTCTAGCAGATGCTGCCTAACTGCTTCTCCAATCTGTACTGGACCACTTAAACATCAGCAACACATACACCAGGCTTTTATATCAACTACAGTGTTCATCGCCATCATCCTTTTCATATTAATATTCATATTATTAATATGAACTTTATTTAATGAAATATTAAGTACTTAAAAGTAGTTTTTCTGAAATAGCAAAGTTTTTATGCACTATGTCTAGTAGTAGCCCCGTGATGGGTGATGCATCCTAGTTTGCAGGTGATGTGTGGTCGGATGCAAGCCTGGGTGATGTCATATGGAGGACAGGCTGTTGCCCATGCAGCACGTCACCCCTCTCCACATTGCTGATCGATCCAAAGGGATAGCAGGGCCGTTATAGTTTGGCACCAGTGCCGTCGCAGGAGCTGCCAGAGCGAGGTTGTAGACAACGACAAACTACCTTAGGGGCTCTGACTCCAGATTTTCTTGAGGTTTACTGCAGGAGCCTTTTCCATGAATGGATATGACCACAAAGCAATGGAGGTTTTAAATCGGAGTTTTCCCTCTCCTAGATGGACCGCCTTCCCAGGCTGATGAGCCCCATCTGCTCGAGACTTATGGGGGCGGGAGCATCTACCTGTGCAGGTCTATAGCACCTGCCCACTGCCCTCATGACGGAAAGCTTATTTATACATGTTATAAGCCATTTAATAATAATAATTTGTAAACAATTGTTGTTACTGATTTTGGAATATTGGATTGTAAATGTAACGGAATGGCAAAGCAGCAGCTTCTGCAGAGAAACAGGGATCCACAGCAAGCTCTGGATTCCCACGTTTCTGTAGCACATCAATAGTCCAGAAGCTGCTTTCACTTTAATGGTGAATTGAAGGCAAACTCGTGCGGTCCTTAAAATCACAAAATCCTATTCAGTTTTTGAAGCATGGAAATCGTTTCCCATTACAGAAGTATCGCAGTATTGTTTTGTATGACAATGAAATGAAATTGTGAAATACTGTTTCAACTGCAATTTTTTTTCACATAATCTAAAATTGCTTTCTATTCATACAATGCCCTTTGTGAAGAGTTGAGTGAATTTTTTAGAAAATCAATAAAACACATTTTATTTTACAGCCTGCTGAAGTGTTTACCTTTGAAGGAACAGTCTACTGTCATCATATGTCACCAATTGCAACCAAACACTGTCTGATAGCTGGTTAGTATAATTATATGTTGTTGTATAATACAGCAAGGTAGTTTGCAATGTTATTTTTTTTTTCCGATTAAAATAATCTACTAAGTGCTCCCCAGAGATTCATTTCTTGAGGAACCTCAGGCTGGGATGAAACCTATGATGGAACTTTAGTTTAGTTTATTATTATCACGTGTACCGAGGTACAGTGAAAAGATTTGTGCTTCATGCTATCCAGTCAATGGAAAGATTATACGTGATTACAATGAAGCTGTTCACTGTGTACAGATACAGGATAAAGGGAATAACATTTAGTGCATAAGTCCAGTAATGTCTGATTAAAGATAGTTTGAAGGTAGACAAAAATGCTGGAGAAACTCACAGGGTGAGGCAGCATCTATAGAGCGAAGGAAATAGGCAACATTTCAGGTCGAGACCCTTCTTCAGACTCAAAGATAGTTTGAAGGTCTCCAATAAGGTAGATGGATAGTCAGGACTGCTCTTTAGTTGGTGAGAGGATGGTTCTATTGCCTGATTACAGCAGGGAAGAAGCTGTCCCTGAATCTGATAGTATGTGTTTTCAAACTTCTGTAACTCTTGCCGGATGGGAGGGGGGAGAAGCGAGAGTGACCGGGGTGAGATTGGTACTTGATTATGCTAGTGGCCTTGCCGAGGCAGTGTGAAGTGTAGATGGAGTCAATGGAATTGTGGGATGAGACAGCTGGGAAAGAACTACCAGCACATTGTCAATTTCCTAACCATAGAGCTCCCTTTTTCTCTGTAACCAAACTGTTGCATTACAGCTATGACACAGACATCTACTTGACAAAATGGAAACCTGGCCAGGTTGGCTTCGCCATGACAAATAAATCTGGTCAGTTGTACCATTTGTTGTCTTTGAATCAATAACAAAAATGATTAATTTTGTCAACAAGGGTGCTGTCAAGTGGTATTTACTCACCAATATCTTGTTCAGAAATTAAATAACTTGCTCAGCCATTCATTCTGAAGAGCGAGTCATGTTATAAGGTCATAAGTAATAGGTGCAGAATTAGGCCATTCGGTCCTTCAAGTCTACTCTGCCATTCAATCGTGGGAGATATTGAAGGGAGACAGGGGAGATATTAAAGAGAACATTCAAGTCATGTATTTATTAATTGATATTGGACTTGAAATATTCAGTGAGAAGAATTACTATGGGATTACTTTCTTTAAACAAATGGCTTATTGCTTTCTGTGTTTCAGTTGGTACCAAGAATCCTAAAGTACAGCTGTGTGATCTTAAATCTGGATCCTGCACACACATTCTGCAGGGTAAGTATTTAACCAGAAATCTAAGAATTGATAATCAGATTAAAATTAGTTCCTTATACAGTGTTAGTGCAATCTGACTTTTGTCAGCTGGACAGCACTAAAACGAAAATATTTATCATGTCAGGGAGCATTTGTGGAGAGAGAGAAATAGTTAATGTTGCAGACCATTCATCTAAATGAAATTGCACGTGATTTCAACGCGCTTTATTATTGTAGCCTGTTTGGAAGATTTATTGAAACCAGTAAAAGTTCATAACATAAGGTATCTACTATCAAAATATTTTTAACAAAATCATTTTGGCAATAGGATTTATATGCTTCTGGCAATGAAGAAAAAGATATTTGAAAATTAAAACATAGCCCTTTATCCGAAATGTTTAATGCCACAGCCTAAAAATTAAATTGCAATAATATTTTGATGCAATAAAAAACAAATGCTTGTAGGACATAAGGTAAAGGCAAACTCTTTGGGTGAAGGCCATGGTTCTACAAAATAATAAACCTAAAGGTGAATGTAATAATAAAATTAGTTAATCATCAAATCTAAATAATTCACCACCACCTCTGGGATCCATCACAAGTTACATCTTCCCATCTCTACCCTTTTCTGCTTTTCACAGACACCATTCCCTCCACAACTCCCTGGTTAATTTGGTGATAATTTCGCTGAACTCCTCTGCTCAGTCCAACTAGGCCTTTAGGGCGCCGTCCTGTATGATATGGCTGCCCAGCCTGCAGCTGTCCGTCTTTTCATCTCTTTTTTATTTTTAGTTAGTTAAAGTGTTTTTGTTATGGAGTTCTAGTCTTTTTTTATGTGGGGGGGGGGGGGGGGGGGGGGGGGGGGGGGGGGGGGGGGGGGGGGGGGGGGGGGGGACACCTTTCAGGGTCCCTACCTGGTCGGAGAGGCTGCTTTTCTCCGGGCTGCACCATCGACACGTCCTCGCCGCCTACCAGCGGGCCATGAGCGGCGTTTTCCTGAGGGGACCACCCAGAACCTCGGCTTCGGCGGCGGCACAACGCTGGAGCGCTATTGAGGAGTGGGCGATGCCTTGCCCGGGTCGCCGCGCTGGAGCTCCGATGAGCTAAAAACATTGCGGAGCGGCCAGCCACGGGTGGCAGCGCTGAACTTTCATCGGGAGCCTGGGATCTAGCGACGAGATTGCCAGTAGTGGAGCTCCAACCGGCGCGGCCTTGTTGGCTTCAGAAGCCGCGGTCTCGAGTAAGGAAGCAGCCGTTCCAGGTGTCCCAAGCCGCCGAGAGGATTCTCCCGACATCGGAGCACCATCACCCGGCGAGAACGGCCTGGAACATCGGGCCTCCATAGCGGCG
This sequence comes from Leucoraja erinaceus, assembly GCF_028641065.1. Lineage (NCBI taxonomy): Eukaryota > Metazoa > Chordata > Chondrichthyes > Rajiformes > Rajidae > Leucoraja > Leucoraja erinaceus. The sequence goes on along the minus strand of NC_073377.1, from coordinate 52,984,484 downwards.
ACTGCGTAGGCCTCAATAGGCCTGACTATGGGTGGACATGGGGATGGGACTGGACTTAGTGCCATCCCTCAATGGAAACCATTGTGGGGGATGCCTCAGGGATCTGTGTTGGGTCCTTTGTTGTTTGTCATGTACATCAATGATCTGGATGAAGGTGTGGTAAATTGGATTAGTAAGTATGCAGATGATACCAAGATAGGGGGTGTTGTGGATAATGAAGAGGATTTCCAAAGTCTACAGAATGATTTAGGCCATTTGGAAAAATGGGCTGAAAGATGGCAGATGGAGTTTAATGCTGTTAAATGTGAGGTGCTACACCTTGGCAGGACAAATCAAAATAGGACGTACATGGTAAATGGTAGGGAATTGAAGAATACAGTTGAACAGAGGGATCTGGGTATAACCGTGCATAGTTCCTTGAAGGTGGAATCTCATATAGATAGGGTGGTAAAGAAAGCTTTTGGTACGCTAGCCTCTATAAATCAGAGCATTGAGTATAGAAGCTGGGATGTAATGTTAAAATTGTACAAGGCATTGGTGAGACCAAATCTGGAGTATGGTGTACAATTTTGGTCGCCAAATTATAGGAAGGATGTCAACAAAATGGAGAGAGTACAGAGGAGATTTACTAGAATGTTGCCTGGGTTTCAACAACTAAGTTACAGAGATAGGTTGAATAAGTTGGGTCTTTATTCTCTGGAGCGCAGAAGGTTAAGGGGGGACCTGATAGAGGTCTTTAAAATTATGAGAGGGATAGACAGAGTTGATGTGGACAAGCTTTTCCCTTTGAGAATAGGGAAGATTCAAACAAGAGGACATGACTTCAGAATCAAGGGACAGAAGTTTAGGGGTAATATGAGGGGGAACTTCTTTACGCAGAGAGTGGTGGCGGTGTGGAATGAGCTCCCAGTGGAAGTGGTGGAGGCAGGTTCATTGGTATCATTTAAAAATAAATTAGATAGGCATATGGATGAGAAGGGAATGGAGGGTTATGGTACGAGTGCAGGCAGGTGGGACTAAGGGGAAAGAAAAAAAAAAAAATGTTCGGCATGGACTTGTAGGGCCGAGATGGCCTGTTTCCGTGCTGTAATTGTTATATGGTTATGTTAAAGTTCTTTATTATTGTCATGTTTGTATTCTTTTTTTTATGTGCTGCATTGGCAACAGTTCTTTCCTACACAAAATAATTCATTGGTTCTCTTTCAGATTGCAACATGGAATGTCTTATTTAATAAACATCAAAATAAAAAATAAGTACTTATCTAAGGCAGCACAGTGGTGTACCTAGTAGAGCCACTGTTTGTTTACATCAGAGACTTGGGTTCAATCCTGACCTCGGGTGCTGGACGCACTAGTTTCTTCCCATAGCCCAAAAACCTGTGGGTTGGTAGGTTAATTGGCATTGCAAATTCTCCATAGTGTGTAAGTGAGTGGTAGAATCTGGGAATAGTCAATTAGAATATGGGGGGGGGGGGGGGGGGGGGGGGGGGGGGGGGGGGGGGGGGGAATGAGGTTAATGCCGGATCAGTGTAAATGGATTGTTAGCATCGACCCAATGAGGAGAGGAGATTGTTTCTGTACTGTATCCATTTGACTGTATGGATGATTTATGTGCTCCTTAATTTTTTTTTCTCCCCCACCTATCAAACCCATGTTCTCCCTTAGGCCACAGGGGTGAGGTGTTATCTGTGAAATGGTCACCACGTCATGAACATATACTAGTAACAGCAAGGTAAATGTTCTTATTGATTATCTCTTTATATCTAGCATTCCCACATATTCCTGATAATGTGTGAAAAATTCCTTAAAGTTATTAATAAGTTCGCAAAATGATAAACTCATTTTTTGCCAGCTTCTCGGACAACTTTCTCCATTCCATTTTTCTCTAAATGATAACAGAGATAACTTTGATGATGCAGTAATGTAAAAAGGGTGAAAGCTTTTTATATCTCCCAGATTTGTTTTGTCATTGTATTTATATATATATATACCAGACCAAGTGCAGACCCGTTGTGGGGGGGAGGCAGCATGCAGCGTCACACACACTAACTATCCCCCCCCCCCCCCCCCCCCCCCCCCCCCCCCCCGCATACATGTTAATTACCCCTTGATATTATATTAATATTATCAATTTGCTCCTTTTACCCCATAACCACCCTATCTACTGACGCATAGCCCCCAACTTGCAGTCACATCTAGAGGGGGGGGGGGGGGGGGGGGGGGGTAGAGAGTGAGGGCAGAGAGAGAAGGGGCAGAGACATAGAGAGGGGCAAGAGGGAGAGGGGAGGAGAGAAGAGGTAGGGTGGGTGAGGGGGGAAAGGTGGGGGAGGAGGGAAGAGAGGGGAGGGGAGGAGAGAGGGGGTGAGAGTGAGGGAGAGAGAAGGTGGGCTGAGAGGGGGGTGAGGGAGGGGGAGGGGTGCGGAGCAGGGAGGGGGGCGGGAGGGTGGAGGGAAAGAGGGTTGGGGCTGTGGAGGGGAGGGGGTTTAGGGGAGGGAGGGTGGGGGAGAGAGAGAGAGAGAAGGGTGGAGGGAGGGGGTGCTGAGTGAGGGGGGAGAGGGGGGGGTGAGGGTGAGGGGTGAGGGGAGGGGGGAGAGGTGGGGGGGGGGGAGGAGAGAAGGCGGTAGGGGGGTGTGGAGGAGAGGGAGGGTGGGGGAGGGGGATGGAGGGGGAGAAAAAGAGTGGGGAGAGAGAGGGGGGGGGGGGGGGGGGGGAGGGAGGGGAGGGGGGGGGGAGGGAGAGAGGGGGGGGGGGAGAGAGAGAGTGCCTTTTTACTTCAACCCCCCAAACAACCATTTGCAGGCAGTGTCTTTTTACTTCAAACCAACCATATTTTCAAACCACATTAAGGGCACTCACAGTTGAGTAGACAAGTGTTCAGAGTTATTCAGAGCTCAGAGAGATGTGACCTCCATCTTGCAGAGACTGATTGAGGCACACCACTTCCTGGTTTTATAGTCCCTCACCCTCCCTCCAGCAGGGCCAGCAGAGAGAATGGTGAAATTTTTAAAAACATTAATATCTCTTTGTTTTTTCATCGATGGGAAAAATCCTCTGGTCCACGAAGGCAGACATGGGCACTGAGTGAGGTGGCCAAAAATGATGGCCATAGGTGTCGACATTCTCTCGGAAATCGCAGCACAGTGGGCCAAAAGCGGTCAAGATCAGACTTTCAGTAATATACTAGACCAAGTGCAGACCCGTTGGGTCTGTTTCCCCAATGGCATTTGCGGGGGTGGGGGGGGCTGCGGCATCACACTCACACTAACCACCCCCCCAAACACACAGGCGGAGGGAGGGGGGAGAGGGAGACCCGGTTAATTTGGTTTGAAAACATAGTATGGAAATGCTAAAGCTGTGTTGCATTTGGTTTGGAAATGCTAAAACTGTGTTGCCTTTGGTTTGGAAATGCTAAAGCTGTGTTGCCTTTGGTTTGGAAATGCTAAAGCTGTGTTGCCTTTGGTTTGGAAATGCTAAAGCTGTGTTGCCCTTAGTTTGGAAATGCTAAAGCTGTGTTGCCTTTCAGGGCTCAAAATTAGTGGTTGCCCGGGTGCCATTAGCCACCCAAAGTGCCGCCGGGCAACCTAAACGGCGAGTCACTTTGTATTGTATTGTATTCAAATTTTATTGTCGTTGCCTCACTTTGAGACAACGAAATGAATTTCCAGTACAGCAGTATCGTTAAAAAAAATCACAAGAAAAATAATAAAAATAAATAATAAATAAATAATAAAACATATTAAAAAAAATAAAATTGAAATTGAATTAAAAATTTAACAAAAGCACAAACACAAAAAGTCCACAACACAACATAACATAAATGGCACCCAGGTGAGGACGGCACCATAGTCCAGCCAGCCTCCCCTCCGTGTCCATCCGTAGTCGGGGCCTTCCGAGCACCTGCAGTCGCCGCCCCGGGTGGCCCGATGTTCAGGCCCTCACGCTGGGCTGGTGGAACGCTGACGCCGAGCCCCGACGGTGAGCATCCTCCTCCTCAGCGGCCTGGACCTTCTGATCAGCCGCCTCCCGCTGCCGGAGTCTGCCGCTCCTGAGTCCACAGGCCGAGCTGGGCAGAGTTACAGGACCCCGCGCTGTCCATCAGCGCCGCCCGCGTTGGTAGCTCTGCAAACCGCAGCTCCTTGATGTTGGTGCAGCAGGTCCAGCACTCCGGGCTCCAGACGGCGACCCCCGGTAAGGCATCGCCAGCCCCGCGATGTTCCAGCGCTGTGGCGCCGCTGCTGGAGCTCCGGTCGATCCCGGCAGGAAAGGCCGCGCCAATCCAGGTAGGTAGGCCGCTGTGGGGGGGGGGAGGACGCGACTCGAATAATAGTCGCGTCCTCACCAGGAAGCGGTGGAAGGACGGTATCCCCCGCACCGTGCCCTCTTCCCCCACATAAAAACACAAAACACAAAAAAATACACTTTTAACATAACAAAATAAACAAAAAAACAAAAAGATACCGGGCTGTAGGTGGAGGCTGCTGGCACCAGCGCCACCGAAGTAAGTACAAAGAGCCCGGCCCTTTCTCCCCCCCCTCTCTCTCCCCCCTCTCTCTCCCCCCCTTCTCTCTCCCCCCCCCTCTCCCCCCCTCTCTCCTCCCCCCCCCTCTCCTTTGGTTTTGAAATGCTAAAGCTGTGTTGACTTTGGTTTGGCAATGCTAAAGCTGTGTTGCCTAATTAAAGTTGCCTTGCCTAATTAAAGTTGCCTTGCCTTCTATAAAATTAAAAGTCTAATCTTGACCACTTCCTGTTTGCGCTTTATTTTGATTTTAGAAAAACGCTACCACGCTGTGATTTTTGGTCATGTTACTCAGTCCCCCTCTGCTCATCAGGTGCCTAGGAGTTTTCCCATCGATGAAAAATAAAAGATTTATTATTGTTTTAAAAATGTTGATTCCCTCTACTGTCAATCAAGCCATGACGGCCACGCCTCTTCTGGTGGGAGGGGGGAGGGACTATAAAACCCAGAATTGTGGCCGTGGCTCAGTCTCTGCAAGATGGAGGAGGGAAAGGTCACGACTCGCTATCTTTAGTGGCCTTGCACCCTGCTTGAAATGGTATGAAGCTGCACTTGAATTTGGTGGCCTTGCACCCTGCTTGAAATGGAATTTCAAGGAATTGCCTTGAGTCAACTGCCAGCCCACCAGCCGTGAGTGAGTGAGCTGCCAGCACAACAGGCTTGAGTGATTGAGCCGCGTCCAAGAATCCATTCGGCCCACAATGTCCATACTAGCCCTCTTGAAACCAGTCCCTTCAGCCCACAACAGCCATACTAGCGCTCCAGAAAGCCCCCTCCCCCCCTGGCTGCAAATATTAGAATTGGTGGAGAGGTGGAATATTCTGTTGGGGGGCCAGCCCTCCCGTGTGATGCTGGGACCTTACGGGTCCTACTGAGTCCAGTACTTAATTAAAACTCTGATCTTGTTATCTTCCGGTTTGGCGGTGTTTCCAAAAGCAGCTTGCGATAGCGCTACGAATTTTTGCCAGTTCACTCACCGTTCTCCTGTGCTGTGAGTCCACCAAGTTTCATCCAGATCGGTTGAATGTTGACAAAATTTGCGAGATTTAAAAAATCTTCAAAACCGCGTGTGCGCAGATCGATCTCTTCTTCTGCCAGTCAGTGCTGCGCGGATTAGTCTCTTCCCCTGTCACTCCCCGGGACGGTCTGCCCCTTCCTGCGCCATTGCATCTTTCCTGGAGCTGAGAATTGGCCCACGGAGGTTTCCAACCAGACTTTCGGAGGCACCCGAAGCAGCCCAGCCCAGCTCCGCGCAGCCCAGCCCGGCGCAGACCCAGCCCCGCGCAGCCCCAGCATCGCAGCCTCAGCCCAGCCCAGTGTCGGAGATCCAGCCCGGCCCAGTCGGAAATGTCGCCGATGTCACCAAACGGAAAGAGGAGACTGATCCCGGCGGAGGAGAACGACCAGCGACCAGTGGCTGCTGTGAGTCCCCACCGCACCGCCAATTCCACCCACTATCCCTCTGGTCCCCCATGGTTCTTCCCCCGTCTTTTCTCCGAGCTCACTACTCCCCGCCCTCACACCCCTCTCCCACCCCGCCCACACACCCCTCTCCCCCCACACAACCCCCTGACACAAAATGTCACCTATCCATGTCCTTCAAAGATGCTGCCTGAGCTGCTAAACTACTCCAGCATATTGTCTTTTTTGTAATCCGGCATCTGCAGTTTCTTGGTTCTACTTTTAACTATAATTATCCTAATCTTTTTATTTTTCTTAAAATTTACAATATTCTCCGCAGTTTCCAATATATACCAATCCGTTTTCATAACACGTATACATGACCGATCTTAAGTACTTTCAACACCCTCCTTGAAATTTCCAGGATGGCTCAAATTATTTGCACATGGACTTGAAAAGCAGGAGAGAATTCCTGTCACAGTTCGGTTATTTAATTCAGTGATTAAATATGCCTGCAAGCCAGAACACGTGACATGATGAGTCATTTAATTTTGGTTGATTCTGCAGTGAAATGATGTAATTGGCTTCACTGATCCTAAATTTGGAAAGAGATTACAAGATCCTCTATTTTGTAATCTCACAGAGATTACAAGCTCCAGAAATAGTGGATGCATTAGTAATAATCTTTCAAAACTCTTTAGATTCTGGAGTAGTTCCTGAAGATTGGCGGGTAGCAAACGTAACCCCACTTTTTAAGAAGGGAGGGAGAGAGAAAATGGGTAATTACAGACCAGTTAGTCTAACATCAGTAGTGGGGAAACTGCTAGAGTCAGTTATTAAAGATGGGATAGCAGCACATTTGGAAAGTAGTGAAATCATTGGACAAAGTCAGCATGGATTTACGAAAGGTAAATCATGTCTGACGAATCTTATAGAATTTTTCGAGGATGTAACTAGTAGCGTGGATAGGGGAGAACCAGGGGATGTGGTGTATCTGGACTTCCAGAAGGCTTTTGACAAGGTCCCACATAAGAGATTAGTATACAAACTTAAAGCACACGGCATTGGGGGTTTAGTATTGATGTGGATAGAGAACTGGCTGGCAAACAGGAAGCAAAGAGTAGGAGTAAACGGGTCCTTTTCACAATGGCAGGCAGTGACTAGTGGGGTACCGCAAGGCTCAGTGCTGGGACCCCAGCTATTTACAATATATATTAATGGTCTGGATGAGCGAATTGAAGGCAATATCTCCAAGTTTGCGGATGACACTAAGCTGAGGGGCAGTGTTAGCTGTGAGGAGGATGCTAGGAGACTGCAAGGTGACTTGGATAGGCTGGGTGAGTGGGCAAATGTTTGGCAGATGCAGTATAATGTGGATAAATGTGAGGTTATCCATTTTGGTGGCAAAAACGGGAAAGCAGACTATTATTTAAATGGTGGCCGATTGGGAAAGGGGGAGATGCAGCGAGACCTGGGTGTCATGGTACACCAGTCATTGCAGGTAGGCATGCAGGTACAGCAGGCAGTAAAGAAAGCGAATGGTATGTTAGCTTTCATTGCAAAAGGATTTGAGTATAGGAGCAGGGAGGTTCTACTGCAGTTGTACAGGGTCTTGGTGAGACCACACCTGGAGTATTGCGTACAGTTTTGGTCTCCAAATCTGAGGAAGGACATTATTGCCATAGAGGGAGTGCAGAGACAGTTCACCAGACTGATTCCTGGGATGTCAGGACTGTCTTATGAAGAAAGACTGGATAGACTTGGTTTATACTCTCTAGAATTTAGGAGATTGAGAGGGGATCTTATAGAAACTTACAAAATTCTTAAGGGGTTGGACAGGCTAGATGCAGGAAGATTGTTCCCGGTGTTGGGGAAGTCCAGGACAAGGGGTCACAGCTTACGGATAAGGGGGAAATCCTTTCGGACTGAGATGAGAAACACATTTTTCACAGAGAGAGTGGTGAATCTCTGGAACTCTCTGCCACAGAGGGTAGTTGAGGCCAGTTCATTGGCTATATTTAAGAGGGAGTTAGATGTGGCCCTTGTGGCTAAGGGGATCAGGGGGTATGGAGAGAAGGCAGGTACGGGATACTGAGTTGGATGATCAGCCATGATCATATTGAATGGCGGTGCAGGCTCGAAGGGCCGAATGGCCTACTCCTGCACCTAATTTCTATGTTTCTATTTGTGAAAACTTAGCCGACGTTCAACTTCTTGCAGGAAATATTCAGGAGACCTTGACTGAATCATTTTGTGGGTAATCCTATGTACTTTTCTACCATGCTACAAATTATTCCATGGTGACTGTTGATGTACATTTCTAAAGATTTTTTCAAATTATCTTTCTCTTAGTGCCGACAGCAAAGTTAGGTTATGGGATATACGGAATGCTTCTGGAAGTTTAATTGTACTTGACCAGCACAATGGTGAAATCGCTAAATCATCTTCAGAGTCAGGTAATAAGCTTATAGTATTTTTCTCCATAAGATATATTCGTTATTTTAATACAAGCCATCTCATTTAATTTTTCCCCTGCAATCTTAATCTAGAACGCAAATTAGTGATATATTTTGTTACATCTGTGGGGGCGGATGGTATCCCAATACTTTTAAATGGTACCACCCTTTCTTTGTGGTAATGTGTCACTCTTGCTGATGTTAAATCCCACTGTTTGCTATGCTATATTTACAATTTGGACTCTGTTCACAGTCCAATAACATGAGTCAACGTAACAGGAGTCTATTGTGTCATGCTGAATATTTCAGGGCTGCCAACTCTCACGCTTTGAGTATGAGAATCATGTATTTGGCCAAATTCTCACACTCTGGTGTGAGAAATTCTGTGGTCAACGTGAATTTCAAAACTCATATCAAGTGCATGGGCCGCGGGTGTTGGAGAGCTGGGGCTGAAGGAGGGATGGAAGCAGAAGCGGCGGGGGCAGATGCGGACGGGAAGCCGGGGCTGGCAAGTGTTTGCCGGGCTGGCGAGTCACTCGTTGCAGCTCTGGCCATGGAGCAGTGCAAGAGTCCTGGGCCGTCGGAGGCGTCGGAAGCGTTGCGCCGCTGCCGTTAGTCTTTGTGGATTAGGCAGCGTCTCTGGAGAGAAGGAATGGGTGACGTTTCTGATCGTGACCTTTCTAAGAATCTCTACCCAAAACCTTTAGAAGGGTCTTAATCCGAAACGTCACCCATTCCTTCTCTCCAAAGACGCTACCTGTTCCTGCTGAGTTGCTCCAGCATTTCGTGTCTCTCTTCGGTTTAAACCAGCATCTGCAGTCCCTACTCACACAATGAGACTCAAGGAGACGGCTTTGCAACTAGTACCAGGTAGTTGTCGGTTGGGGGAGGGACGGAGATAGAGGGGATGTTAAAGAAATCAATATTCATAGTCAATCGGGGAAATTTAGTTGATATCTGTCTTTAAATTGATATTTTGTTCATCTTTAAATGTAAGCCTTGGATTCATGTATCATGGGAACAAATAAGCAAAGGCAAGATGGTAAATATAAACTACAAATTAACTTCAGAAAATGAAACTCGTAGAGATGAACTTTGCTCTTCACTTTGCAAAGAATAACCTCAGAGATTATGCAGTAAATGCCTTTCAAATACTCTGCAACCTTGGGATAATATTGTTCATGTTCATATCCGATAGGTAAGTCTCGATTTGTTCAATATTATAATTAGTTCAAAGATACAGACCTTCGGCCCCTCAAGTCCGTGCCAACCATCGATCACCCGTTCACATTGGTTCTACGTTATCCCACTTTCTCATCCACTCCCTACACACTAGGGGGCAATTTACAGTGGGCCAATTAACCTACAAACCCGCATGTCTTTAGGATGTGGGAGGAAACCGGAGCACCCAGAGGAAACCAACGCGGTCACAGGGAGAACGTGCTAACTCCACACAGACAACACCCGTGGCACATTAATTGTAATGCTAATACTTGGGCCTCCGCTGATATGCCGGGATGCTTACCCAATATTACTGATTATTAATCCATTGTATTATTGATTATATATGTTGCGCCCGTTCTCCTTTATGTATACATTGTGAACGGGGTGCTTGCATTTACCGGAGAGCGCACAACAAAAGCTATTCCCTGTACCTCGAACAGGTGGCAATAGTAAACTAAATCAATCTATTTACATGTATCTGTGTGTTGCTTTAACCGGCCTGTTAAGGTGCAGCAACTGAGAATGTCCTTGTTCTGATGTTGCTGCACGCGACAACTAAACACTTTTATCTTCATTCTACACTTGAAATTACCACAATGACATTTAACCGGCATTTGGACAGGTACACGTGTAGGAAGGAACTACAGATGCTGGTTTAAACCGATAGACACAAAGTGCTGGGGTAACTCAGCGGGTCAGGCAGCATCTCTGGAGGGAAGAAGTGGGTGACGTTTCTGGTCAGACTGAAGCACTGGTTAATTGGCTTGGTATAAGTGTAAATTGTCCCTAGTGTATGTAAGATAGTGTTAATGTGCGTGGATCGCTGGTCGGTACTGACTTGGTGGGCCGAAGGGCCTGTTTCCGCGCTGTATCTCTAAACTGAACCTTGTCCGGCTAGCAGGGCTGTGTAGGGCTGAGTGCCGGGACACGGTGACATCTGGCTCTGATCTCCACAAAGCCAATCACGTATCGAGCAGCGCCACAGATCAATGGGCCTCTGGTGCTTGGAATCTGGTGGTTGTTACTCTGGCTTTTTGTGTCTCAGTGACTTGGAGAGTGGGCTGGACAACGAGTGACGCAGCTGGTTGCGGCTCCCCTGATCTACCCTATTCCCACGCACTTATGGGCCTGTCCCACTGAGGCGACTCTTTAGGCGACTGTCAGGGACTAGTTTTACTAGCATTCACCTACGCCACCTCATGACACCTATGACAACCTCCAACCGCAAAAATTGTTGCCACTGTTGCTTGTAGTCGCCCAAAAGATCGCCTAAGTGGAACAGGCCCTTCAGGCTGTGGGACGGTGCATCCTGGAGGACTACCAGTGGCTGCTGGAAGTAGGTACCAAGCACTGGGTAGAAATAGTAGAAGATAGTGGCCTTCAAATGGGAGTGGTTGGAGAAAGCATCCTGCTTGTCTGCTAGATTTTCACTGACTGTAACTGCAGGTAAAATGTTCCCGATGTTGGGGGAGTTCAGAACCAGGGATCACAGATTAGGAATAAAGGGTAGGCCAGTTCGGACTGAGATGGGGACAAACTTTCTTCACCCAAAGAGTTGTGAATCTGTGGAATTCTTTGCCACAGAAGGCAGTGGAAGCCAATTCACTGATTGTTTTCAAGTGAGTTACATTTAGCTCTTGGGCTCGCGAAATCAAGGGGTATGGGGAAAAAACAGGAAAGAGATACTGAACCGCCATGATCATAGTGAATGTCAGTGCTGGCTCGAAAGGTCAAATGGCCTATTCCTACACCTATTTTCAATGTTTCAATGCTTGAGTATATGGCAATAAAACGCGACCACTTGATTTTGAAGCATTCATGCATGATGGAGGTATAATGTAGTCACAGTGATACAGTGTGAAAACAGGCCCTTTGGCGCAACTTGCCCACACCCGCCAACATGTCCCAGCTACGCTACCTGCTTTTGGTCCATACCTCCAAACCTGTCCTATCCATGTATCAGTCTAACTGTTTCTTAAATGTTGGGATAGTCCCTGCCTCAACTACCACCTCTGGCAGCTTGTTCCATACACCCACCAACCTTTGTGTGGAAAAAGTTACCCCTTAAAAAGTTACCTCTTAAAAATACTTCAAACAAAAAACATTGAAATCATACTTCTACAGTGCACTAAAACATAGAAACATAGAAATTAGGTGCAGGAATAGGCCATTCGGCCCTTCGAGCCTGCACCGCCATTCAATATGATCATGGCTGATCATCCCAACTCAGTATCCCGTACCTGCCTTCTCTCCATACCCTCTGATCCTCTTAGCCACAAGGGCCACATCTAACTCCCTCTTAAATATAGCCAATGAACTGGCCTCAACTACCCTCTGTGGCAGAGAGTTCCAGAGATTCACCACTCTCTGTGTGAAAAAAGTTTTTCTCATCTCGGTTTTAAAGGATTTCCCCCTTATCCTTAAGCTGTGACCCCTTGTCCTGGACTTCCCCAACATCGGGAACAATCTTCCTGCATCTATCCTGTCCAACCCCTTAAGAATTTTGTAAGTAACATGATTTTAATACATCAAATTTCAAAAAGTCTCTATCCTCCAAACCCCCCCCCCCCCCCCCCCCCCCTACACCCACCCGCAACTCGGTTGTTCCACTCCCTCGCTGGATACCCCCAAGGCAAGTGATCAGTGATGGCTCAGTTCCCCCACTTTCAAAAACGCTTCGTGGCCCCTGGTTCAGACAGAGAGCACTGCCAGATGTGACCGTGATGTCTGGATCCCAATGCTCAGCGCTTCGGAGTTGGCTAATGTGATTGATTTGTAATTAGCCTGATTGGTATTGTAGCTCCCAAGTAGTACACGAGGCCCGAGGTCGTGGTTAAATACGGGGTTTATTTTCGGCTCCAACCAACCCGTGAGAACTGAGCCAAAAACAAGGTAACAAAAAACAAAAACAAACAAAATAAAAATACAGTTTACAAAATACATGCATGTACGTCCATACAGCAACACAACACCACACTAACCAAGCAAATAAACAACATACCTCGTCCACTGCTTACTACTTAAGAGGTATTTCTTGGTTTCTTCTTAGTCATGGCTTCTGTGTGCGCCAACAACCATGCCACCCGTAAATTAAGTCGGTAATTAGTTCCCCCCTTAGGAACGCTACTATTTCAGGTAGGAACCAAAAACCGTGAGGTTCAGAATTTAACTAACTGCCGATGTGGGACAGTTACAGTAATTATTTGACTAAACCTTAATTTATTAATGCGGAATATCCAGGGGTATGGGATAATTGTAATATTAAAATGACATGCAAGGTGTCAGGCTGTCTGTCACAACATACAGCCCTGATAACTCATTATTTCCTTCAGTTAAATATTGGGAAGGTAGCACTATTGTCATTTGCCACTCAACTATTATGTTTGTTTACCTCACTGACTATTTCTAACCCCCCCCCCCCTTAAATTCATTTGACAGGTTGAATAGAAATGTCCCCAATCTCGCTGTTTTATTAATTGAACACGTAGATGAACATCCTCAAGGAGTGTAATCAAATAGAAACTGATTCAGATGCGATGATTAAGAGCTTGTTCAAAGAAGGGGCATATTGAAGTGGCGGCGCTGCCTTGCAGCTGCGGCTCGCCTGCAGTCCGTTTGTCTTTTAAAAAAAATTTTCTTTTGTCCCGTTGTTACAGTTTATTTCAGTTTATTTGGTTGTGTATGTGTGGGGAGGTGGGAGAAACATGTTTTTTGACTCTTCCTTCGGGAGGGGGATGCGACCTTTCTTGCCGTATCCTCCATCTCCGTATCCGTCTGTGCTGAGGCCTATTGCGGAGCTAGCGGCCTCCAGCTGGGACCGACCTTGAGGCTCCAGAGGCAGAGCCAGCCAGGACTTACCAAAGCGAGGCTGGCCGACTTCGGGGCTGTCGTGGCGTTGCGACCTGACTTCCGACCCGACTTCGGAGGCTCGGCCGCGGGCCCGTGAACGACATCGTCGGGAGCTTGCAGGTCACAGGTTGGTGACCTGTTTTTCCGGAGCAACAACAGCTTCATCCGCTGGACTGGAGGGCGGCAGCTTCGGCAGCTTCGACCACCCCGGGCCGCGGAGTTTGACCCGGCCCATTCGCGGAGCTCGGATTCAGCCGCGGGACTTGCTTACCATCACCCGGCGGGGTCACAGCATCGGAGGCCTGGATCGCCTCAGCGCAGAGGGAGAGCAAGGAGGGAAGAGACAACGACTTTGGGGCTTTTTGCCTTCCATCATAGTGAGGAGGTGCCTGATGGACTCACTATGGTGGATGTTAAACTGTGTTGAGTGTGTGTTTTGTTATTTATTCTATATTATGACTGCAGGCTAAACCATTTAGTTACATTGAAAAGTGCAATGACAATAAAATTGAATCTGAATTTGAATTTTAAAGGAGTGACAGAGATATTTGCAAGGGAATGTGCGAGGAGGTTATCTGTAGTTTTAGCTTGAACCAGACATCTGAAGATTCAAAGTTTAATATAGTAATTGTGCTGATACTGACTCCAACCAACCACATAATGAATATAATCCATTCCAGAGGTTTTATTTTTCTGATACCATTTAAACTCACTTGGATTTCAATCACTTTGTTTGGGAATGGGGAGCATTGGAACAAAAATTTGCCCTCGGTACATATTAACTGTAATGTAATAATGTATGCATGTTGGTAGGTGCAATCAAAACAAAGATCTTTATATCATTGTTGTGTTATGAATACCACAGAAAATATTATGTACACTCAAGATCACATTTAATAGAATAATATTGCTTAAATATATAGCTATTGGACTTTGCATTTCGGAAAAGTCCCAGCTGAAAGGAAGACTGCAAAATACTGAAAATATTGGGGGTGAAAATGACTTCAGGACAGTTTGTTAGGAAAATGAAGTAAATAGTAACAGAATACGTATGCAGCTGAGTTAGTATAATTTTATGGATGAGAAATTGTGTTCAACCAATTGATTACTTCTTTGACAATGTAACTAGCATGTTAGATAACAAGGAATCCAATGGGTGTAGCAAATTTTGTTATACAAAATTTGGTCTGTGAAGTGCCCCATGAAAAATTACCATATGAGATAAGCACCTGTGAACTTGAACGTAATAGGTTAAGTCCAAGGGGTCAGATATGGGGCTTTATGTGTGGGCCAGATATATTGTCGGTGCAGAGGGGCGCGGAGCAAGGCCAAGTGTGCATCCAGAGTCAAGGTCTGGAATAGTACTAGGTGTGCAGTCAAAGCTGGGACCAGGGGAGTGTTCAGCACTGGGAACCTAAGCAGGTAAGCAGCTGTGATCAGGGTAGAATAGGGGGCCAGGTGTAAGGCTGGACTCAGGATCAGGAATGAGAGAAGGTAAGCAACTGGAGTCAGGGTCAGGAGTAGTACCAGGTGTGCAGTGAGACCCAGGTTGGTCAACATGGACCAAGTGGTTGATTATAATCTGATTTCCATACATGAATACACTGAGATCATTCATGTTCTGCACCTGTTGATCAGAGCCTGGCTTTACTGTAGAATGTAATTAGGAATGTAATTTAGCATAACCTTATTCATAGCTAATCCAATTTAAAGCATAAATATTGCATTCAAGTGTAAGTTAAAAGGCTCGCTACAGTATGAACCAAACTGCACAATTTCAAGCTGAAAAATGCAAAAGCTCCCTACCATGGGCGGGGGGGAACCCCCCACCAACACCTTACCCCCCTCCCCCTCCCCTCGGTCGCTATGCTCCCTCAGGCTTGGTCTCTACACTCCATCGGGCTTGGTCTCTCGCAATTTCTCACTCCCAACTCTCACCCAATGTTGGCAGCTCTGATATTTGCACATGTTCTTTTCACTAGTGATCACCAGTGGTCAGTTGTGACAGGTTGCCTCAATATGCCCCTCACTGCCTCATCAACATTATCACATCCCTAAGGGGGATCACCTAATTTACTTTGGGACCTATAGATAACAAGTGAAAATTATTGCAAATGGTGGAAAACTAAAGTAAAATTGGTAAATTATTGAAAGGTGTTGAAAATCAATCCTCCTGAAAATAAAAAATATGGGTCAAGGATTTAGTTGTAAATATCCATCAAATTTCTTCTATGTTGACATGGTACTGATTTTATAATGATCTCTAACATTAATTATTGGAGAAATATTCATAACAAATTTATTTTCTTCTTTAACAGCCAACACTGCTCATAATGGACGTGCTAATGGCCTCTGCTTTACTAGTGATGGGCTTCATCTTTTAACTATTGGTACAGATGATCGAATGAGACTCTGGAATAGTTCCACAGGGGAAAATACACTGGTACTTTCTATTTTGTACGCATCATAAACCTAAATTGAAAAGATTTCAATTGTAATTTAGTTATTGAGTATTTTAAGTGGTTGTTAAATAGTTTTGCTATAATATAACTGGTAAAGTAACAAAATATAAATGCAAAATGACAAATTATTGAAACCAAACCATGCTAGAAATGCACGTCAACTTGGATCTGTAAAGATTTTATATTATGAACTGTTGATCAAATTTGAATGGATTTTTATTAATGGATTCTAGGCAAGTCCAGCAGTTTTGCTCAACCTAGTCCCCCAATGCAATCCGTTCCCCCAACGTAATATTCAACCACTCACCCGTAGTCTCCAATTGTGCAGGATGGGTCATTTCCCCTCATCCCCCAGCACTCCATCCCCCTCTTCTTTCCCCTCTCCTCCTACCCTCCCTCAATCTCTCCCTGCCGGCGCCCAGGAAGGTGGGCGCCGGCAGGGAGGCGGGCCGCGGTCGGTGACTGACAGCGGAGGCAGTCAATCATTGCTGGAAGGGGCGTCGCCGTCCCGGCCGTGACTGACAGGAGAGGAGACCAATCTACGCATGTGCGGTTTTAAAGATTTTTAAACCTTAATAACTTTTAAAATAAACCACCGATCGGAACAAACATGGTGCATTTGCAGCACAGTGAGCAAGGTGGCCAAAAATCGGAGGGCTATTGCATTCCGATTTTGCGCAAATGTAAAAACAACGCAAACCGGAAGATAACAAGATGAGAGTTTTAGTTATGAACTAGACTAAGTGGGACCCATCGGGTCCAAGCTTCACACGGGAGGGCTGGTCCCCCCAACGCAATATTCCACCTCCCCACCAATTCCAATATATACACACACACACTCTCTCTCGCTCTCTCTCTCGCTCGCTCTCTCTCTCTTAAACTCACTCACACACACGTCTCTCACTCACACATACACACAATAGACAATAGGTGCAGGAGTAGGCCATTCGGCCCTTCGAGCCGGCACCGCCATTCAATGTGATCATGGATCATGGCGGATCATCCCCAATCAGTACCCTGTTCCTGCCTTCTCCCCATATCCCCGGACTCCGCTATTTTTAAGAGCCCTATCTTGAAAGCACCCAGAGAACCCGCCTCCGCCGCCCTCTGAGGCAGAGAATTCCACAGACTCACCACTGTGAGAAAAAGTGTTTCGTCGTCTCCATTCTAAATGGCTTACTCCTTATTCTTAAACTGTGACCCCTGGTTCTGGACTCCCTCAACATCGGGAACATGTTTCCTGCCACTTGCTTGTCCAAATCCTTAACAATCTTATATGTTTCAATGAGATCCCCTCAAATCCTTCTAAACTCCAGAGTGCACAAGCCCAGCTGCTCCATTCTCTCAGCACTCTCCATTCACCCACCTTCCACACCATTCACACACTTCCATTCTACATTCACACACACACACACATACACTCACACACATACACTCACACACACACACACACACACACACACACACACACACACACACACACACACACACACACACACACACACACACACACACTCAGATACACACACATACACTAACACACACACTAACACGCACACACACACCCACACACACACTGACTCACACACCATATATATGACAGTAAACTTTCTTGAATCTACTCAAACGGCTGAGCGCGGCCTCTCCACTATGGGCTTCCGCAGTCAGCGGCACTTCCGCAATCAGCGTGACCTCTGCACTTACCGGAAATTACGCAATCAGCGCGACTTGTCCACTAAGAAGTCACGAAATGAGCGGGACTTTTGGACTAAACACAGTCGAACCGTCGGAAATAAAGCATTTATTCTTTCCAAACACAGTCGGACCTAATAAAGCATTTATTCCGTCCAAACACAGTCGGACCTAATAAAGCATTTATTCCTTCCAAACACAGTCGGACCTAATAAAGCATTTATTCCTTCCAAACACAGTCTGAGCTAATAAAGCATTGCAGTTTCAAGCACGGGCAGGGCAGCAAGCCAAACAACTCATGGCATTGTCATTTCATTTCATTTCCAATTGAGCATTGCCTTGCCTTGCCTCTGACAGTCCGGAATCGCCCTCCAGAGGAAAGTGATTCAAACAGTTTGTGGCCAGGGTGAGAGGGGTCAGAGATGATCTTACCCACTCACTTCCTGACCCTTGCAGCGTACAGACATCAATGGAGGGAAGGTTGCAGCCAATAGCCTCCTTAGCTGATCGGACGATTCGCTGCAGCTTCCAGATGTCATACTTAGTGGCTGTGCCAAACCAGGCCATGATGGAGAAGGTGAGGACAGACTCTATGATGGCCTTATAGAATTGGACCATCATTGCCTGTGGCAGATTGTGTTTCCTCAGCTGCCGCAGGAAGTATAGATGTATGTATAGATTTTGTACAAAATGGAAGTTGATGGGAAGTCAGGAGATGTGTCATTTGCTACAAGAGTACGGGCGGCACTGTGGCGGCATGGTAGAGTGGCTGCCTTACAGGGCCAGAGACCTGGGTTCGATCCTGACTACGGGAGCTGTCTGTACAGAGTTTGTATGTTCTCCCCGTGATCTGTGTGGGTATCCGGGAAGCTCCGGTTTCGTACCACACTCCAAAGACATACAAGTTTGTACGTTAATTGGCTTGGTGTAAATGTAAATTGTCCCTCGTGTGTGTCAGATAGTGTCGGTGCTGGGATCTCTGGTTGGCATGGACCTGGTGGGCCGAAGTGCCTGTTTCCGCACTGTATGACTAAACTAAACTAAGTACCCTGCCTCTGACCTAGTTCTGCAGTTAATATATTTACGGGGCTGGACCAGTTAAGTACTTTGGTTAATGGTAACCACGAGGGAGTTTGCAGTGGAACGCGCAGGATTGGTGATGGTATTGAATGTCAAGGAGAGGTGATTACATTCCTGAAATGCTATTCCAATGGAAGGTCATTGAGTGGAAATATTAACTCCGTTAATCTCTTCACAAAGGCTGGCTGACCTGCACGGTATTTACAGCAATTTCTGTTTGTTTGGTTATACTCTCTTGCTGGAGATGGTTATTGCTCAGCACTTGTGTGACCCAAATATTATGCCACATATCATTCAAGCCCGAGTGCCATCTAGGTCATGCTGCACCTTGATCTGAGGAATTATGAATAGAAATAAACACAACAGGTGAACTATCCCATTTCTCAACTTGAGATAGAGGCAGGCTATTGATGCAGCAGCTATAGTTTGTGCAGCCTTGGAAACGATCCTGCATTGCTACTTGCCCAGGGCTAAGGTGCTTCTTGATGCCATGCAATGACATTGACTCATTTTGTTCCAATGGAGAAATTTCTTTTTCCTATGGGTTGAATGTTTTAGTCCACTGTAAGACTAAAGCATGAGGTTTAATGTGAGGTTATCCATTTTGGTGGCAAAAATGGGAAAGCAGACTATTATCTGAATGGTGGCCGATTGGGAAAAAGGGAGATGCAGCGAGACTTGGGTGTCATGGTACACCAGTCATTGAAGGTAGGCATGCAGGTGCAGCAGGCAGTAAAGAAAGCGAATGGTATGTTAGCTTTCATTGCAAAAGGATTTGAGTATAGGAGCAGGGAGGATCAACTGCAGTTGTACAGGGTCTTGGTGAGACCACACCTGGAGTATTGCGTACAGTTTTGGTCTCCAAATCTGAGGAAGGACATTATTGCCATAGAGGGAGTGCAGAGAAGGTTCACCAGACTGATTCCTGGGATGTCAGGACTGTCTTATGAAGAAAGACTGGATAGACTTGGTTTATACTCTCTAGAATTTAGGAGATTGAGAGGGGATCTTATAGAAACTTACAAAATTCTTAAGGGGTTGGACAGGCTAGATGCAGGAAGATTGTTCCCGGTGTTGGGGAAGTCCAGGACAAGGGGTCACAGCTTAAGGATAAGGGGGAAATCCTTTAAAACCGAGATGAGAAGAACTTTTTTCACACGGAGAGTGGTGAATCTCTGGAACTCTCTGCCACAGAGGGTAGTAGTTGAGGCCAGTTCATTGGCTATATTTAAGAGGGAGTTAGATGTGGCCCTTGTGGCTAAGGGGATCAGGGGGTATGGAGAGAAGGCAGGTACGGGATACTGAGTTGGATGATCAGCCATGATCATATTGAATGGTGGTGCAGGCTCGAAGGGCCGAATGGCCTACTCCTGCACCTAATTTCTATGTTTCTATGTTTAGAGGTCTGAATTAAAGTAATTTTGGCAATAACCAAACTGAGCATCCATGAGTCGGTTATTTGTAAGTAACTACCACTTGACAGTATAGCAGGAGGCAGAGGTGCATTAATGACGATACTACTGACTGAGGATAGTTCAAATGCTAGGCAAACCCATTGCTTTGCTGATGATTCCGGTCTTATTTCTTAACTCTTTACATAGACTACTGCTTCATCTGGCTAGCATGTAGTCAAATGTCTGGGTTTTTAAATATTGATCCTGAGATACTTTTCAACAGTTTTCATTGAACCAGGACGTGCCCTGGCTTGATGCCAATGCTGAGTCATGAAGTGAATGTTCTGGTGGAACACAGATCCATTGTTGCTGAAGGTCCATAGGACCACATGGGACATCCAGTGTTAAGTTGCCACATTTGTTCTGAGCCATCTCATTTAGTTTGATATTAGTGCCATATAGTTAGACGAATTATATTGTTAGCATGAAGGTAGAATTTCATCTTCTCAAGGGCCTTGCAATGGTCATTTTTGCAAATATAACTGTGGCTAAGTACAATTGCATCTGCTGGATTAGTTTGGAAGAAATCAAATAGGATTTTATCCTTATTTTTGTTCCCTCAGTATTTGCCTCCGTCTTAGTATTTTAGCAATGTCCTTTACAAATGAATTCCGTCTGGATAACAATTGTCATAATAAATAATGATGACAATAGCAGGTAAATACATTTGAGGATTGATAAGAAGAGTCAATAACTATGGACTTTCATAAGGTTTTTGACCTGGTCTCATAAAATAAATGTGTGCAAAATTATAACACACTTGGATTTGGGAGAATGTATTCTTTACCTAGAACTGCAGGTTTTGCAACATAGGTTGTGCAAGATAATTAAAATGAGAAAAATCACAGAGGAAAACTGGAATAATTGAATAAGTAACTGCAGATTTATACTTTACAGGTGAACTATGGAAGAGTATGCAATGGAAGCCGAAAGAATCTCAAGTTGGCGGTGTCCCATGGCTGCAGGCCAGATTTTGCCTTTGTTCCTGTTGATAGCTGTATTGCCGTTTATGATATCTACGCTGGTCAGCTGCTAACAGAACTCAGGGGGCATTATAATTATGTAAACTGCTGCACATTCCAGTCTTACTTTCAAGTAAGTAAATTGATTAGTCTTTATTTTCATTGCTGCATTAAAAAGATCTTCAGCTAACACATAAAAAAAATTAAAAACAAGTAGAGTAGTGCAATTAGAATTTAAAGTTGGCATTTCTGTTTCCTCAGACAAAAGAACTGTTATTTTCCTTTAAACAGAGTGTGGATTACATTACTGGGAGAAATGTGATGAAATCTATACTCTGTTTAAAGGAAAATGCCAGTTCTTTTGGGTGAAGAAGATGAAATGACAACTTTCAATTTAAATTGCACTTCTCTATTTGTTTTTAATTTTTTTAAATGTGTAGGGGAAAAATATTGTGCTTTGAATGACCAGATACAATTGAGATTTGGTCTTCGAATATGTTTTAAATGGATTTCTTGATTTGCAGGAGCTCTATAGTGGTGGCAGTGATGTTAATATTTTAGCATGGATTCCAGATCTTGGTCGAATAGGTGTGGAAAATGATGAACCTAAAGAGGTGAGGAATTTATTCTTAATACATCTCTGTAGTACATGATATTGTAATTCCTTCTCTAATCAAATGAAAATAATCATGTCCAAATATGCTGCTTTTTACTTGTATCTTCTGCTTCAATTCTTCATTGACATTTCTCACAATGCACATTGTTTCTGGCTCTAACTGTAGAATTTTTCACAGTTTACTCTCCTCAACTTTTCTGTAACAATTCAATATAACTGCTTCCTCACATAAATAGCAGGATATCTTTAGGAAGTCATCGCCTTAATTTCAAAAAATCTGTAATACATCTGCTGAAGGTGCTTAATTAAAATAGATTAATTATTTCAAATATTCCACATAACAATGTTCCTATCCACACATTATTGTGAATCTAAAATGTACACTTCCTATGGCCTTTTCTAAAAATACATAGATCTGCATCATGACTAATGTTTTGTATAATACTCTTTTCCATTGCCACCGGAGCCTGAGACGCACCACTAGTCTGATTAAACATCCTTCCACCATCACCCTTTGCTTCCTTCCATGAAGCCAATTTTAATCCAGTTGGCTATCTCTCCTTGAATCCCATGCTATCGAACCCTCCAGAGCAGCCTGCCATGCGGAAATTGTCAAATACCTTGCTGAAATCCATATATAGTATACAATGTCTACAGCTCTCCTAATCAACCTTTATGGTCACATTTTCAAAAAAAAATCAGATTTGTGAGATACAGGTCGACTTGCTGTAGATCTGATGCCATGAGACTTCATGGGGTCTGGAGTCAATGTTGAGACCTGACAACATTTCTTCCCATCAAAACCAGTGTTGAGTTTTTTGTCTTTTGGTGAAACATGGATATTTGTGGATGGTAATGGAAGATTCTGAGATGTTAGCTGAATTGTTTAACTGTTAGCCTGATCAAGTTGTTGCTTGACTACTGTAAATATCACACACCCACTTTTGGCACATCCTGGATGTTTGTGTCGAGGATGTTACAGGGTCAACTGAGCCAACTAAGCCAACTCAAAAGGAAATGAAACAAAATATTTTTGTCTGTGCTCTTAACTTTGGTTGTTTGTTCAATTTTAAAGGCAACAGAGATTGGTGAGTTCTTATAAATATTACAGGGCTGCACACATTTAGGTGGCACATGGGGTATGGGCTTTCATATTTGAAATCAGGGTTCAATTCTCAACTAGATGAGTTCAGGGCACTGTCATGATACAAAATTAGCCTGTAATGGGCAGTTTCCTCTACAACTACAAAAAGGAATGGATATTTGAAAATATGACACCAAACACAGAAATATAATTTTCCGATTGATGCTCACTCTTCATAAAGCACTAGAATAGAATTGCTGTAATGTGAAATGCAATTGTCACACTGATCTGCTTATTTTATGGTAAGGACTGAGGCACATTATTGGGACAAAATCCAAGAAGCTGTTTGCACTCTATTCACAGTATTAAAATCACTAATTTTCATTAAAAAATGTGCAAAGTTTGATACCAAAAAATAACTAGTTTAGATAAAGCTAGTGAAATTTGGAACCGCGTTCAAGAGAAGTTGCAATCTACTTCTTTTAAAATGGGCTATATTTTATAAATAGGACATATTGCATTCCTGGGTAAACTTTCCTGAATGTTCCAGCCTAATATGGCATTTATGTTCATAGTGAACTTGTGTCAGGCTAGATATTTTGAGGTTTTGTGGTGATCGAGAAAAGCCTGATACATGAAGGAATTGCTTCTGCATCCTCTCCATCCTAGATACTGGAGATGGTTTCATTTAGGACATCTTTAAGTTGCTGTATCAGCTGACTGGGGAATGAAACAGGTTTTTGTAAAAGGGGAAGGAATTTTTTTTTTATTATTTGCATACTCTAACCAATTGAACTCCATAGTGATTTACGATCATTTGATTTAATTTAATGCAACAACAAACTTTAAAAAAATGTAACACATTAATTAGTACTTAGAAAGATCTAACCTATGTATATTTTATTTGGTAAATAATATATTTGAACAATTTAACATAAAATATTAATTTATAGTGACAATTAATCTTATGTTTTGCAGTGTGAAGCCAGAACTTCTCAAACTGGCATCTTCCAAGATGAATGGAGCAGCAGTGACAATGAAAACTGAATTTCATTTTATTCTTTGGGGCAAAAGAAAATGGTTCCAACATGTCAGTACAATTGTTCACAATTGTCCAAACACAAAGGTGAAAATCTTCATTACACTGCTAAAACATACAGTTTAAATGATAGAGCTAAGATTTATAATGGCTTCTTTGATATATGCATCGTTTATTATACTGCTAAGATTTGCAGACCCTGATTAATCACATGACTGATCTGAGGAAACTGTCCTCAGTTTGGGGAACTGGTTGAGTCAATCAGAAGGGTTCCGACACGACACGTTACCTATCCATGTTCTCCAGGGTTGCTGCCTGACCCATTAAGTTACTCCATCATTTTGTGCCGATCTTGAGGCCATTGAGTTCATCAATTGAGTAGCATCTGTAGCCTCAGGTCAGTAAAACATTGCTTGGTTCCAATTGGTACCACTGTCCAGATATCCTCACCATAATGTGCCTTTGTTCAGATAATTGTCAACCCACAGTCAACAGTATGTTCACTGCCTAAGTTCACATACAAATTTACATACGATAGAGGAACAGAAAGCTAGTTAGTTCTGACAGGTCATAGAAATATAAAGGTGGTTTTAATTAGTCATGAAGAGATGAAGATTTAAAAACTCAAATTAATTTGGCATACAAAGTACTCAAAAATATTTATTTTATGTTAAATTTTAAACTTATTTTGAGACTGATCATCTTTAATGATTTAAATGGGTTCTCAACACAGTATAATTCCAAGGTTGAATATTCTTGGTTTGAATTAATAACAAGACTGAACACTCCCAAGTAGTCACTGTCCCAGAAACACACGCACAAAGATGTATATACCTGATCTGCAGTTTAAACAACTGCAATTTATTTAATTTGTTACAACTAATTTGTGTTCAGATGATTGTTAAGAACACATGGATTTGACTGCAAAGAACACTGAACTTTATTGCTGTATATGTTTGATCTTCAATGTTTGATTTGCTATTTATCAGTAGATACTTTATTGTCTGTTGTATTTTACAGTAAGATTTATAACTGGTAAAATGCAGAGTTCACTGACATTGAGGAGTCTGAAAAGTTAATTTAAATTACGATCAATTATTGGAAAAGATTATTTTACATGACAAAAGAAGCATAAGTATTTAACAAAAAACATTTTCAATTGGGGTTGAAATATAAATGTATGCACATTAAATGAATATGTGTTCAATACCATTTAACCAACTGAATATGGTATTTGGAAGACTGCTTGTTAATTTAATAAATGGAAAAATCAAATTTGTTTATGAATTGCTTTTTGAATTATATTTGCACCAACAGAAATATTTCTACAGTGGATGTTGGAATGTGCCAATCTATTTCAATTATATAAAGGAGACATTATATGTGAAATGCTGCACTTTTTAGCAATTTCCCAAATAGAACATAATTAACTGCAGCACTAAATTAAGTTCTGCTAAGACAAGGAAGATATGAGGTTTGATCCCTAAGTTGATATTTTATCAAGGATGGCAGTTGCACTTGTCTCAATGTCACATCAGAAACATGGCCAAAAAGTGTTGGAGCTCATGTGTTGGAGCTCATCATCATTAAAAAATAATAATTTTAAGAGATATTGCAACCAAAAGTGGAGATTAGGAATAAAGGTCTTAAATTGGGGGAAGGCCAATTTCATTTAAATAAGACGGGACCTGGAAATGGTAGACGAGAACCATTTACTTAAAGAAGAAAGTTCAGGGTTAACATGTTCCTGTGAGGGTGAAAGCAAGGGGTAACAGGTATAGGGAACCCTGTATGAAAGGGAGTATTAAGGATTGAATAACGAATAAAAGGAAACATAAGGCAGTTCTGCATGGTAGGCTGCTCTGGAAGGTTAGATTGCATGGGAAACAAGGAGTGATAGCTGAATGGATAGAAAATTGGCTTCATGGAAGGAAGCAGAGGGTGATGGTGGACAGTTGCTTCTCGGACTGGAGGCCTGTGACTAGTGGTGTGCCTCAGGGCTCGGTGCTGGGCCTGTTTCTGTTTGTTATCTATATCAATCATTTGGATGAGAACATACAGGGCAAGATTAGCAAGTTTGCAAATGATACAAAAGTTTGCGGTTTTGCAAGTAGTGAAGATGGTTGTGAAAAATTACAGCAGGGTCTGGATCAATTGGCCAAGTGGACTGAGCTATGGTTGATGCGATTTAATGTAGAAAAATGTGAGGTGTTGCATTTTGGGAAGTCTCATATATAGGCAGGATCTACACAGTGAATGGGGGGGGGGGGGGGGGGGGTCTCCTCTCTGATCCATATTGAATATTGTTTCATTCTGGGCATCGTGTTATAGGAAAGATGTTGTCAAGCTGGAAAGGTAACTTAGAAGATTTACCAGAATGTTGCCAGGACTAGAGGGTCTGAGCTATAGGCAGAGATTGAGTAGGCTGGGTCTCTATTCCTTGGAACACAGGAGGATGAGGGGGATCTTATAGAGGTGTATACGATCATGAATGGAATAGATCGGGTAGATGCACAAAGTCTCTTGCCCAGAGTGGGGAAATCAAAGACCAGAGGACATAGAAACATAGAAAATAGATGCAGGAGTAGGCCATTCGGCCCTTCGAGCCTGCACCGCCATTCAATATGATCATGGCTGATCATCCAACTCGGTATCCTGTACTCTGCCTTCCTCTTGATACCCCCCCCCCCAACTACCTTCTGTGGCAGAGAATTCCCCTCCCCCCCCCCCTCCCCCCCCCCCCAGCTGTCCCCCCCTCTCCCCCCCCCCTCTCCCCCCCCCCCTCCCCCCCCCCCCCCTCTCCCCCCCCCCCTCCTCCCCCCCCCTCCCCCCCCTCCCCCCCCCCCCCTCCCCCCCCCCCTCTCTCCCCCCCTCTCCCCCCCCCCCCCCCCCTCTCTCCCCCTCCTCTCTCCCCCCCCTCTCTCCCCCCCCCTCTCTCCCCCCCCCCCTCTCTCCCCCCCTCTCTCCCCCCCCTCTCTCTCTCTCTCTCTCTCTCTCTCTCTCTCCCCCCCCTCTCTCCCCCCTCTCTCCCCCCCCTCCCCTCTTTTCTATTCCACCTCTCCACCAATTCTAATATATACACACACTTACACACACCCTCCACCTCACACACACATACACTCACACACTCACACTCACTCACACATACACACGTACACTCACACAGATGTACACTCATACACATACACTCACTCACACACTCACTCACACACAAACACTCACACACACACATACTCACACACTCGCATACACTCACACACACACATACATACGCTCACACAAACACTCACACATACTCACACTCTCACACACACATGTACACTCACACACACACACTCACTCACACACGCACTCACACACTCACGCACACACACAGACACTCACACACACACAAACACACACCATATATATGACAGTAAACTTTCTTGAATCTACTCTCACGGCTGAGTGCGGCCTCTCCACTGTGGGGCTTATGCAGTCAACGGCACTTCCACAATCAGCGTGACCTCTGCATTTACCGGAAATTACGCAATCAGCGCGACCTGTCCACTAAACGGAAGTCACAAAATGAGTGGGACTTTTGGACTAAATGCAGTCAGACCTAATAAAGCATTTATTCCTTCCAAACACAGTCGGACCTAATAAAGCATTTATTCCTTCCAAACTCAGATGGACCTAATGAAGCATTGCAGTTTCAAGCACACACAGGGCAGCCGGCCAAACAACTCATGGCATTGTCATTAAGGGCTAACAAATCATTTATTGCAAGTACATTGCAGATTCACAGTTCAGTTTATTCAGCTTAGAATGACAGTCATGGCTTCTCCCGCGCGATCTTGCAGGGTGACTGACTCACTTCCAGGCATCCGGGATTTTATTGTCCTGCCCCCCTCCGCCCCGGAAGGGGCGTTACCTTCATCGCGGTGATTGACCGGTGTGAGGACCAATCAGCTGATCTCAAGGTTTTTTAAACACTCATAACTTTTTAATTTTTCATCGATGGGAAAAATCCTCGGGGTTGGCACAGCGGAGGAGGACTGTGAGTAAGATGGCCAAAAAATCACAGAGATACAGGGTAGCGTTTTTTTCAAAAATCAATATACAGCGCAGACAGGAAGTGGTCAAGATGAGACTTTTAATTATATTGATGTTAATACTTTGAAAAGTGAATATGGAGAAAATACTTCCTTGTGTGGGAGAATCTAGAGAAAGGAACCACAGTTCAAAGTAAGAAGTCATCCATTTAAGACAGAGATGTGATAACGGTTTCCCTGGGTGCATTGCGAATTTTTGGAAATCTCTTCCTAAAAGGCTGGTGGACGCAAAGTTTTTGAATATTTTTATGCCAGAGATAGAAAAACGTTTGTTAAGGTTGGGAATGAAAAGTTATCATCGAAATGCAGGGTCGAGGTTACAATCAATTCATCTTTAGTCCTACTACACTCCTGCTATGACTGCACTGATTGGAATGTGTTTAGGGAAGCAACCACAAGCTTCGATGAGTATACGGACACTGTGACATCATCTGTCAGCTTTTGTGAGGACAGTTGCATTCCCACTAGGACCGGATCAGGTTCAACAATGACAAGCCCTGATTTACAGCAGAATTCAGACAGCTCTGCCTACAGGAGTGGGGATGCAGACCTCTACAGGCAGGCCGAGTACAAGCTGAGAACAGGAATCAGAACTGCCAAAGAAAGGTACTCTGAGATGTTCAGATTCAGATTCAGATTCAACTTTAATTGTCATTGTCAGTGTACAGTACAGAGACAATGAAATGCAGTTAGCATCTCCCTGGAAGAGTGACATAGAATATGATTTCAATAAATAAATCTATTTACATGCATACAGTCATAGTGTTTTTCCTGTGGGAGCAGTGTCCAGGAGGGGGGGACGTGATTGGCAGTTACCGAGGTACGTTGTTGAGTAGTGTGACAGCCGCAGGGAAGAAGCTGTTCCTAGACCTGCTGGTCCGGCAATGGAGAGACCTGTAGCGCCTCCCGGATGGTAAACAGTCCATGGTTGGGGTGAGAGCAGTCCTTGGCGATGCTGAGTGCCCTCCGCAGACAACGCTTGCTTTGGACAGACTCAATGGAGGGGAGCGAGGAAACGGTGATGCGTTGGGCAATTTTCACCACCCTCTGCAGTGCTTTCCGGTCGGAGACAGAGCAGTTGCCAAACCATACTGTTATACAGTTGGTAAGGATGCTCTCGATGGTGCAGTGGTAGAAGTTCACCAGGATCTGAGGAGACAGATGGACCTTCTTCAGTCTCCTCAGGAAGAAGAGACGCTGGTGAGCCTTCTTGACCAGAGTTGAGGTATTGTGGGTCCAAGAGAGGTCATCGGAGATGTTGACCCCCAGGAACCTGAAGCTGGAAACACGTTCCACCTCCGTCCCGTTGAAGTGGATGGGGGTGTGCTGCCGCCCCTAGACTTCCTGAAGTCTTCAATGAGCTCCTTGGTCTTCTTGGAATTAAGGGCCAGGTTGTTGTCAGCGCACCATGCTGCTAGGAGCTGGACCTCCTCCCTATGGGCCGACTCATCGTTGTTGCTGATGAGGCCAATCACTGTTGTATCATCTGCATACTTGATGATGGTATTAGTACCATGTACAGGTGTGCAGTCGTAGGTGAAGAGGGAGTAGAGGAGGGGGCTCAGCATACAGCCCTGTGGAACGCCGGTGTTCAGGGTGAGGGTTGAAGAGGTGTGGTGTCTAACCTAACAGACTGGGGTCTGTTGGTTAGAAAGTCCAGTATCCAGTTGCAGAGGGAGGGGTCGATGCCCAGGTTACCGAGTTTGGTGATCAGTTTAGAGGGTATAATGGTGTTGAATGCTGAGCTGTAATTGATGAACAGCATTCTTACGTAAGTGTCTCTGTTGTCGAGGTGGGAGAGGGCGGAGTGAAGTGCCGTTGAGATGGCATCCGACGTACTCCTGTTCTTGCGGTAGGCAAACTGATAGGGATCCAGTGTGGGGGGTAGGCAGCTTTTGAGGTGCGCCAGGACCAGCCTCTTGAAGCACTTGGTGATGATGGGGATAAGTGCAACTGGGCGGAAGTCGTTGAGGCTTGCCGCAGTGGAGTGTTTTGGCACTGGCACGATGGAGGTGGTTTTAAGACACATAGAAACATAGAAACATAGAAATTAGGTGCAGGAGTAGGCCATTCGGCCCTTCGAGCCTGCACCGCCATTTAATATGATCATGGCTGATCATCCAACTCAGTATCCCGTACCTGCCTTTTCTCCATACCCTCTGATCCCCTTGGCCACAAGGGCCACATCCACACGTGGGGACAACTGCTTGGGCAAGTGACAGGTTGAAGATGTCAGTCCAGACGTCTGTCAGCTGCGCAGCACAGGCCCTGAGCACGCGCCCGGGGATGCCATCAGGGCCAGCAGCCTTACGTGCATTAGTCCTACTCAGTGCCACGTATACGTCGTAGGGGGTGAGTGTGAGGGGTTGGTGATCAGCAGGGAGCACAGCCTTGATGGCTGTCTCTAGATTGTCCCTGTCGAAGCGGCCATAGAAGTGATTAAGCTCCTCAAGGAAGGAGGCGTCGCTGGATGTGGGGGTGGTGTTGGTGGGTCTATAGTCCGTGATGGCCTGGATGCCTTGCCACATGCGTCGGGGGTCAGTTGTTGAAGTGCTCCTCAATCCTGAGCTTATGGCAGTGCTTGGCCTTCTTGATGCCCCTCTTCAGGTTAGCCCTGGATGAACTGTAGGCTCGAGCATCGCCTGACCTGAAAGCGGTGTCCCGTGCTTTCAGCAGTAGCCTGACCTCGCTGTTCATCCATGGCTTCTGATTCGGGAATATGGTCACCCGTTTGAGGGAGGTGACACTATTGATGGTGGAGTTTATAAAGTCCAGAACAGAGGATGTGTAGGAATCAATGTCCGTGTGGGAGTCGAGGGTGGCCTGGGCTGCAAACGCCTTCCAGTCAGTGTTTCCAAAGCACTGCTGAAGTGTGGAGTCCGCTTCCTCTGACCAGACTTTAACTGTCCTCACAGTGGGTTTAACCCGTCTGATGAGTGTGGAGTACTTAGGGAGCAGGAACAATGAGACGTGATCAAACTGACCAAGGTGGGGGAGGGGGACGGCTTTGTAAGCTTCAGCCATGTTACTGTAGACTTTGTCCAGTGTCTTGTCTACTCTAGTGGCGAAGGAGACATATTGGTGGAATTTGGGGAGTACAGTCTTCAGGTTGGAGTGATTGAAGTCACCCGCAACAATGAAGGCTGCCTCGGGGTTGTGCGTCTGTTGTTTGCTAATGGCAGTATGCAGCTCTTTCATTGCAAGCTTGGCATTAGCATCAGGAGGGATATAGGCTGCAGTCACAAAAGTGGAGGTGAATTCTCTGGGCAGCTAGAATGGTCTGCATCTAACCAAGAGGAACTCAAGGTTAGCTAAGCAGTGACTCTCGATGATGGTGGAGTCCGTGCACCATGCTTTATTTACATAAATGCACAGACCCCCACCTCTGGTCTTACCGGAGTCTGTTGTTCTGTCCGCTCGGAGTAAATGACGCCCCGTTAGCTGGATGGCGCTATCAGGAACGTCGATGTTGAGCCAAGTTTCCATCAAGGTCAGGATGTTGCAGTCTTTGATCCAGTTGTGGGAGGTGATCCCTTAGCAGGAGTTCATCCATTTTGTTTTCCAGTGAGCTCGCGTTGGCGAGGGAAAGGCTAGGAATCGCTAGCCTGTGTGGGGCTAGCTCTAACCTGGCCTTTAACCCACCTCTGCGTTCCCGGCGGTGCTTTCGTACGCGTCGCCGTCTGTTGGTGCTTCGGGTCGGCCGAGCTGGCTTGGTGCGCGCTGGTGTTCTGCCGCTCTGTTGCTCCGCGCCTCCGTGGCTCCGATGGCGTTCTCCAGCCCCGCGGCTCTGGTGGCGTGGCGGTCTCCAGCCCCGCTGCTCTGGTGGCGTTCTCCAGTCCCGCGGCGGTTCCTGTGCTCCTTTGCTCTGACGAGCTCAGGAGCGAGACGGAGATTGCCCAGAAAGTTGTTGCAGCCACAGGAACCGAAGTCCAGAAGTTCCTGTCGGCTGTACGAAATGGATACAAGACTGCTCCATGTGAGCAGCCTTGAAACAGGTAGGGGAATTGTCGCTATTTTTCCCATTCTTGGGAGACACGGGGCGTCGCGATGTGCCCACGCCGCTTCCATTTTGTTGAGGAGCAAGTTCTCAGCAAATGACTCGTCTTCAGTGTGGAAGGTCTCCCGCTCCTTGGACAATCATCAGCAGACCAAAGACCTGAACGAGTTTGACTGCAGGTTTGATAAACAGAAACTGGTACCCCCTCCCCAATCACCACTTCACACTTACTCATAGCCTGACTCCAGTTTGCAAAGACTGGGCCCTTTCCCACCCACCCCTCTCCTTGCTGCCCAACATAGTCTGGCCAGTTCTCCATCACCAACAAACCCTCCCACCGCTCGGTCGCTTCGCTCGCTTGCCAGGTACCCCCGAGGCTGGTGATCAGTGATCTCCCACCCCCTCCCACTTTCAAAAATACCCCTGCTACAGGCCTGTCGCACTAATCTCTGTAGTCATGAGGACCCATGAAAGACGTGCTAGCCCAGCTACTACACTCCAAACTCTCCTAGTGAACTGTGCCTGAACCCCTCTGTCAGTGGATCACCAACCTCCAGACAGACAGGAAGCAGCATGTGAGGCTGGGAAAAGCACATCTCGGACCCGCAGACCCTTTGCATAGGAGCACCACCAACTCCACAGTCAAAAAGACCCAACAGAGGATGGACTTCCTGCGGCAGCTGAGGAAGCACAATCTGCCACAGCCATTGATGGTCCAGTTCCATATGGCCATCATAGAGTCTGGCCTCACCTTCTCTATCATGGGTTTGGCTCAGCCACCAAGCACGACATCTGGAAGCTGCAGCGAATCGTTCGATCAGCTGAGAAGGTTGTTGGCTCCAACCATCCCTCCATTGACGAACTGTGAAGGGCCAGGAAGCGAGCGG
Organism: Leucoraja erinaceus; assembly: GCF_028641065.1. Lineage (NCBI taxonomy): Eukaryota > Metazoa > Chordata > Chondrichthyes > Rajiformes > Rajidae > Leucoraja > Leucoraja erinaceus. The sequence goes on along the minus strand of NC_073377.1, from coordinate 52,951,671 downwards.
GTAAGATCATCTCTGACCCCTCTCACCCTGGCCACAAACTCTTTGAATCACTTCCCTCTGGAAGGCAACTCCGGACTGTCAAAGCCGCCACAGTCAGACATAAAAACAGTTTTTATCCACGAGTAGTTGCTCTACTCAATAATCAAAAATCTGTAGCCTCCTTTTGCTCTGGTATTTTATTTAACTCACATGTTTAAACTATAATGTTTTAATCTTAATGTTTTATGTTTTATTCTTAATGGTTTACTTTATGTTGTTACATACAAGCGGAGCACCAAGGCAAATTCCTTGTGTGTGTACATACTTGCCAATAAATGTATTCATTATAAATGACAGAGCAGGCTTGAGGGACCAAGTGACCTACTCCTACTCATAATTTGAATACGGGCACAAATTTGTCTGAAGAAGAGTTTCGACCCGAAACGTTGCCTATTTCCTTCGCTCCATGAATGCTACCTCACCCACTGCGTTTCTCCAGCATTTTAGTCTACCTACGATTTTCCAGCATCTGCAGTTCCTTCTTAAACATAATTTGAATAATATCCTTTTTTTCGGAAATGCCATTATTTCCTTCCACAAGGATAGTGGAACCCCAGGACTCCCTTCCAGTGTACTTTAATGCAATGTCCAGCAGGTGAGTGCCAATTTTCTGTAATACATCACAATTTTCACCTGGGAAATCTACCCCTTTAATCTAAGGCAGGTTATGTCACCCATCCATGTTCTCCAGAGATGCTGCCTGATTTGTTGAATTACTCCAGCATTTTGTGTCCTTTAGTGACTTCATTTATTTTACTTCAATGTAATGGAGGTTGATGAGCTTCAGATAATTTATTATTTTGATTTAATTAAGTTTACTTAATTGCATTGTTTTATGTTTAAAAATTACGACGTGATGATTAAAAAAAACATTTTTGAATATTTGGGGTTAAAGCCCCCTGCTAAGAATTGATTTTAATATCGGACGACATGCTGGTGCTGTATCAGGAATCCAGGGGTCCTGTCAGGCATTGCATTATTTAAAAAAATGAAAATATACTCTTTATGCAAATCAAATATACTTAATGATTTCCATTTGGATTTTGTGATCTGTTAAATATACTGTTATATATTGTAAAACACCATAATTACTGTCAAGTATTTATGGTTACGATGCATTCCTTGCCCCTCCAATGCAGTGGAACAGCATTCCATTAGTAGTAATGTGTTTTCGTTTTTGTATGTGATTTCATGCAGTATATATTCAAAGATTAACACTCATCTATTTTTTTACACAACTATCTGATGTCTGAAGAAGGGTCTCGAGCCAAAACATCACCCATTCCTTCTCTCCAGAGTTTGCTGCCTGACCCACTGAGTTACTCCAGCTTTTTGTCTATCTGATGTGAATTCTTGATTCAAATTCTCAAAATGAAAATTGCCATTCCGGTTCCACGAGAGATTAGTAACCTGATCTGCTCGTTTATTTAAAGCTGGGCCACTGTGGGACATTATTGAATTGGGAAAAAATTGCAATTGCAGTTTATACATTTTAAAAGCATTTTAAATAACACAAACTGAACTTTGCTCTGCTTAACTTTGGAACAAATAGTAGCTTCCAAAGTTTGTTTCATTGTCAACACCACCCGTTGGGCAGGTCTCACTGGCTCCGGTGTTCATTATGTAAACAGTGATCACACCCCTCTTTACAATGAATGGTAATCTCGGAATTCCTTTACAGTAGATCTCGCCAGCAGGGCACATCCCCTCCTCCATGAATATATTGGACAGGACCAAGATTCTATAGCGGAGCAAGATAGACCACTCCTGCAAAATCCAATGGACTGATGTGTGGTACGCAACGGAGCGTAACTTCCGCCATTTCAGTAACCCCGACCCTATCTTTGACCCGACCCGACTTCAGTTATGCGTTCAGTTAAAACGGCACATAGCTTGTACAGGGAGGAACTGCAGGTGCTGGTTTAAACCAAAGACAGACACAAAAGGCTGGAGTAACTCAGCGGATCAGGTAGCATCTCTGGAGAGAAGGAATAGGTGATATTTCAGGTCAACTTTTTCGATAGCTGAGGCTGCAAAAAGCACAATCTTTTTTTTGTGTGTTTTAAAACATTGCAGGGTCAGGTTTGTTTTTAGAAAGAAGGTAGAGAAGGCAAAATGCTGGAGTAACTCAGCGGGACAGGCAGCATCTCTGGAGAGAAGGAATGGGTGACGTATCAGGCCGAGACCCTTCTTCAGACACTTTGTTTTTAAAAAACTGTGTTTGACCTACAAAATCAATGCAACATTCCTGTGAAGGGGGAATAAACGGAGATGTGCAAGTGTCGGGATTTCTCTCTCTCTCTCTCTCCCAAACACATCCTGTGCGTGAATTCGCAGCTTTATCCTGCGCTACTTAATCCAAAGGCGAGCGAACAGACGGACGAAAGCAACGATCATAGAGCGGAATAGGTGACATTTCTGGTCGAGACCCTTCTACAGACTGAGTCAGGGGGAAGAGGAACAAGTGTATCAACGGTACTAAGGACAAATGAATGGAAGATATGCCTATATCTCCCGTTTCACTTGACTGTCAGTCTGAAGAAGGGTCTCGACCCGAAATGGCACCTATTCCGCTCTATGATCTTTGCTTTCATCCGTCTGTCCACACGTTCGCTCGCTCTACGATCAAGAACGAGCGAACGCGTGGACAGACGGATGAAAGCAAAGATCATACAGCGGATTAGGTGCCATTTCGGGTCGAGACCCTTCTTCAGACTGACGCTTCTCCCCTCAGACTAAACCAAACAAACAAACACACACACAGCATGTCTGGCAGATCGGTGTGGGCCGAGACCCAGGACCAGGGCAAAGGATGACATCAAACGGGTCATGGCAGCTATCGAAAAAGTACGGAAATGGTAAGGGGGACATTTTTTTAAACCACCTGAAGGAAATAGATGTTTAACAAAAAAAAGGGGGCCGGCGATTGCTCCGTGTCCGTGGGAAGGGGGGAGGGGAGGATGGTTTGAGTGGGTGTAGGATTTTCTGGAGCTCCTTCCTAATGGCAATATTTTGTATGTTCAATGTTAATAAGGAAGACTAGGCGGGAATATCAAAATGATCACCTGCAGCTGAGAAAAAAAAAAGATTTGTACATGAAGACGCCATGACCAAAGCAAAGATACCAGAGCGGAGATGGAAGCCTGTTACGGAAATGGTGCTGAAGATTACGCATGACCCTACTACGGCTTGTTCGTCGAGTGGACTATCTTGCTCCGCTATAGGATCTTTAGACAGGACCATACTCAATAAAGGTCTTGATTCAGCCAGTCTGCAATAACAAAAAGACACAAAGTGGTCACAAGTGATAGGAGGCCATTTGGCCCATCAAGTCTACTCATTCGTTCAACCATGGCTGATCTATCTCCCTCCTAACCCCATTCACCTGCCTTCTCCCTATACCCTCTGACACCTGTACTAATCAAAAATCCATCTCAATAGACAATAGCCATTCGGCCCTTTGAACCAGCACCGCCGTTCACTGTGATTATGACTTGGATCATCTGCACTGACTAGGCCTCTACAGCCTTGTGGCAAAGAATTCATTGCTTTGCCACAACCAGTCATTGAAGGTAGGCATGCAGGTGCAGCAGGCAGTAAAGAAAGCGAATGGTATGTTAGCTTTCATTGCAAAAGCATTTGAGTATAGGAGCAGGGAGGTTCTACTGCAGTTGTACAGGGTCTTGGTGAGACCACACCTGGAGTATTGCGTACAGTTTTGGTTTCCAAATCTGAGGAAGGACATTATTGCCATAGAGGGAGTGCAGAGATGGTTCACCAGACTGATTCCTGGGATGTCAGGACTGTCTTATGAAGAAAGACTGGATAGACTTGGTTTATACTCTCTAGAATTTAGAAGATTGAGAGGGGATCTTATAGAAACTTACAAAAATTCTTAAGGGGTTGGACAGGCTAGATGCAGGAAGATTGTTCCCGATGTTGGGGAAGTCCAGGACAAGGGGTCACAGCTTAAGGATCAGGGGGAAATCCTTTAAAACCGAGATGAGAAGAACTTTTTTCACACAGAGAGTGGTGAATCTCTGGAACTCTCTGCCACAGAGGGTAGTTGAGGCCAGTTCATTTGCTATATTTAAGAGGGAGTTAGATGTGGCCCTTGTGGTTAAGGGGATCACGGGGTATGGAGAGAAGGTACGGGATACTGAGTTGGATGATCAGCCATGAGCATATTGAATGGTGGTGGAGGCTCGAAGGGCCGAATGGCCTACTCCTGCACCTAATTCCACAGATTCACTGCCTCTGACTCAGAAATGTTTCCTCATCTCCTTCCTAAAAGAACGTCCTTTAATTCTAAGTCCTGGGCTCTCCCACTAGTGGAAACATCATCTCCACATCCAAAGTGCTGGCATAACTCAGTAGCAGAGGAAACATTTCTGGAGAATATGGATAGCTCACGTTCCGGCTCGTGACTGCACCTTTATACATTGCTTATCAGTTTCGCAGAGTAAAATTATGTAATTTGACTCCATCCCATTAAGAGTTGGTTTCGTGGGGGTGGGTGGTAGAACAGGTACTGGGACTTCTTCCAATGAAATTCAGGAAAAACCGGTTTCTGAAAAGCACGAACCCAATAAACCGCCGGACTGTGCCATTAGTCAATGATGAAGTGAAAGAATTGATTGCGAAAGCGCGCCGATACCGGAGCCTGGCCAGGGTTGGGCGCCAGACCGCAGCGTTGCCCCGGCTCCCAATGCTAATGAACAAGGTGCAGCCAATTGCTGGCAGCCCGGCTCCACTTTTCAAGCGACACCGCCCCTTAACGCGGGGAGAAACGTCGGCGAGGACTGAGCAAGGTGTTCAGTGCGTCTCACTTTACCCTCCCCTCCCGCGCTTCAACTCCTTAAACAGGTAGACATTGTTAGCTGAGTTTTTATAATTTAGTTTAAAGCTTTCGAATTTTTGCAGTTATTTTAAAAGGTTTATTAAAATAGTTAAAACAACTGCTGTTACCAACTAAGCTCCTGTTTGGGGTGAACACTTTTAATTTGAACGTTCTTATCCTTTGCTGCGAACGAATTTGGCTTCAATTTTCAGGAGCCCGAGGACATTTGGGGGAATTTTATACAATGAATGTACAACATCGCGCTTGATTTGCCTGTTGTTGACATGTTCTTTACGATTTCCAAATGTTCTAACAGTTTGAAGGAGACGGATGTTCCTTGTCTTAATGACTGAATGAAATCGTCTTTTGTTTACCGACTTGTGTGTTGCTATATGGTGGGTCGCCTACTTGATAAGGGAAGGTTTGATATTTAATATGTAATAATTTAATATGTAATAATTTAATATGTAACCATTTAATAATAAAAGTGGAGTATTATATTTTATAAAGTTTTGTTTTCAATACAACAATATTAATCCTGGATGATAAAATGGGTCGTATTTCCCCGGCACCAGTATTTCGTTCCATTTTGCTAATTTCCTTCCGACCGCTTGTCGAATCCCTCGTGTTTCGGACATGAATCAGCAGGTGTAATTACAGGTGTAGTGGTAGTTTAAGACCTGTCATTTAAAACAAAGTTACTATTTATCCTGCCTTTTTCTCATTAACACTTGTATATTATCAAAAAGGTTGATATTGTAACATTAATGTTTTTCCTTGTACTCTGCTATAATGCTTGTCAAATTATCCACTTATAAGACCAAACTTTTGCAATGTAGAGGCCGTTTGGTGCCTAATCCATCGAATGCCTCTCCCCAACACGTGTAGACCAACAACTCGTGGCGTCTATCCAAGGAGCTTTTTTTTTTCTAAATGTAAATTTAATAATATTATTTCAGGCGCATTGTCCGAGCGGCGCTCCAACGTATCAGATAAATAACGACAATGAAAACAGCAAAAACATCAAGTTTGTCTTTCAACCTTTATCAGTGAGGTCCAGTCCATGGAGCCCTCTGAATATTTATCCCTTTCTCCCAAGTCCCCTTTCTAATTCTTGTAATAGCATTAAAAAAAAAATACGTGCACATTTAAACATCCTTTTGCATAAAACCCAATATTTGACCGTTTCCCCCCTGGGGTAAATGTACTGACTGACTGAGAAAAGCGTATAAATTCGAGGTTGCACCTTGACTTCTGCTTTGGCAAAAACAGTTTGTGGAACCATTCCTGAAAACTCCATAATAGTCATGTTTAGTATTTTGTTACATATTCTTTGCATGCAATGACTGCTTAAAGTCTGTGATTCATGGACATCATTAGTGGCTGGGTGGCTTCTCTGGTGATGCTCTACCAGGTCTGTATTGCAGCCATCGTTAGCTTATGCTTGTTCTGGAGGCTAGTCCTTCAGTTTTCTTGTCAGCATAAAAAAGGCATGCACAATTGGGTTCAGATTGGGTAATTAACTTGCCTGCTCAAGAATTGATAATTTTTTTGCTTTGATAAACTCCTTTGTTACTTTAGCAGTATTTTTGGGATCATTGTCTTGTTGTAGAATGAAATGTTGGCCAATGAGTTTTGAGGCATTTGTTTGAACTTGAGCAGATGGGATGTGTCTATACACTTCAGAATTCATTATGTTACCACCATCAGCAGTTGTATCATCAATGAAGATAAGTGAGCCAGTACCTTCAGCAGCCATACATGCCCAGGCCATAACACCCCCACCACTGTTTCACAGATGAGGTGGTATGCTTTGGATCTTGGGCATTTCTTTCTCTCTTCCATACTTTGTTCTTGGCATCACTCATTTGTCCACAAGACTTTTTTCCAGAACTGTGGTTGCTCTTTTAAGTATTTCTTGGCAAACTGCAACCTGGCCAGCCTTTTTTTTGCAGCTAACCAGTGGCTTGCATCTTGCAGTGTAGCCTCTGTATTTCTGTTCATGAAGTCCTCTGGGGACAGTGGTCATTGACAAATCCACACCTGAAGAGTGTTTCTGATCTGTCGGACAGGTGTTTGGGGATTTTTCTTTATTATAGAGAGAATTTTTCTGTCATCGGCTGTGGAGGTCTTCCTTGGCCTGCCAGTCCCTTTGAGATTAGTAAGCTCACTAGTGCTATCTTTCTTCTTAATGATGTTCCAACAGTTGATTTTGGTAGCCTGTGGCTGATATCTCTAACAGTTTTATTCTTGTTTCTCAGTCTCATAATTGCTTCTTTGACTTTCATTGGCACAACTTTGGTCCTCATGTTGATGAACAGCAATAAAAGTTTCCAAACATGATGGACAGACTGGAGAAAAGATTAGGTGCTGAGAGCTCTCTTATACCCGCATTAAGGAGGCAATTAAGCACACCTGAGCAATTAGAAACGCCTGTGAAGCCATGTGTCCCAAACATTATGGTGCCCTGATAAAGGGAGGGGGGGTGGAGGTGTGATGGGATGTTAGGCAATTACAGCTGTAATTTCTACATGGTGAAACCAAAATGTGTAAAAATGACCCTTAATAAAATCTGACAATGTGGAGAGGAAAATGTACTTGTCTAAATTGTAATGTAGAGGAAGCAAAAATCTTTTGATTCTCTCAGAATTTGCCAATTAGCAAGATTACCAAAGTAGTATTTCCATGGTGTATAGATTCCAGATTAATATTTCTATTGAATAATTTGGAAAATTGAATAGCTGATCAATTTTTGAATAAATTGCGATCAGTAGCTTGGCTTCATCGGCACATTCCACCCCTTGATGGAAGGCGAGGAATTGATGGAATAGAATTTCATACGCAACACTTGCTTTTGACAATTATCCATTCCTTAATTAGATATAGATCAGGCATTACAACTTTGGGTCTCACTTCCCTTTCTCCAACTTTACTTGCTTTTTTAGTGTTAGGCTAAAAATAGATGTTATTTAATATCTGGACATGTGGAATCATCTCCTGCCATATAAAGCTAATTTGGAATTTTTGTTATTATCTTTCAAATGGAGGAGCAAATATTTGGATGTCCAGATGCAGACTTCACTCGTAGCTGGGACATGAGTGCAAAGGTTTAATGGAATTTCAGACATCTTGATGGATGCAGTTGAACTGTCGGGAATCAACAACCAAAAGATTGTTTTACAGAAATCTGATCAGAACTTTGCTCGGTGGTGGGTCTCATGCCACAAAGGACACTCTGATCTTGATTTGGTCAAGTGCCTATTGCACTTGTGTATGGCTTGACTAGTGTATAGTATGCACACACAGTTTTTCCATTGTATCTCTGTACACATTACTATAATAAACAAATGATGAAACCTCCTCCTAAAATGGAGAAACAAGAGACTGTAGATGCTGGAATTCAAGCAAAAAGTGGAGATGGCCAGATGTTCAGATGTCATAAGAGCAGAATTAGGCAACTCAGCCAATCATGTGCTGCCATTGAATCATGGCTTATCTATCTTTCCCTCTCCTCCTCCTGTTTTTTACATATTTTGGCACCCTTACTAATTGGGTATGATGCAGGGTCTTGACCTGAAACATTGATCATTCCTTGGCCTTCACAGGTGTGGTATAGACAATAGGTGCAGGAGTAGGCCACTCAGCCCTTTGAACCAGCACCGCCATTCACTGTGATCATGGCTGATCATCCACAATCAGTACCCTGTTCCTGCCTTCTCACCATATCCTTTGACTCCGTTATCTTTAAGAGCTCTATCTAACTCTCTCTTGAAAGCAGAGACTGCCAGCAGTTTTGTTTTATTTAACACCCTAGTGAAACTCGACTGCATCCTCTTAAAAGCCTCCCAACCCTTCCTGTAATGGGGAGACTGCATCTCTACCTCCAATGTGGACGACGACTTTTGTCCTGTTTATTTAAACTCAATACCCTGACCAATGAAGGCTGTATGCCTTTTTGCCACCTTACCTACTTGTGTTGCTACTGTCAGTAGCTGTGGACCTGCACACCTTGATCTGCAGAGTTATCCCATCACTTTGTGTCTATCTTTGGTTTAAATGAACATCAGCAGTTCCTTCTTATTTCTTCTAAGAATCCCATTTGGTGTATACTCTACTAGTATTGTGGAGTATTGTGTGCAGTTTTGGTCCCCTAATTTGAGGAAGGACATTCTTGCTATTGAGGGAGTGCAGTGTAGGGAATCTCAATAATAATTATTTTCAATCGTCTAGTAACATCGATATACAGCGAGTTAAAAACATTAATCAATGGGCCCATTATCTCAGCAGCCACCTATTTCAAAAACCCTGGGTGCAAACCATCAGGACACAGCAATTTTCCACCATTGAACATCAAGTCTCTTATACTTATCCCGTGAATAGTTTTTTTTTTTAAACTTGTTACTCCTTGTTATTTGAAATGAGCCTGTCTGTTATCAGAGAGATATTTGTAACATCGTCCATGAAGACAAAAGTTGAAAAACATTGATTAAACATCTGCCATTTCTTGTTTCATATTATTAATTCAGCCTTAATTGCTAAAGACTCTGCACCTCCCTTTGCTGCCTGCTTCCAATTTGCATTCTGATCTCCAAGATGTGCAGTGTTGACAAGTTACATTGGTCACTGTAGATTACCTTTAGCCTTTAGATGGGTGGTAAAACCAGTTTTCTTTGGAATAAATGATTAATGGAAATGAAGGTGAACAGCTGAACAGCTGATCAGTGATTAGGTAGAATTGGTTGCATTACTGATAAGGAAGAAAGTCACAGCTGCATTTGAAGGATTCATCCAGCAAGTTGGAATCAGAAAGGTGCAATCACGATGAAGGGGGCAATACAATGAGCCTTCCAATAACCATTGTGGCCTTGTGTATGGGGCGATCTTGTCTCACAAATTTGTGTTTGTATGAGGAAGTGACAAAGATGATTAACAAGGGTAAAACAGTGGATGCTTTCTACATGGACTTCAGTAAAGCATTTGACCAGATCCCTCGTGATGGGCTGGTCCAGAAGATGAAGTCACATGATGCATTAAGTAAATTGGATGCAAAATTGGCTTGATGATAGAAGACCATTAGAGGGGTGTTCCTCTGACTGGAGGCTAGTGACCAATGGACAAGGATGAGCATTGGGATCGCTTTAGATATTGGGTTGAAATTGTATATGGTCTAACAGTTGCAGATAAAACAAAAATGGTGGAATGTAGAATGTTGTCAAATCCAGGATCTGTTGGAAATTTGGGTTGAGAATTGGCTAATGGAGTTTAATACAGATCTGCCATGATCACATTGAATGGTAGTGCTGGCTCGAAGGGCAAAATGGCCTATCTATTGTCAATAATGGTGTATATTGTACATAAGATCCCCCCTCATCCTAAATTCCAGAGTATATAAGCCCAGCTGCTCCATTCTATCAACATATGACAGTCCTGCCATCCTGGGATTTAACATTTGACAAGGTGCCTCAAGAGCCTAGTGTATAAATTCAGAGACCAAAGTATTAGACAATGGGTGCAGGAGTAGGCCATTTGGCCCTTCAAGCCAGCACCGCCATTCAATTTGATCATGGCTGATCATCCACAATTAGTACCCCTTTCCTGCCTTTTCCCCATATCCCCCGACTCTGCTATCTTCAAGAGCCCTATCTAGCTCTCTCTTGAAAGTATCCAGAGAACCGGCCTCCACTGCCCTCGGAGGAAGAGAATTCCACGGACTCACAACTGTGTGAAAAAGTGTTTCCTCATCTCCGTTCTAAATGGCTTACTCCTTATTCTTAATCTGTGGCCCCTGGTTCTGGACTCTCTCAACATCGGGAACATGTTTCCTGCCTCTAGTGTGTCCAAACTCTTAATCTTATGTTTCAATAAGATCTCCTCTCATTCTTCTAAATTCCAGAGTATACAAGCCCATCCGCTCCATTCTCTGCATATGACAGTCCCGCCATCCCGGGAATTAACCTTGTGAACCTACGATGCACTCCCTCAATAGCAAGAATTTCCTTCCTCAAATTTGGAGACAAACTGCACACAATTGGAGGAAATGTTAGCAGGGATTGAATATAGGTCTTTCAGGCTGGAGGATGTACCAAATAGAATATCATAGAGGTTGATGTCTGGCTCTCAATTCCTTGCAGTTTACATTAAGAACCTGGAGGAGGAAATTGTATCCAATGTTTCCAAATTTTCTAACTACACAAGTAGATGGAAGAGTGTGTTGTGGTGAGGTTTCTGTGATTTGTGACAGAATGGAGATTGGGTGAAAATCTGGCAAACAGATGTATGTGGGGAAGTGATCAATAAGAAGAATCAAAGTGGATTATGAGAAGGAGAGATGCATGAGCCACAAATTTAGCAGCCAGGTCTAACCTGGTTACAAGGAAGAGGGCTTGTTGACCTTATTGCAAAGGGATTGGAGTTGCAGAATAGGGAGGTTTACTTGCAGTTGTAGGTCTTGTTGATTCCATAGCTGGAATACTGCAGTTTTAAATAAAAGGATGACAAAGCAGCTTTGGAGGCAGTCCTAAAGAGAATTAGATATGTATTTTTTTGAGTTTGGAAGAATGAGGGGGCTTGACAGGATGGATGGTTTAACTGGTGGGAGAGCCATGAACTGGGGACATAGCTGCAAAATAGGGTGCGGGTCCTTGAAAACTGGGGTGTGTCAATTTTATCTCGGATGGTAGTAATTTTCCGAAATCCTCTGCCCCAATGGTGAGGAAGCTGAACCATGATATCCATTAGATATTAAGATGGATATGTATAAAGATTGTGGATCTGAGGATCATGAGGAACTGACATAGTGGGGGAGTTGAGCGCCGGATGGATCAGCCATGTTATATATTAGTACCGCTTGAGGGGCCTACACTTGCTTCCTTTCTCTTGTCTTAGTCGTAGAACTGTTGGAAATGGGCCCTTTGGCCGAAATCGCCCATGCTGACCAAGTTGCTTAAATGAACTAGAACTATTTGTTTGTGCCTGAATCATATCCCTCCAAGCCTTTGTATCAATGGAGCTTCCAAATGTCTTTTAAATGTCATAGGCTTACCTGCCTCTAATGCTTCCTTAGGCAACTTATTCCAGATACTCATATCATGTTGAAAAAGTTGCCCCTTTTTAAATCACCCCACCCCCTTCTCGATGTAAACCTATATACTCCAGCTTCCCACCCCCCAAATCACCCCACCCCCCTCTCACTGTAAACCTATATACTCAACCTCCATCGGATGGCGCCACCACAGTGGCTGCCTCGCCAACAGTCTGTCAGTCCCCTCTCTGTTTTTATTATTTTAATTATGTTTTAAAAGTATGATTTAGTGTTTCTTGGTTTGTTTTATGCGGCGGGAGGGGAAATGGGGGAAACCTTTTTCAGCCACGTAAACTCGACGGAGATGCGATTTTTCTCTGCGTCGCATCTCCTCCCCCCCCCCCCCCCCGCGGCCTACAACTTGGAGTGGTGCGGCCCCCCCCCCCAAGCCCCGTGGCGCCCCCGCCAGCGGAGCTCCGACCGCGGGGCCTACTTTAACACTGTGAAGCCGGTCTCCGGCAGCCTGGTGCTCCATGCCGTGCTTTTTTCGATCATCCGGATTGACATGGATTTGAAAAGGGCAAAGGCCTTAATTTGGTGTGTATATCCTAAAATGAATCTCTTTTATTTTATATTTTGCACATTAATGAGCCACATAACATCTAGCTAATATTTAGATATCTTCTGGACTTTTTGGTGTACAGTTGTGTTTCAGGTTAAGATCCTTCTTTGAACCTAGCCACTCTGAAGAAGTGTCTTGACCCAAAATGTTGCTTCTCCTTGGATGCTGCCTGAACTGCAGAGCTCCTCCAGCACTGTTTATTGACAGCATGTATGTCTATCTGCCTCTTGGACATGTAAATAGTTGTGTAATTGTTTCCTTGTGTATGCACACATGACTTTGCAGTGAATCAAATTCAAAATGGCAGTATATACTGATATCCTGGTTCCTCTTCCAATCCATACATTTCATCGCAGCATTCGCAAAACTTGACACTGGAATGGGAAATCAGTTTCTGTTAATACAATCTGTTTAGCTGTGTGTATAACTTTGGTTTTGAAATCCAGGGTAAGCAGTAGTGCCTGATATAAAAGTTCAGGGCAGAATTCACAGGTTAATGTTCAGTTTGTTGCTCATAATTTATGCAATTATAGAGAGCCCCTTGATATTTGTGTGCAAATCCTGCACACTATTTAACTTTGCTGCAAATTCCTGCCCTCACCTTTGCTTGGCACCTGGTGTCCTTCCCTGTCCTCTGCTCCTGTAACGAGAAATTGCCCATGGCTTGACGTGGAGAATCTGAGGGAGAAGAGTTGGGGGCCGGTCAAAGCCTGGCAAGTTGTAGGTGGATACAAGGGAGGTGGATTTTGATTGGCAGATGAGTTGGAAAAGGTGAGAGATGAAAAGGACATTAACGGGGGAAGATTGAAATGTAAAGCTGGGGTTCAGCAAAACCAAGATATCCTGCAGACCTTGGTGGATTGAGTGCATGGTCAGCAAAACCATTACCTGGTCAATGATTAGTCTCTCTATTATAAAGGAGGACACGCACCAAATGCCGTAGATGGCATGATCTAAAGCGGCAAACTTTTTCCACTTTGCTCCAATGTCTTTTTTTGCCAATTGGCCTATCTGTATCCATTACAGGCCCTTGGTGCCTCTGCACAACTTGGTAAATCTCATCTTTGCATCAGCAGTAATTTGGCTACTGTACATTGGGTGACTTCTTCTACCATGAAAAGAATCTTAAACGTTTAGACACAAAGCTGGAGTAACTCAACGGGCCAGGCAGCATCTCTGGAGAGAAGGAATGGATGACGTTTTGGGTTAAGACGAGTGAAGAAGGGTCTCGACCCAAAACGTCACCCATTCCTTCTCTTCAGAGATGCTGCCTGTCCCACTGAGTTACTCCAGCATTTTGTTTTTGTTTTCGGTTCAAACCAGCATATGCAGTTCCTCCTTGCACTTTAAATATTTATAATTTGCCCAATAGTTTCCTGTTTATTCATTGCTAAGGGATCGACACTTACTCGAGCTGCAGAATGCAAGACAAACTGGTTCCTGCAAACTTGCTCAGGATTCCAGCATCTAATGTCTCTTGTCTTTGTGAACTGTTCTCTTCGTAGTACCCGAGAAATCATCTAACTTATTTGTCGCCCTTTAAAGTTATTACCATGCAGTTACTTTGTGCAGGATTAAGTCTACCTTGGAAACTTGTCTAGTATGGTCTGTCTCCATCTAAATACTCAGTTAATCTTGTCTGGAATTATTAATTTGTTCTACATTCTGACATTAGTTATTTGGTGTGTTTGTTTACATTGGTTTCTTCTGATCACAATTCAGTCTTGCTCCTTTGACAATCTTTAAATGTCAGATATACAAGTTAACGGTCAAAATCTTACTTCTGGCTATTCAATGGCCTAGGGTACAGCCAACATGAATCAAAGCAAGTTGATTTTATTGGCATATGCGCAAGTACAATGAAAATCTTGCTTATAGTAGTATCACAACAACTTAGACAAAAGGTAAAAAACAAATTATACATGATTTACACATTCTCCAGGACCACGAGGACAACTAGAAAACAAGTCTGATAATGCAAGTGGCTGTCCATTGTGTTCTGCTACTAAGGTAGGATTAGGATTGTGTAAATTGGTTCATGAATTTGATAGTGTAGGAAAGTAGGTGTTCCTGAACCCAGTGGTGCAAGATTTCAGACTCTTGGACCTTCTACCCCATGGTAGTAGTGAAAAGAGGCATGAGCGAATTGTGGGGATCTTTTATACTAGATGCACCACCTCGTGTAGATGCCTGTGATTATGGGGACGGCTGTGCCCATTATTAACTGGGCTGAGTCCACTCCTCTGCCATCTTGTCGATCTATGCATTGGAGTTGCCACCTTAGGACATGATAATGGATGTATCCAAGGATACTTTCTGTAGTGCATCTGTTGATGTTTCTTGTAGCATCTGAAGCATATTCAGTGACATGCTGAATCTCTTTGCTTCTAAGAAAGTAGAGGCCCTAGGTCACCACCTTTGATTATAACTCCATGCTGGGACCAAGACAATGCCCAGGAATTTGAATTTGCTAACTCTTTATCACCATTTCACCAAAGAACTGGTGCGTGGTCTCCTGACTCGCCATTCGGAAGTTGAAGATTAGTTTTTTGTTGATGTTGAGGAAGTGGTTGATTACTGATATTTTTACTGTGTCCCTCTTTAGCAAACCAATTTGCTTTGTTGCTATCGTATACTTTCTGCAGTTTGCATATTTAAATCCAATGCCATATCATCATCAACACAAAATTGAATGCATTTGAGAAATGAGGTTGCAATGTTACCTGATATTTTTGATAGTGATATAATGTCAATACAGGCTAGTATAATCCAGTGAAATTCCTAATGTTAATTATTGACGTAGTGTAGGAAAATATATTTG
This sequence comes from Leucoraja erinaceus, assembly GCF_028641065.1. NCBI lineage: Eukaryota > Metazoa > Chordata > Chondrichthyes > Rajiformes > Rajidae > Leucoraja > Leucoraja erinaceus. Next base: position 52,936,328 of record NC_073377.1, on the reverse strand, counting down.
GAGAGGAAAATGTATTTGTCTAAATTGTAATGTAGATAAAGCAAAAATCTTTTAATTCTCTCAATTTGCCAATTAGCAAGATTACCAGAGTAGTATTTCCAGGGTGTATAGATTACAGATTAATATTTCTATTGAATAATTTGGAAAATTGAATTGCTGATCCATTCTTAAATAAATTGCAATCAATAGCTTGGCCTCATCAGCATATTCCATCCCTCGATGAAAGGCGAGGAATTGATGGAATAGAATTTCATACGCACCACTTTGACAATTATCCATTCCTTAATTAGATGTAGCAACAGATTGGGCATTACAACTTTGGGTGTCACTTCCTCTTCTCCAAGTTCACTTGCTTTTTACAGTGTTAGGCTAAAAATATTGGAACATGTGAAATCATCTCCTGCCATAAAAAGCTAATTTGGATTTTTTGTTATGATCTTTCGAATGGAGAAGCAAAGATTTGGATGTCCAGATGCAGACTTCACTCAAAGCTGGGACATGAGTGCAAAGGTTTAATGGAATTTCACCCATATCTTGATGGATGCAGTTGAACTGTCGGGAATCAACAACCAAAAGATTGTTTTACAGAAATCTGATCAGAACTTTGTTTGGTGGTTGGTCCTATGCCACACTCTGATCTTGATTTGGCAAAATAAGGCTTGAGCGATCATAGAATGTCATGAATGGAGTCGGTGTTAATTGAAAAGGTGCAAAACAAAAAACAGCATAGTCATCTGCAAATAGTGGTATAGGAAGGTATAACTTGGAAGAGATTGGATTTAGTTTAAGGTACGTAGTGTTATTGATGACAAGAACATTCTAAGGTGGTTTCATGTTCTTGAATAATGCATTCCATTGTAGCCTGGCAGAGGTGGCTTGAAGGAAACTTGTTCCTCAAGGTTCAAGGTCTTTTATTGTGTGTACCAATTAAGGTAAAGTGATATTCTAATTACTAAAAATTTAGCCATACTAAAAAAAGCAACAAGACACGCAACTACGTAAGAGTTATATAAACATCCACCACAGTGGATTCCCCAAATTCCTCACTGTGATGGAAGTTCAAGCTTCTTCCTCTATATTCCCCGCGGTCGAAGCCGGTCTCTAACATGAGACTGTGAGCTCCACAATGTTAAAGTCAGCAGGCTCCTGCGGTTGGAAATCCCGAAGTTGGCCTTGCAGCAGAGGGCGCCAACTCCTCAATGTTAGGCCGCAGTGCGGACGGAGATACGATACGGGAAAAAAAATCGCATCTCCATTGAGGTAAGTGATTTTAAAGCTTCACCCCCCCACCACAGAAAACCAGCTAAAGATCACTAAAACATATTAAAGAACACAAAAACATACATTTAACACATACCATAAACAACAAAGAAGGAATGGATGAGACAGGCTGTTGGCGCCACCCGGTGGGGGATTATATTTGATGGTTTTGAGCTGAGAATGAATACATTTTGGAAAGCTTATTTTTAAGTATCAATTGTCCATTTGCAACAAAATGCCCCTCTTCAGGTTAAATGGAACTTATGTCGGAGGAATTGTAGCTTTTTCCCCTCGCAGTACATTTAGCTCATAGTTATGGTGTTTATAGTTTGCTCATGTAGAACAATTGCTTATTGTGGGGATAGATTGTATGTGGAATGTGAAGGATTTCAACCTGAACTATTTTAAGATTCAAGTACCGTATGTGGAAAGACTTGTTTTAAGTAACCTTAGTAAATGTGCCATGTTGGCTTGTATTTGTTAAGGTTAAGGAATTTGTATTTAAATGGATCCATTAAAGCTTTTTGAAGAGACTATTGTATCCATTATAAGACTTTTCAAAAGAAATCAGGGTGATTCCCACCGCACTAATCTGTTTGGTGGTTTCTGAGTAATATATATTCATATTAAACATATCAAATTATGCCACAAATGCTGCTTAAAGCATACACTACGCTGATTTGATCGCTCCACATTTCTTGGTTCTGACAACAGATGAATCGGTTCAGGTTAGTTTATTGTCACATGTTCCGAGGTACAGTGAAAAGCTTTTGTTGCGTGCTAACAGACAGACAATATATAATTGAATTGAATTTCTGTATTTGTCATTCAAAAACAAATTTGAACGAAATTGTTACCATGCAGTCTATTACAATCCATCCATTTACAGTGTATAGAAACATTATAAAGGAATAACATTTCGTGCAAGGTAAAGTCAGCAAAATCTGATCAAGGATAATCTGAGTGTCACCAAAGAGGTAGCAGTTCAGCACTGCTCTCTGGTTGTGGTAGGATGATTCGGTTGCCTGATAACAGCTGCGAAGAAACTCCCTGAATCTGGTGGTGTGTGTTTTCACACTTCTATACCTTTTGCCTGATGGGAGAGGGGAGAAGAGGGAATGACCAGGGTGTGACTCATCCTTAATTATGCTGCTGGTCTTGCCGAGGCAGCATGAGGTATAAATGTATGAAAGCGTGAGGCTTTTCAGAAGACAAAGTCGGAAATCTCCAGGACCTGACAATGTTTCCCCCTCTACTCTTAAGCTCTGTGCCAAACAGCTGGCACCGGTCTATACAGACATTTTCAACCAGCCCCTCAAAACATGTACTGTCCCTGCCTGCTTCAAAGTCTCCACTATTGTCCCTGTACCCAAAAAGGCAAGGATTACTTGTCTTAATGACTACAGGCCTGTCGCACTGACCGCTGTAGTCATGAAGACCCTTGAAAGGCTTGTGCTGGCCAAGCTGAAAAATATCACGATCCCCTTGCTGGGTCCTAAGCAGTTTGCATATCGGGCCAATAGATCTGTGGATGGTGCAGTCAACCTAGGCCTGCATTTCATCCTCTAGCACCTAGACCGCCAGGGGACCTATGTGAGGATCCTGTTTGTTGATTTTAGCTCTGCATTCAACATCATTGTGCCAGAGCTCCTACACTCCAAACTTTCTGAGTCGACTTCACAGTCAAAAAGGCACAACAGAAGATGTACATCCTACGGCAGCTGAGGAAGCACAATCTGCCACAGGCAATGATGGTCCAATTCTACATGGCCATCGTAGAGTCTGTTCTCACCTTCTCCATCAAGGTCTGGTTTGGCTCGGCCACCAAGCACGACACCTGGAGACTGCAGCGAATCGTCCAATCTGCAGAGAAGGTTATTGGCTGCAACCTTCCCTCCATTGATGAACTGTACACTGCAAGGGCCAGGAAGCGAGCCGGCAAGATCATCTCTGACCCCTCTCACCCTGGCCACAAACTCTTTGAATCACTTCCCTCTGGAAGGCGACTCCGGACTGTCAAAGCTGCCACAGCCAAACATAAAATAAGTTTTTATTCACGAGTAGTTGCTCTACTCAACAGCCAAAAATCTGTAGCCTCCCTTTGATCTGGTATTTTGTTGGTTCACATGCTTGATCAATGGGGTTTTATTATTAATGTTTAGTGTTTTCTGAGTCATCCGTAACTGTCACTGTATGTCATGTTACTTGTGGGCGGAGCACAGAGGCAAATTCCTTGTATGTGAATACTTGGCCAATAAACTTACTTACTTATTCAATAAAAGGGAGATTAGTTTGCGTGATGGTCTGGGCTGCGTACACAATTCAGTGCATTTCTTGTGATCTTGGATGGAGCTGTTCCCAAACAAAGCTTTGATGTTTCTGAATGGTGGCCGATTAGGAAAAGGAGATGCAATGAGACCTGGGTGTCATGGTACACCAGTCATTGAAAGTAGAAATGCAGGTGCAGCAGGCAGTGAAGAAAGCAAATGGTATGTTAGCATTCATAGCAAAAGGATTTGAGTATAAGAGCAGGGAGGTTCTACTGCATTTCTGAATGGTGAATGAATGAATGAATTCGCCCACCCCTGCCCCCGATCAGTCTGAAGAAGGGTTTCGGCCCGAAACGGTGACTATTTCCTTCGCTCCATATATGCTGCTGCACCCGCTGAGTTTCTCCAGCTTTTTTGTGTACCTGAGGTTCTACTGCAGTTGTACAGGGCCTTGGTGAGACCACACCTGGAGTATTGCGTACAGTTTTGGTCTCCAAATCTGAGGAAAGACATTCTTGCCATAGGGGGAGTGCAGAGAAGGTTCACCAGACTGATTCCTGGGATGTCAGGACTTTCATATGAAGAAAGACTGGATAGACTCGGCTTGTGCACGCTAGAATTCAGAAGATTGAGGGGGGATCTTATAGAAACTTACTAAATTCTTAAGGGGTTGGACAGGCTAGATGCAGGAAGATTGTTCCCGATGTTGGGGAAGTCCAGAACGAGGGGTCACAGTTTAAGGATAAGGGGGAAATCTTTTAGGACCGAGATGAGAAAAAAACATTTTTCACACAGAGTGGTGAATCTCTGGAATTCTCTGCCACAGAAGGTAGTTGAGGCCAGTTCATTGGCTATATTTAAGAGGGAGTTAGATGTGGCCCTTGTGGCTAAATGGATCAGGGGGTATGGAGAGAAGGCAGGGATGGGATACTGAGTTGGATGATCAGCCATGATCATATTGAATGGCGGTGCAGGCTCGAAGGGCAGAATGGCCTACTCCTGCACCTATTTTCTATGTTTCCTGATAAAATGCTTTCTATGGTGCATCTAGAAGCTAGTGAAAGTTGTAGGGGACATGCCAAATTTCCTAAGCCTTCTAAGGAATTAGAGGCGTTGGTGTGCTTTCTTGGTTGTTGCTTCAATACGAGTGGTCCAGGAGAAGTTGTTGGTGATATTCACTCGTAGTAATTTGACGTTTTCAACCATCTCTACTTCAGCACCGTCAATGCAAACTGGGGTTTGCGTACCACTTTGCTTCCTGAAGTTGATCACTATCTCCTTTATCTTGCTGACATTGAGGGAAAAGTTGTCTCAAAACCTGGACACAAGTTTCTCTATCTCCGTCCTGTACTCTGTCTGATTATTTGATATCCGGCTCACAATGGTGTTGTATACGTGTTTTGAAAATTGAATTAGATTTGTACATGGCTGCACAGTCGTGTGTGTACAAGGAGTAAAGAAGGGGACTGAGAAAGCATCCTTGCGGTGCCTCTGTGTTGAGGATTATTGTGGAGGATGATTTGATCTCCATCCTCACTGATTAGAATCTGTTGGTCAGGAAGCCGAGAATCCAGTTGCAGAGATGAATGCTGACACCAAGTCCTGTGAGTTTGGTGATAGGCTTGGATGGTGTTATGGTATTCAATGCAGAGCTGCATTTGGTGTCTCTTATCCAATCAGTCATTTTCTGGAAGGAGACACAGAAATATAATGCCAATGGCACGGGGAATTGAGTTCAAATTCAACCTTGGCAAATTGCAGAATTCAAATTGATTCTCCAATCCCTATTCCTTTTCTTGTGTTGAGCATTTCCAGTTGATTCTCAACTCGAGGAAATTTTCAATATACATTCTCCCTTTATGTAATGTGTTCTTAATCATCAGCTGCAATAGAAAAACTATTGCTTCAAGCAATGAACTCTCTCTGGCATTGTCCTGTTAAATTAATTCTGTTTATCTTTGTAAGCCTTTCTCTGAAGGATATTAAATTGACCATGGCATTCCTATTGGAGGTTGAGTAATTGTATCCTTGACAACTAATTGCTACATTCTAAAAGTAACTTGGGTTTGCTGTGAGTTTAACATGTATGAAGTCTATCTACATATGTGTAATTTACCAGCTTTTAGTTTAGAGATACAGCACAGAAACAGGCCCTTCAGCCCTGAGTCTGCACCGAGCAGCGATTTCCCCTGTGCACTTGCATTATCCTATACACACTAGGGACAATTTAAATTTATACCAAACCAATTAGCATACAAACCTGTACATCTTTGGAGTGGTGGAGGAAGCTGAAGATCTCAGAGAAAAGATAGACACAAAATGCTGGAGTAACTCAGCAGGTCAGGCAGCATCTCTGGAGAGAAGAAATGGGTGACGTTTCGGGTGAGACACTTCAGTCTGAAGAAGGATCTCGACCCGAAAAGTCACTCATTCCTTCTCTGCAGAGGTCTGTCCCTCTGAGTTACTCCAGTATTCTGTCAAAGTAAATCCTCATGGTTCCATCTCCAAACGACCATAGACCTAGTTCCTGCACTCCTTTTGAAAGTTGGCTCGCCAGAATATTTTATTTCAATAAAAAAATTATTTGAAAATGAATTCAAGGTGGGATGGAACAGTGGTAGAGATACTGCCTTGCAGCACCATGGACCTGGGTTTGATCCTACCTACAGGTGCTGTTTGTACTTTCTCCTTGCGACTGTGTGGGTTTGCTCTGGGCTTCCTCCCACATACAAGACATACAGGTTTGTAGGTTAATTGGCTTCTGTAAATTGTCCTGTGTGTAAGTATAACTAGTGCATGGGGTAGACACAAAATGCTGGAGTAACTCAGTGGGACAGGCAGCATCTCTGGAGAGAAGGAATGGCTGACGTTTCAGACTGAAGGGTCTCGACCCAAAACAGTCACCCATTCCTTCTCTCCAGAGATGCTGCCTGTCCCGCTGAGTTACACCAGCATTTTGTCTATGTCTTCAGTTTAAACCAGCATCTACAGTAGTGCATGAGGTGATCGCTGGTCTGTGTTTACTCGGTGGGCAGAAAGGCCTGTTTTCATGCTGGGTCCTCAAGGCCAAATTCCAAGTGTTGGGGTGTTAATGTGAATAGCCTCCAATAGTTTGGAAAATCTGCTACTGTAGCACTGTAAATCCTGGGCATGCTGGATTATTGCTATACTTCATGGGGCTCTTGAAATCAATGTTTAATTCCACCTTTCTCGTTTCAACCTTGCTCAAAAGGGGCATTATGAACTAACTTTTGTATGTTATTTCTAGAACTGAAGAGGAATCTTGAACATAACAGATCATGTCTTTGCAAGAACTGACATCGAGAGCAGTGCTTTTATACGACGAATGGCTCAAAGATGCAGGTGAGAATTGTGAAATAGAGCTGTGGCATTGTTGCTATATTTGTATACATTGTGTCAATGTTTGTGAAATTCTTTTAAATCTTTAAAAGATCTATTCTTCATCTTTTGAAATTAAGAATTTGCCACCAGTTATTTGTGTAAGATTGGGTCTGTTCTGATAGTCTTGTACTATTGTGACATTGGTGTAGAGTGAAATTAAAAAGAGCCAGGTGACACAATTTCTTGATTGTGTAAGAATTCTTGAAACATTATTTACAAGGTGTTGGTAGTTGTAATTCGTCAATTTGCTAACCTTGGTGTTATTCATGAGATCAATATCAAGTGATCCAGGTATCGTCAGACAACTCCTTGTTTCAATAATTTAATGGAATCCCGTCAATGGAGATGGACATTTTTGTGTTAATTTCTCTAAACTTTAAGAAGTCAATGTTTAGAGCAATATTTCTCACCCCCCCCCAAAAAAAAATCTGTATTGAGCAGACGGTCTTTAGAAATCAAGTATTTATTTTTCATTTTGTAGATCCCAGGGTTGGAGACTGGCCACTAATGTCGTCACCCCTGCCACAAACAATCATCCTTGGTGCTTATATCTACTTTGTCACAACATTTGGACCAAAATTAATGGAGAACAGGAAGCCTTTGAACTTGAACCAAGTAATGATTGTGTACAATTTTTCGATGGTGATCTTTTCCCTGTACATGTGCTATGAAGTGAGTATTTTGTGACAAATTTTACTACTTGTTTTTGTTAACAATAAATGTTGGTCCAAAGTTATTTGAAATTGGCATTTAATTGCTGTATGAATGTTAAAGTATAATCCATTCCTGGGTTATGAATGTTCAATATATGGACTCCCATGCACAAGAACAAGCTCCCTGAGATGGCCTGTACTCCACTTTCACATTACTTGAAAATCATCTGCAACTTGCTGTCCTTTGTTCCCAGGAAGTTCCCCCCTTTTTTTTTCTTTCACATCAACTACAATTCTGGATTCTGTGATTACATATTTGCATTTCCATTAAGTATAAAGGTATAGTTTTGGTGGCTTGTATTCATTTGGTTTGGGATGAAACAATATTAAAACAAAAATACTATGGAACTGATAATGTTTGAAAGGGCATGCTATATAGACATTCTCTACAGAAATATACACATTTTCATATTTGGTGGAAATGCAAATGTACTCTGTATACAATCTAGAATTTGAGTTGAATTGGGGGGGGGGGGGAGAACAAATAAGAGCATCTGGGAGGGATGGGGGAGGGGGTCAGCAAGTTGCAAAATGTTTTCATCTAATAAGAAAAGAGAATGACTACAGAAAGAAACAGTCTGTTTCAGTATCAACACCTTTGTTAAAAAATTCAAATAGCCACTCTAGTAATGGCTTGCACGTGCAAAAACATCACGCGCCTTCCCTAAAGATGTTACGGAGCAGCATTTCTGGATATTTTAGCAGTGATACATGTGGTGCCTTTGCTTTCTAGAATGTCAGCATCTCATATTTCATTTAAAGGAATTTTGGCTCTAGATCATTATTTAATTTTCTACCTGGTGTGGGTAAACTTGTTGGTTTTAGAGAATGCTAGACTAAGTGGGACCCGTTGGGTCACTGTCACACGGGAGGCCTGGTTCCCCCAACGCAACCCGTTCCCCAACGCAATGTTCCGCCACTCACCTGTTCCCCATATGTAACCCGTCTTCCCCCCCACACAATATTGCACCACTTGCGCGCTTAGCCCCCCAACTATGCAGGCAAGGCTCATTTCCCCTCATCCCCGAGCACTCCCTCCCTCTTCTTCAGCCTCCCTCTTCTTTCCCCTCTCCTCTCCTCCCCAATCCCTCCCTCACCTCCTCTCCCTCCCTTTCCTCTGCCCTGTCACTTCCTCCCTCCATAACTCCTCTCCCCTCCCTACCCCAACCTATCCCTCTATTTCCCCCCCCCCCCCCCCCCCCCCCCCCCCCCTCCCTCACCTCCCCTATCCCCGCCACTATTCCTCCTGGCCTCTCCCACTGCCTGCCTCCCTCTATTCTCCGCTCCCTACCTCACCCTCTCCCTTTTCACACTCCTCCTCACCTCTTCCACTTTCCCCCTCCCTCCCTACCCCTTCCTCTTCCTCAATCACCCCTCTTCCTTCTCACCTCCCTGGGATCTTTCCCCTCACCTCTCCTTTCCCCTACCCTCAGTCGCCCCTCCATCCTTAAAAAGCAGCATCTGTAGTTCCTTCCTCCACAGGTCATTCATTGTTAGCTGTGGTTTAGATCCCGTTGACTTGACGATTGGACCAGTTTGCATCGTATGTGTGAGTTGCTCAAACTCTGCGCAAACTGCTCAGCCACTCTGTAACCCGACTCTCCCTCCCTCCCTCTGCCCACTCCGGCTCAGCTGCCGCTCGCCCCGTCCCTGCCCACCTGCCTGCCTGCTCGCTGCTGCCAACGGGGGGGTGAGGGAAGGTGGGATGGGGTCAGTGTTTAGATGAGCTGGTGGAGTAGATCTCGGAGAAGGCTGATGGTGAGTCACCGCGGCAGCAGAGTAGACTGATCGGGGGGGATGGGACCGCAGAGAGAGAGAGACAGGACCAGGGCCTCCACTGAACACCCCCCGCGGTGGTGGGGGAGACTATAGACATGTTACTGTGAGGAGTTTGAGTGAGGCAGAGCAGGAAGGGGCATCGCCATCCTGGCAATGGCATTGACTGACAGAAGAGACCAATCTGCGTGGTGCTGACTGAAGGAATCTGCACATGCGCGTTTTTTAAAGAATTTTAAACCTTGATAACTTTTACAATATACCACCGATCAGAACGAAACTTGTTGCACTCGCAGCACAGGAGAACGGCGAGTAACCTGCCGGAAAAAATCGTGGCGCTATCGCAAACTGTTTTTGCGCAAATAGAAAAACCCTGCGCACCGGAAGAGCATGAGATCTAATTTTAGTTATGTATAGATAGATAAACCCAAGTCTATTTTGATATGCGGGAGTTAAAAGCATTACTTTACAGAGATTTTTGTTAGGAAACTAAGTTGAGACATAAAAAATAATGTTCACTCTTTTCTTTTTAATGTCCAATGATTAACATTGTATTGCTTTCCTGACCAACAGTTTCTTATGTCTGGCTGGGCCACAGGATACTCATTTCGTTGTGACATTGTGGATTATTCTAGGTCACCGCAGGCCCTCAGGGTATGTCAATATTCAACTGTCCTTTTTTTAATCTGAAGGTAATATGAACAGCATGTTGTAGATCAGGTTAATGTAATGCATGGGATCAATGGGAGTGGAGCAAGTAGCAAAGAATGTGGATTTGCAATGAATCATGCCAGAAAAGTAAACTAGTATTATTGGAACCAGTAATTGTATAGTCTGAGCAATGCAAGTGTGACCTGTGATGTACCATAAGGATTAGTGCTGGGACCCTTGCTGTTTGTGTACTTCAATGATTTTGATTTAATATAGGAACTGTTCTGTTTGTGGATAACCAAATAAGAGGTGTTTTTGTACAGAATAGTTGGGAGAGACTGGATAGGATGGGTTTATTTTCCTTGGAACAGAGAGGGCTGCAGAGGGTCTGAATAATAGAGAAATGCTAATTCATGAGGGACACTGCTTTGATAAAAAAAAACATCTTATTTACTGTATCAAAGATGTCTAAACTAAAGGACTGAGGTTTAGAGGGCATCTGAGAATAAATATGTTGACAGAAGATGTTAAATCATCAGGGCAGAAGACTACAGACCAAGTGGTAAATTGAATTGCCATTAATGAGTACCATCTGCTTGGCACTGACAGTGTAATTTATTCCCATATTTATGTATTATGCAAAATGCCTTCATCTTTCATGCATGCTCTCTTTCAAGGGAGAGTGGGGGGCAATGAATGGCAAATTACAAATGTGTAAAGCCAATTGTAATGAATTTCTAAATTTAAATTATTGCATATATGGGGATGTAAGTTTCCACAGTATTTAATCATGTTAGATGAACAAGTCCTAGTCCAGCACACTAGCATTATCAAGCATAAAATACCATTCTACCAATCTGTAATTCCATATACGATCCTTCTATGCCTATGTTTTAATGTATAGATGATGAAGATAGACAAATTAAACTGCTGCAATAATACATTTTATTTCTTACTAAATGTTTAATGTGCTACCATATTTTAGATGGCCTGGACTTGTTGGCTTTTTTACCTCTCCAAGTTTATTGAATTATTGGACACTGTAAGTATCAGAAGTGTTTTGGTTTTTTTTTGCATCTGACATTTGCTACATGAACCTTTAACTATTAGTCTTAGATATTATTACATTGAACCAAGTTAAGGTTTGGCATCGTGTTCCATAAAGTTAGGTTAAGGTTTTACGGTAATGGTTCTGAATTATTAACTGTATCAAGAATGTGTCCTCTTTTAAAGCTACCAACCATCTTGTTGAATATTGTGCTTGGCAGCAACCATAGCTGAGTAGTGTTGCTTGTGGTGCCACTGCTTAGCTGTGCCACGATATTCAGTCCTGACCTTGGGTGCTAACTTTGTGAGTAAGCACATTCTCCCTCTAATAGTGTGGGTTTTCTTTGGTCTCTTGTTTCTTCTTACATTTCAAAGATGCGTGGGGTAGTAGGTTAATAGGCCACTGACATTCTCCCAATGTGCAAGCAAGTGTGGAAGAGTGAATGGTAATGTAGGGAAAATATAATTGTAAGGTTTGTGTAAATAGGTGGTTGATGGTTTGCATTGATGTTGTAGGGTAAAATACTTGTTTATGTGCCACATCTCTGACAGCTCTGCTCATGCCTCATATGGTGGAAACTGTTAATAGTGATTGAAAAGTTCTTGGATTACTGCACCTTGCTGCCTAATTAGAACCTACCCAAACTCCTTGACATTTTATGTGCATTAAAAGTAATGAGGTTTCTTATTTTTACTCTGAATTCCTGTTATTCATAAAATACCTTTTAAATTGCAAAAAAACAGTGTTAAGTGGTGAATACATTTCGCATGATTTCCCCGTACAGGTTTTCTTTGTGCTTCGAAAGAAGAATGGTCAAGTGACATTTCTTCACGTCTACCACCATACGATCATGCCCTTCACTTGGTGGTTTGGGGTTAAATTTGCTCCAGGTAAAATTGACAATGAACTCTCATTATTTGAGTGCGTTGCTTAATTCACCAATCAGCTATCATTGTTTTTAAAATGAGATGTTAAGTGAATCACTATTTGTGAGGAAGGAACTGCAGATGCAGGTTTCCTAACGTATGCGACAACCAGCGATGGTGATTATATGTCAAGATACAGATAAACTGAAGATAGATGCAAAATGCTGGAGTAACTCAGCAGGACAGGCAGCATATCAGGAGAGAAGGAATGGGTGACATTTCGGGTCAAGACCCTTCAGACTGATGTTGGGAGAGGGAGATGCGTAGATAAAGAAGTGTAAGGTGTGAAAATAGGACAAAGGAATCGAGATCAAGAAAAATGTAAAATAGATCATTGTTAGCTTGGAGAAATTAACAAAGCAAACAGAAAATGTAGTCAGACATTATGACTGGTTGGAGAAGGGGGAGGGACGGAGAGAAAAAAAGCAAGGGTTACTTACTTAATTATAGGCAGCATGAAGTAAATGAGGTGCTTGAGGAGTATAAGGAATGTAAAAAGAATCTTAAGAAAGAAATTAGAAAAGCTAAAAGAAGATACGAGGTTGCTTTGGCAAGTAAGGTGAAAGTAAATCCAAAGGGTTTCTACAGCTATATTAATAGCAAAAGGATAACTAGGGATAAAATTGGTCCATTGGAGAGACAGAGTGGACAGCTATCTGCAGAGCCAAAAGAGATGGGGGAGATATTGAACAATTTTTTTTCTTCGGTATTCACCAAGGAGAAGGATATTGAATTATGTGAGGTAAGGGAAACTAGTAGAGTAGCTATGGATACTATGAGGTTCAAAGTAAAAGAAGTACTGACACTTTTGAAAAATATAAAAGTGGATACGTCTCCAGGTCCTGACAGGATATTCCCTAGGACATTGAGGGAAGTTAGTGTAGAAATAGCCGGGGCTATGACATAAATATTTCAAATGTCATTAGAAACGGGAATAGTCCCCGAGGATTGGCGTACTGCGCATGTTGTTCCATTGTTTAAAAAGGGTTCTAAGAGTAAACCTAGCAATTATAGACCTGTTAGTTTGACTTCAGTGGTGGGCAAATTAATGGAAAAGATACTTGGAGATAATATATATAAGCATCTGGATAAACGGTCTGATTAGGAACAGTCAACATGGATTTGTGCCTGGAAGGTCATGTTTGACTAATCTTCTTGAATTTTTTGAAGAGGTTACTAGGGAAATTGACTAGGGTAAAGCAGTGGATGTTGTCTATATGGACTTTAGTAAGGCCTTTGACAAGGTTCCTCATGGAAGGTTGGTTAAGAAGGTTCAACTGTTGTGTATAAATGCAGGAATAGCAAGATGGATTCAACAGTGGCTGAATGGGAGAAGCCAGAGGGTAATGGTGGATGGCTGTTTATCGGGTTGGAGGCAGGTGACTAGTGGGGTGCCTCAGGGATCTGTGTTGGGTCCTTTGTTGTTTGTCATGTACATCAATGATCTGGATGAAGGTGTGGTAAATTGGATTAGTAAGTATGCAGATGATACCAAGATAGGGGGTGTTGTGGATAATGAAGAGGATTTCCAAAGTCTACAGAGTGATTTAGGCCATTTGGGAAAATGGGCTGAAAGATGGCAGATGGAGTTTAATGCTGATAAATGTGAGGTGCTACACCTTGGCAGGACAAATCAAAATAGGACGTACATGGTAAATGGTAGGGAATTGAAGAATACAGTTGAACAGAGGGATCTGGGAAAACCGTGCATAGTTCCTTGAAGGTGGAATCTCATATAGATAGGGTGGTAAAGAAAGCTTTTGGTATGCTAGCCTTTATTAATCAGAGCATTGAGTATAGAAGCTGGGATGTAATGTTAAAATTGTACAAGGCATTGGTGAGACCAAATCTGGAGTATGGTGTACAATTTTGGTCGCCCAATTATAGGAAGGATGTCAACAAAATAGAGGGAGTACAGAGGAGATTTACTAGAATGTTGCCTGGGTTTCAACAACTAAGTTACAGAGATAGGTTGAATAAGTTAGGTCTTTATTCTCTGGAGTGCAGAAGGTTAAGGGGGGACTTGATAGAGGTCTTTAAAATGATGAGAGGGATAGACAAAAGATGTGGACAAGCTTTTCCCTTTGAGAATAGGGAAGATTCAAACAAGAGGACATGACTTCAGAATTAAGGGACAGAAGTTTAGGGGTAATATGAGGAGGAACTTCTTTACGCAGAGAGTGGTAGTGGTGTGGAATGAGCTTCCAGTGGAAGTGGTGGAGGCAGGTTCGTTGGTATCATTTAAAAATAAATTGGATAGGCATATGGATGAGAAGGGAATGGAGGGTTATGGTATGAGTGTAGGCAGGTGGGACTAAGGGGGAAAAAAAGTTGTTCGGCATGGACTTGTAGGGCCGAGATGGCCTGTTTCCGTGCTGTAATTGTTATATGGTTACTTGAAGTTAGAGAAGTCAATGTTAATACCGCTGGAAGTAAGCTGCCCAACTGAAATATGAGATGCTGTTCCTCCAATTTGACAATGGAGGAGGCCGAGGACAGAAAGGTCAGTGTGGGAATGAGAGGGGGAGTTAAAGTGTATAGCAACTGGGAGATCAGGTAGGTTTAGGGCAGGGGTCGGCAACCTGGTTCTGCATAGGGGCCAGGACGCAAGTCTGAGCGGATGTTGGGCCACATCTATCACGTGTACACATGGATCCCGCCCTGGATGGCAGGCATCAAATCGCGTGTTCACAGAGATCCCACTCCTTCGAGGATGCTGCCAGGAGCATTGGACCCTAGTTACGGGTGCTCACGAACATGGCATACCTACGGACCATTGCCTTGGCTCTGTCCTGAAGGCGGTGGCTCAAATACTCGCACTCGCTTGTCCATGGCCTATTGACAACCCCAATCCCGACAGTGAAGCCCAGACACAGAAGGGCATTCCGCAGCTTTGTACAGGATGCGGTAAAGCCAGAGCTTGGCGCTGCCGTCACCGCGCCTTGGGCCCGGGAGGTACGGGAGATGATGGGCGTCTATGGGCCGGATAATTACTGGAAAAAAATACGCCTGCGGGCTGGATGATTTTGGGTTATGGGCCGCATTCGGCCCGGGGGCCATAGGTTGCCTACCCCTGGTTTAAGGTGACTGAGCAGAGGTATTCAGCGAAACAATCGCTGAGCCTGTGCTTGGTCTAAGGTTCCAACCTCAACTACTGTATCGTTCACTTTCACCTCCTCCAACTTCATCTACTATATCCCCCAACAGTCTTTTCAGGTGAAACAGAGGTTCACTTGCACTTCCTCCAACCTCATCTACTGTATCTGCTGTTCCAGTGTGGACTCCTATATATTGTCGAGAGCCATTCTACATTTCCATGATCAACATGTGCTTTGATCTGTCATTTTCACACCTTACCCTTTCATATCTCTAGTCCCCTCTCCCGACTGTCTGAAGAATGGGTCTCGACCCACAAAATCACCCGTTCTTCTCTCCCAGAGATGCTACCTGTCCTGCTGAGTTACTCCAACATTTTGTCTATCCTCAGAAAATTAATTGTTACAAATAATCTTTTTTTAAGATTGTAATTGTAAATTTTTCCAAGAGTTCATCTTAGGAACATTAATCTTTTGAAGTTAATGGCAAGATTTGCCATCTTTGGAGGTAGATTCCAGCAAAGTTTTATTATGCATGATACCATTGGGTGGCGCAAGACTCTTTCTGTGGTTGCTAAATTCAAAGTTAGTTCAATGAAGCTTAAGAATTAAATTACTGCAGGACCTATAATCAACAAATGTAGATGGGCGAATAAAGGTAGCAAACTAAGCCATACTGCTGCGAGCAAATAATCTATACATTAATCTAGCTATACACACCAGGCAGTGAAGAAAGCTAATGGAATGTTGGCCTTCATAACAAGAGGATTTCACTATAGGAGTATAGAGGCTCTTCTGCAGTTGTATAGGGCTCTGGTGAGACTACATCTGGAGTATTGTGTCCAGTTTTGGTCTCCTAATTTGAGGAAGGACATCCTTGTGATTGAGGCAGTGCAGCGTAGGTTCATGAGATTGATCCCTGGGATGGCGGGACTGTCATATGAGGAAAGATTGAAAAGACCAGGCTTGTATTCGCTGGAGTTTAGAAGCATGAGGGGGAATCTTACGGAAACGTATAGAATTGTAAAAGGACTGGACAAGATAGATGCAGGAAAAATGTTCTCAATGTTGGGCGAGTCCAGAACCAGGGGCCACAGTCTTAGAATAAAGGGGAAGCCATTTAAGACTGAGGTGAGAAAGGTTTTCACCCAGAGTTGTGAATTTGTGGAATTCCCTGCCACAGAGGGCAGTGGAGGCCAAGTCACTGGATGGATTTAAGAGAGAGTTAGATAGAGCTCTAGGGGCTAGTGGAACCGAGGGATATGGGGAGGGTGCAGGCACGGGTTATTGATTGGGGACGATCAGCCATGATCACAATGAATGGCAGTGCTGGCTTGAAGGGCCGAATGGCCTCCTCCTGCACCTATTTTCTATGTTTCTAACACTTTTTAATGAACAAATTGATCATAATGTTTTGTATGACTTTTTTAAGCTAAAGATGATATTAGGTTTGGTGTTTTTTGAGATTTTGTACTGCTAATCATATTCAAATACCAGCATGTACTCGGATACTAGCATGTACCTTTTCATGAGTGTATCCTTACAATGCCAATCCAATTTAGTTCTAAATCTGCCTTTTCATTCTCCTTGCCCATACAGGTGGTCTCGGAACATTTCATGCTCTTGTGAACTGCATAGTACATGTTTTCATGTATTCATATTATGGTTTATCTGCATTGGGACAACATTACCAGAAGTATTTATGGTGGAAAAAGTACATGACTGCAGTTCAGTTGGTAGGTTTTTAAATTTTGTCGTTGACTGACATTGGAAAAGCTGCATTTATTGACAATCCAAACTTTCTCAGAGGATTTAGAAATGGTCATATTTAAGGGACTAGTGGTGTAAAACCAATATTAGAGAGTAATATATGTCTGAAAATGGTGTCGGTTTTAACCTATCCTGTATTTCTTGCTGTCAGCTGTTATACTCGTAATTTCCTTTGGCAAACTGAAGTGTGAAAGCAGCAACACTCTGATAGTTTAATTGCCCATTGTACACTATTTGGTCTTTTCTATAATTCCTCAATTAAAAGCATTGTTCTGGTGGAAACGGGAACACAAATCAAAATTGAAAATGCTTAAGTCTGCATAGAATATTCAATCTTTCTTACAAAGTTTTGACCTAAAAATAATTGAATTAATGGGATTAAAATGTACTAACAATTTACAAGCTGTGGCCACAATGATGTATAACAAGTTTTTGCCTATCCTTTTAAGTTATTTATCATTGAATAATCCATGGTAGTGTCATTATTTAACACCATGATCAACAAAGTGCTTTACCACAGGTTGGAGCATGTCAGAGCAGGAGTTTAAGTGCATAGACAGCATAAGAGTATAGGCAACTAAGTTCAAGTAATTGAATACCTTGAAGGATACACTTGGGAGAGACATCAGAATGGTGAAAGAGGGACATTGGATAGCTCGGGTAGATAAGGTTAAAAATAATCCAATAAACATTAATACAAACGAGTAATGAGAAAGAGAACTGTCTTCTCTATGTGGCAGCTCAGGAGATTAGTGATGTGTTAAATATTTCTTGTTTACTATGGCGAAAGAGGTGGATGCCTGGATGCTCAAAGATACGAGTGATGGTGTGAAGAGTCCACATTATACAAATGTTCAAGAAATGCAATTTTTAAAACATTTAGACAGGTACATTGATAGAATGGGTTAGATATGGGCCAACTGTAGGTATGTTACAAAACCTACCTGAATCGTCATTGGGAATCTGCCCAAAGCCATGTCCGCGATTTTGGCGCTGTTTGGAGGGGGCGGGTTTAAAACGCGATTTTTACTAGGCTGTTCTAATCGCAGATGTTCAGCCTAGTAAATCATTAACGAAAAATCGCTGCAAGACCCGGTCGCAAAAGGTATTATTAGTTTTATAGGCCTCGAATAATAGTTATAATAATTTTAAAATCACTCTCTTACTTCGCAACCTCTCGTAGCCCCAGGGTTTTATAAAGCAAACAATTAAAGGTATGTACCTTATTTTTACATTAAATGGGGCGTGTATATAACCCTGTTTATAAAGTTTTCTATAGCGAGTAGTTCATTTTGGGCTTTTTATATCCCGCAGTATTTTTCTCGGCATTTGAGGGCACTAATCCAGCACGATGTGAACGTTCTAAACCAGCGCGTTCACAGGAACCCACTAGAAAGCCGATTTAAATGGGCATTTATTTACAGCAATTGAACACTAAATTCCTTCCATTTGGCCTATAAATTAATGTAAATTAAATATAAAAATCGTGTTATATTGTGAATTATTTGTGAATAATCTTTGGACACTTAGGCTATTTAAGAAATGGATAGATGTTTCTATCTAGTAATTGAATTTTGATTAAACATGATTTTCTTTTTTAGTATTTACTATTTGTTTTAGCGTTTAACTTTATAATCTCTACCTTTTTTTCTAAAATTGAAAAATTGAGGAAAAACAACGTGTACAGAGTTGCTTATTGGTTGCAGTCTGAGGAGTATGATGATGCTACTGATTATGATATGCCAATGTACCAGCTAGCAGCTGATCTTCTCCATAAAGACTTGGTCTTTTGCTAGAAATTGTAATTTATTTACCTATCCATAACTGACTTACAGCATATTATACAATAATATTAAAGTTCTGATCTTGAGAATATCACATTTTTGAATTTTCAAGGCAGTCTGGTTGTTTATTACCATTTCTGTCACATCGGTCAATTTTGTAATTAGCTACAATTAGGTAATTAGCTCATTATATGCTTTAATTTCATGTCATCCAAGTAAGATTGTTTTATATTTTTTCAGAATGCTTCAATCTATGATAGGTGAAAATTTCATTCAGTTCTCTTAATTCTTAAGAAAGTTACGGGCTTTTGACTATCCAAGATCACAGCTTTTTTGTAATGTCCATTGAAAATCAATAGGGAACAAGATGCTAATTTCCGAGTATGAAAATGGCCATAACCTTTTTAATACTTGAGATATGAAAGTGAATTCGGTGTCAAATTAAACTTGTTGTTATGCTTTATCTGATGGGATAAATTGCAGACTTGATTTTTTAAATCTCAAAATTTTGTAACATTGCTACCAACTGCAGGCAGGTGGGGCCAATGTAGATGGGGCACATTGGTCAGTGTAGGGAAGTAGGGCCAAAAGACCTGGTTCCACCCCGTTTGACTCTTGGAGGTGCTGGAGGTCTTAAAACACATTTGAGGTAGATAAATTCCTGGTATTCGATCAAAATGTATCCTAGAAATTGTCAGGCCACTGGTGAAGATCATCAATAATCATGAATGAGGTGTCAGAAAATGGGAGGGTGGCTAATATTGTGTTTCTATTTATGGAAACCTGGGAACTACTTGTCGTTGAGCCTTGCATCAATAATGGCAAGTTGCTGGGTGCGATTTTGGGACATATGCACCTGGTAAGCCAAGGACTGATCAGGAATGGGAATCATGGTTTTGTGCATGGAGAAATTGCCTTGCTTTTGAAGAGATGACCAAGAATATTGAGGGCAATGTGGTAGAAATTGTTGTATGGACTTTATCAAATCCTTTATACCAAATGTTAGGCTGGTCTGGAAGATTGGATCACATGGGATCCAGGGCAAGCTGGCCTGAAGGTGGTGGTAGAGGCTTGTTTCTTGGGCTGGAGCCTGCAACAAATGGTGTACTGCAGGGGTTATGGCTGGGTCCACATTTGCTTGTTGCGTGCATTAATGATTTGCATGTAAATATAGGTGGCATGGTTAATAGGTTTGTAGAAGACAGTAAATGGTGGTATAGTGGGCAGTTGATGTTATCTACAATTGCAACGGGATCTTGATCAACTGGTCCAATAGGCTGTGGAATGGCAAATACATTTTGATTTTAATGAACACAAGGTGTTCATTTTGATGGGGCACACCAAGGAAGGATTTGTGCAAAAAAATGCAGGGGGTGTGGTAAAATAGAGACCCAAGGGTGCAGGTATACAGTTCCCTGAAGCTGGTGGCATGGGTTGACAGGGTGGTGAAACTGTGTTGCACATTGCCATTATCAGTCAAGTTGAGTGCGGGATTTGGGATGTCATGTTGTACCTTAAATCATGGTAAGTCCACATTTACAGTACTGTGTACAGTTCTGGTCACCTTGCCAGCGGAAAGATGCCATTAAACCAGAGGGATTGAAGAAAAAATGTGAGGATAATAGATTTGGTGGGTTTGAGCTACACGGAGAGGATATATATATGCAGGGTCTTTGTTCCATAGCACACGAGCTGAGGGGTGACTATGATGTATAAAATCACGAGTGGGGGGTGGGGGGGAAGAAAGGTCAACAACCAGACTCTTTATTTCACCTAGAATATGGAAATCAAAACCAGGAGGGCAAGGGTTTAAGATGACAGGGGAAAGATTTAAAAGGGAGCAGACCGGCAATGTTTTTGCAGAAGGTGGTGTGTTCATGGAATGAGCTGCCAGAGGAATTAATTGAGGCAGGTATGATTACAACGTTTAAAATACCTTAGGATAACTGCATGGTTAAAGGTTTGGAGTGGTAATTTGCTTGGTGCAGGCAAGTGGGTCTTGCTTGGTTAAGCAACTTGGACAAGTTGGGCCAAAGGAGATGTTTTTGTTCATTATTCCTCTGACTTGGCTGTGTGGCACTCTAAACAATTTGCAGGCACTAAATAATGATCTCAAGATTGCCTATTTGGTTTCAGCAGAGTATATCGCAGGATATATTTAAACATCTTTCTTACACAGAAGCTTCTTGACTTTCCTTACCCCCCCACCCCCTGCCCTACAGATACCAAATGTTCCTGAAGGCCATTCTTTGGGTTTGTTGAAGTTAGCATTTGCTGAGGTCTGTTCCTGTTCTATGGCAGAAATTGATGAGTAGGAGACTATCTGAATTGAAATTCCTTGGCTGCTTATTGATCATTTTTCAGACCTCTGTGTAACGGGGAATGGTGATATTTCTTGTCCTCCAAATGACCAGTCTAAACGTATACCTGCGCAGAAATTCTCTGATCAAATCTGATCTTTGGGTCTCATCAGTCTTTCTGAAGACATCAGTCTGAAGGAAGGTCTCGACCCAAAACATCGCTTATTTCCTTCGCTCCATAGATGCTGCCTCACCTGCTGAGTTTCACCAGCATTTCTGTCTACCTTTGGGTCTCATAATATGGCTAAGTTCTATTTTTGAGAAGTGGACCTTCTATAAACTGTCGACTTAAATGCTACTTGGAGCCATTCTTAAATCTGCAATTTTATTTAAATAGATTTTTTTTTAATGGTTTACCAAAAATTAAGACAAACTGACATTTTTTCTTTTGCTTTCAGATCCAGTTTGCGATGATCACAGTTCATATTGGACAGTTCTTCCTCATGAAAAACTGCCCATACCAGTATCCAGTCTTCCTCTATGTAATATGTCTATATGGAGTTAGTTTCATGCTGTTATTTCTGAACTTCTGGTTCTATGCATACACACGAGGTCAAAGATTGCCAAAGAACACAACGAACAAATTGAAGAGCAGTAAAAATAATTAACTGGAATTTAAATACGTTGTACCTGGCAGAAATTAAAAACATTTGACAGTGTAGTCGAAGGCATACTTTTTAAAGAAAGAGTGGGTAATAGGCATCTATTTTTGTGATTGGTGTCTCTGAAGTTGATTCGTTTTAATGCATGCTACCATGTAGCTGCAAATTTTGTAAATTAAATCAAACCTCTTTAGAATGTGATGTGCCTCTAACTAGCTGCTTTGCTATGTGAAACTCATTTGTGTGCTTCCTTTCCTCCTGCTTGATTATGTTTGTGTAAAATGATGCAAATTAATTTTGTGGATAATGAACTGGAAGCTATACCAGTGGCAGATTAATATTTTGGTCCAGGTGGTTTGGCAGGAGGGATGCAGTTGGATGGGGGGGCTTTAATTTTGCATCAGTTTCCTTTGCACGGCCACAATGTAACTGATGTTACTGCAGTGTCCTTTTATTACTAAAAGGATGGGTGGCATTTCCAGGCCAACTTCTAATTATCCACCTCGGACCTAAAAGAAAAGATTTGCAAAAGCTGAGATTTTAAAACTAGAAAGCTGCAAGCAATTTGGGGGACCAGATCAAATAAAAATTGAAAACAATAAGGTAATTAAGTCAATCATTTTCAGTTCAATGATTTGCTGTTTGGGATATAAATCAATGTACAAAATTCACAGAAGTGTGCACTTTTAGGAAAGGCTCAAAAACCTCGTGCAGCATTTTGCTGAAAATATTGTTTGACCTCGTGGCCTTTGATTAAAATAACTTGAGAGTCTCCTTTTGAGAAGTACTTATTAGAAACATGGTGCCTTAACTGCCTGTTCACCTTCGTGCAACTGTCTTACTTGAATTAACATTATGCCTTTAAGGGGTACATAGCATGTTTTTAAACTTGCTTTATATTCTTCTCCCCAGCCCGAACCTTGCACCTCCCTTAGTTTTTAATATTTTTGTGATGGGCAAAAAATGGTGTTTGGGATGTTAAAGGGAAACTGAAACTTTTACTTATTTCTAGTCTTAATCTTGCCAACAGTGTCTTTTTAAAAAAAAATCTGTTTTTTGTTGCTTGTATCGAGTGAAATATTGTACATCAAGGAATGATTGCCTATTTCCACGTGGTTAGATCCTTTAATTTAGTCAAATTCTACCATTTTCTTTGCCGCTTTGATACTATGTCAAATCGCATCTCCGTATTCTTTTCATCTTGGGTTAAGAGTTACTTTCGGCAGTCAGGTCAATTTCTACACTGGAAAATGTACATTCCTCAGCCAAGTTTGTGTAACACTTTAAAGAACATAATGCAAGAAGTTGTCAAAGATTTTTTTATAAATGACACTGGAGTGAATTTAACTACTTACAAAATATAATAATGAATGTAGATGTTTAAATAACACCTAAATGCATAGTTCATTTTCAACTTGGAACCATCTAACTCCAGTTGCTGTTTAATGGGAGGCATCATCACAAGCTGGATATTCACAATGGATGAATGAAATGATGCATGAACTGGTGGAAGAGTAAACAGGAAATTGATAATGTATCTAAAGAGGGTTGAATGTTGCTTTTTTTAAACTATTATTTTCTAAAGTAAAAACAATGAAATATTTTCAAATATGAAATCATATTTGGTGGAAGGACATGTACAGATGCAAATATTCTGAGGGAAAACTGTGATGGGTCCACTAAGTTGCACCTTGAGGTTTTTCAGGTTTTTTTTTTAACACAAGAACCATATTGTATTGCACTCTGCAAGTGTTTCTAAATTAATTGTAATTTTATGAATGGTAATACTTGCAATTTCTTTTTGTACGTCCTTGAATATATATAATTAAAATGTGATTTTTTTGACATCTGTGCTCATCTAGCTGAAATCACTTATTTGAAAATTTAAATTTAAGAAATGGTTGCTCAGCCACTGTTTACGTTGATTGGGTTTTGGGAGATTTTCATGTGGCTCACTCTCGGAATGGAGGTGGCCCAAATGGCAAGGTCAGTACAGGAATGGGATAGGAATTAAAGTGGGTAACACCAGTCGCATTGTCCCATCCCTACTGCTTTCTGCAGAGCATGCTGTGTCTCCAGCTCCTTGGTTTGCTCATTTTCCCACCTCCCCGGGTACTTTTCCCTGCAACCGTAGGACACCACCTGTCCCTATTAGTCTTCCCTCACTTCTATCCAGGGACTCCAGCAGACCTTCGCGGTGAGATACAAGTTTGCATGTTTTCCTTTACATCAATAATGCCAAGTATAGGTTACAAAACAGTTTTCACGGAACAATTCTGTTCAGTCCACCAAGGCTTGTTGGATCCCCCAGTACCTAACCAACTTGCCATACTGATTTTTCTATCCTGGACTTCACTGTTATGTCACGGTGGCGCAGTGGTAGAGTTGCTGCCTTGCAACGAATGCAGTGACAGAGACCCGGGTTCGATCCTGACTATGGGTGCTGTCTATACGGAGTTTGTACCTTCCCCCTGTGACCTGCGTGGGTTTTCCCCAAGATCTTTGGTTTCTTCCCACCCGCCAAATACGTACAGGTTTGTAAGTTAATTGGTTTGGTAAATATAAAAATTGTTCCAAGTGGGTGTTAATGTGCGGGGATCGCTGATTGGCGCAGACCCGGTGGGCCTAAGGGCCTGTTTCCGCGCTGTATCTCAACTAAAAGTAAGACCACATGCATAGTGCAGGAACAGCACGTTGTATTTCTCTTGGGTAGCTTGTAACCCAACATTGTGTACACTGCTTGGAGTACAACTCTAGCAATGCAATCATCTTTTTTGTTTCTGAACACCCGCATGGGGGTGGTTAGAGTGTGTGTGTGAGACGCTAAAGGCCCCCCCCCCCCGCAACTGTGCGTTGAGGGGACGGGACCCAACGGGTCCCCCTTGGTCTAGTATGACAATAAA
This sequence comes from Leucoraja erinaceus, assembly GCF_028641065.1. Taxonomy (NCBI): domain Eukaryota; kingdom Metazoa; phylum Chordata; class Chondrichthyes; order Rajiformes; family Rajidae; genus Leucoraja; species Leucoraja erinaceus. The sequence continues at coordinate 52,911,768 of NC_073377.1, read as the reverse complement.
ACACTCTTGATTTCTTCAACTCTGCCTGCAACAACCAATTTTCCTTCCCCTCTACTTGCCATGTGGCACTGAATGTAATCCAAGTGTTTAAATTAACGACGGTCTTGTCGCACAGTTTGAAAATGAGGCCCTTCGGTCCAAATGATCCATGCTGATGAAGATGGCTCATCTAGATGGGCCTATTGTATTTGTCTGTGTTTGGCCCATATCCCTCTAAACCTTTCCTATCCACGTACCTGTCTAAAAGTCTTTAAAATGTCGGTTTGTAGCAATGTTACAAAATTTTGAGATTTTAAAAATCAAGTCTGCAATTTATCCCATCAGATAAAGCATAAAAAAGTTTAATTTGACACCTAATTCACTTTCATATCTCAAGTATTTAAAACGTTATGGCCATTTTCATACTCGGAAATAAGCATCTTGTTCCCTATTGATTTTCTATGGACATAACAAAAAAGCTGTGATCGTGTGCAGTCAAAAGCCCATAACCTTCTTAAAAATTAAGAGAACTGAATGAAATTTTCAGTTTAGATCTATAAACGATTGAACCATTAAAGCATGAAGTTAGTTACCCAAGTGTAGCTAATATAAACTATAAAACTTACTTGGATGATTAACATTTTTTTAAATAGCCTAAGTAAAGCATAAATATGGATTAATTGAGAAGGGAAGGAATGGAATTGCTGTTTTTATCGGTACGAGTGCAGGTTCAGCGTGGGCCCTAAGGGATATAATGGGCCCAAAAGCTACAGGTTTATCCGGTTTCGGAAACCGAAAAGCTGAAAACCCGGCCATTTTTTTCTGTGTCTGCGCACGCTCGCGTTTGGCGCCAAACCTGATGGGTCCTGTTTGCCATGCTGTAATTGTTATATGGAGGGCTATATGGTTATAATTAGTTAGTTACCCAAGTGTAGCTAATTTCAAACTTCAATTACTAGATCTAAACATCTATCCATTTCTTAATAAATGATTAACATTTTTAAATAGCCTGTGTCCAAATAATATTCATAAATAATTCACAATAAAACATGATTTTTAGATCCAGCATTTACATTAAGCTTGTATAGGCCTGGAAATGCGAAGGGGTAATTTAGTGTTCAATTGCTCCGTAAAAGGCGGCCACAGCGCTCCGGAGTCACGGCGATTTTAAATCGCTCGCTTTCCCAGCGCTAGTGGGAGCTCCTCTAGGATGAACGCGCTTCTCGGAGCTTTAGAACGTTCACATTGCGGGGTCGGAGCCACAACCGGCGCGCCGCCCGCGGCCGACGGAGCCCCCAGCTCCGCGAGGTTTGTGAGTCGCCCCCAAATGCCCCCTTCAGAAAAATACTACCCTCCAAACTAACTGACTATATAATGGGTCTCCAAAGGCAGCTGAGACTTTTCAAGCCGCCCGCGCGCACCTATTAAAAATCTTTGTAATAAAATGTCCGAAATCCGATCTTAAGAAAAAGCCCTTTCGCAATTTAATGTAAAAAAGAAGCCCTTTTTAATGTAAAAATAAACAGCCTACCTTCTGTTGTCTGCTCTATGCGACCCTGACGGCTGCCGGTGGTCGCGGGTTTAGAGATTGATTTTTAAACTACTATAACTATTATACAAGGCCTTTAAAACTAATAATAGCTTTTGCGACGGGGTCTTCCAGCGATTTTTCGTTAATAATTAACTAGGCTGAACATCTTCGATTGGAACAGCCTAGAGAAAATCGCGTTTTAAACCCGCCCCCTCTAAACGGCGCCAAAATCGCGCACATGGGCTGGGACAGATTTTCAGCGACACTTCAGGTAGGCTTTGCAACATACCTAGGTATTGCACCAACTTCAATTCAATTGGCAGCTCAATTCGTATACCCACCACGTCTATGTGAAGAAAGTTGCCCCTTGGATTCCCATGTAATTGACTTCCCTTGTCGTAAACCTAAGCCCTCAAGTTCTTGATTTCCCTTATCCTGGGGAAAACGATTCTCTTACACTCGTGATTTTATATGCCTCTAAGATGCCTCCTACATTCCAAGAAATAAAATACAAACCTGCCTAATTTCAGTTCAGGCCCTCAAGTCCAGGCAGTATTCTTGTATCTCTGCAAGCTTCATCCCGATGACACCCTTCCTATGGACACAATACTCGCAGGGGCTCCGCAACATCCATTAGAGCTGTTATATAACATCCTAACTTCAATACTCTGTTCCCTGATTGATGAAAGTCCGTATGCTAAATACCTCGCCACCACTCTAAGGAGATGCAACTCTACTTTTGAGGAGAGTGCTCTACAGCATTCTCCAGGGCTCCACTATTCACTGTGAAGTTCTTTCCCTGGTTTGATTTCCAGAGATGCACCACATTGCACATCTGAATTAAACTTCATTATCCATTCATCAGGTCATCAGGAACCCACTGTCATTCTTGATTTAACCATCTTCACTGTCTATGATACCACATAGTGTTGTAAATGAAACAAACTAAATCTAATGGCTTGGCTGTTGCAGGGGCTAAAAGATAATTGGATGAACCATGTGATTTGAAAATGCAAGGAATTTTCCAGTCTGACCATTTGAACTGGGGGAAAAAAAGCAAGTCTCATAATTAGATATGCTTGCAGATATCAGTTGTGCTGAAGAGATGTTTACATAATGCATGATGTTCACAGACCCACCCTGGCTCTTGGCAGAACTGATGAGAGAAATGATTAGTGTTGAATCTGATTTGGTAGGATTCCAAGAATAGCAAAATGAGACACTTAATCCATTGGCTGTTTTGAAGAGTAATAAAGTGAATTATATTCCCCTGAAGTCTACTTTGAAACCCTGGAATCTTAACTTTATCCAATTCGCTTTTTGAAACTACTGTTGAATCTTTTGTCTGAGTCTGTACTTGTAATTTTGTTTGAGATTACTTCGAACATTTAAGATCTGATCTGAAGAGTAATCCGCTGGACTGCAGAGCGGCATCTTCGGCCTGGATCGATCTCCTCAGCGCAGAGGGAGAACAAGGAGGGAAGAGACAGAGACTAAGACTTTTGCCTCCATCACAGTGAGGATGTGCTTTGTGAACTCACTGTGGTGGATGGTAATTTGTGTTTATTGTATGTTTTGCTATTTATTGTTACTGTGTATGACTGCAGGCAACGTAATTTCGTTCAGACCGAAAGGTCTGAATGACGATAAAGGAATCAAATTCAAATTTAAATTCTTGGAATAAAATGGAAACCTGAGACGCGACCTGAGGGCGGCACAGTGGCAAAATGGTAGCGTTGCTGCGTTACAACGCCACAGATCTGGGTTTGATCCTGACTACGGGTGTTGTCTGTACGGAGTTTGTACATTCTCCCTGTGATCTGCTTGAGTTTTCTCCAGGATCTCCACCTTCCTCCCACACTCCATTATAATCTGAAAATCCTAGTGATAAAATGAGCCACACATGGACCAGAAAAAAGGTTGAAATGGCTTTCTTTTCCATTCCTAACGATCACGTAATCTTTGAAATTCACATGTGAATATATGAGTCTTGCTCACTAAACAGAAATGTACCTTTTGAGGGACCATTGAATGTTTGTTCATGTGCATCCAAGATGTCGTCTGAGTATTATTGCTGATCATTTGCATCTGTTCATCAAGTAATCCATTGAATGGTAAGGAGAATATTAAGTGCACTTTTTTGTTCTTTAAATATCATATCTTCTGTGACCTGATCTAAAAATCTAAGCTTATTTGATTGCTGGTATTCTTAAGTGCAACATATGGTAAGAAAGGTTGTATGTGAGGAGAATTGATTGTCGTGATTATTTTCAATCTTGCATAAATTCAGGATGCAGCAGACATTGGCATAAAAATTTAAGGCTATATGGATAATGCTGAATAACATTAACATTTGCACTACAGATTTGTATTTTTTGTTTAAGTCAGCCCTACTTGCTGAGATTAAAAATTGAATCTAATTTAGTCTGCTTATGGGGAGAATGTTGGCAACCTTTTTACAGCTTTGCTACTTCATTGAAGTTGTAGAAGAAAGAACTGCAGATGCTGGAAAAATCGAAGGTGGACAAAAATGCTGGAGAAACTCAGCGGGTGAGGCAGATGCTGAGTTTCTCCAGCATTTTTGTCTACCTTTCATTGAAGTTGTACATATTTGCAGTTTGGCTACAGTTGAATTTATTGTATCACTTTGCATTTTTTTTTTAATGAAACACAGAACACTCGGAGGATGATCTCTTGTTAGAGGTGCAGGTTGAGTGTGTTTTCGCACTTGGTTCCACATAATCAACTTGCTGCATTTCATTCCTGCTGCTTTTGCTTGGCTACTGCTTTGTCCAACTCCATGATAGACAATGGTTGAACTGATGGCAAAATCGCACAGTTCACAGCGGATTACGGCAAAGAATAATACCCCCCCCCCCCCCCCCCCCACTATTAAATGCCCTCAATTTACCTCTGGGTGCAAAGTGAGGAATCATTTTTCAGCAGCCATTTTGTGCTCATCATTAATGTCCTAGTAGAGGTCCCATTGTATCTGCTCAGTTTGTGTATTTTAACTTTGAATGCAATGAACAAGCATTAGAATGGGGGATAACCCTTATCCTTGGCCTGAATATAGGAAAGGCAGCTCTGATTGCCTGAAACTGAACGATACATGTGTGCTGAAATTAACATTGGAAACATCTATTGAAACAATTGCAAGTTGAATGTACTCCCTTAGTGTTAAGGAACACTTATTGGTTGTCAATCGCAGCAGTAAAAACCAAATATCTAAACTTTACGGAAGCCTGCAATGGTTGCAATAATTTATGTTTGGCTTGCTTGATCCTGTGAACTGAAAAAGTATATTATGCTGTTTTTCTGGAGCAAGGAGTTACCTACCTTAATGAACACTCAGACATGAAAGGAATCTGCTTCTGTAAACTGAAATTATCCTTGGACCAGGAAATTGAGTGAGATGATGAAGCAAAGTATATAGCAATATACATTTGGGATTGTATTTTGGTTTTTAGATCATGGATGTCATGGGGAGCAATCAGACACTTTATCCACCCTATCAGTGCTGACCATTGAGTGCTGATGTCTACTGATTCCCATTTTTAAGACTATTATGCCTTGGTGATTCATGTGCTCATCTAGATACATTCTAAATGTATCCCCTCATGTAATTGAATGCGGCTTGATAGAAGTGTTACCCATGTCAATAATACACTCCTGAAAATTGCAGTAAATGTGATTTTCTGTAAATTCTAGCTGGGCTGGAAGCTTATCAGTGATAAGCCCTTTTATGGTTCCTGTTGCAGTGTCCTATGGGTGCTTGTAGTGGCTGGGAAGTATCCCTTCTGCATGTCTATGCTATCCATAAAAAGGAGTCATAGCAAATCACATTGTAGTTAATTTTGGTTGCAGAGAAGTGGTTGAAAATCCAAGGAACTGTCTGTTCTGCATGAACAGAGTAATCTATGAGCATATAAGAGCAGTTTGTAAAGGTCAGGCCCCAGATGAAGGTTTACTGCGATTGGATCTTTAATACAGTTTGATTTTTTGAATTCTTGTTTTTCACACCAATGCCAATGAAAATCTCATCAATGAATTCAGGGCATTACATTTGTATTTAATGCTATTTGGCAGGGTTCTATGCTAGAAACTAAATGATAATGTGATGAAGTGTGACCTGCAGGTGCCAATACACCTGGAAACATGCAATAATATTTCCCCACTGTCCAATAAGGATGAGGTTTCAGAGTAATTGAAAACGCATGATAAAACAGGTCAGTCAGCATTCATTTATTTCGTGAGGACTAGAAAATAAAACCAAGCATGTAATGCTGAGGCTTTAGAAGACTGGTCAAACCTCATTTGGAATATTGGAGTGGGTTCAGAGGAGCTGCATGAGAATGATCTCAGGATAACGTACAAAGAGTGTTTGATGGCTCAGGGCCTCTACTTGCTGGAGTTTAGGGATGGGCTGGTCTCACTGAAACTTAATTTCTTTAGACAGCGGGTAGTGAATCTGTGGAGTTCATTGCCAGAGACACTGGAGGCCAAGTCACTGGGTATTTTTAAAGTGGAGATTAATAGGTTCATGATTAGTAAAGGTGTCAAAGGTTTCAGGAAGAAAGGAGCATGGGGGTGAGGGAAAAATAGATCAGCCAGGATCAAATGGTACAGATTTGATGGGCTGAATGGCTCAATTCTGCTCCGATAGAGAGGTTGCATGCATTCGAGGTCACGACCCGTGACCTGTACTGTTGCTACGCTACGCCAACCGGAGTACACGCAGTGAAGTATAGGTAAGCACTTACCATGGCTTCCAGCGTAGCGGGCCTATTAAAAACCGCCAAAATTGTCCATTTTTGCACTGCAAATTTTTGTGGAACTCTGGGTAACCGCGAGACATTTATCCTACTTCAGCATTCCAAAAGTGAGGAGAAATGATGGTAGAGAGAAGCGACAGATGAAGGAACAACAACAGCTAAAGTGGTTGGCGAACATTGGCCGTGCAGATATCAAGATTGAAAATATTGGGAATGATCATGTTTGCCCAATGCATTTCATCAACAGTAAGGTGTTATTTGTGCATTTCCTTGATTCCTTTGGTATCTAAAAAGTTTCAGAATTGATAAATCTGGCTGTAAAATTTTAAAATCGCCCATTGTTCTCAAGTGGATTTTTACTTGCAAAAAGAAAACGCTTCTGAAGCTAAATTTATCATTTAAAAAAAAAAACAATCGAAAACCATAAGTGGGTTTTGAATTTTACTCAATGCAAGCCAAGGAATGGCATAATTGTTAGCTGTTAATTGGACATAATCAACCTCAGCAAAGGGAGTGGGTGTTTCAGCTGTCAGGACATTTTATTTGCCAAAATATACATCTCAATAGCATAATGATAGAAAACTTTTCCACACACTGGGTATGTTACAAAACTTACCTTCAGCGGCGCTGCAGTTCTGCCACTGGCAGTGTGCGTGACTTTGGTGTCTTTGAGAGGGGGGCGGGATTAAAATGCCGTTTCCTCCTGCCTGTCGGGAGTCGATCGTCTCGGGCTGTTCAGCTGCTGCGGAGAAATCGCTCCGACATCCGTTCTATGAAGTTTTTCAAAAATCATCGCTGGATAATTTAATCACAGGAGTAAAATAAAAAATGACTTCTAACGCCGTCAACGGGACGGATCTCCCGTACGGGACAAATAAAGGTATGCCGTTTATTTTACATATAAACTTGCTTCTTAGGATTACTTTAATCCAAATATTACGTTGCGAAAAAGTGATTTTAGGCCCCATACGAACCGGCAGTGTTTTTCCTGCCGATATGGGGTTTAAATTCACCGCAAACCGTAACGTTCCAAACGGGAATTAAACACTAAATTCCTTCCATTAGGCCTATAAATTCATGACAATGAGATATAAAAATCATGTTATATTGTGAATTCATGTGTGAATGTTATTTGGACACTTAGGCTATTTTAAAATGTTAACCTTTTCTTAAGAAATGGATAGATGTTTAGAACTAGTAATTGAATTTTGTAATTAGCTACAATAAATTTAAAATTTTTTTTTAAAAAATGCCATTTATTGTCACTATACATGTACAATGAAATTAAAAGCTGCTCGTACTCAGTGCATACATATAATTTAGTACAAGAAACAAGAAACAGAAAACAAAAACAGAAGGGGGGGGGGGGAATAGGTGCACAATTCTGCGGCGCTATATACATATATACAGATGGAAGTCCGGGTGTTGGGCTGTGAAGTCAGTGCATGTGTGAATTTGAATTAAGAGTAGTTATAATTTTCGGAAAACAACTATTCCCGAGTCTATTTGTCCTGGATTTGATGCACCTATAGCGCCTTCCAGAGGGCAGCAGGTCGAACAGTCCAAACGCAGGATAGGAGCTGTAATGTTTGAGACCACGTAAGGCTCTGTTGTGACTAGCACAAGCAAAAGGAGAACACGTCCGACATCTTGTAAGTATGATTTATTCTGCCCCACCCAGGGACACTTCTCCAAGGTCACCTGCTCTCGATCACGAGGCAAAGCCCTTTATATTAAAGGGGCACAGGCATTTACATATACATCACAGGAGCTGTCCTTGATGATATTCTTTGCCCTGCTTGGGCAAAGCGGGAGGTGTAAATATCCATCAGGGAGGGGAGAGGGCAACCAATGATCTTCTGTGCTGTCCTAGTTACCCTCTGAAGCCTCTCCCTGTCTGCCATGGTGCAGCTGCCATACCATGCTGTAATGCAGTATGTCAGCAGGCTCTCGATGGACGAGCGGTGGGTCAGCAGCAGGTTAGATTCCAGGTTGTGCTTCCTGAGGACCCTCAGGAAGTGCAGCCGCTGCTGAGCCTTCTTGATGACCGCTGTCGTGTTGTCTGTCCAGGAGATATCAGCAGCGATATGGACGCCGAGAAACCGGAAGGTGTTGACCAATTAGGTAACTAACAAATTATATGCTTTCATTTCAGGTCATCCAAGTAAGATTGTTTCATATTTGTTTCAGAATGCTTCAATCAATAATAACTGAAAATTTCATTCAGTTCTCTTAATTTTTAAGAAAGTTATGGGCTTTTGACTGTCCTCGATCACAGCTTTTGTGTTAAGTAGGTATGTTACAAAACCTACCTGAATCGTGGCTGAGCATCTGCCCCACCCCTTGTGTGTGATTTTGGAGCTGTTTGGAGGGGGCGGGTTTAAAACCCGATTTTTACTAGGCTGTTCCAATCGCAGATGTTCAGCCTAGTAAATCATTAACGGAGAATCGCTGCAAGACCCGTCCCAAAAGCTATTATTAGTTTTATAGGCCTCGAATAGTAGATATAATAAATTTAAAAGCTCTCGTTCAGTTCGCAAGCTCTCGCAGCCCCAGGGTTTTATAAAGCAAACAATTAAAGGTATGTACCTTATTTTTACATTAAATGGGGCATGTATATAACCCTATAATTATAATTTTCTATAGCGAGTAGCTCATTTTGGGCTTTTTATATCCCGCAGTATTTTTCTCGGCATTTGAGGGAACAAATCCAGCGCGATTTGAACGTTCTAAACCTGCGCGTTCACAGAAACCCACTAGAAAACCGATTTAAATGGGCATTTATTTACAGCAATTGAACACTAAATTCCTTCCATTTGGCATATAAATTAATGTAAATTAGATATAAAAATCATGTTATATTGTGAATTATTTGTGAATAATCTTTGGACACTTAGGCTATTTAAAAATGTTAATCTTTCCTTAAGAAATGTGCTTTTGACTATCCAAGATCACAGCTTTTTTGTAATGCCCATTGAAAATCAATAGGGAACAAGATGCTAATTTCCGAGTATGAAAATGGCCATATCCTTTTTTTATACTGAAGATATGAAAGTGAATTGGGTGACAAATTAAACTTTTTATGCTTTATCTGATGGGATAAATTGCAGACTTGATTTCAAAAATCTCAAAATTGTGTAACATTGCTAATTTAAGTCATGCCATCAAATGGCTGAAACGATTTCAAGCACCTGGAAAAGATGCACAGAATTCCTGAGAACACCGGGACAGGCAGCATCTCTGGAGAACACGAATATGTGACGTGACATCAAGAAATAGTTTGTACGTGCCTCAGCAAGGAGGCGTTTCGTTTACATTCAATATTTTCAAAAACTGTTGGAGGGGACAGAATGTTGAACATACAGGTTGTGGCTTGTGTCGCAGCGCCCAGTAACCGCGCGCCGCCTTCCTCCTCCCGCCGACTCAACGCTTCGTCAACTCTCACTGGACGCGAGCCCTGCACAAGCCGGTCGCCCCTGGTTACCGCCTCCTTATAAGGGCATCGCCGCGTGTCACGGGGCTGCTGTCGCTGCCCAATCACAGCACGGTTTCCCCTTGTTCCCCCAGATTTAAACGGCTCGGGTTCCACGCACGAGGTGGATGGAGGGTAACGGCTAACGGGCGGCGGGGGGCGCAGGCAGAGGAGGGGTGAGCGGGGAGCGCAGGGGTGGGGAGGAGTGCAGGGTGAGCGGGGAGCGCAGGGGTGGGGGGAGGAGGAGGAGGAGGAGTGCAGGGTGAGCGGGGAGTGAGTGGGTGGTGGGGGGAGGAGGAGGGCAGGGGTGGAGGAGGGAGGAGGAGTGCAGGGTGAGCGGGGAGAGCAGGGTGAGGGGGTGGGGGGGGGGGGTGAGGAGGAGTGCAGGTGGCGGGGAGTGCAGCAGTGGTGGGGGAGCGGGGCGGGGGGGGGGGTGGGGCGGGGGGCAGTGAGGAGTGCATCGGGCAGTGAGCCACCCGCTCTGGGCAGGAGATCGGAGCAGACAGAGGTGCACAGGGCAGGATTGTACGGGGACCGGGTACACGGACAGACAGTGAGCGACGGAACAGCGGTGCCCGGAGCAGGGTAAAGGTGCATAGTACAAGTGGTACACGGGCAGGGAGTGGGTAACACGGGGTCGGGCAGCGGTGCACAGGACAGTCGGACACAGGGCAAGGGGATCAGTTGAAGCGGAGCGCACTGTCGACGTGAAGATCATGGAGAGCAGGATAACGCCGGGACCGTATCGAGCTACCAAGTTGGTGAGTTGCTCTGCTGTGCCCGAGTTAAAGCCTCGATCGATGCGTGTGGAAATGTGGGGCTCGGCCGTTGCCGGGCAGCCGTAGTTTGCTTTCGCAACGGCTTCAGTTGTTATTTCATTATGCAGTTTCCAAGCGTCCTGTGGTCAGAGCAGGTGGATTGTTTGAGTTATTTATCTTGGTGTTTAAAATTTCGTTTCCCTTTTCCCTAACTAGTCTGAATGAGCAAAGGTCGACATCAAATATATAGGGAGTTCTTTTAAAAAATGCAGTTCAGCCATGTATTCGGCAAGGAAGGATTATGTGGAAATGTCGGGGCGATCCAATGGTAAAAAAGTAATTTGCTAAAGGAGAAGGCTTATTTGAGAAATAAGCTAATTTCAATCGACTTGAAAATAAAATCATACACTCTACTCTGTACGTAGTTTAACTGGGAAAGAGGATTCCACGGGTCAAGACATGCAAAGGACCAATTTCTTGACAACATTGGAAAAGTGGAGAGATTGTGTTTCGAATGAACTGCATCTAAGAGCTTAAATGTAGACATTCACGTAGAGTTTCATGTACAGTCGTGGTCTCTGTCACAAATGGATGATAAGGCCGTGAAATGGTGCCAACAAATCAGTTTGAGTGATCTTCAGCAAAATCGCTTTGTGGTAAAGTTCTGGTCACTGAAGAGGATGCACGTGAGATGGTCACTGAAGAGCATGCAGGGGAGATAGTGTTAAAAAAACAAACTGCTGAAGCAACTTAGCAGATCAGAAAGCATCCGTGGAGGGAGATGACAGAGGACATTTGGGGTTGTGACTCTCCGTCCATCATCTGCAGTCACCATTAACAAAGATGTTACCAAGTTGCCAGAAATTTGGTGTCAATGCGGAAAGATATCCTAATTGTTTATGTGCAGGAATGAACCGACGAGAGTTCGGCACCACCCTCTCTCGCTGCTCCTCCTCTGATTCCTCCTGCTATCATTCATTGTTCTTTACCTCTCTACATCATCTATATCTCGTTTCCCTTTTCCCTAACTCGTCTGAAGAGGGGTCTCGATGTCACCCACTCCTTCTCCCCAGAGATGCTGCCCGTCCTGCTGTTACTCCAGCTTTTTGTGTCTGATTGTAGTGCTTACTTTGGAACACAAGAGTCCGAGGGAGGTATTAATTGAGGGGCAGGAAAATGTGAGATTGATTAAACAAAGGAGACCCAGAATTATAGAACGCCCAGAGCAGCGTTCAGATGGACAAGGACAGCAAATGAGAAAAGGGTGGCATCAAATATGCAGGGATTTCTAAAAAAAAAAAGCAGTTTTAACATGTAATCAGAGAGGAAGGATTGTAAGTGGAAATGCCAGGGTGATCAATGGTAAAAAGGTAATCTGCTAAAGGAGAAGGCTTATTTGAGATACTACGTGAATACTTTACAACAGTGTTTGTCAAGGAGTATGATCTATAGAATGCAGGCGATTGAGAAAATAAGCAAAAGTGAAAGAAAATCTTGACGTGGTAGATGTTCAGTCATGAATGCACAACCAGGATTGGTAGTAAGCACATTCAAATGCGGTATTAAAATAGGACCTGAATAAGTACTTGAAAAGGATTTGCAGGACAATGGGGAGAAGGCAAAGAAGCGGGATTGACTAGTTTGCTCTTGGGTCTCCTTTTTTGGGCAGTAACTTTGTTATTTCTGACGTCTATTTCCTTAAACAGCTTTGTCAGTGAACAGCGGGAATTGATTTAATATAACATTGGGAGGGAACCTAAGGAAGAATACAGTGAAAAGAGATTTTTTTTTTTGCTGCAGTGATCTGGAACTGATCGATTGAAAGTTGCGGTGACCTTCATCTTTAAAAAAAAAAAAGACCTGAATAAGTACTTGAAAAGGATTTGCAGGACAATGGGGAGAAGGCAAAGAAGCGGGATTGACTAGTTTGCTCTTGGGTCTCCTTTTTTGGGCAGTAACTTTGTTATTTCTGAGGTCTATTTCCTTAAACAGCTTTGTCAGTGAACAGCGGGAATTGATTTAATATAACATTGGGAGGGAACCTAAGGAAGAGTACAGTGAAAAGGGATTTTTTTTTTTGCTGCAGTGATCTGGAACTGATCGATTGAAAGTTGCGGTGACCTTCATCTTTAAAAAAAAAAAATAGTACTGGGATATGTACTTGAAGAGAAATGATTTACAGTACTATGGGATTTAATGGAAGGTGGGATTAAGCTGGGTAGATCTTGGTACCTGTTGTACGATTTCAATCATTTATTGACTAAGCTATAGAGCCCCTAAAAGTAGAGAAATCCCTAGATTTGCATTTATGTTCCGTTTCCCCTCATGTTTATAAATGGAAGTTCAGTTTGTTGAAGTTTACTCTGAATACCAGACTACTCTTTTTGGTATACAAAATGCTCACCCATCCCTACTCTCCAGAGATACTGCCTGACCCGCTGAGTTACTCCAGCATTTTGTGTCTACCTTTGATTTTAAACCAGACTGCAGTTATTTCTTATACTCTCTTTGGGGGTGAATTAGCATTTTGGAATTGTATCTATCAAAGCATTGTGAATTTTCCAATATTATAAGCATTGAGTGAATCGATGTAACATTATTTTGATTTTGCACCACATGAGGAATTGGGGAGACTGCCCCATGGATCCATTTGAATGGCATTTATATTGGCAAAAACGGGAAAGCAGACTATTATCTAAATGGTGGCCGATTGGGAAAAGGGGAGATGCAGCGAGACCTGGGTGTCATGGTACACCAGTCATTGAAGGTAGGCATGCAGGTGCAGCAGGCAGTAAAGAAAGCGAATGGTATGTTAGCTTCCATTGCAAAAGGATTTGAGTATAGGAGCAGGGAGGTTCTACTGCAGTTGTACAGGGTCTTGGTGAGACCACACCTGGAGTATTGCGTACAGTTTTGGTCTCCAAATCTGAGGAAGGACATTATTGCCATAGAGGGAGTGCAGAGACGGTTCACCAGACTGATTCCTGGGATGTCAGGACTGTCTTATGAAGAAAGACTGGATAGACTTGGTTTATACTCTCTAGAATTTAGGAGATTGAGAGGGGATCTTATAGAAACTTACAAAATTCTTAAGGGGTTGGACAGGCTAGATGCAGGAAGATTGTTCCCGATGTTAGGGAAGTCCAGGACAAGGGGTCACAGCTTAAGGATAAGGGGGAAATCCTTTAAAACCGAGATGAGAGGAACATTTTTCACACAGAGAGTGGTGAGTCTCTGGAACTCTCTGCCACAGAGGGTAGTTGAGGCCAGTTCATTGGCTATATTTAAGAGGGAGTTAGATGTGGCCCTTGTGGCTAAGGGGATCAGGGGGTATGGAGAGAAGGCAGGTACGGGATACTGAGTTGGATGATCAGCCATGATCATATTGAATGGCGGTGCAGGCTCGAAGGGCCGAATGGCCTACTCCTGCACCTAATTTCTATGTTTCTATATTAGTTCACATTACATTCACTAAAGAGGACATAAACAATCTTCCTGATATTGTAGTGGTCAGCGGATCTGGGGTGAGAGAGGAACTGAAGGAAATCAACATTAGGCAGGAAATGGTGTTGGGTAGACTGATGGGACTGAAGGCTGATAAATCCCCAGGGCCTGATGGTCTGCATCCCAGGGTACTTAAGGAAGTGGCTCTAGAAATCGTGGATGCATTGGTGATAATTTTCCATTGTTCTATAACTCGGGATCAGTTCTTGTGGATTGGAGGGTAGCTAATGTTATCCCACTTTTTAAGAAAGGCGGGAGATAGAAAACAGGGAATTAGAGACCAGTTAGCCTGACATCGGTGGTGGGGAAGATGCTGGAATAAATTATAAAAGATGAGATAGCCGCACATTTGGAAAGCAGTAACAGGATCGGTCTGAGTCAGCATGGATTTACGAAGGGGAGATCATGCTTGACTAATCTTCTGGAATTTTTTGAAGATGTAATGAGTAAAATGGACAAGGGAGAGCCAGTGGATGTAGTGTACCTGGACTTTCAGAAAGCATTTGATAAGGTCCCACATAGGAGATTAGTGGGCAGAATTAGGGCACATGGTAGAGTGCTGACATGGATAGAGAAGTGGTTGGCAGACAGAAACAAAGAGTAGGGGTTAACGGGTCCCTTTCAGAATGGCAGGCAGTGACTAGTGGGGTACCGCAGACTTAGTGCTTGGACCGCAGCTATTTACAATATACATCAATGATTTGGATGAAGAGATTCAAAGTAGCATGAGCAAATTTGCAGATGACACAAAGCTGGGTGGCAGTGTGAACTGTGAGGCGGATGCTATGAGAATGCAGGGTTACTTGGACAGTTTGGGGGAGTGGGCAGATGCATGGCAGATGAAGTTTAATGCGGATAAATGTGAGTATCCACTTTGGTAGCAAAAACAGGAAGGCAGATTACTATCTAAATGGCGTCAAGTTGGGAAAAGGGAAAGTAGAAAATTGGTTGGCAGACAGGAAACAAAGAATAGGGATTAACGGATTCCTTTCAGAATGGCAAGCAGTGACTAGTGGGGTACATCAATGCTCGGTGCTGGGACCACAGCTATTTACAATATACATCAATGATTTGGATGAAGGGATTCAAATTTACATTAGCAAATTTGCAGATGACACAAAGCTTGGTGGCAGTGGGAACTGTGAGGAGGATGCTATGAGAATGCAGGGTGACTTGGACAGGTTGGGGGAGTGGGCAGATGCATGGCAGACGAAGTTTAATGTGGATAAATGTGAGGTTATCAGAATCAGATCTTACTCACCAAGTATGTTTTACGAGGAATTTCACTGGCCAGGTCAATGATACAATTAAAAGCAACAGACTCAAAGCCACATTTTAACATGAACGTCCACCACAGTGATTTCTACACATTCCCCACTGTGATGGAAGGCGAAATAAAGTTCAAGTCCTTCCTTTTGTTCTTCCTCGGTCGGGGGTCTCGAGCCCTCCGTTGACGGGACTGTCTTGACTCCCGTAGCCGGCGGTGTTCGGGCCCTCCGCGTCGAGGCGTTCAGCTCCTGCATTGGGGGGTTGTCAGCTCCCCCGCGCCGGGCGATTGAACCTCGCGTCGTGGCTGGTCAAACCTCTGCGGCGTTGGAACTCCTGACTAGCCTCTCCTGAGACTGCGAGCCCTTGATGGTAAGTCCGCAGGTCGCGGTGGGAGCGATCCCAGGCAAGGGATCCCCTCCGATGTTAAGTCTGTGCCCCGGGGTGGGGCTCACGACAGTCCGAGGAGGCCTCCGGCTCTAGCGATGGTAGGCCGCAGAGCCCGGAGAATGAGATCTGAAAATTTATCACATCTCCGGGAAGGTGGGAACTTGGGAAAAAAAGCCTACTCCTGCACCTATTGTCTATTGTCTGTAGTTACTAGACCAAGTGGGACCAGTTTGGTGCGGTGGGGGTGCGGGGTGGTCTGCGGCGTCACACACACACTAACAAACCCCCCCCCCCTCCACACACACACACACACACACTAACCACCCCCGCTTGATATATTAATATTATTCATTGGCTCCTTTTTCCCCATCCCCGTCCTATCCACTGACGCATAGCTCCCAACTCGCAGGCACGTCCAGAGAAGGAGGGGATAGAGTGGGATGGGGGGTTAGAGAGAGAGGGCAGAGATCAAGAGAGAGGGGGGGGGGAGTGAAAGAGGGGGGGGAGGGGAGAGGATGGCAGGAGAGAGGAGGAAGGGGGGGGTGAGGAGAGGAGGAGGAGGGGTGGAGAGGAGGGGGGGTGGGAGGGAGGAGGAGGAGGGAGGGGAGGGGGGGAGAGAGAGGTCAGTGGAGGGGCAAGAGGGGGGAGAGGGAGGGGGGGAAGAGAGGTTGGGGGAGAGGAGGAGGGGATGCGAGAGGTGGAGGAGGGGGGGGGAGAGGGACCCGACCAGAGACAGACACGAGAGCTCTAGTACCGGGCCCGACTTAATAATAATAATAATAAATTTTATTTATGGGTGCCTTTCAAGAGTCTCAAGGACACCTTACAAAAATTTATCAGGTAGAGGAAAAACATGTAAGGGGAATGAAATAAATAGTAGAGACATGACTAGTACACGAAGTAAAGACAGAATACAATTCAAAACACAATATGAGGCAATTAATGCACAGATGAAAAGGGAGGGGGATGTGGGGCTAAGGATAGGCAGAGGTGAAGAGATGGGTCTTGAGGCGGGACTGAAAGATGGTGAGGGACATGGAATTGCGGATCAGTTGGGGGAGGGAGTTCCAGAGCCTGGGAGCTGCCCTGGAGAAGGCTCTGTCCCCAAAACTGCGGAGGTTGGACTTGTGGATGGAGAGGAGACCGGCTGTTGTGGATCTGAGGGACCGTGGGGGTTGGTAGGGGGAGAGGAGGTCAGTGAGATATGGGGGGGCCAGATGGTGGAGGGCTTTGTAGGTGAGGATCAGAATTTTGTAGGTGATCCGGTGGGAGATGGGAAGCCAGTGAAGTTGTTTGAGGACTGGAGTGATGTGATGCCAGGATTTGGTGTGGGTGATGAGTCGGGTGGCTGCATTCTGGACCAGTTGGAGTCGGTTGATGTAGGTGGAGCTGATGCCAAGGAGAAGTGAGTTGCAATAGTCCAGTCGGGAGGAGATGAAGGCATGGATGAGTCTTTCAGCAGCGGGAGGTGTGAGAGAGGGTCTGCGTTTGGCGATGTTGCGGAGATGAAAGAAGGAGGTTTTAATGACATGGCGGATGTGAGGCTCAAGGGAGAGGGTGGAATCAAAGATCACGCCAAGGTTGCGGGCCTTGGGAGATGGGAACTTGCTCGTTCTTCACCCGTAGCGCGTGGAACACAGGCCTCCGCAGTCTTCAACTATGATCTTTGACCTTCAGTCGACGGCCCGAGTTTTGAATAACGGAGGGGGAGGGGTGACATCACTCGCAGAGCGAGCAAGAACGGCAGGCAGATCCATTGTGATGTCATCAGCCAAAGCCAGCCGTTTTTTCCCCCATTTAATAACTCGAGAAATAATGCATGAATTTTTCGGAATCCACGGGATAAATCTCTATCGGAATATGTAAAAATGTTACCGTTTAGCGCATCGTATTTTCGGACGATTTTGGAATCCACGGGATAAATCTCTACTGGAGTATGTAAAAATGTTACCGTTAACGCGTAGTTTTTTCGAGAAGATGTGCGCGCACGCGCACCACACACACACTTAGAGTTTTATAAATATTAGAGATGAAGAAAGTATTGTACAGTTGAGATTTTTAGAGGTGAAGTGGAGAACCTTGGGATTGTGTAATAAAGTCAGTGTATTTGGCTATTTGTAATTCTTGGCTGAGTAAATAATTAATTAAAACAACAGAAAATGTTACAAATGAACAGAAGGTCAGGAAGTGTGTGTCCTCCGAATCGATTAAGGTCAATGCTCTTTATTCAGAAAAAATGAAAGCTCTTTTACTGGCAATTTTTACTGTTGCGTCTGTTATTGGTGGTTTGAGTTAAGCACGTCAGCACAAATTGAATGGTCAAAAGTGACACCAAAACATCCTTATTCTTATTATTATAACTATAAAACTCTGATCTTGGATGTATGCGTGTGTATTTATTTGTTTGTGTGTTTTCTCATCCTCTCGAAAAAACGTTGTGCGAACGGGAAAGTTTTTACCTATTCTGGTAGAGATTTACCCAGGGGAGATCGAAATCGATTTATTTGAAAACTTTGTGCTTTATTTCTTGAGTTATTAATAAAAATCTTCATAAATCCGATAAACCCAACTGGTTCCACTTGGTCTAGTTCCATCTATTTGTTTGTGCACATCGGGTTGATTGCATTAGTCGAAACAGGGTGGACCACGTGAAGGTTCCCTCTTGTGTACATCCCACAAGCTGTTTGAGCGCCTCCTGCTTGCCAGGATTTCTCCATTGGAAGAACCTGTTCTGCCCAGAGAGCAAGCTGGCTTTAGACCTGGTAGAAGCTGCGCAAATCAAGTCCTTGCCCTCACTACCAATATAGAGGCTGACTTCCAACATGTCCGGAAAACTGGTGTTGATCTAATCGATCTGTCATCAGCTTATGACACCGTGTGAAGACATGGTCTGTTGCTGAAAGCTTCCAGAATCTTGAAGTGCCAAACCACCATGCGTGCCCTCTCATCCATCCTCAGCAACTGTAGATTTGGGGTCTCACTTGGGAACCAGACCAGTACTGTCAGGACCTGAATGATGGTCTCCTCCAGGGCTCTATCCTAGCTCCCCTACTCTTCAACATTTATGTGAGTGACATGCCAACTACCTGTACCTTGTCCAGGAAGTTTGCATATGCAGATGACCTTGCCCTTGCCCACCAGGGAGCTGCCCTTGAGGATATCGGCAGAGTGCTAACCCAAGACTTGAAGGGGATGGAGGAGTACTTCACCTTCTGGCGACTTCGCCCTAACCCATCTAAGACAACTGTCACTGCCTTTCACCTCAGCAATCGGCTCACCAAAGCAAATCTCCGAGTGTCCTTTTGTGGTAAGCCGGTGAAGAATGAAGAATTCCCCAAGTACTTTGGAGTTGCCCTGGATCGCACCCTCACCTATCGTGAACACCGGATGAGTGTGGCTGATAAACTGAAAGCAAGGGTCAACATCATCAGGAAACTTGCAGGCAACAGCTGGGATCCAATGCACACACCCTCTGTACTGCAAACTCAGCCCTAGTCCACTCAACAGCCAAGTTTTGATCAACAGCTTGGGCTAATTGCTGCCACACCAAACAAGGGTCCTTAACTCTGCAATGCAGTTCATCACAGGGATGCTTAAGTCAACGCTTTTGCAGTGGCTCCCTGTCCTCTCTCATATCGCCCCTCCCAGCATACGCAGAAGGGAGAGGATGTTGAAAGATTGGTACACCATCGAGGCTAACCCTGACCTTCCCATCCATACTGACTTGAACAATCTGCTCAACATGCGCCTGAAGTCCCGCACGCCATTCTGGTCATCAGTCAAATACCTGGAAGACTTTGACTCTAAGACTGAATGGCACAGAGACTGGAAAGATGCCAACACCAACAATGGAGAGGTCATCACAGACCTCACAGTGAAACCATTGGGATTTAACCTCCATCACAAACAATGGCTAACCCTGAACAGAATCCGCACCTTCCATGCAGGAACAGCCCATCACCTACATAAGTGGGGGATGACTGACAGCCCTGCTTGCGACTGCGGACATCCAGACCAGACCATCCTACACATCGTGAATGACTGCTCACTGAGGCTTTTCCCTGGTGGCATCAAAGCCATCCACCCAGTAACTAATGCTGGCCTAGCCTGGATGTCTACCCTTGACCTACAACTTTAGGCTGTGTACGCCATGCGCAAGAAGAAGTCCAATTGAATTTTTGTTATAAAGTTAGGGTTGGTAGCTGAGGGGAGTGAGAATGAGTGTGCAGAAGTATTGCGAGTGCAAAAGTAAGATTTATTTACTGTTAATTTATTCTGCTTTTGTAAATTACTCCATTTACATTGACAAATTTTGGAGAGGCAAAGTTGTCTTGTGAATCTAATTCTGTATAATTACATTTGCGTTTTGAAGTAGTGATAAATGTTTAGGAGAACTGTTATATGAGGAAAGCCGAAGGAAGACCAGAATATAAACTGTTTTTTGGGCTAATAAATTAGTGGAGAAAAAAGCCGGAAGGAAGTGTCTAATTGGGTAAGTGAGGAGGGAGATGTAATTCTTGGGGACTACTGCATCTATAATTAATGTATTGAATAAAATACAATTTGAGAACAGAGAATGGTACCGCACAGGAACAGGTCCCTCGGCCCACAGTGTCTGTTCCGAAAATGATTTCAAGTTAGTCAACTCTGCTTGCACATGATCTGTATTCCTCAATTCCCTACATAGACAAATGTGGATCTTGAAATCTCTTATACACCACTATTGTATCTGCTTCATCCATCAACCATGGTAGTGTGTTCCAGACAACCACTACTCTCTGTGTAGAAAATTGTCCCGTACACCACTTTTTAACTTTCCCCCTCTGGTCATAAAGCTATGTCCTCTAGTCTTTGACATTTCCACCCTGGGGATAAAGGTTCTTATAGACTATTCTATATATGCCTATCCTATCCTCGATCATAGCATTCTCCGATGGTCTGTAAAACGTACTTTTATCAGGTCTTCCCCTCAGCCTCTAATCCTCCTGTGGAAACAATCCAAGCTTGACCAATCTCTCCTCATGGCTAATGCTTTCTAATCCAGGCAGTGTTGTGGTAAAGTGTAGGAAGGAGCTGCAGATGCTGGTTTTAACTGAAGATAAACACAAAATGCTAGAGTAACTCAGCGGGACGGGCAGCATCTCTGGATGGAAGGAACAGATGACCTTTCGAGACCCTTGTTCAGACTGAAGAAGGGTCTCGACCTGAAACGTCACCCATTCCTTCTATCCAGAGATGCTGCCTGTCCCGCTGAGTTACTCCAGCTTTTTGTGTTTATCTTCAGTATTGTGGCAAACCTCTTCTGCACCCTCTCTGGAGCCTCTCTTTCCTATATTGCAGAGACAAACTCCACATAATACTCCAAAAGTAGCGTCAGCAAAGTGTTATAGAGCAGGGAACATTTGCCTCCTTTACCACTCTATCTACTCATATTACATGGAGCTATAGACTTGGACCCCACGATCCCTCTGTACATCAATGTTGTTATGGTTTGTGCCTTTTAGTACCCTTCCCTTGCATTTGACCTTTCAAAGTGCAACACTTGCTTGGATTAAACTCCATCTGCCATTTTTCCTCCCTTATCTGTAACATCTATATCCCGTTGCATCCTTGTGATTGAGGCAGTGCAGCGTAGGTTCACGAGATTGATCCCTGGGATGATGGGACTGTCATATGAGGAAAGATTGAAAAGATTGGGCAAGTCCAGAACCAGGGGCCACAGTCTTAGAATAAAGGGGAGGTCATTTAAGACTGCGGTGAGAAAAAACTTTTTCACCCAGAGAGTTGTGAATGTACGGAATTCCCTGCCACAGAGTGCAGTGGAGGCCAAATCACTGGATGGATTTAAGAGAGTTAGATAGAGCTCTAGGGGCTAGTGGAGTCAAGGGATATGGGGAGAAGGCAGGCACGGGTTATTGATAGGGAACTAATTGTGGATGATCAGTCATGATCACAATGAATGGCGGTGTTGGCTTGAAGGGCCGAATGGCCTCCTCCGGCACCTATTTTCTATGTTTCTATGCATCCTTTGACATCCTTCCTCATTGTCCGCAACTTCACCAATTTTATTGTAATCCACAAACATATTAAACATCCCATCTATATTTACATCCAAGTCATTTATATATGTCATAATCAATAGGTCCAGCGCAGATGTGGTACAGTACATCACTGGTCACAAACCTCCAGCTAGAATAACACCGTCCCTCCCCAATCATCTATCTTTTTTGAGTAAACTGGTTCTAAATCCAAACTGACAAGTCACTGGATTCCATGCCTATTATTCTTCTTAATCTCCCTACCATGGGCGATTTTCTCAAATGCCTGACCTAAATTCACGTACACAAAATCCATTACTCGACACTCATCAATCATCTTTGTCATCTCAAAACACTCAATCAAGTTAGTAAGACCTAATCTGCTGTGGACAAAACCATGCTGGCTGACCCTGATGGGCCTGTCCCACTTGGGCAATTTTTCAGGCGACTGCCGGTGACTCAAGTTGCCGTCAGTCGCCTGAAAAACCGGCAACTGGAACGGTGACTCAGAGTGGAACATACACACATCGCTACCGGGATAGGGCATGCGGCGGGGGGGGGGGGGGGGGGGGAACGCTGCCTTAGTGAAATTCACACGGTGCAAAGCCAATGTGGTACAGACACATACCGCGAATTAAGAAGCTAAAAATCACAATATACGGTGTCCTTTAAAGAGGGGGGGGGGACCACTTTTAAGAAGCCAGAGATACACGACAGTGAAGCTCGGCTGACATTAACATTACTGGTCGGTTATCCTTGGTTCTGAAAACTACTGCTTTCGTTTTTTTTCCCCAATGAGCCATTGAAATTCACCAGTCAGCACCGGCTACAACCTACGAGAACCTTCGACCTGGCAACCAACTAGGACCTCCTGGCGACCCACCAATGGCACAAGAATTCTTGCTAGTCTCCACGGCGGTTCCATTCAAGTCGCTGCTAATTTTTCAACATGTTGAAAAATTTGCGGCGACCATAATGAGGCCGCGACTAGTTCCCAGAATTCGGGAACTCCTCACGACCATGAAGGCGACTCCCCGGCAACTACCCGCGAACATGTGGCGACTGAAGTCGCCCAAGTGGGGCAGGCCTATTATTATCCAATTCATTTTCTAATGCGAGTAAACCCTGTTCCAAAGGATCTTCACCAATAGCTTCCCTACCACTGATGTCAGGCTCACGGGTGCATAATTTCCTGGAACCTGACTTCTTAGACAAAGGAATGACATTGGCTATTAGCTTCTAGTCCTCCGGGACTGTGCCTTTGGCTGGAGAAGACGCAAATACAAGACGATACAAATACCTCTATCAAGGTCCCTACAATTTCTTCTCTAGCCTCTCTTATTAACCGAGGATGTATCCCATCAGGCTCTGTGGATTTATCCATCTTAATGCTTTTCAAGAGTCCCAACACCACTGCATCCTTGTTTTTGCGATCTTCCATGTTGTTCTTCTTTGTAAATACAGAAAATGTAACTAGATTGTTAAATTGAAAATACTTTTTTAAACATAAAATTTTCTACAGACATTTGCTCTATAGGAAGATAACTAGGGGGAAAGTACGCAAGATTAAGAGGCAATGATAATGGGCAAACAGTTAGAAAGATACGGTATTGGAGTTTGGGGAACAGAGCATTGGGTGTCAAATAATGTTACATCATTACCCCAGTTGTACTTGTTGACACAATAGACAGCAGATGTGGGTTTACCAAAAAAAGACACAAAGTTCTGGAGTAGCTCAGCAGGTTATCATCTCTGGAGAAAGTGGATAGGCGACATTTTAGGTTGGGATTCTTTGTAAGAGTGATTGAAGTCGGAGGGGGAGGAAACTGGAAGAGGGGTGGTGACTGGACAAAGCTGGTAAGTGCTACAGGTGAGGAAGATACACGTGAGAGGCAGCTTTTAATCGGCAGATGGTTGGACAAATGCCAGAGATAAAAATACAATAAGTGTGAGGGATATACAGTGCCCTCCATAATGTTTCGGAAAATAAAATATAGTGGCACAGCTGGTGGACTTGCTGCATCACACGCCAGGGATCTGTGTTCAATCCTGTCCTCGGGCACTGTCTGTGTTGAATTTGCACATTCTCCCTGCAAGCATGTAGATTTCCTCCTACATCCCAAAGATGCATTGGCTTTGTAGGTTAACTTGGCTCTGTAAAATTTCCCCTAATGTGTAAGGAGTGGGTGAGGAAAGTGGGATAACCGAACTTGTGTGAATGGGGAGACAAAAATGCTGGAGAAACTCAGCAAGTGAAGCAGTATCTATAGAGCAAAGAAAATAAGCGACGTTTTGGGTCGAGGCCCTTCTTCAAACTGATGTGAGGGTGCAGGGGGTGGGAAGAAGAAAGGAAGAGGCGGATACAGTGGGCTGAGGGAGAGTTGGGAAGCGGAAGAGAAAGCAGGGACTACCTGAAATTGGAGGTTAATTTTCATACCGCTGGGGTGTAAACTGCTCAAGCAAAATATGAGGTGCTGCTCCTCCAATATACGGAAGGCCTCACTCTGGCCATGGAGGAGGCCCAGGACAGATAAGTCGGATTCGGAATGGGAGGGGGAGTTGAAGTGCTGAGCCACCAGGAGATCAGGTTGGTTATTGCGAACTGAGTGTAGGTGTTGTGCGAAGCGATCGCCAAGCCTGCACTTGGTCTCACTGAGGTTGATCATATGCTGAATAAACCAACCAGAATTTTGTTTGGAGGTGGAAAGAAATAATAGAAATTGCAGTCATTGCAACGTGTAAAAGGAGATGAAATACAGTATTGTAATTTTGCTACATGTCATTGTGGTATATATCGTGTCTTGATTGGTGAATATGTTTAGTTTGTGACTTTATTTGAAGCAGAAATAATATGTGAATGCTTCATCGACCATAATTCCGAGCACATTATCGCACGTGTCATGCAAGCCGTCTTAAGTGACCACCTAAACTGTCATTTCGCAACCTAAAAAGTTGCCTAGGTTGCCCTGCTCTGTATTTCTGTTCATAAAGTCTTCTGTGGACAGTGGTCATTGACAAATCAACACCTGACTCCTGAAAAGTGTTTCTGATCTGTCGGACAGGTGTTTGGGGGGTTTTCTTTACAATGGAGAGAATTCTTCCGTCATCAGCTGTGGAGGTCTTCCTTGGCCTGCCAGTCCTTTTGTGATTAGTAAGCTCACTAGTGCTCTCTTCCTTAATGATGTTCCAACAGTTGATTTTGGTAGCCTAACGTTTGGCTGATATCTCTAACAGTTTTATTCTTGTTTCTCAGTCTCATAATTGTTTCTTTGACTTTTATTGGCACAACTTTGGTCATCATGTTGATAAACAGCAATAAAAGTTTCCAAATGTGATGGACAGACTGGAGGAAAGACTAGGTGCTGAGAGCTCTCTTATACCTGCATTAAGGCAATTAAATACACCCAAGCAAATACAAACGCCTGTGAGGCCATGTGTCCTAAACATTATGGTGCCCTGAAATGGAATAGGGGGGGACTATCTATAAACACAGCTGTAATTTCTACATGGTGAAATCAAAATGTATAAAAATAGCCTTTAATGAAATCTGACAACGTGATCTGACACTTTAACCACATGTGATTTTTCCCTTTCTATTCCAAATCTCAAATTGTGGAGTACAGAGGCAAATAAATAAATGATGGGTCCATGTCCCAAACATTATGGAGGGCACTGTGTTCTATTCCTATATCCTTCACATTTCACGCCTCTTCTATCCTTATCTCCTCATCTCACACTTTTCGTCTCCAGCCTTAGTCCTTTACACCACAGGACCCTCCTATTCCCTGGTCCAAATTCCCAAAAGACAACACTTCAGACATATGTGAATTAAGCTCCATTTACTATTCCTCAGCCCACTTACCCAGCTGATCAACATCCTGCTGTAATTTTTGATAAGCATCTTCAATGTCTGCAATACCGCCTATTTTAGTGTTACCTCCAAACCTTATAGCGAGACACGTGTTGTTAAACAAAGTGATCTTTATTGAATTAAACAAAGAACAGCTCACACGCGACTGGGGAGGGTTCTCCCAAGCCACGTGACGAGTTCTTCCCGCCAAATCCAGTCATGTGACGCCGACATTCCTTGGGCCGAGGGTTCGCCCAATAAGTGGCCTAACCACCGGGTGGCACCAGACCATATACATTTTCATCCAATCTTTGATTTTTTTTTGTTAGACAAGAGTACTGTGGAAAGTAGTGTTAGATCATCCATTATCTAATTGATGGGTTCACTCAGTTCGATTGTTGCAAGAAGTTTATCAAGATTCATTATTTTTACAAAATTTAATCTGCAGTTTTCAGTGGAAGAAACCAGTAGGTAAAGGATCTGGACAAAATAAATTGTAAATGTTTTGTACATTTTGAGGTTAGATTAAACCTCAAAATAAGCTTCAGCAGAAGACTAAGAACATATGTTATTTTGCTAATCTTTATATTTTTCCTACCTTTCTCAGTGGAATGAAATTATTGAGCTTTTTCGAGCTGGAATGCCTCTGAGAAGACATCGCCTTCACTTCCGGACTCATGATCGCTGCTTTACTGCTACTGAGGGGACTGATTGGTTAAATCGATTACTTAGAAGTAATCACAATTTTGGACCTGATGTTACTCGTTACCAGACTGTACAGCTGCTGAAAAAATTCTTAAAAAATCATGTGATTGAAGATATAAAAGGAAGGTGGGGAAAAGAAGACTTTGAAGATAATAATCGATTGTACAGGTATGGCAGCATTGCAAAATGTGTTTTGTGACAGTGATTTCACTCATACTTTTTATCCTTAACCACATCTTCAAATCTTACCGGTAGGAGAGAGCTCTTTGGTCCTATGCATTCACGTTGATTAACAAGAACTTGTATACTAATCCCATTTTTAATGTCCTCTTGCATCTCTGTCCACTTTCTTATCTACGCAAAAACAAACTTATGGAGGAGCTCGGTGGGTCAACCCGTTCCTGCCTTCTCACCATATCCCTTGACTCTGCTGTCTTTAAGAGCTCTATCTAATTCACTCTTGAAAGCATCCAGAGAATTGGCAGAGAATTCCACAGTTTCACAACTCTCTGGATGAAAACGCTTTTCCTCATCTCCGTTCTAAATGGCCTACCCCTTATTGTTAAACTGTGGCCCATGGTTCTGGACTCCCGAGTATACAAGCCCAGCCGCTCCATACTATCAACATATGACAGTCCCGCCATCCCGGGAATTAACCTCGTAAACCTATGCTGCACTCCCTCAAAAGCAAGAATGTTCTTCATCAAATTTGGTGCTTGGCCCTTTGTTTTTTTTAAAATCAATATCAATTATTTGGATTAGAATGTGCAAAGCAACGTTAATAAATTTGTAGTTTACAGGAAGTAGATGGTATCCAAGACGGTGCTTTGCTTCCTGTGGTTGTTTTCTTGGGTCAAAATGTCCATAATTAATCTATCTTACCTGGCAAGATAACACCTGGTTGATAAATCTTAGATTCCGATCAGAGCATTTCTTCTGATCTGTTCAGTTACATCAAATATTACATTTAAACTTAATATGAAAAGGCCAAATAGATATTGATAAAATTAAGAATGACTGGGAAAGAGAACTCCAAATGTATCTATCTGTAGAGAAATGGGAGAGGATTCTTCAATTAGTCAATACCTCTTCAATGTGTGCAAGACACGTTCTGATACAATTCAAGGTGGTTCACAGGGTTCATATGTCAAAAGATAAGTTGGCTCGTTTCTTTGGTCATATAAATCCTACCTGTGACATATGTAACTTTGAAGTGGCCTCACTGACCCATATGTTTTGGTCCTGCCCACTTTTGGAAAAATATTGGAAATACATTTTTGATATTATTTCTGTAGTCTTAGGTATTGATTTACAACCTCATCCTATTACTGCAAATTTTGGGCTACCAATGTTAGATTTTATTCATTTGTCCCGCTCCGCCCATCGGTTGATTGCTTTTACCACACTAATCGCCAGAAGATCTATCTATCTATCTATCTATCTATCTATCTATCTATCTATCTATCTATCTAACTATCTAACTATCTATCTAACTCTGGGGCTATCCATCCGGCTGCCGTTCGGATCCCTTTCTGCCTTTTGATTCGTGCCCGATACTCGCAGATGTCCAATCGGAATGGCCGATGCTCGCAGATGTCCAATCGGAATGGATCCATTTGCATGTACGGCTGCCGGCTGCATTTCTTCCTTTGATTCATTGCCACGCCCAATCCAGACGCTCAATCTCCGAGATCTTTTCCATTTCGGTAGAGATTTCGCTTTTCTTTCTAAGTATCCGCTCCTCATTACATTTTGTCGTGTTGAAGTACACGTTTTTAATCAAATCCTTCTCCCCCCTCACCCCCAAGTATTTCAAAAATAAACTGGCTTCTCCATTTACATGTCAGCTTCCAACACACTTCGAAACAAAGTTGCAAGACAGGAACACTCTGAACTTTTCACTGCTGCAGCAGGCAGGGGAGGTGCCATTGGATTTTTTTTTT
Source organism: Leucoraja erinaceus (assembly GCF_028641065.1). Taxonomy (NCBI): domain Eukaryota; kingdom Metazoa; phylum Chordata; class Chondrichthyes; order Rajiformes; family Rajidae; genus Leucoraja; species Leucoraja erinaceus. The sequence goes on along the minus strand of NC_073377.1, from coordinate 52,883,557 downwards.
AAATCCACTGCTGAGGGAGGCAGTGCAGTGCTGGAATCTTACTTTTGAGAACGGCTTCAGTTCCATTGGAGGAGACGGGTGCATGGTGGAATATTGGGTTGGGGGATCACACCATTGGGGAAGCAGACCCAACGGGTCTGCACTTGGTCTAGTTAATATATAAAACTCTCGTGCCATCTGACCGGCTGCCGTCCGGCTGCTTTTCTGCCTTTTGATTCGTTTCCATCGTGTGATGTCACAATGCCCAATGCTCGCAGATGTCCAATCACAATGCCCAATGCTCGCAGATGTCCAATCGGAATGGATCCATTTACATGGACGGCTGCCGGCTGCATTTCTTCCTTTGATTCACTGCAACTCGAAACCAGACGCAGAATCGCCGACATCTTTTCCATTTCGGTAGAGATTTCACTTTTCTTTCTAAGTATCCGCTCCTCATTACATTTCGTCGTGTTTAAGTACACGTTTTTAATCAAATTCTTCCCCCCCCCCACCCCAATATTTCAAAAATAAACTGGCTTCTCACCCATAGAAGCAGCACCAGCCCCAGCCCCTGGTGAACGTTCCATTGTGTGATGTCACAATGCCCAATGTTCACATATGTCCAATCGGAATGGATCATTTACATATGCCTTTGCAGGAGCCCCAGCCCATGGTGAACGTTCCATCGTGTGATGTCACAATGCCCAATGCTCAAATACATTGTTGCCATAGAGGGAGTACAGAGAAGGTTCACCAGACTGATTCCTGGAATGTCAGGACTTTCAAATGAAGAAAGACTGGATAGACTCGCCTTGTACTCGCTAGATTTTAGAAGATTGAGGGGGTATCTTATAGAAACGTATAAAATTCTTAAGGGGTTGGACAGGCTAGATGCAGGAAGATTGTTCCGGATGTTGGGGAAGACCAGAACAAGGGGTCACAGTTTAAGGATAAGGGGGAAATCCTTTAGGACAGAGATGAGAAAAACATTCAAATGGAAAGACTCCAACCCTCCGACCACACTCCAGTGTTACTCTGAAACGATATCATGTTTAAATTTAGAAAATATCAGGAGTGACATTGTTGAACCCTCGGTTAAATTTGATAAGACTTGGGGAACAACTTGCATACAACATAAATTACTCCCTCTCTAACCGTTATAAAAACTATTTTACCTCTATATGTTGAAACGGACTTGACGACAAACAGATTTAAATTGTTGAAATTCTCAGTTCTGATTCTGTTTTGCTTTGCTTTTTATTTATTTATTTTTACTTTCTTTTTTTTCTTTAGATTAGATTTTTCCTCTTTTTTTGTCTTTTTATCTTTGTTTTTTTTCTACATATATATGTTTTCTTTTAAATATTTAACTATATTTCCATAGAGACTGGGAGGTCTATATTCAACGTGTATTTTGACACTGGACTCATAGTAGGTTATACCTGTTGTTAATGTAATCCGGATTCCTATGTATCAATATCATTGTTATGTTTATCATTATTATTGTTTTTGCTCTTTTTTATGTTTTGTTTGTTTTTTTGGGGGGAAAAACTAATAAAAAGATTTTAAAAGAAAGAAAGAAAGAAAGCAAGAAAAGGACATTCCTCACAGTCAATCTCTTGTTGGTCATAAAAATCTTATTTTCTTAGCAGAATAGTTTACTATCATATTGTTGTGTTTTGCCTCCAAAGAAATTGAATAATATTCTCATCCATTAATGCAAGTAAAGATTGACAGTTTAAACAGAATGTGTTATGAATTTTCATCTGCTTTTGATGCTATGTACTGCACAAGGCATTGTACATGACTGCTGTTACTGGGTTGAAGGTATTTTGCACATTTAAAGCCAGGCAATTTTAAAGTTTATTCAAGCTCCACTGGTAAGCAAAAGTAATGTATAGGAAAAGGCATTTGTGGTTACAATTTTCTTTCTCCTTTCCTAAAATGTGGGTTGCACACCACAGTGTGTGATAAATACCTTGATTTGCCATGGCATATCTGGAAATGTGATTTTGCCTGCAGTTATGTTGTGACTTGAACTTCACTTTCCAGAAAGATTTTGTTCAAAGTTTACTTCATCACACTATATGTATCTAGTTTATGCAACATGGATACCATGGAATTGTGCTTTATTAATAGTCAACTCCTACATGAACTACACGAGGACCAATGCTAAACTATTGGAATTGTTGGCCTAAGTAGTGCTAATTTAATTTGAGGTTTATTATTGTCAAGTGTACTAAGGTACAAATGAAAAATTCTGTTCTGCAATCAAATCAGACAATACTACACATAAATACAATCAAGTCCAACTGGAGTCCAATAGATGGAGCAAAGGTGAAGATACAGGATGCAGAATATAGTACTCTGCGTTTTAATGCATCAATTCCTTTGACAAAGTTCAATGTACGCAATGGGTGGAGGTGAATCGAACAGTACCCTAGCTTATGGAAGGACGATTCAGAAGGCTGATAACAGAGGGGAAGAAGCCCAACATTAGTAGTCCTTGTTATCAAGTTGTTGCAGAGATGGGTTTTCAGCCAGGCAGATGGCACCTGCTGTTGTGACAGTAAGCAAACTGCAGTGGATCAAGGCTAACTGGGTGGCTGGAGTTAAAGTGTGCAATCATGGTATGTCGACATCTTTACAGTCAGTTTGGGTTGCTTCTCGATGCAAACTGCATTTGAACGTAAAAAATGGAGCAAAATCATTTTACATTTGTAGTATAAATTCTGGGCAAATTATTTTAATTTCCATAGCCCACTTATTGAATATTGTAATTATTAATGGTGGTATAAGTAAAGTCATCACATGATCTGTTCCTTTTATTTTTCAGATTTCCTCCATCATCCCCTCTTAAGCCATATCCAAAAAGGTCATGTCATTTCAATTCCAAATTTCAAAATTGGAGCGAATATGATGTTCCAAGGCCAGGTCATATCCTAGTAAGGCCTATAATTTTGGTAAGAATTTTATAAATTTATTGCAGTGTAAATTTGGGCACACAACTGATGTACATCTTCAGTTTTGCCACTAATTATTAAATGTTGAAAATTCCACATTGTGGTTAGTTTATTCTAAATCTTACTTCTAGTTATGTTTGGTTAGTTTTCAAGCAAAGCTTTTCATGTGGAGGAAGTATTTACAGAGCTTTTGTTTGAAGATGAAACATAGCGATTGTATTTGCATGACAAGAAGATGCATGATTTGAAGGTGAAGTGTGTGTGTGTGTGGTGGATCTCATGTATGCTACCTTTGTACTGTGATTCCCAACCTTTTGCAATAAAATCAATTTATTCACACTTGGTTAAATACCTATGCCACCTCCCACAATTCCGTAACACTTAGCATGGCAGTGGAGCTGCTGCCTCACGGCGCCAGAGATTTGGGTTAGATCCTGACTATGGGTGCTGTCTGTGTGGAGTTTGCACATTCGCCTTGTGATTGTGTGGGTTTTCTCCAGGTCCTAATTTTCTCCCACATTGCAAAGACATGCAGGTTTATAGGTTAATTGGCTTCTGTAACTTGCCCTGACTGTGTAGGATGTCTAAAATGGTCCAACATAGAACTAGTGTACGGGTGATTAATGGTCGGTATGAACTTGATGGGCTGAAGGGCCTGTTTCCAAGCTGTATCTCTAAACAAAACAAAACTTCATAAAATTGGAAACTGTTTTATATACAAGGATTTGAAGTTTTCCTGGAGAATGTAAGAAGCTCAAAAGCAAGGGCTTGCTAACTTGCGGAGTAGAATTTTACATTTTCAGTGAACTTTGTTGCTAAATTATCTCTTGTGTGATCTATGGCACCCTCCTTTAATTCCGTTTGAGGCGTTTGCATATCACAGGTTGAGAACCACTGTTCCTGAATGGGTTTGGGGTGTGCTTTGGAAGCAAAATGTTAAGAATCCTTTGCACGAGATGCACTGCAGCAAAAAATGGTGTACATTGTGGTTGCAATGTGCTGGGGGAGCAAGGTGCAAATAATTGAAGGTGATGGAAAGGGTACCAGTTAAATACCAAACACTTGGTTTGCTGCTGTGGTGGCCATAAACATAGTTTGTTGATAGCTGGGGATAAAGTAGATTTTTCCTCTCGCTGGTTCTTTCATTTGCAGTGCCTGATAGCACTGCCCTTCAGGGCTCAAGTGAATTGTTCTGGTAATTAATGTTACTATTGCATATCCTCCCAGAGGATATGCAATAGTCCTGCTACCTTGTGTGCTTTTTCTCAAATGTTTACTATCAACTGTCATTCAATATTTTGCAGAACTCTGAATTGTGGCACAAGCGCCACAGCATTGCAATTGGGGAAGTTTCAGAATGCAGAATTGTACATCGGGAAAAGGTTTCTCAAGGAACTGTTGAAGGAATCTGGAAATCAATGTCGTTAGCACAGTATGTACAGTTTTGCTTTCCTCGTATTCTTTTTCTTCCCTTCTCTAGCATCCCTTGCACCCACCTAGGTCATAGTGCAATTGTCACTTAGAAACTGCTTCTTTTCTGCAGAATGTTTTAGACATTTGGGCAGAACCTGTTAGGGACAATTGACATTTCTATGTCAAACGGGTGGCATATTTGCTGCCTGTGCATCCAAGTTTAGGACTTTCTACAAATGCGTAAGTTCCAACCTGATGGATGTTTTTTTCAGTGGACTTTCTAACTGCGCTCTATTGGAGTTCAGCAATGGAACGTATTTTCTGTAATTCCCAAAACAATTGCACCTGGAGTAGGAATTTTCCTGCTAAATATGTGCCAAGGTGGACATGGCTCCAGAGCAAACACCATCCATTAAATGGAACGGTTGCAATAGTTGCAGGTAAGTAGTGACAATCTGCAGATGCAAGAACAACCAGATGCCGGAATCCTGATCAAAAATTAATTTGCATTCTTTTTAATCAATTTTGGTTCAAAACTTTTGCCATTGCTTGGTTTTTAAATGTTATTTTAAATTCATATTTTGTATTTAATTTGCATATTTCACATGCCTTTCAATTAAGATGGATTCTTAATAACTTTGAAAACTGATAACCCTGTGATCATTGCTTAGCCACTTTAAATATGCTCTCCTTCCTTTAGTTGTTTTGTAGGCACAGGTTATTTTTGGTCTGCTTATAAAACAGCATTACATCAAAAATGAGATCCTGTTGCAACCTTTGGATCAACAGAATTTTTATCAGCAGTTGACACCAGTTCTGAACATGAATGTTGGTTGCTCCTAAGGCTAGCAGTGGGAGCAGATGATGATAAGTTTGTCTATGAATGTTCAGCAGAAATGCAAGCGAACCTCTGCTGTTTGTGTAGTACTTCCATATAGAGAAGAATGTATAAGAAAGTTGATGGAATGTAAATTCATAAGATTTCTCGTGCAACTTTTCACCTTTTTGAAACTGCAATATTCTTTCAACATTCAAACAAGGGGACATGACATGAGAATTAAGGGACTGAAGTTTAGGGGTAACATGAGGGGGAACTTCTTTACTCAGAGAGTGGTAGCTGTGTGGAATGAGCTTCCAGTGAAGGTGGTGGAGGCAGGTTCGTTTTTATCATTTAAAAATAAATTGGATAGTTATATGGATGGGAAGGGAATGGAGGGTTATGGTCTGAGCGCAGGTATATGGGACTAGGGGAGATTATGTGTTTGGCACGGACTAGAAGGGTCGAGATGGCCTGTTTCCGTGCTGTAATTGTTATATGGTTATATGTTATATGGTTATCTAAGGTAGATTGTATCGTAGACAGTGAAAAGGATTGTCAGGGATCGCAGCAGGATCTTCTGGGCAAGTAGGCTAAATGGAGGTCAGTGCGTGGGGTGTTGAATTTTGGGGAGTTAAACCTACCAGATAATGAAATGCCTCGAAAGCGTGGACATGGACTTAGCCAAAGGGTGGTGAATCTGGAATTCATTGTTACTGATGGCTTTGGAGGCCAAGACATTGGGTGTTCTTAAGTCAGAGATTGATAGATTCTTGATTAGGAAGGGTGTCAACGGTTATGGGGCAAAGGCAGGAGAATGAGGTTGAGAGGGAAAAATGGATTAGCCATGATTGAATGGGGGAGTAGACTTGATGGGCTAAATTGCCTATTTCTGTTCCATTGTCTTATGGCTAACCTTTTCACACAGAAGGTAGTGGCTATAAGGAATGAGCTGCCAGAGGAGGAAGTTATGGCAGGTACTATGACAATGCTTAAAAGACACTTGGACAGGTACATGGATAGGAACAATTTCAAAGGGTATGGGTAAATAGGACTAGCTTAAATGGAGCATCTTGGTCGACATGGACTTTGGATCCAAAAGGCCTGTTTTGGTGCTGTGACTGACTCGCAAGGTTTATGGTGGAAAGATGTGGTTGGCTCTATGTATAGGATGCATAGGGAGCTAGAAATGATGATACTGATCAATTTATTAAGATGTTATGTTGAAATATAACAATGGATGGAATAAGACCTACGCATGGGTTTTATAAGCAGTGGAAATTTTGAATTTGTTATGTTTGAGGGTAGAGTGAAAGTTAAGAATACAAACAATTGAGTGGTGCCTGGTGAAATGCAGTGATTACAGTAGAATACTAGACTAAGTGGGACCCATTGGGTCCCAGCATCACACGGGAGGGCTGGCCACCAACGCAATATTCCACCTCTCCACCAATTCCAATATTGCTCGCCAGTGGGGGGGGCTGTCTGTTGCGCTAGTATGGGTGTTGTGGGCTGATGGTACTGGTTTCCAGAGGGCTGGTATAGACATTGTGGGCGGAATGGATTCTTGGGCTGGCATCCAACTGTTGCAACGATTTTAAAAGCCAAGCCAAGGCAACCAATTGGGCTACAGCCACCTGAAAACCAAAATTAATTTTGTGAACACAAACTTGTTAAAAAGGCGTGGCAAACAATTGGGCTGCAGCCACCCGACAACCAAAATTCATTTTGTGAACACAAACTTGTTAAAAAGGCGAGGCAATCAATTGGGCTGCAGCCACCTGATAATCAAAATTCATTTCGTGAACACAAACTTTTTTAAAAAGGCAAGGCAAACAATTGGGCTGCAGCCACTTTAGAGCCGTATCGAGGGGACTCACCATGGAATAGACGTGCATTCAGTGTTATTTGCAGCTCAGAGAGCCATGACCCTCTCGCTTCCTGGGTCTGGCAGAAACTGAGTGAGGCACGACACTTCCTGGTTTTATAGTCTCTCCCACTGCCGCCAGCAGGAGAGAATGGTGAATTTTTTTAAAACATTAATATATCTGATTTTTCATTGATGGTCCCGGTAGGCGGAGAGGGGCTCTGAGCGAGCTGGCCAAAAATGATGGCCGTTGGTGGCCACGTTCTCTCGGAAATTGCAGCACAGTGGGGCAAAAGCGGTCAAGATTAGACTTAGATACAGTAATATAGATGTATGTCATAACTGCTGTCTTTCAAACTGGGAATTATGTACTAGAGTTAAGTTACAGGGCAATTAGTCCAATGAATGAGTCTTCCCTTCAATTCCAAATTTGAAATCTAGTGTTAATAAAAGTTAATGAAATTGATATTAAACACTGCTTGTTCAGTTCTTTAAGAAACCCTTGTTTCTTTGTGGGCCACCTAAAATTGGGTTATTTTTAATTGTTCTGTAAAGTGGCCTTGCAAATAGTACCATTGCATCAAGCTGCTGAACTTCAGTAGTTTCAGATGAAGTCCCCCGTTCTCAGCTGATCCAGAAAACTAACGTGTATGGTGACTTGGAGGAATGGATTACTGAAAGAGGGCAGAGGTTTGTGGTGATAGGGCATTATTCCCGCTGGTAGTCTGTGAGCAGTGGAGTTCTGTAGAGATCTGTGCTTGCATCTCTGTTTGTGATATATGGATATAAATGATTGGGATGTAAATGTAGATGGGTTAGTTAATAGGCTTGCAGATGACACCAAGATTGCTGGAGTTGAAGAGAGTGAGGAAGGCTCTCGAAGCAAACAGTGGGAGATAGATCGACCCCAGAGATTTATTCAACCAAGTGTGAGACGTTGCATTTTGGGAGGTCAAACATGAGGGGAAGTTGTACAGTTGATAATGAGACCCTTAACAGCATTAATATACATATAGTGGCAACATAAATAGACAATGGTAACTAAGGTATGGTGGCAACATAAATAGACAATAGTAAATAAGGTATATGGTATCTGCTCAACAAGACTGGTTGGACTGAATTTGGAGTAATGTGTGCAGTTCTGTTCGCTCCATTACAGGAAGAGTGTGGAGGTAGGGGTAGCAGAAGAGATTTACCAGAATGCTTCCTAAATTAGGTGTTATTTGGAGATGTTGGCAAACTTGGATTGTTTTGTTTTTTTGGAAGGCTGGAAGTTGACAAAATTGTATAAAAATTAGGAGAGGTGTAGAGAAGGTAAACGGTCAGAACTTTTTTCCCCCATGGTGGAAATATCAGAAAAACTGGAGAGGAAAGTGAGAGGGGCAATATTTAAAGAGAACTAGACAAAGTGGGACCCGTTGGGTCCCATGTTCACACAGGAGGGCTGGTCCCCCGACGCAATATTCCACCTCTCCACCAATTCCAATGTTGGTGGCCAGTGGGGGGGGGGGGGGCTTTCTGGAGTGCTGGTATGAGTTCTTGGGGTGGCAGCTCAGTCCCTCAAGCCTGATCTGCTGGCAACTAACTAACAGCTAGTGGGCTGGCAGTTGACTCATGACTATTCCTTGAAATTCCATTTCAAGCAGGGTGCAAGGCCACCAAATTCAAATCCATGTTCCTACCATTTCAAGCAGGATACTAGGCCACCAAATTCAAGTGCAGTTTCTTACCACTATGAGCAGGGTGCAAGGCCACCGAATTCAAATGCAGTTTCCAACCACTTCAAGCAGGATGCAAGGCCGCCAAATTCAAGTGCAGTTTCATTCCACTTCATGCAGGGTGAAACCACCATAAAACCACACAAAACACCAAACTCACAGTTCAGTAGACATTCAGTCTGTTCAGTTGATTCGCAGCTCAGACAGTCATGACCTCTCCCTCCCACATCATGCAGAGACTGAGCCACACCCACACTTCCGGGTTTTAAAACCACTCCCCCTCCCACCGGAAAAGGTGTGGCTTTCAGGGCGTGATTGACAGGAAAGAGATTCTCAACATTTTTTAAACGCTAATAACACTTTTATTTTTCATTGATGGGAAGAATTCTCTGCACCTGCTCAGCGGAGGGTGGACTGAGTAAGATGGCCAAAAATCACAGCCATAAGTAGTAGCATTTTATCTTAAATCAATATACAGTGCAAACAGGAAGTAAGTGCATTTGCAGTAGTGCCTTTTAACTTCAAGCCAAATCACCCAAGCCACCATTTGTAGTAAGTAGTGACTTTCAACTTCAAGCCAAAGCACCCAAGCCACCATTTGCAGTAAGTAGTGCCTTTCAACTTCAAGCCAAAGCACCCGAACAACCATTTGCAGGTAGTGCCTTTTACTTCAAACAAACCATATTTTCATTTTCAAACCACATTAAGGGTACTCAGTTGTGTAGACATTTGTTCAGTATTATTCAGAGCTCATAGAGACGTGACCCTTGGCTTCATCCGTCTTGCAGAGAGTGAGTGAGGCACACCACTTCCTGGTTTTATAGTCCTTCCCCCTCCCTCCAGCAGGTGCAGCAGAGAGAATGGTGATTTTTTTAAACTTCAAGCCAAAGCTCACGAGTCACCATTTGCAGTAAATAGTGCCTTTCAACTTCAAGCCAAAGCACCCAAGCCACCATTTGCAGTAAGAAGTGCCTTTCAACTTCAAGCCAAAGCACCCAAGCCACCATTTGCAGTAAGTAGTGCCTTTCAACTTCAAGCCAAAGCACCCAAGCCACCATTTGCAGTAAGAAGTGCCTTTCAACTTCAAGCCAAAGTAGGGGATATGTATGAATTGGGCAAACTTATCATTTCAACAATTAAAATTAAAATTTAAATTGAAGGATAATCAATATTTTAAATATATACAGGTATGTGACTTTATGAAGAAATATACACATAGATTTCAAACTATATTTTTAGACCCTTTAGAAGAAGCAATGAATATTAAGGCTGATTCACAAAAATTAATATCATACTTTTATAATAATACTAGACCAAGTGCAGACTCGTTGGGTCTGCTCCCCCAATGGTGTGATTCCCCCAACCCAATATTCTACCATGCACCCGTCTCCTCCAATGGAACTGAAGCCGTTGCCAAATGTAAGTTTCCAGCACTCCCCTGCCTCCCTCAATTGCACCTCCCCTGCCTGCTGCAGCAGTGAAAAGTTCAGTGTTCCTGTCCTGCAACTTTGTTTCGAAGTGTGTTGGAAGCTGATAGGAAGGAGCAGCGAATCAAAAGGAAGAAAGGCAGCCGGCATATAGATATTAAATAGAGAATCACCCTCAACAGAAGCACTAAGGGAAGATTGGGAACATGAGCTAATGATAAAGATCTCAAAGGATAGATGGGAAAAGTTTTGATGAATACACATAACTGTTCTATTAATGCAAGACATAATTTAATTCAATTCAAATTATTACATAGACTATATTATTCAAAAACGAGGTTGAATAAATGTTATCCAAACGTCTCTCCCAGATGCGATAAATGTTTGTTTCAAAACGCTAAGATAACACATTCATTTGTAGGATGTACAAAGTTGAATATATTTTGGAGTGATATATTTGATACTAGACCAAGTGCAGACCCGTTGGGTCTGTTTCCCCAACAGCCGTTGGGGGGGGGGGGTGAGAGAAGAGGGGAGGGAGGGGAGAGGAGGAGGAGGAAACGGGACAGATTTGGGAGGGAAAGGAGAGCGGGGTATGGGGAGAGAGATGTGGGGGGAGGGGAGGAGGGAGGGAGTGGGAGAGGGGTGGGGGGAGAGAGAGGGGAAGAGTGGGGAGGGAGAGTGGAGGGGAAGGGGGAGACATGGAAGAGTGGGGAGGGAGGAGGAGAGAGGGTAGGGGGAGTGATGGAAGAGGGACAGAGGGGTAGGAGGAAGGGGGTGGGTGGAGAGAGGGAAGGGGTGGGGTAGAGAGGGAAAGGGGGTGGGGGAGAGTGGGATGGGTGGGAGAGGGAGAGGGGTGAAGAGAGGGGAAACATAGAAATTAAGTGTAGTAGTAGGCCATTCGGCCCTTTGAGCCTGCACCACCATTCAATATTATCATGGCTGATCATCTAACTCAGTAACCCGTACCTGCCTTCTCTCCATACCCCCTGATCCCTTTAGCCACAAGGGCCACATCTAACTCCCTCTTAAATCTAGCCAATGAACTGGCCTCAACTACCTTCTGTGGCGGAGAATTCCAGAGATTCACCACTCTCTGTGTGAAACATGTTTTTCTCATCTCTGTCCTAAAGGATTTCCACCTTATCTTTAAACTGTGACCCCTTGTTCTGGACTTCCCCAACATCTGGAACAATCTTCCTGCATCTAGCCTGTCCAACCCCTTAAGAATTTTGTACGTTTCTATAAGATCTGCCCTCAATCTTCTAAATTCTAGCGAGTACAAGCCGAGTCTATCTTGTCTTTCTTCATATGAAAGTCCTGACATCCCAGGAATAAGTCTGGTGAACCTTCTCTGTACTCCCTCTATGGCAAGAATGTCTTTGACCATTGGACATTGTGACATCACACGATGGAACGTTCAGCGGGTGCTGGTGCTCCTGCAAAGGCATATGTAAATGATTCCATTCCGATTGGACATATGTGAACATTGGGCATTGTGACATCACACGATGGAACGTTCACCAGGGGCTGATTCTATGGGTGAGATGCCAGTTTTTTTTTTGAAATATTGGGAGGGGGGGGGAGAAGGATTTGATTAAAAATGTCTACATAAATACGACAAAATGTAATCAGGAGTTTCTATAAGATCCTCCCTCAATCTTCTAAAATCTAGCGAGTACAAGCCGAGTCTATCCAGTCTTTCTTCATATGAAAGTCCTGACATCCCAGGAATCAGTCTGGTGAACCTTAACCATATAACCATATAACAATTACAGCACGGAAACAGGCCATCTCGACCCTTCTAGTCCGTGCCGAAAACGTATTCTCCCCTAGTCCCATATACCTGCACTCAGACCATAACCTTCCATTCCTTTCCCATCCATATAACTATCCAATTTATTTTTAAATTATAAAAACGAACCTGCCTCCACCACCTTCACTGGAAGCTCATTCCACACAGCCACCACTCTCTGAGTAAAGAAGTTCCCCCTCATGTTACACCTAAACTTCTGTCCCTTAATACTCATGTCATGTCCCCTTGTTTGAATCTTCCCTACTCTCAGTGGGAAAAGCTTATCCACGTCAACTCTGTCTATCCCTCTCATCATTTTAAAGACCTCTATCAAGTCCCCCCTTAACCTTCTGCGCTCCAAGTAGGACGACAGATAGCACAATGGGCTAAGAGTTCGGCTGGCGACCGGAAGGTAGCCGGTTCAAATCCCGCTTGGAGTGCATACTGTCGTTGTGTCCTTGGGCAAGACACTTCACCCACCTTTGCCTGTAATGGAATGTTACGGCGGCAGGCGCGGGCACACCGCGACGCCCTGTGTCTCCCTTTCAAGGGAGATGCTAAAAATGCATTTCGTTGTCTCTGTACTGTACACTGACAATGACAATAAATTGAATCATTTCATTTCAATCATTTCCAAAGAATAAAGCTCTAACTTGTTCAACCTTTCTCTGTAACTTAGTTGCTGAAACCCAGGCAACATTCTAGTAAATCTCCTCTGTACTCTCTCTATTTTGTCGACATCCTTCCTATAATTAGGCGACCAAAATTGTACACCATACTCCAGAATTGGCCTCGCCAATGCCTTGTACAATTTTAACATTACATCCCAACTTCTATACTCAATGCTCTGATTTATAAAGGCCAGCACACCAAAAGCTTTCTTTACCACCCTATCTATATGAGATTCCACTTTCAGGGAACTGTGCACAGTTATTCCCAGATCCCTCTGTTCACCTACATTCTTCAATTCCCTACCATTTACCATGTAATTCCCTACCATTTACCATGTAAGAGGAGAGAAGTGGGAGAGTGGGGAGGAAGGGGTAGAGAGACTGGTGGAAGAGGGACAGAGTGGTAGGGGAAGGGGGTGGGGGAGAGAGAGATGGGTGGCAGAGGGAGAGGGGTGAGGAGAGGGACACATAGAAACATAGAAATTAAGTGCAGGAGTAGGCCATTCGGCCCTTCGAGTCTGCACCGCCATTCAATATGATCACGGCTGATCATCCAACTCAGTATCCCGTACCTGCCTTCTCTCCATACCCCCTGATCCCTTTAGCCACAAGGGCCGCATCTAACATTGACGGTGCTGAAGTAGAGATGGTTGAAAACGTGAAATTACTATGAGTCAATATCACCAACAACTTCTCCTGGACCACTCATATTGAAGCAACAACCAAGAAAGCACACCGACGCTTCTAATTCCTTAGAAGGCTTAGGAAATTTGGCATGTCCCCTACAACTTTCACTAGCTTCTAGATGCACCATAGAAAGCATTTTATCAGGAAACATAGAAAATAGGTGCAGGAGTAGGCCATTCTGCCCTTCGAGCCTGCACCGCCATTCTGCCCTTCGAGCCTGCACCGCCATTCGATATGATCATGGCTGATCATCCAACTCAGTATCCCATCCCTGCCTTCTCTCCATACCCCCTGATCCCTTTAGCCACAAGGGCCACATCTAACACCCTCTTAAATATAGCCAATGAACTGGCCTCAACTACCTTCCGTGGCAGAGAGTTCCAGAGATTCACCACTCTCTGTGTGAAAAATGTTCTTCTCATGTCAGAATGACAGTTAGTGAAGAATTTGAATAATCGCTGAGCGTTCTCTATGGCAACAATGTATTTGAGCATTGGGCATTGTGACATTACACGATGGAACATTCACCGGGGGCTGCGGCTGGTGCTGCTCGTGTGGGTGAGAAACCAGTTTATTTTTGAAATATGTGTGGTGGGGGGGGGGGGGGGTGAAGGATTTGATTAAAAAAGTGTACCTAAACACGACGAAATGTAATGAGGAGCGGATACTTAGAAGGAAAAGCGAAATCTCTACCGAAATGGAAAAGACATCGGCGATTCTGCGTCCGGTTTCGGAGTTGCGGAGAATCAAAGGAAGAAACGCGGCCGGAAGCCGTACATGCAAATGGATCCATTCCGATTGGACGTCCGCGAGCATCAGGAATTGTGACATTGCACGGCGGGAACAAATCGAAAGGCAGGAAGGGATCCGCACTGCTCGGATGGCGCATGGATTTGAGTTTTATATATTAATAGATATTTAATAAGCTTTTCAAGTCAAGAATAGAACCCAAAACGGAATGGATTATATTTGGAATAATAGGAGAAAGATACCAATTTAAATAAAGGCCAAAATGTTTTTTTAAATTATGGGTTAATAATTGGAAAGAAATTGATACTTAAATTTTGGAAAAATACAACCATACCAACTGTTAAAATGTGGATTAGGAATATGATGGACATAGCACGCCTTGAAGAAATGAGACTCCGACTAATAGATAAACATGACCAATTCTTAAGGAGTTGGTCTCCTTTCATCGACTTTTTGGAATCATGCGATGCAGCGGTACCGTAAAGATTGCTGATTTCAGTTCATGACGTGGATAGATCTACATCTCCGAATACAGATTTGAAAAATTCTCTTTTAAGGGGCCTTCTCTTCTATTTCTACTTTCCACTTTTTCTTTTTTTTTCTTTTTTATATACACACTTCACGTTTTTCTACCCTCTACCATCTATTTTTCCACTTTTTCCTCTTTCTATTGTTTTCTTTTTCTTGTCTTGCTTACTTCCTTTTCATAACATAAAACTAGAGGTTGTACATAGAATGGATTACGGTATGACATAGTTGGCACCTAAAATTAGGTTCCACTGTACTGTTTTGTACTGTATTAACTTCTAATAAAATAAACAAAAACAAACAAAAAAAAAACTTCAAGCCAATGCTTTCAAGCCACCATTTGCAGTAAGTAGTGCCTTTCAACTTCAAGCCAAAGCTCCCAAGCCACAATTTGCAGTAAGTGGTACCTTTCAACTTTAAGCTAACAAACCCAAGTCACCATTTGCAATAAGTACTGCATTTCAACTTCAAGTCAAAGCACCCAAACAACCATTTGCAGGCAGTGCCTTTTTACTTCAAACAAACCATATTTTCATTTTCAAACCACATTAAGGGTACTCACAGTTATGTGGACATTTGTTCAGCGTTATTCAGAGCTCATAGAGACATGACCCTTGGCTTCATCCATCTTGCAGAGAGTGAGTGAGGCACACCACTTCCTGGTTTTATAGTCCCTCCCTCTCCCTCCAGCAGGTGCAGCAGAGAGAATGGTGACTTTTTTAAACTTCAAGCCAAAGCTCCCGAGCCACCATTTGCAGTAAATAGTGCAATTCAACTTTAAGCCAAAGCACCCAAGCCACCATTTGCAGTAAGAAGTGCCTTTCAACTTCAAGCCAAAGCACCCAAGCCACCATTTGCAGTAAGTAGTGCCTTTCAACTTCAAGCCAAAGCACCCAAGCCACCATTTGCAGTAAGTAGTGCCTTTCAACTTCAAGCCAAAGCTTCCAAGCCACCATTTGCAGTAAGTAGTGCCTTTCAACTTCAAGCCAAAGCACCCAAGCCACCATTTGCAGTAAGAAGTGCCTTTCAACTTCAAGCCAAAGCACCCAAGCCACCATTTGCAGTAAGTAGTGCCTTTCAACTTCAAGCCAAAGCACCCAAGCCACCATTTGCAGTAAGTAGTGCCTTTCAACTTCAAGCCAAAGCTTCCAAGCCACCATTTGCAGTAAGTAGTGCATTTCAACTTCAAGCCAAAGCACCCAAGCCACCATTTGCAGTTAGAAGTGCCTTTCAACTTCAAGCCAAATCACCCACCACCATTTGCAGTAATTAGTGCCTTTCAACTTCAAGCCAAATCACCCAAGGCACCATTTGCAGTAAGTAGTGCCTTTCAACTTCAAGCCAAAGCTCCCAAGCCACAGTTTGCAGTAAGTAGTGCCTTTCAACTTCAAGCCAAATAAACCCAAGCCACCATTTGCAATAAGTAGTGCCTTTCAACTTCAAGCCAATAAACCCAAGCCACCATTTGCAATAAGTAGTGCCTTTCAACTTCAAGCCAGAGCTCCCAGGCCACTATTTGCAGTAAGTAGAGCCTTTCAACTTCAAGTCAAAGCACCCAAGCCACCATTTACAGTAAATAGTGCCTTTCAACTTCAAGCCAAAGCACCCAAACAACCATTTGCAGGCAGTGCCTTTTTACTTCAAACAAACCATATTTTCATTTTCAAACCACATTAAGGGTACTCACAGTTGTGTGGACATTTGTTCAGTGTTATTCAGAGCTCATAGAGACATGACCCTTGGCTTCATCCATCTTGCAGAGACTGAGTAAGGCACACCACCTCCTGGTTTTATAGTCCCTCCCCCTCCCTCCAGCAGGTGCAGCAGATAGAATGGTGATTTTTTAAAACTTCAAGCCACTTCAAGCCACCATTTGCAGAGGGAATGGTGAATTTTTTAAAAACATTAATATCTCTCTGATTTTTCATCGATGGGAAAAATCCTCCGCACCCGTAAGGCGGAGAGGGGCTCTGAGCGAGGTGGCCAAAAATGACGGCCGTAGGTGGCGGCGTTCTGTCGGAAATCGCAGCACAGTGGGCCAAAAGCGGTCAAGATCAAAGATTTAGTAATATAGATGTGCGGGACAATTTTTTAATTCAGAGGGGGTGGGTGCCTGGAATGCACTGCAAGAGATGGTGGTGGAGGCGGACGTGATTATGACATTTAAGAGACTTTTAGATAAGCATGTGGATATGGAGGAATATGGATCATGTACAGGTGCAACTCCAGAGCCAACAATATCATGAGAGACCCCTTCCACCCCTGCAATGGACTGTTCCAGCTGCTACGGTCAGGCAAACGCCTCCGTTGCCATGCGGTGAGAACAGAGAGGTTAAGAAGGAGTTTCTTCCCAGAGGCCATTCGGACTGTAAACGCCTATCTCACCAGGGACTAACTCTACTGAATGTTTTTCCTTCCATTATTTATTATGTAAAGGTATGTGTGTGTTATGATTGTGTTTATAGTTTGTTTGGTTGTTTGTCTTTTTGCACAAAAGTCCGCGAGCATTGCCACTTTCATTTCACTGCACATCTCGTATGTGTATGTGACAAATAAACATGACTTGACTTGACTTGCATATTATATCTACAGTGGGAGTGGCGGCGCCTAACGGCAGCGGCTCGACCAGTCGTCTGTCTTTTTTTATTTTTGTCTTGTTAAATGTATATCTTGAGTTAGTTTTTATTATTTTTTTTAGCTGTGTATATGTGGGGGGGCTGTGGGGGAAACCGTTTAAATCTCTTCCCTGTCGGGTGTCGGATGTCATTGGGCCTAACATCGTGGAGCCGGCGGCGACCTCCGCCCAGGACTAACCTGAGGGCGCCAGTTGCAGAGCCTGCGGAACTGAGATCAAGGAGCTAGCCAACATCGGAGCGGGAAGGGCTGTGGTGGCGTGCGGCTGCGACCCGACTTTGGAGTTCGGAGGCACCGGCCGCAGACCCGGTGGACGGGAATATCGGGAGCTCCAAGTCCCTGGTGGGAGACCGCTTTTCCGAGCTCCGTAACGGCGACTTCTCCCGCTGGAATCGCGGGTTTAAAGGACATGGAGCTGGGGCCTAACATCGCCCCGCGTGGCTTAAACGGCCTCAGGACTTACCATCGCCCGCCGGGGGCTTTAACATCAGAGCCCTAGTTCGCCTCGACACTGCAGTTGAACTGCTGGACCACGGGAGAAGGAACAAAGGGAAGAGATAAAGACTTTGCCTTCCATCACAGTGAGGAGATGTTGGAGACTCACTGTGATGGATGTTTATGTAAACTGTGTTAAGTGTGGGTCTTGGATTGTTTTGTAATGTAAAAAACTGTAGAAATGATATTTTGTTCAAACCTAGGTTTGAATGACAATAAATCTTATCAAATCAAATCGTATCCATATCATGTAAAGTTAGTTTAGTTTGGCATCATGTTTAGCACAGATATTGTGAGCTCAAGGGCCTGTTCCTTGCTGCACTTTTTCTTCCACAATATTTTTTATTAATCAAATTCTTAAGATGTTTGAGGAGAATATTTATTGCACTGATTTTATGAGCTGTTGATGAATTTTGCAGCTGTTTGTGTTGTATGTCTATGAGAAGAATAGATAAAATTGCATTTGCCTGTTTTCCAGTTTGCAGAAAATCTTGGGGCTTACTTCTCTGGAAGGAGTGCTGGATCCTAAACAAGTCAATTCCAAATATATCACCCATAATGTTCACCATGTCAATAAACAAGGAGTGGTAATTTTAGACAATAAATTGGGTATGTATTTTAACATTTGAAGAATTTGGATTAAATGGTAAAATTGAGAAATTATTTCAATAATTACATCTATATACTTTTAAAACTGTGTGTGTGTGGGTATATGGCATTTTGCCTTTGATTCGTTACTCCGCGAAAACCAGACGCAAAAACGCCAAGATTTTTTACCATTTCGCTAGCGATTTAACTTTTACATTCACACATCCACTCCTTGGTCAATTATTTCCCCAGACTTTGAGTAAAATTGATCACAAAACTCGATTTTTAACATCTTACCAGCTGCTGACGTCACAATGCCCACATGCCGACCAATCCAAGCCGCATCTCTCTCTCTTTCTTCGTTTGGCAGCCCGGCTCTGCTCCACTCCCCCCACCCCCTCTCCGTGCTCCGGGTCTGAAGCGCCAAGGATGCAAGGCCGTGGAGCTGAGGCTCAATCTGAGACCTTCGGCTGCTGGGCAGCCCTACCCCTCTCCTTCCCTCCCTTCTTAATATAATATCAATGGGGGTGGTTAGTGTGTGTGTGTGAGAGGTTGGTTAGTGTGTGTGTGACACCTCAAGCTGTCCCCTCCCCTTGCAACCGCGCGTTGCGGGAACAGACCCAACGGGTCTGCACTTGGTCTAGTATACCCTAAAAGTAAGTTTCCTCCTTGCGATTTGGAGTTGAGCAATTTTTTTTTTTTAACCTTTTGCTTCTTGTTTCGTTATTTGAACCTGTGATTAATGTTTTCTATGGATTCCACAGATCCCAATTGTCTTCCATTTGCTTGTCCAAGTGTTATTTTTGGTGAATCTGATGATAACAAGTAGCTGAACATGAATTCAAAAATTTAATTATCTGGGTTTTCTGTGTGTTACTTTAACTTTTAGTTCATATCATAATCATTGTTGTTCAGTTATTCAGGATATTCAGAAACCAGCAATTCTAGTCAACATTTCAGTGAAATATAGGTTAAAACAGCTATCTTGGTCTGATAACAGAACATGCTATCCAAGCATAGGATTTAGGAGCAAAAATCAAAGAATTTGGATTTTTCCCCTACAGCCTTGCATGGTATATGAAGACTAATTGAAGAATATGAACTGTTAGTCAGCTATGATTAATAAAAACTATTGATCAATTCTTAACATTCTTTGGATCTCTGGGGTTTAGTCATACATCCAAGTGTGTCTATTGCACAACATGAAGCCGATCAGGAAATTATATCTTTCAAAGCAAAGGTTAAATTGTTTAAAGGGTTGTGAAGGTTTTATAAGAATTTACTTGGAAGAAAAAGAGAAAATGTCATAAAGAGTGCTATAAATAACCTGGAAATCTTTCCATTTTAAAATAGAAGAGCTTCCACATTGGGTTCTGTCAGCCATGAGGTGTTTGGCAAACTGTAAGTATGAATGTAGTTACCTATAATCTTTTAACCTAGATAAAACAATAAATTAGACACAAATTACTCTTTTGAATTGCAGAAACTCGATGGAACTTGTTTGTACTTGAAACGATGATATATCCCCAATACTATCCTGACCTCAACTATGTCCTCCAGCAGCTTGTTCCATATAACAACCTCCCTTTGTGTAAAAAAACAAAGTTACCACTCAGTTTCCTATTAGATCTTTCCCCTCTCACTTTAAACCTATGTACCTTGGTTCTTGATTCTCCTACTCTGGTTAAATGGAGCACATGGGGATGATGGGTGATCTTATAGGAGTGTATAAGATCTTGAAAGGAATAGTAAATGCACAGTGTATTTTACACCCCCCTCCCAATTTATTCCTCTCACAATCTTATACGCCTTTATAAGATCACCCTCATGCTCCAAGTCAGTCACTTGCTCTGCAGGAGGAGGCGTGCACATTTATTAGCCTGACTAGAGTGTTTTGATACATGACGTCTCACCTTGGAGATATCAAACAACCTGCTCTGACTTTAGTGATTGAGAAATTGCTTCCCCACAGTAGGATACCCAGGCCAGAACTGAGACAATCGTTTCACCATACCATGCTGACAACCCTTCATGCTTGCGGAAGGCTCCCCCTGGGGAACATGAACTGAAGAGGGCCAGGCGTGGAGAGGCACATCAGGTCGCGGGACGACCGAAATGGAGGCGACGACTTCAAAGGGCCTTTGTTACTAGCTTTAGCTGGGACCGTAAAATGGTGCCTCTTGCATATGGACACAGTGGGCTGTTCTGTACTGTCTGGGGCATTTGTACTTGCGTATCGGGAAAGTCTAGCTGAAGTGTATGCAGAAAATGTATTTCACTGTACCTGGTATATATGACAATAAAGAAACCAATAGATCATGAACCCTTGAATCCACCATCTCCATAACTTCTGAGAGGTGGAGCAGCCACAGAAAGGAAGAATATTTATTTTCCCCCCATAAATTTATTTAACTGTTGCCTAGGATGCACTGGCACCACTTTTGAATGATATGTGGGGTTCGTAAAATTCCTTCACTTAATATAATACTTTGTTCATTCGCTTATACCTGTGAACTGGTGTATTATATGGTTATGTGGTCCAAGACTTTTTTTTAATATGACTTGCTTTTTCCTTTTCTGAGGGCCAAATGGAAGTGAATTAAATCGACCAATGTACCCAGGGTTTGAAAGAGATGTGTTCAAAACGATAGCAGACTACTTTCAAAAACCATCGGAGCCTTTGTTGACATTTGAGTTCTATGAACTTTTTATCAACACTTTAGGTGGGTAATTAATATAAACAATGTAACAAAAATTAACGTTTCTGATATGATTTGCATAGTCAGACTTAGGCAAAAAGTCTTGGATTTCTAGTAATCCTGAATTCTGCACTGGCTGCCAAAAGGCTCGAAACATGTTTTGAAGTGGTAATCTGCACTTGGTTAAATTATGAAACATTCTGTTCCTCATTTTTATTGCATGTAGGCCTCTCGGGTGTTGCCCACTTCACAAACGGGAATTTGACATTGATTAAAAGGAAGTTAAGTTATTGTTAGAGCAGATGGATGTGGTGCTTTGTAATGTTCTTGCTTGAATTCAGTTGAATATGTTTTGAATGAGCGTGCATCAATCTGCAGTAAATTATCTACAATGTTAAATTGCTTAGCCTGGGGCTACAGAGAATAGTTTAAATGTAAGATCACGTAGACAGGGGTGGCATGTCTTTTTTGGTTAATTGCCGTTGACTCATAGTCATGCAACCATGGAAATGAGAATTCCATTGATTGCCAACACAAAATGCATAATCCTAAATGGCCTAACCCCCTTAATTTGAGATGATGAGGCCTACTCTGAAAATCAAAAACAACAGATGCCAAAAATCTGAAATGAAAACAGAGGCCTGTTGTAAAAAACCCCATTTATTCTTGCTCTGCTTTCTATCAGTAAACCAGTTCTCAATCCATGCTGGTATTCCTCCCAATTCCAGGGACTCTTTATTCAACGATCTCCATTCTGGGGCCTTACCAGAAGCATTTTGAGAATCCAAATACACCTTACTCTTTATCTACCCTACTAATATATCCTCAAAAGATTATTCAAATACAATTTCCATTTCATGATTCCATACCTGCCTGCTCAATGATATGATTACCTGGGTATCTTATACTTTCTTATAGATCCAACGTTTTCCCAATTCCTGCCATCAGGCAAGCAAAAATATTGTTTGGAGGGGGTTGAGTAGTAATTACATATAGTACTCCTTGCAGGAAGCTTTCGAGAACCTACAGATAAGGTTTCAAGAGAGAGTTAGATTTAGCTTTAAGGGCTAAGGCAATCAAGGGATATGGGGAAAAGCAGGAACGGGATACTAATTTTTGATGATCAGGAAGCGGCTCTAGTAATAGTGGATGCATTGGTGATAATTTTCCAATGTTCTATAGATTCCGGAGCAGTTCCTGTGTATTGGGGGGTAGCTAACTTCACCCATCTTTTTAGGAAATACAGGAGCGAGAAAACGGAATTATAGACCAGTTAGCCTGTCATATGCTGAGAGAATGGAGCGGATGGGTTTGTATACTCTGGAATTTAGGATGTGAGGGGATCTTATTGAAACATATAAGATTGTTAAGGGTTTGGACATGTTAGAGGCAGGAAACATGTTCCCGATGTTGGGGGATTCCAGAACCAGAGGCCGCAATTTAAGAATAAGGGCTAAGCCATTTAGAACGGAGATGAGGAAACACTTCTTCACATAGAGGGTTGTGAGTCTGTGGAATTCTCTGCCTCAGACGGCAGTGGAGGCCGGTTCTCTGGATACTTTCAAGAGAGAGCTAGATAGGGCTCTTAAAGTTAGCGGACTCAGGGGCTATGAGAAAACTGGAACGGGTTACTGATTGTGGATGATCAGCCATGATCACATTGAATGCTGGCTCAAAGGGCCGAATGGCCTACTCCTGCATCTATTTTCTACGTTTCAATGAAATTTGGATAACCAGAGTATCAATAGTTCTCCATAGCCCTAGGGCATGGGTTTAGTTTAGTTTAGAGATACAGCGCGGAAACAGGCCCAGAGACCACACCGACCAGCGAACCCCGCACATTAACACTATCCTACACACAAGCATACACTCTAGGGACAATTTACATTTATACCAAGCCAATTCACCTACAAACCTGTATGTGCTTGGAGTGAGGGATGAAACCGAAGATCTCGGTGAAAACCCACACAGGTCACGAGGAGAACGTACAAACTCCGTACAGACTGCACCCAGGTATCAAAAGGCAGCAAGCATTTCATTCCTCTATAATTTCCTTATCACAGACTGATTGAGCTATACGGCTCAGAAACTGGCTCTTTGGCCCACTTTGTCATGGCAACCAAGTTGGCATATTGGGCCAGTCCTACTTAGCCCACAGCTCACTAACCCTTCATATCTATAAATCTCTCCAAATCTATATCCATATCTGTTATATACTTAAAAGTCTGATCTTGTATGTGGAAGTATTTAATTGTGTGTGTATTTGTTTTTGTTTGTGTATAATCACATCTTCTAAAAAAAACAAGGGGGGTGTATGTGTGGGGAGTGGTGGTTAGTGTGTGTGTGTGTGTGGGGGGGAGGGTGGGGGTGGTTACGTGTGCGCGTGTGTGTGACGCTGCAGGCCGCCCCCTCCCCACAGATTGAGGGGGATGGGACCCAACGGGTTCCATTTGGTCTAGCGCTGGGATGCAGAAGAAATTCACTAGGATGTCACCTGGTCTCATACATTTCAATGAGGTAACTTCTCAGCCTCCTATGGTCCAAAGAAAAAAGTTCAAAAATCCGGACTCTCCAACCTCGCCGTATAACTCAAGCCTGCAGACCCGGTGACATCCTAGTGAATTTCTTCTGCATCCTTTTCGATTTAATGATATTGTTCGTATAGCTGGGAAAACAAAACTGCTTACATTGGTCTCACCAACAACGTGTACAGCTGAATCATGATGTCCCTACTATTGTACTCAATACCCTTCTTTATGAAGGCAGGTGTAGCAACTTCCACTTCCAGGGAACCATGCACCTGTACTCCCAAATCTCTGTTTTACAACATTCTCAAGGGCTCTATCATTTACTGTGCATGTGCTGCCCTGGTTCACATACCGAAGTCTGACATCTTACCCTGTCTGTGTTAAATGTAATTTGCTACACCCTGATCCACCTTTCCAACTGATCAAGTCCCTATTGTAAACTTAGATATCCTTCCTTGCTGTCCACTAATCATCAATTTTGATGTCATCTGCAAATTTACTAACATTATTAATTACATTGTCATCCAGATCGCTAATGTATATAACACACAGCAATTTCCTTCCTTGCTTCCTACAAAGTCTGATGATGCATTTGGTCATGCCCCAAGAATTTATAACTTGAATGTGCTTTAAAACTATCAATACCTCCTTTGATAATTCATATTTGATCGAAGACATCCCAAATCCTATGCCTCAATTACATACCCAGTAAAAACAGAAGAGAATCATTTATTTAATGTCTTCCTCTTTTATGATTACACTAAGGAGGTCATGCTGATCTTTAAGGGAATCAATTTCTGTAACCACCCTCTTAATATACCTAGAGAATCATCGGTTTTTACATTACTTTGCTTGCCAGCTCCATTTCATGTTCTCCCTCTGCCTTTTTGATTGCCTTAACTGTACTCTACACTTCTTATCCTTGTGGGGGGGCGGGGGGGATGGGGGGATTTTCTAGATCCTGGTTGTCTAATTGTGATGCTATGTCTCAATTTTCCAGAGCCAAAAAATCTCAAAGCAACCAGGATTCCCTCGACATGCCAGCCTTGACCTTCAGCCTAACAGGAACGTTGCCCTGCACTCTTACTATCTCACTTTGGAAGCCTCCCATTTTCCAACCATCCCCTTACTTAGAAATAGACTATTGCAATGGGCCTCTTCAAGTTCCGACCTAATGCCTCCAAAATTGGCCATGCCCCAATTTACGACCTCAATTTGTTGGTCTGTAATATAATTACGGTCACTGGTCCAAAAGAGGAGGTTTGGCGTTGTGTCCTCTCGCATAGGGCCCTCAAAATGTTGATTAAGGAAGTTTTCTTGGATACATTCAACAAATGCCATCCCGTACAAATCCTTTACACAATGTGGTGGATGTTTAAGTCCACAATATTGTATGTTTTGGTCTCCCATAACACTAACCTATGATTGCAGGCAACATCAGCAATTTCAGACTGTAAGGTCTGAATGACTCTAAAGGATCTACCGACTATTGCAAGGCTATCCAGGTGCACAACAATTTTGATGTCATCTTCCAAATTTAAAAACAATAAAAATTACCATTTTCATCCAGATCGCTAATGTCTGTACACACAAAGCTCCTTCCTTGCTTCCAAACTTGACCCATGAACGACCCACGGTCAACCCAGGTTTATAACTACTGTGCTTTGCCTCCTCCCAATACCGGGGAGATAATTAAAACATTTGTCGAAGACATCCCTTAAATCCTAGCCTCAATTACATACCCAGTTTTGGAGGGCTTTTATGTGTCTAATCTTCCTCTTTATGATTAAGGGGGGGTGAAAGGGAAAACTTTTTCTTAGTAACCACCCTGGTCAGACCTAGGCAATCAGGGGTCAATGCCTTACTTTGCTTGCCGGCTCAGTAATGTTCTCCCTCTGCCTTGTTGATTGCCAACTGTACTCTACTGGGGCTATCCTTGTGGGGGGGCGGGCGGCGCTGGTTGGATTTTCCGAGATCCTGCAACTCTAATTGTGATGCTATGTCTCCAAATCCAGAGCCAGCCCCGTCTCAAAGCAACCAGCGTTCCCTCAGCGCTCCGGAGCTTACCCCACAGCGACCAGGTAAGGCATTGCCCTGCAGTCCGCTACTATCCCACTTTGCGAGCCTCCCCATTTCCCAACCATCGCGGAGCTAGAAATAGACGTATTGCCGCGGGCCGCGCAAGTTTGGACCTAATGCCTCCAGGAGTAGAGTTTCCTGGGTCGGAGCTACAACCGGCGCCGCCCGCGGCCGGACGCCCGTAGCCCCCAGCTGGGAGTTGGCGGCCACAGCGCTGCGGAGCTTACTGCACGGCGACCCGGTAAGGCATTGCCCGCTCCCCGCCTCTCCGACCAGGTAGGGGACTAAGAATTAAAGTTTCCCCCTTCCCCCCACCCCCACATCAAATCCCTCCAAACTAACTGACAAACATTTATGTAATGATTTACAATGATTCCCCGGTCTCCGGGGAGGAGGCAGCCGCTCCAAACTTTTCAAGCCGCCCGCGCTACCTACCTAATCTACGCTAAAAATCTTCCATTTGGAAATCCGAAAATGTCCGAAATCCAACAAGTGTCTGGTCCCAAGGCTTTCGGATAAAAGGTTGTGCACCTGTAATACAGTCCTATCAAAGTGATCATTCCCTTTTTATTTCTAAGTTCTCTCCATATAGCCTACCTGGACGAACCCCCGAGAGTATCCTCACTGAGTACTATAGTTAGTTCATCCCTGATCAAAAAGGCAATCCCGCCACTCCCTCCCACCTCTTTCCTCCCCCTGCTCCCTACCTGCATCCCTATCATGCCTGAGTATCTGTACCCTGGGTTACTGGGATGCCAGCCCTGCCCTTCCCTCAGTCAGGTTTCAGTTATAGCCATAATATCCCAATCCTCAAGCTAATCCACATGCTCAGTTTTGCCCACCTTATCAGTTACGCTTCTAGAATTTAAATGAATACAGTTTCTTTCTTTGCTATAACCTGCTTTGTCTGCTAATCTTGCTCTCTGACCACCGTATTTGCCCCCAACTTCTCATCTGCCTCTTTTCTGGCGTGTGACCTCTGCTCAATGAGCCAATTACAGCACACTTTTTCAGTCTCCCTGCTGCTGCTCTGCCTCCCCATTATACATTCTTCTGGCATTATATGAAAGGGATCACTTTTGTCCTCGTAATTTTTTTTCCTGCATTTTACATGTCCACAGAAGCTCTTACAGCTTTATTTTATGTTCCTCACTAAGAGGTTTTGGGCACAAAAACCTAAGAATGAAGGTAACAAAAAGTGAAAATGTTGAAAATGTTCAACAGGTCGTAACTATTGAAAGGTCTGGGGGCTGAAACATTAACTTGTTTCCCTTTTCACAGATGCTGACTGACCTTTTCAGTGTTTCCTATACTCCCAAGTGTTCCCTATACTTGCTATATCAGATTTACAAATCTTGTTTTTTTAATTTTCATAAAGATAAATTAGAAATGTATCTGATAGTGGTTTGTGGTGAGCTCTTTTTCCATTATTTTACACAAACTGGTATAATAGAGAAAATTAATTGAAGTAAAAAATGCTGTTTAAATTTGATGTCTTAAATTAGCTTTGGGTAGTTTATTTCGCTTCATAACAAGCGAAATAAACTACCCAAAGCTAATTTAATACATCAAATACATGGGGCAGCTGTCATTGAGCCCCATTTTATTTACATTTTTCATACCAAATTCAATTTACCTGATTTTAATTGTAGTGGCCTTTGGTTTAATATTGCACTATTTTGAAATCTAGGTCTTCTGCAGGAACAGCGAGTTGGTGTTGAAGCACTTCAGATTTGTTGTCTTCTTTTGCCCCCGGAAAATCGGAGAAGGCTTCAGCTGTTAATGCGGATGATGGCTCGAATTGCGCTTAATGTTGAAATGCCTCACCTTCATGAAGCTATTGCCAGCAGAACATTGGTGAGTTTTAGTTGATTAAATTGATTAAAAAATGAGCTTTCAATTTAGTCAATATTTTTACACTTTTGGAAGTTATCCATTATATTATTGGTATACCTTTATGGTAATGCATTTAGGTAGCTCATTCACCAGTCAATGGTAGCTAGTTGTATCACAATCAACATATGATGTATGTACCAATCCTGAAACAATTACAGTGGGACTAGACTCTTATGCATTTTCCTTCTTTCAAACATTGTACTTACTCCACTTGAACATTGTTCTTACAATATGAGCTTAATGTAACTAAGCAGGAACTTGTAGGAATAAGCAGTCTTTGAAGGTTGCTATAAAACATTAATAGTGCATCCAATCTAAGAGAAAGCAAAGAGAAATAAAGAATGGTGTCATAAACCTTAAAAAAAAATGTTGGTCGGATGCACTATTTAAATCAAAATCTTTTTTATTTAGTTTTCAGGACATAACAAAGTGCAAAATTGTCTATTTGTTACAGACAAAGTGTACGAAAAGAATAAATAAAAAACAACACGCTAACATATAACAAGACAACAACAATAAAAGAAAAATGAGATACCAAAAATAATCCCTCCCCAGTCACTGCCAGTGAGCATATGCAAATATCAGCCTGTCACAACAATAATCCACGATAAATGAATGGGTAGACTGTTAAGCTGTTAAACTGTGCTTGATGATCAAGCATTTATAAAGTCTGGAATGCATTTAAAAAAGGTCCCCACGCTTTCTGAAACCTTCCATTTGAATGTTGAAGTGAGTACCTGATTTTCTCGAGCTTTAGGCAGGACATAATATCTGTCAGCCATTGAGTATGAGTGAGCGGGGTAGGTTCCGTCCACCTGAGCAGGATTGTTCGCCGAGCCAGAAGAGAAGCAAAAGATATAGTGCGCCATTTATCTGCAGTTAATCTAACCCTGGCCCAACTTCCCCATGTGACCAAGATGCCCCATTCACACTTGTCCCACCAGTCTGCAAGTGGCCCACACCCCTCTAAACCCTTCCTCTCCATGTACCTGTCCAAATGTCTTTTAAAGTTTGTAATATTTTGTGTCATTTCATTTGACTCCAACACAGAATAGAGTAGGGTGGAAATAGGTAGCACAAGTAATGAAAAATCAGGAAGCAGAACAGCACACATAGCACCTTCTAAGCAATTTTATTCACTTCATATTACAAACTTTCAATGGTCATGTCCATTTAAAAAAAAATGTTTCTTTTAAATTTGAAGATGATTCAAACCTTTTCTCGCTGTATCCTGCGCTCAGAGGATGAAGTGGATCTTGATGAACTATTTGCTACAAGACTCGTCAGTTTCATGATGGATCATTATGAAGAGGTATTGGGAGTTCCAGACCATTTACAAAGTGCAGTGGAAGAACATTTGGCTCACCTCCGAAGAGTTCAGGTACTTTAAAGACCATTCAGTTTAAGACTGAATGCATGGCAATAGGATTTTGTTCAATTGTTAATGTTACAAAATATCTCCTCCTGTAAGTTATTGACAAATTTTGATTTTTAGTCTCATCAGAGAGAGTTCTTAACTGCATCTTTTTTTCCCTTCCCTAGATTAAGTATGCAGATGCTGATGCTGATGCTTCACTGGCCTCCCGCACTATTTGTCAGAAGATTAGTTCTGAAGAATTTAAAGAACCTTGGAGAAATCCTCAAGCTGCTTTAACAGCACAACTGGAAGAAATAATAATGTGTAAAGACATGTCTGTTAAAGAGAAGAAGAAGAAATTAAAACAGGTAAAGTGACAATAACTCAATTCTGCCATTTGTTTCAGAATCTTATGGACTCAAATTCAAAATTTTATGGTTTTTCATATCGAGCATTTTCTGTGATTCCATACAGCATTGAGGATGTGGACATGCTTCTTATCTGATTTTGTCCTTATTTTTATTTTTTCTCTCTTCATATTGCACTTTCTTCTGCTATACTACAAACTCCCAAACAAAAGGATGCAATGTGTGCCCCATGATAGCAGTTTAAGAAGTCTGAGCTGAAGAGAAACATAAAAAATAAGAATAGGTAGTCGTAGGCCTTTCAGCTCTTTTAAGCTTGCTCCTCCATCTGTGGCTGATCTAAATTTCAGGATCCTTTTCTTGCTTTCTCCTTTTATCCTTAATCATTGTAGCCATTTTCTAACACCTTGCATTTATTTAATTTGACTTTGATTGCTTTCGTGAGAGAGAATTCTTTGGATGACAACTCTTCGGATAACAAAATGTCTCCTAATTCTACTCCTAACTAGCATACCTCAACTCCTTGGGCTGTGACCCCCCCCTAATCTCCATGATCAGAACAACCTTCCAGTGTCGAGTCTGTCCAGTCCTATCGGGGTTTAGGTTTATTCTTTTTGTGTACTGAGGCACTGTGAAAAGCTTTGATTTGCACACTATCTGCAATTAGATCAGATAATACAATCGTGTCAGACCCAAGTTCAATGGGTAGAGCACATGGGAAGAAAAATAATGCAGAATATATTATACAATGCCAGCCTTGTAGCACATGTTTCTTACAAAGTCCAATACCTGCAATAGGGTAGAGGTGAATTGGACAGAACCTCAGCCTATGGAAGGATTGTTCAGATGCCTGATAACAGATGGGAATACTGTTCCTGAGTTTGAATTTCATAGGTTTCGCTCCTCAAAATGCCAAACCCTAGTGGACTTAAGTCTACTCATCATGTCAGTTCTGCCATCACAGGAATCAAGCTGATGCAGCCCCTCTAGAGAAGAATAGCCTTTCTCGGACAAAGACCAATATTGCACACAATTATTGATGTGGTCACATTGAGGCATCCCTCCTGCTCAAAGTGAAATAAAAGAACCCGCTTCTTGAATAATTTCTTCAAATCTTCTGTAAGTGTAATGGACCTGAAGCATCTATTGGTCTTTAATTCCAACAATTTATCTTGCTAGACCAAAGATACCAAAACATTTCTGTGAGGTTATTTGTCTTCTCCTTGATGAAGTGAGAGCAAAAATACTGGTTAAATTGCTCTGCTGTGTGTTTGTTCTCCGTTATAAATTCCATTGTTTCTGACTCCAAGTGGCTTGTGTTAATCTTCATTTTTTTTCTCACTACAAACTTTAATATTCTGTTTTTATGTTCTTGCAAGTTTCCTCACATTTGCATCCCCCCCCCCCCCCCCCCCCCCCCCTCTCTCTCTCAGGACATAATACAAACTTCCCTCATTAGTCATGGTTGTCATCCTTCCTTTTTTATTTTTGTACTTCAGACAGCTGCTTCATATCTGTATATTTCCCAATTGCAGTGATCACCACGCCCTATATAATACTCTTCCCTGTAAATCAAAATATGGTTTAAATGCCCTGCACAGTAGTGAAGAAATTGTACTACCTCCCATTAGACTACTGCAAATTTGTTGTCAGACCAACTTCGTGATGTCATGTTGGCAATTTTAGATTTTTCATTGGAAAGTTGCAGGTTGTTTGGAATATGTTATGAATATGCTGTTGTTTATACAGGCACTCCCCGACTTGCATGATAGACGATTTGTGTAAACCCACACTTATGTAAACAATTCGCAATAGGTGGCCTCGTTTCCTAAATAACGTGTTATTGCAATGGGAGGAAGATAAAAGCTTCCTGTCCTCTTCATAGATATAAGAGCGTTGCCCAGGCTTGGGTGAATCCTTCCAGTTTCGGCCACTGTTGGTGCGGCACTGGGAAGACGTGTGAGGACGAGGGAGACGGTGGAGAGCAACTCTTAGCCAATTCGCTGACATCTTCCACAAGGTGCACCATCAAGCCCTTCACCAACTGCTGCACCATCCAGTTGACACGGCTGTTGTTGTTGCCCCTGGCCAACACCATTTTCTTCAGGCTGCATCCACCGACAAGATGCTCTCAGTCACTGTAGGACTCCCTCTGCTCTCACCAGCTGCTACTTGTTGGCTATTGCTTTGTCAGTTCCCCCTCTACCTCCACTTCTGTCACCCCTAGACTGACTTCTGCTGCTCTTTAGTTCTACCTAGTTTTAAGGTGATTACGATGTGTAAAATCAGACTTGCAAGAGGGTTTACAGAACATGACCTTAGTGCAAGTCTGTATTTGTAAAATGATGCAGCCTTGGGTCATATAGTAAAATATTTCACTTTTCAGTTTCAGAAGGCCTACCCTGAAGTTTATAGAAATCGTTTTCCAACAACTGAGAGTGAATCAGTGCTGTTCCCTGAAAAATCAAAGCTGAAAACTCAACTTATGTTCTTCACAATGAGGAAATCATTCCAGCCATTTCATAGAACCAGGAGTTTCCGAATGTAAAATCACTTAGCTGACTGGTGCTATTGCGATCGTGAGGATTTTTTGGTTAATAACCTCAGTTTTCTCTGGAATTTGGACATTGGTGCTAAGAATATTTTTGTATAACCTCTCTTAGAATTCTCTAGATATTGTTGTAATGGATAACTGATTCTAAAATTTAGGAGATATTTACTCTGTATACATTTCCAGTGAATGAATTTATAAAGTTTTGTTTTGATAATTGAGTGTTCGTGTTGGACACAAAGTATTATTTAAGAGTTGTGTGCATTTTGTTGTTGATATTAAACAATAGTGGCACATTTGTGGTCCCTTTTTTCAGTGTTAATTTTTATGCTTGCTTATTTGGAAGATGACTAATCTCCTTAACTGCAGAGTAGCAAGTATTTTGAGCACAGGTTTAGCAACTTCGAGGCTCTGTTCAAATACCACTAAACTGAATTGTGAACTATAATTTGAAAATGTGGTTACGTGGTCTGGTATCAGAATATTTATATGACCTTTTATCGTCATTTCTTAAACATAACTTTTCACAAACAACTTGAAGAGATTCTTGTTTCTTTGTGGTTCCAGTTTCCTGGAGATTAGGCAGTTGACTTTTAATATGTGCAGCGAAGGATGGCAATAAATGTTGCCTTGCTAGCAATGCACAGATTCAAAAATATGATTAATTAAAGCAAATTTATTTTGGAATATTTGATAAAATTGATAAACATTTACTGTGTAGATTCAAGGCACTGATTGTAATTGTTACTTAGGCAGTAGCCATTACTGGCATTATTTCAGTTAACTTAGTTCTGCTGAAAATCGATTGATTTGAATGGTTTACTTATTCCTCCAGTCACACTATAGATTTAAGGTCCTTTTCATCCCGCTGGTAAGGAAATTAATTGCCAATCCACAAGCTATCTTTCTTTTAAGATCTATCAATAGTAAAGGATTATATCTGCACCTGCACCTACCTAATCTGTCAAAAAGCAAACTAACTGAGTATTGGTAATCTGAACTAAAGACAAAATGTTGGTAGGGAGGAGTTCAGGAAGGATTTGTCAAGTGATATAAATGTTTCGGCTTAATGAACTTTTCATCAGAACTTACCCTCGTGCTATTTTTTCTCTTCAAGTGATTACCAAGTGCTCAAATGCAGAGTGAACTGTCCGTTTAAATCCTTTCCAGTGCTTCCCTCTTTTGGCAAACCATCTGCTTGTAGTCTGATGCTGGGAATCATTTAAGTGAGAAAATTACAGTATTAAAAGAGCTGAGTGTTTTGGTGCACCATTGTGTTGTGCTATTTTGTCACCTAATTGTTCTATTTGTTTATTTTGGCAAAGGGATACTGGAAAATATTGAACATTTGCTGGCAGTAAACTAACGCTGCCATAATAGTAGAACAAAATGGCAAATCTAGAGGTGCTAATCTTTATTTGCACAGACCAAGCCTGTGCTTAAATATGAACTAAACAAACTGGAGGAGATGAGTTTGTATTTTCTAAAGTAAAAGACCATTCACTAACATCTCTGGTGTAAACATTAACTTTAAGAGCACAGGAGATTTGAAGTAAATTATTCTAATGATCTGGTTTTTATTAAAGCTTTCCCAAATCCAATCCTTACCATAACATTTATGTGCAAGTAATACATTATATACAATATTTTAATGACTCTTTTGGGTTCAATGTTTATCACGAACAATTCTTCAATCCAATAAAAAGAAAATTTAATAAAAGACAATTTGTAATGGAAGTGTCCACCTCAGATGCTCTGTAGAAAATGCTGTGCTTTTTGGCAATGATTTATATGAAAACCATAGGAAACTGAACAGCCAAGTTTAAAATGCTGCAAGCAAAATCTGGCTAAATATAGTTCTCCCCCATCCCATTGCCATAGGAATCTGGATGTCACAATTTATCAACCAGGTTAGGTATGGTTTGGTCTTAGACTTGGAAATAATTGCAAATGAGTGAAAGTTAAAATGACTTCAGTAAAAAAACGTGCTTCTGCAATTACCAAATAACGGTAAGCAGACTTTTATTAATTTTGCACAGTTGGTCGAATTTATTGTATGAGAATGAATTTTCATGGTTTGGCCTGATTTGGTAAATTGAAAGCCGCTGCTTAGATCCTGCATCTACTGTTACAAGTCTCAATCACTGAATATATTTTAAATTGTTATATTCTTCACTGTTACGCTTTGTTCAAATGTTACATCCGTGTTTTTATTGTTGTCTCTATCAACCTGAAGGTGTACTCTAGATTCATTTTTCTCAATTGTAAAGACTTTGGGTTTTTTCTTTGTACTGTTCTTTGGCCACAAGATGGCATAATGTCTTGTTTCCAATCTTCGAGTGATACTGCTGCTGCTGGTCAGCATGAAAGTGTTCTGCTTTAAGCAAGATGCTTTTTTTAAATAAAATCTTTCTGACAGGAATGTGTTTTCTTCAGAATTTGTGAATTTACTTATTTTTGACCATTTGATATAAGAATAACTAAATAATCTGTAAACGTTAGCAGTCAATGCATAGTTAAATAATGCAATGTAAAATAGTGTACATAACTAATGTTGCTTTTCTGATTTTAAAACAAAAGTAAACTTATGTTACCTCCAATAATGTACAAAGATCTTTTCATTTAATAATTGGTATTTACATGCACAACCTGGGTCTCCCTTTATTATAAATTGACAACCATGGACTTGAATTTCTGAAAATATGTGGTATAGTTTAAAAAAAAATTAACCAATGGAAAGTAATTGACAATTTACTTTCCATTTTTCTTCGTAGCTGTTGAATTGATTGAATTAATTGGCAATGAATTCCACCGAATCACCATCCGCTGATAAAAGCGTGTCCTTTAAATCCTAGACTTTCCCACTTATGGAAACATCCACTCTGCATCCACTCTATCGAGGCCTTTTGCTATTCGGTAAATTTCAATGAATGTCTCCCCTCCAGATCCTAAAATCCAGTGAATATAGGCCCAGTGCCATCAAATGCTCATCGTACGTTAGCCCAATCATCTCCGGGATCATTCTTGTAAACCACCTCTGGACGCACTTCAACGTCAACACAGATAACGTACAAAGTATTACGCCTTTATTCCTACTACCAAAATGCACGACTGTACACTTTGCTGCTCTGTATTGCATCTGCCACTTCTTAACCCATATACCAAACGTGTCCATGTTCTTCTGCAGAGTCCATGCTTTCTTCACTACCTGCCCCTCCACCTATCTTTGTATCATCCACAAACCTGGCCACGAAACAATCAATTCCATCAACCTAATCATTGATATACAATGTGACAAGTAGCAGCCCTAGCACTGATCCCTGCGGTACGCCACTACCCATTGGCACCCAACCAGAAACCCCCCTTTATTTCCACTCTGCCTTCTGCCATTCAGCCAACCATTTATTCATGATAAAATGTTCCCACTATTACCATTGGCTCTCATCTTCTATAACAACCTCACATGACACCTCACATGAAAAGCCTTCCGGAAATCCAGGAAAACACCATCGACTGATTCTTCTTGCTATTGGAAGTAAATACTGTAGGGTAGACAGATTTGTCAGGCAAAACTATGCTAACCAGCATATTTTATCATGTACTTCTAAGTACTCGGAAATAAATAATGGACTCTAAAATCTTATCAACCACTGAAGACAGGATAGCTTCGCTAACTGCTTTGCTTCGCTCACTTCTTGAATAGTGGAGTAACATTGCAATTTTCCAATTGTCTGGAACCACTCCTGACTCCAATGATTCTTGAAAGGTCACCACTAATGCCTTTACAATCTCCAAAGCTACCTCTTTCAGAACCCTGGGGTGCAGTCCATCTGGCCCAGGTGACTATGCAGCTTCAGACCTTTCAGCTTCTCAAGCAGCTTCTTAGTAATAGCCACTGCATCAACTTTTGTCTCCTGAATCTCTTGAATTTGTTGAATAGTGCCTTCATGGTGGTTGCAATTAATCTTTGCACACTACCAGGTTGAGTGTAACCTGCTCTAATAGGTTTAAGAAAATGCTGTTCGGAAAAACTACCACCAAAATACCTCATGTAGGTTATCTTGGGGGAGGTGGAGGTAAGGAGTTGGGGAGGTGAGGAAGAAGGGAAGTATATTTGATACTTTTCGACCTACTCTACCTGTTCAACTTTTAGGTAAAAAATTTCATTTCAGAAATGAATTGAAACACCAACTCTGCGTTGGGTCTCTGACGCTGGGCTGCTTCTTGGGCTGGGACTGGGTTGCTTGGGGCAGGTATAGGCTTCTTGGGGCGGGGCTGGGCTGCTACTGGTCCATCCGAAAGCCCAGTTGGAAACCTCCGCCGGCCATTCTCAGCTCCAGTAATGGCGCAGGAAGGGGCGGACCGTCCCAGGGAGTGACGGGAAGAGACTAATCCACGTGGCGCTGACTGGCAGGAGAAGAGATTGATCTGCACACGGACGTTTTTTAAAAGATTTTTAAACCTCGCTAACTTTTACGACATTCAACCGATCGGAACAAAACTTGGTGCACTCACAGCACAGGAGAACGGTGAGTGAATTGGTGAAAAATCGTAGCGTTATCGCGAACCGTTTTTGCGTAAATAGAAAGACCGCCAAACCGGAAGATAACAATATCAGACTTCTAGTTATGTATAGATGGATAGACAGATAGTGGGCATCTGGAATGCGCTGCTAGGCTTTTAGATAATTTAGAGGATTTAAGAGGCTGGGAAAGAAAGGGTATAGATCAAGTGGAGGCAGATAAGATTAGTTTATCTTGACATTATATTTCACATTGTCATTGTGGGCCGAAGTGTCTGTTCCAATGCTATAAGTTTCTATGTTTTATGTTATCTTCTGGTTGGTGTAGGTGTTTTCAAATATGAAAGTGAAATGAAACATAACAATAATTCTTGTCTGAGAGTTGTAACACTCAAGGATCAGGAAATTGAATCTGGCCGGGAGATGGGCAATCAGGTCCCAATTAGAATGTTGAGGAGAAAATCAAGTACATTTGGCACAATTAAGAAATGAATCTGAAATGCATGTAGAAGCTGGAAAGCACTCGAGCTGCTAGCCTCCGATTGGAAATCGCAAGACAATGATGGATCGCAAGAACTGGACAAAATAATGGGCCCGTTCCCAAAACTGGGATGGCTTTAAATTTGCATTGCAGCCCCATACCCGGCTGCCTGCTGCCAGCAGTGAAAAGTTTTTTTTTTTTTTTTTTTGTTTTTATTGGACAGTGTTCCTCTCTTGTAACTTTGTTTCGAAGTGCAGACCCGTGGGTTGGAAGCTGGAAACTGACAGCCGTGTAAGATGGAGAAGCCTGTTTCCCCTTTTGCAGCAGTGAAAAGTAGAGTCTTGTCTTGCAACTTTGTTTCGAAGTGTGTTGGGCTGACATGTAAATGGGGGGGGGGGGGGGGGGGGGGGGAGAAGGATTTGATTAAAAACATGTACTTCAACACGACGAAATGAAATGAGGAGCGGATACTTAGAAAGAAAAGCGAAATCTCTACCGAAATGGAAAATATCTCGGAGATTGAGCGTCTGGATTGGGCGTGGCAATGAATCAAAGGAAGAAATGCAACCGGCAGCCGTACATGCAAATGAATCCATTCCGATTGGACATCTGCGAGCATCGGCCATTCCGATTGGACATCTGCGAGTATCGGGCACGAATCGAAAGGCAGGAAGGGATCCGTACTGCAGGCGGACGGACGGATTTGAGTTTTATATATATATAGATAGATAGATAGCAAATCAGTTTCAGTCCCATGTATTGTGCAAAAAAATAAAATTTTGATTATATTGAGTAGATGTTTCTAGATTAATTTATGGGAATTATTCATCAAATTGCTTCCATCTGGCATATGAATTCATGACAGTGAGATTTAAAAATCATGTTATATTGTGAATTTTTGTGTGAATGGGATTAGTTTGTCGGTCGGATGGCCCCAGAGTTTTATAGATATATAGATACTTAGGTTATTTAAAAAAAAAATCCTTTTCTTAAGAAATGGAATCTACAGGACATTCTTAATGGGAAAGTAGTGGGCAGAAAGGCATGTCATGCGTGGTTTCAAGAGCAAAAACAATGCCAAAATTGAAAGGTTGAGGAAAAACAAGGTGTACAGAGTTGCTTATTGGTTACAATCTGAGGAGTATGATGATGCTACTGATTATGATATGCCAATGTACCAGCTAGCAACTGATCTTCTCCATAAAGACTTGGTCTACTGCTAGAATTTGTAATTTATTTACCTATCTGTTACTGACTTACAGCATATAACACAATAATATTAAAGTTCTTATCTTGAGAATATCACATTTTTGAATTTTCAAGGCAGTCTGGGTATTTATTACTATTTCCGTCACAACGGTCAATTTTGTAATTCACTACAATTAGGTAATTAACTAATTATATGCTTTAATTTCAGGTCATCCAAGTAAGATATTTTATATTTGTTTCAGAATGCTTCAATCTATAATAACTGAAAATTTCATTCAGTTCTCTTAATTTTTAAGAAAGTTATGGGCTTTTGACTGTCCTCGATCACAGCTTTTGTGTTGTCAATGCAAAAACAATAGGGAACAAGATGCTAATTTCCAAGTATGAAAATGGCCATAACTCTGGCAAGAAGACTAAGTAAATACGTTAGTAAATTAATACACCCTGATCAAACTGGGTTTATACCCAAGAGACACTCGTTCAATAACTTGAGACGCCTGTTTAATATAATGTACTCACATACAACGATAAAAGAAGACTGATCAATCATTTCTTTAGACGCAGAAAAAGCATTTGACCAAGTAGAATGGGAATATCTTTTCACAGTATTGCAAAGATTTCAACTAGGAGAACATTTTATTTCATGGATAAAGTTGTTATATAACAAGCCGACTGCCAGAATACTGACTAATCAAACACTCTCACCTAAATTTTAATTATCCAGGGACAATAGACAAGGGTATGCATTATCACCTCTGTTATTTGCCCTTGCAATCGAACCCTTAGCTGAAAGTATGAGTACATCCGAACATTCATGGTTATAATACTAAATATTCTAATAATAAGATATCGTTGTATGCAGACGATGTACTATTATATATTACCAACTCCCAACTTAGTATTCCAAACATACTATATCTTATAGAAGAATTCGGCTCCTTTCAGGGTATAGAATAAACTGGAACAAAAGTGAAATCATGTCGATAAAACCTCAAGACCCGACATGCCTTCTAAAATTTCCCTTTAGAATTGCTACAGAAAAATTTAAATATCTTGGAGTTCACATGACTAGAAAATATTCTTCTTTATTTCAATCAAATTTTCCACCATTGATCACCAAATTAAATGTCCTTATTGAATTTTGGTAAACACTTCCGATCTTTTTTTTCCATTTTTTTAAATTATTACTGGGCAAAGAACATTAAAAATTTAATCTATTGGATGGACATGTCAACAAGTAAACTGGCTAAAAATGGAGAGGGAAGATTGTTTGCCTTTTAATATAGGCGCAATTCTTCTCTCTACAATAAATCTGAAGAAATCAGCGTATGAGAAAAATCCGATAATCCATAGCACCTTACGAATCTGGAAACAGGTGAAATCAACCCTTAAGTTGAGAAATGTATCTCTCCTCCTACCAATCGCCAATAATCCCTCGTTTAAACCGTCTACTTTAGACAAGGCGTTTATACAATGGGAAAGCTTAAAAAGCTGGAAGACCTTTATGAGATGGGGACCTTCCTCTTGTTTCAAGAATTACAGTCGAAATATCATCTGAAAGGTAGCCAATACTTTAGATATCTTCAAATACGAGACTATGTGAAATCACACACCCAAGAAGTGAAGTGAAGAAAGCGAATGGTATGTTAGCTTTCATAGCAAAAGGATTTGAGTATAGGAGCAGGGAGGTTCTACTGCAGTTGTACAGGGTCTTGGTGAGACCGCACCTGGAGTATTGCATAAAGTTTTGGTCTCCAAATCTGAGGAAGGGCATTATTGCCATAGAGGGAGTGCAGAGAAGGTTCACCAGACTGATTCCTGGGATGTCAGGACTGTCTAAAAGGGCTATCTCACGGTGCGACCTGAAGCAAGACCTAACGAGAGTTTAACATCGTGGGAACCTTCTGCGATAGCAGTACGGCATTCGTGGACCACCGAGGACCTCCGTGGCGCTGACGGCAGGCAGTCATGTGACTTGGTAAGGTCGGGAGAAAATTCAAACATTTTTGAATTTCTCCAAGAGTGTCTTGAGCAGCGTTGCAACATTGTATGAGTGCAGATGCCAGTGCGATATCCGTGCGATATCCGTAATGACTCTTACGAGTACCGTGGGAACTCCTGCAAACGGCAAACCCGGAAGCTTGACAGAAGGGACATAAGGTGAGGTTAAATAAATATATTTTTTACTATCAGATTGATGTCTGCAACTCTTCATTAACACATCACTACAAGAGGAATGTCTAATGTTATAATCCCTCTCATGCTGAAACACAAAATAGTTGAAGGGAGGTGAAATAATCACATTTGTGCCTCTTTTTGTCTGAAAGCAGTTTCTAACTGGAGGAACTCCGCGGGCCAGGCAGCGGCTACGGAGGGTAATTGACAGGCGAGCCTTTCCTCAGGCTGCCTTATCTCTCCACACCCCCCCCCCCCTCCCCCAAACTGCCACCCACACACACAAATGCTGGAGAAACTCAGCGGGTGCAGCAGCATCTATGGAACGAAGAAAATA
Source organism: Leucoraja erinaceus (assembly GCF_028641065.1). Classification (NCBI taxonomy): domain Eukaryota; kingdom Metazoa; phylum Chordata; class Chondrichthyes; order Rajiformes; family Rajidae; genus Leucoraja; species Leucoraja erinaceus. The sequence continues at coordinate 52,843,023 of NC_073377.1, read as the reverse complement.
GGCAACGTTTCGGCCCGAAAAGTTGCCTATTTCTTGTGCATGTGTCGGAAGGAACAGCAGATGCCGGTTTAAAGAGAATGAGTAACTCGACGGCAGGCAGCATCTTTTGGGAGAAGGAATTGGGTGACATTTCGGGTCGAGACCCTTCTGGTATGCTGCTTGTCCCGCTGAGCTACATGTTGTGTCTATCTTCGTTTTAATCCAGCATCTGCAGATCCTTCCTGGCCGAACCCGATTGAAAGATGAGAGGCTGGGCGATAGAAATCATTAATTGAATTAAATAACTAGATACCCGTCTAATCGTATCTACAGGATTGGACAGGCTAGATGGAGGAAGAATGTTCCCGATGTTGGGGGAGTCCAGAACCAAGGTCCCAGTTTTATAGTCTACCGTGGGAACTCTTTAATTACAGCGGGAAACCTTCAGTTTCCCAGGCGATCGGGACGGGACTGGAGTTGGGAGGGAAAGGTGGGGGAGTCGAGGGAGAGGAGGGGGAGACAGATGGGGGTGTCTTCATTTAGTGGCGGTGGGTGTCTGTCACTGAAACAGGCAGGTGAGATTTCACATTCACCTTGTGTGTGCCTCTCTCTCTCTCTCCCTCCCTCCCTCCCTCTCACACAGGCATGAATGGATGAACTCCGCGGGCCAGGCAGCATCTACGGAGTGAAATGGACAGGCGACCCATTCTTCAGGCTGCCTTATGTCTCTCTCCCCCCCCAACTCCCACCCACACACGCGAATGCTGGAGAAACTCAGCGGGTGTAGCAGCATCTATGGAACGAAGGAAATAGACAACGTTTCGGCCCCCCACCCGCTGAGTTTCTCAGCCACCCAGTTGGGGGAGGGGGGGGGGGGAGAGAGACACATAAGGCAGCCTGAAGAATGGGTGTCTGTTCATTTCCCTCCGTAGATGCTGCCTGGCCCGCGGAGTTCCTCCAGTCATGCCTGTGTGAGAGGGAGGGAGGGAGAGAGAGAGAGAGAGAGAGAGAGAGAGGCACACACAAGGTTAATGTGAAATCTCACCTGCCTGTTTCAGTGACAGACACCCACCGCCACTAAATGAAGACACCCCCATCTGTCTCCCCCTCCTCTCCCTCGACTCCTCCACCCTTCCCTCCCAACTCCAGTCCCGTCCCAAGTTCGGTCTGTGAAACGCAACACGCCAGCCCCGACAACCAGCCCGGTGGTCAGTCCTTTGAAGATAGACACCAGTTGCTTGGAGCAACTCAGCGGGACAGGCAGCATCTCTGGAGAGAAGGAACGGGTGGCGTTTCGGGTCGAGAGCCTTCTTCAGACTGAAAGTTTCACCTCTCAGTAGATCATAAAATAACACAATCATCACGGTCAATGTGAGACACAGTCTTTATTCATATTTGACAAAATAAAAAGACGACTTCTTGCACATATTGAGAGAAGGTGCATCACACCAAACAACATTTGTCTAAAAAAACACAGATTATTCTTCAGCTCATTAAAGAGCTCGGGTGAAAAAAAACACTATAGTGTGTGACAACAAAGTAACATCATTTGTGCCACGTGATTAACTACACTACAGTCCACGATGTTCATTCACAATTAACGGGAAAGATCGGGAGACGAACAAGTCACTCGCAAAAATGACAGAATTGCAGAGTACCGTGGGAACTCTTTATCTACCTCCCGCTATATCGTGCGGAACTCTTACTGGACCACGACCACTTCACTCGGGTGACATCTTGCATCAGGTCGCACCGTGAGATCTAGCCATTATGAAGAAAGACTCGATAGACTTGGTTTATACTCACTAGAATTTAGGAGATTGGGAGGGGATCTGATAGAAACTTACAAAATTCTTAAGGGGTTGGACAGGCTAGATGCAGGAAGATTGTTCCCGATGTTGGGGAAGTCCAGGACAAGGGGTCACAGCTTAAGGATAAGGGGGAAATCCTTTAAAACCGAGATGAGAAAAACTTTTTTCACACAGAGAGTGGTGAATCTCTGGAACTCTGCCACAGAGGGTAGTTGAGGCCAGTTCATTGGCTATATTTAAGAGGGAGTTAGATGTGGCCCTTGTGGCTAAAGGGATCAGAGGGTATGGAGAGAAGGCAGGTACGGGGTACTGAGTTGGATGATCAGCCATGATCAAATTGAATGGCGGTGCAGGCTCGAAGGGCCAAATGGCCTACTCCTGCACCTAATTTCTATGTTTCTATGTAAGACTGTCAATATATGGATCCAGATATACTAGATGAATGCATGAATAGAAAGTCGAATTCAAATAAGTTAATATCGTAACTTTATAATATCCATTTATATTTACAAACTCCATCATCGGAAATAATTAGGCGAGCTTGGGCAGATGAACTGGGTCTAACAATTTTAAAAGATATCTCCACTTTTCTTTTCTTTTCTTTTTTTCTTTTATCTTTTTTTTTGGCCACACTACTTTGGTAGTTTAGGGGTCTTTCGTTGTGCTTTTTCGAGCTATCTTTTCACTTCTCACTTTTCCCCTCTCTTGTTCTTTTTTCTTTTCTTCTTTCATTTTCAGGTTATAAGGTTAAAAATGAAGCTGTACAATAATTGTATAATCTTAGATGCCGAATGTTTTATCATCTTATACAATTGCTTGTAATAAAAATAATGGCAACCAAAAAAAATGGCCATAACTTTTTTAATACTGAAGATATGAAAGTGAATTAGGTGTCAAATTAAACTTATTTTTATGCTTTATCTGGTGGGATAAATTGCAGACGATTTTTAAAATCATAAAATTTTGTAACATTGCTATTTACTGTCATCTAAATTTAGTGTTATGCCAAAAACATACTGGAGACACTGATATTGATTGCACATAGATGCAAGCACAAATAAAATTCACCTGTGCTTCTACTTCCTCACAGGCGAGACATTTGGAGTCTCGTTAATTACTCTATTAAATCATAGAGTGATTGTTCTGGTGCATTTGGCAGTTCAACACACTTGTGTCTTAAATAGGTAATTTTCTGGCTATAAAGCAACCTGTTTACAGGTTTGTGTTCATTAAATTTGCAAAGCATTGAATATAGTTAATAAAACCATTGATTTAAATGTTTGTGTTTTAATGGGTATTAATTTATTTAATTGTTTCTGTGTGGAGTGGTGAGTTAGTGATGTGGAAAGATCATGGGTGGAGGATAATTTGTTCATGGTTGAATGCTAAAAAAAAATTGAATAAGAAAGACTTCTAAAATCGTTGTGTCACAAGTTATCAGATTGCAACTATAATTAAGTCTTATGTAATGTATCAACTTGTAATTCATTACTATTTTAATATATAATCAAATATTTCACTTCCTCGTGATTATTTGTTTCAAATATGGGTCAAACAAGTACTGACTCTCCCTAGAGTAACTTCATTTGAAAACCTGCAACCTGTGATTTGTATGTCTTGTAAAATTCTCTTTGTTCTATTTTGCCTAATATTATTAATCAATATTATAAACAACTTATATTTTTCCCTTCAACTTGCATTGAAATAAAAATTGTCATTACTGTACAAATAATATCCAAGGTAGCAAAATTATTAGAGATAATTCTTTGGAATAGTTTAAGAAGGAACTGCAGATGCTGGAACAATCGAAGAAGGGTCTCGACCCGAAACGTCACCCATTCTTTTGTCTACATTCTTTGGGATAGGATCAGCTCAACTGTGGAAAAGAATTGACTTATTACGGATAGTCAGCAGAGCAAAATGCAGGAGACTTTGTTTCTTACAAACAAATTATTTTTTGACAAAGGTGATCGATGAAAGGTGAGACAAGGAAACACTTTTTCTCACAGAGAGTGGTGAGTCTGTGGAATTCTCTGCCTCAGAGGGTGGTGGAGGCAGGTTTGTTAGATGCTTTCAAGAGAGAGCTAGATAGGACTTAAAAATAGCGGAGTCAGGGGATATGGGGGGAAGCAGGAACGGGGTACTGATTGGGGATGATCAGCCATGATCACATTGAATGGCAGTGCTGGCTTGAAGGGCCGAATGGCCTACTCCTGCACCTATTGTCTATTGATGAGAGTGCAGCAGTGGATGTTGTCTACATGGACTTTAGCAAAGCTTTCAACAAGTTCCCTCGAGTTAGGCTGATCTAGAAGATTAAAGCACAAGGGATCCATGGAGATATGATGGATTGGATTCAAAATTGGCTTTGCCATAGAATACAGAGGGTAGTGGTGGAGGGGCATAATTCTGGATAGCTCTGCGCCTCTGCTGTTGGCTGAATTTGGACACAACGCAGGTGGGCTGATTAGTAAGTTTGCAGGTGACACAAAAACTGATGGAGTTGTGGCTGGTGAAGAGAGTTATCAAAGGATTCAGCAGGATACAGACCAATTGGTAAATAGGGGCAGATAAAAATGGCAGATGGAGTTTAATCCAGGTAAGTGTAAGGTGTTGCACTTTGGGACGTTGAAGGTAAGAGCAAAATGTGCTGTAAATGGTATAACCTTTTGGAGGCCTCCTCCATTGACAGAATGAGGCTAAATGCAAATTGGAGAAGCAGCATCTCGCCTGGGCAGCTTACAGCCCTGTGGTATGAATATTGATTTCTCTAACTTCAGGTAACCCTGGCAATCCCTCTCTCTACCCCTCCCCTCCCAAGTCTCACGAGCTTCTCGTTTTCACCCAACAAACAGCTAACAATGGCCTGTTTCCATTATTATTGATACTTTTTTGCATATCTTTCATTCATTGTTCTTTTATCTCTCTACATCATTGTCTATCTCTCTTGTTTCAGTTATCCCTAATCAGTCTGAAGAAGGGTCTCGACCCGAAACGTCACCCATTCCTTCTCTCCAGAGATGAGGCCCCATCCTGCTGAGTCACTCCAGCTTTCTGTGTCTATCTTCGGTTTAAACCAGCATCTGCAGTTCCTTCCTGCACATAACCGTTTGGAGCATTGATGTACAATATGCAAGTCAATAGGTCCTTGAAAGTGGCAATACAAGTAGATAGGATGGTAAAGAAGTTGTATGGCGTTGAGTATAAAAGTCAGGTACTCATATTGCAACTGTTGATTAGGCCATATTTGGAGTATTGTGTGCACTTCTGCTCAATACATGACAGGAAGGATATGGAAGCTTTGGAGAAGGTGCAGCACCAGGATGTGGCCTGGAGTGGATAGCTCGGACAAGTTTGGATTATTTTCTCTGAAGCATGGAGGCTGAGAGTGATATGATAGAAGTATATAATATTATGAGAGGCATCGATAGGGCAGGTAATCAGTCGTCTGGCCACGGTGGAAATGTCAAAATGTAGAGAACAGAGGTATAAGGCAATAAGGAGACAATTGAAAGGAGATTTATGAGGCATGTTTACTCCGCAGAGAGTGGTAGGTGCCTGGAACACACTGCCAGGGTGGCAAATACAGTATGATAGCAATGTTTAGAGGAATTTAGACAGGCACTGTCGACGATCGGCGAGCGGTCTGCGATCTTAACACACTCTAAAAAATTTTACATACACAAATATTTATACAAATGTTTACATACACAAAGTATTTATACAGTTCGGATCCGATAAAGATACTATAAAGATGATGCTGGAAATTTACAATAATAATTTAACAAGCTAGCGCACAAATTCCAAAAACTCAATTTCAATATCACGTCGCGCTGTTATCAATCAGTGAATCTCTCCCTCTGATACCGAAGATTTTCCCCTTCCTAAGGTACTCTTTGCTGAGGGGTACTACTTCTTTAATGACTACTTTTCCTCCTAAATGTTACTTTGCTCCTGCTAAGACTGGACTTCTATTGGGTGACCTCTATCCCTCCACTCTAAGTTCTCAGAATTAGGGGTACCTCTCACATCCGGGTACTTTTCACCAAGTAAACCAGGTTCCCGTCTCTCATTTACTCTTCGCTATCAGGTACTAATCAACAATCGACCCGAGGGTTACTATTCACTGTTGTTCAGCCGCTATTCAGAATCGATCTCATACACGACCAAACTCCGAAGTTCTATTTACACAGAATTCGAATTCTACCATATGGGCAGAACTTCAATGTGAAATTCTGTATTTGGGTGTTTGATTCTGCAAATTTAAGTTTGCTCTCGGACCAATTAGGTTTGGTGCGTACCACTCAACATACGCGGGCTCTCTAATTCAATTTACTTGCCCAATGAAATCTCGAATGGACCAGAGTATTCCCAGCCAATCTATACTCTAGCTACCGAGCCTTTACGAGATTCCTCGTCTGTCACTCCAGGGACGGATTTGGATATCCTCACACAGGCATGGCCTCTAACCAACCCAGGTTTTACCTCTTCAAAAAGATTTCCTTTGCACCTGCTTGGCACCGGGTGTCAGCGCCTAGCCTCTTTGTGCTGGCAGTCGATGCCGCGTTTCAGAACGCACCTTTCCAATTAGCGCTCTCATCAATGACAGGATAAATGCTTCACCGCTTAGCACGTAAACCAGACTTGTTTTCAATATCCCGCCAATTGGATACCAAATCTGGGTAGGGATTTTAACCCAAATCTGACGCGCGTTTGGCTCTTGATAGCAGCTGCAGTCTGCCAACTACGACCAAGTTTTGGACCTCTAACTCAACCCCAACAGGGCCTCTAACCCCACCCTGGTTTTCTGGGCCTCTAATCCAAAGGAGTACTATCACCCCTTCGTGCTTGCTAGACTCTGTTCTACGATCTCGTTGGGACCCTTCACCAAGCCCGTGAATGATTGATCTGCTCCGACTAGCAAAGTGCCAAAAATCAATGCAAAAACTGCAAAGTGGAGCCGATTTCTGCACTCGCGATCAAGACAGCTCAACACCCTCAAACGCAAACTTGTGTTTGAGGGTCTGTTGAGATCCCGGACGAGCCCCCAATGTAAGTAGTTCATTCTAAGTCCCCCCCCCAGTCTAGTTTCAGTCAATAAAATACTGAATCAAGCACTTGCGCAACTAATCTTTATTTTGGAAAACACAACACCAGTTCCCCTATACAATACCCTAACCACCGTGGGTTCGATCCTTGTATCTGCTTGGCCAAGCCTTTCTCGCCTCGTGCAAGCAGACACACTCCAAAAGGTCTCGCTGTCCCATGCGTTCTTCCAGAAGATCGACATCGGACCTCATGGGAGCTACCTTTTAAAGGTCCCCGAACCTTGAGGGGCCAAAACACATGGGGGTGGTCTCTATACAGTCCAATAACAAATATCGATTAACACAGTGCATGATAGACAGTTCCCTAACCCAATAATACAGTAACTTATACATTGTTTTCGAAAAGAGCTTCTGGAAGGAAGCAAACATAGCAACATGTGCCTAGATATTCAAGTAAAGCTTTGCAACATTATTTACAATATGTATGTCTGGTTTGCATTCACCCAATCAGTTCCATGCAATTTACACCTAATTGTAAGAATCTGCAGATGTCCCATTGTTTCCCTGCAGTTCTTACCTAGGCCACAGACAAACTGGCACCATTCAGCAGCTTGGCCCAGTTCTGCAAAAGGCACATTTAATTTGACCAAAGTGGCCTAGCAGCACAGAAGCCTTTACTCAATTTTAATGTCCTGGCAGCTCCAATTTGGCCAGAATGAACAGTCAAGCCGAGGATACGGGAAGAAAGAAGGTGTATGACTCAGAGATAAGGTAGTAACTGTGTAGTGCAGGAGACCCAGGTGGTTGTGCCTAATGAAAACAGGTACTGTCTCAGGAGCTGTCGGGGGAGACGAAGATTCCAGTCCGTAGGCGGGCACGTCGGTAGCTCCAATCCTAGAGATGGGACTCAACCAGCGAGACCGACGTCGGGCAGAGCCATAGTGGTGGGCGACTCCATTCTCCGAGGAGCGGACTGGATATTCTGTGGCGGCAGATGAGACGCGAGGACGGTCTGTTGCCTCCCTGGTGCCAGGGTTCAAGATGTCACGAACCAAATTCAGAACATCCTCGAGAGGGAAGGTGAACAGTCGGCAATAGTTTTGCACGTGGGCACAAACAACATCGGGAAGTAGACGAATGAGGTTCTGCAACGCGTGTTTAGAGAGTTACAAAGAAGGTGGTTATCTCTGGATTTCTTCCAGTACCTCGTGCTAGTGAGGACAGGAACAGGGAGATAGAGGATTTGAATGGTAGCTGAGGGGCTGGTGCAGGGAGCAAGGATTTAGATTTATGGACCACTGGGATCTCTTCTGGGGTAGGGGTGACCTGTAAAAAAGGAACGGGTTACACCTTAACTGAAGGTGGACCAAAGTTCTGGCAGGCAGGTTTGCTAGGGCTACACGTGTGGGGTTAAACTAAATAGTGGGGGGGGGATTGACAATTTGGGAGTATAAAGATGGAGTTGAAGGAGAATCGAGAACAGGAAAAGTTACAAAAGACTCCCAAATTAAATGGGAAGGAAAGTATGAGAAGGGATAAGAGGGGAAGGTCAGGACCAATTGCGAGCGGTGCGAGGGGGGAGGTGAATACTGAGGTCAAAGTGTTGTAAATGAATGCGCGAAGTATAAGAAATAAAGTGGACGAGCTTGAGGCTCAGTTAGAAATTGGCAAGTATGATGTTGTGGGAATTACAGAGACATGGCTGCAAGAGGGCCAGGCCTGGGAACTGAATATTCAAGTGGATATTGAAAAGACAGACAGGTGGGCAGAGGGGGTGGAGTAGCCCTGTTGGTGAGGAATGAAATGCAATTCCTTGCAAGGGGTGACATTGAAACAGGAGATATGGAGTCAGTATGGATAGAACTAAGGAATTGTAAGGGTAAAAAGACCCTAATGGGATTTATCTACAGGCCCCCAAACAGTAGTCTGGATTTAGGCTGCAAGTTGAATCAGAAGTTAAAATTGGCATGTCGCAAAGTTAATGCTATGGTTGTTATGGGAGATTTAAACATGCAGGTAGACTGAGAAAATCAGGTTGGTACTGGGCCCCAAGAAAGGAAGTTTGTGGAGTGCCTCCGTGATGGATTCTTAGAGCAGCTTGTATTGGAGCCTACCAGGGAGAAGGCAATTCTGGATTTAGTGTTATGTAATGAACTGGATTTGATAAAGGAACTTGAGGTTAATGAGCCATTAGGAGGTAGTGACCATAATATGGTCAAGTTTAATCTACAATTGGAGAGGGAGAAGGGTAATCGGAGGTGTCAGTGTTACAGTTGAATAAAGGGGACTATGGGGCCATGAGGGAGGAGCTGGCTAAAGTTAACTGGAAAGATACACTAGCAGGGATGACAGTGGAACAACAATGGCAGGTGTTTCTGGGAATAATACAGAAGGTGCAGGATCAGTTCATTCCAAAGAGAAAGGAAGATTCCAAGGAGAGTAAGGGGCGACCGTGACTGACAAGGGATGTCAGGGACAGTATAAAAATTAAAAGAGAAGTACAACATAGCAGAGATGAGCGGGAAGCAAGAGGATTGGGTAATGTTTAAAGAGCAACAGAAGATAACTAAAAATGCAATACAGGTGCACAACCTTTTATCCGACGATCCAAATAACGAAAACCTCCGAATAGCGACATTTTTTCAGTCCTTGAAGAAAGGTCCTTGAAAACGTTCACCGAGGGCGGCCCGCAGAGGTGACAGCGGAACCTCCGGTCGGTCTTCGAAGAAAGGGGAACTAAATCCCCATTCATAAAAGAGAAGGTGAGGGTATATTGCGCGGGAGGGTTAATAATTGACAATCTGCTGCTGCCTGCCCGCTGAGTTACAAAGTTCCCACGGTAGACTCACGATACACAAAACTTTTAAACTCAGCGGGCAGGCAGCAGCAAATTGTCGCTCCCTTCAGTTTCACCCCACCTACACCCCTCTGCTTCCCGGCCATGCGTGTGACCCCTTCCCTCCCCTCTCCAGCTCCCCGCCCATTGCACCAGCGCGGGGGATTTGCACTGTCTTCACGTCGGAGCTAGTGCCAGTCACCGGAGACGTCAGGACCAACGGGACACCGGCCCCTAGGCCCACTGCAAGCACGGAGATCCCAGAGACCCACAGCCAGCAGCAGCCCAGCCCCGTTCCAACTCCAGAGGAACATGCTCCCCGTAGGGACCGAAGCTGATGGTGTGCAAGGTGCGTCTTGGTCTTGGGGTTGCGGATGAGCGGCGCAGCTCGGGCTGTGACGTCTCCGGCCACCCCCCTGTACAGGAGCTGAGACTGGGAACTGTGGAGTTGTTTGCAGTTGCAGAGGGAGGGGGCAAGGGCGGTACAGTTCCCAGTCTCAGCTCCAGTCCAGGGGGGTGACCGGAGACGTCAGGACCAACGGGACACCGACTGCAAGCACGGAGATCCCATAGACTCACAGCCAGCAGCAACTTTAGCCCAGCCCCGCTCCAACTCCAGAGGAACCCGGGTTGCGGATGAGGGGGCGCAGCTCGGGCTGTGGGCGAAGTGCCACTTGTTGCTGTAGCGGCGCATCGGGGAGCGGGTTCCTGTTGGTCCTGACGTCTCCGGCCGTCCCCCTGGACAGGAGCTGAGAGACGTCAGGACCACCAGAAGCCGCTCCCTGATGCGCCGCTACAGCGACAAGTGGCACTTCGCCCACAGCCCGAGCTGCGCCCCCTCATCGGGACACCGACCCCCAGGCCCACTGCAAGCACGGAGATCCCAGAGACTCACAGCCAGCAACAACTCTAGCCCAGCCCCGCTCCAACTCCAGAGGAACCCGGGTTGCGGATGAGGGGGCGCAGCTCGGGCTGTGGGCGAACTGCCACTTGTCGCCGTAGCGGCCCATCGGGGAGCGGATTCCTCTGGAGTTGGAGGGACAGGGAGACACAGCGGCTTTTGAGAATGGTGGGCAATCACTTCCAAAGTTCTGCCCACACAGTCAGTTCACCTCTCCTACACTTGTCTCCTGCACTAAGATTATCTCGCAGAGAATGATCCAAGCCTAACCCTCCCTATTCTCTCCTATTCTGCAAGAAAAAACTACATTGTAGACTCAAACTCGCGATCGAGTAACTGCCGGGATCGAGGCGCAAACTCGCGACCTTGCGGATATGAGCCGAGCACTCTACCACTGCGCCAGCCGTTAAAATCTACGCTAAAAATCTTCCATTCCGAAAGCCGAAAAATTCTGAATTACGAAAAGTGTCCGGTCCCAAGGCTTTCGGATAAAAGGTTGTGCACCTGTACGGAGAGAAAAGATGAGGTACAAAGGTAAGCTGCCCAATAATATAAAGGAGGATGATAAAAGCTTCTTTAGGCATGTGAAGAGGAAAAAATTAGTTAAGACCAAAGTTGGAACTTTGAAGTCTGAAAAAGGTGAATTTATTATGGGAAACAAGGAAATGGCAGATGAGTTGAACAGATACTTTGGATCCGTCTTCACTAAGGAGAAACAATCTTTCTGATATACTAGTGGCCAGAGGATCTGGGGTGACAGAGGAACTGAAGGAAATCCACATTAGGCAGGAAGTGGTGTTGGGTAGACTGATGGGACTGAAGGCTGATAAATTCCCAAGGCCTGATGGTCTGCATCACAGGGTACTTAAGGAAGTGGCTCTAGAAATTGTGGACGCATTGGTGATAATTTTCCAATGTTCTATAGATTCAGGATCAGTTCCTGTGGATTGGAGGGTAGCTAATCTTATCCCACTTTTTAAGAAAGGTGGGAGAGAGAAAACGGAATTATAGACCAGTTAGCCTGACATCGTTGGTGGGGAAGATGCTGCAGTCATTCATAAAAGATAAAATAGCAGCACATTTGGATAGCAGTAACAGGCTTGACTAATCTTCTGGAATTTTTTGAGGATGTAGCTTGGAAAATGGACATGGGAGAGCCAGTGGATGTAGTGTACCTGGATGTTCAGAAAGCATTTAATAAGGTCCCACATAGGAGATTAGTGGGCAAAATTAGGGCACATGGTATTGGGGGTAGAGTGCTGACATGGATAGAAAATTGGTTGGCAGACAGGAAACAAAGAGTAGGGATTAACTGGTCCCTTTCAGAATGGCAGGCAATGACTGCAGGCAGGATGGCAGGCAGTGCTATCTATATTACTAAATCTTTGATCTTGACCGCTTTTGGCCGACTGTGCTGCGATTTCCGAAAGAATGCCGCCACCTACAGCCACCTCGCTCAGAGCCCCCCTCCACCGTATGAGTGCTGAGAATCTTTTCCGTCAATGAAAAATGAGAGAGATATTAATGTTTTTACAAAATTCCCCACTCTCTCTGCTGCCCCTGCTGCCGGCAGGGGGAGGGACTATAAAACCAGGAAGTGTCGTGCCTCACTCAGTCTCTGCCAGAAGCATGAAGCGAGAGGGTCACGGCTCTCTGAGCTGTGAATAACACTGAACGCACGTGAGCCCCCTCAATGCGGCTGTAAAGTGGCTGCAGCCCTTTTTAAAAAGTTTGTGTTCACAAAATGAATTTTGGTTGTCGGGTGCCTGCAGCCCAATTGTTTGCCTCGACTTGGCTTTTAAAATTGTTGCAACAGTTGGATGCCTGCCCAAGCATCCATATGGCCCACAATGTCTATACTATCCCTCTGGAAACCAGTACCTTCGGCCCGCAACACCCATACTAATGCAACAGACAGCCCCCCACTGCTGAGCAGTATTGGAATTGGTGTAGATGTGGAATATTGCGTTGGTGACCAGCCCTCCCGTGTGATGCTGGGACCCAACGTGTCCCACTTAGTCTAGTTTACAATATACATCAATGATTTGGATGAAGGGATTCAAAGTAACATTAGCAAATTTGCCGATGACACAAAGCTGGGTGGCAGTGTGAACTGTGAGAGGATGCTATGAGAATGCAGGGTGACTTGGACAGCTTGTGTGAGTGGGCAGATGCAGTTTAAGCGGATAAATGTGAGGTTATCCGCTTTGGTAGCAAAACCAGGAAAGGCAGATTACTCTAAATGGTGTCAAGTTGGGAAAAGGGGAAGTACAATGGGATCTGGGGGTCCCTGTTCATCAGTCAATGAAAGTAACCATGCAGGTACAGCAGGCAGTGAAGAAAGCGAATGGCATGTTGGCCTTTATAACAAGAGCAGTTGTGTATAGGAGCAAATAGGTCCTTCTACAGTTGTATAGGGCCCTAGTGAGACCACACCTGGAATATTGTGTGCAGTTTTGGTTCCCTAATTTGAGGAAGGACATTCTTGTTTTTAAGGGAGTGCAGCGTAGGTTTACAAGGTTAATCCCGGGATGGCGGGACTGTCATATGCTGAGAGTGGCTAGGCTTTCTACTTTCTATGTTTCTATGTTTGTTGGACAAAGATCCTTTTGCAGAGCACTCCAACAATCTCCAGGTTTGTGGTGGACATAAAGCTGGGAGGAAGTGTGAGCCTGTAAGAGGATGCAGAGAGGTTACAGCATGGTTTGATAAGTAAAAGGGTGAATGCAATCCTGATGCAAAGTAATGAATATAATGTTGATTATTTTAAGGTTTTGTATTTTGGTGGCAAATATTGGAAGAAGAAATATGATCTTAATAAGAATAGATGATGTAAGGGAGAGGCTCAGGAAACCTGGCTGTTCTGGTACAGCAGTCAATGAAAGGAAGCATACAGCTGCAGCTGTTGGGGAAGGGGGGGAAACTTCCGTTGACCTTAAAAATGAGGAAATTTCTCAACAGGATTTTAAGAATAAGGGGTAAGCCATTTAGAACGGAGATGAGGAAACACTTTTTCACACAGAGAGTTGTAAGTCTGTGGAATTCTCTGCCTCAGAGGGCGGTGGAGGCCGGTTCTCTGGATACTTTCAAGAGAGAGCTAGATAGGGCTCTTAACGATAGCGTAGTCAGGGGATATGGGGAAGAGGCAGCAACGGGTACTGATTGGGGTTGATCAGCCATGATCACATTGAATGGTGGTGCTTTGCTCGAAGGGCCGAATGGCCTACTCCTGCACCAATTGTCTTGTCGATTGTCTAAAATGTACAGTCCAAATTGACATCATGGTTGGTACAAATATCTTTGGGCAAAGAGGCTGCCTGCTGTACTTCTGCCTGCCTGTGTATTAAAGTGCACTTCAGTTGCAATTAAAAGAGCAACTCAAACTTTGCTATTGCCTAAAATATTTGTGAAATGACATCCATTCCCGATGAAATCATTGATATGGGAAACTACTTCAAATTCTCATGTAATCATTGCTCCTGTAGAATAAACAGATTGTTCCTGTTTGCTATGTATGTTTTGGTTTTGGTTTCCTGTATACACAAATGCAACCACTTCAATTAAAACCTTCATTATGACCTAATGGTTTATGCATTTATCTTGCTATGGTCACTGTCTCGGAAAGCCAGTGACTGTTAGTAGTTGCTGATAACAGAGGCCATGAGGAATTAAAACAAAATGAAAGATATTTTCTATAATCTCCAATGAATTACATAAGGACACTACTTATGTTTCTGCTTGAGGCCACAATTCAACTGCTGGAACTGTTTGGTCAGATGCAGTTAATTCAAACTCATTTGGAAAGTACACCTTATAACCATATAACCATATAACATTTACAGCACGGAAACAGGCCATCTCGGCCCTACAAGTCCGTGCCGAACAATTATTTCCCCTAGTCCCATCTGCCTGCACTCAGACCATAACCCTCCATTCCTTTCCCATCCATATACCTATCCAATTTATTTTTAAATGATAAAATGGAACCTGCCTCCACCACTTCCACTGGAAGCTCAAGATGCTGTACTTTCCCCTCTCACCACAAATGTGGAGGGCTCAGAGGGCGCCATCCACGGTGAACATCAGAAGAAGAGGCTGACTTTGGTGCCTCCCTCACAGTGGGAAACTTTTGATTCTGCTGTGTGGGGATGTTTTATGTTGAACTCTATCAACTCTAAGTTGTGTTCTTTATTTTATTGTATGGCTGTATGGTGATCACATTTCACTGTGCCAACTGGTACATGTGACAAATAAATGTGTCTTGTATCTTTTATCTTGTATCTTGTAATCAAGCTATCTTGACTGTTGATACTTTCCACTAGAGGTCCCTTGTGTGGTGTAATATACATATTTGAGCAAGACTTAACATGCACTCATAGAAATTATTCCAAATTATTTACAGATAAATACAATCAAAGAGTGATATTGTTGACCAGAAACTGAATACCTTAATAGATATCTTTAAGTGCACAATAGGAAATTAGAAACGTGTCCAATTCACTTTAATGCGCCAAATATTTTTTCAGTTTCAGATGCCCATCTGATGATATCACCAGTTATGTCCTTCTCTGTTGGAGCCTTTGGTGTAATCAAAAAGCTTCATTGATCAGTCATATTCAAACCAGCTACATGCCGGTGTATTTTGTTGCAGTTGTGTATATTTAAAGCAGTAGGGTGCTCATATTAGGAGATTTGACTAGGTAAGTCAGAAAGTGAAAAGCCTGGATAGAGTGAATAGGGAGAGGATGTTTCCACTAGTGGGAGAGTCTAGGACCCGACGTGATAGCCTCAGAATAAAAGGACCTACCTCTTGAAAGGAGATGAGGCAGAATTTCCTTAGTCAGAGGGTGGTGAACCTGTGGAATTCATTGCCACAGAAAGTTATGGGGGCCAAGTCAATGGATGTTTTTAGATTAACGGATTCTTGATTAGTAAAGTGTCAATGGTTATGGGGAGAAGGCAGGCGAATGGGGTTGAGAGGGAAGGATAGATCAGCCATGATTGAACGGTGGGGAAGACATGATGGGCCGAATGGACTAATTCTGCTCCTAGAACTTTTGAACTTATTAACTTATGAAAGCAGAGTATATATTTTTAGGTAAGACGTCTAAACTGTACAACATTCTCGTACTATAGTGTTATAATTGGAGCAAGGAATTTTTATTCCTGTACTCAAATCCTCCTGCAATAAAGGTAAACCGAATGTCTTCCCAATTGCTTGCAGTACCTGCTGGACAGCTGGCAACTCACGAACACTCTTGTCTCTTTGGAATTCCCTTTTCCCAATAATTCATCTTTAGAATATACTTGGGTTTTCTGTTTGCAGGTCACATTGAAATTAGCTTAATTTCTACAAACTGTATGAGTTTGATGAAAATGCAAATCAAGTAAAAGTGATATTTGTATTGATATTAAAGGCATAATGTCAATTTTTTCCCAAAAAGGAAAACATTTGGTGCATCTGAAATTATTCCCCGGAAAAGAAGGAATTTTCTGCTCAGGCATTTACTTGTCAGTGATCTATGCTAAAAACCACTGCGTCTCAAATGCTGCGAGTTTACATGCACTCTATGAGACGGATGTTTATTATCGGCAGAAATTGTCCCGTTCACTTGATATCTCAGGTACTTTGATTGATTGAGTGGTCGGTGGGGGCGCTGCACTGGCGGCAGAAACATAGAAACATAGAAATTAGGTGCAGGAGTAGGCCATTCGGCCCTTCGAGCCTGCACCGCCATTTAATATGATCATGGCTGATCATCCAACTCAGTATCCCGTACCTGCCTTTTCTCCATACCCTCTGATCCCGGCCTTTCCCGGACCCCTTCGGGGCCCGGCAAGGCGGGTGCAGCATGTCACACGGAGCTCTTAAGGGGAGCGCCAATGGCCCGCAGCAGGGCAGCCTGAAGCCGCGGTCTGTGGCAGAGCTGGCGCCAATGATTCACCCGGGATCCCTCGTGGGTGAAAAAAGTTCCACCTCATCCCGCGGCCAACTTCTAAAGGGTTATGGACTTAACATCACCCCTGGAGGGGAGCTTCGACCCGGCCCTGCAGACTGCGGTGCTTATGGCTGCCCAACGTGGAGGGAACTTTAAATCTTCAGCCGCCGGTCCATACCCCTTAAGAATTTTGTAAGTTCTATAAGATCCCTCTCTTACCTGGACTCTTGTCCTTACCATCTGGAGCCCGCAACGAAGTGCTATCCAGTCCCGACCTTCAAAATAGGAGGACAAATTGTCCTGACATCCAGTGATCAGTCTGGTGAACCTTCTCTGCACTCCCTCTATGGCAATAATGTCCCTTTATCAGATTTGGAGACCAAACTCATTTCACGCAGTACTTTTTGTGTGTGTGACAAATCACCAAGTACCCTCTTCTATTGTATTGATAAACACCTCTTCTGTCTATCTCAATTGTACCTGCTCGGTTAGTTACGTGCTCTAATCATTAACCATAGGACACTTGAGGGAGGAAGTAAATCCCGCTGCTCCTCTGCAGGTGTTGGCTAACCCTATATTTGACACTGGAAAAACATCAGGTGGTCTAACATGAATAATGTGAGAGAATGCCCAGTCACGGCCCTGCATACGCCACTGTGATATATTTCACTTTACCTTCTTCTTCTTGCATATGGCATGCACAGCCTGAAGTTTTAGGTCAACTTGTTCTATTTCATCTATTTATTTGTGCATGTCGGGTTGATTGCATTAGTCGAAACAGGGTGGACCACGTGAAGGTTGCAATCCCCCACACCTTCACTTTACCTGATTGGGCTTGATTATTAGAAGCCATTTCTATTGAACTATTGTTCAGTTCATATCAGTAACCCAGTGTGTCAAGTAAAAAGGCTGCCACATAATTTATGATTCATACATACATAACTGTACTAATTCTGAAGAACAAGTGCAAAACTGGATTTGATGCTGATTTCCTCCATTAGCCAAATAGTGCTAGAATTATTAGCAGTCTTCAGTACGCAGTGGCAGAGCAGCAGTGGAGGGCATCAATAGCATTGGCATTCTCGGCCGACTCCTGCAAAACCAGCTGCCGCCAAGACAACGAGCCTATAAACCCAAGATAAGATTTTATTTTGAAGAAGGGTTTCGGCCCGAAACGTTGCCTATTTCCTTCGCTCCATAGATGCTGCTGCACCCGCTGAGTTTCTCCAGCTTTTTTGTGTAACCTTCGATTCTCCAGCATCTGCAGTTCCCTCTTAAACAATAAGATTTTATTTTAATGACTTGACCCTTGAAAGGCACAAGGTGGCGCCAGAAACATAGCGACACCTTGTGTACTGCCTCAGTAAAGTCTATTTTTCTTACACTACCATTGTTGCACTTTTGTACTTCTTTGTAATTGTGCTTATGCATAGTATGATTTTACTGAATTGTATGCACAACAAGGAATTTCACAGTGTTTAGGTACACAAGACAATAAAGTACCCTTGAGAATTATCCGAATACCCACCCTTCAAACTGGTCCATGACATTGAACTGTGTGGGTAACTGGTGCAGTTGTCTCATCAGTGCAGGGCTGTCAGAAGTTGCTGCCTCTGAGCTGAATAAAATCACTTATAACTCACTCAAAAATGAGGTTGCTGCACCTTGATGTTGTTTACCTGAAATCTAAAGCTGACGCCATTTACGCAAGCTGTCACGCTTCATAATGATGAACAGCAGCAAGGAAGTCGTTGCACATGTGTGTTATCATTGACTTCAAGCCAATCAATAAATCCTTCCATTGTTCCCTGCATAACATGGTGGGGTTGTGTTAAAACTCCACTGTGATACCTTTACTTGACTGACAGGCTGTAAAGTACAGTTCACACCCAATTAAACAAGCATTCTTTCATTGGGCTGGCACGCGTATGACAGGAACAGGCCTTACCTGTCCTGTAAGGTTTAATCAAGGTCTAGAATCAGTAGAATTTACTTAACATTGACAAAGGTATGTAATTCTTCAGTGTTATTCAAAAATGTGTTATTCTTTGTCATGGTCTCAATTGTTTATTAATATAAGAACAATAAATATTGGAGAAGGCAAAGGAATGACCATAAGTTTATAACCTTGCATCCTGGAATTTCTGGAGTTAAATACCTCCTGCAACAAGCCTGAGACCAAGCGCAGACTCGGCGATCATTTCACTGAACACCTCCGCTTAGTCTGTCTTAACCAACCTGATCTCCCGGTGGCTCAGCACTTCAACTCCCCCTCCCATTCCCAATCTGGCCTTTCTGCCCTGGGCCTCCTACATTGCCAGAGTGAGGCCCAGTGCAAATTGGAGGAACAGCACCTCATATTTTGCTTGAGTAGTTTACACCCCAGTGGCATGAACATTGACCTCTAACTTCAGATAGCTCTTGCTTTCTCTCTCCATCCCCTTCCCCTTCCCAGTTCTCCCACTAGTCTTACTGCCTCCGACTACATTCGATCTTTGTTCCGCCCCATACCCTGACATCAGTCTGAAGAAGTTTCTCAACCCGAAACGTCGCCCATTCCTTCTCTCCAGAGATACCGCCTCAGCCGCTGCGTTACTCCAGCATTTTGTGTCTACCTTTGATTTAAACCAGCGTCTGCAGTTCTTTCTTACTCCTCAAAACCAGTGTATTTACTGTTGAGCCAGTAACAGTAAGATTGTCAGAGATGGTTCTCAAATCAAAAGTCCTTTATCAGAACTGACTAAGAGGCAAAACAAGTTAGTTGCAGAGAGGGTGAGGGAGAATGATCGGATAAAAGGGATTGTCTTTGACAGGGATGAGGCCTGGGTTGCCATAGTGACGCACTGTTGATGCAGCCATCCGGTAGATAGGTTAATGAGGGTTTTTGGATAGAGGGGGAGTACAAACAAAGGAACATGTATAAGGTGTGAAATGCAGAGATGTAGGAAATGCCCAAGAGGTCAGTTTGTTTTATTGGTGAGAAAAATAATAACCATGTTATTATTAATATCACTGATCTGCAGCAGAACCAGCCAATTCTGTTAGTAAGCGAGATGTCACTTTAAATCTTCATCTCACTCCCACTCTGACCTGCCCGACTATGGCCTCCTACACTGTTATAACAAGGCCAAGGTAGGCTTGAGAAGCACGCCTCATCATCCATCTGGGGACAGTGAAACCTTCCAGACTCAATATTTAATTCAACAGCTTCTGGTAGCATGCTCTCTGCTTCAGAATTGGCTGCAAGTTATCCATTTGCAATATTAACTCAGTTTTCTTCTGTGATGGGGAATACAGAAGAGTTATTTGGTTTTGCTCAAAATAACATTCTTGTCTGAAACAAAAAGTGGTCAGTGTTTAGTTATTGCTTATCTTTGAGAGAGCTCTTAAAAATAATTCACATGATTTAAGTGCTACTGGCAAGGCAAGCATTTATTGCTTAATATACCTTGGTGGGATATCTCGGAGGGCAGTTAAGAGTTGTGCAATTCTGCGAGTCTGGAGTTGCACGTAGACAAGGAGAACAGGTTTCCTTCCAAAGTGATAATAACGAAGCAGATAGGTCTAATATCAATCGGGTAGTTTCATGGTCACCAATATTGCACGAGTATTGCAGTCTAAGAAATTATGGGCTTGCAGACTCTCCTGTGACTAAATGTTATTGCACTTTCATGATTGTGGTCGCTTGACTAACAGTATCAAACACTGAGCTCATCTGCGCCCAAGATGAGGCTTTTCACTCAAGGACGTCTGAAATGTCCTCTTTCTTCAGTATACATGGTTTTCCCCCTGCTGTCATAAATGGATCCCTCACCTGTGCATCCTCTGTGTCCCGCTGTTCAGCTCTTGCTCCCTTTTGCCCCCAGAAGGAAGAAGGATAGAGTAGTCCTGGTCATTACCTTTCATTCCACCAGCCGCCGCATCAAATATATATCATTCTCTGACATTTACGCCACCAACAACATGCTCCCAACATCAGCCGCATCTTCCCATCCTCATCCCTTTCCGCTTTCTGCACAGACTGCTCCCTCTGCAACTCCTCGGTTCACTCATCCCTTCCCACCCAAACTTCCCCCTCCCTAGGTACTATCCCCTGCAGCCACTGATGTAACACTTTCCCAATATGTCCTCCCTCATGATCATCCAAGGATAATAATAATAATAATAATAATAATAATAATAATAATAATAATAACTTTATTTGTTAAGCACCTTAAAAAACAACCAAAGCTGACCAAAGTGCTGTACAAAAAAGAAAATAAGCAAGACATCATAAAACAGGTAGAACAACAGAACATACAGCTAACACGAGGCGCATAAATTACACACGAAAATCCAAACAATAAATTAAAAGACATAAAACATGAGTATGAACCACACAGCAAAACCAAGCAAATAAAGTAAATAAATAAGTCGACACCTTACTGGTCTACAAAGGCCACGGAGAATAGATATGTCTTCAGGAGTGACTTAAAAACAGCTAGAGAAGGGGCCTGTTTAACATGCAGAGGCAATTCATTCCATAAACTCGGATCATAGGATCTAAGTGGCCCTTCCAAGTGAGACAGCGGTTCACATGCATCCCCGCTAAACTCATCTATTGTGTTTGGTGCTCCCGATGTGGCCTTCTTTAAATCGGTGAGACCAACCATAGACTAAGTGACCGTTTGGCTGGAGATTTGTGCATGGCCGACTAAGATTGCTGGATCTCGCAGTTGTTAAGCATTTGAACTCCAATTCCCATTCCCATGCCGACCTTTCTCCTCCTTTGCCAGAGAGAGGCCGCACCCAAACTGGGGAATCAGCACCTCATATTCCGCTTGGGTAGCTCACAACCCAGCAGTGTGAACATTGAATTCTCCAACTTTAGGTAGCTAAGCAACAGCAACCACCACCTCTCTCTTTTTTACTCCCCTCTCTTCCCTAAGACCCATTTGAATTTGCATCCTTTATCCCCCCCTCCTCCCACTTTTCCCCTGCACCCATCACCTTCCACCTCTATCGCTTCCTCTGACTTCCAATTTCATGCCTCTTCTCTCCTTATCTCACAGCCTTCTGTCTTGGCGACATGGTGGTATAACGGTAGAGCTACTGTCTTACAGCGCCAGAGACGCAGGTTCGATCGTGACTATGGGTGCTTGTCTGTACGGAGTTTGTATGTTCTCCCCATGACCTAAAGGTTCAATGGTCTTTTATTGTCATTTGTACCAATTAAGGTACAGTGATATTCGATTCCCCATACAACCATACAAAAAAAAAGCAGCAAGCCACACAACTACATAAAATTTAACATAAACATCAACCACAGCAGATTCCCCACATTCCTTACTGTGATGGAAGGCAATAAAGTCTAATCTTCTTCCCTCTTTATTCTCCCGCGGTCGGGGCAGTCGAACCATCTGCAGTCGGGGTGATTACTCCCGCAGCCGGTGATTGAAGCCCCCGCATCGGGGCGATCGATGGTCCCGTGTCGGGGTGGTTGAATTTCCTGTGGCTTGGAGCTCCCGAAGTCGGTCTCTGACGAGGGACCGCAAGCTCCATGATGTTAAAGTCCACAGGTTCCTGCGGTTGGAGCTTCCAAGGTCGATCTGCGACAGGGACTGCGAGCTCCATGATGTTAAGTCCCGCAAGCTCCCACGATTGGTGCTCCCAAAGTAGGACCCCCAGCAGAGGATGCCAACTCCACAATGTTCGACCACAGTGTGGACGGAGATACGATACAGAAAATAATTACTGAGACATGGCTGCAAGAGGGTAGTGGCTGGGAACTGAATATTCAAGGGAATACCTCCTATCGAAAAGACAGACAGGTGGGCAGAGGGGGTGGGGTTGCCCTGTTGGTGAGGAATGAAATTCAGTCCCTTGCAAGGGGTGACATTGAAACAGGAGATGTGGAGTCAGTATGGATAGAACTAAGGAATTGTAGACCCTAATGGGACTAATCTACAGGCCCCCAAACAGTAGCCTGGACATAGGGTGCAAGTTGAATCAGGAGTTAGAATTGGCATGTAGCAAAAGTAATGCTGTGGTTGTTATGGGAGATTTCAACATGCAGGTAGACTGGGAAAATCAGGTTGGTACTGGACCCCAAGAAAGGGACTTTGTAGAGTGCCTTCGTGATGGATTCTTAGAAGAGCTTGTATTGGAGCCTACCAGGGAGAAGGCAATTCTGGATTTAGTGTTATGTAATGAACCGGATTTGATAAAGGAACTTGAGGTTAATGAGCCATTAGGAGGCAGTGACCATAACATGGTCAGGTTTAATCTACAATTGGAGAGGGAGAAGGGTAGATCGGAGGTGTCAGTGTTGCAGTTGAATAAAGGGGACTATGGGGCCATGAGGGAGGAGCTGGCCAAAGTTGACTGGAAAGATACACTAGCAGGGATGACAGTGGAACAAAAATGGCAGGTGTTTCTAGGAATAATACAGAAGGTGCAGGATCAGTTCATTCCTAGGAGGAAGAAAGATTCCAAGGGGAGAAAGGGACGGCCATGGCTGACAAGGGACGTCAGGGACAGTATAAAAATTAAAGCGAAGAAGTACAACGTAGCAAAGATGAGCGGGAAGCAAGAGGATTGGGTAATGTTTAAAGAACAACAGATGATAACTAAAAAGACAATACGGGGAGAAAAAATGAGGTACGAAGGTAAGCTAGCCAAGAATATAAAGCTGGATAGTAAAAGCTTCTTTAGGTATGTGAAGAGGAAAAAAATAGTTAAGATCATAGTTGGACCACTGAAGGCCGAAAAAGGTGAATTTTATTATGGGGAACAAGGAAATGGCAGATGAGTTGAACAGGTACTATGGATCTGTCTTCATTAAGGAGGACACAAACAATCTTCCTGATATAGTAGTGGCCAGAGGATCTGGGGCGACAGAGGAACTGAAGGAAATCCACATTAGGCAGGAAATGGTGTTGGATAGACTGATGGGACTGAAGGCTGATAAATCCTCTGGGCCTGATGGTCTGCATCCCAGGGAATTTAAGGAAGTGGCTCTAGAAATTGTGGATGCATTGGTGATAATTTCCCAATGTTCTATAGATTCAGAATCAGTTCCTGTGGATTGGAGGGTAGCTAATGTTATCCCACTTTTTAAGAAAGGCAGGAGAGAGAAAACAGGGAATTAGAGACCAGTTAGCCTGACATCGGTGGTGGGGAAGATGCTGGAGTCAATTATAAAAGATGAGATAGCCGCACATTTGGATAGCAGTAACAGGATCGGTCTGAGTCAGCATGGATTTACGAAGGGGAGATCATGCTTGACTAATCTTCTGGAATTTTTTGAAGATGTAATGAGGAAAATGGACAAGGGAGAGCCAGTGGATGTAGTGTACCTGGACTTTCAGAAAGCATTTGATAAGGTCCCACATAGGAGATTAGTGGGCAAAATTATGGCACATGGTATTGGGGCTAGAGTGCTGACATGAATAGAGAAGTGGTTGGGAGACAGGAAACAAAGAGTAGGTTTTTAACGGGTCCCTTTCAGAATGGCAGGCAGTGACTAGTGGGGTACCGCAAGGCTCGGTGCTGGGACCGCAGCTATTTACAATATACATCAATGATTTGGATGAAGGGATTCAAAGTAAAATTAGCAAATTTGCAGATGACACAAAGCTGGTTGGCAGTGTGAACTGTGAGGAGGATGCTATGAGAATGCAGGGTGGACACGTTGGGGGAGTGGGCAGATGCATGGCAGATGAAGTTTAATGCAGATAAATGTGAGGTTATCCACTGGTAGCAAAAACAGGAAGGCAGATTTCTATCTAAATGGCGCCAAGTTGGGAAAAGGGGAAGTACAACGGGATCTGGGGGTCCTTGTTCATCAGTCTATGAAAGCAAGCATGCAGGTACAGAGTGAAGTAAGCAAATGGCATGTTGGCCTTTATAACAAGAGGAATCGAATATAGGAGCAAAGAGGTCCTTCTGCGGTTGTACAGAGCCCTAGTGAGACCACAACTGGAGTACTGTGTGCAGTTTTGGTCCCTTAATTTGAGGAAGGACATTCTTGCTATTGAGGTAGGTTTACAAGGTTTACAAGGTTAATTCCCGGATGGCAGGACTGTCATATGCTGAGAGAATGGAGCAGCTGGGCTTGTACACTCTGGAGTTTAGAAGGATGAGAGGGTAACTCATTGAAACATATAAGATTGTTAAGGGTTTGGACACGCTAGAGGCGGGAAACATGTTCCCGATGTTGGGTGAGTCCAGAACTAGGGGCCACAGTTTAAGAATAAGGAGTAAGCCATTTAGAACGGAGACGAGGAAACACTTTTTCTCACAGAGAGTGGTGAGTCTGTGGAATTCTCTGCCTCAGAGAGCGGTGGAGGCGGGTTCTCTGGATACTTTCAAGAGAGAGCTAGATAGGGCTCTTTAAAATAGCGGAGTCAGGGGATATGCGGAGAAGGCAGGAACGGGGAACTGATTGGGGATGATCAGTCATGATCACATTGAATGGTGGTGCTGGCTCGAAGGGCCGAATGGCCAACTCCTGCACCTATTGTCTATTGTTTATTGTCTATTGTCTATTGTCTATTGTCTGTCGAGGTAAGAGATTAAAAAAAGTTTCTCCCACCCCCCACATAAAACAAGCACGAAAACACTAAACCACATTTACCACATACTAAAAAACAACAAGAAGGAACAGGACGATACAGACTGTTTGCGAGGCAGTCATTATGGGCGCCACCTGATGGGTTTTCTCCGAGATCTTCAGTTTCCTCCCACACTACAAAGACGCTTGGTTTGGTGTAAATGTAAATTGCCCCTAGTGTGGGTAGGATAGTGTTAGTGTGCGGGGATCGGTTCGGACTTGGTGGGCCGAAGGGCCCATTTCCATGCTGTATCTCTAAGCTTGTGGTTCTTAACTTTTTTTTCCTCATGACTCCATCACACATTTTTGGTCAGTACCGTGACCACCGAAATAAAAATTGAAATAAAAAACAGCCGATTTATTAAAACATGTCTGCCAATGCTCAGTCAATGGGATGGCTAAAATTGGTTTGCAGCCATCAGGCGATCAAAACGAGGACAAATGCTTGACAGGCAACACCTCATGTCAGCGTTGATCACAAGCCTATTGCGTGCGTTCGTTTTCAGAGGTACCATGGTTGAGAATCCAGCCTCACAGCGATAGATTGAGGGGGACTGGACCAATAGGATCAGGGCCTTCTCCGAAAGAACAAAACAGTCCTTCACTTTCAGCCAAAACGTGGCGAGCTCTTGTTCCATGAAGTCACTCTTGAGCTGCGCGTCGTCATGAATTCGGTGAAATTCAACCTTCGCAGCCAAGTCAGTATCTCTGATGGCACCATCTTCAACAGAAAAGGGTCAGACGATCCACTCTTCGCGAGAGCGGTCGTCCAGTCCGGGGAAGTAACGTTTGATGGCTTCACTAATTGCCAGAAGGTGGGTTGAGATCTCCTCGTGGAAGTGGCATTCAGCATCTGGCGTAGCATCTCAGGGAAGGTAGTCGATTCACGTATCACTTGCCTGGCTTTGTCCCAACTACACCTCTCTTCCAGCTCCCCCCCCCCCCCCCCCCCCACACACACTACAATCAATCTGAAGAAGGATCCCGACCCAAAACGTTATCTACCCGTGTTCTCCAGAAATGTGTCTTGTGTCTACACTTAGCTCAAATCTACATGATTAATGTAAAATATTATTAAAATAAAAACAGAATTTATTGGAAGCATAGCAGATTGTCAGCAACTGTGGAAAGGTAACCCTGGATAAAATTTCAGAGCTGACATTTTTTGTCAGGGCAGTTTTTGTGACATTTCTGTGCAAATAATCAGCAGGGGAAGTTACACCTGTGGAGAGAGAAGCTTGATTGATGTTCAGGTTAATAAGCAGACTGACAGATGTTTGGACAAGGCATTGCTAAAGGAGGTCATAAAACCATTGCTGCATTATGTACCCTTCTTGGGCTGAAGCAGATGTAATAACAGCAGGTCTGATTCAACTTTCTCTGGAGGAATCATAACCCTGAATGCCCCGCTTTTTTCTATACTTCTGTCAATTTTAAAGAAATAATCTGTATGGTTGTCGGAGAAGATGAAAGCTTCAAAGTGCAATATAAATAGATGGTCTGGTCAGTTGAGCAGAAAAGTGGTATTTACCTGTGACTCTTCCTTAATTGCATTGCCTCGCATTCATCTGGAACTTAATCCAGAAAAGTGCGAGGTGATGCATTTTTGGAGTTGACAGAAGATAAAAGAATATACTGTGGCGGCTCCCTAGGGTCGGGCCATCCCAACTATCAAACCCCTCGGCAGGGGAATGGTTGAGTCCAGAGGTGGCCCTCAGCTAGAGGGATAAAAGGCAAGGATTTGGGTGCCATCTTCCTCTTGCGGACTTCTCTGATGACAAGAAGGACATTATTAAAGGTACCTCCCGAAACACCTGGCTCCTCGCTTTCATTTCGGGATTTTGGCCCCACAATACAACAAATGGGGGGATATGGAGAGATGATGACAGGTGTTGTTCTCCAGAGATGCTCCTGACCTGCTTGACATTGTGTCCTTTCGAGTAAACCTGCATCTGCAGTTCTTGTTTCTATGTTAGTTACCACAAGGTGATGCCTGTGTACAATTCTGATCACCACATTGCAGGAAAGATGTGACTACAGTGGAGAGGGTGCAAAGGAGATTCATGAGGGTGATGATGCCTGGACTGGAACATTGCAGCCAGGAGGAAAAATGGATAAACTAGTGCTATATTTTGGAATAGAGGAGGCTGATGGGAAAGTTAATTGAAGAGTATCAAATGGCGACTGGCCAATATACAGTAGAGGTTTCAAACTGCAGGCTAGATGTGGGGGAAGTAAATAGATTTATAGTACAGATCCTCCACTGATCTTCCAGCACCCATGGTGCCAGAGCCTTTCTGGATTTTCTGTATTGCGGGACCTACAGAGGTCATGACCTTGGGGGGGGGGCCGAGATACCGGCCTACAGAGTTTGATGTGGAAGTCGGCTATGGGAATGGATCTGCCCGCTCTGGCCACGCTGGAGTTCCAGAGCCCTGGCCGCAAGCGGCAAATTCAACATGCTGATTGGTGCAGAAGTCAGGATGAGGTCGAGATCGGCCGCCTCACCCGGCCTAAGTGCTTCATTTTCAGGCAGATATTCGGGGGAGGCCTAGGTCAGGATTAAAGGGGGCGCCGAACCACGGGATGCTGGGAAATGTGCGGTGCATCGGTAATTATTACAAGGCTTGGATGGGTGATGAAAGGATTATGTTTATGATGAGATCGGCGAGGCACTCTTGAAAGTTGGTAATTACCATAAACACATTTATAACCAAATAACCATATAACAATTACAGCACGGAAACAGGCCATCTCGGCCCTACAAGTCCATGCCGAACAATTATTTTCCCTTAGTCCCACCTGCCTGCACTCATACCATAACCCTCCATTCCCTTCTCATCCATATGCCTCTCCAATTTATTTTTAAATGATACCATCGAACCTGCCTCCACCACTTCCACTGGAAGCTCATTCCACACCGCTACCACTCTCTGCGTAAAGAAGTTCCCCCTCATATTACCCCTAAACTTCTGTCCCTTAACTCTGAAGTCATGTCCTCTTGTTTGAATCTTCCCTACTCTCAAAGGGAAAAGCTTGTCCACATCAACTCTGTCTATCCCTCTCATCATTTTAAAGACCTCTATCAAGTCCCCCCCTTAACCTTCTGCGCTCCAAAGAATAAAGACCTAACTTATTCAACCTTTCTCTGTAACTTAGTTGTTGAAACCCAGGCAACATTCTAGTAAATCTCCTCGGTA
Source organism: Leucoraja erinaceus (assembly GCF_028641065.1). Classification (NCBI taxonomy): domain Eukaryota; kingdom Metazoa; phylum Chordata; class Chondrichthyes; order Rajiformes; family Rajidae; genus Leucoraja; species Leucoraja erinaceus. The sequence goes on along the minus strand of NC_073377.1, from coordinate 52,814,716 downwards.
CTCTCTCTATTTTGTTGACATCTTCCTATAATTGGGCGACCAAAATTGTACACCATACTCCAGATTTGGTCTCACCAATACCTTGTACAATTTTAACATTACATCCCAGCTTCTATACTCAATGCTCTGATTTATAAAGGCTAGCATACCAAAAGCTTTCTTTACCACCCTATCTATATGAGATTCCACCTTCAAGGAACTATGTACGGTTATTCCCAGATCCCTCTGTTCAACTGCATTCTTCAATTCCCTACCATTTACCATGTACGTCCTATTTTGATTTGTCCTGCCAAGGTGTAGCACCTCACATTTATCAGCATTAAACTCCATCTGCCATCTTTCAGCCCATTCTTCCAAATGGCCTAAATCACTCTGTAGACTTTGGAAATCCTCTTCAATATCCACAACACCCCCTATCTTGGTATCATCTGCATACTTACTAATCCAATTTACCACACCTTCATCCAGATCATTGATGTACATGACAAACAACAAAGGACCCAACACAGATCCCTGAGGCACCCCACTGGTCACCTGCCTCCAACCCGACAAACAGCCATCCACCATTACCCTCTGGCGTCTCCCATTCAGCCACTGTTGAATCCATCTTGCTACTCCTGCATTTATACCCAACAGTTGAACCTTCTTAACCAACCTTCCCTGAGGAACCTTGTCAAGGGCCTTACTAAAGTCCATATAGACAACATCCACTGCTTTACCCTAGTCAATTTCCCTAGTAACCTCTTCAAAAAATTCAAGAAGATTAGTCAAACATGACCTTCCAGGCACAAATCCATGTTGACTGTTCCTAATCAGACCCTGTTTATCCAGATGCTTATATATATTATCTCTAAGTATCTTTTCTATTAATTTGCCCACCACTGAAGTCAAACTAACAGGTCTATAATTGCTACACTTTTTAAACAATGGAACAACATGCGCAGTACGCCAATCCTCGGGGAATATTCCCGTTTCTAATGACATTTGAAATATTTCTGTCATAGCCCCGGCTATTTCTACACTAACTTCCCTCAATGTCCTAGGGAATATCCTGTCAGGGCCTGGAGGCTTATCCACTTTTATATTTTTCAAAAGTGTCAGTACTTCTTTTACTTTGAAACTCATCGTATCCATAGCTACTCTACTAGTTTCCCTTAACTCACATCATTCAATATCCTTCTCCTTGGTGAATACCGAAGAAAATAAATTGTTCAATATCTCCCCCATCTCTTTTGGCTCTGCAGGTAGCTGTCCACTCTGTCTCTCCAATGGACCAATTTTATCCCTCGTTATCCTTTTGCTATTAATATAGCTGTAGAAACCCTTTGGATTTACTTTCACCTTACTTACTCATATCTTCTTTTAGCTTTTCTAATTTCTTTCTTAAGATTCTTTTTACATTCCTCATACTACTCAAGCACCTCATTTACTTCATGCAGCCTATAATTATTGCAGATCTCCCTCTTTTTCCGAACAAGATGTCCAATTTCCCTTGAAAACCAGGGCTCTTTCCAATTTTTACTGTTTCCTTTCAACCGAACAGGAACATAAAGGTTCTGTACTCTTAAAATTTCCCCTTTAAATATGGATAAATGTGAGGTTATCCATTTTGGTGGCAAAAACGGGAAAGCAGACTATTATCTAAATTATCTAAATGGTGGCCGATTGGGAAAGGGGGAGATGCAGCGAGACCTGGGTGTCATGGTACACCAGTCATTGAAGGTAGGCATGCAGGTGCAGCAGGCAGTAAAGAAAGCGAATGGTATGTTAGCTTTCATTACAAAAGGATTTGAGTATAGGAGCAGGGAGGTTCTACTGCAGTTGTACAGGGTCTTGGTGAGACCACACCTGGAGTATTGCGTACAGTTTTGGTCTCCAAATCTGAGGAAGGACATTATTGCCATAGAGGGAGTGCAGAGACGGTTCACCAGACTGATTCCTGGGATGTCAGGACTGTCTTATGAAGAAAGACTGGATAGACTTGGTTTATACTCTCTAGAATTTAGGAGATTGAGAGGGGATCTTATAGAAACTTACAAAATTCTTATGGGGTTGGACAGGCTAGATGCAGGAAGATTGTTCCCGATGTTAGGGAAGTCCAGGACAAGGGGTCACAGCTTAAGGATAAGGGGGAAATCCTTTAAAACCGAGATGAGAAGAACTTTTTTCACACAGAGAGTGGTGAATCTCTGGAACTCTCTGCCACAGAGGGTAGTTGAGGCCAGTTCATTGGCTATATTTAAGAGGGAGTTAGATGTGGCCCTTGTGGCTAAGGGGATCAGGGGGTATGGAGAGAAGGCAGGTACGGGATACTGAGTTGGATGATCAGCCATGATCATATTGAATGGCGGTGCAGGCTCGAAGGGCCTACTCCTGCACCTAATTTCTATGTTTCTGTGTTTCTAAATGTCCTCCATTTCTCTTCTACATCCTTCCCATAAAACAAAATGTCCCAGTTCACTACTTAAACTGTATGGTAGATGTGTTCTTGAAGAGATCTGACCTGCAGGGCTGTGGGATTGGGCTGGCACATTTGTGATGTGCTGAACAGTCTTCTTTTGTACAATTAATTTTCTATGATTGCACAGAAGGCTTAGGTTGTGATCTTTGGCTTTAGACTGAGGTACAGCATGGAAAAAGGCCCATCAGCTCACGAGTCTGTGCAGACCAGTGATCACCCAGTATACTAACCCTATCCTACACACTGTCAATTTACAATTTGCAGAAGCCAATTAACCTACAGACCTGCACATGTTGGGAATGTGGGAGGAATCCAGAGCACCTGGAGAAAACCCATGCAGTCACAGGGAGAACATACAAACTCTATACAGACAGCACCTGTACACTGGATGGATGTAGGGCAGCAACTCTACTGCTGTGCCATTGTGGCCGCCTATTGATGCCATTTTAGTTGAACTCTGAAAGGATTCGGTTTGAGGGCGTATATTCTCAGGAGGCTTGAAGAAAATAAACGTCCGAAGGAACAAAGTTCACCCTCTATCCCTTGGGATCGCTTTATTACATCTTTCAACCATGTTGGTGCTCAAAGTTTCTTTCTGTTCTAAAAATATGTTAAGTTCCTGAACTTCTATTTCAAGCGTGTACAACATTATTAGCAATATACATTTTAATATCAGTGGCTCAGAAAAAGAACACCCATAATTTGAGGCATTTATTTCTTAGAGCAGAGCAGATTCGTTGAATTTGAATATTTTTAGTCACTCTTTGGTATTATTGAAAATACAGTGGAAAAAGTTTTGTTAAATAGTTTATGAATTTTTGATGTAAAGTTTTCAAACTTAATACGGTATTGAACATTTTATGAGGGATTTTGATATCTCACAATTCTGTTAACCCTTGCTGTCTCCTCTCCTTCCCACCTCAGCCCTCTGGCTCCTCCTCCTCCTCCTTTTTCCTTTCTTCTCCCCGCCTCCCCCCACCCCCTATCAGTCTGAAGAAGGGTTTCGGCCTGAAACGTTGCCTATTTCCTTCACTCCATAGATGCTGCTGCACCCGCTGAGTTTCTCCAGCATTTTTGTGTACATTTGATATTTCTTCGCTCACTGAATACTGTATGGATTGTATTTTTATCCGCAAACTGGAAGAACAGGTTAAAATGACAATGAAGTGAAACAGTGAGAACTATCATTACCACTGCATCCAAAGCACAATTTCCTTATCGATTGTGATTCATTTGTCGTGTACTCAACTCTCCATCAGGAAGTACTGCTTCAGATTTAACACAAGAATCCAGGGTGTTGTTCAATAACAATCTGTGGGTGTGCTGCAATGTTTTTCAGAAGACGTCACCTGATATTTTTGAACAAGAGTAATTCTCTTTTGGTTTACTAACCTCTCCCAACATTATCTACAGAGACTATATGGCTGTTACTCATTTGTAGGAAATTGTGTTCAAATTGGTTGCATCATATTTTAGAAACATAGAAATTAGGTGCAGGAGTAGGCCATTCGGCCCTTCGAGCCTGCACCGCCATTCAATATGATCATGGCTGATCATCCAACTCAGTATCCCATACCTGCCTTCTCTCCATACCCCCTGATCCCCTTAGCCCCAAGGGCCACATCTAACTCTCTCTTAAATATAGCCAATGAACTGGCCTCAACTACCTTCTGTGGCAGAGAATCCACAGATTCACCACTCTCTGTGTGAAAAATGTTTTTCTCATCTCGGTCCTAAAAGATTTCCCCCTTATCCTTAAACTGTGACCCCTTGTTCTGGACTTCCCCAACATCGGGAACAATCTTCCTGCATCTAGCCTGTCCAACCCCATAAAAATTCTGTAAGTTTCTATATGATCCCCCCTCAATCTTCTAAATTCTAGCGAGTATAAGCCGAGTCTATCCAGTCCTTCTTCATATGAAAGTCCTGCCATCCCAGGAATCAGTCTGGTGAACCTTCCCTGTACTCCCTCTATGGCAAGAATGTCTTTCCTCAGATTAGGAGACCAAAACTGTATGCAATACTCCAGATGCGGTCTCACCAAGACCCTGTACAACTGCAGTAGAACCTCCCTGCTCCTATACTCAAATCCTTTTGCTATGAATGCTAATGCCCCTGTCCCACTTAGGAAACCTGAACGGAAATCTCTGGAGACTTTGCGCCCCACCCAAGGTTTCCGTGCGGTTCCTGGAGGTTGCAGGTGGTTGCCAGAGGTTGCAGGTAGTGGAAGCAGGTAGGGAGACTGACAAAAACCTCTGTGTACCTCCGGGAACCGCACGGAAACCTTGGGTGGGGCTCAAAGTATCCAGAGGTTTCCGTTCAGGTTTCCTAAGTGGGACAGGGGCATAACATACCATTCGCTTTCTTCACTGCCTGCTACACCTGCATGCCTACTTTCAATGACTGGTGACACCCAGGTCTCGTTGCATCTCCCCTTTTCCTAATTGGCCACCATTCAGATAATAGTCTACCTTCCTGTTTTTGCCACCAAAGTGGATAACCTCACATTTATCCACATTATACTGCATCCACAATACAGTGACCACTACCTTGTTTTTTTGCCTTTTTAAATATTTTTTAGTGTATGTTAAAAGTCTATAAATGTTCTCCGGTTTGTTTTATGTTGGGCGAGGGGGAGAGGGATTTTTTTTTTCAGTTTCTTACCTTACCGGAGATGCGATTAATTTTCGGATCACATTCTACGGTCACTCCGTGGCCCACCATCGATGGAGCTGGAGGCCTCCTCAGACACCACGGAGGCGTGGATTTAACATCGCAGTCGATCCCGTGCCTAGGATCGCTGCAACCATGGCCTGCGGACTTTACATCGAGAACTCACAGTCTCGGGAAATCCAATGTCGCAGAAGGTCCGACCAGCCCCGACGTGAGGTTCGATTGTCCGGCGTGGGGGAGCTGACATCCCCCTAATGCAGGAGCTGATCACCTCAATGCTGAGGGCCCACCGCTGGCTACGGGAGTCAAGATCATCCCGTCAACGGAGGGCTTAAGGCTCCCGATCGCAGGAGAGCAAAGGGAAGAGATTGAACTTGTTTTTCGCCTTCCATCACAGTGAGGAATGTGGGGGAGTCACTGTGATGGATGTTTATGTTAAAATGTATTTTGTGTGTTCTGTTGCATTTTCTTTGTATGGCTGACTTGGCAAATGAAATTCCTCGTATTTTGCAAAACATGCTTGGTTTATAAAGTATTATTGTGATTGATTGTGTGATTGTGACGACAATTCAAAAGTGCTTATCTGGATTAAGGATGTGATGGCGAAAGGCACTGAATAATAATCTATGTCCATTCAATTTAGGCGAGAGTGCCAGATACACTCTGTGCCAGATGTATCTGTCACTCCTGTTTACGGAAAGTGCATGGCCATCCTATTTTCCTTCCCTCCACTCTTCTATCCGATGCACTTGGGATGGATGAAGGTGACTTCTGATCCAGAGTCCAACTGGAGGCTGCAGTGTCAGAGAGAAATTACTTGCTCAACCTCTGTACATCTGGAAATGCTTCACAGCCGCAAAGATGCTCTTGATTGTTGAATGTGCATGTGACAAGGTCTCAGATGCACCCAAGTGAGGACAAGATTATTTGTTCAAGTGCTGTCAATTGAGAATCAGGAAAACGAGATTGCGGATAATATTCACGTTCACAAGTTATAGGAGTAGAATTAGGCCATTTGGCCCACCGAGTCTACTCCGCAATTCAACCTTGGCTGATCAATGGCAATATTGTATTGTCCCAAGGCTTCTTTTATGCTCACCTAGGAAGGTTTAGTTTCATGCCTCATCCAAATGTTGACACCTCCTGTTCTCCCTCAGTACAAGACTCAATGGTTGCTCCACGCTTAAGAGATTGGCCATTTTGGACTATGATGAGAAGAACACATATTCTTGGCAAAAGAGCCAGAGAGAACATAAGTTTCCCATATTTCCTTTATACTCACCAGACCTCTGATTCCGACACTTCGTTTAAACTCACTCGGGCCTCTGTTTCCCACGGCTCCTTTAATGTCATGGGATTCACTGGAGCATTTAATTTACTACTATGTGTCATCTAATAAAAAGTGAATTACAAGTGTGCAGGGGGATCTGATGTCCCGGCAGAAGATTGCACCCTGACACCTGCTCCACAAGCAACAGCTTAAAGGACAGCCAACCAAAGAGCTTTGGCAGCTCATCGGTCAGTGAGAGGCACAGACCAATACGAGAGGTTGAGAGGGAAACTGTGCAGAAGTTTGCAAACTACAATATACAAAAACATAAAGAAAAATGTTTTTCTTCTTTCCCAAAGTAGGGGAATCGAGAACTCTAGCCTATAGCAGGGGGATCGAGAACCAGAGAACATACGATAAAGTTAAAGGGGGATAGATTTTATTTTTTCTTCACCTGTGATTGGAGACCCAATTATTAGTGATGCAATGCCATCACGTGACCGCTATCAGAATGCTAATAAACTCCAAAAAAATCTCCATTGTACACAGAAATGGTTTCCCTTTTGGATAACGATGAATAATATTTAGATTTTTTTTAACTGAAAGAGGTCACATCTTTTAAAACCCATGCAATGAGACATAAACTGAAACAGGTATCTTAATAGGAGCAGTGTTTGTTAAATTTTCTTCTCTTACCTATGTTAATTGCTTATTTTCCAAACTTCTCATTTGCCCTTGGTGACGGTTATTCTCATTTCAGAATTGATTTTTGCAAATGAAAGGTAATTGGGATTTTTTTTCTGGGAGATCGATGGAGCAGAGCCCAGTCTTTACCTGATTTGTTTTGTTCTGGGTTTGTCAGATGTTATTCATCCCAAAGGAGGTGTCTGGCTGTGCAGAGAAAGTTATGCTGTTTCCTTCTGGGAGTTTGTGTTTGGTTAAGAGGATGAGTCATCCGAAGAAGCTATTATCTGAACTGCTGTGTATTAAGTTTACTCTGCCACTAATTACATTCGCTGGTGTATATAATATTCAGATTTGCAACGGTTAAATCTATTATGTGTAAGAAATCTATTCACTGCCCTGAGAACAGCCATCAGAATATTTCCCCCATGTCTACTTTGATGGAATTGATTGTATTTTTGAGGGGTAATGGTGCCCCATAGTGAACATGACTACATTTGTTTCAAAGAGTCAGCTTTCCTCTAAACGTTTTGTCCTGTTCCTTGTGGCATTTTGAGCAGCAGAAAGGAATTGACAAGAGAGGAGAGAAAATCACTTTGCAGGCTTCAGTGACCTGCAGGGATGGAAATAGCTGGTGCTTCCAGGGCACTTGAAGGGCAGTTGTGTATTTAGACATTTTTTAACAGTGATGGGGTTAAGGGTTGTACCTGATTGATTTACATTTCTCTTTCACCCACCACAGTAACATTACCTTATTGTCTGTGCCAATGATTGCTCTGGTGATGATGATGTGAAGTGTCCTGTATAGCAGAGTTCCATGGCCCATAAAGACCCCTTCAGCTTTTTGCCTCAATGCAAACCTCTTGAAATAGTTCATCAGTTTAGCCGCACAGATTATTTGCTTTTTAGTAAGCGCCCACTTGTCTTTTAAAATTTCTGTGGTACTGATCCCACAGCCCTTTCTTCTCAGGTATTCCAGATTTCAGAATTGGTACGGGTGTCAGAGGTTATGGGGAGAACGCAGGAGAATGGGGTTGAGGGGGAAAGATTGGTCAGCCATGATTGAATGGCAGAGTAGTCTTGATGGGTCAAATGGCCTAATTCTGCTCCTATAATTTATGAACATTAATTTATTTGAACGGATGTTGGGCAAGAAAACAATCTCATTTTCTCTCTGGCTCTTTTGCCAAGTATCCATGAACCCATTTACACCAGAAATTGTTAAGTCAAATCAAGAATATTTTATTGACATATGTCCTAGATAGAACAATGAAATTCTTACTTGCAACAGCACAACAGAATGTAAACATTGAGAAAAAAAAGTTCAGTGTTTGGATCTTATAGAAATATATAACATTCTTAATGGACAGGCTAGATGCAGGAAAAATGTTCCCGGTGTTGGGGGAGACCAGAACCAGGGGTCACAGTTTCAGAAAAAGGGATAAGCCATTTAGGATTGAGATGAGGAAAAATTGTCTCACCCAGAGAATTGTGAATCTGTGGCATTCTCTGCCACAGAAGGCAGTAGAGGCCAATTCACTAAATGTAATCAAGAGAAAGTTAGATATAGCTCTTAGGGCTAATGGAATAAAAGGATATGGGGAAAAAGCAGGAACGGGGTAATGATTTTGGATGATCAGCCATAATCATATTGAATGGTGGTGCTGGCTCGAAGAGCCGAATGGTCTACTCCCACACCTATTGTCTATGTTTCTATGTATATATACATAGAAACATAGACATAGAAAGAAACATAGAAAATAAGTGCAGGAGTAGGCCATTCGACCCTTCGAGCCTGCACCACCATTCAATATGATCATGGCTGATCATCCAACTAGTATCCTGTCTTCCTCCATACCCCCTGATCCCTTTATCCACAAGGGCTACATCTAACTCCCTCTTAAATATAGCCAATGAACTGGCCTCAACTACCTTCTGTGGCAGAGAATTCCACAGATTCACCACTCTCTGTGTGAAAAATGTTTTTCTCATCTCAGTCCTAAAAGACTTCCCCCTTATCCTTAAACTGTGACCCCTTGTTCTGGACTTCCCCAACATCGGGAACAATCTTCCTGCATCTAGCTTGTCCAACGCCTTAAGAATTTTGTAAGTTTCTATAAGATCCCCTCTCAATCTTCTAAATTCTAGCGAGTACAAGCCAAGTCTATCCAGTCTTTCCTCATATGAAAGTCCTGACATCCCAGGAATCAGTCCTGACATCCCAGGAATCAGTCTGGTGAACCTACTCTGTACATTAGCTACCCTCCAATCCTCAGGAACTATTCCAGAATCTAAAGAGTTTTGAAAAATTATCACTAAAGCATCCACTATTTCTGGGGCTACTTCCTTATGTACTCTGGGATGCAGCCTATCTGGCCCTGGGGATTTATCGGCCTTTAATCCATCCAATTTACCTAACACCACTTCCCAGCTAACCTGGATTTCACTCAGTTCCTCCATCTCATTTGACCCCCGGTCCCCTGCTATTTCCGGCAGATTATTTATGTCTTCCTTAGTGAAGATATCAACAAAGTAGTTATTCAATTGGTCTGCCATGTCCTTGTTCCCATGACCAATTCACCTGTGATATGAAGACCTTTTGGAGTCAATAATATCAAAGAAAAATTTAGCAATAAAAATTGGTATCATCTGAAATAAATACAAATATTTATGTAAGATAAACATTTTAATAGCATTGATTCGGCCGATTAAAGATAAGGACATTGGTGACCATTTAGTAAACTGTTGTTTGTTATGGTCAATTAGAGACGTAAAATTAGCTTTAAATAAATCATTGTGTTTCAGATTTAGATTCAGATTCAGATTCAATTTTAATTGTCATTGTCAGTGTACAGTACAGAGACAACGAAATGCATTTAGCATCTCCCTGGAAGAGCGACATAGCAAATGATTTGAATAAATAATAATAAGTGTCCATAATTCAGTCACCGAGGTACGTTGTTGAGAGTGACAGCCGCCAGGAAGAAGCTGTTCCTCGACCTGCTGGTTCGGCAACGGAGAGACCTGTAGCGCCTCCCGGATGGTAGGAGGGTAAACAGTCCATGGTTGGGGTGAGAGCAGTCCTTGGCGATGCTGAGCGCCCTCCACAGACAGTGTTTCTTGGTAATCTTAATACCTAAATAAGTAAAACATTCGGTAGTCAATCTAAATGGAAACTGTCCATAATTCGAAACTAGATTGTTGAATGGAAAAAGCTCACTCTTACTAACATTTAGTTTATAACCAGAAAAACTACTAAATTGATTAAGTAATGCTACTATTGCCGGAATAGATTTCTCAGGGTTAGAAATGAATAATAACAGATCATCTGCATAAAGCCATTTTATTGTCACTATACACATGTAAAGAGAGAGCTTATATGTCTTATTCCCACGGACAATACCAAAAATATTGGGGATTCTCTAATAGCGGTGGCCCAAGGTTCCAAAGCGATATCAAACAGTAAAGGACTTAAAGGACAGCCCTGCCTAGTACCTCGAAAGAGCCTGAAAAAAGAGGATCTCTGATTATTGGTAAGTACAGAAGCCTGAGGTATATGATATATCAGCTTGATCCACGAAATAAATTTTGGGCCAGTCCTACATTTTTCAAGTGTATTGAATAAGTATTCCCATTGTACTCTATTAAGTGCCTTCTCGGCATCGTGAAATGACACATTCTGGAGTTTTATTTGACGCTGTATATACAATATTCATTAATCTCCTAACGTTAAAGTATGAGTAACGATTTTTAATAAAACCTGCCTGATCTTCAGAACTAATTTGTGGTCAAATATTTTCCAATCTCATAGCTAATATTTTGGAAAGAATTTTAGAATCTATGTTTAACAGTGATATAGGTCTATATGATGTCACTTCAGTAGGGTTTTTATCTTTTTTAAGAATTAAAGAAATAGATGCTTCATAAAAGGTTTGTGGTAATCTATTCATTAAAAAGGCTTCTTTAAAAACCTTGCATAGTCAGGGAGACAATAAACTTGAGAAATACTAAAAAATCTACTGTAAACCCATCTAAACCGGGAGCTTTACCAGAATTCATCAAGAGGATTGCCTTCTGTATATCTTCCTCCGTGATGGGTTCGTCTAACAACAGAGACTCATTATGTAATAAATTTGGCAAGCTCAACACCAGTAATCACCAAAAATCTACCATATGGATCAGAAATTGTTTCATAATGAAAACGGAATTGAGGAGTCAATAAAAATAGAGACTCCTTTCACCTTAGCCTGTGAATTTGAATGAAACTGCTGTCCTCTCCAAAACTTGAAAAATAATTGATTGTCATCTTGCCTTACATGAGTTTCCTGAACAAAGATAATCTGAGCATTTAGTCTACGAAGAACTTTAAAAAATGTTTCCTCTTAATGGGATGGTTCAAGCCATTCACATTCCATGAAAGGAAGTTAGTAACTTTATCCATATTGTTTGTAAAAATCATGTGGAATGTAAAGGGTTAATTTCTTTTTTAATTTTAATTTTTTTTTAATTTATATTTTTATTAGAAGCAGTGTCCAAAAGTATAAACCATGGCATATGACATAATACTTTTATTGTACAGCTTCATTTTTCATTTTAGCAAAGATGAAATAGAAAAAGATAAGAAGTGCAAGAAAGAAAGAGAATGAAAGAGAAAGTGAATGTGTAAGAATAGAACCCGTAAACTACCAAATGAGTGTAGTCGAAGAGTGAGTCAGTAAAAGAAATAGGGAAAACGTAAAGAAATTAAAAGACAAAAACGGAAAAAAAAGTGTTGATATACCTGCTTCATTTCTCTCCCCACCCATCACCCAGTCCGTAAATCAGTTTAATTCCAAAGCTGTGTTGCACCATACTATCCTTGTAATGAATCAATTAAAGGAATCTTTGAAAATTGCTCTGATTTTCCTGCTGAGACAAGTCTTCAAGATGTAGCATCTCAGACATGTTTGTAATCCACATTTTAAAAGTAGGGCAGATGTATTTTTCCAACATTTATGCCGTTATCAGGCCATAATTAACAAAACGTCTTTGAAATATTGATAGCTCAGGGCAGGCTTCTGCTGTTCCGAAAATAATCAGTTCCGTATGGGGGTCCAGTTTTGTTTTTAATGTTTTTGAGAAAATTTCGAAGATTCCTTTCCAAAAGAAATGTAGCTTTATGCAAGAGGCAAACGAGTGTGTTATAGTTGCTTCTTGAAGGAGACATTTGTCACAAATAGGAGATACATTTGAAAAAATCTTATTCAGTTTAGTCTTTGAGTAGTAGAGTCTGTGCAGTATTTTGAATTGGATTAAAATGTGTCTAACATTAATTGAACAATTATGTATATATAAGAGATATTTTTCCCATGTCTTTTGAAATTTTTAAGCCTAATTCCTCTTCCCATTCTCTTCTACTTGCGTCTTACCATGGAATTTCTATATTTAGAAGGGTATTATACAAGTATGATGTTAGATTATTTGACTCTGAGTTTCTATTCATACATTCGTCTAGTATATCTGGCAGCAGAGTTTGATAATCATGGGTATATGTTTTCAAATAATCTCGAATTTGAAGATATCTAAAATATTGATTACCTTTCAGACTGTATTTCGACTGTAATTTCTGAAATGACAGGAGATTTCCCATCTTGTACAGATCTTCATACTTTTTAATTCCTAGTCTTTCCCAACAAGTAAATGTTTTATTGATAATAGATGGCTTAAACGACGGGTTATTATCTATTGGTGAAAGAAGAGATACATTTCTTAGTTTAAAAGTTGATTTTACTTGTCTCCAGATTCGTAAAGTGCTGTGAATAATCGGATTTTTCGCATATATTGTGTTCTTCAACTTTATTGGGGAGAGAAGAATCTTGCCTATATTAAAAGGCGAGCAATCCTCTCTCTCCATTATTAACCAGTCTACATGTTGGCATGTGTTATCCAGCCAGTAAATTACATTTTTAATATTTGTTGCTCAATAGTAGTATAAGAAATTGGGGAGCGCCAATCCGCCCATTTCTTTGGGTTTACATAGATGTCATTTATGAATTCTACGTGATTTATAATCCCAGATAAAGTTTGTAATCAGAGAATCAAGATTTAAAAAAAAAATTTAGGTAGGTATATCGGTATTGATTGAAATAAATAGAGAATTTGTGGGAGGAAAATCATTTTTATGGCAATTATTCTGCCTATTAGAGACATCGGAAGTGTTTTCCAGAATTGAATAAGAGCGTTTAATTTAGTAACTAAAGGTGGGAAGTTTGCATTGAATAAAGAAGTATATTTTCTGGTTACTTGATCACCCAGATATTTAAATTTTTCTGTAGCAATTCTGAAAGGGAATTTTAAAAAGCTCTTGAGGTTTTATTGCCATAATTTCACTTTTGTTCCAGTTTATTCTATATCCTGAGAAGGAACCAAATTCCTCTATAAGATTTAATATATTTGGAATACTAACTTGAGAATTGGTGATATATAATAATACATCATCTGCATATAATGATATTTTATTATTGGAGTGTTTAGTATTATAGCCGTGAATGTTCGGATGTACTCTTATACTTTCCGCAAAGGGTTCAATCCCAGGGGCAAATAACAGGGGTGATTATGCACATCCTTGTCTATTGCCCCTGGATATAGTATATCATAATAGTTCATGATACTGGAAGAAGAAAAATCTAGGGCGGAGCCAGAAGTGATGACATTTCAGACATTTTTGTTGCTCAGATTCTGCACAGATGAAAAAAACTAAGTTAAAGGCAAAAGACCCCCCCCCCCCCCCACCCATGCAAAGCCCGAAACTGACCAGTAGACAGTCAGTACGCTACCTAGTCTATTGTCTATTGCCTGCATTTAGCCAATATCCCTCTAAACCTGTCCTTTTCATGTACCTGTCTAAATGTTTTTTAATGCGGTTGTAAGATCAATAACATTCCATTGGAATGGAAGCAAAGAATATTTCAACACTAGAATATTTTAAGTTGCAGAATAGGGGAAGAAGCAATGAAAATGAAGGGAATGTCTCGTGTAGGGCAGAGAAAAAGTGACACCAGATGACACAGATGATATTTTTGCTCTCTAAGAGAGGGCAATGAAGGTGTCTTGATCAGTCTAGAGATGTCAATAGAAGGAGATAAATGAAAATTGTGATGACAAAAATAATCAATGCTAGAACTGGGCAATGCAGAACTGAGTCAATGCTGGAATTTAGTTTAGTTTAGAGATACAGTGTGGAAAGAGGCCCTACGGCCCACAGAGTCCATGCCGATCTACGATTCCCACACACGAACACTATCCTACACACACTAGGGACAATTTACAATTTTACTGGAGCCAATTAGCTTACAAACCTGTAAGTCTGGAGTGTGGGAGGAAACTGGAGCACCTGGAGAAAACCCATGCAGGTTATGAGGAGAACGTACAAACTTCTTACAGACAGCACCCATAGGTAGGATCGAACCCGGCTCTCTGGCGCTATAAGGCAGCAACTCTACCAATGTGCAGCTGACATATAAGGAAATGCTGGAAATGTTCACAGGTTCACATCTATATAAAAAAAAATAGACTTAACATTACCAGTTGAACTCATATCAGAACTGTGTTAACATTACCCGTTGAACTTGCATTCATTTCTGTCACACGTGAGAAAGGCTAGTTATCTGAAATTGTTGAAATCAATAGAGCCATGAGTAGTGGAACATACCTGTAGGGTGGATGGTGCTGTATTCCAACCTTATTTTGGATTTATTTGAACCGTATTAGAAGCCAAAAATAGAGATGTCAGAAGAGGATGAAGAATTAAAGAATGAGGCAACTGGAAACTCATGGCATCCCTTGCAGACTCAATGGAGGTGTTCTGCAATATAATAATCTAATCTGTGAGGAAACCACATTGTGTGTGTCAAATGAATTGCATTAAGCTGAAAGTAAGAATCAGAGTTATGAGGGAATGTCCCATTGGAATTTAAAAGGGGGAAGAGAAGATATGCCTGGTTGTGGCACCACATTGAAGATGGTGAAAATTGTAAACATGTCCATCAAATATGAAAGCTGGTAGGATACAAGATAAGGACAGGAAAATCTTGCTTTGGATAAGAGGAGCAGAGTAATTGAAGCAGCATTGGAAACAGAACCGATGTGGATGAGAGGCTGTTAAGTGTGGTGGAGGGGAAACCACAATTAAAGCAAAGGGTAGATATCTCAGAAGCACAGGTGAGGAGGGTGTCATTTTCAGAACCAGCGATTGAGCCAGGGAAGTGGGAAGAACGGAATGAAGTATTTGCCGGAAATAGTACTGAACAAACTGCAGCCAAGATTGACGGGGACTTGGAATGAACGTTGATCATTAGCTCGCCCCCTGAGATGGAGAAATGGGAAGAGATGAAAAGGAAGAGTTGGATATGGACCATGTAAAAGTGAGATCAAGATGAAAATGAGCAGAAAAGATGATGAAACTTTCAAGTGTTGTACACAAGCAGGTAACAACATCAACATAATAGCTGGAAACTGTCCAGGTATTAGTATGAGGCATAGTCCACTGCCCCCTCCACTGGTGTCCATCCCATCTCCCCCCACTTACTTTTCCAGTCTCACAGTTTGAGCGCTTTCATTATCTTTCTTTCTCAGCAATCTCCGCCTATTTACATCTTTAGTTTAGTTTAATTTATTGCCACAAAGTACAGTGAAAAGATTTTTGTTGCCCTCTATCCAGTCAGCAGAAAGACTATACATGATTACAATAGATCCGTCCACAGTGTACTGATACAGGATCATCTCTGGACTGATTAGCTTTGTTTGCACCATCCTCTCCTACATGGCAACATTATAAAGTAGCAATGTTACAAAATTTTGAGATTTAAAAAAATCAAGTCTGCAATTTATCCCATAAGATAAAGCACAAAGATAAGTTTAATTTGACACCTAATTCACTTTCATATCTTCAGTATTAAAAAAGTTATGGCCATTTTCATACTCAGAAATTAGCATCTTGTTCCCTATTGATTTTCCATTGAATTAACACAAAAGCTGTGATCGAGGACAGTGAAATGGCCACAACTTTCTTAAAAATTAAGAGAACTGGAAGAAATTTTCAGTTAAAACATGATTTAAAAATCTCATTTACATTAATTTATAGGCCAAATGGAAGGAATTTAGTGTTCAATTGCTGTAAATTAATGGCCATTTAAATCAGCTTTTGAGTGGGATCCTGTGGAACTCTGTGGCATGCGCTGGTTTGGAACGTTCTCATTGCGGTAGATTTGTACCCCATATGCCCAGAAAAATACTGCGGGATTTATTGGAGCCCCAAAATTAGCTACTCGCAACATAAAACTTTGTATAAATGGATCGTAAGAAGCCCTTTTTAATGTAAAAATAAACAACCTACCTTCCGTTGTCCCCTGTATGAAATCCGTCCCGTTGTCGGCGGTCGCGGGTTTAGAGGATAATTTTTAACCTACTATAACAATTAAATTAACCAATTAAGTTTAAAAATAGCTCCAGCGAAAGAATCTCCCAGCGATTTTTCGTCAGCAACTAAGTAGGCTGAACAACCTTGATTTGAATAGCCTAGGGAAAATCGCGTTTTAAACCCGCCCCCCTCTCAATGGCACCAAAATCACGCACACGGGCTGGGACAGATCTGCAGCCCTGCTGAAGGTAGGTTTTACAACATACCTATATAAAAGGCCTCGCAGGGCCGGTCACACTTCGATCACCGGAACCGTATGGAGTTGTGCGGAGCTGGTCCCGACATCGCGCGGGGCTCTGAAAAACTGACTGTGTTCAAAAATTCCGCGTGGCAACGGCCTGCCGGCCTGCAGCCACCTAGATGCCATACGCATCGCCTTGACGGGTGTGCACAGTGTCTCAACGGTGTACGCAGCGTCTTGATGCTGTACGTCATGGCGAACTTCGCTCGAACTTCACGTCACTCACGTGACCTCCGCGCGGCCCCCACTTCCGGTTTGGTCATGCTCGCCGCATGCAGGCGCATGCTGATGGGACCGGCCCTGTACGGGGATCACTTAACCTCCGCGCGGCCCACGCTTCCGGTTTGGTCGCGCTTGCCGCATGCAGGTCTCGCTTGCTGCATGCAATATTCAGTCCTACTTTGTCTCCAGCCATTTCCCGCCTCTGCGATTTATACATATCATACGATCATTGGCCTGAAATACAAACTGTTTGACCTATTGAGCATTTCCTTCATGATCTGCTTTTATTTCAAGTTTACAACACTTGCAGTACTTTCTTTGCTGTGTCCTTGATGTTACATTATAGAAACACATAAATATTAGGAGGTCTCCTTTAGTGGGAGTTTCATCAGTTTAATTTCACTCAGAGGAGAGCCCCTGCAATTGTGATGGTTGTTGCCTTTGTGTTACCGAGAAAGCCAGGAACAAAAATGAGTAGAACTATTAGAACAGAAATTGGAGATGTTAACCCAAAATAGAATTTGATGTAACTTTGCATCAACAAAAATTTGCAACTAGGCATTTCATTACATTAAAAACAGAAAGTACTCGATGCTCTGCAAGTCAGGAGCCTTCTCATAATTGGGAGTTAGCCTAGTTTGCAGAGAGTGGAGGGGGGATGGGTAGAACAATGGGCATATCTGACAAGATTGAACCAAATGTGTCACTACAGCAGTGGACGAAGCAGATAAAATCAGATTACATTTCTTTGTGTAATGTGTTGTTAATATCATGATTGTCCAACCCCTTTTACCTGATTCTACCTGACACTTCTGAAGACGGAAGAAGGGTCCCGACCCAAAACGTCACCTATCCATGTTCTCCGGAGATGCTGCCTGACCTGCTGAGTTACTCCAATACTTTGTGTCTTTTTTCCCATCTATCACTTGTCTGGCTTTGTCCCGCCCCCACCATTCTGCTACCTTTCTCCCCCCTTCTACAATCAGTCTGAAGAAATTTCTTGACCCGAACAGTTGTCTACCATTCAGAGATGCTGCTTGACCTGCTGAGTTACTCCAGCACTTTTTGTCTTTTCAAGCCCGTGAGGCTTATCTAGTAGGCCAGACTAAACAAACAGAAAAAGCAAATCTAGGCCAAAGTTATGACAGGCAGAAATATCCGGTTCCATACAGACAGAAAGAAAGAGCGATTTACCTAATGTTGTTAAAATCAATATTGGGCCTAAAATATATATATAAATAGAAGATGAAATATGTTCCTTGTGTTGGGCCTCATCTTCCACTTGGATATAGGACAGAGGCCATAAATAAAAAGGTCAGAGGGGGTAGGAAGGAACTGCAGATGCTGGTTTAAACTAAAGATAGACACAAAAGGCAGGAGTGACACAGGCGGCATCTATTGAGAGAAGGAATGGGTGACGTTTCGGGTCGAGGGATGCTGCCTGTCCCACTAAAGGTGAGAGTGGGAGTGGATTGGTGAATTAAAGTGGCAGGCAACAGAAAGCTCAGGGTCTCTTCTTCAGACTGAACACGGACAATCTGAGAAGTGTTCACCCAATCTGTGTTTGGTTTCTCCAATGTAGAGGAGACCACAGTGTGGCTACAATTGCAGCTCACTAAAATAGAAGAAGTGCAAGTGAATTGCTGCTTCATCTTGTAGCGCCATTTGGACCCCTGGATGATGCAAGGTAAGGGGTAAAATGACAGGTGTTGCAATTCCTGCGGTTATTTTGGAGCTTGCTGTCAGGGCAGAGAGTGATGATTGGTGGGAATGGAAGAGCAGACCATGGAATTGGACAGGAACTGATCCCTTTGAATTTCTGAAAGGTGAGGGTTGGGGAATATGTGTCTAGTGGTGGAATCTCGTTGGATCTGCTGGAAATAGTGAAGGGCAATCCATTGAATGTAGAAGCTGATGGGGTGGAAGGTAAGGACCAGGGAAACATTGTTCTTGCTCTGTCTGGAAGGCGAGGGGGTAAGTGCAATGGTACAAGAGATAGATTAGATATGGTCAAGGACTCTGTCCACTATGGTGGAGGGGAAGACACATTTCAAGATATTCTATTTAATTACATTTTCAGAATAGATACAAGCCTATCTTTATTTGACTGGGTCAGGCTTTATTTACTATAATGTGTTGAGCAAACAAGAGAGGAATAATAGGGTTAGTGGTATAGATTCTGAATTGTTTGAAATATGAGTGGATTTAATAATAGAAAAAAAAATCAGATATTAAAAGTATTAAGAGAAATGGAAAGGTATTTTGAGCATTATTTTCAAGCAGATTATGCAGCTGGGCTGAGCCAGCTAGACTTGTTCCATAAAGTGCAGTGATTGGTTGGGACCTTCGCTGAGATTTAACATTTCTAGGCAAGCATGTATGAGCATGAAGCTCAGAGTTGAAAGCAACACAGAGATTTGACTGAGTCTGACTTCTAGCTTGTTTACTCTCCTTTAGTTTTCAGTGCAGTACCATCGCTTTGAATTTCCTGTTCAGAATCAATTGTTGGTAGCAGCTATCTACAGCAGAAACTGTAAGTTATTATTTTTTTGAGGAATGTTTTACTTAGATGTCAATAAATTAATTTAACATACACTGCCTACGTTGGGAATGCCTGAAAGCTTATACCTTTTATGGATGTAAAAGCTATGATGATTCATTTCTACACTGATTTTTTTTACAATATCACAGCCTAAAGATAGTTCTGAAATATATTTTCATTTTATTTGTAAAAAGATAGAATAATCTAAATATTCTTCAATACTATCAAATAGAATCTATTAATATGGTAATTAGATTCAAAACATAATTTACAGTCTGCAATACATCAAAACATTTTATGATGATTTACTTTGAAATGTTAATTCTTGTAATCTTAAACTTATTCGCATAAACCATATGAATGGTTTGGTTGTACATTTCTGGAATTCTCTGAAAACACAATATTGCTCAGTACGCTGAAAGAGTTCACATTTAATTTGTGGACTTGGCATAAAATTAATTAATTACAATGTTAAAATATTTATCATTACAAAGAAGCAAGGCAGTAATGTCCACAGGCATTTGTTTTTTACTCATTTTTTGGGGGAAGGTGATGTTTGCTCATTAAAATTCATTCCCTATATATTGCTCTAGTTTATGAGCTTTTGAGAATATCACTGTGCTGTTTATTCTGTTTGTTTACTCGTTTGCATGGCCAAGGTTTCAATTGTCCAAAAACTACCAGCTGCTGATCCTGGAACTCTAAAATATAAAATGAGAATGCTGAAAATACTCAACAAATCAGACAGTATCTGTGGAGAGAGAAACAGAACTAATGCCAAGTAGTTTCTTTCATCTGATTTTTCCCTACAAATGAGGCCAGTCCTGCTGAGTATTTTTCACATTCTCTTTCTTTCTTGCAGATATCCAGCATCTACTGTGATTCATGCCTTGCAAATCCAGCATTGTTTTTGCTTGCTCCCGCCTTCATTCATCACATTCTGTTTGCATCTCCGTCATGAATACGCCTGCCTCTCCCTCTTTCAACTCGTATCCCCAGGATTTGCGTAATTCAGTCTCTCTTGTTAACCACCCTATCAAAGATGTTTTGGTTGCTTTCCCCACCCTTCTCCCTTGTCTGCAACTTAAGACATGTTTGACGTTTACATTTTTTCAATTCTGATATAAGGTCATCAACCCAAATTGCAAACGTTGTTTCCTCCTCCACAGGTCATGTGTGAGTTGTCAAGCATTTGCAGCTCTTTGTGTTTTCATTTAAAGCTTCAGTTGTATTCATTGGACAGCCTGCAAGTAGTTGTAGATAATGAGAAAACCAGTAATTGTCTTTGGCAATAAATGATACATGCGTATTCAGCATGACAAAAGCTTCAGTATTTTTCACAGTTACCTCAGAGAATAAAGAAAACTGTGAATAGAAATGTGTTGCAAATATTATTATATAAAGTCGGTCAGTTCAGCTTGAACCTTACAAAGCCATCTGAACGTTTTATGAAAGGGCACAAAAAAGTTGAATAACAGCATCTTTGACATAACAATATTGGTTTAAATTCAGCAATGTGAGCCACTTTATTCAATAACAAATATTTTATAGTTGACAATCAGGAATATGAACAAAACTTGCTGGAAATACTCAGGTTAACCTGCAATTGGCTGAGAATTATTAATTGGTTATGGTGGCTGATGGAATGGAGGATGTGGACTCATTACCTTGAGTCATGGGATCTAATGCCCTGTACCCAAGTACCTTTGAGTGATAGGGACATAGAACTGTACAGCACAGAAACGGGCAGTTCAGCCCATTATGTCTATGCCAATCTTTTTGTGTCATGCACAGACTTAATAATCATCTCCTCTACATTCAGAGTTGTTAATATCCATGAACCAGGGGCCACAGTTTAAGAAAAAGGGGTAAGCCATTTAGAAAGGAGAAGAGATTTTCTATGTTTCTATGTTTCTACGTAAGAGGAAACACCTTTTCACACAGAGAGTTGTGTGTCTATGGAATTCTCTGCCTCAGAGGGTAGTGGAGGCCGGTTCTCTGGAAACTTTCAGGAGAGAGCTAGATAATAATAGGACTCTTAAAGATAGCGGAGTCAGGGGATATGGGTAGAAGGCAGGAACGGGGTACTGATTGTGGATGATCAGCTATGATCACATTGAATGGCGGTGCTGGTTCGAAGGGCTGAATGGCCTACTCCTGCACCTATTGTCTATTGACACTCAATAAAGGTCACAGCAGTGATCTTTGTGTCACACCACTGATATCCAAACATTAAAGCATCCTTGCACCACCACACTCTGTCTCCTTTCACCAAGCCAGTTTTGGATCTAATTAGCCAGCTTGCCTTGGATGCCATATTCTAACTTGTCTTGACCAGATTGCTATGCATGACCTTGCCAACTTCCTTAATAAAGTTGTACGGTCATTGCTGTCTTTCTTGCCTTCATCAATTGTCCTAGTTATCTACTAACAAGTTGAATCAAATTAGTGAGGCCGGACCTTTTTGCACAAAGAAATGCTGATGTGCCCTGCTCAGCCCCTGCTTTTCCAAATATGTATAAATCCTATCCCTTATGATTTTCTCCAATATTTCCCTGCCACTGATGTAAGGCTCACTGCCCTGTAGTTACCCCATTTATTCTTGCTACCCTTCTGAAGTAGAAACATAGAAACATAGAAAATAAGTGCAGGAGTAGGCCATTCGGTCCTTCGAGCCTGCACAGCCATTCAATATGATCATGGCTGATCATCCAACTCAGTATCCTGTACCTGCCTTCTCTCCATACCCCCTGATCCCTTTAGCCACAAGGGCCACATCTAACTCCCTCTTAAATATAGCCAATGAACTGGCCTCAACTACCTTCTGTGGCAGAGAATTCCACAGATTTACCACTCTCTGTGTGAAAAATATTTTCCTCATCTCAGTCCTAAAATATTTCCCCCTTATCCTTAAACTGTGACCCCTTGTTCTGGACTTCCCCAACATCGGGAACTATCTTCCTGCATCCTAGCCTGTCCAACCCCCTAAGAATTTAGTAAGTTTCTATAAGATCCCCCCTCAATCTCCTAAGTAAAGGGATATAGAAACATAGAAACATGGAAATTAGGTGCAGGAGTAGGCCATTCGGCCCTTCGAGCCTGCACCGCCATTCAATATGATCATGGCTGATCATCCAACTCAGTATCCCGTACCTGCCTTCTCCCTTAGCCACAAGGGCCACATCTAACTCCCTCTTAAATATAGCCAATGAACTGGCCTCAACTACCCTCTGTGGCAGAGAGTACCAGAGATTCACCACTCTCTGTGTGAAAAAAGATCTTCTCATCTCGGTTTTAAAGGATTTCCCCCTTATCCTTAAGCTGTGACCCCTTGCCCTGGACTTCCCCAACATCGGGAACAATCTTCCTGCATCTAGCCTGTCCAACCCCTTAAGAATTTTGTAAGTTTCTATAAGATCCCCCCTCAATCTCCTAAATTCTAGAGAGTATAAACCAAGTCTGTCTAGTCTTTCTTCATAAGACAGTCCTGACATCCCAGGAATCAGTCTGGTGAACCTTCTCTGCACTCCCTCTATGGCAATAATGTCCTTCCTCAGATTTGGACATTGTCTATTTTTTGCTTACTAATAGCATTTGGAAAGGCAGGGGTTGATTAGCGACAATTGGTATGGTTTTGTGTCTCACACATTTGATTGAGCTTTTTGTAGAAGTAACCAACAAAGTTGCTGATGACAGGGCCATAATGCAGTCTATAGGAACCACAGCAAAGGTTTTATTAATAGTTCACATGGTGGGTGGCTCTGGAAGGTTAGGTAGCATGGGATCCACGGAGACCTAGCTAACTGGATCACCAACGGTGATGAAACAAACTACAGAGCGGAGGTGCAGGACCTGGCGGACTGGTGCTCAGTTAACAACTTGTCACTAAACACCTCCAAGACCAAGGAGCTGATTATCGACTTCAGGAGGTCGCAGAAGGGGGAATACGCCCCAATCTCCATCTACGGGGACAGTGTGGAGAGAGTGTCCAGCTTTAAGTTTCTGGGCACTCACATCTCAGTGGACCTCACATGGTCCATCAACACCGCTGCGCTGGTCAAAAAGGCACAGCAACGACTGTTCTTTCTGAGAACATTGAAAAGGACTGGTCTGCCCCAACAGCTGCTGGCAACCTTCTACCGCTGCACGACAGAGAGCATATTAACGTATGGCATCTCTGTGTGGTATCTCAGCTGCACGGAGGCGGAGAGGAGAGCTCTTCACCGTGTCGTCCACAGGGCACAGAAAGATCATTGGGACACAGCTACCAGCCTTGGAGGGCATCTACCGCACACGGTGCCTCAGGAAGGCCGTCAGCATCCATAAAGACTTCTCACACCCTTGTAATGGACTGTTCGAACTACTTCCCTCCGGCAGACGTTACAAGGCCTTCTACGCCCAAACCTCCAGACTCGGGAACAGCTTCTTTCCCAGAGCTATAGCTGCTCTGAACCGGCCCTGCTGAGTGCCCCCACCCCCCCTGGACTATCTCCCTCGGATGGTCACGTCGCACAGACACATCTGCACTTTAGTCTGTTTTGACTATTTTACTGGTGTAATGTTCTTTGTACAAACCGTGTTCTTGGGGTATCTAAACCTAAATTTTAGTAGCTACTTAAGTTATGATGTCGGATGCATACCCAAATCTCGTTGCACTTATGTGCAATGACAATAAAATATATTATTATTATTATTATTATTACAGAATAGGCTTCATGGGTTGAAGCAGAGGGTGATGGTGGAAGGTTGTTTTTCAGAACGGAGGCCTGTGACTAGTGGTCAGTACTGGACCCATTGGTGTTTGTCATTTATATCAATGATTTGGATGACAATGTAGTAGGCATGATTAATAACTTTGCTGATGACATTAAAATAGGTGGGAATCATAGACAGTAAAGGTGGTAATCAAGGATTACAATAGGATCTTGATCAGCTGGGCTAGTGGAATGGCTAATGGAATAAATGTGAGGTTTTTAATTTTTTGAAGTCAATTCAAGGGCAGTATTTTCACTGTGAAGGTTGCAAGGAAGCGTTGTAGCGCAGAGGAATCTAGGAGTGCAAGTACATCATTCTCTGAACGGGTAGGTAAGGTGGCGAAGAAGGCTTTTGGTAAATTGCGTTTCATCAGTCAGGTAATTGAATGCATGAGTTGGGATGTCATGTTATAGTTGTAAAGGATGTTGGCGAGACTGCATTTGGAGTATTGAGTTCACTTTTGGACACCAAGCTATTGGAAATATGCAATTAAGCTAGAAAGAGTTCAGGGAATATTTATGAGGATGTTGCCAGGACTTGAAGGTCTATTGGAAGAGCTTGGGAAGGGTAGAACGTTATTCCTTGGATCACAGGAAGCTGATGGGCGATGTTATATTGGTGTGTAATATCATGATGGACATAGATAGGATAAATGCCCAGAATCTTTTTGCCAGGGAATCAAGGTGTTTAAGGTGAGAAGGGAAAGATTTAATAAGAATCTGAAGGGCAACATTTTCACACAGATGGTGGTATATGGAAAGAGCTGCCAGACGAGATAGTTGAGGCAGGAAAATAACAACATTTAAAGACATTTGGAGAGGTGTAAGGTAGGAAAGGTTTGTTGGGAGATGGGCCAAAGATAGGCAAATGGGACGAGCTTAGATGGGGCATCTTGTGTGGAATGGAAAAGTTGGGACAAAGTGTCTGTTTCCATGCTGTATGATAATATCTGAGCAATTTCTCAACATTCATATGCATTTAACAGTGTATTATAAATGTCAGTGAATGTTGCTTTGTAAATTCACATGCTAGCCATTTTGCAATGTGCCAAAAACAATATTGAGTTGTATGACCAATTTGTTATATTTTGATGATGTTGCTTTAGAGTTTGTTATGGTGCAGGTCAACAAATCAAGGTAGATTACACCCAAAGAAAGTATGCACAGCATAAATAACATCAATCATTAAGGCATGAAAAAGCAGAGTCTATGTAATTCATTCTTTTATCTATCTTATAGCGCTGCTGGTTTTGGTGACAAGCAATTTGTATTCGTGTTTCACGGCATTCCTGGAAAGCGTCAAAGTAGCTTCAACAAAACCCAGTCATTTGTGAATGTCACTTAGCATTGCTCATCCACAAAATGGATTTTATACTAAACGATTCTGTTAAAAGCTTGTCCAATTTTTGCAAGTCTTTGTGAAAGCTTCACTTGAGACATGTAAGATTGGGCCATGTGACATCTTGAGCTTGCTCCATCATTCTATTAGAATGTGGCTGATCTGACCTTTGGGCCTGCACCTCATTTTCTTGTTCAGACATTCCAACCCATTATTCCCCTATTATTCAAAAATCTATCTAAATATCTCATCCCTGAAATTGCTTAATGACGACTTCAGAAGTGGAGAATTACAAAGACTCGCCTTTTGAGAGAATTCATTTCACCTTATCTCAGTTTTAATCAGCCAAACCTTTCTCATGAGATGATGTCCTGCAATTCTAGACTCTGCTGCCTGGAGAAACATCTTGCATATATTTTATCATGCTTCCTTGGGATCTTAAATGTTTCACCGAGATTACACCTCATTCTTTATACTTCAGTTCTGTATGATCTGTCCTCCCAGGCTATTCTCTCATTCTAGAGACCAATCTTGTGACTGTATATTGGTTTGCCCCATACGGAACCGCCCTTGTCCCGTATTTGTCTGCTACTACTCGGGTCGAGGGGACTGTCGGGTCGGAGCGTTGCGTCCGGTCCCACCTCACCCGTCCTGACGTAGTGCAGCCCATGGAGTGCAGCAGTAGCGCCTCACCCGTGGACCTATCGGTCGGCAGCCCGGCCATCTGTCCGACCTTCGGGCCTTCGCTTACCGCCGACACTACCGCCCCTCCTTCTCATGGCCGATCATTGGTTCATGAGTTGGATGGGGTGCCGGACTTTGTGCGCCAGACCTAAACTCCTCAGCTGGCCCGCCGACTGGGCTTTGTGTGCGCTCCAGCACCCGGGCCAACTCTTCATTCACCCAGCCACGGCCAAGTCGGTCAACGAATTGCCATCGGGAATTTGTCCCTTATTTTGACCTTTTTTCCCTTATTTGGGAGTGAGAAAGTTGGCAACCCTACTTGTGACTAATCTAGAGACCAGCTTTACATTATCTCTTTGTGCTTTCTTATACTTCATTTGCTTTTTTTTTGCCGGTTTATTTAATTTACAATATTTGTAGCATGCCTGAAGAAAGGTCCCAACCCAAAATGCCCCCTGTCCGCTCCCTCACCAGATGCTGCCTGATCTGCAGTTGTCCTGCACTCTATGCTTTAATCTATTTTAATGACGTCCTTTGCACATCATGTTCTTTTGCATTCTCATTGCTTCATTTAAATCAGTAACATAGATTGTAAATACCCAAGATTCCGGCACTGATCCTTGAGACAACCACTTAACCACAGCCACATAATGACCTGTTTATTTCTACCTATTATTTTCAGAATATAAATGAATTCTCTATCTATGCTAATGCGTTATCCTTAACCCTATGAATCCTTAATTTCTGACAAACTTTTATGCAGAATGTACAGTAATTGAATAGCTTTTGGAATCCAAATATCCAACTGTTCCCTCTCATTCATCCTGCTGGTTCCATCATCAAAGGACATGGATACATTTGTTAAATTCCGTAGACATTGAATCTAACAGTGTCATTCTGGACCGAAGGTCTAACCCAGGTTAGATTGATTCAATAGCAATTCAGCATGGCAAGAGTGGGTCATTTGTGATTTCTACACACATTTCCTTCTCATAAAACTACACTGACTCTACCTAAACGTTTAATGCTTTTCCAAGTGTTTTCTTAACACATCTTTAATAACAGACTAGTAATTTCCTGATAACTGATGTTCGACGAACTGGATAGCTCTCTTATGTGGGACCTTGTCGAAAGCCTTCTGAAAGTCCAGATATAACACATCCACTGGATCTCCTTTATGCACTCTACTAGTTACATCCTCGAAAAATTCTGTGAGATTCGTCAGACATGATTTACCTTTCATAAATCCATGCTGACTTTGTCCAATAAATTTACCACTTTCCGAATGTGCTGCTATCCCATCTTTAATAACTGACTCTAGCAGTTTCCCCACTACCGATGTTAGACTAACTGGTCTGTAATTCCCCGTTTTCTCTCTCCCTCCCTTTTTAAAAAGTGGGGTTACATTAGCTACCATCCAATCCTCAGGAACTACTCCAGAAACTAAAGAGTTTTGAAAAATTATCACTAATGCATCCACTATTTCTGGGGCTACTTCCTTAAGTACTCTGGGATGCAACTTATCTGGCCCTGGGGATTTATCGGCCTTTAATCCATTCAATTTACCTAACACCGCTTCCCGGCCATTTTGGCAAAATTTGGCCATTTTGCCCATCAAGTCTGCTCCGCCATTCGATCATGGCTGATCCATTTTTCCATCTTAACCCCATCACCCTCATTTGACTAAATTCCAGCGAGTATAAGCCCAAAATATTATTTAACTATTTTTTGCCTTCCAGTCTTGTAAAAGTATTTACTGGTTCTCTTCTCGTATTTCAATACTTGAAATGAATTTTCAAGAAAAACAATGAATTTTACAGTAATTGGTCCCAAAATATTTGTCCAAAATATTTGGCTAGGAAAGATTTTGAAGGTAGACGGTGTCAGCCAGCAACTGCAATTCCTTCCTACACAAGATTTTGACAGTTATGGTCATGGTTTAAGACAGATGGAACATTAATAATCCATATGCTGCACTATGCACAAAATGCCTTCTTTGAAATACAACGTTGGAATGCTTAAATGTAAGAGATGTGATCATCAGTGAATGTTGTGGAACATTTTGTGATCATTTTTCAGGGTAGTGTGGCTTGGGAGAATATTGTTAAAGATTCCCTCAGGATTAGAATCCAGAAATAGTTGGATTGCCTGTGATTTGTGGAAGAGTAACATCAATCGCAAAGACTTGAAAGACTGGCGCAGAAAACATCATTGAAATGTCTTTATAGGATGAAAAGGGAAAGACTGTTTCCTCTGGTTGGGAATCAGGAACAAGAGATCATAATTTAAAAATTGTTATTTTGAGAGAAGTTACAATAAATTTCACATCCTACGTCTGCGGGATTGCAAATTCAAAAAGATGTGTACTATGCAATTGAACTTTTATAGTCCCAAAGTGAACATGAGCTTGTGCACTTGGTGTATATATATCTTTTAATATTAGATATCTGTGGAGGTAATCTTCACCATTGGCAGAAGCAAGAAACTGATGGTAGCAAAGTGGTTTCATATGACGGTCATGTCTGTCTCCGTGAATGAGTTAATATCACATTTGAAATATTATTTACTGCTTTATTGGCTTTTATTCCAACAGTTTTTTTAATCTTCTTGTTGTATCTGATTATGACAAGTTTAACAAAACACATTTTCTATTATGAATTAACCTATCATAAATGTCCCAAGAAGGAATGGTATTTCAAAATGTCAAATATTGGAAGTAAAGCAGAAACGCCAAGTGGTCGGTGTGTGACTGGACTAGCTCAAGCTGTCAACAAATATATTCAAAATAACTGAGGAGATAAGTGCCTTGTAATTGACTTGAATATTGTGATAAATGTTAAGTTATTTATTGACAAAGTAGGAACCATCAAAAATGGCAATAAATAATATTTGAATATGCAGATAATAGACAATAGATGCAGGAGTAGGCCATTCGGCCCTTCGAGCCAGCACCGCCATTCATTGTGATCATGGCTGACATCCCCAATCAGTACTCTGTTCCTGCCTTCTCCCCATATCCCCTGACTCCACTATTTTTAAGAGCTCCATCTAACTCTCTCTTGAAATCATCCAGAGAATTGGCCTCCACTGCCTTCTAAGGCAGAGAATTTCACAGATTCACAACTCTCTGGGTGAAAATGTTTTTCCTCATCTCCGTTCTAAATGGCCTACCCCTTATTGTTAAACTGTGGCCCCTGGTTCTGGACTCCCCCAACATCGGGAACATGTTTCCTGCCTCTAGCATGTCCAATCCATTAATAATCTTAAAATGTCTCAAAAGATCCCCTCTCTTCCTTCTATTCTATTAAATACAAGCCCAACCGTTCCATTATATCAACATATGACAGTCCCGCCATCCGGGACTGCATTACTCTAGTGTTTTATTTGTAATACTGGAAGTGTCATTTTACCAAGGCACTGCATGCTTGCAACAAGACATCCATGGCTCTGTTATAGACAATAGACAATAGGTGCAGGCATAGACCATTCGGCCCTTCGAGCCAGCACCGCATATAATGTGATCATGGCTGATCATCCCCAATCAGTACCCCGTTCCTGCCTTCTCCCCATATCCCCTGACTCTGCTATCTTTAAGAGCCCTATCTAGCTCTCTCTTGAAAGTATCTAGAGAACCGGCCTCCACCGGCCACTGAGGCAGAGAATTCCACAGACTCACGCTATGTGAGTAAACGTGTTTCCTCATCTCCGTTCTAAACGGCTTACCCCTTATTCTTAAAATCCTGTTGTGAAATTTCCTCATTTTTAAGGTCAACACAACTTTTTCCTCCTTCCCCAACAGCTGCAGCTGTATGCTTCCTTTCATTGACTGCTGTATCCTTACATCATCTATTCTCATTGAGATCATATTTTTCTTCCTGTATTTGCCACCAAAATGTAAAACCTCAAAATAATCAACATTATATTCATTCATTCAGAACAATCATCAAGATTGCATTCACCCATTTACTTATCAAACCATGCTGTAACCTCTCTGCATCCTCTTACAGGCTCACACTTCCACCCAGCTTTATGTCCACCACAAACCTGGAGATTCTTGGAGTGTACTGCAAAAGGATCTTTGTCCACAAACATAGAAACATAGAAAGTAGGTGCAGGAGCAGGCCATTCGGCCCTTCGAGCCAGCACCGCCATTCAATATGATCATGGCTGATCATCCAAAATCAGTACCCCATTCTTGCTTTCTCCCCATATCCCTTGATTCTGTTAGCCCAAAGAGCTAAATCTAACTCTCTTGAATACATCCAGTGAATTGACTTCCACTGCCTTCTGTGGCAGAGAATTCCACAGATTTACAACTCTCTGGGTGAAAAACCATCAACTGGTTTTCTTTCTGGCTGAGTTTCTCCAGCATTTCTGCTTTTGTTGGAGATACTTTATTTTTAATACACAAGTATCTATTGTGAACAGTTGGTGTCCATAGCTCTGAATCGTGTGATATCCCACGAGATATGTTTGCTTCTTGAAAAAGGTCCCATTTATTCCTAATCTTTGTTTTCCATCTGCAAACCAGATCTTTATTGAGGTTAGTACACTATCCTCAATCCCATGTACATTAAATAAGTACATTAATATCTTATGTGTCTTGTCATAAACTTTCTGAAGCAGAGGCATTTCGGAATGAGTGGTAAGAGCACGCCTCTGCAGGTAAAAATGTGTGGACCTCATGCAGATTCCAGCCATAACATCCTTTTTGAACAATCATTCAGTGAACTGTTTCATGTATTTTAAGGCATCAAATTAGCTGGCATGTCAAATAATTTCTGGCCTTAAATATTTCATCTGACTTTCCAGATTTCCAGCTTGCATCAGAGAGTCTGAATCATAACGTACGGAATTAGGCCCTTCGGCCCAACTTTCCCATGCTGACCAAGATGCCCCACCTAACCTCGCCCCATTTCCCTGCATTTGGTCCATAGCCCTCTAAACCTTTCCTATTCATTTTTAAAAAGTCTCTCCTGATATTATTCTTGTGCTAATATTTTTTATTGGAGGAAATTGTGTTTTTGTATTCAGCATCTGCACATCTTCTTTATACTATTAATCTCCTGAAATGCTTTAGGAGAGGAGGCATGGATGTCAAGAACTTAATTAATTATCCCCAAGTTAAAATGAAATCACCATACTTGCTGTAATTTATAAGGCAAAATGCTATATATGGAAGTCAATACACCAACTATTATTAAATGCAAAGGACAAGCGGAACTAAAACGTTTGCACAATATAGTTCCATTGTGCGTTTATGAGGTTTGTGTGACTTTTTTTTTCTTTTTTTTTAATTTATTAGAAGCAGTGTACAAAAATATAGCCAGCAGCATATGACATAATTCAGTTATTGTACAGCTTCAATTTTAATTTTTAGCTAAAGTCAAGAGAAACAAAGAGAGAAAAAGCGAGAGAAAAAATGGATGTGCAAGGATAGAACCCTTAGACTACCAAATTGGTGTAGCCAAAGAGAAATAAGAAAGACGTAGAGAAATAAAAAGACAAAAACAGAAAGAAAAACAAAATATAATGATATACCAGCCTCGCAACCCTCCCCACCCATCACCCAACCCGTAATTAGATTTAACTCCAAAAATTGTGTTGCACCATACTATCCTTGTAATGAATCAATGAATGGCGTCCATGTCTTCGAAAAATGCGCTGGTTTTTCTGCTAAGACAAGTCTAAAATTTTCAGGATGTAGCGTCTTAGACATCTTTGTAATCCACATTTTAGGAGTAGGGGCAGATGTATGTTTCCAAAATTTGAGTATGTTTTTTCGCCGTTATCAGACCGTAATTGAGGAAACGTCTTTGAAATATTGATAGCGCAGAGCAGGCTTCCGACGTTCCTAGAATAATCAGTTCCGTGTCGGGGTTCAATTTTGTTTTTAATGTTTTTGAGAGAATTTCAAAAATTTCTCTCCAAAAGTTATGTAATTTTATGCAAGAGGCAAAGGAATGTGTTATCGTTGCTTCTTGAAGGAGACATTTGTCACAAATAGGAGAATCATTTGGAAAGATCTTTTTCAGTTTAGACTTTGAATAGTAGAATCTGTGCAGTATTTTAAATTAATTAACATATGTCTAATGTTAATCGAACAATTGTGTATATAAAAAAGGTTTTCTTCCCATCTGTCTTTTGGAATTTTTAGGTCTAGTTCCTCTTCCCAGTCTCTTCTAATTACTTCTGATGATGGGATTTCTATATTTAAAAGGGTGTTATACCAATATGATGTTAAGTAGTTTGACTCTGAATTTCTATTCATACATTCGTCTAGTATATCTGGCAGCAAAGTTTAGTAGTCATGGGTATATATTTTCAGATAGTCTCGAATTTGAAGATATCTGAAATATTGATTACCTTTCAGGTGATATTTCAACTGTAATTCCTGAAATGAGAGAAGAGTTCCCATCTCGTAACGATCAAGTTTTTTGATTCCTAGTCTTTCCCAATATGTAAACGTTTTATCCATAATGGCTTGAACAAAGGGTTATTGGCTATTGGTGAAAGAAGAGATACATTTCTTAGTTTAAAAGTTGATTTTACTTGTCTCCAGATTTGTAGACTGCTGTGAATAATCGGATTTTTATCATATAGTGTGTTCTTCAACTTTGTTGGAGAGAGAAGAATCGTGCCTATATTAAAAGGCGAGCAATCCTCTCTCTCCATTATTAACCAGTCTACCTGTTGGCATGAGTTGTCCAGCCAGTAAATTACATTTTTAATATTCGTTGCCCAGTAATAGTATAAGAAGTTGGGGAGCGCCAATCCGCCTGTTTCTTTGGGTTTACATAGATGCCGTTTATGAATTCTATGTGTTTTATAATCCCAGATAAAGTTTGTAATCAGAGAATCAAGATTTTTGAAAAAAAATTTAGGAAGATATATTGATTGAAATAATTACAGAATTTGTGGGAGGAAGATCATCTTTATAGCATTTATTCTGCCTATTAGAGACAACGGGACAACGAGTGTTTTCCAAAATTGAATAAGAGCGTTTAATTTAGTAACTAAAGGCGGGAAGTTTGCATTGAATAGAGAGGTATATTTTCTGGTTACCTGAACACCCAGATATTTGAATTTTTCAGTTGCAATTCTGAAAGGGAATTTTAGAAGGTGTGTCGGCTCCTCAGGTTTTATTGACATAATTTCACTTTTGTTCCAGTTTATTCTATATCCTGAAAAGGAGCCAAATTCCTCTATAAGATTTAATATATTTTGAATACTAACTTGAGAATTGGTGATATATACTAGTACATCATCTGCATATAATGATATTTTATTATTGGAGTATTTAGAATTATAGCCGTGAATGTTCGGATGTACTCTTATACTTTCTGCTAGAGATTCAATCGCAAGGGCAAATAACAGGGGTGATAATGCACATCCCTGTCTATTGCCCCTGGATAACTGGAATTTAGGAGAGAGTATATGGTTAATCAGTATTCTGGCAGTCAGCTTATCATATAACAGTTTTAAACATGAGATAACATTTTCGCCCATCTGAAATTTTTGCAGTATTGTGAAAACATATTTCCATTCTACTTGGTCAAATGCTTTTTCTGCATCTAATGAAATAATTGATGTCTTCTTCTTTAGTCCTGTGCGAGTACATTATGTTAAAATTATTAAACGAATGTCTCTTGGGTATAAACCCCATTTGATCCTAGTGTATTAATTTATTAACGCATTTACTTAATGCCAAAGTTTTCACTAATATTTTCTGATCTGTATTTAACAGGGCGATTGCTCTGTATGATCCCTGGTCTTCTAGATCTTTGGGTATAAGTGTGATAGTTGATTCAGCTAGTGTTTGTGGTAATGGCTGTTCTTTAAATGCGTATGTATAAAGGTTGTATAAACGCGGGGAAATTACCTCATAAAATCTTTTATAAAATTTGTTACTAAACCCGTCTGGTCCAGGTGTTTTGCCGTTCTTCAATGAATTGATTGTCTCTTCTATTTCTTCAATTGAAATCTGTGCTCCTAATTCATCTCGTTACAGCGGGTTATGTGTTGGAAGTTTACAGTTATCAAAATTTTTGTAATTTTTCTCCTTTCTGTTGATGTTTTGGATGTATATAAATGTTGATAAAATTGGGCCAATCTTTCATTAATGTCTTTTGGAAGCGTTAACAATTCACCTTCATCTGATTTGATTTTTAGGATAGTATGGTCCTTTTCAACTTTTCTCAACTGGCGTGCTAAAAGTTTGTGTGGTTTGACGCCGACTTTGAAATGTTCCTGTTTTGTAATTTGAAATAATCTGATAACTCTTGCAGATAGAATTTTAATATTGCTATCTTGTTGTGTTTATCTATAGTCGGATCTATCGCATTTTCTAAGTCAAGTTGTCTGATCTGTTCTTCTAATTGCAATTGTTCCATCCTATTCTTTTAATTTTGATATGCTTGATATGAAATGATAGAACCTCTAATAAAAGCCTTAAAAGGTTCCCATAATAATGCGGGTGAAATACCTGGGGTATCATTGGTCTCAAAAAAGAGTTCCATCTGTTGTTTTAAATATTTACAACAATCAGGATTATTTAATATTTGAGGGTTAAACCTCCAGAACGATTTTTTATTAAACATTCCTTCTAGTTTTAAGGAGAAGGTTAGCGGATAATGATCGGAAGTATTAATTTAGTGTCCACTAGAAAATAGTCAATAAATGTATAGGTTTTATGTACTGATGAGTAAAAAGAGTATTCTCTACCGGATGGGTTTGCAATCCTCCATACGTTATATTTGTATTTCTTATATTCATATTTAAGAGTTCACTGGATTTTGATTTTGTATTATATCTCTTTTGTTGAGCAGATTTATCGAGGTATTGATCCAAAACGCATTTGAAATCTCCCCCAATTATCAGGTTTTGCTGGGTGGAATCTGAAATTATATTCAAGATTTTATTAATAAATTGTGGGTTGTCAAAGTTAGGAGCATAAATATTTACCATAGTAAGTGGGGTGGAATATATCTCCCCAGAGACTATGACATACCTCCCATCTTTGTCTCCAATGGTGTTTTTATGTTTAAATGGTATGCCCTTAAGGATTATAATAGCAGTGCCTCTGGATTTGGAAAGATAGGAGGATTGATATATTGGACCGATCCAATTGGCCTGGTCTGAGCTTGAGCTTTAAGATGCGTTTCCTGTAATAATATTATGTCAGCATTAATTGATTTTAATTGGGCAAGAATCTTATGCCTTTTAATTGGCTCGTTAGTGCCCATAATATTCCAGCTACAAAAAGTAATTCCTCCAGTTTTCTTCAGAGAGTTGTAATGCATTATAGCTTACATTGGTTCCTTATTTCAGATGGTGCAACACAATAACTCAACCTTCTGGGTGTTGGGTGGTTGCTCCCAATTTCAGAACTCTGATGGTATATCCCACAGAAAGGTGCCCTAAAAAGAAAAAGCGAAATAGGTGCTAAATAACATAAATGATACAAAAAAATAGTATTTAGATATACTGTGTGAAACCGCCCACTGGTAGGAAAATTTGTGTGATCTTCCGTAGGTGTAAATCTCATTTAGCTCCGCCCCTTACAAACTAATATTATAGAAAAGAAAAAACAGGCCAAACCGGATATTATATGCACAGAAAAAACAACAAAACATGTACTGTAAGTAGGTACACAAAATTGCTGGAGAAACTCAGCGGGTGCAGCAGCATCTATGTAGCGAAGGAAATAGGCGACGTTTCGGGCCGAAACCCTTCTTCAGACTGATGGGGGGTGGGGGGAGAAGGAAAGAATGAAAAATGGAGGAGGAGGAGCCCGAGGGCGGGGGGGGGGGGGGGGGGGGGGGGGGGGGGGGGGGGGGGGGGGGGGGTGGAGACAGCTCAAGGGTTAAGGAAGGGGAGGAGACAGCAAGGTCTAGCAAAATTGGGAGAATTCAACATTCATGCCATCAGGACGCAAGCTGCCCAGGCGGAATATGCGGTGCTGTTCCTCCAATTTCCGGTGTTGCTCACTCTGGCAATGGAGGAGACCCAGGACAGAGAGGTCGGATTGAGAATGGGAGGGGGAGTTGAAGTGCTGGAGGGGTGAGGAGATGGAGAGGGGGAGGAGGAGAGAGGGGTGGCGGAGGGGGAGAGAGGGATGGGGAGGGGGGGAGGGATGGAGAGAGGGGGGGGGGGAGAGCGGAGGGCGGAGGGAGGGGAGGGAGGGATGGGGAAGAAGGGAGGGGAGGAGGGAGATGGGGGAGGAGGGAGAGGGGTAAGAGTGTGGAGGGGGAGGGGGAGAGGGGTGGGGGAAGGGGGTGGGAGAGAGAGGGAAAGGGGTGGGGGGGAGGGAAGGGGGGGCGGGCGGCGGGGGGGGGAGAGAGAGAAGTGGGAGAGGGAAGAGGGGAGAGGGGAGGGGGGAGGGGGGGGGGGGAGAGAGGGATGGGGGTGGGAGGGAGGAGGAGGAGAGGGTGAGGGGTGTTGTAATGTAAATGGATCCATTCCAATTGGACATCTGTGAGCATTGAGCATTGTGACATCACACGATGGAACGTTCACCAGGGGCTGGGGCTGCTTCTATGGGTGAGAAGCCAGTTTTTTAAAAATTGTGGCGGGGGGGGGGGGGGGGGGGGGGGGGGGGGGGGTGGTGGGTGGGGTGGGAGAAGGATGATTAAAAATATGTACATAAACATGACGAAATGTAATCAGGAGTGGATACTTAGAAAGAAAAGTGAAATCTCTACCGAAATGGAAAAAATCTCGGTGATTCTGCGTCTGGAGTCGGTTTGTAGCAACGAACCAAAGGCGGAAAGGCGGCCGGCAGGCAGTGGGACAGATGGCGGATGGACGCCCGAGCAGCCACACAGTTTTAAAGATAGACTAGACCAAGTGCAGACCCGTTGGGTCTGTTTCCCTAATGGCGTTTGCGGGGGTAGGGGCTGCGGCATCACACTCACATTAACCACCCCCCCAAAACACACAGGTGGGGGGAGGGGGGGTGAGAGAGGGGGGGAGGGGGGGGGAGGAGGAGGAGGGAAACAGGAGATTTGGGAGGGAAAAGGGGAGCGGGGGGGTAGGGGGGGTGAGAGAGGGGGAGAGAGAGGGGGGATGGGGAGAGAGATGGGGGGAGGGGGGGAGAGAGAGTGGAGGGGGAAGGGGGAGAGAAGTGGAAGAGTGGGAAGGGAGGAGGAGAGGAGGGGTAGGGGGAGTGATGGAAGAGGGACAGAGGGGTAGGGGAAGGGGGGGGGGGTAGTAGAGAGGGAAGGGGGGTGGGGGGAGAGAGGGAGGGGAGAGGGAGAGGGAGGTGGAGGGAGAGGGAGAGGGGGAGTAGAGAAGGGGGATAGAAGTGGAAGAGTGGGGAGTGGGGAGGGAGGGGTAGAGGGGGCTAGTGGGAGTGGTGGAAGAGGGACGGAGGAGTGGTGGAAGAGGGACAGAGGGGTAGGGGAAGGGGTGGGGGAGAGAGGGGGAGGGAGGGGAAGAGAGAGGGGTGGGGGAGGGAGAGGGGTTGGGTAAGGGGGAGAGAAGTGGAAGAGTGAGGAGGGAGGGGTAGGGGGAGTGGTGGAAGAGGGACAGAGGGGTAGGGGGAAGGGGGCGCGGGGAGGGGGAGAGAGGGAAGGGGGTGGGGGGGTAGAGAGGGAAGGGGGGGGGGGGAGAGAGGGATGGGTGTGAGAGGGAGAGGGGTGAGGAGAGGGAAACATAGAAACATAGAAGTTAAGTGCAGGAGTAGGCCATTGGCCCTTCGAGCCTGCACCACCATTCAATATGATCATGGCTGATCATCCAACTAAGGATCCTGCACCTGCCTTCTCTCCATACCCCCTGATCACTTTAACCACAAGGGCCACATCTAACTCCCTCTTACATATAGCCAATTAACTGGCCTCAACTACCTTCTGTGGCAGAGAATTCCAGAGATTCACCACTCTCAGTGTGAAAAATGTTTTTCTCATCTCGGTCCAAAAGGATTTCACCCTTATCCTTAAACTATGACCCCTTGTTCTGGACTTCCCCAACATCTGGAACAATCTTCCTGCATCAAGCCTGTCCAACCCCTTAAGAATTTTGTAAGTTTCTATAAGATCCCCCCTCAATCTTCTAAAATCCAGCGAGTTCAAGCCGAGTCTATCAAGTCTTTCTTCATATGAAAGTCCTGACATCCCAGGAATCAGTCTGGTGAACCTTCTCTGTACTCCCTCTATGGCAAGAATGTCTTTGAGAATTGCGCATTGTGACATCACACGATGGAACGTTCACCATGGGCTGGGACTCCTGCAAAGGCATATGTAAATGAATCCATTCCGAGTGGATATATGTGAACATTGGGCATTGTGATAATTTGTTAGTAGATTATTACGTTCCCATCGGTTTAATTTGTTTTCTATGCTGCATAATTCAAGAGTTTTGAACCTTTTCTTAGTAAACACGAGGGCCTTGAACATTGTATCTGCTTACATTCCAATCTATCAATGATAAGTGTGTCTAGACATAAGCACGTGCGAGCTTGTCGGCCATCTTATTTGCAACTTTTTTTTTTTTTTTTTTTTTTGCAACTTTTATATATCTTTTTATGTAAAAAAACAATTTCTCTCAAACTAGCCCTTATAAATATATATAAAAGGTATACATTAAACACGTGGGTTAGCCCACAGGTTCAGTAAGCATTCAGTAGGCCTGCTAATCAAACAGGAGCCGTGGGATTCTACTTATCCTTTAGAGTGCTTTTTTATTTGAATGCGGCTTCTGGGTCAATAAAGAAATGCTCCGAGCATTCATATGTGACCCTCAGTTTGGCTGGATACATTATTCCATATCTCCATATAACTATATAACCATATAACAATTACAGATACATTATTCCAACAACTTTTTTTCCCCTTCCCATCTCAGGTTTGGAATGTCTCTAAGAATCAGACGAGTCTTTGTAAAAAGGGCATGTTTCTTCACCACCTCTGCTGGACAATCTCTGAAGAATCTTATGCTTTCTCCTTCAAACATCAGGTTTTTTCCGATTGTCACTTTCTTCATGATGTCTTCAAGAACTGCTATGTTGTTAAATTTCAGCATAATCTTCTTGGTGGAGCTCCAATCCCTGAGTGTGCTCTCTGAACTCGATGTGCTACATCAACTTTAGGTCTCTCAGACAGATTGAATACCTGTTGAAGTAAGTTGGCTGTGAAAACCCGAGGGTCTTTTCCACTTTCCTTCCCTTCTTTCACTCCAACAATTCGTAAATTTTGGCATCTGGACTGAGCTTCAAGATCTCGGCATTTGTCGGTCACTCTGGCCAGTTGCCCAGAAATTCGGTCCAGGTCTTACTTCATTCTTTGCATTGTATCAGACATGTCCATAGTTGTAGCTTCCAGATCTTTAATAGCTTTGTTTTGTTTTTTTGAAGTAAGGAGAACAGGCTCCAACTTTTTGCTGAGATCTTCTTCAACACGTTTGATTTCTTCTTCTAAATCGGTATTTACTTCTTCAAATGCAATCATGTAGAATATTGATTCATTTCACAAATTTCCTTATTCCCGACATCCATTCTTGTTTCTACCTTTCCCAGCTGAGTAGTCAGCTGATTAGTCATAATCTCACCATAGTCCTTTGCCATAGTTTTTTATTAAAGATTGTACTTGTTCTTTTATATTTTCTTCCATAGTAGCAATAAATCCTTCTCCTTTAGATTCCTCCTCAGATTCTTCAGGGTTGTTTTCTCTGACTCTTGAAGGGTCAGCAGTCTGGTTCTTGGCCTTGTCTGTGGTACAGACGGTAAATTCCGTTTATTCATTTAAAAATTTCTGATGACGTCTCTTACGCGACATCAGTTATCTGCCGGTGAGTATTTTAAAATCGGTCCCGTTTTTCCTTTCAGGCTTTTTTGCGCTTTTTAGTGCATTTCAGCAGCGGAGCTAACGCGGGCGCTTGCTTCCTACTCCATGGCGCTACTGGAAGTGTGAAATTCTTGACAGACATTTAGTAGGTGAGACATATTCCATGCAGGACACAACACTTTAAACCGATTTTACACTATCGCCTATAATATAAAATATTACACAGTTAGCAACTCTTCGGCTTGTACTTAATACTTCTAAACCTCCTGTGGGTGTGCACATACCTGGTCCTCTCAATCAAAGCCTTCAGTACTGTGTTATGACTGTATATATATTATATATCCACCTTTGTAGATTTTCCTAAATCTTATTTACCAAATCTATTTATGCCCCATTTTCACCCTCCTGAATTTCTTCTTAAGTATGCTTCTCCAACATCTGTTGTCCTCCAGTTCAGTATTGATGTGGATAGAGAACTGGTTGGCAGACAGGAAGCAAAGAGTAGGAGTGAACGGATCCTTTTCACAATGGCAGGCAGTGACTAGTGGGGTAACGCAAGGCTCAGTTCTGGGACCCCAGCTATTTACGATATATATTAATGATTTAGACGAGCGAATTGAATGCAATATCTCCAAGTTTGCAGATGACACGAAGCTGGGGGGCAGTGTTAGCTGTGAGGCAGATGCTAGGAGGTTGCAAGGTGACTTGGATAGGCTGGGTGAGTGGGCAGATGCAGTATAACGTGGATAAATGTGAGGTTTTCCACTTTGGTGGCAAAAACAGGAAAGTAGACTATAATCTGAATGGTGGCTGATTAGGGAAAGGGGAGATGCAACGAGACCTGGGTGTCCTGGTACACCAGTCATTGAAAGTAGGCATGCAGGTGCAGCAGGCAGTGAAGAAAGCAAATGATATGTTAGCATTCATAGCAAAAGGATTTGAGTATAGGAACAGGGAGGTTCTACTGCAGTTGTACAGGGTCTTGGTGAGACCACACCTGGAGTATTGCGTACAGTTTTGGTCTACTAATCTGAGGAAAGACATTCTTGCCATAGAGGGAGTACAGAGACGGTTCACCAGACTGATTCCTGGGATGGCAGGACTTCCGTATGAAGAAAGACTGGATAGATTCGGCTTGTACTCGCTAGAATTTAGAAGATTGAGGGGGGATCTTATAGAAACTTACAAAATTCTTAAGGGGTTGGACAGGCTAGATGCAGGAAGATTGTTCCCGATGTTGGGGAAGTCCAGAACAAGGGGTCACAGTTTAAGGATAAGGGGGAAATCTTTTAGGACCGAGATGAGAAAAAAACATTTTTCACACAGAGAGTGGTGAATCTCTGGAATTCTCTGCCACAGAAGGTAGTTGAGGCCAGTTCATTGGCTATATTTAAGAGGGAGTTAGATATGGCCCTTGTGGCTAAAGGGATCAGGGGGTATGGAGAGAAGGCAGGTACAGGATACTGAGTTGGATGATCAGCCATGATCATATTGAATGGCGGTACAGGCTCGAAGGGCTGAATGGCCTACTCCTGCACTTATTTTCTATGTTTCTATGTTTCTATGTTTGAAAATCCTAAAGCTCTCTCTCCCATTAAAACTTTTCAAAAGCATATTGTCTCCAACGGCACAGAATGAA
The DNA here is from genome assembly GCF_028641065.1 of Leucoraja erinaceus. Taxonomy (NCBI): domain Eukaryota; kingdom Metazoa; phylum Chordata; class Chondrichthyes; order Rajiformes; family Rajidae; genus Leucoraja; species Leucoraja erinaceus. Next base: position 52,772,966 of record NC_073377.1, on the reverse strand, counting down.
GACATTCTGAGATATCAATCACTTAATGAATACAAATTGCTGGACAAAACAATAATTTTATTCACACTAATGCACCATTTTTGTTCTGCCTTTTTTTGGAATAAGAAACCAACTATGAAAGGGAATTTTGCAATGAATCAAAAATTGTTATCGCCCTTTCATTTGCCAGCTGGAATCTTCATGAGATGTCATTAAAACAGTAACATCTGGTGAGATAAACCAGGTGTGTTGATTAGGTATGCCACACTGATCACTTTCATTCTGAATGAAGAGCACTTATGGATAGTAACTTGTCACATTCAATAATTTCATGCCAGCTTTAACACATGCAGCATTTCTTGTACCCTAATTTAGTTGGAAAAATCATTTCATTTTCAGATGACATCAATTTGGATGGAGTAGGTAATAATAATAAAACAAAACAGATGTTAAAATTACAGGAATAACCCATTAACAGCAAATTAATTTTGACATGGTTAACTGTGTGCATTTTGGGAGGAAGAATGAATAAACCACCCACTGTCTGGATAATAAGATTTTAAACTGAGCACAGAAACAATAAGGCCATAAGGAATAGAAGAATTAGGCCATTCGGCCCATTGTCAATCATGGCTGATCTATCTCTCCCTCCTGTCCATTCTCCTGCCTTCTCCCCGTAACCTCTGACACCTGTACTAATCAAGAATCTATTTATCTCTGCCTTAAAAATATCCACTGACGGCCTCCACAGCCTTCTGTGGCAAAGAATTCCACAGATTCACCGCCCTCTGACTCAATAAATTTCTACTCCTCTCATTCCTAAAAGAACATCCTTTAATTCTGAGGCTGTGACCTCTAGTCCTAGACTCTCCACATCCACTATCCAAGCCTTTCACTATTCTGTATGATTCAATGAGGCCCCCCATTCTAGCGAGTGCCAGCCCAGTGTCGACAAACGCTCGTCATAGGTTAACCTACTCATTCCTCGGATCATTCTTGTAACCCTCATCTGGACCCACTCAAGAGCCAGCACATCCTTCCTCAGATATGGTGCCCAAAATGACTCACAATATTCCAAATGTTGCCTTACCAGTACCTTATAGAATCTCAACATTACATCCCTGTTTTTGTATACAAGCCCTCTTTAAATACATGTTGGCATTGAGTTTGCTTTCTTTATTACCGATTCAACCTGTAGATTAACTTTTGGGAATCCTGCACCAGCACTCCCAAGTCCCTTTGCACCTCCGATTTCTGGATTCTCACCCCATTTAGAAAATAGATCTGGTCCAAGAGTCAGAGTCATACAGCAGGGAAACAGGCCCTGTCGACTCAACTTATCCATGCCGACCAATATGCCCCATCTAAATGAATCCCATTTGCCTGCATTTGACCCATATCCTTCTAAATCTTTCCTATCCAAGTGCCTGTCCAAGTAAATGCTATTATAGTACCTGCTTCAACTACATCCTCTGGTAGCTTGTTCCATATATCCACCACCCTCTGAATGGGAAAAGTTGCCCCTCAGGTTTGTATTGAATCTTGCCGTCACACCTTAAAGCTACAGTATGTCCTCTGATTCTTGATTCCCTCACTCCGGGTAAAAACATTCCGTAGTCTATTCCGTTTATGATTTTTAATACACCTCTCTGAGATCACCCCTCAGCCTCCTGTGCTCCAAGAAATAAAGTCCAAGCCAGCCCAACCTCTCCCTTGCATTCAAAGAAGCAGCACAGGTTAGTTAATGCAGGAAGTTGAAAACAAAAGCAGATGGATACAATTTAAAGACATGAAAATAATGTTTAAAGCACCAAGTGATAAATTAGGCATAACTGGACTGGAGAGAAAATGGAAGAGGGATCATGATGCAGGATTAATCAGTACTTGTTCTGGCAACTTTGTGTTCCTTGCCAGTTGTGTGGGTGCCAGTGGCAGATGCTGCAATCATGGTGATCATGGTTGAGTAGCTGCCTGCCTTCACAAGTAGGCAACACTGTGAGAAGCCATTTGTACTGAAGCAGCTGCCAACTCTTAAAGGGACGTGCACACTGGGCTGGAACAGTTGGTGGAATTCATACCCACGTCGAGAGGGAAAATATAAACGGCACTGTGACTGGAGTGGGTTTCAAGTTTCTCAACCACACGTTGGAGGTCATGGTGGAGGGAAGCAGAGGTGTGTTCCATCAAGCAGGAGCATCATTGGCCCTCTAACCTACTCCTTCAATGTACTGGGACTAATGCCATGGCAGTCAATGCCTAAAGTCAGGCCTTGAGGACCTCTCCCCTGTGCCACACCTATTTCTCCCCACTCCCCCCACTTCCACCAACATCCACCCCTCTCCCCCTCCCCCTCTTCCTCCTTCCTCTAGCTCACCATTCACAACTCTTCAATCCTTTTGTCTCACACCTTTTTTGGCCTTTGTCTAACCTTCAGCCTATCAAAAACTCCCCCCATGTGTGTTGGCCTATTATCTGCCAGTTCTGCCCCTTCTTTCCAGCTTTGCTCCCACTCCAGTCTGAAGACGGGTCCCAACCAGAAACATCACCTATCCATGTTCTCCAGACTTGCTGCCTGACCCACTGATCTACCCCAGCACTTGTGACTTCTCCCGAGGACCTGGATGCTATACTGAAAAAAAATCCAGAGACCCCCGTCACGAGGTGAAGGATAGCAAATGCCATAACCCAATAAATACTCCGAACAATTACATCATTCACCAGCCAGCAATTTCTCAAAGCACCAGGCTGATACCAATTGGCATCTTTTCTGCCAGAAATGTAAGGTAGTCTAAGCGTGGAGGTAGCAGGAGCCTTCCGGAGGGAAAGGGGTATGACAGTATTTTCATACATCTTTGGAGATGCTGATAGATGTTTGCGTTAAGTCAGCCATTGCCGGACCCACTCAAGCAAAGGCTTGTAAAGAGTAGAGGCGATGTGATTCTTGCATTTAATCTGTCCCATGTCCTCCTCACTGCTTTGATTTTATTTACCGACTTCCTGCCCATGTTCTCACATTGTGCTTTCTCCTTCCGAACGACCAAGTACTCACACAATGTCATGCAATGATAGTAACAGGAAGAGTAGAAGTGGTGTGAAGGTGAGGAAACACTGCCACTTCAGTTCAGTTCATTGAAACATAGAAAATAAGTGCAGGAGTAGGCCCTTCGGCCCTTTGAACTAGCACCACCATTCAACATGATCATGGCTGATCATCCGAAACCAGTTCCCCATTCCTGTTTTTTCCCCCATATCCCTTAATTTTGTTAGCCCTAAGGGCTAAATCTACCTCTCTCTTGAAAACATCCAGTGAATCAGTTCAGTTTAGTATATTGTCATGTGTACCGAGGTACAGTGAAAAGCTTTTTGTTGCATGATAACCAGTCAGTAGAAAGCCAATACATGATGACAATCAATCCATTTAGGGTTCATAGATACATGATAAGGGAATAACGATTAGTGCAAGGCAAAGCCAGCAAATAATTTCAATAGAGTATTTGAGTCATACAGCATGGAAACAGGTGCTTTGGCCCAACTTGCTCACACTGTTCAATATTCCCTATCTACACTAGTTCCACCTCCCTGTTTGGCCCCTATCCCTGCAAACCTATCCTATCCAAATGTTTTTTAAATGTTGCGATAATACCTGCCAAGGTACACGCTAAATCTCCTCAAATTTCTGAGGAAGTATAAATGTTGGGAGAAGCTCAGACTGTAAACACCAATGTTCAATGTACTTGCAAGGAATCTCTACGTTCTGGTGGTCTGTTTTCTCTCAGGGTGACTGAGGAGCTGTCTCAGGTAAAAAAACAAGGAGACTGATAGTCACAGAATGCTGGAGTAAATCAGCAGGTCGGGCAGCATCTCTGGAGAAAAGGAATAGGTGACGTTTCCGATCGGACCCCCACACCCCCCTCTCTACCCCCACACACCTTTATCTTTCAGTCTGATGAAGGTTTCCAACCCAAAATATCACTTGTTCCTTTTCTCCAGAGATTCTGAGACCTGCTGAGTTATTCCAGCATTTCGTGTCTATCTTCGGTATGAACCAGCAACTGCAGGCCCTTCCTACCCAAGTAAATAATACTTGCTTTGTAGAGCAAATATCTGTTGCTCAGGTTGGTGACATTCATGATCTCCCCCGCCCCGGCCCTACCCTCCGCTGCCAACTCCACCAGGATAGTTGACAACCAACCAGCTCAGACTGCTGCTATTCATGCCCAAATGGTACAGATTGAATCTGTAGCTATCTGTAGTTTGATGTAGTGAATCAATGGCCTCTGTTGCAATGGGCTGCGATAGTGAAGGCCTCACAGTTGCTGTCACTGTGAGGCCTATTCTTCCCCTTTGCCTGCATTAAGCCTGCATCCCTCTATGCTTTTCCTGTGCAAGTACATGTTCTTTTAATGCCTTTTAAACATTGGAAACGTATCTGCCTCTCACTGTTTCACACAAGCAGCTTGTTCCAGATTACCATTGATGTCTTTGTGAAAAAAGTTACCCTTTAGGTCTGCTTTAAATTTCTCCACTCTCACATTAAACCTATGCTCTCCAAACTCTAGATTCCCCCTTTGTAGCTGTTATAGGTTGGAAGTCACTCTGAGACATCTGTGCTTAAAATATCAGTAGTTTTCTGCAGTCCCTGTAGTTGAGCAGTCAACTCTCTGTGGGAATTTACTCTGTTGAGGTCTGTTGTTTTTGTTATTTTTGTACTGCAGTCTCTTTTTCCACGAAAGCCTTATTAAACATGCATCCGCCTTCTGCTCTGGTCCTTGAGTGGACATTTCAACCTAGTAACTAAAACCTGAAGCTGGAAGGATACTGGAATGGAAGTAAAGAAGTGGTTGATCACTTATTTGGCTCGTATTTCCAGGACCTGTGCTGCACTTTATGAATCGAATATTTTGTAATGCGACAAGGAATATAGTGATTTTCTGAGTGCTTGCTGACATCAGACTTCTTGGCACATGTCAAACTGTAGATGAGTCAGACTTTCCTGCAATTGAACATGGAGATGATCAAAGCTGTATTACTTGGCATCTGTCTAAAATCACATACCCATGACTCTTATTCATTCGTCCCTACAGTTGCTCCTGCCAGCTGAAACAGATGGCTCACAATCAACTATACTTCGAATCCAACATGTTATTCATCACCAAAACGACCTACTTTATCCTGAAATGTATTTCAACTGAAGTTATCCAGTTTAGTTAGTTTAGTGTTGTTCAAATGGTGCGCGCATTGCTGGGAAAACTCTCGCATAGTTTTCATTCCTAGGTGTCAGTTCTACAGCTCTGCTGATGTAGAGAAGCCCAAAGTCTGACAATGCTTTTAGATAGGAATTTCACAAGTCTGACCCAGCAACAGTATTGCGATGATCCATGTCAAAGTTGTCAGCGATATGTGATTTGTATCTACTGCCTCCTGGGATAGAGAATTGCACCGATTAGCATAGTTTAGTGTAGTTTATTATTGTCACGATACAAGCTGAGTGTACATCTGACTGAAGACATTTCTTCTCACCTTGGTCCTAACTGGTTGGTTCTTTTTCGTGAGACTATAGTTTCCAATGAGAGGAAACAACGACATAATCTACCCAGTTAAACACATTTGGAATCGGCTATCAGAACATCAGTCTTCCATCCAAGGTCAGTAATGTGACTGTTTCTCTTTTCTCAGGACTTGCCTGGCCTGCTGACTATTCTGTGCGTTTTCAAAGATTTTCTTTTAGATTTCTTGTGTCATCAGTTAGTCATAAAATCGTAGTGTAACAGAGTCAGAGCCATAGTCATTCAGCCATTTAGCACGGAAACAGGCCCCTCGGCCCAATGCCGACCACGATGTCCTACCTACACTAGTCCCGCCTGCCTGCGTTTGATCCATTTTCCTCTAAACCATTCTTATCCATGTGACTGTTAAATGCTGTTGTTGTACCTCCCTCAACTACTCCGCCGTAAGCTCATTCCATATACCCATCAATGTCACCACCAGGGGCGCCGAACGATTGGCAGCCCTGTCTGTTTTTCCGTCTTTTAAATTTTTTTTAGTGCGATTTAAAAGTCTGTATAAATACATGTTCTCCGGTTTGTTTTATGTGGGGGAAGGGGGTGGGGGTCGGGGGAAAGTTTTTTTCAGGTCCTCACCTTTCCAGAGATACGATTATTTTCCGGATCGTGTTTCTGGATCTGGTCGCTCTGCGGCCTACCATCAATGGAGCTGGCTGGCTCCTCGGACTGACTTTGGGCTCCACTGCGGGGTGTGGACTTAACATTGGAGCAGATCCCTTGCCTGGGATCACTCCAACCGCGGCCTATGGACTTTACATCGAGAGATCGCAGTCTCGGGAGAGGCTAGTCGGGAAGCTCCAACGACGCAGAGGCTCAACCAGCCCCGACGCGAGGTTTGATCACCCGGCACGGGGAGTTGACATTCCCCCCCCCCCCCCCCCCCGATGCAGGAGCTGATCGCCCTGATGTGGAGGGCCAAAGCGCCGCCGGCTACGGCAGTCAAGATCGTCCTGTCAACGGAGGGTTCGAGACCCCCGACCATGGGAGAGCACACAAGGGAAGAGTTTTGAACTTTTTTTCGCCTTCCATCACAGTGAGGAATGTGGAGGGTCACTGTGATGGATGTTTATGTTTAAATGTATTTTGTGTGTTCCGTTGCTTTAATTTGTATGCCTGACTTGGCAAATTAAATTCCTCGAATGTTGCAAAACATAACTTGACTAATAAAGTATTATTGTGATTGTGATTGTGATTGATTGTGTGAAAAAGTTGCCCCTCCGATTTTTATTCAATGTTTCATGTCTCACCTTAAACATATGTCCTCTGGTTCTTGATTCTCCGGTCCTGGGTAAAAGACTCTATACATTTACCCTGTCAATTACCCTTATGATTTTACACCTCTATCAGATCACCCTTACTTCTATTTGACTTTCAGAAACTTAGGATCAAGGATTCATGGTCAGTGATGAGTTGACTACGTTAGTTCTACTAGAAACAATAAATCCCCCTCCCGCACGAAATAGCTGGACAACTTTAATAGTAAGAAAAATATTAAAATATTTAGTCACTTGCAATGATGTTCTTCCAAGGAAATCAATAGATAAGACAGCCATCTATTTGGTGCTGATTGTTTCTATTGATTCCCAATTCTAAGTTGTGGAGAATTGCCATGACCATATAACCATATAACCATATAACAATTACAGCACGGAAACAGGCCATCTCCGCCCTACAAGTCCGTGCCGAACAACTTTTTTCCCTTAGTCCAACCTGCCTGCACTCATACCATAACCCTCCATTCCCTTCTCATCCATGGATCATGAAATGGACCATGAAGAATCAAACACCAGTCAACAATTAGCCTCAACAGATATCAGAAACATTGGAATTCCCACTGTCCTGCAGAAATTCCTAATGCAGGGAATTATTAGCAAATCTAGAATGACCCTGCTGACAATTCATCCTAAAATCCAGAACAAAATGTGTTGGTGAAATAGAGGCATAGAGACCTTCAGCACAGCAACATGCCCATTGGCCAGACTCATTTGGGCCAACCAGGTATTAGTTTTAGTTTTAATTTTAGACATACAGTGTGAAACAAGCCCTTCAGCCCATCGGCTCATGCTGATGAGCGATCACCTGTGCACGAGTTCTATCTAGAAACAAGGGACAATTGACAGAAACCACGAACCTAGCTGGACAACTTTAAGAATGTAAGAAAAATATTAAAATATTTAGTCACTTGCAATGATGTTCTTCCAAGGAAATCAATAGATAAGACAGCCATCTATTTGGTGCTGATTGTTTCTCTGATTGATTCCAACAATTCTAAGTTGTGGAGTTGTTGCCCTTGACCATATAGTCATATTTCCATATAACAATTACAGCACGGAAAACATTTTCTCGTCCATACAATTGTCCGTGCCGAACACACTTTTTTCCCTTTGTACCCACCTCCTGCATACCCATACCATATCCCTCCATATGTGCTTCTCATCCATGGAAATGAAATGGACACTGAAATCATTTTATACACCCTTTCAACAACTTAGCCTTTAATTCTAGATATCAGAATCTTTGCCTCTTCCCATTGTCCTATCTCTGTAAGGTCACCAATGCAGGGAACGCTCTATGTCCCAATAAATATTTTGTGCATGCTTTCAAGCTTCATGACTAAAAGCCAGACAACAAAATGTGTTGGTACTGAAATAGTTGGCATAGAGACCTACAGTACAGCAACAGGCCCATTGGCCAGACTCATTTGGGCCAACCAGGTATTAGTTTTGGTTTTAATTTTAGACATACAGTGTGAAACAAACCCTTCAGCCCATCGAGTTCATGCTGACCAGCGATCACCTGTGCACGAGTTCTATCCTACACATTAGGGACAATTGACAGAAACCAATTAACCTACAAACAAGCACATCTTCAGAATGTGGGAGGAAACTGGTAAACAGGAGAAAAATGCACATGATTACAAATCCACGAGAGCAAACTCCATACACCCCACAGCACCCGTAGTTAGCGCATTTAATAAATTAAATATATAGTTGTTTCTATTCATACTCGACATTTCCTGCATTCTACTATGTGCCGATTTTTGCCTGAGCTAGTCTCCTTTCCCTACGATTCTGTTTATATTCATCCAAATCATTTTCTTATCCATTTTATTGTCTAATCTGAATTCACAATGATAGGACCTTTAGACCATTCACCTCTGGAATATCCTACTCTGGCAGATCATCATGCATCTATCTCTCCACCCCATGCTGTGGAAATAAATTGTCACTGAAATCACTTTTATATCTTTCCCCTTTCACGTTAAACTTAGGCTCTTTAATTAATTCTAGACCCCTCCTTAACTTTGCCTCTTATGATTTTGTATATCTCTGTAAGGTCACCATTCAGTCTCCCACGCTCTATGTCCCAGCTAAATATTTTGTGCATGCTTTCTAGCTTAATGACATTCTGTCCAACAGCAGGACAACACCAGACATTGCTGACCATCTGATACCTGCAAATGTTGTCCCTCATTAGTTCCTCACTGCACAGTCTGTAACCTGACACCTTCCACCTCACTGCAGTTAAATCAAAAGCTGCCTACCGATGAACTGGATCATCAGTTTGCCTACCACAAGCTGCAGTACGGAGGATGCCATCCCAACGGCATTCACTCAATCTCTCCCCCTAACAACAGAGACATTTTATGTCAGAATGCGATCTTTTTATTACAGCCAGCATTCAACAGCATTATTGTCAAAACTGATCACCAAACTCGAGAACCTGGGCATGGCCTTCCCTCTCAAGGAATAACTGTTTCTAACCAACAGTAGTAAAAGGTTAGACAAGTTGACCTCTTCAAATCTCACTTGATTTCCCTGAGGGCTTTGACTGAGCCCCCTCCAGTATACCCTCTTTTACCTATGACTGCACTTGTAATATGGTTTAAATACCATCAGTCAAGTATGCATTGATAATTTTGGCCTCATCAGCACAACGATGAGCTGGCCTCAGGGAGGAGGTCTAGCACTTATTCACATGGTCCGCTGACAACAACCTGGCCCTTAACTCCAAGAAACCACTTTCTTAGACTTCAGGAAGTCCAGAGGCGGCACGCACACCCCCAGTAATTAACGGGACGGAGGTGGAACAAGTTTTTAGATTCAGGAGCCTGGGAGTCAACATTCCCGATGACCATTCTTGGACCACAATACCTCTACTCTGATCAAGAAGGCTCATCAGCGTCTCTTCTTCCAGGAGACTGAAGAAGGTCCATCTGTCTCTCCCTGGTGAACTTCTATTCTTCTGCACTTCGAGAGCATCCTTACCAACTGAATCACAGTACTGGTATGGCAACTGCTCCGTCGCCGACCGGAAGGCATTGCAGAGGGTGGTGAAAATTGCCCAACGCATCACGTAGATTCCCACTCCCCTCCATTGAGTCTGTCCAAAGCAAGCGCTGTCTGCGGAGGGCGCTCAGCATCGCCAAGGACTGCTCTCTCCAACCATTGTCTGTCTACACTTTCCTACCAGCCAATCCTACAGTTCTCTCCGTTGCCAAACCAGCAGTTCGAGGAGCACTAATTTCTTTCCGGCCGCTGTCACTCTACTAAAAACGTACCTCGGTGACCATGCCAATCACCCAGGACCCCCCCCCCCGACACATATTATTATTATTTTTTTTTATTCAAATCGTTTGCTATGTCGCTCTTCAAGGGAGATGCTAAATGCATTTCGTTGTCTCTGTACTGTACACTGACAATGACAATTAAAATTGAATCTGAATCTGAATCTGAATCTGAATCTCTGTTGGGTCACGAGAGGTGCCACGAATGAGTCCCTGACACAAAGTGCTGGAGTACTCACAGGTCAAGCAACATCGATGGAGAAAATGGATAGGTGACGTTTCATGTCTGGATTCTTCTTCGGACTGATTATGCGGGCAGTGGGATCTGGAAGCAAGAGAAGATGAGGACAAATCAGGGCCAGCAACAGATGGCCTCAGGCACGGAGGTTCCCTGATAGGTTGACTGTTGGCTAGTGTGATTGTTGGCTAAAGTAGAGGTTAGTTTGGGAGTTGATGAGGAAATGGTTGGTGGGAATAGTTGATTGGGAATGGGAACCAAAACATTAAGATGTTATTTTCACATTTTGCAGTTTTTTAGCATTGAAAACAGCAAAAGTAAAAAATAAAGTAAGTAAGTTTATTGGCCAAGTATTCATATACAAGGAATTTGCCTTGTTGCTCCGCCCACAAGTAACAACAAGACCTACAGTGACAGTTACAAATGACTCAGAAAACACTAAACATTAATAATAATAAAATATTAATGATAAAACACCAATGACCAAGCATGTGAACCAACAAAATACCAGATCAAAGGGAGGCTACAGATTTTTACTCGTGGATAAAAACTGTTTTTATGTCTGGCTGTGGCAGATTTAACAGTCCCGAGTCGCCTTCCAGAGGGAAGTGATTCAATGAGTTTGTGGCCAGGGTGAGAGGGGGCAGAGATGATCTTGCCCGCTCGCTTCCTGGTCCTGGCAGTGTACAGTTCTTCAATGGAGGGAAGGTTGCAGCCAATAATCTTCTCTGCTGATCGGAAGATTCGCTGCAGCCTCCAGGTGTCGTGCTTGGTGGCTGAGCCAAACCAGACCATGATGGAGAATGTGAGAACAGACTCTACGATGGCCGTGTAGAATTGGACCATCATTGCCTGTGGCAGATTGAGCTTCATCAGCTGTCATAGGAAGTACCTCCTATGTTGTGCCTTTTTGACTGTGGAGTCGATGGTAGCACCCCACTTAAGGTCCTTGGAGATGATGATTCCCAGGAACTTAAAAGACTCCACAGATGTGACTGTGGTGTTGTTGATGGTGAGTGGGGTGAGGGAAGGGGGAGCTCTCCTAAAGTCTACAATCATTTCCACTGTCTTAAGAGCATTGAGCTCTAGGTTGTTGTGACGGCACCAGGACGCCAGGTGCGACACTTCCTGTCTGTAGACAGATTCCTCCCCATCCTGGATCAGACCAATCAGGGTTGTGTCATCTGCAAACTTGAGAAGCTTCACAGAGGTGTCTGTGGAGGTGCAGTCATTGGTGTAGAGAGAGTAGAGGAGAGGGGAGAGTACGCAGCCTTGCGGTGCTCCTATGCTGAGTGTTTGCAGGTCCGAGATGTGCTTTCCCAGTGTCACATGCTGCTTCCTGTCTGTCAGGAAGCTGGTGATCCTGAGGGGTTCAGGCGCAGTCAACTCGGAAAGTTTGGAGTGTGGTAGCTCTGGTACAATGGTGTTGAATGCAGAGCTAAAATCCACAAACAGGCTCCTCGCATAGGTCCGCTGGCGGTCTAGGTGCTGTAGGATGAAGTGCAGGCCCAGGTTGACTGCATCATCTACAGATCTATTGGCCCAATATGCAAACTGCAGAGGGTCCAGTAGGGAGTTTGTGATATTTTTCAGCTTGGCCAGCACAAGCCTTTCGAGTGTCTTCATGACTACAGAGGTCAGTGCGACAGGCCTGTAGTCATTAAGACAAGTAATCCTTGCCTCTTTGGGTACAGGAACAATAGTGGAGACTTTGAAGCAGGCAGGGACAGTACATGTTTGCAGGGACTGGTTAAAAATGTCTGTATATACCGGTGCCAGCTGTTTGGCTTTCTGGAGTGCTGGCATGGGTGTTGCGGGCCAAAGGAACTGGTTTCTAGAGGGCTAGTATGGACATTGAAGTGCCAAATGGATTTTTGACCTGGCAGCTCAGTCACAGGCCTGGCAGGCTGACAGCTGAGGAACTGCCGGAAATTCTGCCCGTGCCGTCAGGGTAGGCAAGGTAGGCACTGCCCACCCTGACTAAAATTATGAAATGGTAATTATTAAGTATAAATAGTAAAGGCATGGGAGAATTATGCCTATCTAGGAGATCGATCTCTTCGGTAGGCATAATTGTCCTGCCTTTCAACCGCAGCACTTGTAACAAGCAAAGGTCTGTACAGCCCACGTGCCGTCGGCGCTGCTTGAAGCCGTCAATGACAAGTGGAGCTGAAGGTAGCTGAAATTTTGTCTTTGCAGTACTGCGCAAGCGCAGTAGCCTACTGAGCATGCGCAGCACAAGTTTCTTGGCGGGTTTTTCAAATATGGATTGTCATTATTTTAAGAGTATCTTAGGAAACAAAGAGAGAAGAATGGAGTTTGTGTACCAATAATGTGGTAAGTACATTTCTTGGTGCTTTATATTGGTGCAGAACTGCTGTGGATTTGGGAGGAACAACAGCAGCAGCAGATTAGCAAGAGATAAGACTGATTGGCTCTAACCCAAGTGGGAGGAGAGAAGTGAGTCAGAGGGGTGAAAACAGTTGAAAACTGAGGAATTTGCTTTGTAAATTGGTAAATCAGGCAATTTATCAGTCAATTTAAGCAGGACAGCTCTTAGCGAGCGAGTGGCCTTGTGAGGGAAGTGCCCTGTGAGTAAAGTGTGAGTCTTTGGTGAGGAGGCTGAGGAGAGGAGAACATGCAATATGCTTGAGAGGGATAGACGAAAGAAGGAGATGTCAGGCAAGCTGATTCAGTGCGATGCTTGCAGCATGTGGGAGGTCAAGGACACCACTGGTGCCTCTGGCTGCTACAAATGTGAAAAGTACATCCAGGTAGAGCTCCTGAAGGGCCGTGTTGGGGAACTGGAGAAGCAAGTGGACGACCTCCGGTTCGTACGAGAAATGGAGTCGTTCCTAGACAAGTCCTACAGTATGATTGTTACACCTAAGGTACTGGAAGAGAGAAGGTGGGAGACAGTGAGAAAGGGAGGGAAGCATGGAATGCCAACGTCCCCGGGTGGTGTACCTCTTGTAAACAGGTTCATCTGCTTAGAAGCTGTTGGGACAGAAGACGTGAGCGGCGGACTGGCTTGCGATGCGAATAGGGCTGTTGAGCCAAAACCAAAAAGGCCTAAGGCAGGCAAGGCCATTGTAGTGGGAGACTCCGTCGTGAGAGGTACGGACTGGGGTTTCTGTGGCAACAGACCGGATGCGAGGATGGTGTGCTGCCTTCCCGGTGCCAGGATCCAGGATATCACGGACAGAGTGCAGAAAATCCTCAAGGGTGAAGGTGAACATCCGGAAGTGGTAGTGCATGTCGGCACAAATGATGTCGGAAAAAAGGGGATGAATATTCTGCAGCGTGACTTTAGAGAGCTCGGAAAAATGTTGAAAAGCAGGACCTCCAGGGTTGTTATCTCCGGTTTGCTTCCAGTTCCCCGTGCTAGCGAGAGCAGGAACAGGGAGATACGGGACCTGAACGTGTGGCTGAGGAACTGGTGCACGGGGCAGGGATTTAGATTCTTAGATCACTGGGATCTGTTTTGGGGTAAGGGGGAACTGTACAAAAGGGACGGATTGCATCTTAACAGGTGTGGGACCAGCATTCTGGCAGGCAGGTTTGCCACTGCTACACGGGTGGCTTTAAACTGAATAAGGGGGGTGGGGTGTCGAATGGGATAGTGGAGGATGGAGTTAAAGGGAAAGGGTTTCTTAAATGTGTGAGCGTAGAGACCGAGGGGTGTAAAATGAGGGTAGAAGAAATAGGTAGCAATGTGAAAAGTAAAAGTGGCAGGCAGACAAAACCAGGGCAAAAATCAAAAAGGGCCACTTTTCAACATAATTGTATAAGGGGCAAGAGTGTTGTAAAAACAAGCCTGAAGGCTTTGTGTCTCATTGCAAGGAGCATTTGTAATAAGGTGGATGAGTTGAATGTGCAGATAGCTCTTAATGACTATGATATAGTTGGGATCACGGAGACATGGCTCCAGGGTGACCAAGGCTGGGAGCTGAACATCCAGGGATATTCAATATTCAGGAGGGATAGACAGAAGGGAAAAGGAGGTGGGGTAGCATTACTGATTAGAGAGGGGATTAATGCAATGGAAAGGAAGGACATTCGTTTGGAGGATGTGGAATTGGTATGGGTACAGCTGCGAAACACTAAGGGGCAGAAAACGCTGGTGGGTGTTGTGTACAGGCCACCTAACAGTAGTAGTGAAGTTGGAGATGGTATCAAACAGGAAATTAGAAATGCATGCGACAAAGGCAAAACAGTTATAATGGGTGACTTCAATCTACATATAGATTAGGTGAATCAAATTGGCAGGGGTGATGAGGAAGAGGATTTCTTGGAATGTATGCGGGATAGTTATCTAAATCAACATGTAGAGGAACCAACGAGAGAGCAGGCTATTTTAGACTGAGTATTGAGTAATGAGGAAGGGTTAGTTAGCAATCTTGTTGTACGTGCCCCCTTGGGCAAGAGTGACCATAATATGGTTGAGTTCTTCATTAGGATGGAGTGTGACATTGTTAATTCAGAAACAATGGTTCTGAACTTAAAGAAAGGTAACTTTGAGGGTATGAGAAGTGAATTGGCCAAGATTGACTGGCAATTAATTCTAAAAGGGTTGACGGTGGATATGCAATGGAAGACATTTAAAGGCTGCATGGATGAACTACAAAAATTGTTCATACCAGTTTGGCAAAAGAATAAATCAGGGAAGGTAGTACATCCATGGATAACAAGGGAAATCAGGGATAGTATCAAAGCGAAGGATGATGCGTACAAATTAGCCAGAAAAAGCAGCATACCGGAGGACTGGGAGAAATTCAAAGACCAGCAAAGGAGGACAAAGGGCTTAATTAGGAAAGGAAAAGTAGATTATGAAAGAAAACTTGCAGGGAACATAAAAACTGACTGCAAAAGTTTTTATAGATATGTGAAAAGAAAGAGATTAGTTAAAACAAATGCAGGTCCCTTGCAGTCAGAAACAGGTGAGTTGATCATGGGAACAAGGATATGGCGGACCAATTGAATAACTACCTTGGTTCCGTCTTCACTAAGGAAGACATAAATAATTTGCCGGAAATAGCAGGGGACCGCGGGTCAAAGGAGTTGGAGGAATTGAGTGAAATCCAGGTTAGCCGGGAAGTGGTGTTGGGTAAATTGAATGGATTAAAGGCTGATAAATCCCCAGGGCCAGATAGGCTGCATCCCAGAGTACTTAAGGAAGTAGCTCCAGAAATAGTGGATGCATTAGTAATAATCTTTCAAAACTCTTTAGATTCTGGAGTAGTTCCTGAAGATTGGCGGGTCGCAAACGTAACCCCACTTTTTAAGAAGGGAGGGAGAGAGAAAATGGGGAATTACAGACCAGTTAGTCTAACATCGGTAGTGGGGAAACTGCTAGAGTCAGTTATTAAAGATGGGATAGCAGCACATTTGGAAAGTGGTGAAATCATTGGACAAAGTCAGCATGGATTTACGAAAGGTAAATCTTGTCTGACGAATCTTATAGAATTTTTTGAGGATGTGACTAGTAGCGTGGATAGGGGAGAACCAGTGGATGTGGTGTATCTGGACTTCCAGAAGGCATTCGACAAGGTCCCACATAAGAGATTAGTATACAAACTTAAAGCACAAGGCATTGGGGGTTCAGTATTGATGTGGATAGAGAACTGGCTGGCAAACAGGAAGCAAAGAGTAGGAGTAAACGGGCCCTTTTCACAATGGCAGGCAGTGACTAGTGGGGTACCGCAAGGCTCAGTGCTGGGACCACAGCTATTTACAATATATATTAATGATCTGGATGAGGGAATTGAAGGCAATATCTCCAAGTTTGCGGATGACACTAAGCTGGGGGGCAGTGTTAGCGGTGAGGAGGATGCTAGGAGACTGCAAGGTGACTTGGATAGGCTGGGTGAGTGGGCAAATGTTTGGCAGATGCAGTATAATGTGGATAAATGTGAGGTTATCCATTTTGGTTGCAAAAACGGGAAAGCAGACTATTATCTAAATGGTGGCCGATTGGGAAAGGGGGAGATGCAGCGAGACCTGGGTGTCATGGTACACCAGTCATTGAAGGTAGGCATGCAGGTGCAGCAGGCAGTAAATAAAGTGAATGGTATGTTAGCTTTCATTGCAAAAGGATTTGAGTATAGGAGCAGGGAGGTTCTACTGCAGTTGTACAGGGTCTTGGTGAGACCACACCTGGAGTATTGCGTGCAGTTTTGGTCTCCAAATCTGAGGAAGGACATTATTGCCATAGAGGGAGTGCAGAGACGGTTCACCAGACTGATTCCTGGGATGTCGGGACTGTCATATGAAGAAAGACTGGATAGACTTGGTTTATACTCTCTAGAATTTAGAAGATTGAGAGGGGATCTTATAGAAACTTACAAAATTCTTAAGGGGTTGGACAGGCTAGATGCAGGAAGATTGTTCCCGATGTTAGGGAAGTCCAGGACAAGGGGTCACAGCTTAAGGATAAGGGGGAAATCCTTTAAAACCGAGATGAGAAGAACTTTTTTCACACAGAGAGTGGTGAATCTCTGGAACTCTTTGCCACAGAGGTTGTTGAGGCCAGTTCATTGGCTATATTTAAGAGGGAGTTAGATGTGGCCCTTGTGGTTAAGGGGATCAGGGGGTATGGAGAGAAGGCAGGTACGGGATACTGAGTTGGATGATCAGCCATGATCATATTGAATGGCGGTGCAGGCTCGAAGGGCCGAATGGCCTACTCCTGCACCTAATTTCTATGTTTCTATGTTTCTATATTTTTAAATACCGTATTTCCCGGGGTGGGGGAGAGCTCCTTTCACAGTGTTTGAGGAGTCTGGCCTGGGGTAAATTTGCGGGGAGGGCAGGAGTGTTGTGAATGAGGGAATTGGGGCCAGTGACCCACTTGCGATGCTCCAGGCACGGATCCACCGCATTGTGGCCGGGGAGTGAATTAGCTCGTGTGGCTGCAAGTGGCCACCGGGACTGGACAGCCCCATCTGCCAGCCCCTGCTCACCTCTGGCAGTGCTCTCCATCTGAAAACCTCACTCCTGCCGCTCGCCGGCTTCGCTCATATCAGCCGCTTCCCGCAAATCCTTAAATTCCGACCAATTGAGGTTACTCGGCTGTGGGAATTTAAGGATTTGCGGGAAGCAGCTGACATGAGTGAAGCTGGCGAGTGGCAGGTGAGAGATGTTCAGACGGAGAGCACTGCCAGAGGTGAGCGGTCCGGCAGAAGGCGCTGAAGTGACTGCCAGTTCTGCTGTCTGTGCCCGGAGCGCTGTGGCAGTGGTGCGTGAGTTACTGGCATGATTTCCGACCCACTCCTTCTCAACTCTCCTGCCCTCACCGCATCTTTAACCCCTGCACAGACTCTCCACATGCTGTGAAATGAATTCTCCCTCCTATTGAATTAGTATTGTCATTCAATAAGATGTTCAACTTGTGCTCCCATTTCCACCATCATCCCTCCACCTGCCTTCATCCTCCATCCCCCATCCATTCAGTAATTAAAAAAATGAAGGAGATTTAGAAGCCTTGGGCAAATTGAATTGATACTTATTTTTATTTTTTATTTTTACGGAGAGAACAATCTGCGCTGGGTGGTTTAAGATTTTTTAAGAAAGCCGACTGACTGCCTACTTTGAGTAATTACTCACGGCATGTGCCGCACACGCACACGCACACGCACACGCACACGCACACACACACACATGCACTCACCAACACATACACACATACTCATTGACTCACACATCATATATATTACAGTAAACTTTCTTGAATACTCCCACGGCAGTCAGCGGAACTTCCGCAATCAGCGTGACCTCTGCACTTACCGGAAATTATGCAATCAGTGCGACCTCTGCACTCATTGGAAATTACACCATCAGCGCAACCTATATAACCATATAACAATTGCTTCACGGAAACAGGCCATCTTGGCCCTTCTAGTCCATGCCGAACACTTATTCTCCCCTAGTCCCATCTACCTGCACTCAGACCATAACCCTCCATTCCTATGCCGTCCATATAACTATCCAATTTATTTTTAAATGATAAAATCGAACCTGTCCACTAAGCGGAAGTCACGAAATGAGCGGGACTTTTGAACCAAACACAGTTGGACCTAATAAAGTATTTATTCCTTCCAAACACAGTCAGACCTAATAAAGCATTGCAGTTTCAAGCACAGGCAGGGCAGCAGGCCAAACAACATTGCATTGTCATTAAGGGCAAACAAATAATTTATTGCAAGTACATTGCAGACTCACAATTCAGTTGATTCGCAGCTTAGAATGAAAGTCGTGGCCTCTCCCTCGCGATCTTGCAGAGTGACTGAGTCACGTCCAGGCATCCGGGGGTTTATAGTCCTGCCCCCCCCCCCCCCCCCCCCCCCCCCTCCGGAAGGGGCGTTACCTTAATCACGGTGATTGACAGGCAAGTGGATCTCTAATTTTTTTAAACACTCATAATTTTTTTATCTTTCATCGATGGGAAAAATCCTCAGGGCCTGCTCAACAGAGTAGGACTATGAGTAAGATAACTCATAGCGATATATGGTAGCGTATTTTCTAAAATCAATATACAGCGCAGACAGAAAGTGGTCAAGATGAGACTTTTAATTATATAGATTAATACAAATGGGATAATACAAGCCAGAACACCCACTATGATCATTCCACTAGAAAGCCTTGGTGAAATACTGCATTTAGGATTTTGGCAGTTCAAATATTTTCGTAGATAAATCTTGATTAAGATTACTATGCTGCTTCCTCTATGTAATAACTTATCCAAATTGTTTAGACAAAGAAAAAAATTAAACATTTCTGAAATCCACAAGTTGAATTCCACTGAACATCTACTATGACTGGAAAGCATGGAGTATTGTTGGCTTTGCTTTGTTCACCTCTAAAAAAAATATAAAGGGTGGGGTAAACAATGACAAGTGAGATTGGTCATTAGAATCCCATATGCAAGTGAGGACATCATCATTTTTACTGTTCGGCAAATATTTGATGAAATAATATTTTCTACAGTATTACTCTCTGCTCCACAATCTAACCTGAGATTCAGTTTAGTTTCGTTTAGAGGTATAGCGCGGAAACAGGCCCTTCAGCCCACCGAAGATACACACAAATTGCTGGAGCAACTCAGCGGGACAAGCAGCATCTCTGGAGAGAATGAATGGGTGACGTTTCGGGTTGACCCTTCTTACTTCAGCCCACCGAGTCCACGCCAACCAGCGATCCCGCACACTAGCACTATCCAACACACTCTAGGGACAATTTTAATTCATACTTAGCCAATTAACCTACAAGTCTGTACATATTTGGAGTATGGGAGGAAACTGGAAATCTCAGAGAAAACCCACGCAGGTCACGGGGAGAATGTACAAACTCTGTACAGGCAGCACCCGTAGGCAGGATCGAACCTGGGTCTCGGGGGCTGTAAGGCAGTAGCTCTATTGCTACGCCACCGTGTCATCCCGGCACTTTCACTAATCCTGGATCTTTAATTAATTTCATCTGATTTAAAATCGAATCTTTTTCATTGCATGTCTTGTATTTGAAACGTATTCACAAAGTTTGTCCAACGCCATGCAGCATTTCCCTACTGAACAGATGGTTGAACTTAATAAAATTATACGTAATCAGGTGCCAGGAGTAACAGAACTGATGTAAAATACTTGCTTAATTTGATCCCTTCCCAACCCCCATGTCAGTTCATTGGGATGAGTGCACCTCCCCTCAGTGTCTCGACATTGCCCAGAATCTTAACAGTCCAAAAGGGCTGTCCCACTTGGGCGACCTAATTGGCGAGTTTAGAAGAGTTTGAAAAAATGTCATGTTGAAGACCCCCTTCGACTATGTAGAAGACCTCCTTCGACATCCTTCGACTATGTTGAAGACTAGCTACGACTAGCTACGACTAAATTTTTACTCGCGGGCATTTTTCAACATGTTGAAAAATACGCCGCGACCTAGCTGAGGCCTCGAGTACGCGGGGACTACTCTCGAGCATTAAGGAGAGTTACAAAGACCTCCTACAACCTCGTGTTGACCATGCTGCGAGTATGAATCGAGGGCAAACTCGCCAGAACTCGCGGATTAGGTCGCCCAAGTGGGACAGCCCCTTAAATGTCACTGTAAATCATGAGAGTTTGGCATTTGGCAATCACTGGCATAATCATGGCCACATTTTCCACTGCTGTTTGATTGAAAAACAGTGAAATAGTTAACTCAGCATTTTAAATGATTGTTGGAAAAATATCAACAGGTATTTAATTTCAGTGCCTTCCTTGTAACTTATAATTTGGGAATGTAAGGACATCATTTTGAACTGTAGGTTGAATGCATTTTATACTATTCTGTTGTAATAATGCCAACGTCTGTGAGAATGTATGTGAGTATGACCCACTAACCGGCTGCTTCTGTAGAACATAACAGTGCAAAGATAGAAATAACAGAGAGATTGAAGGCCTGTCAATTGTATAAATCTGCTTTTCATTATTAACTCTGGTTACGTCTCATATCTTTTATTTTATTCCCTGTTGTCTTCACTTCCCAAGACCCCAATGCATTAAAATAAAATATTGTGTTGATTTATGCTGGGAACCTTTCATTCCCACATACAATTTTGTAGGGAACTCAAGTGGTGTCCTTGACAACAAAAATATCTTACTTTTGTGGGCGTGTGGCTTACATGTGATGATCAAGTACTGTGAAGTTCACCACACACAACTTCAATCTGCCAACTCACTGGGAGTTCTGCAGGTTTGTCAATCAAACTGAGCTGTTCATTTTGCAGCCTCAACTAGATGGAGAGTGGCGGGCAGGTGTCCCCTCACACAGTCTGACCATTTGCTCCTTGCTTCTGATCTATTGTATACACAGATCTGTGATATCATTTGTTCTATCATAGAATCAAAGCATTATACAGCACGTAAATTCCTGCCAATTATTCATGCTTCACACTCTTTGATCCAACTTATCCATGCAAACAAAGATGTCTCTTTGGCAGTAAAGAAAGCAAATGGTATGTTGGCTTTCATAGCAAAAGGATTTGAGTATAGGAGCAGGGAGGTTCTACTGCAGTTGTACAGGGTCTTGGTGAGACCACACCTGGAGTATTGCGTACAGTTTTGGTCTCCAAATCTGAGGAAGGACATTATTGCCATAGAGGGAGTGCAGAGAAGGTTCACCAGACTGATTCCTGGGATGTCAGGACTGTCTTATGAAGAAAGACTGGATAGACTTGGTTTATACTCTCTAGAATTTAGGAGATTGAGAGGGGATCTTATACAAAAATTACTAACAAAATTCTTAAGGGGTTGGACAGGCTAGATGCAGGAAGATTGTTCCCGATGTTGGGGAAGTACAGGACAAGGGGTCACAGCTTAAGGATAAGGGGAAAATCCTTTAAAACCGAGATGAAATCCTTTAAAACAGAGAGTGGTGAATCTCTGGAACTCTGCCGCAGAGGGTAGTTGAGGCCAGTTCATTGGCTACATTGAAGAGGGAGTTAGATGTGGCCCTTGTGGCTAAGGGGATCAGAGGGTATGGAGAGAAGGCAGGTACGGGATACTGAGTTGGATGATCAGCCATGATCATATTGAATGGCGGTGCTTGCTCGAAGGGCCGAATGGCCTACTCCTGCACCTAATTTCTATGTTTCTATGCTTTCTCTCTGAGCTTGTTCTATGTGTCCGCTTTTGATTCATATCTTTTCTATCTGTGTACATGTCTAATGTCTTTGAAACATTGTACTTATACCCACATCTCCAGATTCCATTGGAGGGCCATTACATAAACCTTTCACCCTCTGTGAAAAAGGTTGTTGCTTAGATTCCCTTAACCCTCTTGTTCCTCTCACAAACCTATGTCCTCTATTTTAGACCCTACCCTGGGGAAAAACTGTGTGTATCTGTCTTATCTGGGAACCATATGGTTTTATATTGCTCTCTGAGGTCACCTACACTGCAGGGAAAAAAGTCCCAGCTTATTCTCTCTTTACAAGTTAAGCTCTCTAGTCATGGGAACATCGTCGTGAAATGTTTCTGCACCATTTCCATCTTTTTATTTCACAATATGACTTTGCATTCCATTTCATTATACATTCTCATTTTGTTTTAAGAATCATTATTCATATTTTGTTTGTTGCTGACCTCTGAATTTACTACAGTTTTTTCCAGCACCTCCTTTGATGTTTGAATAAACATGACCTTAATGTATTCTTGAACCACTTTTCACAGGGTGCGAAGCATCAAAGGCTGCAGGGATTTACAGGCTGCAGGCCTCTGGCATGTACAGTGCACCTTAGCATTTTTGGATTGCTTGGAGTTTTTGGTGGAATAATGCTCTGCTCCCATTACAATCTGCAAGAAGGATGTAGCTTTAGTTCATTTACTTGTAATCCTGCATTAGGTAGTTTAGGGCAATGCAGAAGATAATTAAAATGCATTAGTCTTGGGGCATTAATTAAACCTATACTTGTGCCTGAGAGAGAAAGAGAATAAACTGTGCCTGCTCTGGAAAACATTCTGCACATTAGGAAGTGATGAATAATAAGTAGGCAGTGCACTCCTGTGAAAGTCATAAAATATTCTAAAACAGAGAACCTCCTAGAGTGCAAAGGATGCTTCCAATATTGAATGACTGATAATTAAGTTTTAATTTATTTTCACCGAGGTTTAATCTTTGGACTAATGGAAACGTTCGTTCAATTTAGATTTTTGTTGTTTATTGATTTTTTTGTTGATTTACTGATAATGCTGGACACTATCCTCATTAAATGATTAACGATTGTGGCATATTCCTGATGGATGATATTTACCAGTTGGCTCTGGTCAACGGCGAATCTTCTGCACCTTTTGACATCTCCAATGGAGTGAAGCAAGGTTGCGTTCTGGCCCCTGTACTCTTCAACCTCTACCTTGGCTGCGTCCTGAGTCACGCACTCCAGGACCTCGACCGTGGTGTGCACCTGAAGTACCGCCTGGCTGGATCTCTCTTTGACCTTTGACGACTGAACGGCAAAACCAAGTCGCACGAACGGCTCATTCTCGAAGCCCTTTTTGCAGATGACTGCGCCCTCACGACTCGCGAGGAGTCTGACCTCCAGTTTATTGTGAACAAATTTGCGGAAACAGCACAGGCTTTTGGTCTCATATCAGCCTCAGCAAAACGGAAGTCATCCACCAGCTGGCTCCAGACTCTGTAGCACCGCCCCCAAGTGTGCACATAATAATATTAATAAAATCTTTTATTGTCATTGCACATAAGTGCAACAAGATTTGGTATGCAGCTTCCATCCGATGTCATAACATAAATAACTAATAACATTTAGATTTAGATACCCCGAGAACATGGTTTGTAAAAGAACAGTAAAATAGTGAAAAAAGTGCAGATGTGTCTGTGCGACGTGACCATCCGAGGGAGACAGTCCAGGGGGGATGGGGGACACTCACCAGGGCCGGTTCAGAGCCGCTATAGCTCTGGGCATGAAGCTGTTCCTGAGTCTGGAGGTTCGGGCGTAGAAGGCCTTGTAACGTCTGCCGGAGGGAAGTAGTTCGAACAGACTATTACACGGGTATGAGAAGTCTTTATGGATGCTGACGGCCTTCCTGAGGCACCGTGTGTGGTAGATGCCCTTCAAGGCTGGTAGCTCTGTCCCAATAATCTTCT
The DNA here is from genome assembly GCF_028641065.1 of Leucoraja erinaceus. Taxonomy (NCBI): domain Eukaryota; kingdom Metazoa; phylum Chordata; class Chondrichthyes; order Rajiformes; family Rajidae; genus Leucoraja; species Leucoraja erinaceus. Next base: position 52,748,986 of record NC_073377.1, on the reverse strand, counting down.
GCGCTCTGTGGACGACGCGCTGAAGAGCTCTCCTCTCCGCCTCCGTGCAGCTGAGATACCACATAGAGATGCCATACGTTAATATGCTCTCTGTGGTGCAGCGGTAGAAGGTTATCAGCAGCTGTTGGGGCAGACCAGTCTTTTTTAATGTCCTCAGGAAGAACAGTCGTTGCTGTGCCTTCTTGACCAGCGCAGCGGTGTTGGTGGACCAGGTGAGGTCCTCTGAAATGTGAGTACCCAGAAACTTAAAGCTGGACACTCTCTCCACACTTTCCCCGTAAATGGAGATTGGGGCGTATTCTCCATTATGGGACCTCCTGAAGTCAATAATCAGCTCCTTGGTCTTGGAGGTGTTTAGTGACAAGTTGTTACATGAGCACCAGTCCGCCAGATTCTGCACCTCCGCTCTGTATTTTGTTTCATCACCGTTGGTGATCAGCCCAATTACTGTTGTGTCGTCTGCAGACTTGACGATGGTGTTGGTGTCGAATGCAGGAACACAGTCGTGTGCGAAGAGGGAGTAGAGCATGGGGCTCAGTACACAGCCCTGTGGTGTGCCGGTGCTCAGGGTGATAGTGGAGGACAGGTGCAGGCCCAGTCTCACTGCCTGCGGTCGCTCCATCAGAAAATTCAGGATTCAATCGCATATCGGCGAGCTGAGGCCTAGCAGGTGGAGTTTGGTGGTGAGCTTGGTGGGGATGACCGTATTGAATGCAGAGCTATAGTCAACGAAGAGCATCCTCACGTACATGCCCTGTCTGTCCAGGTGAGTCAGGACAGTGTGAAGAGCCAGAGAGATGGCATTCTCAGTTGATCTATTTGCCCTGTATGCAAATTGATGAGAGTCCAATGAGGCAGGGGTGCTGGATTTGATGTGGGAGAGGACCAGCCTTTCGAAGCACTTCATGGGTATTGGAGTTAGGGCAACCGGGCGGTAGTCATTCAGGTTGGTGACTTTAGACTTTTTCGGCACTCGCACTATGGTGGCTGTTTTCAGGCACTTGGGGACCGTTGCCAGAGATAGAGAAAGGTTAAAGATTCTCGTGAATACCTCCGCCAGCTGTACAGCACAGTCCTCCAGTACCCTTCCCTGGACTCCATCTGGGCCTGCAGCCTTAGAAACATAGAAATTAGGTGCAGGAGTAGGCCATTCGGCCCTTCGAGCCTGCACCGCCATTCAATATAATGCCTTGCGTGGATTGATCCTACGCAGAGCGCACTGTACCTCCTGAGTGCTCAGTGATAAGGCCTGTCCCTCCGCCATGGCCGGGGTTATTCCACTCCTGGTGGTGTTGCCAGTTTCAAAGCGGGCAAAGAAGGTGTTTAGTTCGTTGGCCAGTGTGATATCACTGTGGGGGCAGGCGGGGCTGCTCTTGTAGTCAGTGATGTCCCTGACACCCTGCCACATGCTTCTGGTGTCCGCGGTATTAAAGTGGTCTTCCACACTTTGCCTGTGGATGTCTTTGGCCTTTTTTATACCTTTGATCAGGTTCGACCTGGCCGCACAGTGGGCAGAAGTGTCCCTGGATTTAAAGGCATTGTTGTGTGCCCTTAGCAGATTCTGAACCTCCTTGTTCATCCAGGGTTTCCAGTTTGGGAACATCTTTATTTGCTTGTCCACTGTGACAGTCTCCACACAGCAGTTGATGTAGGAGAGCACAGTGGATGTGTACTCCTCCAAGTCTACCTCTGTACCACTGGTAGCCTGTTGTGCAATCAGGTCCCAGTCGGTGCCATCAAAGCAGTCCTGGAGTTGTAGGGTGGCGTCCTCGAGCCATATTTTGACCATCCTTATTGCAGGTTTGGTCTTGCGCTATGAGAGGTTTATATGCAGGCAGTAGAAACAGTGAGAGGTGATCAGATTGACAGCACACAGCTGAAATCCGTTGTCACCTTCCAATACTTGGGAAGTGTAATATCATCTGATGGCTCCCTGGGCATGGAAATCCCAATGAGAATCAGCAAAGCCAGTCAAGCACTTGGACGACTGTGTACACGAGTGTTGAACCACCACAACATCAAGCTGTCAACTAAACTCAAAGTCTACAGAAGCAGTTGTGCTTTCCAGCCTGCTCTATGGCTGTGAATCGTGGACCTTGTATAGGAATCACATCGGTCAACTTGAGAAGTTCCATATGCACTCGTTATGGTCCATCATGGGCATTTGCTGGCAGGACAGTGCCCAACCTAGAAGTATCCAGCTTCACAAGCATCGAGGCAATGATCATCAAAGCACAGCTCTGATGGACTGGGCACGTCATCAGGGTGGATGAAACCCGCATGCCTCGACAGATCTTCTAGGGCGTGCTCTCCCAGGGACGAAGGAACCGTGGGCATCCCAGGAAGCGGCAAGGACCATCTCCACTATTGTGGTCTTGCGCCCAAGCAACTGGAAGCCCGCGCAAGTGACAGAACATGCTGGCGCTCAGCAGTGCGAACAGCAGCCAGCAGCGACTTAGAGCAACTTACCAAAGCCAGGGAGAGGAGGAAGGCTGCTGCCCAGAACCACCAGCAGTGACCTTCATCTGCCCCCATTGCCCTCGAGTGTGCGATTCACGAATTCGACTCGTGAACCATGTCAGAACTCACAGGAATTGAGACTGCACAACTTGCCATCGTCGTTAGCAACGGGCCACCACCATTGGCAACTAACGAACAAGAAAAAAATATGTTCAGTAAACTCCAGATTTTATGTCAGTGTACTTTGGACATGCATTCTCAAGAATCAGGAAGGAATACTGAAAATTGAAATTAATTGAGAGTAGATTGAAACAAAATTAGGGGAGCACAATGTGCAGGAAGGAACTGCAGATGCTGATTTAAATCGAAGGTAGACACAAAATGCTGAAGTAACTCAGCGGGACAGGCAGCATCTCTGGAGAGGAGGAATGAGTGACGTTTTGGGTCGTGACCCTTCTTCAGTCAGGGGAGGGGGCGGGACAGAGATAGAATGTAGTCAGAGACAGTAAGACTGGTGGGAGAACAGGGAAGTGGGAGGAGATGGAAAGAGAGAGGGAAAGCAAGGGCTATTTGAAGTTAGAGAAGTCAATGTTCATACCACTGGGGTGTAAGCTACCCAGCAAAATATGAGGTGCTGTTCCTCCAATGCATGAATGAATGAATGATTGAGTGAATGAATGAATGATAAGTTTATTCGCCAAGTATTCACATACAAGGAAATTGCCTTGGTCCTCCCCCCGCAAGTGCCAACATGACATACAGTGACTGTTCGGAATGATACACAAAACATTAATCATTAATAATAATGATAATAATAATAATAATAATCAGAATCAGAATCAGAATTTTATTCACCAAGTATGTTTTGCAACATACGAGGAATTCCACTGGCCAGGTCAGTGATACAATTAAACGCAACAGACTCAAAGACACATTTTAACATGGACATCCACCACAGTGACTCCTACACATTCCTCACTGTGATGGAAGGCGAAATAAAGTTCAAGGCCTTCCTTTTGTTCTTCCTCGGTCGGGGGTCTTGAGCCCGCCATTGATGGGATGGTCTTGACTCCCGTAGCCGGCATTGTTCGGGCCCTCTGCGTCGAGGCGATCAGCTCCTACAACGGGGGGTTATCAGCTCCCCCGCGTCGGGGCTGGTTGAACCTTTTGTGGTGTTGGAGCTCCCGACTCGCATCTCCCGAGACGGCAAGCCCTTGATGGTAAGTCTGCAGGCGGTGGGAGCGATCCCAGGCAAGGGATCCGCTCCGATGTTAAGTCCGCGCCCCACGGTGGGGCTCACGACAGTCTGAGGTGGCTCCCAACTCCAGCGACGATAGGCTGCAGAGCCCGGAGAATGTGATTCGAAAATCAATCACATCTCCGGGAAGGTAAGAACTTGAAAAAAAGTTTCCCCCATCCCCCCCCCCCCCACATAAAACAAACCGAAGTACATTAAAACAAACTCTTAACAGACGCTAAAAATAACAAAAGATGAAAAAACGAACAGACTGCCGGCAGGCCTGGCCATCTCCCCGGCACCCCTGGTGGTACTACAATTTATTTGCAGAGCACATATAAAAACAACTCACGTTGACCAAAGTGCTTCACATCAGTGCAAGTACTAAATTTGAAACATACAACGGTAGACAGACCCAACGATACATACATTAACTGTTTACAGCACCCCCTCAGTGGGGCTCAAAACACTTGGGTGTGGAAATAGGTTTTGAGTCATGACTTAAAGGAGTCGATGGTGGGGGCAGTTCTGATGAGGAACGAGATGCTATTCCACAGTTTAGGTGCTGCAACCGCAAAAGCGTGGTCACCCCTGAGCTTTAACCAAGACTGCGGGATAGCCAGTAACTCCAAGTCGGCCGGCCTGAGGGACCTGGAGGTAGAATAGTTGGTTAGAAGATTTTTGATATGGGGGTGGGGGAGGCAAGCCCGTTAAGGTGTTTGTAAATGTATAAAAGGAGCTTGAAGTTAATTCTGTACCATACTGGGACAGACAGAGGCCATGCTGAGCGATGTCGACTGGAATATGTTCCAAGCAAGTTCCAGTGAGTTCGCGGAAGCAGTCATGGACTTCATCGCAACAATAACCGACAACATCGTCCCCACGGTAAGGGTAAGCACCTTTCCACATCAAAAACCCTGGGTGGACAGGTCCGTTCGTGTTGCCTTGAATGCTCGCACTGCTGCCTACAACTCGGGCTGTCTACAAGGTAGCTACAACATGGACGTCTACAAGGTAGAGTTCTACCGACTGCGAAGGGCGGTGAAGGATGCAAAAAGGAGGTACAGGGACAAGATGGAGTCATAGATGGAGCAGCATGACAACAGGCACCTGTGGCAGGGGCTACGGACTGTAACCAACTACCGGAGCACACCCCCCCCTCCCCAAAATCCGCAAGTGCCGGCACCTCCCTAGCTGATGACCTGAACTCCTTTTACGCTCGTTTCGAGAGGGGCAACACCACTCCAGGTCTGCCGACTAACGACAATACCGCCAGCGTGCTGGCTATCGAAACTGAAGGGAGGAATGTGCACACATTCTTGCTGTCTGAGCACGACGTGAGGAGGGCACTGACACGGGTGAACACAAGAAAAGCTGCAGACTCCGATGGCATCTCGGGGCGAGTACTCAAGTCCTGTGCTCCGCAGCTAGCTCCAGTGCTCACTACATTATTCAACCTCTCCCTGGACAAGTCCGTGGTCCCTGCCTGCTTCAAAAGATCCATCATTGTACCAGTACCTAAAAATGCCTCCCCAGCCTGTCTGAATGACTACCGTCCGGTGGCCCTTACCTCGGTAGTCATGAAATGCTTTGAGAGGCTGGTGAAGAATCACATCTGCACCTTCCTCCCTCGCAACATGGACCCGTTACAATTCGCATACCGTCCGAACAGATCCACGGACGATGCGGTCTCCCAGGTCTTGCACACCGCTCGCTCTCATTTTGACAGCCAGAAGGGAGTCTGTGAGGATGCTGTTCATAGACTTCAGATCAGCCTCCGACACGATAGTCCCCACCAGACTGGCCGAGAAGCTAATGGAATTGGGGCTCAACACCTCCCTGTGTGCCTGGGTCCTGGACTTTCTCTCCACCAGGCCCCAGGTAGTTAAGATGGGGGGAAATACATCAAAGTCCCTCACCCTGAGCACAGGATCGCCCCAGGGTTGCGTCCTCAGCCCCCTATTGTACTCCCTGTACACACATGACTGTGTGGCTAGGTACAGCTCCAACTCCATAATCAAGTTTGCTGATGACACTGTGGTGGTGGGCCTGATCTCAGACAACGATGAGAAGGCCTACCGGGAGGAGGTGGCTGATCTAGCACTCTGGTGTCAGGACAACAGCCTCCTCTTGAACATCAAAAAAACTAAGGAGCTGATCATGGACTTTAGGAGGGCACATCATCCGAGGACGTACACTCCATTGAGGATAAATGGGGATACTGTGGATAGGGTGAGCTGTTTTAAATACCTGGGAGTCCACATCTCTGAGGATATGACATGGACATCACACGCTGCAGCACTTGTGAGTAAGGCAAGGCAGCACCTTTACCACCTCAGGCAATTGTGGAAATTCAGAGTGTCTCTGAGGATCCTCCAGTGCTTCTACTCAGCGGCTGTGGAAAGCATCTTGTCTGGAAATATCACGATTTGGTTTGGGAACTGCTCTGCCCAGGACAAGAAGGCTCTGCAGAGAGTAGTATGTTCAGCCGAACGCACTATGGGAACTTCACTCGCCCCTCTGCAGGAACTATACATCAGAAGATGCAGCTCCAGAGCCAATAAGATCATGGGAGACCCCTTCCACAACTGCAACGGACTGTTCCAGCTGCTACGGTCAGGCAAACGCCTCCGTTGCCATACGGTGAAAACGGAGAGGCTGAGAAAGAGTTTCTTCCCAGAGGCCATTAGGGCTGTAAACTCCTACCACACCAGGGACTAACTTTACTGTACCATTCTACTGTTTTTTTTAAAAATTGCTCTTGTTTTTCCTTCCTCCCACAATATGTAATATAGAAACATAGAAACATAGAAACGTAGAAATTAGGTGCAGGAGTAGGCCATTCGGCCCTTCGAGCCTGCACCGCCATTCAATATGATCATGGCTGATCATCCAACTCAGTATCCCGTACCTGCCTTCTCTCCATACCCCCTGATCCCCTTAGCCACAAGGGCCACATCTAACTCCCTCTTAAATATAGCCAATGAACTGGCCTCAACTACCCTCTGTAGCAGAGAGTTCCAGAGATTCACCACTCTCTGTGTGAAAAAAAAGTTCTTCTCATCTTGGTTTTAAAGGATTTCCCCCTTATCCTTATGCTGTGACCCCTTGTCCTGGACTTCCCTAAAATCGGGAACAATCTTCCTGCATCTAGCCTGTCCAACCCCTTAAGAATTTTGTAAGTTTCTATAAGATCCCCTCTCAATCTCCTAAATTCTAGAGAGTATAAACCAAGTCTATCCAGTCTTTCTTCATAAGACAGTCCTGACATCCCAGGAATCAGTCTGGTGAACCATCTCTGCACTCTCTCTATGGCAATAATGTCCTTCCTCAGATTTGGAGACCAAAACTGTACGCAATACTCCAGGTGTGGTCTCACCAAGACCCTGTACAATTGCAGTAGAACCTCCCTGCTCCTATACTCAAATCCTTTTACAATGAAAGCTAACATACCATTCGCTTTCTTTACTGCCTGCTGCACCTGCATTCCTACCTTCAATGACTGGTGTACCATGACACCCAGGTCTCGCTGCATCTCCCCCTTTCCCAATCGGCCACCATTTAGATAATAATGGTGTAATATGTAAAAGAATATGTGATTCTGTTCCATTCTGTTTGTAGTTTGTTTGTTTGTTTGTTTGTTTGTTTGTTTGTTTGTTTGTTTTTTGCACAAAGTCCGCGAGCATTGCCACTTTTCATTTCACTGCACATCTCGTATGTGTATGTGACGAATAAACTTGACGACTTGACTTGAAGAGAGGCCAGGATCGGGGTGATGTAGTCCCTTTCACGGGTACCCGTCAGGAGTGTTGCTGTGGCGTTAATTATAGATTATTTAATTAATAATAAAACATTATTGATTAAACGTGAATTAAATAAAATACCAGAGCAAAAGGAGGCTACAGATTTTTGGCTATTGAGTAGAGCTACTATTCGTGGAAAAAAAGCTGTTTTTACGTCTGGCTGTGGCAGCTTTGACAATCTGGAGTCGCCTTTCAGAGGGAAGAGATTCAAAGCGTTTGTGGCCAGGGTGAGAGGGGTCAGAGATGATCTTGCCCGCTCGCTTCCTGGCCCGTGCAGTGTACAGTTCGTCAATGGAGGGAAGGTTGCAGCCAATAACCTTCTCAGCTGATCGGACGATTCGCTGCAGCCTCCGGATGTCGTGCTTGGTGGCTGAGCCAAACCAGACCATGATGGAGAAGGTGAGGACAGACTCTACGATGGCCGTGTAGAATTGGACCATCATTGCCTGTGGCAGATTGTGCTTCCTCAGCTGCCGTAGGAAGTACATCCTCTGTTGGGCCTTTTTGACTGTGGAGTCGATGGTAGCCCCCCACTTAAGGTCCTTGGAGATGATGGGTCCCAGGAACTTAAAAGACTTCACAGATGTGACTGTGGTGTTGTTGATGGTGAGTGGGGTGAGGGGAGGGGGAGCTCTCCTAAAGTCTACTATCAATTCCACTGTCTTAAGAGCATTGAGCAATTTGCGCTGGGCCTCACTCTGACAATGGATGAGGCCCAGGCCAGAAAGGTCAGATTGGGAATGGGAGGGGGAGTTAAAGTGTTTGGGAAAGGGAGAGGGTTTATCTCTTTAACACTTCATCTCAGCAAGAATCATCAAACAACTTAACTTTGAATCATGTGAAGAGATATCAGGTCAAATGGCAAAAGATTGGTCAAAGAGCTAAGATTTAAGTTAACTCATACAGGTGACAGAAAGAATTGACAGCTGAAGCTAAAAGTGGAGTAGAGAAAATCAGCAATGCTTAAAAACAAAAGAGTAAATTGGAAATGGTCTTGAACAAAAAAAAACAAGCTTCTTATGGTAAAGAAAACATATTTTAAATTACTGATTATAATTAATTTATATTTTCTTCCAATGGGGGCATAACCCATAAAATAGAATGCAATCAACTGAATTAAAGTAATTCATTGAAAGTAATTATAAGAATTTGTCTTGAATGAGTAAAGGAACATTGTTCCATTAACTGTACCAACTTCAAATTCTATGCCTACTCCAATGCTTCCTATCTTCAAATAACATTAAACATAGATTATGATTATATTGTATTACGGTTCCCTATATGCAAAGACTAGATTTCTTTAGTGAAAGGATTGTTCGAGTATGGATAGAGCTGAACTCCTGTTATCACAGGGAAACAGAAGGATGTGCAGCTTGAGCGGAATTATCTAGTGATAGCTTCGTCAGGAGTTTCAGTCATGGATGAACAGAATGAAAGGAAACTATTTCTGACATGCATGAATTTCCCACCTGCCTAATAGAATGAAATACAAGCCAATCACATCTTGGCAGACTTTTCCTTTCTCATCCGTTGCTCTGCTCTTTAACGACATTTAACAAGTCTATTGCCTCCTTTATAGTTCTCATATGGTCCCTCAATCCCACAAGGAATTATATTCTTGTACTGCACATTTTGGCTGGAGCACTTCTAAGAATATCAGAAAATGGGAGGTGTTCTGCACAGTTGGCCTACCATTTTCACACTCTTCCCAACAATAACTGGGAAGCCATAGATAAAAAGATGCGATCTTTCGAAGGTGCAGGTACATTTTCTTTCACGTGTCTCTTTTAAGGTGAGCTGCCAGAGACAAGACCAGTTAGGCAGGAACTTGCCGTATGGCTATTAGAGGGTCAGTGGAATATCATTTTTTTGCTAATTGTGGCACTGGCAGTCAATGCCACAATGACTGGTTTATGCTGATAAAAATTACTCTTTCGGTGTGGGGATAGTCATTTGTGTTCTGATCCATCTTCAAGCAGAAGTCAGTTCAAATTAAAGAGCACCATATATTGCTAATTAAATTAAGTTGCAAATTTATTGAAATTGACCTGCAAGGAGCTCAATATTCTTCTGTGGTTATAGCCTTACTTCACCATTTTCCACTGATATATTGCTGCAAAAAATGTGCCGACCCATCAGTATCTTTAAAATTCCGGCTGACGTATAATATTCTGACAGTTGATTTTAATGACGGAAATGGTGAAAAGAAAAAGTTAATGCTACATGGTGCACCAGCTAATAGTGTGCCAACAGTCGACCATAGAGATTAGAAGCAAGTTTGATGCCACTGATTATTTTGGCACATTCAGACATTCCGACAATGGCTGTTAGCAAGTTCACATGTATGTGTCTCAATGTGTGCAGGCTTTAGAATGAAGAATGCTTCACTAAAAGTTTATTTTTAGCCCGATCCGTTAGTTGCTCCCTTGCAAAACAGCCAGCAGGTTGTGATTTCATTCCTAAGGGCCTGTCCCACTGTGGGGACCTAATTCGCGAGTTTAGAAGAATTGAGAAGAGTTTAAAAAAGTGTCATGGTCGTGTTGTATCGCCGAAGTAGAACACCTCCTACGACCTCTTTCTACTATGTAGAGAACCTCCTATGAATAGACACTAGACAATAGACAATAGGTGCAGGAGTAGGCCATTCGGCCCTTCGAGCCAGCACCGCCATTCAATGTGATCATGGCTGATCATCTCCAATCGGTACCCTGTTCCTGCCTTCTCCCCATATCCCGTGACTCCGCTATTTTTAAGCCCTATCTAGCTCTCTCTTGAAAGCATCCGGAGAACCTACCTCCACCGCCCTCTGAGGCAGAGAATTCCACAGACTAATTCCACAGACAGAATATGTAGAAGACCTCCTTCGACTATGTAAAAGATCTCCTTCGACCTCCTTCGACTATGTTGGAGTCGAGCGCAAACTCTTCTAAACTCGCAAATTAGGTCCCCGCAGTGGGACAGGCCCTTATCTGTGCTTGAGCACAAAACCTCGGCTGACTGTGCCATCCTAGTTTCTCATGAAGATGTATAAAATCCTACAGCATCTTCTTGAAAAGGGAAACAAGTAACGGTGCATTATTCCCAGTGGCGATACGAGAGACTGCAGATGCTGTAATCTGGAGCAAAATAGAAACTGTTGGAGAATCTTGGTGAGCCAAACAGCATCAGTGGAGGCAGAGGGATGGTCAACTTTTGGGGTTGAGTCTCTTTACTGAGATTCTGAGTTATTTTGGTAGATTGTTGTTCGCTGACTGTTCTACTCAATGCCTGCCTTATATTTATCGCCCATTCAACATTACTAAAATAGGTCATCTTAGATAGTGTTACATCAATGTTTGTAGCAATAAGAATTTGTTTCCTGTAAATTACAACAGAATATATGTTGCAAAAATATTTCACTGTCAGTCAAGTACTCTGGGATGTTCTGAAAGGAATGTGCAATTCTTTCTTCATTGAAAATTAAGGCCCAGGAATTTAATTAGATTTCATAAATTTCTGATAGATATCAACCGACCTCTGTTCAGAAAAACAAAACTATAGTATTACTAAACATGCCTGGCCAGTGGTCACATGGTCTGCTGAATTTGTTAACTACATCTTTATAAGGTACTTCAGATTAGTTAAAGAAAACCAAGCGTATTTGGTACTTGCCATGGAAGATCAATGAAAGATAATCAGTTAGATAGTCAAGAGTCAAGAGTCAAGAGTCAATTTAATTGTCATTTGGACCCCTGGAGGTCCAAACGAAATGCCGTTTCTGCAGCCATACATTACACACAAATAGACCCCAGACACACAACATAATTACATTTAACATAAACATCCATCACATAGCTGTGATGGAAGGCCAAATAAACTTCTCTCTCTACAAACTGCTCCCCCCCCCCCCCCCCCCCCCCCCACCCCCCCCCCCCCCCCCCGATGTCACAAAGTCATAGATAGGTACTTTGAAGATTTTTGTTTCCTCTTTGCTCCCATATGTTCCACCTTGTCATTGATATTGGGATTCTGGCCAATTGCTCCTACAAATGCTTGCCACCCACCAAAACTCCAACCAATCACCACCCTCCTTCTAACCATATCACTGATCTCCATGCTCACACAATCCAATTTGCAATTTTTGAAGATGTGTGACCTTTGTACCCTTCACCAATCCTCAGTCCAATCATCTCACTAATATCCAGAACTGAACAATGAAGTCCTGAGCCTCTCACTTTTCCACCTACACCCTTCTCTAACAATCGTACCCTACCTCAAGAGAATTTTGTAGAATGGGTTTTCAATCACTGTTTAACAAGGACCAAGTGCTGGGCAAAGTCGACAACCATGTGTCAATTTAAGAGTTGCCATTGCGACTGATTAATTTTTCGCTGCCTCACTTTGTAAGTTTGGGCACCTGCAGCAGTTTTTCACCACACGGATCACAACTCTGATCTTTGTCTGCATTTTAATCCCATACTTCAGGGACTTGAGCTTACTTAAGGCATGGAAATTGGTACATGCGCATGACAGGGGGCTGGGAATGGAGATATGTTCAGATATGTTGCCCTTTTCTACATGTCAGCCATATTTCCCTTTAGTACAATTGTAATGCCAGGCATGAGTGCATATTTTAAGGCTCTGACTCATTCATGGAACAGAACAATACAGCACAAGAACATGCCATTTAGCGCACGATATATCTGCTGAACACAATGCCAAGTTAAAATTAATCCCTCCTGTCTGCACTTCAACCATATCCCAAGTTAAGATAACCCCTTTTACTTGTACATAATCCATACCCCAAACTAAACTAATCCCTTTGACCTGCATATGATCCATATCCCTTCAATCCCTCAATATTCACGTGCCTACCTAAAGGCTTCTCAAACACCACTACCATATTTGCCTTCACCATCAGCGCAGTATCTGTCCAAAAAACCTTGCCCTGCACACATTCTTTGAACATTCTCCACTTCCTTAGTAGCCTTAGGAAATTCAGCAAGTCCCCAACAACACTCACCATCTTCTACCGATGCACCGGAGGAAGCATAGCAGCGGTATGTATCACACAATGGTTTGGAAATATCTCCATCCAAGACCACAAGAAATGACAAAGAATTGTTGATGCAGCCCAGACCATCACGCAAACCAACCATCCTTCAATTGACTCAATCTATACTTCATGCAGCCTTGGCAAGGCCACCAACATAATCAAGGACAAGTCTCACCCTGGATACTGCCTCTTCTTCCCTCTCCCATCAGGCAAGAGGTACAGAAGTGTGAAAATGCATATCTTCAGATTCAGGGACAGTTTCTTCCCAGCTGTAATCAGGCAACTGAACCATCCTATCCCCAACTGAGAGTGGTCCTGAACTACCATCATTATTGGAGACCCTCAGACTATCTTCAATCAGACCTTTCTCACCTTTATTTTGAACTAAACAATTTCCCTTTAACTTGTATATTTGCACTGTGGGTTGCCTGACTGTAATCATATATTGTCTTTCCACTGACTGGATAGCACACACCAAAAAAGCTTTTTTACTGTGCCTTGGTATATGTGACAAAAAACTAAACTAAATTAAACTGAACTAAACTATAAACTAAATTAAACTGAACCCTCTATCCTTATGCCCTCTAGTATTTGACATTTCCAGCCTAGGAAACAAATTCTGACTGTTAACCCTATCTATGCCTCACATAATTTTATAAACTTTTATAAGTTCTCCTCTCAGCTTGTAATGCCCCAGAGAAAATAATCCATTCCCTCTGACCTTTGGCGGTAATGAGAAAACAGCTATGATATCTGCAGCCAGCTGCCTTTGGAACCATTCATTTTGGAAAACTAGGATGGAAAAAACAGCTTAAATATATATTTTAGGGTAAATATCACAGTTTAGTGATTATTTTGGGAGGGGTTCATCATTTTGGTTCCTTGTGCTACATCCAACACTTGTCCAAGTCCTTCATTCATGGGTGAAATCCAATTTTGAGGCAATTATCAGTGATTTAAAATTTGAAATTGGGCCAGAAAACTTAAATAAAAAGGCTTTTTTTTGGGTGAGTGAGAAAGTCATTTTCAGCTGCATTAAAAAAGTTACAGCACTTAAGTACATTAAGGATCTTTAAGCCAAGGAAATATTAAGCAATTACATCCTAAAGCAATAAGCATTTGGAATGATTCATGGAAATGTTTGAATTGATGATTATGGAAATGGACAAGCAGAAACTTTAAGCCACAACTACAATTTGTGCACGAATGGCCAATGGGTCTTGAAATGGAAACTCTGCACTTGTCTCTTACTTTGACATCCTGAGGTGAGTTTAGTTTAATTCAGTTTATTATTGTCACAGGTAGCGAGGTACAGTGAAGAACTATTTTGGTTATTGCTATCCAGTCAGCGACAAGTCTATACATGAATAAAATCAAGCATTCCACAGTGTAGAGACAGGATAAAGGGAACGATGTTTAATAAAAGATAAAGTCAAGTAAAGATAAGATAGTCCAAGGGTCAAGTATTCTGTTTTGTTTAGTTTAGTGTAGGTTTGGAGATGCAGCAAGGAAACAGGGGCTTTGGCCCACCGAGTCCATGCTGACCACTGATCATCAGTTCACACTAGATCTATGCTAACCCACTTTTCATCCACTACTTACACAATAGGGCAATTTAGAAAGACCGATTAACCTATTAATCATACACCTGTGGGATGTGGGAGGAAACCAGAGCACCCAAAGGAAACGTACATGGTCACAGGGAGAACGTGCAAACTCCACGCTGTCAGCACCCGAGGTCATGATCGAGCATGGGTCTCTGGCACTGTGAGGCAGCAGTTCTACCAGCTGTACCACTATGCCACCCATTAATGCCTCATCATGGTCTGACTGAAAACTACAACATCACCATTTCCATTGCCAACTGCACATTGAGTCACAGTCATATACAGCATTGAAACAGGACCTTCAGCTCAACTTGCCGATGCCGACCAGAATGTCCCATCAACATTGGTCCTACCTGCTAGAGTCTGGCCCTTACCCTCTAAACCTCTCCTATCCATGTGCATGTCCAACTGTCTTTTAAATGTTATTGTCGTACCTGCCTCAACTACCTCCTATGGCAGTTCTTTCCATATACCCACTACTCATTCCTCGGAAAATAAACAGCAAATGCAAATAGTTGACAGCTCCGGATGGAATAACATCTGTTAGCCATTGGATTTACTTGACTGATGCCTGGTCTTCAAGGATTATATTGTTATGAGAGATTTTACAAATAACAGTTGCATGCATTGGAGTTTAATGATGCTTGCCTTGATTTTCAGAATGGGGATTGGGAAGGGGTAGGAGACCCCATTTAAATTGAGAGCTAGACCTCTCAGGAGTGAAGTTAGGAAACACTCCAATATGTAAAGGCTGATGTAAATTGATAATGCTCTTTTTCAAATAGTAGTTGTTAATTTAGATTTTAGGAGCAATAGATTATTGTTAGTGGATAGTATCAAAGGAGATGGGAGAGTGGTAACTATTTGTTATACACTTGTCGCAGGCCTCTTGAGATTTTGTTGAATTGGAGAATAGGATCAAGAGGCTAGGGGGCCAACATTATATTGGTATTTCTATGCTGTTGCATAACCTGAAAGGAACTGGGGAGAATAAATAAATGGAGACTTGCAGGCAATCTCTGGATTTTTTGGATTGCAATGAATGTTTTTGAAACATAGAAACATAGAAAATAGGTGCAGGAGTAGGCCATTCGGCCATTCGAGCCTGCACCGCCATTCAATATGATCATGGCTGATCATCCAAATCAGTATCCTGTACCTGCCTTCTCTCCATACCCCCTGATCCCTTTAGCCACAAGGGCCACATCTAACTCCCTCTTAAATATAGCCAATGAACTACCTTCTGTGGCAGAGAATTCCAGAGATTCACCACTCTCTGTGTGAAAAATGATTTTCTCATCTCGGTCCTAAAAGACTTCCCCCTTATCCTTAAACTGTGACCCTTGTTCTGGACTTCCCCAACATCGGGAACAATCTTCCTGCATCTAGCCTGTCCAACCCCTTAAGAATTGTGTAAGTTTCTATAAGATCCCCCCTCAATCTTCTAAATTCTAGCGAGTACAAGCCGAGTCTATCCAGTCTTTCTTCATATGAAAGTACTGACATCCCAGGAATCAGTCTGGTGAACCTTCTCTGTACTCCCTCTATGGCAAGAATGTCTTTCCTCAGTTTAGGAGACCAAAACTGCACGCAATACTCCAGGTGTGGTCTCGCCAAGACCCTGTACAACATATGGTGCATTTGTAGCAATACCTCAATTTATTTTTCTTCAGCCTGGTTCTATCACCCACAGGTAGACAAAAGTGCTGGAGAAACTCAGCGGGTGCAACAGCATCTGTGGAGCCAAGGAAATAGGCTATGTTTCGGGCCGGAACCCTTCTTCGGACTGATGTAGGGTGGGGGGAGAAGAAAGGAGAAAGGAAGAGGAGGAGCCCGAGGGCTGATGGAGAGCTGAGAAGAGGAGGAGACAGCAAGGGCTACCGGAAATTGGCGAAGTAAATGTTTATGCCGCTAGGGTGCAAACTGCCTAAGCGGAATATGAGGTGCTGCTCCTCCAATTTCCGGTGGTGCTCGCTCTGGCCATGGAGAAGGCCCAGGACACACCCACACCTTGGTTATTGGATTGAAGTTGGCAAGAGTGAAGTTATCACACCAGACTTGCTTGGAAACCGCTGCTAATGTTACGTGTTTCCCCCCGATCAATTTGGGAATTCTTTGGACTGTTGTGAGGTAGTTATATATGTCTTAACAGAGCATAAAAATCCTTGTTTTCAAATTGCTTAATTTGTATTCGTGTTGGGATAGAGCTGCATCAATAATTCCAAATTTGGGCACAGAGCTCTCTTCAATGAGACCAGTGCCAGAACATGTGCGTAATATGCAGAAGTAAATTACAGCTCTCAGCAATGTTGTAAGTGTTACATGTTGTTAACATTTACAGCATGTGATCATCTACTGGGCTTACATTCTTTCATGCTGTGCTTGTTTTGAAAACGGCTGGGGATAGTATTAAATAGTAAAAACAGAGCTGAATTTCATACATCCGGAATGAGGCAGGAATCTTACAACAGCATCAGTAGTGCTCACAATGGAATTATTTACTGCCTGCTGTTGCTGATCAGGTATTTGAATAATAGAGACTTTAATTGGTGTTGAGTAATATGCTAAATTAAATTATTTTTCCAGGATATGCAGGTGCTTGGCTGTGTCAGAGATTAGCAAAGTACTGCAGCTGCTTGTTAACCTTTATAATTGGAGACAAGATTGTTGGGAGAAATTAGTTATTGGAAGGTGTTATTCGAGAGACCCTTGAGCAACCTTTAGCTCCTCATCCTTGTTCAGAGTATTGTTATCTTCAGTTGGGCTCCTTCAATATAAACTCTTCTCTACTATTGGGAAAGGGAATTGAAGATTGGAAGGATAATCAATGGAGGAGCAGAAAGGCAATTTGCAGTGTGTACTGATGTTTGAAATCATTTAAGTTATTATAGAAAATCACAATTGTGCTAAGATTAGTACGAAGCTCAAACTCATTATATTTTATGTGAGTATTACAAAATAGTACATGGAGTTTACGGCATTATTTATGTGACTTGAAAAACAATTGTCAAAAATTCAGGTTGCAGTTGACGCAATGATGTGGCAGGGTGGGTTGTGGGCGAGGTGCAATGTGAGGTGTGTTGGGGATATAAAGACGCTCCAGTATGATTTTGAAAAAAGTACAGGACGCAACACGTGAGTGTGTGGGCAAATGCATTTTCACAAACAGTTTAACATGGATCTACATAATGTTCAAAACAAAGTGCTGGATTAACTCTGTGGTCAGGCAGCATATCTGGAGGACCTAAATAGGTGATGTTATTGGGGACGCGGGAATATCCTTAAGGCTCTGAAGAAGGGTCCCGACCCGAAACATCACCTATGCAGGCTCTCCAGGAATGCTGCCTGACCCGCGGAGTTACTCCAGCACTTTGTGTCTTTTAATTGTAAAACAGCCTGTGCAGTTCCTTCTGTTTTTATGTAAACGTGTTCATTTTGGATCTGATAGTGAGAGGTTAAGAAAGGACAAGGTGCAATAAGAACTGTGCGTCCTTGTACACCAGCCACTGAAAGCAAATAATTACTTATAAGCAGTGAGGAAGGCAAAACAGACACACACACACACACACACACACACACACACACACACACACACACAGGAGCAAGGATAACTTGTTGCACTTACATAGGGCTTTGGTGAGACCTCTTTGGAGTTTTCTATGCAGTTCATCACTGAAAAGTATTCTTGGAATGGAGGGAGTGGAACAAAGGCCATGGAGTTCTAGAGTTATACAGTGTGAAGAAACGAGACTTATGGACCAACTTGCCCTTGTCGACCAACATGCCCCATCCACACTAGTCCCATCTCCCTGCACTTGACCCATAACTCTCTAAATCCATCCTATCCATGTACCTGTCCAAATGTATCTTAAATGCTAGGGTAGTACTTTCCTCCACTTCCATCTCTAGCAGCTCTCTCCATCCACCCACCATCCTTTGTGTAAAGAAGTTACCCCTCTGGTTCCAATTAAATCTTTCCCCCCAATCCATTCCTCTCATGATCTCGGACATTAGACTGACTGGGTCAACTAGACCGAATCCTGGGATCACGGGGTTGAGCAGAGATTGGGTTGGTTAGGTCTGTATTCACTGGGGAACGGAAGAATGAGAGGGGAGCTCGTGCAAACCGATGGAATTATAATGGGAGTAAACTAGAATTCAAGGATGTTCCCAGTAGTGGGAAAGTGCAGAACCCGAGGTCACAGCTTCGGGATACAGAAAGATAATTTAAAACAGAAATCAGAGGATAATAAACCTATCGAATTCTCTATCAGCGGAGAATGTGGAGGACAACTCATTAAATATGTACAGGCAGGAGATAGATACATTTCTTAATGTTTAATGGATATGTGAGGAGAAGGCTTGTACAGGGTAATGGTCATAATGCCTAATGATCATAATGAGTGCTTATGATCATGTTGAATGGTGGAGCAGAAATTATTTGCAAACACTTGTCCTCCTTTGTTCTATGTTTTTGTATTGAGTAACCATTAAAACCATTTACATGTGACAAAGACATACCCACAGGTTTGCCACCTGTCAAAGCTTATTGGAGAGGTCTTTTGCATTGCAGCCTAATTTTGGTTTGTATCGCACCACCGAACTCAAGGGAGAATCAGCTCTCCCCATCCAGCTCCAGCGGGCATGGGCATGTGGTCAACGCAGGAGGCAATTCAATAACAGTGGGTCATGTCTATTCCAGTACAATGTAGCCCTGTGTATGGTGATGTTTTTGAACTTTTAATTCTATTTCAAGCAGAGACACTCAGCTGGGTTACTTATGAGAGAGGTTGAATGGACATCATTTATACGAGGCTGCATTCTTTGAGATAAGCCCAACTATATTTGGTGCTAATACAATGTTTTGAAGATTCCAAATCTCTGCGCTAAGATTAGCAGCAGTTCCAGGTACTCCTAATGTGAGAAAAACAGTGTGGGAGGAAAACGGACTTCCCAGAGAAAACTCATGCAGGTCACAGGGAGAATGTACAAACTCTGTACAGACAGAGAAGATAATATGGAACTATACATATTCAGTTGAAAATCCTGAGAAAATAGATAAAAGCTAATCTTGCTGCATTAGGGCTGTTTGAAAATTATCAAGTAATATGTAGCCAACCTGCTTGGGAAAGCCACGGGGTGACGAGGGAACAAGGCAACATGAAGGTACTTGGGACTGTTCACTGATGTGTTGCGATTCTATGGTGCGTTATTTAGTTATGTAATGAGAGTCAAAATAGTGCAGATGGACATGTGCAGAAGCTGGAAATCTGGTAATGTAATAGTTGAGGGTAGAGGGAGGTGATGGGATGAGTGTGTGTAGGTTGGACTTGTGCTCAATGTTCTTATAAGGTCATTAAAAGTCTTTCAACATTGCACGCAGAACCTGTAAAGGAAAATGGCTAGTTTTGGCCTGCTTGATAGAGCTCTTAGGTTGCTGATGTCAATAATTTCTCTTGTGGCCCACAGTTCATCTATTTGGATCTCCAGAGAAGCATTTGAGAAATGAGCGACGGCTTTGTAACTGGTCCCTGAGACCAACCATTCTGCAGTTGTTCAGTCAGAAATGCAAATGGGAAAATAGCTTCTCTTTAAATAAGTGCATCCCTGCTTTAAGTCTGTCAGTGGTAGCATACTGAAAATTGTGTTTTGATAGTGAACAGAAGATCAAAAGGCAAGTTGGTGATCAGGGATTGGGAAATGGGACAAGCTTCAGACTGGTGTTATCCCCGGGATTTTCCTCACAGTGCATCCCTGTCCAATTGTTACTGAAAGGATGCTTATTGAGTCCTTCACAAATATTCAACATAGAAACATAGAAACATAGAAAATAGGTGCAGGAGGAGGCCATTCGGCCCTTTGTGCCAGCACCGTCATTCATTGTGATCAAGGCTGATCATCCACAATCAGTTCAAGTTCAAGTTCAAATGAGTTTATTGTCATGTGTTCCTGATAGGACAATGAAATCCTTGTTTGCTTCGGCACAACGGAACATAGTAGGCATTGACTACAAAACAGATCAATGTGTCCATATACCATTATATAAATATATACACACATGAATAAATAAACTGATAGTGGGCTATTAATGTTCAGAGTTTTGTCTGAGCCAGGTTTAATAGCCTGATGGCTGTGGGGAAGTAGCTATTCCTGAACCTGGTTGTTGCAGTCTTCAGGCTCCTGTACCTTCTACCTGAAGGTAGCAGGGAGATGAGTGTGTGGCCAGGATGGTGTGGGTCTTTGATGATACTGCCAGCCTTTTTGAGACAGCGACTGCGATAGATCCCCTCGATGGAAGGGAGGTCAGAGCCGATGATGGACTGGGCAGTGTTTACTACTTTTTGTAGTCTTTTCCTCTCCAGGGAGCTCAAGTTGCCGAACCAAGCCACGATGCAACCGGTCAGCATGCTCTCTACTGTGCACCTGTAGAAGTTAGAGAGAGTCCTCCTTGACAAACCGACTCTCTGTAATCTTCTCAGGAAGTAGAGGCGCTGATGTGCTTTCTTAATAATAGCATCAGTGTTCTCGGACCAGGAAAGATCTTCAGAGATGTGCACGCCCAGGAATTTGAAGCTCTTGACCCTTTCAACCATCAACCCGTTGATATAAACGGGACTGTGGGTCCCCATCCTACTCCTTCCAAAGTCCACAATCAGTTATTTGGTTTTGCTGGTGTTGAGGGCCAGGTTATTGTGCTGGCACCATATGGACAGTTGCTCGATCTCTCTTCTATACTCTAACTCATCCCCATCATTACGTCCCATAACAGTGGTGTCGTCAGCGAACTTAATGATGACGTTCGCACTATGACTGGCTATGCAGTCATGAGTATAGAGTGAGTACGGCAGGGAGCTGTGCACGCAGCCTTGAGGTGCTCCCGTGCTGATTGTTATCAAGTCTGACACATTTCCACCAATACGGACAGACTGTGATCTGAGAATGAGGAAGTCGAGGGTCCAATTGCAGAGGGATGCGCAGAGACCCAGTTCTGCGAGTTTGGTAACCAGCTTGGAGAGGGGATGATTGTATTAAATGCTGAGCTGTAATCAATGAATAAGAGCCTGACATATGAGTTTATGTTGTCCAAGTGGTCCAGAGCGGAGTGGAGGGCCAGCGAGATCGCATCCACCGTTGATCTGTTGTGGCGGTAAGCGAACTGCAGTGAGTCCAGGTTTTTGTCGAGGTAGGAGTTGATTTGTGCCATGATCAACCTCTCAAAGCACTTTATCACCACAGGTGTTAGTGCCACAGGTCGATAGTCATTGAGGCACGTCACCTTACTCTCCTTGGGCACTGGTATAATTGATGCCCTTTTGAAGCAGGTGGGAATCTCAGACCTCAGAAGTGAGAGGTTGAAAATGTCCGTAAAAACTCCAGCCAGTTGGTCCGCACAGGTTTTTAGAACACGACCGGGTATACCATCAGGTCCAGGCGCTTTTCGAGGGTTCCGTTCCTGCCTTTTCCCCATATCCCTTGATTCCGCTAGCACCTAGAGATCTATCTAACTCTCTTTTAAATTCATCCCAGTGAATTGGCCTCTACTGCCTTCTGTGACAGAGGATTCCACAAATTCGCAACTCTCTGGGTGACATTATTTTTTTCTCATCTCAGTTTTAAATGGCATCCTTTTGATTCTTAGACTGTTGCCCCTGGTTCTGGACTCTCCCAACATTGGGAACATTTTTTCTGCATCTAGCTTGTCCAGTCCTTTTATAATATTATACGTTTCTATAAGATACCCTTTCATCCTTCTAAATTCCAGTGAATACAAGCCCAGTCTTTCCAATCTTTCCTCATATGACAGTCCCGCCATGCCGGGAATTAACCTCATGAACTTACGCGGCACTGTAAACTCAATACAATAAACTACAAGCCCGTAAACTCAATACACACAATAATATAAGTTTTTTTTTAATTCAATAAATTAATCGCCATAAGACCAGTACAAAAAAAACTAAAGTTCTAAGTGCATCTAAGACAGTCCATGGAAGTTCATAGTTGCTAAGGTTATCGTGTATTGCCTAAAAACCAGATGGTTGTTGGGAAGAATGCATTCTTGAACCCTGATAGTCATGGTTTTCAGACTCAAGTATCTTCTGGTAGGAGCAATGGTGGCACGGTGGCGCAGCGGTAGAGTTACTGCCTTACAGCGCTTGCAGCGGGATCGATCCTGAATATGGGTGCCACCTGTACGGAGTTTGTACGTTCCCCCCGTGACCACGTGGGTTTTCGCCGAGATCGGTTCCCTCCCACAATTCAAAGATGTACCACTTTGTAGGATAATTGGCTTGGGTTTGTATACTTGGCATAAGTGTAAATTGTGCCGAGTGTGTGTAGGATATTGTTAATGTGCGGGGATCGTTGGTCGACGCAGACTTGGTGGGCCACAGGGCCTGTATTGAAGGCGTCTCTACCAACTGCCTGTTCGTTTTTTCCTATCTTTTTTTAAACTTTAGTTTGTCTAACAAGTTTGTTTTGGGGATTCTTTAGTTTTTCTATGTGGGGGAGGGGGAAACCGCTTCCCACTCGCTTCCTGGCGAGGATGCGACTATTTCTCCGTGTCGCATCCTTGTCCCCATCTCCTCGCGGCCTACCAACTGGATCAGAGCGGCCTTTCCTACCGGACACCGGGGACTGGACCAGTGCTTTGGCAGCAGTGGTGCGGTGCTGGATTCACCGTGGAGCGGGCGATGCCTTCCTGGATCGCCGTTTGAAGCTCCGGAGCGTTGGGCCCGCTGCTCCAACATTGCGGGGCTGTGGTACGCGGAGCTCCCAGCGCGGGCGGTGCTGACCGACATCGCGGAGTCCCTGGGGCCCTTTGCCGATAATCGCCAGAGTGAATCTCCACCTGGCGCAGCCTGGGGACGTCGGGAGCTGCGGACTCTGGTGGGAAGCGGCCGTTTTGGAGGTCCAAGCCGCTGTAGTTGGCATTCCGTTCCAAAGTTGGACTTCCAACATCTCGGCGAGCGGGCCTGAGCGGCGGGCTGCCCGTAGCGGCGACTGCGGAGGGCTCCAGAGGCCCTGACCACGGGTGAACATCAGAGGAAGATTACTGACTTTGGTGCCTTCCCTCACAGTGGGAAACGTTTGATTCTGCTGTGTGGGGATGTTTTATGTTGAACCCTATCGTGTGTTGTGTTCTTTATTTTATTATATGGCTGTATGGTGATCACATTTCACTGTGTCAACTGGCACATGTGACAAATAAATGTATCTTGTATCTATCTTGTATCTTCTGTACTGTATCGCAAAACTAAACTAAACAAAATGAGGGATTGGCTTAGTTGGTGGGGATCCTGGATATTGTTGGGCGCATTAATTGAGCATATGATTGAACACATTAACACAGATCATTTTTGCCCTATGCAAATGTAAAATCAATGGAGATGTGATGTTTCGGGTTGCTCTGGAAAATAGTAAGATTAAACGAGAACTTACCAGTTTGAAGTTTGATCTGTATTTTATGAGGAGTTACGATGAGGGATTTCGTGAAGAACCCCGCTTCCACGCATGCGTGTCATTCTTCAAAGCAGCGGTGTGAGGTCACAGAAACCTATAATGATCTAACATAGTAAGATTATCAAAGAGATACCAGTTTTTGATATGATCATAAGAGGGTGGGAGCGGAGGGCACGAAATCCCTCATCGTAACTCCTCATAAAATACAGATCAAACTTCAAACTGGTAAGTTCTCGTTTAATCTTACTATTTTACTTCGGAGTCACGTGAGTGACTTCGTGAAGATTTCAAAGCTCTGTGACCTCATGCCGTGGAACGAGTCCATGCTTCACAACTGCCTTGGGTATTGGGAGAGAGCATCATTAGTAGTTTTAAAACACAATTATACAAAGAGTTGTGTGGTATAACGAAAAAATATAACTTTTTTTTTTTTTTTTTTTTTTTTTTTTTTAATTTGAGAATCATAACCCTGTAACCTATCGGGCAAATTATTTTGTTGAACCTAAAATGTTTTCATAATACAATGATGGCTCCAAATTAACTGGTTTATAATACAACCTGTGGAAAAACCCTTTTTTAAAATGACCCTCCTGCCATTCTGAGGATTTGGTCTGTGGGTACCTGTACAATATTGCTGCGGATGTTGTTGCAGTCCTGGTGGAATGAGAGTTGAAACATCAGTGTCTATTCCTGCCATTTTTAGGACCTATTTGAGCCACCTTGATATAGTTTGAGTCGTGACCCTATCATGCAGTTTCTTGTAAGAGATAAACAACTCCATACTCTGACCTCGAATGTTCTGAGTATATGCTATGTATTGTTAGATGTGTCTTGTTATACACAGTCGTTTGCCATATGGGTGTATCATAAAATCAAACCCTAGACCCTAGGAACCCGATCTTTTATTAAATCCTGTATGACAACACCAGTTTCTCGGTGAGATGATCAGGGAGTCCAGGCTCAGTTTGCTTAATGGCTGGACTTGTTGTGCGGTAAATAACACCATGAGCATAACCATCTTCCTGGTCTGTTACTGAGGTGACAACGCTGTTATGAGCTACAAGCTCCTCAGCATGTTGAGAAAACGACACCCATGTCCCAGATTTCGGAGTACCTGGTTTGCTTACCAGGGGTGCGTTCCCACCGCGTGCCGTTCCGATCCTTGTGATAGGTAATTGGAGAGTGCACTTGTGGCACTATTGATGGCACTGTAGCTCCATCGATTATCCTAATGGAGGCTTGTTAAAATTCCAATACGACCAGAAAGTTCTTGGCCTTTTGGTCGAGATTGTTGTCCAAGCAGTATATGCCCCATTTCTTGATGTGTCCAAGGTACTGCTTCCGTGTTGACAGTCTTAGTGCAGATGAGATGAGATTCATCGTCCTGTCTGACAGTGTAGTGGGTCTGTTAGACTCTACAAATCAATAAATCCATAGTGTTCTGGCATGGATGACTGCCTCCAGTCACTGGATAAATCAATAATTTTTTTTTTGGCAATGTTCATAGGGAACATGGTTCTAACACCATCCCCTGTAAGACTGAAATACCATGATTGAGAAGGTCAGTCGGGTACTCTGAAAATTCCAGATGCCGAGTGTGGTTGGATTTTCCCTAGTACCCCAACGATGGGTCCGAACGGGGGAAAACCTCACCCTATGGCTTATTTACATAACAATGCCAAGCTGGTTTATGAATTTTAGTACATAATATTGGGGCTAATGATTGCCCCTTTTGTAAGCTCTATATTGCCAAAGTTCCTCTATTGAGTCAATGCCTGCCATATAGAAACCCGCAACTGACACCAAGTCTATATCAATAATAAGAGCATCCATCTTAAAATAAATATCTAGAACAAATGTGTTTAGGGTTAAAATCAATGATAATCCTGCAACCCTACTCTATCTTATATTTAATAAATATGTTCAATCCCATCTTTTGTGTACAATTCTTGTAGCACCATGTGGGTTTTAGATTGTTTGGTTTATGTAAGGACAAAATGCCCTTCTGGTGTATGATGTACTGTGGTTATTGGGATGAGAAAAACCCTATCAGATAACCCTGAATACTGCTGAGATTATATGAATCTGTAGTGATTATATACCATACATAACTATAGTGTTGCAACCTCCCCTACCCTCGTAGGTCCCTATTTTAACAGAAGAAAACCCCACCCACCTACCTCCATGGTTACCGGTGGTTTTGTTATTTCCTTGGTTTTTTGAAAATAAGGTTCTGGTTTAATATTTCTTGTTCGGGGTTGTGTGGGAGGTTGAGGCTTCCGCATCTTCCAGGGTGGCCGCCTTGGCCATACCCTAAAACGGATCCTGCAGGTTATATTGATTTCTGACACTGCTACTGGTATGAGCCACATTTTTTATGGCCTTGCCTGTGGCTGGTATCATGCTCCAAAATAGGCCCTTGCGCTGGCCTTGATGAGCCCCAGTGTCTTGGCTTAGTCCACACACGGTTCTTTATATGCAAATGGTAGCATTTTTGGGGTCCTAGTGCTGGCTGAATGGCCGCCTTCCACGTGTAGTTTAGGTCATATTGCATATTATTAAACAGATCTAGTGCGTCTTGATGGTCTTTGGTTACCTACGTTTAGTCCAGGGTGCTGGTGTGTGCTATGATGCCTTCCGTCAATCCCTTGAAGGTTCTCTGGATCTTGAGGTCCTGGTTCCTGATGTTCGTTCATATGCTGCCAAATGCATTGGTTTACACTGGGCACCTGTAATGCCTCACCGTTGCCAGGTGGCAGATGTCTGGCCAGTGTTTGTAAATTTTTCTTGTTGGCGTTTGTGGCCAGACATATAGTAATACTATTGCCATCCTGGATCCAAGTCTACCCATGTTTGACTTGGCTAAAGTAATCAGCCACCATGTCCAGCAGAGTCCCTGCTGTGTTAGGATCATGGGATGCTGTATTACCAGGCTCTGGCCCATCAGGGTCCTGCCTACTCTTTTTTATAGAGTTAGAGATCTCTAGGGTCCCACACGGGGTACCCATGTGGGGCTTAACTGCTGCCCACTTGTCTTTTGTTCTGCGGACCCCTCTTGCAAGTCAACCCAGAACTGATCCACAGTGCTCCCCTCTGATGGGGTAGAAGCATTGTGCAGCCCTCAAAGAGGTACTGCTGTGGTTTTATCATGTTGGAGCAAGGCTCCATACACCGCTTCTTCCCGCTCCAGCCCTCTCGGGCACTGGTTGCCGGCGGTTTTATGCAAAGTCGGACCCTTCTGAGTCCACTACCTTGTTTGATTTGTGTCTAGCCTACCGCTCGGTCACATGGATCTGGCCGGTGCGGGGCCGACATCGGGCACAGCTGATCCCACTACGGTTGATCTAAGTGCCGCTGGCTGCTGCTGGCTGCCCGCTGTTCCATGGTCCTCCTTCTCCAGTTTTGTCCTTCCTTCCGTGAAGTGGATATGGCCGGTGTGGAGGATAACTGGCACAGCTGATTCCATCTATTCCTTTAACCTGACTTCAACGCTCTCAGCACTCCTGGCTGCTCCTTTATCTTAGACCCCTGGGACCCACCCCCGTACTGACGGTACTGGTCCATTATGGTCGTTGCAGCCGGTCAACCCCACTCTAATGCCCTCAATTCTGGGCACTCCTACTTATATGGTCCTTAGATAAGGGACATATAAGACATTAAAACTGATGATAACAGCTACTATAGTTTTTATATAATATATATAGTCCCTAGATAAGGGGTGTATCAGATATTAAACTGATAAGAACAGATACTACACTTGATCTTAGCCAAAAAGCCGAGAAGCGATTATTGTAACTAAAACCCCGCTGGGACCGACCCTGGTACTCACATACTGGTCCCTTGTAGTAGATTGCAGCCAGTCAACTGCAAAGTCCTTTGCTGCCGAGAAATGAACTTTCTCACCGTGCTGGAGCGAAGTTGGGCACAGGTGTTTTCCCCCTCCGGGAATCGATGTGCCCATCTCCTGCAGCTGCCGGCTCCCACTGCTGCTGCCGGCTCCCACTGCTGCTGCCGCTGCCGCCTCCTCCGCGGTTCTGCCGCCGGCCTTCTGCAGCTTACATGGACCTGGTCCATGTCTGCACCTAGAAAGGTAAGTTGAAGGAAACGCAGGGTCTCTTACCTGCTGTTCCCGACTTTCCTTCTCCCGCCGGTGACCGTCGTTCCCTGTGTCGGGTTCGAGCCGCTTGGACCGACCCCGGTGTTCACGGGCCTGGTCCTTCGCGGCAGTTCCGCAGCCGGTAACCCCGGCTGTTCCTATGGATCCCCTGGACCCTGGTGCTTACCTTGTGAAGAAGGTTTTCAGCCCGAACGTCCCGTTCCGACTCCATAAGTGCCGCTGCACTCGCTGAGCGTTTCGAGCCCCGGTACCGCTGTTCCGAGCTGTCTGTCCCGCAGCCTCTGTGCTGGCTGCTACCGACTGCTCCCAAGCCAGTCTCGTTTGAGACTGGCATAGGGACCTTTTTTACTTTGCTTCCCGCCCGGCCGAGAGGTGAATTTTGCCGGTGCGGGAGCAAAGTCGGGCTCAGGTTGTTCCCCTCCAGGGAAACTCGTGCTGTTGCTGCTGCTGGCTGCTCGCCCTCCACGGGTCTCCCCGCAAGCTTTCCGCAGCCTCCTAAAAGTAAGTAGTAAAAAGGAACGCAGAGTCTCTTACCTGCTGTTCCCGACTTTCAAATCTCCCGCTTGGGGAACGCCGTTCCCCCCTGTGTGACTCGTTGCAATGCGTGTAGCGATATGACACGCATGCGTGGAAGCGGGGTTCTTCACGAAGTCACTCACGTGACTCCGAAGTAAAATCTTAAATTGGAAGCAAAATAGGAAAATTCATTTCATGCCTGTGACTGATGCAACTATTGTTCTGTGACAATATTGTTCAACGTGATTGAAGTGAATTATCTGGACTGTCAGCCTTATGCAAATGTGACATGTGGTCTTCAAATATGACTTTTGAATGACCAATTGACAACATTGTGATTCTGTGTTTACCTGTTTTTATCTGTTCTATTTTTAAGGTACATTAAGTTAATTTAGAGGACTATTATGCTTGGGAAAAATCCTGATGTGCGCAATGAAAGAACATTTAGAATTTATGACTGTATATGTGCAGTCAAACCATAAAAATCTTATTTGTAAATGGGTTAATGATTTTGTACGTTTAGCACAGGGAAAATCTGTCACATTGTGTCAAGTTCCTCTTTTCATGATCAAATAGGTTGACAGTGAATTGCACTTGTTCCTTAATTTATTGCTATCTGATCGGTCTCCAAATATTTAACAACAATGCCAATTTATCTGAGACCAAGCATTTAGTCAATATATCAATATTACTTTATTTGTTTTTTTTATGCCTAAGCTGTAAAGGAAATTACTCTGGAAATGATTTTATAGTAAGTGCTAAATGATCTATGAAGCATTGGATATGGGCATAGATAGTAGCATTGTGCTTTGTCGATATAGATGAGATATGCACCAGTAATCTAAATTGTCACCAAGCTGTTGCGGCTTCACTAGGTTCCCATCAAGAAGCCTTCTATAATAAGCTGTATTTATTATTTTTGTTAGTTGTTATCCCTGTTTGAGATATCAATTGACAGATGCATTTGTGTATCATGCTTGTCGAAACCGAGGAAAATATTGGATTTTGTGCACCAAAAACCTCAAACCACTAAAGTAAATTCAGCCTCTCAGCAGCAAGATTAAAAAGGCAAAGAGCAGGAAGGTGAATTAGAATATGGTTTCAGTGTCAGGACTGAAGAGGCTACAACATATATTTAAGGAGGAAATATTGTACTTAACCAGATCATTCATCATCAGCTTGGCTTAGTACTTGAGATTATTGACTGCTTATGGGATGCAGTGATCATGTCAAATGGTGTTGCTCAAGTCTATCATGTCCACTGCATTAAGTATAACAAATCTATCTATCAGCTTTCTATTTCTTCATTGACATTGTTGGTGGTTTTCTTTGCTTCCAGTGGAGGTTTTAATACGTGATACTTTGTCTATTTAGTTACTCAAAATCCTTCCTTACTGATTATTTTTTTTCCCTTTATCATATTCTTCTCAAATGTTTTGCAGTTGTGCCCTACATTTATGGAATATTGTTTATTGTTCTATGCTTGGATGTAATTTGCAGAACTTTTTTCTGAATCGATCTTCACCATCTGAGCCAACCTATATCTCAGGCATGGTATACCGCTCCCCAGGAAGAGGAACTACTTCCCAATCCCTGATGTGGTTTAGGACTTGCATAACAAAAAAATCAACGCAAGCTCCTTCTTAATCTATTTACTGGGGTTGATGTAAAGGTGATCAAAATAACAAGAAATAATGCTACTATATCCACTATCAGTTGGGGCAGAACCAAGACATTAATATAAAATAAATCTGAGAGGAATGAGGATAACTTACTTTTTAATTGTTGCAATCTGGATTTCAGTGCCTGAATTGGCAACACACTACACAATACACAATACAATTTATTTGTCACTTGAACCTCATAGAGGCTCAAATGAAATGTTGTTTCTGCAGTCATACACACAAGAAAAAAATACCAAAGACACAACACAATTTACACAGACATCCATCACAGCGCATCTCCTCCTCGCTGTGATGGAAGGCAAAGTCTTGTCTCTCCCCTGCTCTCCATTCTTCTCCCGATCTTTCTTTTATTTAGACAGGTCTCATGACAACAAACCAAAATAAAATGGTTTGGGGGGGGGGGGGGGGGGGGGGGGGGGGGGGGGGGGGGGGGGGGGGGGGGGGGGGGGGGGGGGGGGGGGGGGGGGGGGGGGGGGGGGGGGGGGGGGGGGGGGGGGGGGGGGGGGGGGGGGGGGGGGGGGGGGGGAGATAAAACTTCTCTCCCCTGCACTCCCCATTCCCCTCCCGATGTCATAGTCAAAGCCCCCGGCGGGCAATGGCAATTGTCGCGCGGCCATTAACGCTGCGCCGGACGATGCAAGGCCGTGCTCCGGGTCTTGTTGTTGGAGCCCCCGGCGGGCGCTAGCAAAGTCCCGCAGCCATTGAAGCCGCACCGGGCGATGTCAAGCCCCTCTCCAGGTACTCCTCGACCCCGCGACTTGGGCGGGAGAAGTCGCCGTTGCAGAAGCCCCGAAAAGCGGTCTCCCAGCAGGGACCCGCGGGCTCCCGGTGTTACTGTCTACCAGACCTGCGGTTGGAGCCTCCGAATCTCCGAGGGTCGGGTAGCAGCAGCGCGCCACCACAACTCCACCCGCTCCGAACTCGGCAAGCTCCTTGATGGTGAGTAGGTCCGCAGCTCCGCGACTGGAGCCCCAGGTCGTTCCTGCTGGAGGCCGCTCCACGTTGCAGCCCCAATGACAATGGAGACCCGACAGGGAAAAGGTCGGATTCTCCGTGCAGGGGAAAGATTTTAAAAGTTTTTAAAGATTTTAAAATTTTAACAACAGAAGCAATGACATCTGCTACTTTCAAAACAGAATTGGAAACATACTTCCAAAAAAATTGGAGCGGTAGAGTTGCTGCCTGACATCACCAGAGACCCGGGTTTGATCCTGACTACGGGTGCTTGTCTGTAAGGAGTTTGTACGTTTACCGTGTAAAATTCTCCGGGTGCTCTGGTTTTCTCCCACACTCCAAAGACATACAGGTTTGTAGGTTGGCTTCGGTAAAAATTGTAAATTGTTCCTAGTCTGTAGGATAGTGCTAGTGATCATTGGTTGGCACGGTCTCGGAGGGCCGAAGGACCTGTATCCACCTGTATCTCAAAGCCTAAAGGAAAATACGTGTATGTAAGGAGATGTGAGTAGGAACGACAGTGACACAAATTGGATAGCTTTTTTCAAAGTTCTATGCATATATCTTGAATGTCATGGAGGGAACAGGTATTCACTTTTATGATTAAAACAGCAGAATAAACAAACAGATCCATTATATGTGGTACTCTGTAGTTCTGTGCTGTTGACAGAGTAATGGGCCTGTCCCACTTGGGCGATGTTTTAAGCGACTGCAGAAGACTATGCAGTTGCCACATAGTCGCCACATGTTCGTGGGTGGTTGCCGGGGAGTCGCCTTCATGGTCGCGAGGAGTTCCCACATTCTGGGAACTAGTCGCGGCCTCATTATGGTCACCGTGAATTTTTCAACATGTTGAAAAATTAGCGGCGACTAGAATGAAGCCGCCACGGAGAGTAGCGAGAATTCTCGAGCCGTAGGTGGGTCGCCAGGAGGTCCTAATAGGTTGCCAGGAGGTCGAAGGTTCTCGTAAGTTCTCGTAGGTTGTAGCCGGTGCTGACCGGTGAATTTCATTGGCTCATTGGGGAAAAAAAAGGTAGGCAGTAGTTTTCAGAACCAAGGATACGTTAAATGTCCGCCGAGCTTCACAGCCGTGTTTCTCTGGCTTCTTAAAAGTTGTCTCCACTCCTCCTCCCCCTCCCCCTCCCCCCTCTTTTAAAGGACCTACTGTGCACTGTGCTTTAGCCATCTTAATTACAACGCCAACCTTCCTGTTCATCGTGGTGTGTGTCTGTATCACCTTGGCTTTGCACCGTGAATATTTTAAACAGGGCAAGCGGGGGGGAGCGCTGTAGAAAAAAATTCCCACGGGCTGCTGACGGAAAGCGATGTGTTTGTGTGTGTTCCACTCTGACAGTCGTCGTTCCATTTGCCGGTTTTTCAGACGACTGCGAGCAACTTGACAGTCGCCGGCAGTCCGCTGAAAAATTGCCTAAGTGGAACAGGCACATAAAACCATTTCCTATTTCAAGAGGCAGGCTATTGAACCAAATTGTACAACCAACACTCATATCTTGATATCATCTCTATTTTCACCTCCCTACAGCCACCCTTCCAAAGTTTTGCTTTTCCTTGAAAGTCATTTATTTTACTTTGTACATTTGGACAGAAAACCAAAGGCTTTTCTGCTGGACAGTAATACATTTTTGTCCCAAAATTAGATTTAACTAATTTTTGGTGTGCTTAAAAAGTAATTGGTGTAACTAGAGTAGCTAGTGTTTAGTTAACTAACATTTGTGATCTGTTCGCCCTCATGCCCTTCAAAAAAAGTAATTGTAGTTTCCTCTGTTTAAGAAACATTGAAACCCAAATATCTAGGCAGGAGCTGCTTTGTCATCCATGTGCATGGTTACTAAAGAGGTCAAGGCATTTTTTAATCGAAGATGTCAAAGTATAAGTGATTCATACTGTGATTCGTGTGACCTTTCGATCCAGTTCCTGCCCGTAACTAATTAATAAACAAGGTGATGTCAGTACATATGCAAAGTATATGATGGGGAAGTACCTGATTTTACTTCCTGACAGGTAGGTTTTCAACAGAAGATGGGCACAGGCACTTCAAAGCACATGTGAAAGCTTTTCTCATAGAATTTATGCATCATTTTTCAGATAAGCGTCAGACTGGTTTGTTGAGGGGACTGGTGGCAAGGTCTTGGAGCTATGGAGGAGGCCCATGCATCTGAACCCAATGAAGAATTCCAGGAAATTCTAGAAAATCCTTTTAAAACCCTGCAGCTAAAAAGGATATCTTAGCGTTTCAACAACTTCAATTGGAAACTTTGACTCATAATGCTGCAATGAGATAATTTTACCGAGCTAGAGTTGGGATCACTGTTTATATAATAGATAAGGAAGCAATAACAAAGACTGTCATGTAATCAGGCAACTTCCAGCTGAGCACTTATATATTTTATAGGCATGTCAATGAGACTAAGAAACAATGTTTGCAGATCGGATAATACCCATTATGTTCAGTAAGCTCTTTAAACGAGTGTAGATATTGTTTTCAATATGGTTATCATAGCCAGCCAACTCACATTATCTAATCTGCTTAAATGTGATGTAATGGATTTTAGTAAATGACTTGGGCTACTAAATATGTAAGTGGATTACTAAACTGAAATAAGTATTTAGATGATTATGTTTTATTCGGCACATCGATACAACATGTCTAGAAGTCACCACTTGATGGCAGGAGATTACATAAACTATTCAAATCTTGTAAAATAAACTATTTTGAAACAACAATTTGACTATACGTTGGGCTGGAATGTCTGATCCACCAGCATCTGACTTCCATCCTGAGATTCATGGGCACAATAATACATATCACTGAGTGGAAACTTGGAAGATCTGTAGAACCACCAAGTGACTTTGGCACCATCCCCTCCAGCAAACCCTTGAGCATGGTCCCATCAACATGGACAGGCAGACACGCGTATGATCATCACATGCTGATGATGCCATTATCCGAACTGAAAATGTTGTTTCTTAGTCTCAGACCACCACCCACACACCCGTCATACACTGAAACTTTGGACAGCACGGTGGTGCCTTTCAGCGCCAGATACCCAGGTTCGATCCTGACTATGGGTGCTGTCTGCACAGAGTATAGTTTTCGTTGGTTTTCCCCAGCAGCTTCGGTTTCTTCCCACACTCCAAAGACGCGCAGGTTTGTAGGATAATTGTCTTGGTAAAATTGCAAATTGTCCCCAGTCTGTGTGGGATAGCGATAGTGTGCAGGGATCATTGGTCAGCGGGGACTCAGTGAGCTGAAGGACCTGTTTCCACGCTGTATATCTAAACTAGAGTGCATTTTATCACAGCAAAATATTTTAGAGTCATGTACTCCAGGAGTTATAGTTATGTGCTTGACCATTCTGAAAAATTTGGGGTTTATAATTATAAAGTTATAAGGAATGATGAGAAGTTAGATTTGTTTTGTTTTTTCTTTGATTGGTTCAGCAACCAAGGTTAGAAAGGATGTGGAAGTTACCCAGCTCTTTACAGTTCTAAAACACTCTTTAATGTTTGCCTAAGTCGCTGACCAACAAGACCTTGTTTTTAAGAGTCAAGTTTCCTGCCATGTAAATAAGTACAGTGAGGAATAAAAAATCCTGCTTGCAGAGACAAACAAACACACAAAAACAAATTCTGCATTATTACACAGAAGTCTTCTAAAAGGAAGGAGACTGCAAAAAAAAAAGCTTTAGGGCAAAACACAATTAAAAGATTAATTTTCAATTTGTAAGTGCTCTGTATTTTGATTTACACATTGAGAAATGGCCTTTATAACATTACAAAAACAATTCAGGGATCGTCTCAATTGGCAAAGCTCGCCAGCTCCAGACAGTGTCTCCTGCCCATCCACTCTCCATGCTCCTTTGTCCTCCGTCATATCTCCGTCATACTGTCCACTTCCTCCGTTTGAGTTTGTGGTCACAAGAACACCTCGGGGTTGAAGCATGTTCTGTTCCCTCTCTTGCTCTCTTTCTTTTTGCTATTGGATCCAAAGCAGCACTTCCAGATTGCTTTTGCTAGGTTGACATGTGCTCTGTAAAAGCTAGAGCCTTTATGCGTTAAATGAAGTGCCAGCAGCTGTGTGAAATATGACAACTATTGTTTATGACCTGCAGCCTTCCTTTGGAAATATTTACCAGTTACAGAATACACAGTTACAGCTTTGCACGAGAATTGCAAACTATAACTACAACATGCTGCACCATAAACATAGGTGAAACACAAATCGATGGATAAATGATCTATTTAGGGAACAAAAAATAAATTCTGGGCAGATGAGTGTGTTTCTGGATGTCCTTGTCTTGATCCTTTTTTGCTAGTTAAGGGCACATCACAGAGGAGCCCTTCAGTAAAATACCAGGAGATCATCCCAGCGAAAAATAAGAAGACATTAATGGGCCTGTCCAACTTAGGCAATTTTTTTGGCGACTATAGGAGACTAAACGGTATCCACATGGTCGCCACATGGTCAATAGACAATAGACAAGAGACAATAGCTGCAGGAGTAGGCCATTCGGCCCTTCGAGCCAGCACCGCCATTCAATGTTATCATGGCTGATCATCCACAATCAGCACCCCTTCTCACCATATCACCTGACTCCACTATCTTTAAGAGCCCTATCTAGCCCTCGCTTGAATTCCACAGACTCACAACTCTCTGCGTGAAAAAGTGTTTCCTCATCTCCGTTCTAAATGGCTTACCCCTTACATTTAAACTGTGGCCCTGGTTCTGGACTCCCCCAACATCAGGAACATGTTTCCTGTCTCTAGCGTGTCCAAACCCTTAATAATCTTATATGTTTTAATGAGATATCCTCTCATCCTTC
Source organism: Leucoraja erinaceus (assembly GCF_028641065.1). Classification (NCBI taxonomy): domain Eukaryota; kingdom Metazoa; phylum Chordata; class Chondrichthyes; order Rajiformes; family Rajidae; genus Leucoraja; species Leucoraja erinaceus. Next base: position 52,713,269 of record NC_073377.1, on the reverse strand, counting down.
TAAACTCCAGAGTGTACAAGCCCCGCCGCTCCATTCTCTCAGCATATGACAGCCCAGCCATCCCGGGAATTAACCTTGTAAACCTACGCTGCACTCCCTCAATAGCAAGAATGTCCTTCCTCAAATTAGGGGACCAAAACTGCACACAATACCCCAGGTGTGGTCTCACTAGGGCCCTGTACAACTGCAGAAGGACCTCTTTGCTCCTATACTCAACTCATCTTGTTATGAAGGCCAACATGCCATTCGCTTTCTTCACTGCCTGCTGTACCTGCATGCTTACTTTCATAGACTGATGAACAAGGACCCCCAGATCCTGTTGTACTTCCCCTTTTCCCAACTTGACACCATTTAGATAATAATCTGCCTTCCTGTCGCTGGTGGTGGTCGCCGGGGTGTCGCCTGTATGTTCAGGAGTAGTCTCCTTAGTCGCCCAGCGTCTTTCTGGTTGCCAAAAAATGTTCAACATGTTGAAACATTTTCGGTGACTGTGGCGACCTTGGGTGTGATGCTAAATGAGCGTAGCTTGACGTAGGTGCTGTCATAGGTTATCGCCAGGTTAATGTAGGCAGTCGCCAGGATGTCGTCGGTTGTCGTCAGGCAACGTAGGTTGGCGCTGGTGCTGACTTTGGTGAATTTCAATGTCGTATTCACTGGCAGTCGCCTAAAAAATTGTCTATGTGGGACAGGACCATTAGATTTGCCTTGAAAACAAACTGGGGACACTTAAATGTGTAAACAACCTCCTCTGGGATCAATTAACATGGGTTGTTAGGAACTTTATTACATTCGTGCCTGAAAGCAGAATTTGCCCGAGCAAATGCGGCATATGTGGAACACACACACACACACACACACACACACACACACACACACACACACACACACACACACACACACACACACACACACACACACACACACACACACACACACATATATATATATATACGCATATATATATATATATATATACACTGTGTGTGTGTGTGTGTGTGTGTGTGTGTACACCGCATTTCTGTGGACAACAGTAATTCATCCTTGGAAGCCCAGCTTCTACCACAAGCATTGCTTGTGGAAAACAATCGTTTAAAATAAAGTCATAATATAGTTATACGGATGAACAAATTGGACTCCGAGTATCTATTTGTGCAGTCATTTTGTGCTCCTACTGGACAGGAGTTTCATGGATTGTCAGGTTTGTAACAATGACAAATACTCAAATAATCTATGGTAGGAGCTTAAAGACCCAACATGTATACACGTCAAGTTTGTAGAGACTGGTTGCATCACGGCCAGGATCGGCAACTTGAATCCCCAAGAGCAAAAGAGATTACAAGAAGTGGTGAACATTGCCCAGTCCATCACGGATACGGACCTCCCTACCATGGAAAGGATTTGAAGGCGGCGTTGTCACGAAAAAGCAGCCAACATCATTAAGGTCCCACACCACTTTGGCCATGCTCTTATTTCACTACTGCCATTGGGAAGAATAGATAGGAGCATGAAAATTGTAATGTCCAGGTGCAGTATCAGCTTCTTTCCAACAACCATCAGGCAATTGAGCACTACAGACCTGAACTAAACTCTGAATTATGAACTAACTCATTTGCAACATGGACTTGTGGCTTGTCTTTATCTTTATGTTGTTTGTTTTTTTCTATTGGACTTCCTTTTGTTGCTAATTATGGTGGTTATGGTACGGTGTTTACCTATTGATGTGCTGCTAGTAAGAATTTAATTGTTCCGTTTTGGGACATAATTGGTCTGAAGAAGGGTCTCGACTTGAAACGTCATTGATTCATTTTCCTCATAAGTGCTGTCTGACCCAATGAGTTACTCCAGCTTTTTGTGTCTATCATTGACAATAAATCACACTCGACTCTTGACTATCTTGAAAAATGTCTTGATCAGTGATGGCAGAAACAAGAAGACAACTTAAATCTAAAAGTTATAATATTGGGACTAGGAGTCAGCATCCCGTTGAAACTATCGGTAATACCCCTGTCTCACGGTGAGAGTTAACACACGAGGTACCCCGAGTTAAAACTCGTGGTAATAACGTATGATTAACGTAGCTGTAACGTCGGAACTCGTGGACGCAACTTAGAGACTCGTGGCGCTAACGGCAGGTACCCGTGAAACTTGTCATCTCTTGAAAAAAATCAAACATGTTTAAAGTTTTCCACGAGTCAAATTTACTCTTGTGGTTAAGAATTGAAACATTTTAAGTCGTTGTAAGAACGTAGTGGCCCGTGCGTTTACTTTAGTGTATCGTGAGTCTACCGTGGGAACCCTTTAACTCAGCGGGCAGGCAGCACTAAGTTCACAACACGCGAGGATTATGTATGTCATGTATTCGTGTGAATTAAGTGTGTTGGTGGGCGGGCAGTGTGTAATACCATGGGACAAACTGGAGTCATACATAAACAATAAAGAATAGGACTCGAGAATAGAAAACTCACCACTAACCAAAGCTTTGGCGGTCGCCATGTGCATGAGCGTATCGAATTGAGCCCTCCACTGAAATGGTTTTAAAACCATTATGTCTATCTCTGCTGATAAATCAGTCTCGGTCAGCTTGAATCCAGCTATGTTGCACCCGTGACCCGTAACGTTATAATAGCCCATGGCATTCCCGAGTGCTCCAAGGACCATGGCAGCCTCGTACCTCTCCATTGTACCGGCTTCCTGAAGCCTGAGCAAGAAGCGGCCGTCCCTCGACTGGGTCGAGTCCCCACACCGGGCTCTCCTGCAGTGTTGAAGCGTGTGGGAAGGAACTGCAGATGCTGGTTTAAACCCACGAGGAGAGAGAAAAAGTCGGAGTAACTCAGTAACTTCAGTAACAAAGTAACTTCAATTGGGTTGAAGAATGACTTTGTAATTCTTCAACACAATTTACAGCCTTTATTTGTGTACGACGATTCCCTGTGGGTAAGTTGAAACTTTGTTTTGTTTATTAATCTGTAGAGTACCAAGTCGCAGATAGATAACATAAGATGGAGTAACTCAGCGGGCCGGGCCAGGCAGCAGCTCTGGAGAGAAGGAATAGGTGATGTTTTGGGTCGAGACCCTTCTTGTCCTTTTCTCCAGAGATGCTGTCTGTACCTCGTGAGTCAGCTCCTACCATGACAGGGCTTTAATCATTGACATGAAGTCTTCGATTGTAGCAAATTGTTCAATGATAAGTCATGATATTTTAGCTAGTTTAGAAGATAACATTGACAGAAAGCACCATTGAATAGAATAGAATAGTTTCTTTATTGTCATTGTAACATGAACCATGTACAACAAAATTTAAAAATGTCAGCCAGTCAGTGCACCATTCAAACATTTCTAAAAGCTAACGATACATACAAGATAAAATATTAAAAGATAAACAACTAAAATAAATATCATGAAAATAGCACGCATAAACACCCAACCCTCCATCCTGTCGATTTCACAGTGTACCACAGTCCCTTAGTATGTATCGCCCCTGCGTTCCTTGGCGGCTACATTTAGTGCTTTTATAGCAGTGGGGTAAAAACTGTTTTTTAGTCTGTTCGTCCTTGTCCTTGTAGATCTGTACCGTCTGCCTGACGGCAACAGTTCAAACAGGGAGTGTCCAGGTGGGAAATGTCCTTTATAATACTCTGGGATTTTTTGATGCAGCGGGAACTGTGTAAGTCCTCCAAGGTAAGGAGAGGGCAGCCGACAATCCTCTGGGCGTTGTCAATGGCCCTCTGGAACGCTTTCCTCTGAGCCGCTGTGCAGCTGGTGTACCACACACATACACAGTATGTTAGTATGCTCTCAATGGAGCACTGATAAAAGGACAGCAGCAGTCTCTGAGTGATGTTATTCTTCATGAGCACCCTCAGGAAGTGCAGTCTCTGCTGGACCTTTTTCAGCAGCGCAGTGGTGTTCACGCTCCACGTCAGGTCCTCCTCAATATGGATTCCCAGGAAGCGGAAATCCGCCACCCTCTCCACACAGTCCCCTCTGATAATCAATGGTACCATGTCCGTTTTATTCTTCCTAAAGTCTATTATTAATTCTTTTGTCTTTAAGGTGTTGAGGAGCAGGTTATTTTCTTCACACAACACTGAAATTTGCTCTGAAAACCTTATATATTGTTTTAATAGATAATAAGGCAAGTGGATTGCACAATGAAATATAACAGATTGTGAATAGATCTACACATCACTGAAGCAAACTATAAAAACAGTCCAACTTTACTTGGGAAGACTTGTGTGAGATTGGAAGAATGTTTACAGTGTGGACATTTGACACATTGTTGGAAAGGTATAATGTTATGTTCAAAGACAGTTATATTGGAACATTTACATCAGGTCAGGTACAAAGCCAGTCTATTTGCAAGCCCAGACCATGCATTAAAAAAATAAGTTGGCAAGAAACTGGATGGAATCAAACAAGACGGTATGTTTGTGTAAACTGATTAAAGTGAGTGTGCCAGGTCTATAATAGTTAGATGTAAAGCAGGAAAAACAAATGTGGCTGTGTGGAGCCACACTAAATCATTCTGCTGGTTAGAATCAACATCCACCACCTACTTTGCTAGACCTATACATGATTAGCAGGTACAAAGGTTTTCCCAATATTGAATCATAATCTTGCCCACACACAATTGAAAGTTGATTTGATTTTATCTTTGTGTTACTCGGGTTGTGAGTCTGCCAACATCCTTTATCACCATTGTGTCATGCTCTGATATGAGTCACTCAACATTTTTTCTAAGATTGTAAATAGAGGATGACTGTCGTATCCCGGCATCATTCATTAATGGAAGGAATTGCCACAGCTAATAGAGCTGCTGTCTCACAACGCCAGAGACCGAGGTTTGATCTTCACCTCGGGCACTGTCTGCTTGGAGTTTGCAAGTTCTCCCTGCAACTATGTGGGTTTCCTCCCACATCCCAAGGATATGTGGGTTTGTAGATTAATTGGCCACTGTAAACATTTCCTTTAGCGTGTGAGTGAATGAGAAAGTGGGATAACATAGAACTAGTGTGAATGGATGATCGATGGTCCAAGTGGGCCGAATGGCCTGTTTCCATGCTGGATCTTTCAATCAATCAAAGAATAAAAGAGGAAGGACACTTTATTGCCTGCCATTACAGTGAGGAATGTGGGGAATCTGCTGTGGTGTATGTTTATGTTAACTTTTATGTAGTTGTGTGCCTTGTTGCATTTTTTCAGTATGGCTGTATGGTCATTTGTATTTCAATATACCTTAATTGGTACGTGACAATAAACTGACCTTGAAACCTTGAATATAAATAAAGAATTATAGATAAATTGGTAACTTGAGAAAGCCAAGATGAATTTCATGTGAAATGAAAGGACTCAATTAAAGAAAAACATTGAAAACTGCGCAGAGAAATAATAGGATCAAAAGGAAATGGAGATAAAATAGTGCACTGGTCAAATATAAGATGCTTTTCCTTTTCTTGTGCAACAAATTATTAATACTTTCATCTTACTCTGTGCAATTTCAAAGTGAATAGAATCTTCACTGCCTAATTTTCCAATCAAACTAGTAGTCCATTTTTGTTATGTTTTCAAGAATAGCTTAAAGGGCTCTTGAGTATATGTTCACTTTTAAAGAAAGGTTTGCATTGTTTATTGCATTTTTTATGCTGTAGTACTTAATATTTACAAAATGTAGGAAATATGCAATGTCAGGATGTATCCAGGGGAAACGAAAAAAGTTAATGCTTCAGGTGATCAGAATAGGAAAAAATGTTGCAGATGAAAGGAAGCAAATTAACTGATATTAATATTATGTAATGCCCTTCATAACCCCAGGAAGTTAATGGGCAGTGAACCTAATGGGGATTGAAGTATTCTTTGAAGTTTAGTCACTTTAGTAACAAACAGAGGACAGCAAGAATTTAACTAGAGTGAGGCTACATGCAAACATGAAGGAACAGCACCTCATTTTCCACTTGGGTAGCTTACAATCCAACAGTATGAATATTCTCCAATTTTAGGTAACTGTTCAATAATAACCTTTCTCCCCACCCTCCCTGTATCCGACCCCCCCCCGCCCCCTCGCCGCCGCCCCTTGTCTTTCCCACATCCCCTCTTTCTTCCCTACCACCATTCCCTCCCCTGTGCCCCACCTAGGCTCCCACCTACATCGCCCCTCAACCCCTTCTCCGCTACTTTCCGTCTTCACAATCTGCAACTCTTCAAGCCTGTCTCACACATTCTGCTCTTATCTCTGGCCTTTGTTCCATCCATCTGCTCACTTAGATCCACTTATTCCTACCAGGCTTTGTCCTGCCCCCCTTTTCCAGCATTCTTCTCCTGCCAACAATCAGTCTGAAGTAGGGTCACGACCCAAAACATCACCTAACTCTAGAGATGCTGCCTAACCTGCTGAGTTACTCCAGCACTTTGTGTCCTATAAAGGAAAGCTAGAGATGGAAAAAAAAATGTCCAATACACAAAGCAAAATAATATTTAATAACGATTAGATGCAAAACAAGAATTTATTAACCAATCAAAGTGATAACATTACAGCCAAATGAAGCATGATTAAAGAAATGCGTATGAGACTTGAATAGCACGTAATTGGTGATAATTGACGATCAGAGGGAGAAGCAAGTGAAAAAGAGCAGCTCAAGTGTCACACTAAAGTGATCACGAAAAAGTAGACATTGGCAACAAATCATGTTGCCAGTGTCCAACCAGCCAAGTATCAATTAGAAGACCCACCAAAGTGCCAACACTCCGCATTCCTGCAAAGCCGAGTGCACCCATTTTATATTGACATCACTTTTACGAGAGAGTGAAAATAGAAGCTGTGTTAAAGGTTGCCGAAGCAACTGCAGATGTTGGAATCTTGAGCAAAACAAAATGCTGGAGGAACTCAGTGGGCCAGGCAGTATTTGTAGAGGGAATGGAGAAGTGACGTTTTGGGTCAGATCCGTGATGCCAAGTGACTGTGGCTGGAATGCTGTAAAGTGCCAAGGAGAAAAAATATAGTCATAGTCATACAACATGGAAACAGGCCCTTCAGCCTATCTTGCCCACAACAACCAACATTCCTCTGTCTACACTAGTCCCACATGCTTGCATTTGACTAACATCTCTCTAAAACTATCCTATCCATGTTCCTATCCAAATGTTTTTTTAAACCTGACTCAACTACCTCCTCCGGCAGCTCGTTCCATCTACCAACCACCCTTTATGTAAAAAAGTTGCACTTCAGGTTCCTATTAAATCTCCACCCCCAACCGCCACCTTCCCTCCTCATAGTACTGCTCTTGGAGCCTGAATTGATATTCACATTATAAAAAACTAAGGACAGGGATCAAAGGAAGGGGGTGGGGAATAGGAGAGATGGTTTGTTAAGAGCTAAGAATTATATTTTTTTGCAAAAGGGGAAGTATTCAGTGTAGCCAAAGACTCCGATTTAAGATGATTTCTCCTGCTGTCAAAAGCTCTCTGTGGGAAAGGAAATGCAGCTGAGGCATTTTGAAAAGAGACTTATTTCAAAGAACACTCCTGAAACAGTCTATGATTTTCATTTTGTTCCACCTGAGTTTCCAGGGGTCCTCATGGATTTGCATTTGTAGTTCATGGTTTGTAACGTCCCAACATAGGCAGTTAACAACTGAGGAACGTTGCAGATTCCCATTGGCAAAGATGACAAGTAAGTGTTGGTATTATTGGAATCCAAGTAGTTCCAGTGTTTAGTTTCTAAGATGCCACATGATGAGGGCATGCAAACAATACAGTTGTCTCAAGGTAACAAGAGAGTTCCGAAATGCTGAAGAATCTCAGAAAATTCCCAGGAAGAAAATCAATGTGATAGCATAACTGTGCTCTGTAGGTATCTGCCATCTTTGTGGATATTCCTTTGATTTGTCAGCAATGAAACGAGTCTATCCTGATAAGACCTGGATTCCAAACTGGCCATCAACTCCTTTACCCTAGTGGAATTTAATAGCAAATCGGTCAGTTTATGCATAATTAGATAATGTGTATGTGAGTGAACAATGCCTGTTTAACAGATTCATTCAAAAATTGTCAAATAAATAATCTCTCCGTTGTCAGCTTAGACTGAAAGTGTGCCCATTCAAAACATTTTTCTATTATTTAAGTCCTCAGGGAAATATAGTTTGAACTTTAATTTTTTTATGTTAAAATAATTCTGATGTCTTTCAGCTTCTAATTTAATAAGGGCGAGAGATCACTGTCTGGTTTTCACTGGGACATTTGAATTTTCAGTTTATTGGGTGACGTGATGAACAATGAGCTTTTAAATTAGTTGATGACAATAATCTTCAATAAAGAATAAAATAACCATGATTCAATTAGTCGATGGAGCAAATTATTCTCATTTTCATTTAATATATTTCTCAACTGTAATAGTCTCTTGGAATATCTAAATTAGATTCAAGTAACCTCTTCCACTTTGAATAGAAATGCTGCAGAATAATTAAATGAGCTACTGACATTCGCTGGTGATTGACAAGTGAATGTCAGCGATTCTATAAACTCCATCTGAAAACACAATGAATCTCAACCTGAAATGATCTAAATAATAACAACAATAATATTATTTATGATATTATGTAGTTTTTTTTCTCCGTTATTTGAAGCATTGAGTGAGGTGTATGCTTATCAATTTCTTATTTAGACTTAGTGGAGGAGTGGGGATGGTGAACATCTACTGCTACTCACTGATCCTCAGCCTCATGCTGGCAGCCTGCTGTGTTAATCAATAGAGAATGTTATGTGATGAGTGTTACAGTGGGTTACCTTGCCGTGCTATTGAATTGAACAAAATCCTGCTCATACAAGTACTTACTTTCTTGGCAAAAATTCAAATGAATATGGGGCGGCACCGCGGTGTAACGATAGAGTGGTGTAACAGTGGTGACAGTGCCAGAGACCCGAGTTTTATCCTGACTACGGGTGTTGTCTGTACGGAGTTAGCACATTCTGCCTGGGACCTTGTGGGTTTTTCTCTGGCTGCCCCGGTTTCCTCCCACATTCCAAAGATGTGCAGCTCTGTAGGTTAATTGGCTTCTGTAAATTGCCCCTTGCCCCTACCACTGCCCCCATTCAGTTCCATTGCTCTCCTTCCTTTTCAATTAGATTCTAGTCTAATTAGATTCTAGTGTGCAGCGTTTGTTCCTCACATCATCATTCCCAGCTTCTGTTGCTAAGTATAACCTTCCTTCTCCCACCTGACTGTTGTCTGCCTATCAACCTCTTCTCACCTGGATTCAGTTTCAAGAAGAGTTCTGCCCCAAACTGTGCCTTTTCCATATCCTTCAAAGATGTTGCCTGACTTACTCTAGCACTTTGTGCTTTACTTAAAATTCCAGTATAAACAGTTCCTTGTGGCTCCATAAATCCTCATCTCTCTTACTACCCATTGCCCCACTCCTTCACCACCTTTTTACTCAGGCTACTTTAGTTAACTCTCTCAGTCAAAATGAAGGGTGTTGAAGTGCAACACCAACTATTGATTTCCCTCCACTGATGCTGCCTTGCTGACTTTGACTTCTTCCATTGCTCTCCATTTTTGCTGCAGATACCAACATCTGCAGCCTATTGCGCCTCCAATCATTTATTTGGTTGGTACAAGTTATTTGATAGCTCTCTTAAAAGAGTGCAAAATATATACAATGCATTATGTTGTTTATAGTATCTTTCTTAGTCAGACACTTCAAACTGCCACCTCCTTTGAACCCCTTCCAATTGCCATCATTTAGCTGACTGGATATGTCCCAAAATATGGAATGGAATCTGTCTAGTTGCATTACAGTTAAAAACACTTCCACCGAACTGCATTTATGTCAGTATAATTGTAGGGCTGCTTTATGTCACAAATGTAGGTATGTCTCGGGAAGTGCGAGTTTGAAGCCGGAATATATTATGCTAAATGTGTTATGCTGTTGTTGGGGATTACATTGGAAATCGATTGCGTTTTATAAATCTTTGGCAGAGTATTTATGTTGGTTAAAGTAGATTGTCAAAGGAGTGTTAACATATTGAGAATATACAGTACCTTGATTATTATCTCGGTTTCATAATTCTACCATCCTGGAGTCATTCTAATGCTGAGTCGATCTTGCTCCAGTTTAATTTGCCATTGATTCACACTACACAGACCCCAGCAGGTTATTTATTTTAGTCTGGGCTTCAGGTTCAGGCAAATCAATATAATTTCCAAATTTGCACATATATTCTTCCATGTTTAATGAGGCAATTGCTCAGCTAAATCTATACCCATTTGTTTGGTGTAATAAGGGTTGCGGAATATTATGTTCATATATCCACACAACCTCAGTAAGCACCATAGAAAATGAGCATGTTGGACTATTTCCATAGGTAGGAGATTTTACATTTGTGTTAACACAGTGCATATCATTTCCCCTTTGAGTCAAATTAATAATTCCATATCTCTCTGAAATAGTGGGTGGCCCAATTTATCTTCTTTCCAGGAAATCTACCTACAGATCTCCCTGGAAGGACAAATTATCTCTGATATCCCACCTGAAGTCACCTATTTGTTTCACTTGCAGAGGTGCTACAAGCTACATAAGAAGCGTTATCTTGATGACCCATTGTTATTGGACTTTATTTATGATGTATCCACTATTCCCCACACTAATCAAGGCATCCACTGTGGGTAGGGATGATAAGGAAGTTTTAATCATTGGAAAGATTATTGAATGCACAATAGAGCTTTAATTGATGTTAATTTCCACAAGCTCACTTCAGGTTAAATTTAATAACTTATGAATTGCATTCATCATTAATCTCCTTATAGTACTTTGGTCAGGCTGCACTTGGAGTATTGTGTGCCGTTCTGGTTGCCCTAATACAGGAAGGATGCGGAGGCTTTGGAAACGGTGCAGAGGAGGTTTAGCAGAATAATGCCGAGAATAGGGGATATTAGCTACAGGGAGAGATTGGACAGACTTGGATCATTTTCTCTGTAATGTCGGAGGTTGCGGGGAAACCTGATAGAAGTATATACAATTATGAGAGATGCAGATAGGGTGGACTGTCAGAACTTTTTTCCCAGGACAGGTGGTATGATAGAGGCATATATGATACTTTTGGATAGGCATATGGATATGCAGGGAATGGAGGGATATGGATTATGTGCAGGCAGATAAGAATTGGTCTTGGCATCATGTTCAGCACAGACATTGTGGGCCAAAGGACCTGTTCTTGTGCTGTATTGTTTTATATTTCATGCTCTATATGCACATTCTTCCTAAAATCTATCTTAATTGTGATGGTTTTGATCTAAATATTCACAGCAATCTGCAGGATATGCATTTCCATCTTCATTTATGTGTTGAACTATCATTCCTGAACCCAAGGTAGGAATGGTAACCTTTATGGTATTGGTTTTCCCATTGCTTTATTACTGTAAAATGTACTTGGCAAGTTTGTTCCAACTGCACTTCTCATCTACACCCCTCCAACCTGGGGGAAAAGAGCAGGTGCATAAGAACACCATCAAAGTTGCACTCTATCCTGACTTGGAAATACATAAGCCTTCCTTCATATTCACTGGGTCTAACTTCTGGAACACCATATGTTGTGGGAGTTCCTTTATCAGAATGCAACGGTTCAAGAGGCTGATTCACTTCCATCTTCTCAAGGGTAGTTAGGGATGTACAATGCATAATGCATCGTGGCCTTGCCAGATCATGAAAAATCAATAAACAAAAAGATAGAACACAAAGTGCTGGAGTACCTCAGCAGGTCAGGCAGCATCTCTGGAGGACATGGATTGGCAATGCTTTGGGTCGGGATCCTTCAGCAGACTGATCCCAATCTGATTTACTTCAGCACTTTGTGTTCTTCACATGATTCCAGAATCTGCAGAAGGTCTATCCAACAAATAAAGGATGTTTCTTTTGCTCCTTGTTTTTTTTTAAGTTTACATTGTTTCATCTGATTGACATGAAATCATTTTTGCCCATCAGGGCCATGTGTAGCATAAATCATTCAGTGAACTTTTTACCATGATATTACAATATCCCTTGCACACAGAGAACTAAACTGCTACCCTTCCATAATTCCTCACCATATTATATGAATGGTGTAAGATTAGGAAAAGGGGAGGTGCAATGAGACCTGGGTGTGCTTGTCACATCTCATATGTGTATGTGACGAATAAACTTGACTTGACGTGACTTGACTACATCAGTCACTGAAAGTAAGCATGCAGGTACAGCAGGCACTGAAGAAAGCTAATGGCATGTTGGCCTTCATTGCGAGAGGATTAATTTAGAAGCAAGGAGGTCCAGCTGCAGTTGTACAGGGCCCTGGTGAGACCACACCTGGAGTATTGTGTGCAATTTTGGTTTCCTAATTTGAGGAAGGACATTATTGCTATTGAGGGAATGCAGCGTAGAATGTAGTAATGGCATACTGTCGTGTTGCATCACAACTTGGCCTGGGAACTGCCCTAGATTGTAAAAAATTGCAGAGAATTGTAGATGTAGCTCAGTCCATCAAACAGACCAGACTTCCCATCATTGACTCCAACTACATTTCACACTCTCAGAAAAGCAGCCAACATAATCAAAGACTTGTTCCACTCCTTCTTCTCCCTGCTCCCATCTGGCAGAACGAATTGAAGCTTGAAAACGCAAGGCATCAGCCTCAGGAACAGTTTCTTCCCTTTTGTTATCTGGCTTCTGCAGGGTCTTTCCATAAGCTAGAGTACTGTCCCATTCACCTCTACCCCATTGTAGACATTAGTGTTTGTGAAAGGAACGAATGCGCTACAATGCTGAGAACTATTTTATGCACTCTGCATCTTTCATTTTGCTTTATCTATTGCTCTTGAGTTTGACTTGATTGTATTTATGTATAATATCTGATCTGTTTGGATCAAGTTCACGTTCACGTTCAAGTGAGTTTATTGTCATGTGTCCCTGATAGGACAATGAGATTCTTGCTTTGCTTCAGCACACCGAACATAGTAGGCATTTACTACAAAACAGATCAGTGTGTCCATATACCATAATATAAATATATACACACATGAATAAATAAACATAATAAATAAAGCATGCAATACAAAGTTTTTCACTGTACCTGGTCGGTACACATGCCAATAATAAATCTAAACCATAGTTTCACTGTGTTTGGTTCAGGACAAATTGTTGGTGATATTTCACGCTCTCAACCATCTCTATTTCAGCACCATTGATGCTGACTGGACATGTGCACCACTTCATTTCCTGATCAATTAGCTCCTTCTTCTTGCTGACATTGAGGAAGAGATTGTTGTCTGGGCACCATGTCACTAAGCTCTCTATCCCCTTTCTGTACATCATCTCATCATTGCTCACAATCTCTGTACTGAGGTGTTGTCGGCAAGTTTGGTTGTATTTAGCTTATAGGTACAGCATTGAAACAGGCCCATGTCCACACTGAGCACTGAGCACCCATTCACATTAGTTCTGTGTCATCCCACTTTTCCATCCATTCCTTACACAATAAGGGCAATTTACAGGAGCCAATTAACCACCAAGCCCGCACACCTTTGGGATGTGGGAGGAAACTGGAGTACTGGATGAAACCCATGCAGACACAGGAAGAATACTCCACACAGAAAACACCCAAGGTCAGGATCAAACCTGGGTTTCTGGCATGAAGAGGCAGCAGAGTGTATGCAACCATTCACCCTTGCTATGGAACAGGCGCTGCCTGAGTGTGAATAATATCATTGAGGTCGAGAACAGAGCAACACAGCAATATGTGAGAGAAAGAGGGCAACATTATTCTGGAAGACAGATACGTTTTTGTTGAGTCCACAACTATAATGAACCATAAATAAAATTTCATTTGACAACGTGACTTTTTTGCGATATCCTAATCTGGTACAGTTTTGGGTTTCTGAGAGCTACAGGTATGATACATGCATGCAGGGAACAAGAAGAAATGTTTGAACAATAGTTGGTGTTTAGACAACAGGGGACATGCCACCCCTTTGGCCCACTGAGTCCACGCTGACCAGTGAATACCCCTTATACCAGCACTCCCCTTCACACTGGGGACAATTTACAATTATGCACAAGCCAATTAACAAACAAACCTGTATGTCTTTGGAGCGTTGGAGAAAACCTGAGCACCTGGAGAAAACCCACGCTGTCACAGGGTGAACGTACAAACTGCATACAGGCAGCACCCGTAGTCAGAATCAAACCCGGGTCTCTTGCACTGGAAGGCAGCAACTCTACTGCTGTGCCACTGTGCTGTCAGGCTGTAGATGCTGCAAACATGTGCAATTTCCAGACAGTTTTAGAAATGACTCACCTGGTTGATAAAATAATTCACGTGGCAAATCTGATATACTGGAAGTAATCTTTAAAGGAGTATGTAGAATATCTGGCATAGCTAAGGTGAAAATGTATCTGGGTGTGTAGCTGTATTTGATGAAGTGTTCCACAAAGCTACCTGCTTGCTGTTTCTTTTGCTGCTAACAAAATGTGGGTTATGATTGCAGCAAAATGCTAGGACTTAAGGGAATAATTGCAGAAATGCTTACAGAGACATTTTTGAGGTCAAGGAACAAAACTTCACAGCAAAGTAACAAGCTGATCAGAAAATCAGACAGAAAAGATGTTTTGAGCACTGTGCCAGTGAAGGAAAGTTTGTGTGAATGAAAGGCTTTATTACTTCAGTTGTCTTGGCAATTTCAGAATAATGAGGCCATTCAGTTTGCTCAAAGGCAGACAGATCAGATAAAGAGCAACTATTCTGTTTGAGCAACATGAAAGAGCCAGTTCACAGATGGTTCAAGGCAACAACTTGCAAGGAAGTATGCACACACAATTTGCGAAGGTAAGGCTCAACATGGCTGCTGTAATGAAGTGATAACAAAGAGGTCTAGGAAAGACCATACACACAGCAAAGACGAACCTGGGTGAGTTCTGGTACGAGCTCGGTATCTACAAGTTCAATCAAATATAACAAAACTCAAAATGCTAGATTAACCCAGTGGGTCGGGCAGCATCAGTGGAGGGAATGGGCAGATGACTGGAGTTTGAAGAAGGTTTCCCACCCCAGAAACGGTTTCTGTTGATTCTCTACACAAATGCAGCCTGTTTCACTGAGATCCTCCAGCACTTTGTGTTTTGCTCAAGGTTGCAGCATCTGCAGTATCTTGTGTCTGTGAATCATGTACAGATTGAGTTGAATGCCCCAAGAGAGAATTGCATTGCAATGCTCAGTCAGTCCCAAAGATCCTCTGAGGAATGTCACAGCAAGCATGGATTTATTAAAATAGACAAAAAATGCTGGAGTAGGGTCAGGCAGCATCTCTGGAGAAAATGGATGTGACGTTTTGTGTCGGGACCCTTCTTCAGACTGATTATAGGGGAGATTGGGCGAACAAATAATGAAAACGAAGAAAAAGCAGGACAAATCAGGGCTAGCAACAGATCTATTAATGTCAGCCTAATGCAGCATAGGTAAAATGAGATATGATACAACAGAAAATAACTGTGTCAGAGCAGAAATCTTTGGGGATGATCCATGGAGAAAAAGTCAGCGGAGATGACTTTGACTTTAAAAAGCAGACTGTAACAAATAATTTAGGTTTGATGTCTATGTTAAATGTGCAAAAATAGAGGGACAAAGATAGGGATATTTAAGTAGCAACCATCGAGGTTGTTGTCACTGAGTTTAGAAATATACCAAACAAAACAGTTAATTATAACTGTAGTTGTTGATGGTGGCAATATTGGCTCTGTGTTTAAGTTTTAAATGAGTAGTAATGCATTCAATTGACACTGGACTATGATCCAGAAAACATAATTGAATATATTCAAAGTCACAGCGATAATTGTCCTGAGGCAACAATTGCCGATCAGGAAGTGAGAGCAGATGTGTAAAAAGCCTAATACTTTGGTGCCCAGTCAACAGGAATATCAAGAGTTGTCTGCAGTAAATGAAGGAAAAAGCCAGAACGTGCTACTGATTTTGGATGATCAGCCATGATTATATTGAATGGCAGTGCTGGCTCGAAGGGTCGAATGGCCTACGCCTGCACCTATTTTCTATGTTTCTCTGAGGAGACTGAAAGATCAGGTGAATTCATAATTGGCTTCATTTATAAATCCATGCTAATGTAAAAAGTTAACCCATTGCACAATGCAGAAGGTGTAAATAGATGGTAGATACAAAATGCTGGAGTAACTCAGCGGGTGGGGCAGCATCTCTGGAGAGAAGGAATGGGCGACGTTTCGGGTCAAGACCCTTCTTCAGACTGATGTCAGGGGAGGGAGTGGGACAAAGATAAGAATGTAGTCAGAGACAGTAAGGGGCTGTCCCACGAGCATGTGACTGCATGCGGCATGGCAAGCGCGACCAAACCGGAAGCGGGGGCCGCGCGGAGGTCGAGTGATTCCCGTACAGGGCCTGTCCTACCAGCATGCGACTGCATGCCGCGAGCGTGTCCAAACCGGAAGCGGGGGCGCGCGGAGGTCGAGTGATTCTCGTACAGGGCCTGTCCTACCAGCATGCGACCGCATGCGGCGAGCGTGTCCAAACCGGAAGCGGGGGCGCGCGGAGGTCGAGTGATCCCGTACGAGTTGACGTGAAGCTCGAGCGAGGGCGTACACCGTCAAGATGCTGCGTACGTCGTCAAGATGCTGCGTACGGCGTCGAGACACTGCGTACAGCATGGAGACGCTGCGCACGCCCATCGAGGCAGTGCTTACGGCCTCAATGCGACTGCGGGCCAGCAGGCAGTTGCCGCGCAAAATTTTTGGACAGTGTCAGTTTTTCGGAGCCCAGTGCGATGTCAGGACCAGCCCCACACAACTCCATACGGCTCCGGTGATCGAAGTGGGACCGGCCCCGCGAGGCCGTACAGCTCAAGCGACCACGTTAGGTCGCGCTTGCCGCATGCTCGTGGGACAGGCCCTTAAGACTAATGGGAGAACTGGGAAGAGGAAGGGGATGGAGAGGGAAAGCAATGGCTGTCTGAAGTTGGAGAAGTCAATGTTCATACTGCTGGGGTGTAAACTACCCAAGCAAAATATGAGGTGCTGTTCCTCCAATTTGCGCTGGGCCTCACTGTGACAATGGAGGAGGCCCACAACAGAAAGGTCAGATTGGGAATGGGAGGGGGAGTTGAATTGCTGAGCCTTATCTTTATCTTATGGGGGGGGGGGGGGGGGGGGGGGGGGGGGGGGGGGGTTGAAGCTGCTGCAAGTGGGTCTACAGAAACAGCTTCAAAGGATGTTGAATTTGTCCAATAAGATAGAGAGAAGTATTGCTGAAGAACACCAGAAAAAAATAAACAGATTCAGTGAGTTCAGACACCATTGCAATTATAAACATTACACCATTTGCAGGGTAAAATATTGATTTGTTGCATCAATAGTAGACCAGACTATCCCACAACGATGATCCAGTTTTCACTTGAAGACTGACTCGAACATAAATGTACCACAGTGAAAATGTATTTGGAATGTATTTCATTCAATTACATTACACATGTGCGATAACATGTCCTTTTTGTATCTCAGAAAATCCATGAAATATTCCTTTCTGCTGGATAGTTTGAATTCTATGAGAACGATTGAATATGTACCAGCCAGTTAAGGACACACATTAAAGAAAAGGGGATTTATAGTTAAAAGCATCACTCAATATGACTCTGGTGTTTTGTGGTTCTTTGTTCCCATAGAGGTTGCTGGAGGTTGAAGCACCATTTCTTTGTTATGGCTTTGTCTCACAGATTGCTGCTGTTTGTGCTGTGACAGGAAACTATCCTCAGAATATCAAAATTATTGTCATGGAAAAGTCTCCAACGCTGAGCATAGCACCACAGTATGTTTGTTTTCTGAGTTTAATGATCGAAATCTGAAAATACCAACCTTGCTGTCAACTAATCAATGGTCCCAAAACGATATAGTCATCTTATTCCTGTTGCATTGTAGTCTAGAAATCCCTCTTTCATTGCAAAGCAATTGCTGGTACTGCTTTATTAGTCTTCAGATAAAACAACATCATGAATGGTCTAAAACTGAAATCTATCTATCTATCTATACATAACTAAAACTCTGATCTTGTTATTTTCCGCTTTGCGTGGACTTTCTATTTGCACAAAAACAGTTTGCGATAGCGCTACGATTTTTTGCCAGCTTACTCACCGTTCTCCTGTGCTGTGAGTGCACTAAGGTTTTTTCCAATAGGTGGTGTAATGTATGTCAGCAAGGTTTAAATATCGTAAAAACCACGCATGCGCAGATCGATCTCCTCTCCTGCCAGTCAGCGCAGCGTGGATTGGTCTTTTCTCTTGTCACTTCCCAGGACAGTCCACCCCTTCCTGCGCCATTGCGTCTTAACTGGAGCTGAAGATGGCAGGCGGAGGTCTCCAACTGGACACAATTTTCGGAGGCGCCGGTAGCAGCCCGGCGCGGCGCGGAGTCGGAGATGTTGCCGATGTCACCAAACGGAAAGTGGAGACTCTGATCCCGGCGGAGGAGAACGACCAATGACCAGGAAGTAGAGGCATTGGTGTGTCCTCTTGGGCTTTGCTTCAATATGGGTGGTCCAGGAGAAGGTGTTGGTGATATTGACTCCGAGGAGTTTGAAGTTTTCGATCATCTTCGGCACCATCAATGCAAACTGGGATATGTGTGCCGCTTCGCTTCCTGATGTGGATCACCTTAGTCTTGCTGACGTTGAGAGAAAGGTTGTTGTCTCATACAGCATGGAAACAGTCCCTTTGGCCCAACTCATCCATGCCGACCAAGATGCCTCATCCATGTTGCCTATATCCTTCTGAACCTTTCTTATCCATGTCCAAGTGTCTTTTAAGTGCTGTTATAGTACCTGCCTCAACTACCTCCTCTGGCAGCTTGTTCCATATACTCACTACACTCTGAGTGAAAAAGCTGCCCCTCAAAGTCCTATTGAATCTTGCTCCTCTCATATTAAACTTTTGTTCTGTTCTCCAAAGAATAAAGTCCTAGCCTCCCACACCACAACTTACAGCTCGGGTGTTCGAGTCCCAGCAACATCCTCGTAAATCTTTTTTGCACCTTTCCAGCGTAATGACATCCTTCCTCATAGCAGAGTGACCAAAACTGACCACCGTACTCCAAACATGCCCTCACCAGTGATGCTATGCTCTGTAATCTCTTTCCTGCCTGCAGAACCTCATCCCTATTTCTGCTTATGTTGTAACAACCAATATGGACCATAAATTATGTTTATTTATACTCCCGCTTCAAATTATTCTGCAATTGTTTGGTGAAATTCTTGACTGTGGTAACATCCCATCCTGTACGCATGTTTACAGCCACAGGATTGTCTGTCTATCCGCTAACCTGTGAATCTCCTATCCCGATTGCTCTTTTAATTACCTTCCTTTGCAAAGAAAGACAAACAATATAATGGGGAATAATGAAGAATGGTTTTACGGTTGGCAGCGTGTATGTTTTTTGGCTGTGTATGTGTGGGGGACGGGGGGTGGGGGAACTTTAAATATCTCTTCCCTGCACGGGAGACCCAACCTTTTTCCTGTCGGGTCTCCTGTTGTCATTGGGGCCTAGTACCATGGAGTGGCTTCCAACCGGAATGACCTGGGGGCTCCAGTCGCGGAGCCTGTGGACTACTCATCATCATGGGGCTGGTCGGCCTCGGAGTGTGGGGAGCGGTGGTGGCTCGCTGCAGCGGCACGGCTCCCGAGCTCGGAGGCTCCAGCCGCAGACCTGGTGGACTGGAACATCGGGAGCTCGCGGGTGCCTGGTGGGAGACCGTTTTTGGAGCTCCCGCAACGCAACTTCTGCCGCCCATGTTGCGGGGTTGGAACGACCCGGAGCGGGGCCTTATATTGCCTGGCGCGGCTTTAACGGTCGCGGGACATGGCAACACCCACTGGGGGGGGGGGGGGGCTCCAACATTGAGACATTAAGGTTACACAAAAAAAAGCTGGAGAAACTCAGCGGGTGCAGCAGCATCTATGGAGCGAAGGAAATAGGCAACGTTTCGGGCCGAAACCCTTCTTCAGACTGATCGGGGGCGGGGGTGGTCGGGGACAAGAAAGGGAAAAGGAGGAGGAGCCCGAAGGCTGGGGGATGGGAGGAGACAGCAGGGGGGCTGAGGAAGGGGAGGAGACAGCAAGGACTAACAAAATTGGGAGAATTCGATGTTCATGCCCCCGGGGTGCAGACTCCCCAAACGGAATATGAGGTGCTGTTCCTCCAATTTCCGGTGCTGCTCGCTGTGGCCATGGAGGAGACCCAGGACAGAGAGGTCGGAGACGGAGTGGGAGGGGGAGTTGAAGTGCTGAGCCACCGGGAGGTCAGCTTGGTTATTGCGGACCGAGCGGAGGTGTTCGGCGAAACGATCGCCCAACCTCCGCTTGGTCTCACCGATATAGATCTGCTGACATCTAGTGCAGCGGACGCAATAGATGAGGTTGGAAGAGATGCAGGTAAACCTCTGTCGCACCTGGAACGATTGCTTGGGTCCTTGAACGGAGTCGAGGGGGGAGGTAAAGGGACAAGTGTTGCATCTCTTGCGGTTGCAAGGGAAAGTGCCCGGGGAGGGGGTGGTACGAGAGGGAAGGGAAGAATTGACAAGGGAGTTATGGAGGGAGCGGTCTTTGCGGAAGGCAGATATGGGGGGAGATGGGAAGATGTGGCGAGTGGTGGGGTCACATTGGAGGTGGCGAAACTGACGGAGGATTACTTTTTGTATGTGAAAATTGTCCGCAATAACCAAGCTGACCTCCCGGTGGCTCAGCACTTCAACTCCCCCTCCCACTCCGTCTCCGACCTCTCTGTCCTGGGTCTCCTCCATGGCCACAGCGAGCAGCACTGGAAATTGGAGGAACAGCACCTCATATTCCGTTTGGGGAGTCTGCATCCCGGGGGCATGAACATCGAATTCTCCCAATTTTGTTAGTCCTTGCTGTCTCCTCCCCTTCCTCAGCCCCCCTGCTGTCTCCTCCCACCCCCCAGCCTTCGGGCTCCTCCTCCTTTTCCCTTTCTTGTCCCCGCCCACCCCCGCCCCCGATCAGTCTGAAGAAGGGTTTCGGCCCTAAACGTTGCCTATTTCCTTCGCTCCATAGATGCTGCTGCACCCGCTGAGTTTCTCCAGCTTTTTTGTGTAACCTTCGATTCTCCAGCATCTGCAGTTCCCTCTTAAACATTGAGACATTAAGACCTGGAGCGGGGCCGTACATCGCCCGGCGCGGCATTAACGGCCGTGGGACTTACCTTCGCCCGCCTGGGGTTTTAACGTTGGGAGGAAAATGGTACACAGGGGAGAGAAAATACTTTGCCTTCCATCACAGTGTGGAGGAGATTCACTGTGATGGATGTTTGTGTGAAATGAATTGTTTGTGTGTCTTGTAGAAATTGTTTTGTTTGTATGGCTGTAGAAACAGAGTTTTGTTTGAGCCTCACTGAGGTTCAAATGACAATGAATAAATATTGTATTGTATATTGTATATTGTATTGTAAAAATACATAAGGGGCTGCAGATACAGGAATTCAGATTATTTTTAAACTAAGAAAAAAGCTTTTCTTTCCCCAAATCTATATTGACCTACGGGGTGGAAGATTGCAACCTTCACGTGGCCCGCCCTGTTTCGACAAATGCAATCAACCCGGCATGCACAATCAACCCGGCATAGAACAAGTTGTTCTACAACTTTAGGCTGTGCACGCCATACGCAAGAAGAAGAGATTGACCTACAAAACTATGCACAGATTTAAGAATTGTTCTCATATTTATCTGCAAACATTTGTAATTTTGTAAACCAATGAACAGTTTCTGTGTAAAACTATGTTTGAAAAAAAACTCTGCTTGCATCATTTATTTTCCGGTTCATTGACATTACAGCTTGTATTTAAAAGAATGGTTGGCCTAACAGTTTATTCTGAAGATCTGTGGCATACTTGCACTTTTTCCATGATCCCTACAGGCTGAATTCATCAGCAGTGTTTACAATTTATATCATAAATATTAAGGACAATTAGTTTTACAAATCATAAATGTTCATTGGTTTTCTAATCCTTGGAGTCAAAATGTTTTATTCACGGGCCTGTCCCACTTGGGTGTCATTTGTGCATCATGCAGGTGGCACGCGCGGATTTTGAGAATCCCAAAATCCTGGGGTGCCTTGTGTTACTGCGCGTCACTGCCTACGCCACCACGTCTCATCACACGCCATGCGCGTGCCGTGCACGTCATGCGTCATGACGCGT
Organism: Leucoraja erinaceus; assembly: GCF_028641065.1. NCBI lineage: Eukaryota > Metazoa > Chordata > Chondrichthyes > Rajiformes > Rajidae > Leucoraja > Leucoraja erinaceus. Next base: position 52,691,031 of record NC_073377.1, on the reverse strand, counting down.
AAATGATGTCGCGTAAATGAAGCGCAAATAACGCCCAAGTGGGACAGGCCCTTCAGACTTCAACTATGAATAACATCTATTAAAGCTTTTTATTTGATATCATGATTTGAATTTAATAATTCTGCACATCTGATTTATGTTATTTTAAATTAAGTAATTTTTAAATAAATAATTTTATTTTCAGCAAAGGATCAAAGTGGATTTAATTTGTGACTGAAATCTTGGAAATCAGCAGGTCTGAAGAAAACAGAATAGCTGAGATTTCATCATGAAAAGAGCAGATAGCATTGTTGCTGCCAACAGTGAGCGGGTAAGTAAGACATGTTTTAGCATTCTACTCAGTCGGAATCTTGTATAAAAATTTAAACAAAGTAAAATGGAAAACCATAAATTTTAATTAAATATCAAAACACACTTTAAGAAAATGGCTTTACAAAGAGTATTAGAAAATAATAGATGTCATAGATTAGGAAGTGGGAATTGCTCAGGCAGAATTCAATTTAAGAATGGAATGAAGTGGATTTAATGTGCACAACATCCATGAGTATTGTATTCCACACAGGATATATTTGTGTACAGCTATCTGTTCTTTGTTTTGTGTTTTGTCCATGTTGCAGGGAGCTCTATTGCCCTACTAATATGAAATAATCACAAATACAAAACTAATAATTCTGCTTTATGTGTCCATTTTAATGTAAGGTATCCTTGGGATGTGCAGCGTTAGCCAAACTTGTCTGACCTCTATGATGTACCACTGCATTTGCTAAACATTATAGGTATACTCTGTATTAACAATGTAATACGTTACAGTATATGTGAAAATTGATGCTAAAAATAAAGCTTGTAGGGAAGGTCAGATGCATTGGATCCTAGCCGACATAATTGTCAGACGCTTGCCAAGAACAATGGTGGCTATGTGGAATGATTCCAATCAGTGAAATACAGAACTGGAAGGACACACGTTGTTTAAGAAATAGTTTTCTTCAGGGAAAAAAGGAACTGATAGGGCAAAAGAAATTAACTGCAGCAGTGAGGCACAAATAAGGATATAAAACATGATAGAAAGAAACAGAATTGCATTGGGAGAATCATTAGATGGTTGTACAAGTAAACTACCTTTGTGTACAAGCCAAGGTGTAAACCATAATCAAGAACTGTGGGCAAAAATTTAAATGCCATCTGATAAGGGATACTGGATGGAGAATTCGATTTACCAGAAATTGACTGGATGATAAACCTCTATTCGTTAGACAGAAAATAAATTGCTGGAGTTACCAGGAAACTATTCATGAAATTATGTATAAAAAAACCAACACATTGAGCAATTTTTCTGGGTTTGACCGTGTAACCGGAATATCAAATCTCCAACTGGTAGATGAATAGAAACATAGAAACATAGAAAATAGGTGCAGGAGTAGACCATTCGGCCCTTCGAGCCTGCACCACCATTCAATATGATCATGGCTGATCATCCAACTCCGTATCCTGTACCTGCCTTCTCTCCATACCCCCTGATCCCTTTAGCCACAAGGGCCACATCTAACTCCCTCTTAAATATAGCCAATGAACTGGCCTCAACTACCTTCTGCGGGAGAGAATTCCGGAGATTCACCACTCTGTGTGAAAAAAGTTTTCCTCATCTCGGTCCTAAAAGATTTCCCCTTTATCCTTAAACTGTGACCCCTTGTTCTGGACTTCCCCAACATCGGGAACATTCTTCCTGCATCTAGCCTGCCCAATCCCTTAAGAATTTTGTAAGTTTCTATAAGATCCCCCCTCAATCTTCTAAATTCTAGCGAGTACAAACCGAGTCTATCCAGTCTTTCTTCATATGAAAGTCCTGACATCCCAGGAATCAGTCTGGTGAACCTTCTCTGTACTCCCTCTATGGCAAGAATGTCTTTCCTCAGATTAGGAGACCAAAACTGTACGCAATACTCTCGGTGGAATGAGACCTTAAATGCTAGTTTTCACAATGGGATCAATTTTTGATGTCAGTTTAGAGGTTATTAAAATCCAGTCCAAATGTTTTGTGTTTTAAGTGCTTGAGAAATATTGCTACAGTGAAGATGGGTTTAAATATGGCTGGGGAATTCAAGGATAGTGGAGTTCCTCTAACGAAATAATTCTGAATTCAATGAACCAAAATGTGCCCATCTAAAGCAAATGTTTTGCACTTAAAACACTTACTTCTACCTTGAAACAATTTAGAAAGAAATAAAATATAGCTTTAAAGCTGTGAAAAAATTATACTAAATTAAAATGGCTTTACATAGAAACATAGAAAATAGGTGCAGGAGGAGGCCATTTGGCCCTTTGAGCCAGCACCGCCATTCATTATGATCATGGCTGATCATCCCCAATCAATAACCCGTGCCTGCCTTCTCCCCATATCCTTTGATTCCACTAGCCCCTAGAGCTCTATCTAACTCTCTCTTAAATCCATCCAGTGATTTGGCCTCCACTGCCCTCTGTGGCAGGGAATTCCACAACTCTCTGAGTGAAAAAGTTTTTTCTCACCTCAGTCTTAAATGGCCTCCCCTTTATTCTAAGACTGTGGCCCCTGGTTCTGGACTCGCCCAACATTGGGAACATTTTTCCTGCATCTTGCTTGTCCAGTCCTTTTATAATTGTATATGTTTCTATAAGATCCCAAACCAAAAAGCTATTTTTCTGCACTGTAAATATTTAATCAGAATGGCAATTAAAATTTGGTAGTTGAATATTGCATTAAGAGATTGCTGTGCAAATGGAAACAAGAGCTTTGGATGTAGGGTGATTCTGAGTGAGGGTATGACAAATAAGTAAACATGCGAAGGGACTTCAAGGATAGAAACATAGAAACATAGAAATATAGAAATTAGGTGCAGGAGTAGGCCATTCGGCCCTTCGAGCCTGCACCGCCATTCAATATGATCATGGCTGATCATCCAACTCAGTATCCCGTACCTGCTTTCTCTCCATACCCCCTGATCCCCTTAGCCACAAGGGCCACATCTAACTCCCTCTTAAATATAGCCAATGAACTGGCCTCAACTACCCTCTGTGGCAGAGAGTTCGAGAGATTCACCACTCTCTGTGTGAAAAAAGTTCTTCTCATCTCGGTTTTAAAGGATTTCCCCTTTATCCTTAAGCTGTGACCCCTTGTCCTGGACTTCCCCAACATCGGGAACAATCTACCTGCATCTAGCCTGTCCAACCCCTTAAGAATTTTGTAAGTTTCTATAAGATCCCCTCTCAATCTTCTAAATTCTAGAGAGTATAAACCAAGTCTATCCAGTCTTTCTTCATAAGACAGTCCTGACATCCCAGGAATCAGTCTGGTGAACTGTCTCTGCACTCCCTCTATGGCAATAATGTCCTTCCTCAGATTTGGAGACCAAAACTGTACGCAATACTCCAGGTGTGGTCTCACCAAGACCCTGTACAACTGCAGTAGAACCTCTCTGCTCCTATACTCAAATCCTTTTGCAATGAAAGCTAACATACCATTCGCTTTCTTTACTGCCTGCTGCACCTGCATGCCTACCTTCAATGTCTGGTGTACCATGACACCCAGGTCTCGCTGCATCTCCCCCTTTCCCAATCGGCCACCATTTAGATAATAGTCTGCTTTCCTGTTTTTGCCACCAAAATGGATAACCTCACATTTATCCACATTATACTGCATCTGCCAAACATTTGCCCACTCACCCAGCCTATCCAAGTCACCCTGCAGTCTCCTAGCATCCTCCTCACTGCTAACACTGCCCCCCAGCTTAGTGTCATCCGCAAACTTGGAGATATTGCCTTCAATTCCCTCATCCAGATCATTAATATATATTGTAAATAGCTGGGGTCCCAGTACTGAGCCTTGGGGTACCCCACTAGTCACTGCCTGCCATTGTGAAAAGGACCCGTTTACTCCTACTCTTTGCTTCCTGTTTGCCAGCCAGTTCTCTATCCACATCAATATTGAACCCCCAATGCCTTGTGCTTTAAGTTTGTATACTAATCTCTTATGTGGGACCTTGTCGAAAGCCTTCTGGAAGTCCAGATACACCACATCCACTGGTTCTCCCCTATCCACGCTACTAGTTACATCCTCGAAAAATTCTATAAGATTCGACAGACATGATTTACCTTTCGTAAATCCATGCTGACTTTGTCCAATGATTTCACCACTTTCCAAATGTGCTGCTATCCCATCTTTAATAACTGACTCTAGCAGTTTCCCCACTACCGATGTTAGACTAACTGGTCTGTAATTCCCCATTTTCTCTCTCCCTCCCTTCTTAAAAAGTGGGGTTACGTTTGCTACCCGCCAATCTTCAGGAACTACTCCAGAATCTAAAGAGTTTTGAAAGATTATTACTAATGCATCCACTATTTCTGGAGCTACTTCCTTAAGTACTCTGGGATGCAGCCTATCTGGCCCTGGGGATTTATCTGCCTTTAATCCATTCAATTTACCCAACACCACTTCCCGGCTAACCTGGATTTCACTCAATTCCTCCAACTCCTTTGACCCGCGGTCCCCTGCTATTTCCGGCAAATTATTTATGTCTTCCTTAGTGAAGACGGAACCAAAGTAGTTATTCAATTGGTCCGCCATATCCTTGTTCCCCATGATCAACTCACCTGTTTCTGACTGCAAGGGACCTACATTTGTTTTAACTAATCTCTTTCTTTTCACATATCTATAAAAACTTTTGCAGTCAGTTTTTATGTTCCCTGCCAGTTTTCTTTCATATTCTTGAGATAAGATAGTTCTAATGGTAGAAAATTGCAGCATGCCAGAAAGATTATAAATGCCACGAAGAAAGTATGTAATATCCATAGAGGTTACATTTATAAAAGCCATTGTTAAAGATTGGATATCAGAGCATCTAAATGGAATCATAAAACCCAATATGTGTTCAGTAGGACAGATCTTGCCAGCCTTTGAGTGTTACAAATAACCTGCCAATAATAAGTTGGTGGAGGACGGAATGAAATAACTACTGTATATCATGGAAACATCCAAAGAAAGGAACTAGAAATAAATAAATAGTTAGAAGATGGATATGAGATAAATAATAGAGTGGTAAAACAAAGATTAAAATAATTTGAGCTTGAAAAGAGATTATTTTGAGCTGAAATAAATAAATCAATAAGCAAAGGAGTGGAAAATAAATAAATTATGTAGCCTGAAGAGACACAATGGAATGGATTTCTGTCTGCCTGAGACCAAGGTCATTCAGAAATTATGGCCTTTCCAAAGAGTAGAATGGGCAGTAATTATTAATGCCTCCCTCTTCTCATTTGGTAAACTCTGATTGGAGGATGCAACATATAACATATATATATGTTAAATATATGCCAAATGGTTCTGCAGCCAATTGCTAAAAATGTTGGGTGTAAATCCAGAGCAAGCTGCCTCATAAAGTCAGGCATGATCTGTTATTTCAAAATGTTTCATCTTAAAGGAATAGAATGGTATGAGCTTGGCATTTTTATTTGAATTTCTTTTGCTTCTTTGTTTTACTAAATGTTACACATTTTAGAGTCCGAAACCTAATGACAGAGGGAGGAGGTTGTTCCTAAGTCACGTGGTAGTGCAGTTTCAAGCTTCAATACCTTCTGCCTGACTGGAGTGGGGAGAAGAAGCAATGACCGGGCTGCGATCAGTCCTGTACTATTAGTGAGAGAGGCACGCCAAAATCTTCATCATATCCTTACGTGAGGTTGAGTACATGGATAAACTACTACTTCATAAATAATTAAGTCCAGGCTACACTTTCCTGCTTTTGAGAACTACCTGGATTTATGGAGAGCAGATGGAAGGTGCTGACATATTGCTGGTCCCACTAGGCACCTTCATATTGGGAAATGGTGGGAATTGAACTTGTGTCTCTGGATGAGTGGTCCAGAATTCCAAATTAAAAATACTGGACTGGGAAGTACTCATCGTTAGCCAGTTGTTACCCAGGGAAGCATTTGGGCCATTCATTCCTGATCTCTGCAACTATGCATTGCCATCTGGAAGTCAGGAATGAGCTGAAGATTGGCTACATGAGTACCTGTGCTCCTGCCCTTGTGCTGTCAGCATTATTGAATCCTGGGGTGGAGCACAAATGGACTGAGATGAAGGCCCAGATAAATTCATGTCCAGTCTAGCAGTGCATGAGTGGATTGCGGCCCATGTCTTGCATTTGAATTGGGAATAAAATTGTTTATCTATATTACTAAATGTCTGATCTTGACCACTTCCTGTTCTGTATATTGATTTTAGAAAAAACGTTGCCACTTACGGCTGTGATTTTTGGCCATCTTACTCAGAGTCCCCCTCCGCTGAGCAGGACAAGCAGATTTTTCCCATCGATGAAAAATAAAAGAGTTATTAGCGTTTAAAAAATGTTGAAATTCTCTCTCCTGAAGGCCACACCACTTCCGGAGGGGCTACAAAACCCGGAAGTGTTGTGTGCCTCAGACAGTCTCTGCAAGATGGGGTAGCAAGAGGGTCACGTCTCTCAGACTGTGCTATGAATAACACTGAATACATGTCTACTAAAATGTGAATGTGGTTTTACTGACCTTGAGTGCCCTTATGTGGTTTGAAAATGAAAATGTGGTTGGTTTGAAGTGAAGCACAGCAAATGGCTGTTGGTGGTGGTTGGTTTGCAGTGAAGCACTGCAAATGGCTGTTGGTGGTGGTTGGTTTGAAGTGAAGCACAGCAAATGGCTGTTGGTGGTGGTTGTTTGAAGTGAAGCACAGCAAATGGCTGTTGGTGGTGGTTGGTTTGAAGTGAGGGAATACGTGAAGAGCCCACCAACCCGCATGCGCATCAATCTTCAGAGCAACTGTATGAAACCACAGACCAGTTGCAGAACTTAAACTATAAAAAGACTAACGAGACTAGAGTTACCGGATGATCTTTTATGAGAATCAGGGTTGGGAGCGGAGGGCACGTATTCCCTCACTTCACCTTCTCATAAAATAAAGATCAAACTTCAAACGGTAAGTTCTCGTTTAATCCTTCTATTTTATTTCGAAGTCATGTGAGTAACTACGCGAAGACTTCAAAGCTCTGTGGTTTCATGCAGTAACCCAATTCTGTGTGTGAAACACAAACAGATGAAACTATAAATGGCAGAAAACATGGGTTATTAACCATGATGCTAACTTGCATACATGGCCATTGCTCTTAATCGGACCATAGTCCCAATTGGCTTTGAGTTAGACAATAACTCATACAACACTGTTCAGAATTCTATCTACAAATATCCAGACATATTCAACCAAATTTTACAACTTCTGAACACGCACTATGTATGCCTCTTGCTGCATGATGAAAGGAAAATATCCATTCTCTTGACTGCTAAAGAGTGCAATCTCTTGAGAGACTATTAAATACAATGAAGAAACTATCTTTCATCTCATAGGTACTAGCAAGCTCAGTGTACCTGTATACATAATAAAAACCCCAATCTCCGATCTGGTGGGTAGGCTGTCAACTCCAAATGTACGCCCGTTTTGCTTTATGAGCCATTCCCATGACAAGCTACCCTAATGTCAGTTACGACCCAGACACTGTCAGAGATTGAGTAAAGACTGTGTTCTTTGTGCTGAAATCAGTTGCTAAAAGCATAATCAACTTAAAGATACTGCTCCCATTAGGAATACAGTAGATGAATATCTGCATAATAGTTTACTGATATACATTGCACACTATGATGACTGTACGCTTTTAGAGCAGTCATATAATAAACCCCTTGAATAACGTTAGTGAACAGCGGGTGAATAGCCATTATTTATTGTCCCACTTATGGAATTATAAAGAATGACAAAACAGCACAAGCAGTGTCAATTGTGCTATTACATAAACGCTTCTCTAAGCCCAAACTGAAAGCAACACAAACCTCTGTTACTTCCATTTAAAATTAACTCACATATCTTGTTCACAAACTTCCCATACAATTGTGGAGAGCTAGCTGCCCGAGAAAAAGGCTGCACCAGCCATCACTCGTGACTACAAGTAAATAGGAGCTTCTTTAACCGCCTTACCATGGCCTGAATGAATAAGCAAAGTTGGCACACTTAAGTTTCATTTTGCCTCATCCTTAATATCATAAGAGGCATCTACTGTTAAACCCCTAAGTCTTATCAGCTGCACATTTTGCATGTCATCTAAAACTTGATGACACAATGCCCTTTGATCTGAATAGGGCAGCATTAGATTCCACCACTGGCTTTGTTATCAAACACCAAATATATCTATGCCTCTCGTATATAGATATGGAAAATTATGCATCTTCAAGATCAATTCTCTGAATCAGCTAAATTGCTGAAAGCTAATCATTCATTTCAAACTGGGTAACCAAACACATGATCAGATTAGTCAAATCCTAACCCGATTTGGCATGCTCCATGTTCCTACAATCTTTAGAAATATCAGAAATATACCCCTTTTGTTCTTGGGCAGACTACTCATCCTCTGTGAGATGTCATTGATTTCACTTGGAACCACCGTTTCTCTATTGACCATACGGACGGAAATCTTTGGCTTCTCTTGCCACGAAAGATGCATTATCTAGTTATTCAATTCGCTGATAACACATAATCAGAACCTTATGACTATAGCTGAAACACCGTATCCACTTGATGTGGGAATACGAGTTCCCTGTCAACTCTTGACTATTAGAGTCACCACGAACCCTCAGCATTCTTCCTCAGAGTGGAAATTAGCCTAATGCAAGCCTGGACCAGGAATTGCTTCGCAGTCCTCTGACTGAAACCACATGTCTGAGTCGCTCGTGTGCGAAACACAATCTCTTCGACCAGCCACTCAATGAGGAATGCTGGTATTGAGAGCCTACAGATTATTATTTATACCTTTTTGATTCACAAGATGAACCTGCAGGTCAGATAAAATATTATATGCCAGACTGGCTTCCTGCTAGTAGCTACCTATCCCAGAGAGGATGGCAATGATGTTTTCAACGAACTGGCAACTCCACTGAGCAGAAATTTAATCATGTGTTGAGGGAGACTTCAACTACTTCACTCTACTGAGCAGCCTGATAATCTCAATCCCAGATGTTGAGGCAGTGCTTTCCTAGTCAATATGTTCCATATGGCCGGCAATTCCAAGATAGTCTACCCAGAACCAGTGTAACCAAGCTGTTCCTACTTGGAACTTATAGAGGTTACTATGCAAGGCACCCTGCCAATGTCTCTGCATCAACCTGATCTTTCCCAGAGACAGTGAAAAGATACTAGACAGCTCATGCTGCCAGTAAATCCAAACCTGGGCCACCAGACTGCTCCATTTTGGAGTATTACAGAGGTTAATAAAGAGACCTTACCTGCCAGCGTTTCTGAACCCAGGTCGACCTGCTTGTTGGAGCTTCAGCAAAATTCCATTTGCAGACCCTGTCTGACATCTTCAGCCCCATGCTTGCCAACAGCTCATTTCCAGAGCTCAAAAATGATATTGCTGTGCAAGGCATGTCTGCCAGCATGCCTGAGCCGAATGGGACAGAATACTTCTTCGATCTACAGGCCTTGCTGGAGCTTTATTGTGCAGCCAACGCTACCAGTTATTCCCAGCCTGGTTAGACAGGCTGCTCCTTTGACCAGCTGTTCCTATGGAACCTCAGCAGGACTCACTGGGCAGGTCATGTCTGCCATTACTGCAAACTTGGGGTTTAATTCTGGCTTAATGCCATCTTTACGGAAGTAGTTAATCTCGAAATGAGTATTGCACAACAGTGCCATCGCATGCTGCTGTGCTTCCGACAGCTGAACCCCATCCACTGACCTAGCAAAGGCCGTAATACCTGCTGACAATAGTCTCAGGATCCGCTGTAATTTCATCTCTCTGGACCTTGTTCTGCTCCTGATATTTTCCCAAATGGTAGCATTGACTATGGGAACATCCAAAGTTTTGCAATTTCCCGGACTGGGATATCTCCCAGCCGTTTCCAGCAAAACATCTTCCTTCAGCTGGTGTGATGTTAGGTAGCTGATGTTGCTGGCCAACTCCTTTTGTAGTGGCTTGCCCGTCCCAGAGGGAACAGCAAATTTAGAGGCAAGAGCAACTGCTCTTCCTTATGCGACTCCCGCATATCATGCATTAAAGCATGGGTCTCAGGCACATCCTCATATTCGGAGTCAGCTCCATACTGATCTCCGACACTCCCCTCATCCGAGTGGGAGGAATATTGCAACCCTGAACCAGGTGTTGCCACAGGCATATGGCTCGAACTGCCTGTGCATGCCTCCGTAACATGGAGCATATATTGTGCCATCTTCTGATCCGTCAGATGTTCCAATTGAGACAAACAATCAATCACATCTGCCATAGATGTGGGGACAGAATCCTGTTGTCCCGAATTGTCCGACAGGACTTGTCTCACAGACTTAGCTTTGGCTTTGCCCAACTCGGGGTTGTCAAGCTGGTCCCTCTAGGAGCCAAATCAGATCTAGATGTGCAGACCGGCGCTGCCAGTGACTCCGAAGTGGAAACCGATGGCCGTCGGCTTTGCCCTCTAGTCCTTGATACTTTCAGCCTGGGAAAAGGATTCTGACTGTCTACCCTGTCTATGCCTCTCATAACGTTATATACTTCTATCAAATCTCTACTCAACCTCCGGCATTCCCGAAAAAACAATCCAAATCTGTCCAACCTCTCCTTGTAGCTAATACTAGCTAATCAAGGTAGCACTCTGGTAAACTGCTTCAGCACCCTCTCCAAAGCCTCCACATCCTTTCTTTAGTGGGGCAACTGGAACTGAATACAATTCTTCAAATGTAACAAGTTTAACATGTTGAAACAAAATCTGGTCTGGAATCACTCAGAAATTGTACACGGATCAAGACACATATGAAGCTGGGAATGAGACATTAGAATTTTTTTCCACTCTAACGAGTAGAATGTTTACACATCTATTGTGCTGTTGCATGTAAGAATCTCATTGTTCCGTTTCGGGGCATATGACAATAAAACACTCTTGACACTTGAGCTTGTATTTACATTGTGGTGTGTGCCAGTTGGCAAAGCACAGTTAATTTAGAAACGTGATCACTGGGAAATGACGGCATAAACTGTGATAAAAAAATCACAGTAAACAGTAGGAAGTTTGATTACCAGCTAACGCATGGAAGTTTAGGATTTTAATGGGTGAATTTAAGAGTACACCAAGGTAGTTTTCAAAAGGAGGAAAGTTTAACCCAGACTTAATTGTAGCAGTTTATCCAAACATTCAACTTCACATCAAGATATGATGAGAACTTTGAAATGCCTGTATCACTCAATAGTACAGGATTGATCACAGAAAAGCAGAGGGTGATGCACCATTTTGTCGTGATATTGGTATTACTGTATTATTAAAATGCACAACTTAAATGTAGAACATTTAATACAATGTAAACAGCTTGCAGCATTAACTTATGTGGATGGTGAGCAGTATTGTTAATGAGGACACTTTGTTATATTTGTTCTTTTAAAATCCGTGTGCAGCTGGTTGCAACTTGATTGAGCAATTTAAGCCCAGCTTTTGGGAATCACCTGGGCTTATGGAGAGCAGGTGCTGACATACAATTCCCGGTGTTTGCCCCATGAGGTACCTTCCTATTGTGATCATGTCTGAGGATGGCAAGGTGACATGTTAGTAATCTAGAACAGAAAATTGTATCATAGAAAGTGTAATAGTATCATTAAAATGTAATTGCTACCCCTAATTGCCCTTGAGAGAAAGAGTCCTGTAGGAAAGCGGGGAGTGCTTCAGTAACATTCAATTAACCTGCCAGAAGCAAGTTGTCAAGTAAATCGTGAGGACAATTATACTTAATGTCCTGTGATAAGCCATTCACCCACTCTGTCCAAACCACAAAGTCCAGATGTTGGAAACTGGATGAAACTGCAGAAAGGTAAGAGTAAAAGATAATTTGAGCTCTAAGCAAAATGCAGGTTATCAATGTTATTTTTATGGGTCAGCAAAATAAATTATTTCCTTTGTACCTTGTACAGTTAATGAGACAGATGTGTATGAATATTTAAAACTTTGGTCATTATCTTCTTTGTCTCTGCAAAGATTGAACTATCATTGGCCATTCCATCCACGCACTGCGACTGAGGAAGGAGCAGGTGAAATAATTGGTCTCTCCTGCAATTTCCCCTGCCTTTGCTCAATTATAACTTGTTATGTGCCAATAGGATGCTTTTCAGAATAATATTCCTCAAAATCAGGAACTCCTTTGGTCTGTGGCATTCTTAGGCATCTAATTAAAAAAAAATCACGATAAATTAAATTCAACCCGAATGTTGTAAAGTTTTCTGAACACTATTTTTGCAATATGAATTATTTTTTTTACTGAACTCAAAAGGTCATAGCAGCCATGCTTGGAAACTGGAATCGATGTGATACTTCTTTGCAATTTCCCATTATCTATTCATCTCACGTTTCTAACTGCAGCGTATTGTCTACTTGAGTCCTGCTTCCATCAGGGAACCAATTTATTCACCAGCAAAAGAGTAATTTTAAGCCCCTGTCCCACTTTCACGACCTAATTGGCGACCTCTTCCTAGTTTGACATTGACTCGTACTCACAGCATAGTCGCCACGAGTTCGAAGGAGATCTTCGTAACTCTCCGCATAACTCTCCGCCTCAAGTCGCGGCTTTTTTCCCAGCCTGATAAAAAATGTCCATGAGTAAAAAAAAAAAGACCGGCATGGAAAAAATTGATTATTTTTACTTGTAGGTAGGTCGTAGTAGGTCGTGATTGTAGTCGTGGGTCAGTAACTGGCCTGAGAAAAAAATGCAAACATGACATAATTTTATCATGTGATCATTTTCCACTCGTAGCTAGTCGTAGTTGGTCTTAAATGTGGAAGACTGAGGTCGGGGGGGGGGTCGTAGAAGGTCGTAGGAGGCTGTAGACATAGTCGTAGGAGGTCGCGGGAGATCTTTTACTTCGGCGAGTCAACACGCCCTTGACATTTTTTTTCAACTCATCTAAGGTCTTCTAAACTCGTGGATTAGGTCGTCCAAGTGGGACAAGCCCTTTAATTGTGAATCTTCAATCCTGCTCACTGAATGGCTATTCTTTCATATCAGAAAGAGTTAATTTTTTTTGCATCGCACCACCACTTTCAGATGAATGTTGCGTCACTGTCCTTGAATTAACCGAGTCAGCAGACCTGTCAAAATTTGTACACTTTGGTGACACTTGTAATGATGCTACAAACTGATGCTGTCACTCATGCTGACAATTCGATTCTAAATACCTATCTAGATTTATCACAAACTCTTAAAGGACAAGCATTATCCTGAAATACAAGCTCATTTTCCACAAGCAGCCTCCTGTGCACGCTTCCTCATCTATTTCCTTCTGTAATTTCCGTAATATAAGCATATATGCAACGGGAGCAGGTGTAGACTAATCAATCCAGAGACTGCTCTGCCTTTTAATAAAATCATGGCTGATCTTCACCTCAACACGTTTTGCCTGCCCATCACCATAACCTTGATTCCTCTAGGAATATCCACAATCTTTCAATTTCAGTTTTGAATGCAATCAATGACTGGGCGTCCACAATGGATAGGCATCTAATTGAAAAGTATTGTGCTTTAGAATTGGATGCAGAGCAGATATTTTCAAAGTAACCCAGTGTGTTTATTGTAATTTGCACATGTCTGGCATCGGCAGGTGCATACATAAGTGCAGGAATAACCAGATTAGTAACAAAGCATTTTTGAGACGCATGACTTAGCAACCAAATAACAGTGTACATTTGAAGAAAACTATCATAGTTACGTATGAAGAAGGGTCTCGACCCGAAACGTCATCCATTTCTTCTCTCCAGATGATGCTGCCTATGTCGCTGAGATACTCCAGTTTTTTATGTCTATCTATAATAACTATCAAGCTGGTTTTCCTTAAGTTGGATACATCAACCTATAATTTTAGAAGCAGTACTATGCAATGCCAGATCAATTATTAGCAAGAATATTATTTAGCATTTGTTGTCTGTAGCTGCAAAAGAAAAAAATAAATTTGTTACTTGAAAATATTTAAATCTACTGTCTATTTCAGGAATGCAAATATCTGCTGTCTGGCTTTCAGTTAAAATTATTGAATGTACAACATTGACTGCTAGGCTGAAAGGATTTGTGTTCTGATCAAATTATCCTTTAATATTAGGATATTATTATTACTCCTACAATACTTGTTGTTCGAAGGTAACACATCCAAGATATAATTAAAGTTCTGGGATTTAAAGTCCAATTTTAGCCATCTTTCCCTGTTTTCTGTCGGTCTTCAGCAATCCTAAAACAAAACACTGCAAGTTCTGGAAATCTGCAATAAAAACAGAAAATACACAGCAGTTCAGAGAGTACCTGTGGAAAGAGAATTAGCATTTCAGGCTGATGATCTTTCATCGGCATTGATGACTGTTAATCCAGCAGCCCTGTTCAGCTTTCCCTTGCTTCTCCACTTTGAACTCTATCTTGCTGGAGGAACATGGATCTTTCTATGGAAATGGCTTTGACCCAGGAATGATGAGTGAGGGCAGATGGAGATGAGCAAAAGTGAAAAATCTCTGCTCTGACCACCTCTGTGTGAGGAAGAAATTCAACGCCACATTTCCCACAGCATTGAAGTGAGACGTTTCCAGTGTGTAAATGCTCATTCAGTGAATATAAAGGAGAGCGCTGGAGATTTTTACATGCTATGATGAGCAAACTCCCCAAATGTTAGGTACTTTTAGAGTCATTATACTCTTTCTATAAACCACTTAATTAAACTTGCATGTTTATTTTACAAATGCTCCATTTAATTCAGCGACCTTTAGAATTTATTTTCTTAAAAGTTGCTTACATTGGATTTTACAATTTGATTCATAACTTCAATTTTAATAGAGACACATGAGACTGCAGATGCTGGAATCTTCAGCAGAACACAAAGTGCTGGAGAAACTCAATGGGTCAGTCAGCATCTGTGGAAGGAATGGACAGGCAATGATTCGGGTCACAACCTTGCCTCAGACTAATTGCGGTAGAGGGGGAGAAAGCTGGAAAAGGTGGGAGTGGGAAGCTTGGAAAAGCCTTGCAAGTGATAGCTAGATACAGGTGAGGAGGGGGGTGGGGGGGGGGGGGGGGGGGGGGGGGGGGCAGGGGGTTGGGGGGGGGGGGGGAAGGGTGGGGGCCCGCGAGGGGTTAGGTGGGGGGTCTGTCACTGAAACAGGCAGGTGAGATTTCACATCCACCTTGTGTGTGCCTCTCTCTCTCTCTCCTGGGGGCTGAGAGACTCTGCCTCAGTGATTGGAAGTTAGGTTGAGTAAGTAACAAAAGCTAGAGATGAAAATGAGACAAAAGTGTGTCAGATGAGGGGAGGGGAAGGGTTGGGGCAGCACAGAGGTACAGCTGATAGAGCTGCTGCATTTGATCAGCAGGGACCTGAGTTAGATTCTGACCTCACGTGCTGTCTGTGTGGGGTTTGCACCTTCTCTCTATGACTGCGTAGGTTTCCTCCGGGTGCATCAGTTTTGTCCTATATCCGAAAGACACATAATAAACTAAATGGCCTGTCCCACTGCGGGGCCCTAATTGGCGAGTTTGGACAGCACGGTATACGGCAAGTTCTTCAGAGAAGGGGGGAAGGAGTGGAGACACTTTTAAGAAGCCAGACAACTTTTAATAAAGTTTAACGGGCATTTAACATTACCGTTTGGTTTTCCTTGGTTTCCTGAAAACTCCAATGAGCCAATGCCCGGCCAGCAAAGGAGATTGCCTACGGCTACCTTGACTGCAGAGTGACCCCACTCCACTGCACTATGAGTTCAAAAGAACCATGCTGACCAATTTTCCTCAACCAAACTGAGGCCGCAAGTATTCGGGAACTTCCCTCGGGCATGAAGGAGAGTTACAGTGACCTCCCATAGGACCTCCTAGGACCACATGTCAACCATGCTGCGAGTTTGAGTCGAGCGCAAGCTCTTCTAAACTCGCAAATTAGGTCGCCGCAGTGGGACAGCCCCTTGAACTAAAGAGATGCAAATTTGTAGGTTAATGCGCCCTTTTAAATTGGAAATTGTGACAGTCATGACATTATGCCAAAAAATAATTCGAATTTGCTCAATCAATTAACTTTTAATGGGGCGTTTTGGATTATTGCCGAACAACCTTTCAAGTCCAGATATAGAAACTGATGGTGCTGGTCTATCAAGGAAAGACCCAAATTGCTGGAGTAACTCAGCTGATCAGGCAACATTCCTGGAAGTCACGTTTTGGATCATTCTCAAGAAGGGTCCCAAGCTGAAACATCATCTACCCATTTCTCCAGGGATACTGCCTGCCCCATTGAGTTGAGTTACTCCAACATTTTGTGTTGCTCGAGTCTGGAGACTTATTCTTTCAGATTTTATTAATTGTAGGAGTTTTTTGGAAATAGGTGATTGAAATGCATTGTTTGCCTTTGAGTAAAATGTATTTTCAATTTAATTGAGTGCAGCATTCAGTTTAAATTTAGAATGGTTGCCTCCTGTGAATGATGTCAAAGTCAATGCTCCTGCCACATGAATAATTTTTCTTTTTCTTTAACAAAGTCTTGGGATCACTCACTTGATACTGAACTTTAAAATGTGACTGCAATTTAAACAAGGTAAATTCGATTCACAATCCCTTTTTGATACTTGAAGTATGTTACTTAGTTGTGCTGTCTCCAGAGTGGAACTGCCAGTAGTAATCGTATTGCTTTGAATGTCAAGGAAGGGTGGTTAATCTCTTTGTCATTTACAATAGTAATATTCCTGCACTATTTTGGCATTTGGCACAAGGAACATTTCGAGCCCAGGCTGATCTAATCAGCCACCTCCATGTACATTGCAACATTGTAGACTGGATAACATGGTCTTACTTGAGAATTTGATGAACAACAACTCGCGATCTGTTTGATTCAAAAACAAAAAGAGATTATTGACAATACTATACGCTACACAATTTGCCATTTATCAACGCATGGACCAGCGGGCAAAAGTAATATGCAGCCCTCTGACAACAGGGTGACATTTTAAAAATGTACATTATTATGACCTTATAACCTTATTGAAAGCCGCTTGTCCTTCATCCCACATTTGACTGAATTCATTCCAGAACTGTTTTTCTGTCAGTTGGATTTTAATCATCTTTAGCTCAATTTTCTTAGTATTAACTGAGCTGCACCAACCAACACTGGTTATCGTAACTAGAATAACTTGGATACATGTTTACTGAAATGCAACATGGTTTTAATAAATAGCTTTAATGTGATTATGGAACTAAAATGGTAGCTTTACATTCAGCTGACATTTAACGTGCCTGAGTTTATTACACTTCTTCATTGTTGACCTCATATGTTTCCCCAAACTGAATCATTACACCATGCGTTCAGTTATCTAGCCTACCAGTAAATTACCTTCCTTAATCAAGCAAACCTTAGTTCAATCAAGTCTAATGATAATTTATTGTCAGCAAAACTATTTTGGATATGTCTATGGACAATAGACATGTTTCCTGTCTCTAGTGTGTCCAAACACTTAATAATCTTATATGTTACAATAAGATACGACAGAGGTACTTAGAGAAGAGTGGGAACGGGAACTAATGATAAAAATTACGAAGGTTAAATGGGAAAAATACCTGATATATATTCACAAATGTTCAATTAATGTAAGACATAATCTAAAATTGTACATAGATTATATTATTCAAAAACAAGATTGAACAAATTTTATCCAAATATATCCGCCACTTGTGATAAATGTCTAGCCCAAAAGGCAACTATAACACACTCCTTAGTTTCCTGCATAAAACTTTATAGATTTTGGAATGATATTTTTGAAATATTTACAAAATTATTCAAGACAAGAATGGAACCTAATACTGAAATGATTATATTTGGCGTAATGGAAGATGGGAATAAATTGAACACATCTCAAAATCTATTCCTTAACTATGGTTTAATAATAGCAAAAAAATTAATACTTAAATTTTGGAAGGGTACATCAATACCAATGCTTAAAATGTGGATTGCAAGTATGTTGGACACCGTTCATCTTGAGGAAATGCAATTCCTCCTAATGGATGAATCAGACCAATTCACAACGAGTTGGTCTCCATTCGTCATTTTTTTGGAATCATGTGGTGCAACACAATTGTAAAAAATAACTATTTCAGGACTGGACGAGGGTTGGTCAAGATTATAAATAATGATCTCCTTTTCTTTTTTATTTTATTTTCTTTTCTCTATTTTCTCTCTCAACTTTCTTCATTTACTCGTTTTCTTTCTTCACACACTATATATTTCACATCTTTCTATCCTTTACTATCTAACTTCTTTTTCTTATTCTAATCTTTTTTCAATGTAACAAAAAAAAAAAAGAAGTTGTACATAAAATGTATTATGAAAATATATATTAGGCACTTTGGTGCCATATGACTGTACTTACTTCTAATAAAATAAAATATTAAAAAAAAATAAAACAATAAGATTCCCTCTCATCCTTCTGAACTCCAGAGTATACAAGCCCAGCTGCTCCATTCTCTCAGCACATGACAGTCCCGCCATCCCGGGAATTAACCTTATAAACCTACGCTGCACTCCCTCAATAGCACAAATGTCCTTCCTCAAATTAGGGGACCAAAACTGCACAAAATACTCCAGGCGTGGTCTCACTCGGGGCCCTATACAACTGTGGAAGAACCTCTTTGCTCCTATACTCAACTACTCTTGTTATGAAGGCCAACATGTAATTTGCTTTCTTCACTGCCTGCCGTACCTGCATGCTTAATTTCATTGACTGATGAACAAAGACTCCTAGATCCCATTGTACTTCCCCTTTTCCCAACTTGCCACCATTTAGATAATAATCTGCCTTCCTGTTTTTGCTACCAAAGTGGATAACCTCACATTTATCCACGTTAAACTGCATCTGCCATGCATCTGCCCAGTCACTCAACCTGTCCAAGTCATCCTGCATTCTCAAAGCATCCCCCCTCACAGTTCACACTGCCACCCAGATTTGTGTCACCCTGCAAATTTGCTGATGTTACTTTGAATCCCTTCATCTAAATCATTGATATATATTGCAGATAGCTGCAGTCCCAGCACCGAGCCTTGCAGTACCCCACGTCACTGCCTGCCATTCTGAATGGGACCTGTTAATCCCTACTCTTTGTTTCCTGTCTGCTAACCAATTTTCTATCCATGTCAGCACTCTACCCCCAATACCATGTGCCCTAATTTTGCCCACTAATCTCCGATGCAGGACCTTATCAAATGCTTTCTGAAAGTCCAGGTACACTACATACACTGGCTCGCTCCCTTGTCCATCCCAGCAAACAATTTCTCCTCTTCATGCCTTGAGGTCAAATCAGCTTGAGACTGAATCAGCTTTCTTCATTAGATGAATATTTATTACCACTGGTCATTGTTGTGATTCGACGTGTGTACTCAATATCGCCAATGAATAGTGCACACTTTCTCCATTTCATGTTCTGCATAACGAGTTGCTCCTAAGCATGTGTATATTAATAGATGTACCATCTAGAGTCCTCATCCCACTCACGGACACTATTCCTCTCCTCCATCCATCACCACTGCCACCTTGAAGGGATGCTAAGTGCTGTCGGATTCTATCACTCATTCACACACCAGGGCAATTTGCAATGGTCAGTTAATCTAGTAACCCATGTCATTCGGATGTGGGAGGAAATCGGAGCACTCAAAGGGAACCTGCGCAGCAATGTCCGGAGGTCAGAGTTGAATCTGAGTCGGTGCAGGTGTGAGGCAGCAGCTCTATCTGTTACACTACTGCGCCACATGTCCACTTACTCAAATTACACTTTGTGAAGCACAATGTTACAACATTTTGAGATTTAAAAAATCAAGTCTGCAATTTATCCCATCAGATAAATCATAAAAAGAAGTTTAATTTGACACCTAATTCAATTTCACTTGAGTATTAAAAAAGTTATGGTCATTTTCATACTCGAAAATTAGCATCTTGTTCCCTATTGCTTTTCCATTGACTTAACACAAATGCTGTGATCGAGGACAGTCAATTGACATAAAAGTCAATAACTTTCTTACAAATTGAGAGAACTGAATGAAATTTTCAGTTATTATAGTTTGAAGCATTCTGAAACAAATGTGAAACATCTTACTTGGATGACCTGAAATTAAAGCATTTAATTTCCCTGAGAATAACACATTTTTTCATGGAACGCACGGCACATGTTCATTTGAGACTATCCAACTCATTATCCTGATTGTTGCTGTTTTGGCTCTGTTGATTCAGATTCTGAATGAGTCAACAAGTTGTCAGTCTTCTTATCAAATTCATGCTCACTGTAACAATTAAGCTTCTTCTCCTGTTTTAATTCATGGAGATTTGCACTGATATTGCAGGGGTCTGGGGGCTCTAATGATTTGCAATTATCTTTCAGAATTAATCATAACCATCTAGCACTCTTTCACATCAATATTCAGGAATTCAGGAAAAACTTTAGCATAGATTAGGAATGTTACAACATTTAGAGATTTTAAACATCAAGCCTGTAATTTATCCCATCAGAAAGCATGATACCTAATTTACTTTCATATCTTCAGTATTAAAAAAGTTATGGTAATTTTCATACTTGGAAATTAGCATCTTGTTCCCTATTGCTTTTCCATTGACTTAACACAAAAGCTGTGATAGAGGACAGTCAAACGCCCGTAACTTTCTTAAAAATTAAGAGAACTGAAAGAAATGTTCAGTTATTATAGATTGAAGCATTCTGAAACAAATATGAAGCAATCTTACTTGGATGACCTGAAATGAAAGCATATAATTAGTTAGACAAAAGTGCTGGAGAAACTCAGCGGGTGCAGCAGCATCCATGGAGCGAAGGAAATAGACAGACCCTCGCTCCATAGATGCTGCAGCACCCGCTGAGTTTCTCCAGCACTTTTGTCTACCTTCGATTTTCCAGCATCTGCATTTCCTTCTTAAACGCATATATTTAGTAAGTTACCTAATTGTAGCTAATTACAAAATTCAATTACTAGATCTAAACATCTATCCATTTCTTAAGAAAAGGTTAACATTTTAAAATAGCCTAATGCCCCTGTCCCACTTAGGAAACCTGAACGGAAACCTCTGGACACTTTGCGCCCCACCCTTTGCAGATGGTTGCTGGAGGTTGCAGGTAGTGGAAGCAGGTAGGGAGACTGATTAAAAACCTCAGGGAACCACACGGAAACCTTGAGTGGGGCGCAAAGTCTCCAGAGGTTTCCGTTCAGGTTTCCTAAGTGGGACAGCGGCATGTGTCCAAATAACATTCACATAAGAATTCACAATATAACATGATTTGTAAATCTCATTGTCATGAATTTATAGACCAATTGGAAGGAATGTTTAATTCCCGCAAATTAATGGGAGTGGGTTTTTGTGGAAAGCAATCGATTGGAACGTTGCGTTTGCAGTGAATTTGAACCCCATATCGGCAGGAAAAACACAGCCAGTTTGTATGGGGCCAAAATCACATTTTCACCATGGAAATTTTGATTAAAGTCATCCTAAGAAGCAAGTTTATATGTAAAATAAATGACTTACCCTGTGTTTTGTCCCCTACGTGAGATCCGTCCCATTGTAGGCGTTGAGGGCGTTAGAAGTTGCTTTTTTATTTTACTCCAGCGATTAAATTGTCCCGTGATTTTTTTTTAAACTTCCGAGAACGGAAGTCGGAACGATTTTTCTGCATCAGCTGGCAGGCCGAGGAAATCCATCTCGGACAGGCAGGAGAAAAAGCCATTTTAATCCTGCCCACCCCCCTCAAAGGCACCAAAGTCGCGCACACGGCCAGTGGCAGAACTGCAGCACCGCTGAAGGTAAGTTTTGTACGAGTACGAGTTGAATCTGTGAAGATGAAAGTTTTCAATCCTGATTGATAGAGATTATTAATAGCAGAATGATGGTGGTGTGGTGCATTACATACTAACGTACAAATTAGAAGTCAGAGTAGGCCATCTGACCCCGTGAACGTGTTCCATCATTTAATATAACATGCTGATGTGTTTGTAACCTCAATCGAGCAGTTGCTGGAGCTATTGGTGGGATATAGGATTTGAAGGTCTTTCACTAACCTTGATTAAATGTGAAATGATGAACATTTTGAAGTGCTCATCATAGTCCTAAGTTGTTGATTTGTGCTGAGACGGCACTGTCTGTCGTTGGTCTGGTCTCATTGTTTCGTTGACGTGCTTGTCTCCTGTTCTTTTTGTTGATCAAAGCTAGCCATGCTACTTCTGGGAAAAGAGGGGGACACAGAACTGGATGGATTGTTCTCCAGGGAGTTGGCATGGACTGGATGGGTTGAACCACAGTGTCATCATTACATAGTTTTTTCAATTAACTATACGCCATACCATTAAAAACTAATTATTCTTCCTAAATGTAAATCATTGTTGGAACATAGAACATAAATTAAAACCGTTTAAAAATTATGAAGACGCATGGAACTATTGATGTTAGAATCATGAGTAAATCTGCAATCAATTTGAAGAAGTGTCCAAACCTGAAATTACCTATCCATTCCCTCCAGATAAGCTGCCTGGCCTGATGTTTCAAAACAATGCATTTTAGTTTTATGACATTTTCCGTGTGTTTAAAAAAAAAAAAAAAAAATGAAAGCAGTGGTAAAATATGAACAAAATCAAAAAACGCTGGGAATGTTCAGCTGGCGAGGCAACAGTGGTGGAAAGAGAAGGGAAGTTAATGTTTCAAGACAAGCACACTACGTCAGAGGAGAGAAAGAAGCTGGTTGTATGCAACAGATGGTGTGGAGCGGGATGGATCCGATGAAAGAAACACCCGTGAAACTTGAGGCCAAGGTTTGCTGTGCTATGTGTTGTAGCGGGGCAGCTCAAGGCTGACAAAGACATGTAATGTGTTGAAGAGAGCAAGCGAGAGAGGTGCTAAGCCTATATCACAAAGGGATGGCATAAAGCAAAAATGGAGAGATCTGATGGGTAGAAAGGAAGCAAATTGTTGGACATTTGGATAACTTATCATTGAGTCAAGACTGCATCTGCCATGCATCTGCCCGCTGACCCAACCTGTCCAAGTCACCCTGCATCCTCATAGCATCTTCCTCACAGTTCACTCTGCCACCCAGCTTTGTGTCATCTGCAAATTTGCTAATGTTACTATGAATCCCTTCATCTAATGCCCCTATCCCACTTAAGAAGCCTGAATGGAAACCTCTGGAGACTTTGCGCCCCACCCAAGGTTTACGTGTGGTTCCTGGGGGGGGGGTTTGTCAGTCTTTCAAGACCCTCCTCTATGTCTACAAAGCCCTCAATGGGCTTGCCCCCTCATACATTAAAGGTCTTCTCACCCACCACTCCACCTCCAGTCCCTCAGATCGGCCAACTTGGGGTTGCTGAATATCCCGCGGTCTAGGCATAAGCTTAGGGGCGACCGCGCCTTTGCGGTTGCAGCTCCTAGACTGTGGAACAGCATCCCCTTTCCCATCAGATCTGCCCCCTCCATCGACTCCTTTAAGTCAAGACTAAAAACTTATCTATACTCCCAAGCCTTTCCTGACGTCCACTGAGCGAGGGCTATAAGTATATATGTATGTAGTTTGTTTGTTTATACTATTATTATAACAAATGTAAAGCACTTTGGCCAACGAGAGTTGTTTTTTAAATGTGCTATATAAATAAATGTGACTTGACTTGACTTCCTACCTGCTTCAACTACCTGCAACCTCCGGCAATCTCTGGCAACCACACGGAAACTTTGGGTGGGGCGCAAAGTCTCCAGAGGTTTCTGTTAAGGTTTCCTAAGTGGGACAGGGGAATTAATCATTGATGTATATTGTAAATAGCTGCGGTCACAGCACCAAGCCTTACGGTACCCCACTAGTCACTGCCTGCCATTCTGAAAAAGACCCGTTAATCCCTACTCTTTGTTTCCTGTCTGCTAAACAATTTTCTATCCATGTCAGCACTCTACCCACAATACCATGTGCTCTAATTTTGCCCACTAACCCCCTATGTGGGACTTTATCAAATGTTTTCTGAATGTCCAGCTACACTACATCCACTGGCTCTCCCTTGTCAATTTTCCTAGTTACATCCTCAAAAAATTGCAGAAGATTAGTTAAGCATGATTTCCCCTTCGTAAATCCATGCTGACTCGGCATGGATTTACTGAGATTACCATGGATTACCATCCTGTTACTGCTATCCAAATGTGCCGCTATTTCATCTTTTATGATTGACTCCAGCATCTTCCCCACCACTGATGTCATGCTAACTGGTCTATAATTCCCTGTTTTCTCTCCCCCGATTTTCTTAAAAAGTGGGATAACATTAGCTACCCTCCAATCCACTGGAACTGGACCTGAATCTATAGAACATTGGAAAATGATCACCAATGCGTCCACGATGTGTATAGCCGCTTCCTTAAGTACCCTGGGATGCAGACCATCAGGCCCAGGGAATTTATCAGCCTTCAGTCCCATCATTCTACTCAACAACATTTCCTGCCTAATGTGAATTTATCAGAACACTGCGTGGGTTAGAAGTTATTAGTTAGAAGGGAAGGTTGGATAGATTTGTATTGTTTTTACTGGTGTGTCGGAAGATGAATGGGGACCTTGTAGAACTATA
Organism: Leucoraja erinaceus; assembly: GCF_028641065.1. Lineage (NCBI taxonomy): Eukaryota > Metazoa > Chordata > Chondrichthyes > Rajiformes > Rajidae > Leucoraja > Leucoraja erinaceus. The sequence continues at coordinate 52,666,363 of NC_073377.1, read as the reverse complement.
TAGAATTGAGATGCATAGATAGGTTAGACAGTCAGAATTATGAAAAGCTTGGGGGAATAGGTTTAAGGTGAGAGGAAAAGTTTAAAGGATGTGTGAGGGACATTTGTTTTTACACAGATATTGGTGAGTGTCTAGAATGTGCTGTGGGGAATGGTGAATGAGGCAGATACTATTGTGGCATTTGTGAGGTTTTGGTGGGGGGGGACATGGATATGCAGGAAATGGAAAGATATCAGATACAGGCAGAAGAGATTAGTTTAGCTTGGCATTGTGTTTGGCATGGACATTGTGTGCCAAAGGGCCATTTCCTGTGCTGTATTGTTCTATGTTCTACATTGTGCCTTATTATAACAGTAAATAGAATACATTTATTAGCCAAGTATGCGTATATATACAAGGAATTTACCTTGGTGCTTTGCAGTAGACAATTAGAAATAAAACATTAATTTAAGCACGTGAAGAATGAAATAATATACCAGAGGGAAATTAAGCTACAGACTTTTGGCTGTTGAGTAGAGCTACTGCTCGTGGGGGAAAAAAAGCTGTTTTTATGTCTGGATGTGGTGGCTTTGACAGTCCGGAGTCGCCTTCCAGAGGGAAGTGGTTCAAAGAGTTTGTGGCCAGGGTGAGAGGGGTCAGAAATGATCTTACCCGCTCTCTTCCTGGCCCTTGCAGTGTACAATTTGTCGATGGCGGGAAGGTTGCAGCCAACAACCTTCTTGGCTGATCAAACGATGAGCTGCAGCCTCCGGATGTCATACTTGGTGGCTGAGCCAAACCAGACCATGATGGAGAAGGTGGGGACAGACTCTATGATGGCACTATAAAACTGGACCATCATTGCCAGTGCCAGATTGTGTTTTCTCAGCTGCTGCAGGAAGTACAGTACATTCTCTTTTGGGCCTTTTTAACTGTGTAGTCGATGGTGGCCTCCCATTTAAGGTCCTTGGAGATGATTTATTTATTTTCAGATTTAAATGTAAGTATGTTCAGTGGACTGGCCAATGTAATTCATGAAGCTATGAGTGAACACAAGGGCTCTGCACTACTTCATTAGATAACGTTTTTGAATGGATTATAATTTTTGAACGTATATTAATTACTTTGGTCTGCCAAGAATGTTGTGATTTGGTGAAGCATAGCCAACCCATGGGAAACGATCAAATCCCATAAACAACAGTGAGGTGACACAAGGCAGATGAAGTTGGCCCTGCCAGCATGCAGCGAGACTTGGACAGCAGAGGAATGAAGTAACAAGTGACAGATGATAGAGGGGTTAGAGAAATTACAGCATTGGTGGTTTTAGATTTTCGAGATTTTCTTTTCCTCATTGCTTCCTTCATCCTAGATTCCCCATATGAAGAAGCACTATTTTTTGTACTGTTGTGTCAAAGCCTGTTTCTCCTAGTGACGTTGAGGGATGTTTAGGGATGTTCTAAGAGTGTCTTTAAATCATTTTTTCTCTCCACCACATGATGGTTTGCCAATGGTCAACTCTCCCTGAAGTTGCTGGTCTGACATTCTTCTGACAGGTCCTGCCCACCGGATTTGAGATTCTTTCAACAACATGTAGAAGCTGGGGAGATTTGTCCAGGATGATCTGTGTGTCTGGCATCTTGTCTTTCCACTCAATGTGAAGTATTCTGCAGAGATGGGTTATGTGGAAATGGTGAAGAAGTCTGGCTTGTCCATTATCTCACAAGCATAGAGAAAGGTGACGGGGACAACAGCATGATACACTTTCAGCTTGGTGTTTAGGATGATTCCTCTTCATCCCCATTCCTTACCTCTCAGTCTTCCAAAATCAGAGCTAGCTTTTGCTATCTTGTTGTTGACTATTGTATCAACGTTGTTGTCTGATCTGAGAGAGTGCTGCTGAGGTATGTGAACCTGTCCACTATTGAAAGCCACTGACCATTCACAAGGATGTTTGTTTGGTGTATACGCTATTGGTGCAAGTTGGTGCATAACTTCTGTTTTATTTGTGCTAATTATCTGGCCATAGTTATCACAGGCATTTACAAATTTGCCCAAGCTTTCCTCCATTTCAGATTCTGAGCCTGATTTGTGCACAGCAAAGAGGAAGTCCTTTTGGTGGTTTCTCATACTTTGGTTTTGCCTTCCTAGGTTAAAAACAGCACCTTCAGTCCTATATCTATAGTTGATTTCATCGTCTTTATCAGGGCAGGCATCGGAAAGGCTTTGCAGAGAATGTTATGCTAATCAATTTAGCAAATATGCCTGAATTCATTAATTAATTTAGCTCAGTGGTACCACTGTGAAAATATATCAATTTGGGTGTTGTAAAAACATAATGGTGAATCACTGTGCCAAATATTCCAATGGGTTATACGCAGCTTCCAACTGTTCTATTTCATTTAGGTAAAATATTGACTATTGCTGTTTCCTTGAATGGATTGTTGCAAGTGATTCACGAATTACAAACGATGATGTTCGAAATTCCATGCTTACCTCATTAATGACAAGTGCTTTGTCTCTAGTATTACGAGCAGACCAAACCAATACGCTTATTTAAAGAGGTCCCACAGGTTTATGTATTTCTGGACCAGATTTCAAACCTATTTCTGATATCACCTGCTGGGTGTTAATACTGTTCATTATACACTTTCTTTAGCTTTACTCCCTGGTAAATGAAAACCTGCAGGAGTTCAAGAAGCTCATTGCATATAGCACCAAGTGATGCTAAATATAAAAAAGCAAGTGAGATTTTAAATTCTGAACTCTTGAAGGCAGAAAAAAGCAAAAATACTGACACGTTTTGTGTTTCTGTTTTCCATAGCAACCTAACATATATCGTTTTCAAAATCCTTCCAGCTGTTATTTTAAAAATGTGGAAAAAAATATATATATAATATTGCCAACTGTTTGATATGATTTTAATATCACCTCCTTGTAAAAGGCAGTACAAGTCTAAATCTATTTTAAGATATCCATTTTGTAGTTAAATCATTGAAGTGGTAAGTTGCAATTTAGCTGTTTGTAAGTATCAAAATGCATGGGTGTCAATCAGTGTCTAATGTTCTTGACAGTTTAAACCAGCTTGATTGAACTTTTTTGTGTAAAGTGGTTTCATGGGGAAATGTTGCACAATCATCTTCTGATGTTCAGTATGTGTTTGACTTCCAGTATACTGCAGGGATCTATCGAAAGCACTAGAGATCAGATCCAGACTAGCCGATGTCCCAGTCTGTCACTGGACTCGGCACTAAGAGCACACTAATGGGCCTATCCCACTTACGCAACTTTTTCGGCAACTGCCAGCACCCATCATATGTCGTTGCAGCTCACCGAAAATTTTCAACATGTTGAAAATCCAGCGGCGACCAGAACAAGGTACGACTCTTTCGGTGACTACTCACGACCATACGGGCTTCGCCCCGCAACATGTCGCCAGGGTGTCGCCTGTATGGTCGTGAGTAGTTTCCTCAGTCGCCCAAAAAGTCGATAGCGTCTTTCTGGTTGCCGCTGGATTTTCAACATGTTGAAAATTCTTGGCGACCTGTTACGACCTATGACGGATGACAAAAAAGTTGTGTAAGTGGGACAGGCCCATAAAGCAGTTTAAGATAGCTGAGAGATATAAATTGTATTGTATTGTATTGTTGTATTGTAGATAGATGGATTAGATTTGATCTCTTAGTTTTATACCTGAAATATTGTATATTGAGCACAAACGCATCCATTTTGAACAGAGTTGTCAAACTGGTGAAGTTGAAAATCATGCCATAATTGATCCACAGATGTTGATCAATCACTGTGCCTATTATTTTTTTTGTTCTTTGCTCTTTGTTCAATATTCTATTTCTTCTCGCCTGTTCAGAATGTCTTTGACTTCCAGGGAGGTATGGTCACTAGGGGCGCCGCATTGAAGGCAGCTTCTGCCTACAGTCTGTGTTTTTCCATCTTTTATTTATTTTTAGTTAGTTTTAAAAGTATGTTTCTTTACTTTTTCTATGTGGGGGAAGGGGGTAGGGTAAGGGGGAAACCATTTCCAAGTCACTTCCTGGCGAGGAATTCTCCGAGTCGCGTCCTCGCCCCCCCCCCCCCCCCCCCCCCCCTCGCAGCCTACCACCTGGATTGGAGCGGCCTTTCCTGCTGGGGAACGGACCAAAGCTTCAGCAGCGGCGGCGCAGCGCTGGATACATTGCGGAGCGGGCGATGCCTTACTTGGATCGCCGTTGAATCTCCGGAGTGTTGGGCCTGCTGCTTCAACATCGGAGCCGTGGTTTGAAGAGCTTCCAGCGCGGCCAACGCTGACTTCAACATCGCGGAGTCCTGGGGCCCTTTGCCGAGGGCCGCCAGCGTTGAATCTGCGCCCAGCATGGCCTGTGGACTTCGGGAGCTGCGTACTTCGGTAGGAGGTGGCCGATTCGGATGTCCAAGCCGCTGAGGATGTCCTCCAGTCCCGAGGTCGGACTTCCATCACCCCGGCGAGCGGGCCTGAACATCGGGCTGCCCGTAGCGTCGACAATGGGGGTTCGGGAGCCCTCTGACCACAGGAGGACAACAGAGGAGGATATCTGAATTTTGGAGCCTTCCTTCACAGTGGGAAACTTTAGTCCAGATGTCTGTGTCAAAAAAACTATTGTGTTCTGTGCTCTTTATTATTCGTATGGCTGTATGGCCACCACACATTTCATTGTACATGTGACAAATAAATGTATCTTGTATCTATCTTGTATCTTGAAAGCACTGGGGGTCAGATGTCAGTCCAGCTGATATCCCAGTCTGTCACTGGATCCAGCACTAAACCCAGACTAAATGCAGTTTGAGATTGCACTGAGCTGAGAGATAAATAGACCAGATCTGATATCTTAGTTTTATACCTGACGTAGGCGATATATTGAGTATAAATGTAATCAGTTTGAACTGAGTTGTCAAACTGATGGAAAAGTAAAAACTTGTTTAAGAAGGAACTGCAGATGCTGGAAAATCGAAGGTAGACAAAAATGCTGGAGAAACTCAGCAGGTGAGGCAGCATCTATGGATGAAGGAAATAGGCAACGTTTTGGGTCGAAACCCTTCTTCAGATAAAACCCTTCTTCAGTAAAAACTGCTATTTTTGCTTAAATTATTACCATTAGCCAAAAATAATAAGAAACATTTAGAAACTATTGAAACGAGCTCTGTGTCTAAGTACCCCAAAGACCATAAGAACTGTGCAAACTTTGGTTCTCACTCAGTAATCACTACCTGAGGCGTGTTTGCTGCTTAGAGATCACTCTGCTGTGCTGGATGGCTGTTTCCGTGAAGACACTAGTCTAATTAGACCCATCGAACCACAGAAGGTGAGCATAGCTACAGTGATTATGTGGCAACAAATGCAACACGAGGGGATGGATTAGCATAGTCCAAGCACTTTGTATAATTTCAACTTTTGTGAATATGAATGTTCTGTCGATTGTAAATGTATCTATGCTGCCCCTCAACAAAATGCCCATTGTCAGGTTAAAATATTGGTGTTTATTAACTTTAAGTGTGTTTTCTAATAACTAGTCGATGTGGTCAATGATGTAAACATTAAAAAGAAGTGGACGAGAGAATATTAGCTGTAAGGAGAGGTTGGACAAACTTGGATTGCTTTCTCTGAAGCGTGGGAAATTGAGCGGAGACCAAATAGAAGTATATAAAATAGTAAGATTAAACGAGAACTTACCAGTTTGAAGTTTGATCTGTATTTTATGAGGAGTTACGATGAGGGTTTACGTGAAGAAGCCCGTCCCAGGACGCGTTGCGGCATACTTCAAAGCAGCGGTGTGGAATCACAGATAGACACAAGTATTTGAAGTAACATAGTAAAGAACAAAGAGACATCAATTATCAGTTTGATCCATGTAATGAGGGTGGGAGCGGAGGGCACGTAAACCCTCATCGTAACTCCTCATAAAATACAGATCAAACTTCAAACTGGTAAGTTCTCGTTTAATCTTACTATTTTACTTCGGAGTCACGTGAGTGATTCCGTGAAGATTTCAAAGCTCTGTGATTTCAAACCGTGTAACAGTTATACTACACTCACTGCCGAAGTCTTTGAGGGAGGAAGTGTGTATCGTAACCAACCAATGATTCTGTTATAGAAAACCCAATGGTATTTTACAATAGACACTGAAGAAATTTAAATGCTCCCTTTGGCTAATTTGAATATTTGCAGATTGGAATCTTTCCTGCAAATGAAAAAACAGGTTTTGTCAACAGTTTATAATAAATTATTTCTCTGAACGTTTTACCCCCCCACTATTCTGCTGGAGCCAGGATGTGGTTTATAGGTACGTCCATTCTTTTGCCGTTGACGTGGAAGCTTCTCCTGTGGGATGACAACTTTGACATGTTAGTTTTATCCCAGGAGCTTTAACCTGCTTGAGCCATTTCAAAAAAGGCTTGTTACCCGACCACAAGGTTTTTTGTGACCAACCCACAAGGCTTTTCATCTCCCTCGCATAATTAGGTTGTGTCTATGTAAGGTAAAAAAGGGTCTTGGTACATTACCGTGTTTTCTGGCGGGTAAGCCCGGATTTTATGACTGGATAAGGTATTCCTGGTCTGGTTTGACCATTCCCTGGACAAATGATAGAGATCTGGTCTGAAGCTGTGAGCATGGTGTCCAGTTGAAATAGGAGTAGTGACTGGACCCTCTGTGCTGCTCAGTGTGCCTTCAACATATGTTTTTAGTGCATAGAAGGTTCAGGTTTAGGGCTCTGGCTGGTGAGTATCCCCTGAAGTATGGTTAACCATTGTGACATCCCAACATATGGGTGTACTTGGTCTAGGGTTTTAGAGTTTAATACCCTTCAAATTTACCCCCAGCCAGTACCCCATACCTGTTGTCCTGTAGCTGTTTTGAAAAGAACAGTCAGGGCAATTCTAGCTGTGTTGATGGTACTGTAGCCGAATCCTTCATCGTGATGACGGTTCTCCAGGAATTCCAGTTTGTAGTACCTGTATCGGATGAGTAGGTTTTCCCTGTATCCTTGCAGCACTTCTGTTGCTGCTGGACAAGTGTTGTAGTCCAGTGAATGTTCAAAAGGATGCTGACATGGTGTTGATTGTTCAGTATAACAATCCCAGTCCCAGAGGCTTGCGCAGAATCTGCAGCTCAGGAGCTTATTTTCTCATGGCACAGTTGATTTGTGCCCGGCTCCGATTGTTAATAATCCTGGGTACTGGAAAAACTCCATGCAAGTTCCAACAATCATGTCATAGCGTAAGTTCTGAAACAGAATCCTTTTGTACTGTGCGTTGTTCTCGATTGGTGAGGCAGAAGGGAAAAAATACATAGAATTAATTTCACCAATGCAACATGAACGCATTTGTCTATCAATATTATAAATATATTGTTGAATGACAACATGACCTATAGGTCAGAAAAGTTAATATATATAGCTGACAAGCTTTCTGCTGGAACTATCTGTCCCAGAGAAAATTTTTTATATATATGAGGATTCCACTGCCCCAGGGTCTGGTTTCCCCCCGCGACATACATAGGACATCCCCGAACCTCTGGTGATATAGCATTGATGCAAATAATCGATATCAGATTCACATTCCATTTTAATTGTCATTGTCAGTGTGCAGTACAGAGACAATGAAATGCATCGTATAGCTTGATAGTTTTGTTAAACTTTATATGAAAACATCTACTTGATGTTGTCCTTAATTTTATGTGACCTGGTGTCTGTCACTGTATTTTGCTTACCAGGCAGGTAAGTTGTTGATAGTCCAATACCTCTATGGATATACCATTGCCAAATTGTTTTGACCAACTTGTCATATGATACCGACTTTATGCTGCCATATGGTTAATATAGGCCACCTCCATAGTGTAGTCTATTTATACCCATACATGCAAGTGCTTAAACTCATAAATTTCACCCGAGCATTTTTTAGATACTTAATGCCCAGTGTAAGTGGTAACCCCACCACTGTCTTTCTGATATTATTTCAGTCGGTAACTTCATGAGATGCTCAATGACAACCTATATGTTGTTCTTGATACTAACATCTGAATCATGTAGACAGAAAATGGTACCATTTTCCCCCAATTACTCTGTTATTTGTCGAGTAGTTGGTAGTTTGACCATTAATTTGTTCCTTGTTTGTGCCAATTCAACTATGTTGTCTCTTGGCAACATTATAGTTACGTGGACTGAATTAATATGAAAGCCAAGATAGTCCAAGAAAGCGCTCTATATGCTGGTAGGAACCAGACCCACCTACCTCCATGGTTATTGGCGGGGTTGTGTTTTTTTTTTTTTTTTTTTTTTTTTTTTTTTTGAGTGTTCTTCCCTGTCGACGTGCTGGCGATGTTGGGGGGAGGCGCATTTTCCAGGGGGTCCGCTGCAGGCCCTGACCTAAAAAAGGTCTCTGGGGATAGTGCGGCCCACAGCTTTGACCAGTCGGATGTTCGGGCCGCCGACTGGTAGATACAGTGGTGTGCTGCCGCCTGGGTGGAATGAAGAGCTTTGGTATGTTCACTGCCGGTGGTGCCCTCATGAGGCTAAAGGTCTTGGACGCCTCCTCCATCTCTTTGAGCTGTTTGTTCAAGTCCTTCCCAAATAAGAATGAGTCGGTCTCTACTGATGGAGTTTTGCATAAACCTGCAAATTTAGGATTGAGGGCCGGCTTGATGTTGTCTCTTCTTAGGTTATTCAACTCATATTGTGTCGTGCACATGAGTGCCAGGACATCCTGTTGGTGAGTGGTCATCTCTACGGTCTCGACTCCCCGCGCATAGGCTGTTATAGCCGCCGTGAGGAGGCGCAGTATGCGCTGTAGTTTGACCTCCTGTCTCCGAATCTGTCCCTGCAGAGGTTTGTTGGAGAGGTGATTTATGCTGGCAGCCATCCTTGGCTCCAGCGGTGCTCCAACCCGTGGGGTAGCGACAAAGCGGCTTACAACCCCTAGCAGCTCTTCCTGCACACCCTGCTGTCTTTCGGCTCCTTCCGCCTGCCCCATACTCAGACCAGCCTGCCCCTGGTCACCAATGCTAACCTCCCATTCCTGGTCCGAGGTCGCAAAGGGAGGTGCCGGACTCAGCACCATGGAGGGGGCGCCTGTCCTGTCTGTCCGAGAGCGCTGCTGCTCTCGGTAGACCATCCCCTCCAATAGCTGCTGGATGCAGCTTAGGCGGCTGTCTCTCCCCCGCTTTGGGGTGGACATTTCCCCACCTCCGACGAGTCGGAGATGACCGGCCGTTTGGCTTCCTAGCCCCTTTCCCAGTCCGCCGTGTAGGCTCTGGCGAGACTGGCTTGGCTCGGTCTCAGGGATAGCGAAAACGCTCTGCGAGCGACGCTGCCGCCGGTTGCTGCCCCGCTGGTAGAGTTGGAGCGGGGCAGTACCTCTTTGCGAGTTTTGCGTTGTGTTCCTGAACTATGTAATAAAACACAACTGCAAACTTACCTTTGGAATGCCCAAGAGCTGCTCCTGTAGTTCAGGCGGCTGTCTCTCCTCCTCCTGGGTGGAGAGACTTCCCAGTCCTCCACCGCCGGGTTTTACACACATCCAGCCCGTTGCTCAGGCGCTAGTGGGCTGGCTTGGTCCCGGTGTCGGGTTTGTGGACCGCCCCCTAAGCGGTCCTACCGCCTGTTGCTGCCCAAAGACGTCGTTTCGTCGGGCAGGTGCAGCATTTCCCTCCCAGCCCGCAGCTGATGCTGACGGGCTTGGTACAGAGTCGGGAGCGGGGCGCTGATTAGCGGTCCTCCCTCTCCCTCTCTCTCTCTCCTCGGGCTGCTGCACTCGGGCTGCAGCGCACTCTACGCCAGCACTGCTCCGTGGGTCCCCTTAACGGCTCCGCAAAAGTCGGAAGCCTCCTCCCGCCCGCCTGCCTGCCTCACCTGGACAGTCCTTGAGGGCGAGCGAGGACTGAGGGGAACCCCAGCGCAGTGCTAGCCCTGCGCCGATGTCGCCCCTGAGGACAGCTTACCGGCACCCGCACCATGGTCCGCCGGTGAGTCCTAGTTGCGTCTTCCTCCCCTCCCGACAACGGAAAAACTCCTCCCGGAGTCCAAGGGGCCGCTTGCATGCCCTGCAGGGAACAAACAGACGCAAAGGCTGTAAAGTAAAGGTAAGTACTTACCTAAACTTTAGCTTTTCTCGTTTCTGCGGGAGCCCTGTCTCCCGCGCTGCCGCTTGGCCTGCTGAAACGTAATGCCGCAACGCGTCCTGGGACGGGCTTCTTCACGGAATCACTCACGTGACTCCGAAGTAAAATTATGAGAGGCACAGGAAGGTTAGACGATCAGAACCATTTCCCCCAGGGTGGAAATGTCAATGACAAAAGGACACAGCTTTAAAGTGAGCGAGTAGTGTTTAAAGATATGCAGGGCAAGTTTTTACACAGAGACTGGCGGGTGTCTAGCCAAGCTGATGGAACATTATAGTGGCAATTATGAGACTTTTGGATAGGCACATGGATATGCAAGGAATGGAGAGATCTGGATCATGTGCAGGCAGAAGAAATGCGTTTAACGTAGCATCATGTTCGGCACAGACATTGTGGGCCTTTTCCTATGCCCTATTGTTCTTCGTTCTATGTTAGAAATAATAATGTCCCCATACAGCTGGTGCTTTTTTACTTCCCAGGATATGGCATATTATAATTTGGCAGGTGCTACTGACAAAGACTTGATGGGGTGGTCTACTGCATTATGCATTTGCCCTACTTTTATAAGGACATGTCACAGAAGCTGACAATTTCTCCACGTAACTGTCAGCATCATTTGGGTTTCCATGCAAGCGCACATTAATACAAACGCCCCAGAGCAGTAGTGAGTTCTTCACCGCTATTTTGCTGAAGATGTTTTGACACTGGACTCCTTGTGGTGTTCGGGGAGTAGATGTGTAGAGTTACAGAGATTCTCCACCACTTGCAGGGAGGAGTTTGTGTAAAGTTTAGAGGTGTCACTTCTTCATTCATTCCAAAGAAAGACCTTGATAAGTAGCTGGTATGGCATTCTAAAAACGTTTTTAAATGCTTTAACTTTCTTTCTGCATATAATCAAGAAAAGTAGACGTTTACTGGCACCTCCTCCAACTGCATCTACGGTACCTGGTGCTCCGGCTGTAGGCTCCTATATATAGGCGAGACCAAGTGTAAACTTGATTGTTTCGCTGAACACTTGCGCTCAGTGTGTCTTGGCCCGTATTCATGCTCCCGGTTGCCAAACATTTTGACTCCTCTTCCCAATTCCATACTGACCTTTCTGTCCTGGGCCGCCTCCACTGTCACATGCAAATTGCAGGAACAACACCTTGTATTTCACTTGGGCAGCTTACACCCCAGCGGTATGAATATAGATTTTTCCAATTTACTTGAAATCAGAGAAATCAACATTCATGCCGTTGCCTTGTAAGTAGATTTTTCTAATTTCAAGTAATCCTTGCATTCCCTCTCTCTCTCTGTCCCTCCCCGCATCTTAGTCATCCTGCTAGTTTCACTGTTCATAGCCCTTCATCATCACATATGCCAAGCCAACCATGAACCATTGTGGGCTCCACCTTCCCTGGGTCATCAGTGCTGGCTCAGATTTGTTCTGTATCCTTTCATACCTCTAGTTTCCCTCTCCCTTGACTCTCAGTCTGAAGAAGGGTCTCTACCCGAAACATCACCTATTCCTTATCTCCAGAGATGCTGCCTGACCCGCTGAGTTATTCCAGCATGTTGTGTCTATAAAAGGAGACATAACTGGAGGACAACAGATGTTGGAGGAGCATACTTAAGAAGAAATTCAGGAGGGTAAAAATGGGGCATAAAATAGATTTGGTAAATAAGATTTAGGAAAATCCACAAATGTTTTATGAGCATATTAGGAAAAAAGGATGGATGGAGAATAGTGCTGCTCAGAATTTATATTTGGAGCCATGTGGAGATGAGCATGGTTCTTAATTAATATTTCGCCACTATTTTTACTGCAGAGAACTGGGGACAGTTAGTAATAGTAATAGGTTCTTTATTGTCATTATAACATGTAAACATGTACAACGAAATAAAAAATGCCAACCAGTCAGTGCACCATTCACACATTATCTAAAAGCTAACGATATGTAAAAGAGAAATATCTGAAATAAACAACTAAAATAAATAACATGAAAAAACCAAGCATAAACACACAACCATCCATTCTTCTGTCGATTGCAGAATCCCTTTGGTATGTAGCGCACCTGCGCTCATTTGGTGACTATATTAAGTGTAGTTATTGCTGTGGGAAAAACTGAGTCTGTTTATTATTGTCCTCATTGATCTGTACCGTCTGCCTGATGGCAACAGTTCAAACAGGGAGTGTCCGGGGTGGGAAATGTCCTTTATAATGTCCTGGGATTTCTTGAGACAGTGGGAACTGTGTAGGTCCTCCAAGGTGAGGAGAAGGCAGCCGCCAATCTTCTGGGCGTTGTCAATAGCCCTCTGGAGCGCTTTCCTCTGAGCCGCTGTGCAGCTGGTGTACCACACGCATACACAGTATGTTAGGATGCTCTCTATGGAGCACCGATAAAAGGACAGCAGCAGTCTCTGGGTGATGTTGTTCTTCCTGAGCACCCTCAGGAAGTGCAGTTAATGGAGATGTCTGTGTTTGGAGTTTAGAGATACAGCAGGGAAACCGGCTCTTCTGCCCAGAGTGCACATCGACCTTCGATCACCTATTCACCACTAGTCCTACGTTATCCCGCTTTTGCATCTAATCCCTACACACAAAGAGCAATTTTCAGAGACCAATTAACCTACAACCCACACATCTTTGGGGTGTGGGAGGAAACTAGAGCACCTGCATGAAACTCACATGGTCACAGGGAGAATGTGCAAACTACACACAGATATGACGATGTCAGAACCAAACCTAGGTCTCTGACACTGTGAGGCAACAGCTATTCCACTGCACCATATGCCACTGGACTGTCTATAAGGTGTTGGATGGTCTAAAACCTAAGAAGATAGATGCACTTCCTGGCCCGGTTGCTAACCATTTTAACTCCCCATCCCATTCCAATACTGACCTTTCTGGCCTGACCCTCCTCCATTGCAAGAATGAGGCCACACACAAATTGGAGGAACAGCACCTCATATAGAGCTTGGGTAGCTTACACCCCAGTGATATGAACGTTTAATTATTTAAATGTAAGTAACTTCTACTCTCACTCCCCTCCCCTGCATAGAATAGATCATTGTTAGCTTGGAGAAGGTAACAACAAACCAAACAGAAATAAAATGTAATCCTGGACAATCAGACTGGTCAGAGAACTGGGAAGGGGGAGGGATGGAGAGAGAGGGAAAGCAAGGGTTATGAATTTAGAGGTCAGTATTTATACCGCTGGGGTGTAAAGGGGCTGTCTCACTGTGGCGACCTAATTGGCGAGTTGAGAAGAGTTTGCCATCAACTCATTCTCGTAGCATGGTCGACGCGAGGTCCTAGGAGGTCTTTGCAACTCTCCTTCATGCTCGAGAGTAGTCCCCGCATACTCGAGGCCTCAGCTAGGTCGCAGTGTATTTTTCAAATGCTGAAAAATGCCCGCGTAAAATAAGGTCGCCATGGAAATTTTTTATTTTTTTTAATCAATATTTTTTTTACTTGTAGGTTTAGTTGAAGTAGGTCATAGAGGTCGGCATGTTATTCATAGGTAATCGAGGGTAGTCGAAGGTAATCAAAGGTAGTCGTAAATAGTCTTCAACATAGTCGAAGGGAGGTCGAAGGAAGTAGTCTTCACTCTCCACTATTCGGTGTCCAATTTTCCCGAAGCTAGTCGAAGCTGGGACAGCACCTTAAGCTGTCCAAGCAAAATATGAGGAGCTGATCCTCGAATCTGCGCTGGGCCTCACTCTGACAATGGAGGATGCCCAGGCCAGAAAGGTCAGTATGGGAATGGGAGGGGGTTAAAGTGTTTAGCAACTGGGAAATCAGGTAAGTATAGGCGTACGGAGTGGAGGTGTTCATTACTACCATTTTCTGCTTTTATAATGGGCAGAAAAGTGCCATGAACAAAAATGATGAGGAGTGTAGGCATGAACAAAGTATTAACAATTCAAAAATGTTGTCCTACTGAGCAATAGGAACAAATGCTTGGAGCAAATTTCATAAAAATCTTATTGCAAATAAAAGGAAAGCAATAGTATTGGAATAGTAATCTGCCTATTGAGGCACCAATCTAGGCAGTTCAATTCCTGGGATTACCGATGCCTCCATTTTACATTGCAAAGCCAAATGTAGCATGAACCCATGAAGAACTTCACTTGAATTAATATGAATTAATGCCATTCGGCCATAAACGTGCTATCGTTTTGTCTTCAAATAGGCAGATAAATTAGCGCAGAGCGCAGTTATTCAAGTGCAGCTGCCACTATTCCTCAGAAAACTGATTCAGTGTTGTGTTGGCTTTAACAAGCTCTCAAGAGTGTTGCTGTTTTGATCAGCAAGCCTAGCTTTCACTGTCGGAACGTAATACATATTCGAATTCTGAATTTGACAGCTTTGTAACCCTCTAAGTCAGCTAATATTCTATTTTTAGTGTGTATATAAAGATATTCCTCCACTCAATGTCATCTTATTTCTCAATAAACCTGCTGTAATATTGCCTTAAGGAAGCTTATTGCGTTTCTTTAAAGGTCAGGCAATACTAACTTCAGTTGTCACTTTCCGACAAACCTGCATTCGACTGGAAATAAAAGTTATAACTGAGCCTAAAGGTGTTATGGAATGTATATCCAGTGACCTTTGTTTCTCTGTCGTGCATCCCAGGAGCACCTATTTTGGGACAAAAAACACTAAAGGAGATAGACTCAGAAATCCATTACCTAATGTCTGCCCGAACTGAGTGCTTGTACATTTCAATGTAATTGGACTAATTTTAAACTTGGGCAGCACAATCATACAGCTGGTAGAGCTGTTGCCTCACTGTGCCAATGATGTAGGTTTGATCCTGGCCATGGGTGCTGTCTGTGTGGAGTTTGCACATTCTCCCTGTGAGCGTGCGAGTTTCCACAGGGTGCTCCAGTTTCCTCCCACGTCATAAAGATGTGTGTGTTTGAAGGTTAATTGTCTGTAAATTGTCCCTAATGAATCGGGAATGGAAGAGAAAGTGGAATAACATAGCGAGCGTGTGACTGCTGGTTGGCGTGGACTTGGTGGGCCAAAGGGTCTGTTTCCATGCTGTATCTCTAAATTACTAATTATCTCCCCTTTCACATCTGTCACGGGATAAGAAAAGATGGGGAAATGCTAAATCTCCAGTCCTCTAATTCGAATGGGAATTCGAGGTGGTGTAGATATGTAATGGGTACTGTGGTAAGATAATCCTTTGTGAAGGTTGTGTGAGATGTTTTTGAATATTCACTAACCATTGTGCCTCCTTGACCCTTTTCATGAAGCTTACTACTTCCTTTCTTTAATTTGAAACTTTAATTTACCCATGCTCAGTGACTAAGAACTAACATATTGAGAAAAGCCATGCCTGTCCTTTGCCAGATGCCTACCAATATAGCCAAAATCGAACCTGAAAGCATTTCAAGTAGTTACGAACAAAAGCCAGACATGGGGTTGGCACCGTCATTCAATTAGTAGAGGTGCTGAAGGCCACTGAAAAAGGGCACCTTCCAACCCTAGTGCTGTGTGTGTCATGTTTAGTGTTGTCTGTGTCATGCTTGCATGCTCTGCCAGTGTGTGATTTATCCGGTTTCCTCACTAATCCCAAATGCATTCATTGGTCAGTCAGTTGGCCGCTGTAAATTGCCCTTACATGGTAGAATTTGGGAGGGTTTAGTTTTGGTTTCAGGGATAGAGTATGGAAACAGGCCTTTCGGCCCACTGTCCGCAACAACCATCAATCACCCATTTATACTAGCTCTATGCTACCCCATTTCCACATGCACTCCCTCCACATTAAGGTCAAATGGCAGACGCCCATGAACCTACATACCCACACATCTTTGGGATGTGGGAGGGACCCAGAAGAGTCGCACGCGATCACAGGGGGAACGTGCAAACTCAGCCGAGAGCCTGGATAGACTATAGCCCAAAAGATCAGTCAACATTCTTGCTGTGGAGATGAAGACTTTTGCTCACAGACTCATTGCATCTCGAGTTATGCTATCCCAAAACAGCAGGGCAAATCCAATCAGCTAATTATCACCCTATCATTGACTCTCAGTCAATCATTGGCAAGGCGATGAAAAATATTTTCACCTATATTACAAAGCAGTGGCTTCCTTATGAATAATCTATGTATTTACGCTTGGGACTACCAGTTCCAAGTTGTGGGATGTATACTGGTGTTCTGAGCTTGAAGGCCTTAAGGTTTTACCTGAGTAAATGTCAACATACTTGGATTTCCTAACCCTTGAGACGAGGAAGGGTCTCGACTCTAAATGTCGCCCATTCCTTCTCTCCAGAGATGCTGCCTCACCCGTTGAGTTACTCCAGCATTTTATGTCTACCTTCGATTTAAACCAGTTCTTTCTTAAACTGGATTGACTTGTATATGGGAAGGGAGCATACATTCCATTTTAAGTCTCCCTGTGACTGCGTGGGTTTCCTCCAGGTGCTCAAATTTCCTTCCACATCCTAAAGACTTGCGGGTTTGTAGGTTAAGTGGCCTCCATGAATTGCCCCAAGTGTGGAGGGAGTGTGTGAGAAAATGGGATAACATGGAACTGGTGAATAAGTGAACTAGGTGGGCCAAAGGTGTTTTTCTCTAAACTAAACTAAAAAAAAGAACAGTACAGCACAAGAACAGACGCTTCAGCCCACAATGTCTGTGTTGAACATGATAACAAGACCAGCTATTATCCACTTTAAAAAAACATTTTTTTTTAAATTAAAATGGAATGTATGCTCCCCTTCCCATATACAAGTCAATCCAGTTTAAATGACAGGGTGATAATTCGTTGATTGGACTGGTCCTGCTGTTTTGAGGTTGCTTAACTCGAGATGCAGTGTGCACGTGAGCAAAACGTCTTTAACTCAACAGCTAGGATGTTGCCTGTTCTTTTGGCCAATATTCCCCAGCTCATTCCAAGCACACAGCACACACACAAAACCTGTAACCCCAAAATTAGTGGTTAGTATTATTTGTTTTGCACTGATAAACAAACAAATGTTAGCATTCAGGGAGCTCTTAATGATTCATGAAACACAGAAAGAAAATGTAAGTGCAGCCAACTACATGAGGGACAAATGATTAGTTGGCCTTTATTGCAAAGAGGTTGGAATTCAAAAGGAAATCATGTTAAAGTTGCACAGAGATTTTAATGATACAATTCTGAAAACAGTGTAGTTAACTTTTTGTCTCCATTGTTACAAAGGGCACAGGAGTGAATGCAATGCAGAATCATTTGATTGATCACTGGGTTGAAAGGGTTGTTCTATAAAGGCAGATTGATTAAGACTGCCCTGCGCTTCCAAGTGTTTGGATGAATAATAGGTGATCTTACCGAGGTATTCAAGATTCTAAGAGGGATTGAGAGGATTGATGCTGAGAGACTGGCAGTCTGGAGCTGACAAGAATAGTCACAGGGGAAGGAGCCAGCCATTTTTCACTGAGAAAGAAGAACACAGGTCAGAGTGGGTTAATCAGGCCCTGACACTTCTGTCATTCCATAAGCTCTTTGTTTGTCTTTTACTTCAACATCACTTTCTCGTACTAACCTGCAAACTCCTTGATTCCATTGATACACAAAAATGTCAGACCTATATCTTTGGTATTATCCATTACCGACCCTTCACAATACTTGCTTCCTCCCCCTTTGATGCTCTTGTTGGCAATGTAACTCAACTATGATGCAGCAACATAATTTATGATGCTTTTCCAACAGCACCTCTTGTTGGGGCAAGAGAGCACATGGGGACAGCTCCATCTACAAATTCCTCTCTCACTCATGTACTCACCTTAGTTGTTTATGTATTTCTAAACTTTCATCTGAAGTTGATCTAAACTTTGGAAATGCCTTCTTAAAGGCATGTAGGTCCCAACAACAGAAAACATATAATCAATTAGGAATTTAATTGAAAACATCAGTAGGGAAGCAATAGATATAAATAGTTAAAGGGTAGGGCATTGAAGATTCCATGTGAAAACTATGTAAAAACTATGGATGATTTTCCACTTGTATAAACATCTTGACTTTTGTTTGAGTGTTAAAATACCATAGACACCATTGTTTTTGCTGCCAAATAAAACTATCGAGTTCGTGATGGCAAGTTTGAAACTAATGGTAGGGTTTAATGGATGGATTATTTGTGACTGGGGAAAAATGGTGATGTTTGATTGTATGAATGATCATTTCTTGCACAATTTCTTTGTGGGTAAATGCTTGGCTTTAGTTTAGTTTATTAATGTCACGTCTACCAAGGTGCAGTGGAAAGCTTTGTTTGTGTTCTATCCAGTCCAAGAAAAGATTATACATGAATATAATCAGTATAACCGTCCTCAAGTTGGATAGTCCACATACTGTTTTGGAAACCCTCTGAGATGCACCTAACAAATTCCGCACCCTTATCCTTTTGCGTTAAGCCCCTGTCAATATCAGGGAAGACAATTCTTTGGCATCTTTCGGTAACCTGTTTATAGGCTTTTGGTTGGACCAAAGTGCAATCCCATTAAAGTGATTGCTCCGTTCATATTTCTGAGCCCTATCCATTTTGTCTCAGTGGATGAATCTTTAAGCATGTCTTCTAAGTGCCGTTGTGACATTCTCCCTGATTAGTTTAATTTATTATTGTCATGTGTACTGAGGTACAGTAAAAAGCTTTTTTTTTTTTAAAGCTTGAGTAGAGTAACTCGGCCATCTCTTCCTCTATCATGACTGAAATGTCAATAACCTAGAACATTGAGCTGTAGGTCCTGTCCCTCCCTGAACCATGTATCCGCAGTACTCACAATGGCACAGCCACAAACACAGATCCAGGCTCAAAGTTCATCTGATTTACCCACAAAATTCTTTGTGTTAAAATAAATACATTTCAGCCCATTAGCTTTGCCATATTCCTTAACCTCACCCTGCTTTTCCTTCCTTTGAGACTGACTAGTCTCTACCTTTCCATCAATCATTACATTTGTTGACCCACCGCACTGTCACTCTAGTTCAAACCCACTCGAGTAGGACATGCAAATCTCGCTGCAAGGATATGGACCGATGATGATAACATATTGATAGTTTCTTTAATTATTATTTATTTACATTTTGAAACATGCATGATAGAGTTTCAGTTTTGTTCCCAGTTGATTATTGCTGAGAGCTTGGAATACATTACTCAATTTGGTTGATTTAGTTAAGCTACAGATAATTAAATCCCCATTCTTTCATCTTTCAGATCCTGATTTGGATTTGTTTTTGTTACAAGATACAAGATACATTTATTTGTCCCATGTGCCAGTTGGCACTGTGAAATGTGATCACCATACAGCCATATAATAAAATAAAGAACACACCATAGAGTTGATAGAGTTCAACATAAAACATCCCCACACAGCAGAATCAAAAGTTTCCCACTGTGAGGGAAGGCTTCAAAGTTAGTCATCTTCCTCTGATGTTCACCCTTGGTCGGGGCCCTCGGGCAGCCCGCCGCTCAGGCTCGCTCGCCGGTATGTTGGCATTCCGACGTCGGAACGGGAGGCCAACCTCAGTGGCTTAAACCTCCAAATCAGCCGCTTCCCACCGGAGTTCGCAGCTCCCGACGTCCCCAGGCTGCGCCGGGTGGAAACACCCGCTGGCGGCCCTCGGCAAAGGGCCCCAGGACTCCACGATGTCGGTCAGCGCCGCCCGCCCTGGGAGCTCCGCGAACCACAGCTCTGCAATGTTGGAGCAGCGGGCCCAACGCTCCAGAGCTTCAAACGGCGATCCAAGTAGGTATCACCCGCTCCATGGTGAATACAGCGCAGTGCCGCCGCTGCTGCTGAAGCTCTGGTCCAGGCCCTGGTCTCCGGTAGGAAAGGCCGCTCCGATCCAGTGGTAGGCCACGAGGTGGGGGGGCGAGGACGCGACTCGGAGAAATAGTCGCATCCTCGCCAGGAAGTGACTGGGAAGCGGTTTCCCCCTTACCCCTCCCCCTTCCCCCACATTGAAAACCGAAAGAATCCCCAAACAAAACTATTTAGACAAACTAAAATAAAAAAAGATAGAAAGAACGGACAGGCTGTAGACAGAGGCGCCTTCAATGCAGCGCCCCTAGTGGACAATTTCAAAGACCAAATGTGTGTCACCAATTGAAATAAATGTTTAACTGTTCGCCTGCATTTGCAATAAATAAACAATTAACCCTAACACAAGCTATGTTATTAAATATTCTCTTGACTAAATGAAAATAACGTAATGGAATATGGCATATAATTAAGGCCAATTAACGTAATTGGTTTCACTTTATTCAGATGTAAGCCAGCTTTCACCTATGTCATACTAGAAATATGCTGATATCATAGTTCATATCTTTCCACTTCAATTGATAAAATTAGTAAAATCATTCTTCAATCTGACTCGCTTAAATTTGAATAGAAATTATCAAGAATAATTAACCTTAAATTAGTCCAGCGGGTAAGAGGGGAGAGATCTCTTTCAGAAATAAAAGCAGAACATATTGGAAAAACTCAACAGGTCAGGCTGCATCTGTGGGAGGAGAAACAGTCTGTTCCTCTATTCACCAATGCCGCCTGACCTGCTGAGTTATCCCAGCATTTTCTGTTATTTTTTCAGATTTTTAGCACCTGCGGTGTTTTTCTAATATCTTTTTAAGCTCATTTGCTTTTTGAATAAAAAAACAGAAAACTGGCAGAACTCTATGTATCGGGCACCATCTGTGGAGGAAAATGGTTTATGTGGACTTATTGGATCGAGACCTATACGAGGACAAAGAGGGAAGATAGCCAGTATTTAGCAGAGCGAGGAGAGGGCGGGAGAGAACTGGGAGGTGATGAGCGGAGGAGGGAAGCTTTGGAAAGAAGAACAAATGGAGAAGAAAGCTAGGTGGACAGGGAGTGTGTGTGGGAGGAGAACACCGATGGTGTGAGTCACCTGAAATTGGAGAAGTCGATGTTCATATCTTTTGGATTAAGCGAGCCAACATACAGGTGCACAACCTTTTATCCGAAAGCCTTGGGACCAGACACTTGTCGGATTTCGGACATTTTCGGATTTCCGAATGGAAGATTTTTAGCGTAGATTAGGTAGGTAGCGCGGGCGGCTTGAAAAGTCTGGAGCGGCTGCCTCCTCCCCGGAGACCAGGAGAATCATTGCATAAATGTTAGTCAGTTAGTTTGGAAGGATTTTATGTGGTGGTGGTGGAGTAGGGGTGAAGGGGGAAACTTTAATTCTTAGTCCCCTACCTGGTCGGCGACTCCCAACCTCGCGGAGCTGGGGGCTCCGTCCGGCCGCGGGCGGCGCCGGTTGTAGCTCCGACCCCGGCAACTCTACCCCTGGCTGCGCAGCTCCAAATCCAGCGATGCTCCAACATTCGCGGAGCTGGGGCGTCCGGCCGCGGGGCCGCGCTGGATTTGGAGAGCCGCGCAGCCAGGGGTAGAGTTGCCGGGGTCGGAGCTACAACCGGCGACGCCCGCAGCTTCACTGGCCACAGCGCTGCGGAGCTTACTGCACGGCGACCCGGTAAGGCATTGACCGCTCCCCGCCTCTCCGACCAGGTAGGGGACTAAGAATTAAAGTTTACCCCTTCACCCCCCCCCCCCCTCACATAAAAGCCCTCCAAACTAACTGACTAACATTTAAGCAATGATTTACAGATGTTTAAGCGTCTCCCGGTCTCCGGGGAGGAGGCAGCCGCTGCAGTAGTACAGACCTGGGTTGACCGTGCGTCGTTTCGGGTCAAGTTTGGCGCCAAACGCGAGCTTTGGTGCGCAGACGACATCTGGAAAAAATGGCCGGTTTTCGGAGTTTTTCGGTTTCCGGAACACCGGATAAAAGGTTGTGCACCTGTATACAATTTTCGTACAGCTTCAGTTTTAACATTTTATAAACTGATAAGTAAATTGGAAAAAAAAGGAAAGAAGGGAAAAGAAGAAGAAAAGAAAGAATTAAAAAAAAAAACTGAAAAAGAAAAAAAAACCCTGAACTAACGAAGAAGAGAAAAAAAAGCGATGTATCCCACTACCCTTCCCTACACCCGCTCACCCGACCCTAGCGTCGGTTTTGAATTTGTGTTCAACCATTATGTCGTTGAAGAAATTCAATGAAAGGAGACCATATTTTGGAAAATTGATCTGATTTGTCAGACAAAACAAGCCTTATTTTTTCTAAATGTAGTGTCTCGGTCATTTCTGTGATCCACATCTTCACTGTGGGACATGTGATCTTTTTCCAGAATTTAAGTTTAAGTTTTTTCGCTGTTATTAAATCATAATCAAGGAAGCATCTTTGGAACATTGTTAACTTGGGGCAGCCCTCTGACATTCCTAATATTATTAATTTTGAATCTGACTCCAATTGAATTTTGAGTGTTTTAGAAATGGTATTGAATATTCCTGTCCAGAAGTTTTGTATTTTTATACAGGATACATAAGAATGGGTTGGGGTAGCTTCTTGGAAGATACATTTATCACACAGAGGTGAGACAGTTGGGAAGATCTTGTTCAGTTTGGTCTTTGAGTGGTATAACCTATGCAATACTTTGAATTGTATCAGGCGATGCCTGGCATTTAAAGAACAGTAATGTATGTATAGTAGGCTTTCCTCCCGTATATCTTTTGAAATGGGCAAACCCAGCTCGTCCTCCCATGCTCGCCTATAAATCTCAGAAGGCGGGGTGTCAATATTTAGAAGAGTGTTATAAATATAAGATATCAACTTACTTGTATCGGCATGTCTATTCAAACAATCGTCTAATATACCTGGACCCATAAAAGGACAGTCTTGTGTATATGTTTTCACGTAATCTCGGATTTGAAGGTATCTCTCCTGTAGTTCTTGTGATATTTCACCTGTAGTTCTTGATAAGAAGAGAGAGTCCCCTACTTATAGAGGTCTTTCACAGTATTGATTCCCAGGTTCTTCCATTGAACAAGTACCATATCTAAAGTAGACGATTTAAATGAGGACATAATTAAAGGAGAGACATGTTTCTCAATTTAAGACTGAATTTCAGCTGCTTCCAGATACGGACAGTACTATGTATTATCGGATTTTGCTCATATGTTGACTTATTCAAATGTATTGGAGATAGGAGGATCGAGCCTATACTAAAAGGCAAACAATCTTCCATTTTTAACCAATTTACATGTTGACATGTATCGTCCAACCAGAAAGCTATATTTTAATATTAGTTGCCCAGTAGTAATAAAGAAAATCAGGTAGAGCTAATCCTCCATTTTCTTTGGATGTGCACAAATGTCTTTTGTGTATTCTATGGGTTTTGTAGTCCCAAATACAGTTAGTGACAATAGAATCAATTTTTTTTTAAAGCTTTTAGGGAGATATATCGGTATTGATTGAAATAAATATAAAAGTTGCGTAAGGAAGATCATCTTTATGGCATTTAATCTACCAATAAGGGAGA
This sequence comes from Leucoraja erinaceus, assembly GCF_028641065.1. Lineage (NCBI taxonomy): Eukaryota > Metazoa > Chordata > Chondrichthyes > Rajiformes > Rajidae > Leucoraja > Leucoraja erinaceus. Next base: position 52,642,868 of record NC_073377.1, on the reverse strand, counting down.
TAGGAAGTGTTTTCCAAAATTGAATGTAGGCATATAGTTTAGTGATTAATGGTGGAAAGTTTATTTTGAACAGAGAGGAAAACTTTCTAGTCACGTAAATTCCAAGATATCTGAACTTTTCAGTAACAATTCTGAAAGGAAATTGTTGGAGTTGAGAAGGGTCTTGTTCTTTTATTGGAATGATTTCACTTTTATTCCAATTTATTCTGTATCCAGAGAAAGAACCAAATTGTTCTATAATGTTTAGAACATTTGGAATACTAACATGGGGATTAGTAATGTATAAAAGTACATCATCTGCATATAACGAGATTTTATTGGTGGTATATTTGGTATTGTATCCATAAATGCCTGAATCGGACCTGATACACTCGGCAAGAGGTTATATGGCTAAAGCAAATAAAATTGGAGAAAGGGCACATCCTAGTCTGTTACCCCTAGATAAATACAATTTAGGTGAAAGCATTTGATTTGTAAGTAATCTAGCTATCGGATTAGTGTATAAAAGCTTCACCCATAAACTAAAGTTTTCTCCCAATTGAAAATTTTCCAACACTCTGAAAAGATAAGGTCATTCCACTTGGTCGAAAGCTTTTTCTGCATCTAGAGAAATAATTCTTAGATCTTCATTTGGCATTCTCTGCAAATATATTATGTAAAACAAACGTATCAAATGATAAAATGAGTGACGTTTAGGTATAAACCCAGTTTGATCTGGATGTATTAGTTTACTGATAACCAAGCTTAATCTACGAGCCAAAGTCTTAGCTAGTATCTTCTGATCCATATTTAAAAGGGCTATTGCCCTATAGGATCCAGGCTCCTCGAGATTTTTATATTTTTTTGTAATTAATTTAATAGTTGATTCAGCAAGAGTTTGTGGTAAAGTCTGTTCTTTAAATGCTTGAATATCATTATTTTTTTTAATAAAATTCATTACTAAACCTATCCAGGCCAGGAGTTTTTCCACTTTTCAATGATTTAATATTCTCTACGATGTCTTTTGTTGTTATCTCTGCTCCTATTTCATCCCGTTCCTCCTCATTAAGGAATGGGAGATTGCAATTCTCAAGAAAATTTTTCATCTTTGCTGGATCGGCTGTTGTTTTTGATGAATATAGTGTTTGGTAGAATTGTAAGAATCTTTCATTAATATCTTTAGGTAATACAAGCAGATCTCCTTTTTCTGATCTAATTTTGTGTATTGTTTGGTCATTCTCTAATTTGCGTAGTTGACGTGCTAGTAACTTGTGTGCTTTATCACCAAATTCAAAATTTTTTTGCGTAGTATAATGAAAAATCCTAATAATCTTTGCAGAGAGAATCTGGTTTAATTTAAATTTTAATGCAGCTATCTTATTATGTTTTGCAATGGTTGGGTCAGCTGCGTTTCTAGGTCTAAGTGTTTTATCTGTTTTTCTAATTCAAATTGTTCAGTCTTATTTTTCTTGTTTTGAAAAGCTTGGTGTGCGACAATACAGGCTCTAACATAGACTTTAAAAGTTTCTCACAGCAATGATGGAGAAATACCGGGAGTGTCGTTTGTGCCACAGCCAGACATAAAAACAGCTTTTTTTCCCACGAGCAGTAGCTCTAATTACCAGCCAAAAGTCTGTAGCCTCTTTGGGATCTGGTATTTTATTTCATTCTTCACATGTTTAAATTATGATGTTTTATTTTTAATTGTTTACTGTGTATCATGTTGTTACTAGCGAGCAAAGCGCCAAGGCAAGTTCTTTGTACTTATACATATTTGGCTAATAATATGTATTCAATTCAATTCAATATTCTTTTGCTGAAAATTCAGAGGCAATGCTTTTGAAAATGATATTTCTGGTGTGGAACACAGTCAAGACCATTTATGGCTTGGATTACATAGACACATAGAAAATTAAGTGCAAGTGTAGGCCATTCGGCCTTTCGAACCAACACCGCCATTCAATATGATCTTGGCTAATCATCTAAAATCAGTACCCTGTTCCTGCTTTTTCCCCATATCCCTTGATTCTTTCAGCTCAAGAGTTAAATCTAACCCTCTCTTGAAAACATCCAGTGAATTGACCTCCACAGCCCTCTGTGGCAGAGAATTCCACAGATTCACAATACTCTCGATGAAGAAGTTTCTCCTCATCTCAGTCCTAAATGACCTACCCCTTATTCTTAAACTGTGACCCCTGGTTCTGGACTCCTCCAACATTGGAAACATTTTTTCCTGCATCTACCCTGTCTAAGACCTTAACAATATATGTTTCTACAAGATTCCCTCTCATCCTTCTAAATTCCAGTGAATACAAGCCCAGTCTGTAGTGGCCATTTGGCTTGTTTTGTGTGACATTAACAATGGCATGTGTCTTTAAATTTTAGACTAGCCGTTATATTGTAGGTGGGATTTATGACATATTTTACGGCGTGTTTGGAGCTAGGTTTCGTGCGCAGAAGCTTAGTTAGTTTTAGTTTGGGACCAGCATGGGGAAGGTTCACCCTTTGACCATGCGAAGTGTAACGGAGACACAAGGAGTTTTCTAACATTTAATGCAATAAGCTGGAGTTCGATGAAGTTTAGAGTGTACAAGTCAGAGGAAGTTTGGATGTACCTTATTGTTTTTCATCAACAATAAAGAATATATTAATCAAAAGACTGTGTTATGAAGATTTATCTGAAGCTCCGAAGGTCCCCGACGGAGAGCTCGCATGCGTATAACGACATTCTACATAACCATGCAGTCCACTTAGCGGCTAGAGGGAGGAATCTCTTGAATGATATAAAAATCTGCCGCAACCCATTCTTTCATCGTATGTCAGTCCCGCCATCCCAGGAATTAATCTGGTGAACCTACGCTGCACTCCCTCAATAGCAATAATGTCCTTCCTCAAATTAGGAGACCAAAACTGCACACAATACTCCAAGTGTGGTCTCACCAGGGCCCTGTACATCTGCAGTTGGACCTCTTTGCTCCTAAACTCAAATCCTCTCACAATGAAGGTCCACAAGCCATTAGCTTTCTTCACTGCCTGCTGTACCTGCGTGCTTACTTTCAGTGTCTGATGTTCAAACACACCCAGGTCTCGTTGCACTTCCCCTTTTCCTAATCTGACACCATTCAGATAATAATCTGCCTTCCTGTTCTTGCCACCAAAGTGGATAACCTCACATTTATCCACATTATACTGTATCTGCCATGCATCTGCCTACTCCCCAACATATCCAAGTCACCCTGCATCCTCACCATTCCAGAAGTTTAACTCTGCTCTCCCACTCACTGTTCAGATCCATTTGCCATTTCTACTTCAGTCTCTCATAGAAATATGTTATCTTCCGCGCAGTTTGGAAAATTAGATCTTGTTGTTTTGATGAGTTGTTGTCATTACTGGAACAACTGTAATTTCAGCAGAGGCACCATTTAAGCATAGGTCCTGATTTCATACCTTACACGATTAATTATCTTAATCGATCATTATAAATTAGCCCTAGTGTGTAGATGAGTGGTGGAATCTGTGGAAAATAGATGAGAATATGGGAAGAATACTAAACTAATAGGATTAATTGTGGAGTTAGTCTACATTTGCAGTATGTGATCAGCATGGACCAAGTGGGCTAAAGGGCCTGTTTTCATGCTATGACTTTATTGCTTCGGTAACTCATACTTATATTAGTTACCTGATTATCCATTATCATTTCTCACCTGATATTGTAGAATTACGTAGCTTTTCTATAATCCAGTGAATGCACAGCCAATTAATGCTCTTCATGACCTCGGGGAGCACCAAAACATTTCGCAGCCAAAGAAAGTGCAGTCACTACCAATAAACTTCAGCATGTAAGAACGTCATTGCCCTGATGCTGGTGTATGTGACAATTAAACTCTTTTGCCTCTCTTAATTAATTTGTGCACTGCATGTCTGAAGATTATTAAATGTATGAATGGTTAGTTAGTCTATCTTTGGTGATTTGCTCGGGAGAGGAATGCTTGTCAGGAAACTATAAAGCTTCCAAATTCTCATTGATTATAATAAAATTTAATAAAAAATGATACCTTTGAAGTTTCAGTCTTTGTTTAAAAAGTAGATCCTCATTTAGAATTGAAAGTGATTATAGATGAACAATGAGTGACACATAATGGTAAGTAGCACAATTACACAACAATAACACTCGGGGGGGAAAAACACAGAATGACTTAAAATGATTTGTGAAGAAGCCAAAAGCCTTGATGAGTGAAATGAAAGATATGTTGCATTCATCAATCACAGACAGGTCTAGAACAGCCTGAATAAGGGGTTAATAAGTGGAATACCAAGCTTGATAAAATTAATTTAAATCCCGCAGGCTGGAATCAGGTGAAAAGATAAGCATCGCAGTGGAGACTCTCCAGCCAATTATCCAAAAGGTCAACTACAGGCTGAAATATTGTATTTATCTGTAATATTTTTCTGTTTATACTAAAGTTTTCATCCATCTGAAGCATTGACATACTTTTGCCCTCTCAAAAAATGATACTTGTAATGTAGAGGCATTGTTATTTTTTAATACTTTTACATCTTAATACAATACAATACAATACAATACAATACCATTTATTTGTCATTTGAACCTCACATGAGGTTCAAACAAAATTTGGTTTCTGCAGCCATACAAGAAAAGAACCAAGACACACACCAACACAATTTACACAAACATCCATCACAGTGAATCTCCTCCTCACTGTGATGGAAGGCAAAGTCTTGTCTCTCCCCTGCTCTCCATTCTTCTCCCGATGACCATTCTTAATGACCAATCTGACAATTTCCATGGCTGATATGCATGCTCCAAACACAGATTTTCATATGTTGCTTGTAAAATATTTCTGCTTCTGCTTCTGTGTCTGTTTTTTTGGGTTAAGTCTTTCTTTATTTTATTTAGACAGTGTCTCATGACAACAAACCAAAATAAAATGGGGGGAGGGGGGGGGAGGGGGAGGAGGAGACCCGGGTTCAATCCCAACCACTCTCTGTACAGAGTTTGTACCCCCTTGACCTGCATGGGTTTCAAGATCCAATTCAACCACTCTCTGTACAGAGTTTCAAGTGAAATGTTCTCTGCCATACTTGACCCAAGCACAACACAATGGGCATTCTCAGCTGTGATGGAAGGCAAAAAAACTATCTTTGGTTCCCTCCCATACAGAGTCCAAAGCCCCCGCGGGCGACAACTTACAGGGGTGTGTAAGGCCGGGGTTAATTGGCTTGGTAAAAAGTGTAAAATGATGTCAGGCCCCGCTCCAAGTTCCCTCCCATACTCGAAAGAATTACACTTGTGTGGGTTAATTGGCTTGGTAAATGTAAGAATTGTCCCTAGTGAGTGTAGGATAGTGTTAATATGCGGGGATCACGGGTTTGCCCGGACACGGTGGGCCGAAGGGCTTGTTTCCGTGCTATATCTCTAAAATAAACTAATCTCACAAAACACAGGAATAACCTTCCAGCACCTCATAATTGCCAGCAAAGGCAATCAGCAGGAAACGGACAGTTAGGGCTATTGAGGATGATCTTAATGTGGTGGCAGCTTTGAACTCTGGTGAAGACAGAAATGACTGTAGTCAACCGCTTCTGAAGTTAGACATAAAAAGCTGGAGTAACCCTACGGGTCAGACAGCGTCTCTGGAGAAAAGGAATAGGTGACAATTCGGGTAGAGACCCTTCTTCAGGTCTTCTAGGCCCAAAACATCACCTATTCTTTTTCTCCGGAGATGCAGTCCGACTCCCTGTGTTACTCCAGCTTTTTGTGTCTATCTTTGGTTTAATCCAGCATCTGCAGTTCCTTTCTACACGTGCTTCTGAAGGGCCAGAATCTACAAGATTACAAATCATGAACTACAAAGTCGGATTTGTACTTTTTCAAGCAACATGGGTAGAAAGGACTTGAAAGCCGTAGTCTGCATCACAGCTTTCTGTAATTCTGAACTCATTGTTATCTTTATCTCGCCCACTTTCCATTTCTGCAAATTTTCTGGCAAAAGAGGAATTTGGAACACTTTGAGCATTGTGTTCAGTTTGGTAACTTTGCTACAGGAACTATGCTGTTAAGCTGCAAAAGTCATGAGGATGTTGTCAGGACTTGAGAGTCTCAGCTGCAGGGTGAGGTTGGACAGGTTAGTATTTTATTCCTCGGAGCTTAGGAAGCTGAAGAGTGATTTTTATAAAAGTCTACAAAATCATGAGATGAATAAATAGGGTGAATGCACAGAATATTTTTCCCAGGTGATGTGTAATCAAGAACCAGATGGCATAGAGCAGCAAGAATTGATGGGAACTTGAAGGACAACGTTTCACACAGAGGGTGGTGGGGTATATGGAATGAGCTGCCTGAGGAAGTAGTTAGAACATAGAACATCAAGGACAGAAGATAGGGTGACACAGTGACACAACTGGTAGAGCTACTGGCTCACAGTGCAGGAGACCTGGGTTGATCCAGACCTCGGGTGTTGTCTGTGTGGCATTAGCACATTCTCCCTGTGACTGATTGGGTATCCTCCAGGTGATCCGATTTGCACCCACATCATAAAGACTTGCAAGTTTGTAGGTCAAGTGGCTTCCATGAATTGCCCCTAGTTTGTAGGGATTGTATGAGAAAGTTGGAAAACATTGGTAAAAGTGAACAAGTTTATTGATGGTTGGCATGGACTAGGTGAGCCGAAGGGCCTGTTTCCGCACTTCACTGAAAAAGAAGAGTGCAGCACAAGAAAAGGCCCGTTGGTCCACAATGTCTGTGCTGACCATGATAACTAGCCCATCTCTTATCTACCTTAACAAAAACATATTTTATTTTAAATGGAATATAGAATAAGGGGTAAGTGATGAATAGAATAAGGGAATTAATAGAATAAGGGGTAAGCCATTTTGAACGGAGATGAGGAAACACTTTTTCACACAGAGAGTTGTGAGTATGTGGAATTCTCTGCTTCAGAGGGCGGTGGAGGCCGGTTCAAGAGAGAGTTAGATAGGGTTCTTGAAGATTGCAGGGTCAGGGGATATGGGGAGAAGGCAGGAACAGGGTACTGATTGGGGATGATCAGTGGTGGTGCTGGCTTGAAGGGCCAAATGGCCTACTCATGCATGTCTATTGTCTATTGCCTATTATCTATTGTTTATATGCTCCCTTCCCATATACTAGTCAATCCAGGTTAAGTTGGCAAGAATCAAGGGTTAGGAAATCCAAGTATGTTGAACTTTACTCAGGTTAAACCTTCAGGCTTCAGGCTCAGAACACCAGTAAATATTCCACAATTTGGCACTGGTATTCTGAACATAACATAATAGATTATTCATAAGGAAGCCACTGCTTTGTAATATAGGTGAAAGTATTTTTCTTTGCCTTGCCCAGTGACTGACTGAGGGTCAGTGACAGGGTGATAATTAGCTGATTGGATTTGTCCTGTTGTTTTGGGATAGCGTAAGTCAAGATGCAATGAGTCTGCGATCAAAAGTCTTAATCTCCCCAACTGGTCTTTTGGCCCATGTTCTAATCAGGCATTCTACTGTTTCTTGATGTACGTGAAGTAAAACTGGTTCAAGTTTAAGGCTGGCTTCTGTGATGATGAGAATCTCAGGAGGAGGCCGTGGAGGACTATCCACTCATACCTCTGACAGAAGAATATTCCCAGGAATGAGTAGGTTAACCTATGATGAGCATTTGTCGACACTGGGTCTGTACTTGCTGGAGTTTAGAAGAATGTGGGGGGACCTCATTGAAACATACAGAATTGTGAAAGGCTTGGATAGAGTGGATGTGGAGAGTGTGTTTCCACTCGTGGGAGAGTCTATGACTAGAGGTCATAGCTTCAGAATTAAAGGATGTTATTTTAGGTAGGAGATGAGGAGAAATGGCTTTAGTTAGTGGTGAATCTCTGGAATTCTTTGCCACAGAAGGCTATGGAGGCTGTCAGTGGATTTTTTTTAAGGCAGAGATAGATAGATTCTTGATTAGTACAGGTTTCAGAGGTTATGGGGAGAAGGCAGGAGAATGGGGGTAGGAGGGAGAGACAGATCAGCCATGATTGAATAGCGGAGAAGACGACGGGCCGAATGGCCTAATTCTACTCCTAATGAAGATAGTTGTATACACCACACACTTGCAATTTTGCACTCGTGTATTAGGCTCTGACAACATTCAATTGTAAATGTTCAATGAAGCTCTTCCTTTTTTTAACGTAAAAAAGACACAAACTGTTGGAGCACCTTGGCGGGTCAAGCAGTATCTCTGTAAAACATAGATAGGTGTGTTGGGTCAGGACCCAAAGGGCAGCGCAGTGGCGTAGCAGTGGAGTTTCTGCCTTGCAGACACTAATACAGACACTAACTTCGATCTTGACCATAGTTGGTGGCTGTCCGAAGTTTGTACATTCTCCCCGTGTGCACTTGGGTTTTCTCCAGCTGCTGCGGATTCCTTCCACATTCCAAAGATGATCAGGTTTGCAGGTTAATAGTCTGATGTAAATTGTTGCTAGTATTTAGGATAGAACTAGTGTATGGGGTGATCGCTGGTCAGCATGGATTTAGTTAGCCAAAGAGCCTGTTTCCACACAGTGTCTCTAAATTATGGACCCTTCCCAATGTAGGGAAATGAATGCAAGTGTGACCAGTGTAGATGGGGCAACTTGGTCGGCGTGGGAAGTTGGGCCAAAGGATCTGTATCCATGCTGTGCAACCCTGAGTGAGTATAAAAAGCACTCCCCGTTGTTGTACCCCATTCTGTGAAATTTGGAAGATGCTTGAGCTGTTGGCAGTCATCGCTGAGGCTGCTCAGTCAGTCTGAAGAAGGGTTCTGACCCAAAACATCACCTATCCATGTTCTCCAGAGATTCTGCCTGCCAAACGGTTACTCCAGCAGTTTGTGCCCTTTTCTGCCCAATCTGCTCTTCAATAGTTAGTATCATATGAAATAGGAAGAAAAACAAGTAAATGAAACAATGTGCCTCCAGTACTCTTGTGTTTATTCCACGTGGTTATTGAGAAGAGCTTTGAGTTTATATTAGCACTGCCTGTAATGTTATGATGATTTTCACACAGAGAGTGGTGAATCTCTGGAACTCTCTGCCACAGAAGGTAGTTGAGGCCAGTTCATTGGCTATATTTAAGAGGGAGTTAGATGTGGCCCCTGTGGCTAAAGGGATCAGGGGGTATGGACAGAAGGCAGGTACAGGATACTGAGTTGGATGATCAGCCATGATCATATTGAATGGCAGTGCAGACTCGAAGGGCCGAATGGCCTACTCCTGCACCTATTTTCTATGTTTCTATGTTTCTATGATGAAAAGGGTCAGCTGCAGTAAAGTGCACTGTGCCGGGGTACCCTTTTCAATTTGGCAATGGCCACAATTTCACCTGATACATAATGCTTATGCAATCTATTCTTATGAACACCAATTTTAGAACCTGCAACATTTAAATAAACAATGCAAGGCAATTCTATTTAATATGTGTAGATTGTTTTTATCCTACTAGCCAATTGTAGTGCTTGTCAGTAGTTGCTGTGCCCAATATGCGTTCTTATGCTCCCACCATTTCACTAATTCACTGCACACGGCCACATTTATTAGGGAGATTACAGCAATTGCTTAAATGAATTGACCCTCAAAAATTGTAGAGAACTTGAACAAAGGTCCCATGATGCAGCCTTTACTTTTAAGGTTGATGTGCATCAGAGTATGCAGAAATAATTGTCACTTGTCAGCTCATATGCACAGCATCAAGGAGAAAAACATATTAATTGGAGAGGTACATTCTTGTTGCAGTTATTTCAGTTAGAAGATTTCCCCTTCGTTGACATAGAGATGAACTGTCTTACATTCTGTCCATAGAGGCTCAATTAAGATTAATTTATTCATGTCCACCTGATTAGTGGAAGTGAATGAGCTATGGGTTCATGACTTTAGTTTACTGAGGCATTACCTAATAATTTGCTGGTTGCTATGCAGATTGGATGTTGGGGACAAATGGATAAATCTTGAAATGATCCTGAGCTGTAGAATGTCTCTTTATCCTTGCAGCATGAATCACACTGTCGTGGAAATTTGAGCACTGAGGATGGGGGAAGGGAAAGCAGATTTCCTCTTGCAGCAAGTGTAGTTTGTCTGCTTTAGCTGTTTCGTGTGGGTCAATAGGCCGTTGTGCTTTAGATTGAAACACTGTGCTGTAATTAATTTATGTAACTGAATGGCAAAAAAAAGAAATTTCTGAATGAAATCATCAAGCAGCTTTTTGGATGAATGACCAACGCACTAATCAAGCAGGTAAATTGACATTTTGTGGTTTTGTTTGATGCAAGCAGCTCTAAATTACTGTTATAAAAGCTTTTTTGCAAAAGCCAATGCAAAGATTTAAATGTTATTGTTTTCCCATATGAAGAGAAGTCAGAGAATCCTGTCTGTGCATTCACAAAGCCAAGAAAATAAGCCTAAAATCCATCAATCCTGACACAGAAAAAGATTATGCGAGGTTGCAGTGCTGGAACCTGTGATTTTGAAATGTCGTCTTGTCTCCTGAAATAATTTTCCCATTTTAATAACATCAAACAGATTTAACAAATTATCTTTTAGCCTCAGACCTCAAATTTTCTGTGAGAGGAACTAAATAACCTTGAATGTGTTCTTACAACAAACTGCAAAAATATACAATGACTGGCTTGCGCACCCTCCACAATAAGTCATCAGTACCTTAAAGGATATCTGAAGAAATTATTTCCGAATCCAAAATATATGAGAGAATAACATCCTTACTGGTACCAAGGCGTCTCATACTTCAGGATGTACTTCGTGCTTTATTAAAGCAGTCAATTTCCTTTAATTCAGTAACATCATACAGTTTTGCTTTTGGGACATCTTAAAGCAAAGGTGCAGTGAGGAGACTGGGATTGGGATGGTTGACAACCCCAATTTCCCAAAAAACAATGCTCGTCTTTGGGTACTTTCTGATCTTCATTTTTAAAGGGTGACGAAAGGGAACAACATTCAACTTGAATATAATCAATATCAGTGAAGGTTGAATAATAACATTTTGGAATTGTGGTGAGGTTAATTCAATTTAACACACTTGCACTTTGGATAATATACTTAGATAAGGTACAAATAATTTGGGGGATTCAGGAAACTACTGTGGGTTACTCTTCATTATTCTGCCATTTTCAATTCATATTTCAACAATATTTTGAACGAGAATTGATATTGTCTATAATCTCTGCCTGTAAAAGCTTTAGGATACTTTTCAAAACTTGAGCAAGAACCTCCAAGCTGAGGTTGTTAAAATTGTGGTTTGCAAAATTAATTGAATCAAGATTACTGGTTTGCAGCATCAAAAAAGCTTTTAAACTCAATTTCTCAAAATTGCACTGGTAAAAGTGGATCACATCAGCCTGAACATTAAGTATTTTGAGTGTAGCTCAATATATTTTCGTCCACTAAGTCACAAAATATGGATCTAATGCACTGAAATTCTAGATATGGGTATCTGGCAGGAGAAACCTCTTCTTTCAATACAATAAAAAAAAAACAGCCCTTTACTGCTTTGTATATCTCAACAAATCCATTGAATGTCTTTCCTGGTTTACTCCTACAACACATTGTGTAGAAATGAACTACAAATTAGGACAGAATCAGCATCTGCCAGGTGATAGAGTGACAGTCACAGTTATGCAGCACCGAAATATGCCCTTCGTCCCAACACATCCATGCTGGCCAATTTGTCTAGCTGAGCTAGTCCCATTTGCCCCCAATTGGCCCATATCCCTCTAAACCTTTCCTATCCACGTACCTGTCAAAAAGTATTTTAAACAATGTAATTGTACCTGCTTCTATCACTTCCTCTGGAGGCTTGTTCCATGTCTCTACCATCCTTTGTGTGAAAAATTTGCTCTTGGGGTCCTTTTCTAATTTCTCTCCTCTCACCTTAAAGCTATGCTCTCTTGTTTATGATTCTCATACCTCTGGAAAAAGACTTTGACCATTTATTTCTCATTGTGCTCCATATGAGTTTCTATACACCAAAAGATCTTCCCTCAGTCTCCCACGCTCCAAGGAAGAAGGCCCTAGCTTATTCATGCTCTTTTCATTACTCAAGCCCTCCGGTCCTGGTAACATCTCTGTGAATCTTTTTCTGTATCCTTTCCAGCTTAATGAGATCCTTCCTATATTTGAATGACCAGAACTGCATCAACATGTTGTAAGATGATGTCCCAACCCGTGTAAATGTTTGGATTGAAAAAGACAAGGTTACCAAATGCCCTCTTCAATACCCTATCCCCCTGTGTTGCTACTTTCAGCGAACTATGTTCTTGTACTCCTAGGTATCTTGGTTCCATAACATTGTCCAGGGTCCTGCCAATTACTTGTAAGTACTGCCCTTGTTTAACTTGCCAAAACACAACACCAATGACAGTACCATCCTTTTCAGGATGGATTTCTCTCCTTGGGACCAATGTTTGGGAAAGATGCATTTTCTCTTCAGTGGACTTTGTCTGTTGAACTGGCTGAGTGACTAACTGGTTGACCAGTAATCCCAGTTGAAGGCTGGGTTCACATTAAGCAATGCTATTTACTAACCTGGGCTGCCATGCAAATGCTGGAATAAAACAATATGTTCTTAACAAAAGCTCTGCAGAGAAATATTCCAACTCTTCACCATGAACGTTATTAAATATATTATCAATTATAGTTCCTTACATTGTACGACAAGTATCTGACTATCAGACTATGAGTGCATGTTTTCTTGATTGAATACTCTCTCTGGGAGGCTTTGAGAGTAGCACAGGTTCCAGCCAGACATATTTACTTCTGTACCCTAACAATTCCTCATTCCCACTTCCTTATTTCAAGGCTGGTGATGTTGAATCACTTAAATTTAATTATTAATTTCATTTTATGTTGAAATTAAAATTGAATGCAGAACATCAAAACACCAATGAAATAAATCCTAGCACCAAATGTGACCCTGTTCATTTCATGTTCATGTGACATGTTCATTTATCCACTTCCAACACTGATGATATTGTAGTCAGACATGTGATTTTCTATCTACTTTTTATTTACACACTGAGCTCAAAGGATCATAACCTAATTAAACAATACATCCTTATTTTTTCAAATCAAGCAATTTGGAAAACACATCATCGCAGAGCAAGCTAATGGAAGCTTTCAGATTTTTTCTCAAACCCAATTTCAGCTGATGTTTGTTTTGCCGTATTAAGTGTGGTTGTATACCTCAGATTAATGTTATCAGAAGCATAAACATTCTACAAGAGTATGAAACAAATCTTGTGGAAATCAGGATGGAAAAATCAAATACTCGAAAGCATAGCTTTACGGTGAGAGGGGCAATGTTTAAAGGAGATGTGCAGGGCAAGTTTTATACAGAGAGGGTGGTGAGTGCCTGGAATGTGCTGCTGGGGATAGTGGTTGAAGAAGATAAGATGATGGCATTTAATAAACCATTGGATGGGCATATACTGTAGATATGCAGGGAATGGAGGGATATGGGTTATGTGATGGTAGATAAGTGATGGTCTTCGCATCATGTTCAGTAGGGACATTGTGGGATGAGGGGCCAACTGTGCTGTACTGTTCTCTGTTGAAATGTCTGAAAGTAGTATTCTCACACAGACCAACACTTGTCTTTTTGGATTGAGTTTATGCTTCCACAATGTTTTAGCTTTGGCTGTTGGGCTATTCTGATTACCATGAACAAATACTGAAAGTATGAGAAAGTTGAACATTAGGACTTCAAAAATACAATGTCGTAAGACCTTGCACATAATTTGTTAACAAGGAGTATTTTGTGCCAGTCTGCTATAATTGTCTTCTTTTGGTGGTTTGAAACATATATTCCCCTTAAGAGTACAAATAGGGGAAGCTTTTACAAGGTCTGAAGAAGGGTCTTGTCCCAAAACGCCATGTGATAGAAACAAAATCAATACCCCCTTCCTGATTTCACCCCATATCCCTTGATTCCATTAGCCTTAAGAGCTAAATCTAACTCTCTCTTGAATACATTCTCCAGTGAAGCTGCCTGATGTTTTGAGGTACTCCAGCACTTTGTGCTCTGTTGTGTATTAACCAACATCTGCAGTGCTTTGGCTCATCTAAGCTTTTATAAATGTCTTTCAAGTTTTTGAGTCGTAGTAAGGGGTAAAATGCATAAAGGCTACTCCATCTAGATTAAAGCAGAAAATTATTCCAACTATTGTCACTCAGCACTCACTGGGTCTAAAAGACGGAGGGATTCAGGCAACAAATGGCTGTATGTAGAACTATATGGTTTTATTATTAGTAAAAGGATGATGGAACATAATGGATAAGGTAATAATACAAAAAGACTCCCAGTTTCACATGATTAAGTGGCTCCTTTGGGAAATGTTCTTTGGCAATCGTTATATATTTGAACTAAGAACTGCATTAATTGCATTGCTCTAGGTAGCATTAGATTAATTCACTGCAATGTACAAATAAGTAATTCAGTCTAGCTCCGGAGTCATTGATTTTCTCTCCAAGATGCATCACTGCTCAGAGATATAATTTTTGAAGCTGGAACATTGTGGTTGAATTGATGTTTTGGATATTGTGAACGTGATGTACGCATTCAGCAGGTCAGACAACTTTCCGTGGAGATGGAGAGAAAGTTCTGATTTTCTTTCAAGTTACCAGCTTTTGCAGTTTGTTTTGGATTTTCAAATTCAGAGATTGTACCTAGATATACAAAGCGACTGATAATTTTCTTTACTTTACACAAAAAAAGGGATCGATTCATTGTTTGAGAGATCTCCAATTTATGAAAGCATTAAGATCAACACATAATGAAAAAGAGGCTACATTATTTTGCTATTAATCCTTCTGTTTGAATTTTGGTGAACAGTAGGAGGTGTATGAAAACCAGACATTATTTAAAAGAGATTAACGTACATCCATTGGTGGGAAGCGTTGGGTGAACTAAGCAGTTACTTGCAAGGTTCAGCATGAAGGGATAATAATAATAAGGGATACACAATAATAGATAAAAGGGTGGGAGGGCAGATGAGTGACAGGAACAGCGGTGGAGAGGGTCAACATCTCCAGGTGGAGAGCATACCGACTTATTGTATCACAGACTGGTATCTTCAGTAATTCAAATGTCCAAGCACAAAGAAGACTGCAGACGTTGCCAGGTCCATCAAGTGTATTGAACGCCTCATCTTGAAAGGGATCTACAGAAACTATTGCTTCAAAAAAGCAGCTAATATCATCTAAGACCTACACCACTCTGGTCACGTTCTCATCTTGTTGCCACCATTGAGAAAAAGGTACAGTGGCCTTAGGAACCATTATCTCCAGGTTCAGGGGTAACTTTGTCCCATCAACTATCAGACTCTTGAACCATCCTGCACGATTCTAACCACAACCCCCTCTGTGTTCTGAACTATTATGGGCTTTGTGCTCTGTATGTTGGCCTACATATGTCGGCTTGCTTCATTATAGTTTATCTCGTATAACTGATAGATTATCACATTTTTTAAATTGTCTTGTCGTGTTTAATGTGCCCACAAAGCAAGTAAGAATTGCATTGTTCTGGTCCCAGTGAATATGACAATTAAACATTAAAAGAAAGACACACAATACTGGAGTAACTCAGTCGGTCAGGCACCATCCCTGCAGAACATGGTTTGGTTTTGGGTTAGGACTTTTCTTCAAACTTGATGCTGAGATATTGTCAGACCCGCTGAGTTACTCCAGCACTTTGTCTTTTTTTTGTTTGTAAAAAAGCATCTGCAGTTCCTTGTTTCTACATTTTAACAATGAACATTCTTGATGCTTAACCTGTCCTTGATTGCTGGATCTAGCAGCGCAGACTCTTTCCCCAACAATGCCTTAGGAATACTTACAACACTGTCTCATCAAATATTGGTGAATGGCAATAAATCCTGGACCTGCCAGTGAATAAATGCATCAAAGATTCACATAGTTAGTTAGATGGATAGTTAGATTATAAAGTACAATTAGTTTATTGTTATTTACAGCAGGGTACAATAAAATTCATTGATCACATGAAACTCACAATGTAAACGTATTTCATACAGTGATGATAAATACAATAATAAATACTATAGCTGGTGCAAACTAATGAATGGTGCAAGATTATTGTGTAAAATCTGAGTAATACAAAATAATATTAAACTACAATAATGACGAAGAGATGACAATTTGTATCGCTTTCCTCACTAAATGTAGACAAATGGAAATTCACTTCACTTGCATAAAATATCTAGCCAGAGGTAGTTTTGAAGGAGCTGGCAAATCCAGGCAAGTCATGAGGATATACTTTTATTACCAGATTATAAAGATCATGAGGGGAGTTGAGAATTATTTTATGCATTGAATTCTTAGGCCAGCTTGACCCCAATTGGGGTCAGGTACAAAAGAGTTTAAGGTTTATTATTGATCCACTTTATTACTTATGTATGAATAAGTCACTCTGTGTATTGTGGTCAGAGGTACTTAAATGTTATATTGATTACAGTTGACTCTAAGCCTACGCAGCCCCAAGACTGCAGGCGCTGGAATCTTGAGCAAAAACAGATTGATGGAGGAATCCAGTGTGCTCGGCAGCATTTGTGTGGGGAAATGGACAGATTGGTTGAGACCCTTTTTCAGACTGATGGAGTAGAGAGGAGATAAGGGGGTGAATGGACATGGATCAGCACAGTAGGGCAGCACAGTGGTGCAGTGGTAGAGCGCCACAGCGCCAAACCCGGGTACGACCCTGACCTCAAGTGTTGCCTGTGCGGAGTTTGTACGCTCTTTGTCAAAGCTGTCAAAGCTGCCGCAGTCAGACATAAAAACAGTTTTTATCCACGAGTAGTCGCTCTACTCAACAGCCAAAATCTGCAGCCTTCCTTTGATCTGGTATTTTGTTGGTTCACATGCATGATAAATGGTGTTTTATCATAAATGTTTTATTATTATTAATGTTTAGTGTTTGAGTCATTCGTAACTGTCACGGTATGTCATGTTGTTACTTGTGGGCGGAGCACCAAGGCAAATTCCTTTTTTATGTGAATACTTGGCCAATAAACTAACTAACTTACTTACTTACTGACTGTGTTAATGTGGATTTTCTTCAGAGGATCCAGTTTAGAGTCATACAGTGTGGAAACTGACCTTTCAGCCAACTTGCCTGTGCCCACCAACATTCCCCCCATCTATGCTCGTCCCACCTGCCTGCATTTGGCACATATCGCTCTGCATGCTATCCTATCCATGTACCTGTCCAAATGTTTTGTCAATTGTTGTGAGAGTATCATTATCATCCTTTTATTGTCATCATGCAAAGCAACAATTGTACAGTGCAAAATGAGAAGACGTTTCCCAGGGAATACCGGAGCATCGCACGTAAAAACTTAAACATTTCACGCATAAATAAAAAACAATCCAGTTCCTGATAAAAAACAGTACGAATAGTTTAAAAAAGTGCAGGTAAAAAAAGCAACATTAAAATACAAGTAAAAAAAAGTCATAAAATGTCCAGGGCAGCTGATTTAAGTGGCCTGAGCCAGAGTTATTACTCAGTGCCAGTTATTAAATTGTCAGTGCAAAAGCAGCAGAATTAGGTGGAGTGACTGTTTAGCAGCCTTACAGCCTGTGGAACGAAGCTGTTTAGCAGTCTGGTTGTCTGGGCTTTGATGCTACGGTATCTCTTGCCTGATGGCAGGAGATCTAGATGTGTGTGGAGTGGGTGCAGTTTGTCCTTTGGTATGCTCAGTGCTTTTTTCAGGCAGCGGCTCTGGAACAGTTTTTGTACCGAGGGCAGCGAGACGCCAATGATCCTCTCTGCTCCCCTCACTACCCTCTGCAGAGACTTTCTGTCTGAGCAGTTGCAGGTGGAGTACCACGTATTTATGCAGTACGTGAGTACAGACTCCACCGTGCCCCTGTAGAAAGTCCTGAGGATGTTGGTGGGGAGTGAGGCCTGTTTTAGTTTCCTCAGGAAGTGCAGTCGCTGATGGGCCCGTTTGACAATCCCAGTGGTGTTCCTGGACCAGGTGAGACTGTCTGTGTTTTGCACTCCGAGGAACTTTATGCTCTCCTCTCTCTCCACCGTGGTGCCACTGATGTTGAGGGGTGTGTGTTTGGGCTGCGACCTCCTGAAGTCAACAATCATCTCCTTTGTTTTGTCGACATTTAATGCTAGATTGTTTTTGTTGCCGCACCAGTCCACTAGTTGTTTCACTTCCTCCCTGTACATTGTTTCATCCTCTCCACTGATGAGTCCCACCACTGTGGTGTCATCTGCGAATTTTATAATCCTGTTGTCCCTGAATCTGGCAGCACAGTCATGTGTGAGCAGTGTGAACAACAGCGGGCTGAGCACACAGCCTTGAGGGGAGCCGGTGCTCAGCGTGATCGAGCCTGAGGCGTTCTTGCCAACACGGACTGACTGCGGTCTCTCTGTCAGAAAGTCCAGGATCCAGTGACACAGGGTGGTGTTGAGGCCCAGCAGGGTTAGTTTCTCCACAAGTCTCTGTGGGATGATGGTGTTAAAAGCTGAGCTGAAGTCAATGTACAGGATTCTGGCGTATGTGTTTTTGTTTTCCAGATGAGTGAGTACTGTGTGCAGCGTAGTAGAGATGGCATCTTCTGTAGAACGTTTGGGGCGATAGGCAAACTGGAGGGGGTCTAACGATGAGGGGAGGCAGTAATGTGAGGTTTAACTAGGTGTTCAAAGCACTTCTTTACTATGGGGGTTAGGGTGACAGGGCGGTAATCACTTAGGCAGGCCACAACTGATTTCTTTGCTATTGGGACTATTGTGGAAGTTTTGAGGCATGTGGGGCCAATGGCTTGACTAAAGGAGATGTTGACGATGTCTGTTAGCACATCTGTAACTCATCCGCATATTCCTTGAGCACCCGTCCTGGGATGCTGCCGGGTCCAACTGCTTTCCACGCAAATGGTGTGATCCTGGGCGGAAATCCTGGGGTGGGGGGGGCGGGTGATAAATGGGGCCATGTCCCCCCCATGCTTTGAGTGTGTTTAGAAATCATGCTTTGAAATTGGATGACTATTAAAATCTCCCCCCCATGGGTTCACTCTTAAATCAGGATTCTCCATTAACATTTGATGAAAAAAAAAGTATCTAATAAAAATCTCCGCTTTCATTTGGAGACAGGTGGGGGAAAGTTTACTATCGGATTTAAGCCTCTTGTTAAATGTCTCCCCCCCCCTCTTCCTCCCCCCCCTCTTCCTCCCATCATATTAACAAAGAAAAGGGAGTGTTCTGGGTGGATGAGAGGAGGTGGGGAATTACCTGAAATTGGAAAAATCAAATTTCATACCGTTGTGTTTTGGGTTATCCACGTGGAATATGAGGTGCTATTCTTCCAGTTTGCATGCAGCCTCACAGGCAATGGAGGAGGCTGAGGACAGATATTGGGATGAGAAGGAGCGGGGAGATTAAAGTGACTGGCAACCAAGAGCTCCAGCTGTCCCTGGTGGATAGGTATCTGACAAAGCGGGCAACGTCCTCCACCACCTCCATCTTAATCCCCGACTCTTGGTCCCTCATTTTTCTCCCCACTTTCCCCAATTCCCTTCTACTCACAATCCATCGCTCTTATTTTACATTTCACTCCTCACCTTCCATTCAGCAGACACCACTAATTGCAAACTTTAGTCTTCATAAGATCATATCATTAGTGATAGGAGCAGAATTAGGCCATTTGGCCCATCAAGTCTACTCTGCCATTCAATCATGGCTGATTTATCTCTCCATCCTAACCTCATTCTCCTGCCTTCTTCCCATAACCTCTGACACCCGTACTAATCAAGAATTTATCTATGTCTGCCTTAAAACTTGGCCTCCACAGCCTTTTGTGGCAAAGAATTCAACACCCTTTGACTAAAGAAATTCCTCCTCATCTCCTTCCTAAAAAATCATCCTTTAATTCTGAGGCTATGACCTCTAGTCCTATACTCTCTCACTAGTGGAAACATCCTTTCCACATCCACTCTATCCAAGCCTTTCACTATTCTGTACTTTTCAATCAGGTCCCCCTCATTCTTCTAAACTCCAGTGAGTACAGGCCCAGTGCTGTCGAATGCTCATCATATCTTCTCCACATCATCTCCAGCCTTGGTTACTCTCTCTACTCTTCAATCCCAATCAATCTCTCCACCTGCATCTAGCGACCACTAGCTTGCTCTTTCCCCATCCCATTCCTTCACCTTTTACCATCTATCTCCCCTCTACCTCATCAGACTGAAGAGGGTTCCTGACCCGAAATGTCATCTGTCCATTTTCCTCCACAGATATAACCTGCCCCACTGAGTTCCTGTTTGATTATTGTTTAGGTTTGTGTAGCCAAGTGAATTGCTGCCAAATTTGCTGAGGAATCAGCTGTGCTGCTATTTAATTAATTGGTGGTTAAACAACAGAGGATATTAAAGAAAAATGTCTGTCCATACTGAGAAACACAGTTCTGCTGGCTGGCTCTTTTCCATTATTAGACAACTGATTGCTATTCCTTCATTGTTACTCATAGAACTCCCTACGTAACAGCACTGAGGTAACGATTTCTACATATGGGTGACAGCAGCTCAAGGTAAAGAATCTTAACTGAGCAGTGCCCTGGTATAATGAAATCCTGCTCGCTGAATTGTCATGGTAGATTTCAATGATTTGTTCACTTGTCTCTGTTTCTCTGAAATGGATTAGCCACGTCTCTGCAGGTGTGGAGAAGAAGGAAGAGTAATGCCCCTGTTCCACTTAGGAAACCTGAACGGAAACCTCTGGAGACTTTGCACCCCACCCAAGGTTTCCGTGCGGTTCCCGGTGGTTGCTGGAGGTTGCAGGTAGTGGAACAGGTAGGGAGACTGACAAAAGCCTCCGGGAACTGCACGGAAACCTGCGGTGGGGCGCAAAGTCTCCAGAGGTTTCCGTTCAGGTTTCCTAAGTGGGTCCGGCACTTTGATTCAAACATCTGGAAGAAAATCTATATGACGATGATATCACACACTGATTTCCCTCCTCCTCTAAGTGAAGATGGTTTTCAAATTAAGTAACATTGAGGAGTGGCCACACCATGTAAGACTGTGTTAGTTCAAGATGGCTCACCAGCATATTTCATAATTAATTGGGCTTTCTCTAAGAAAATTAGATTGTTTTATCTTGGGGTCAAAATAGCTGGAAGGTAAGCTGCCTTCCTATGCAGCTGTAAGCTGACCATTCAGCTGAACCAACTAAGCTGAACCAACGAGAGAGCAGGCTATTTTAGACTGGGTATTGAGTAATGAGGAAGGGTTAGTTAGCAGTCTTGTTGTACGTGCCCCCTTGGGCAAGAGTGACCATAATATGGTTGAGTTCTTCATTAGGATGGAGAGTGACATTGTTAATTCAGAAACAATGGTTCTGAACTTAAAGAAAGGTAACTTTGAGGGTATGAGACGTGAATTGGCCAAGATTGACTGGCAATTAATTCTAAAAGGGTTGACGGTGGATATGCAATGGAAGACATTTAAAGACTGCATGGATGAACTACAAAAATTGTTCATTCCAGTTTGGCAAAAGAATAAATCAGGGAAGGTAGTGCATCCGTGGATAACAAGGGAAATCAGGGATAGTATCAAAGCGAAGGATGATGCGTACAAATTAACCAGAGGACTGGGAGAAATTCAGAGACCAGCAGAGGTGGACAAAGGACTTAATTAGGAAAGGAAAAAATAGATTATGAAAGAAAACTGGCAGGGAACATAAAAACTGACTGCAAAGGTTTTTATAGATATGTGAAAAGAAAGAGATTAGTTAAAACAAATGTAGGTCCCTTGCAGTCAGAAACAGGTGAGTTGATCATGGGGAACAAGGATATGGCGGACCAATTGAATAACTACTTCGGTTCCGTCTTCACTAAGGAAGACATAAATAATTTGCCGGAAATAGCAGGGGACCGCGAGTCAAAGGAGTTGGAGGAATTGAGTGAAATCCAGGTTAGTCGGGAAGTGGTGTTGGGTAAATTGAATGGATTAAAGGCCGATAAATCCCCAGGCCAGATAGGCTGCATCCCAGAGTACTTAAGGAAGTAGCTCCAGAAATAGTGGATGTATTAGTAATAATCTTTCAAAACTCTTTAGATTCTGGAGTAGTTCCTGAGGATTGGCGGGTAGCAAACGTAACCCCACTTTTTAAGAAGGGAGGGAGAGAGAAAACGGGGAATTACAGACCAGTTAGTCTAACATCGGTAGTGGGGAAACTGCTAGAGTCAGTTATTAAAGATAGGATAGCAGCACATTTGGAAAGTGGTGACATCATTGGACAAAGTCAGCATGGATTTACGAAAGGTAAATCAAGTCTGACGAATCTTATAGAATTTTTCGAGGATGTAACGCAAGGCTCAGTGCTGGGACCCCAGCTATTTACAATATATATTAATGACCTGTACGAGGGAATTGAAGGCACTATCTCCAAGTTTGCGGATGACACTAAGCTGGGGGGGGCAGTGTTAGCTGTGAGGAGGATGCTAGGAGACTGCAAGGTGACTTGGATAGGCTGGGTGAGTGGGCAAATGTTTGGCAGATGCAGTGTAATGTGGATAAGTGTGAGGTTATCCATTTTGGTGGCAAAAACGGGAAAGCAGACTATTATCTAAATGGTGGCCGATTAGGAAAAGGGGAGATGCAGCGAGACCTGTGTATCATGGTACACCAGTCATTGAAAGCAGGCATGCAGGTGCAGCAGGCAGTGAAGAAAGCGAATGGTATGTTAGCTTTCATAGCAAAAGGATTTGAGTATAGGAGCAGGGAGGTTCTACTGCAGTTGTACAGGGTCTTGGTGAGACCACACCTGGAGTGTTGCGTACAGTTTTGGTCTCCAAATCTGAGGAAGGACATTATTGCCATAGAGGGAGTGCAGAGAAGGTTCACCAGACTGATTCCTGGGATGTCAGGACTGTCTTATGAAGAAAGACTGTATAATCAAGATGGCGGACTGCGGGGGTGATGCGCCGTCGTGTATGGCCGCTCCTCCTGCAGTCCGTCCTTTCTCCCTTTTTTATTTTTATTTTTAGTCCTTAGTTGGAAGTCTTCTTTTTCCCGATGTTGGGGGGGGGGAAGGGGGGAAACTGTTTACCCAGCTTACCTGGTCGGAGAAGCGGGAAATCCTTTAAAACCGCTTCTTCGTCCTCTCTGTGCGGCACCGTCGAGTGGTGAAGCGCTGGAGCGGCGTTTCCTGCCGGGACTGCGGGTAGTCGCCGGCGGTACAGTTCATGGGACACCATTTACCAACGTGGAGCGGGCGATGCCTTACCGGGTCCCTTGTGGGTAAGCTCCGAGCACTGGGAACATCGCTGTGCTGCGAAGGCAGAGCGTCCAGCCGCGGGCGGGCGGCACTGGATTTCAACACCGCGGGGAATGGTGTACAGGCTTCGCCAGGGCCGAGGTCCGGCCAGCGCGGCCTGAAACTTTGGACACTGCTAGTCTTCAGGGAGGAAGCGGCCGCTTCAGTCCAGGCCGCTGAAAAAATCGTTCACCCGACGGCGATGATCCGGCTTCGCGGCAGAGGGCCTGAAAACATCGAGTTGGCTGAGGAGGCCACATATGGAACCTCGGTGGACTATTCAGGGAGAACTGAATAAGGGTTCGTGCAAAGCCTCACAGTGAATTCCTTCTGGGGGGAGATTCTGTTGATTTACTATAGTATGTTTGTGCCGATTTTCCTTTTTTTTTTTAGAAAATTGACATTTGATCTGTTCAATTAATTTAATCCCTGTCTATGTAAAGCACTGGGTTCAAATACATTTCTATTAGGAAAAGTGCTATATTAAAAAGATTATTATTATTATTAGTAAACAACTCTCTAGAATTTAGGAGATTGAGATGGGACCTCATTTCACAAACAAAATTCTTAAGGGGTGTGGACAGGCTTATGCAATTGTAAATGTTCCCGATTTTGGGGAAGTCCTCTGCCTATCTTTTGGAAACCTTTAAAACTGAGATGAGAACTTTCTTGACTTCACATGGTGACATCTGAACTCTCTGCCACAGAGGGTAGTTGAGGCCAGTTCATTGGCTATGTTTAAGAGGGAGTTAGATGTGGCCCTTGTGGCTAAAGGATCAGGGGGTATGGAGAGAAGGCAGGTACGGGATACTGAGTTGGATGATCAGCCAGTGATCATAAATGATCGGTAAGGCTCGAAGGGCCGAAGGCCTACACTACTCCTGCACCTCTTTTCTTTGAGTATAGAATTCGGATACATTTGTGTAGGACAGAACTGCAGATGCTGGTTTAAATCCAATTCTGGAAAATGCTGGAGTAACTCGGTCGGCTACATAGCAGCATCTCTGGAGAACAAAATAAGAGAGTTGACGTTTCAGACTGACTAGAAGGGTCCTGGACCCAAAAACACCCATTCCTTCTTGAGAGATGCTGCCTGAGTTACTCCAGTATTTTGTGCCGATATTCCTATGCATTTGGTAGAAAAACATAGTCAGTGGCAACTTCAGACCCCTGTTTATGGAAATTATGGAAAGCACATTTCTATTAGGAATGCAAGTTAAAAGATTTGACCAGAGTAAACAACACCTACTTTACACTACAATGGCAAATCATTTCACAAATATATTGTAAGGTTGTCCTGAAATATTATGCAATTGTAAATCTTTCTTTTTCCTCTGCCTATCTATTGCAAACGCTTGTCTGATCACTTTCTTGACTTCACATCTGACATTGATTGCTCCCAGGCAATGTGATATGTTGTAATGTTCTGTTTTAATATGGAGGGAGGTGGAAATGTGATGGGTGGGGAGATGTGGTACGCAAGGGGGGCTCACTCACAAGAATATTGACTCATATTTCTGGAGAGACACTAAATGATCGGAAAATGGTTGTTTTCATTCAGGCATTCACCAGGGCCCTCTTTAGTCAGAGAGTGTGGTGAATCTGTGGAATTCATTGCCACAGTCTGCTGTGGAGGCAGTCAGTGGATTTTTTTTAAGGCAAAGATTGATAGATTCTTGAATAGTATAGGCATCAGAAGTTATGGGGAGAAGGCAAGAGAATGGGGCTAGGAGGGAGAGATAGATCAGCCATGATTGAATGGTGGAGTGGACTTTATGGCCAAATTCTAATCCTATTCCTTATGACCTTATAACCTTATGAAAACAAATCTATCTTCAATTACAAAGGTAGTAGTTGAGGAAGGTACAAAAACACAATTTTTAATAATCTGGACAGGTACATGAATAAGAAAATTTAAGAGGGAATGGGTCAAACACAAGCATTTGGATGAGGCTTCTTGGTCAGCATGGATGAGTTGGGCCGAAGGGTCTGTTTCCGTTCTGTAGAACTCTTTTGACTCTGTCTCTGTAGAGTGCTTAATAAAGACACAATGTCATTGAAATTTGTTGAGTTTATGTTTGGAATAGTAATTCAATTCCCTTCAGGATTGATTGCATCATGTGAAGTGGTGATTTAGAATACTTGCTCAGTTAACTGCAGATAAATAAGTTTGAAGTCACTTGAATATTATACAACACAAAGCATTCAGCAAGATTGAGGAGGAATTTAATGACTTCAACTTCTGTGAGCATATTATGAAACCGCCAGCATGTGATAAGTAATGAAATGCTTCTCCTAGGCAAAATAATTCACATTTTTATAATAAAATTGAAGAAATCAGCAGTAGTGAAAACAGTTTGTAGGGCATATGTCCTTGATTTTTTAAATGGAAAAGCAAAACTAGCTTTGTACAAGTTTCATTCACAATTTAGAATAAAGACCATGGAACAGCACAGGAACAGGCCCTTCAGCCGTCAATGTCAACGCCGAACTTGATGCCAAGACCAACCCTTATCTGCCTACACATAATCCATATCCTCCTCTTCCCTACAATTCCATGTGTCTATCCAAAGGTCTCAATGTGTCACTATCGTATCTGCCTCCACCACCACCCCCAGCTATGCATTCCAGGCACTCGCCATCTCCTTAAAACTTTGCCCTTCTCATCTTAATGCTATGCTCTCTAACATTTGATATTTCTATCCGCTGAAGAAGGGTTTTGGCCCGAAACGTTGCCTATTTCCTTCGCTTCATAGATGCTGCTGCACCCGCTGAGTTTCTCCAGCTTTTTTGTGTACCTTTGATATTTCTATCCTGGGAAAAAAGTTCTGACTGTCTACCTTTTCTATGCCTAATTCTAATTCCAAAGGAATCATTGCCAACGTTCAGCAATGATTTTGGAAAGGAAATATTATAGCAACGGGTTGCAGACACAGTTCAAATGTGAAAACACCCATTTCCAGTAAATTTTCAGCCACTTGATATTCAAGCTGCATTTCTGGGTGTGAGTCACCTTTGCTCTTTATTTCTACAAAGGAACTAGGCAACATTACCTGGCAGCAACCAACATTGAGTATGAAACAAGAAAGCAACCATCTATCTAATTCTATGAACTGCCCAGTAATTATTACATAAAAACATAGGGTGCAGTTTAACTTCTAAACAATTGAATTTTGCTTCCATGTTCTGTGATTAATTGTGAAATCTGCCAACTCGCCCTACACTCAGTGCTCATGATAAAACTTATCCTGATCCAACATTTTCAAGGTCAGTTCATTTAAATAATTGATTGACAAACGTATTTGCAAAGGAAAGGGAAATTTAAAATGATTAAAAGTTGCTTGCAAGCACAAAGTAATGCTGTGCTAACTAAATATTGATTTTGTCAAGATATAAAACGTCAAAACATTTTAAATTATTTTCTGTCGTGTCATTTTGAACACTCTCACATAGAAGCACTCTCATCAGTATACGTCCAGACTCCAGAACACTATTATCGAGGCTGCCACTCTAGCTCAGTGCTTCATGCTGCTGTATAATTGGACATGTTACCTTTTAGTTGAGCGGAGGTACACAAAAGTGGTGGAGAAACCCGGAGGGTGAGGCAGCATCTATGGAGAGAAGGAATAGGGGACGTTTTTGGTTGAGACCCACTTCAATCTGATGTCGGGGGGAGCGGGAAAAAAAAAGGGTTGTGGGAGAGCTGGCAGGGAAGAGGGAGAAAGCAAGAACTACCTGAAATTGGAGAAGTCAATGTTCATACCACTGCGGTGTAAACTACCCAAGCAAAATATGAGGTGCTGTTCCTCCAACTTGCAATGCGACTCAGTCTGGCCATGGAGGAGGCCGAAAGGTCATATACGGAATGGGAGAGGGAGTTGAAGTGCTGAGCCACCGGGAGATCAGGTTGTTTAATGCGAACCAAGCGGAGGTGTTGGGCAAAGCGATCGCCAAGCCTGCGCTTGGTCTCTCTCACCGATGTAGAGAAGTTGACACCTGGAACAGTGGATGGAGGAGCAGGTGAACCTCTGCCTCACCTGGAAAGACTACTTGGGTCCTTGGATGGAGTCGTGAGTTTATGAAGATAAAATCAAGTTTGACTACTCCACTGGTATTCTTTAAGCATATGGTCAGTAGAATAAGGGGAACCAGTAGATGCATTGTATTCGGATTTAGAGTCATGGAGTCGGACAACGTGGAAACAGCCCTTCAGCCAAATCTTGTTCGTGCCCACCAAGATGCCCCTCTACACTATTCTCATCTGCCTATTTTTGCCCCATATCCCTCTAGATCATTCCTATTCATGTACCTGTCCAAATGTATTTTAAAATGTTGTTATAGTACCAGCCTCAACTACCTCACCTGGCAGCTCATTCCATATACCCAACATCTGTGTGTAAAAGTTGTCCCTCCAGTTCATATTACATTTTAATCCCCTCACCTTAAACTGGTGGTTGATTCCTTTACTCTGGGTAAAAGATTCTGTGTATCGACCAAAGAAACAAGATAGAATGGAGCAGTACTAGGAGGATTTCAATAAAGTGGCTAATAGACTTAGGGAAAATGAAATTGGAGTATTATCATGGATTAACAATTGGTTATTGAACACAGAGCAAAGAGTGAAAATAAGTGGCTCTTTCTCAGGCTGACAGGCTGTAGTTAATTACTACATGGACCAAGCTGCTCATGTGCAGGAAGGAACTGCAGATGCAGGTTTACACTGAAAATGGACACACAATGCTGGAGTAACTCAGCGAGACAGGGAGCATCGCTGGAGAGAAGGAATGGGTGACCTGTCTGAAGAAGGGCCTTGAACCGAAATGTCATCTATTCCTTCTATCCAGAGATGCCGCCTTCCCGCTGAGTTACTCCAGCAATTTGTGTCCATCTACAAGCTGCTCATGATCTATACCAACAATGTGGCTGAGGTCAACGTATCATGTTTCTAAGTTTGCTGATGATACTAAACCAGGTGGGATTGTCAGTGTGGAGCTGGATGCAAAGAGGAATAGAGGCACGCTGAGCGAACAGACAAGAAATGAAGAACAAACACAATGTGGAACAAATGCTGAATCAGTGTTGATTTTCCAATGGACCTCGTTGTGCTTGTACACAAACCACTGAAAGTCAATACACAGGTTCAGCAACTAATCAGGAGTGTCCATTACTAACTGGCCTTAATTATGAGAGAGTTTGATTACAGGAGTAAGGGTATTTTACAGCAATTGTGCAGGGCTTTGCAGTAAAATAGAGAGAGTCAACAGCAAGAATAGTAGAGAAATTCACCACCAATATTTGTGCCATAGTCGATATTCTTTTGTCAGTTCTCTACTGGTTTTATGCAGTTTGTTCGTTTCTTTTTCCCCTGTTACAACAGTGACCACACTCTGAGGCACTTTGTGACTGAGGGAAAAGCTGTTCTACAAATGCAAGCTATTTCTTCATTTCTAATTTGTTAAGCATCATTTAACTTGGGGTTAATTTTGCAAAGTTATAGTCAGTCTGACGAATGGTCTTGACCCAAAATGTCACCAATCAATATTCTCCAGGGATGCTTCCTGACCCGCTGAGTTACTTCAGCACTTTATACATTTTTTGCAAAGTTTATATCTCCCCTCAGAGTGGATGGATGATGGTTCAAGCCATTTTTCACTGACAAGCATAAATTCATGACTGACACTACTGTGCAGTACTTGGAGAATGCTGTTTTGTCTGCTATTTTGATGTTGTGAGGATATGTTAAACATAAGTGGCGTGTGCAGATGGATGTAAAAGACCACATGCCACTATTTCAAAAACATTCCTTGAAGATCTCTCAATTTATTGTGTTTACACCAGTGTGTTTTGTGTGTGTGCGTTAATTGGATATGCATTTCCTGTTAGTATAGCAATCATTACTTCAACATGAGGAATTCTGTCACGTCTCAAGGTTGTGAGAGGTGGCATATAAATGGCTGCAGTCATTTGGCTGTGGTACAGGATTCTCAGAAGACTAGGCATTTGTAGAGGGTACTTGTGTCCTTACATAATTCCTTAGAAGCTCTGAGTTTTTTTACTTTTTAATGAGTGACATTCTGTTAGTTGCCTTTCTCCAGTTTTTAAATCATTTCTGCCTCATGAACATGGACCCATTTCTGTTATTGTCGACTTTCTTTTTGTTGTTCAACCACTTAATTTTGAGGTGGATTCTGCTGAAACCACTCGGTTTGTCTACCTGAGATTTTTTTTTGGCAGAGTTAAACAACAATCTGACCTTTCAAAAAACATTCAGTTTTCATCTACCGAAGGAAGGTATTTTAATTTCACCAAAGGAAGAAATATTAAGAGCTTATTCTTTTGCAAATGAACACTTATGATTCAGAACATCTAATTGGAAATTAATATTGGGGTTGTGCACAGCGGATTACATAATTTGGGTTCAAAAATTATTTTCCTCATTAATGACTGGTATTAACTTGCTCAGAAATGTGAGCAAAATAGATGACCAACATTTTAATGCAATTTTCATGTGGGTAATACCAATTTTTCGAGGTTTGCTAAGATGAATTTCTAAGTTATGATGTGTGATTTTGAAAAACATGCTGCTTTCCATTAAAGAACCCCACCTATTTTGCCAATTTATTTTTAATTGGCAAATTTACACAGATTTTATGAAGCGGGGATCCTCTCTGCCACATGATTTTCCATGCAATAAAAAAGAAAATCTACCCCAACAAGTCTTCTTCTTATCAAGTCCACACACAAGATTAGAAGTTGTTCAGCCAGACCTGAACACACTTCTCAGCATCTGCGTACAATGGTGTCTGTCTTGTCGCTGCTTGTGCTTCTTGTGCGTGATGGTGCAGGTTTGTATTGGTTGTCGGAGAGAGATTTCCTCAGGCTGCTAGCTGATGAAGAAAAATCGTTCACGCTTCCATTCACGGTTTAAATAAAATAAAATCTGGACGATTACATCGCTGGATTGAAGTTAAACGCAACTTCTGACACCTTCAACGCCTTCAACATTACGGATCGCAATTGCAGGACAAAACAAAAGGTATGTTGTGTATTTAACATATTATCTTGGTTTTTGCTGTGGCTTCATTTTGGCATCTTATGATGCCAAAAATGTTATTTAGGCCCCCATACAAATCAGCCGCGTATTGCCTGCTGATATCGGGGCTTAAATCATGGCAGTAGTCACATTCCAATTGTTCACAATCCAGAGACATCCACTCTCAAGATAATCAAATTTTTTTTTTTTTTTTTTGCACAATCGTCATAAGAACATTTAAATTATCTATATTTTGTGTTATTGTCTATCCATTATCAATATTTTCATACTAAATATCCACAGTACAGTTTTACTCAGATGTATTGTGCAAAAAATAATGAATTTGATTATCTTGAGAGTGGATGTTTCTGGATTAATTTATGGGAATTAAACATTAAATGACTTCCATTTGGCATATAAATTCATGACAAAGCTAGATTTAAAAATCATGTTATATTGTGAATTCTTGTGTGAATGGGATCAGTTTGTTATTTGGATACTTAGGCTATTTAAAATTTTTTTGCCTTTTCTTAAGAAATGGATAGATGTTTAGATCGAGATTGAATTTAATTGATTAGATGAATTTAATTGATTTGATGAAATTCATGAAGATTAATTTTTTGTTGGGCATGTTTTAGCGTTTAACTTTATCAATTCTAACTTTTTTTCTAAAACTGCAAATAATAACTTGTTTCTGTTAGTGATGTTCAGTGTTTTTTTCTTTACATTTTAAACAGATGTCTCCGAAGAAGAAATGCAAAATTGTCAATCCAAATGCCTGGCAAAAGAGACCGATTTAGACAGCATTCGCAGAGATTATCCAAAATTGTACTACTCCCAATGTGATGATCTACAGGACATCCTTATTGGGAAAGTAGTGGGCAGAAAGGCATGTCATGCGTGGTTTGAAAAACAAAATCTTGTAGTTCACAATGCCAAAATTGAAAAGTTGAGGAAAAACAAGGTGTATAGAGTTGCTTATTGGTTACAATCTGAGGAGTATGATGATGCTACTGATTATGATATGCCAATGTACCAGCTAGCAACTGATCTTCTCCATAATGACTTGGTCTTTTGCTATAAATTGTAATATGATGTAGGTCTATAACCTGTCTGTTACAGACTTACAGCATATAATATCATAATATTAAAATTCTGATCTTGAGAATATCACATTTTTGAATTTTCAAGGCAGTCTGGGTGTTTGTTACTATTTCCGTCACAACGGTCAATTTTGTAATTAGCTACAATTAGATAACTAGCTAATTAAATGCTTTAATTTCAGGTCATCCAAGTAAGATATTTCATATTTGTTTCAGAATGCTTCAATCTTTAATAACTGACATTTTCATTCAGTTCTCTCAATTTGTAAGAAAGTTATTGGCTTTTATGTCAATTGACTGTTCCCGATCACAGCTTTTGTGTTAAGTCAATGGAAAAGCAATAGGGAACAAGATGCTAATTTCTGAGTATGAAAATTACCATAACTTTTTTTCTTACTGAAGATATGAAAGTGAATTAGATATCAAATTAAAGGTATTTTTATGCTTTATCTGATGGGATAAATTACAGGCTTGATTTTAAACATCTCAAAATGTTGTAACATTCCTAATATATGTTAAAGTTTTTCCTGAATTCCTGCATATTGATGTGAAAGAGTGCTAGATGGTTATGATTAATTCTGAAAGATAATTGCAAAACATTAGAGCCCTCAGACCCCTGCAATATCAGTGCAAATCTCCATTAATTAAAACAGGAGAAGAAGCTTAATTTGATAGGAAGATAGGAAGACTGACTCATTCAGAATCTGAATCTGAGCCAAAACAGCAACAATCTGGATAATGAGTTGGATAGTCACAAATGACCATGTGCCGTGTATTCCATGAAAAAATGTGTTATTCGCAGTAAAAACTTTCTCTAAAGTAAAAGATAATTTTTATCTGTTTCTCTTCCGTTGGTAAACATGCTAAATTGTGTAATGTTGTATAAATTGGTAAACAAATTTGAGTTTGATGTTCTCAGTAACAAAAGGTTGAGCTACATAATTGCTTTTGTTCCACGAGTCTAAGAAAAGTACAAAATATTATCCAATATTCTCACTTCTATTCATAATATAATGAGTCTCCTACTAAGTGGAGATAGGGAGAACCAGAGGAGGGTGGTCTCTGGTGCTTCTCTTTCTAAATTGACTTTGCTTTGGAACAGTGCAGCCTGTACATGAGCTAGGATACTGTTCCCATATGCTAAGGATCTGTCCGATTCACCTCAACCACATTGCGGACATTGGACTTTGTCGTTGGAACTAATGTGGTACAATGTTGAGAACTATATACAACACTTGGCATCTTCTCATTTGTTCTGTCTATTGTACTTGAGTTTTGCATTGTATTTATGTATAGTATTATTTGATCCATGTAGATAACTTGCAAAACAAAGTTTTTCACTGTAGCTCGGTACACGTGACAATAATAAATCTAAACCTAACCTGGTCTGTAATGGTTTTGAAGGAGCAGTGGAATGAAGTTCCATGTTGCAATCCTGCGCGAGTAACAGGTCACATTACCTACATTTTTCCTCTGAGTTTGTTGCCATGGAGTCAGGGAGTCATACAGCACACAACATGTCTCTTGACCCTGCCCATTATGACCATCTAATTTATCTATAATGCCCATCTAGATACTTAAGCATTGTGTGAATATCTCCCTTCACCAGTTTGTTTCAGAATTCAACCACATTCAGGGTGAAATTTTGTTTTTTCAGATGCACTTTAAGCTTTCCCCATTATTTGTAAGCTGGTAATCACTGGGCAGCACAGACTCGGTGGGCCGAAGGGCCTGTTTCCATGTTGTATCTCTGAACTAAACAAAACTAAACTAAACTATGATCTCCAGTTTTGGATACCTCTTCTGAGGCGACAGGTTTTGTGGTGGAAGGTAGTTATTTTGGCTGGAGGTCTGTGACCATTGGAGTTCCGTAGGGATGAGTGCAGAAAGTCCTCAAGGGCGAAGGTGAACAGCCGGAAGTGGTAGTGCATGTCGGCACAAACGATGTCGGATAGAAGGGGATGAATATTCTGCAGCGTGACTTTAGAGAGCTCGGAAAAATGCTGAGATGGGGTAGCGTAGCTGGTTAGAGAGCAGATTAACGCAATAGAAAGGAAGGACATTAGCTTGGAGGATGTGGAATCGATATGGGTACAGCTGCGAAACACTAAGGGGCAGAAAACGCTAGTGGGAATTGTGTACAGGCCACCTAACAGTAGTAGTGGAGTTGGGGATGGCATCAAACAGGAAATTAGAAATGCGTGCAACAAAGGTAAAACAGTTATAATGGGTGACTTCAATCTACATATAGATTGGGTGAATCAAATTGGCAAGGGTGCTGAGGAAGAGGATTTCTTGGAATGTATGCAGGATAGTTTTCTAAACCAACATGTAGAGGAACCAACGAGAGAGCAGGCTATTCTAGATTGGGTATTGAGTAATGAGGAAGGG
The DNA here is from genome assembly GCF_028641065.1 of Leucoraja erinaceus. Taxonomy (NCBI): domain Eukaryota; kingdom Metazoa; phylum Chordata; class Chondrichthyes; order Rajiformes; family Rajidae; genus Leucoraja; species Leucoraja erinaceus. Next base: position 52,609,022 of record NC_073377.1, on the reverse strand, counting down.
TTAGTTAGCAGTCTTGTTGTGCGTGGCACCTTGGGCAAGAGTGACCATAATATGGTTGAGTTCTTCACTATGAGACGTGAATTGGCCAAGATAGACTGGCAATTGATTCTTAATGGGTTGACGTTGGATATGCAATGGAAGGCATTTAAAGACTGCATGGAATAACTACAACAATTGTTCATCCCAGTCTGGCAAAAAAATAAATCAGGGAAGGTCGTGCATCCGTGGATAACAAATGAAATCAGGGATAGTATCAAAACAAAAGATGAAGTGTACAAATTAGCCGGAAAAGCAGCCTACCAGAGGACTGGGAGAAATTCAGAGTCCAGCAGAGGAGGACAAAGGGCTTAATTAGGAAAGGGAAAATAGATTATGAATAAAAACTGGCAGGGAACATAAAAACTGACTGCAAAAGCTTTTATAGATATGTGAAGAGAAAAAGATTAGTTAAAACAAATGTAGGTCCCTTGCAGTCAGAAACAAGTGAATTGATCATGGGGAACAAGGACATGGCAGACCAATTGAATAACTGCTTTGGTTCTGTCTTCACTAAGGAAGACATAAATAATCTGCCGGAAATAGCAGGGGACCGGGGGTCAAATGAGATGGAGGAACTGAGTGAAATCCAGGTTAGCCGGGAAGTGGTGTTAGGTAAATTGAATGGATTAAAGGCCGATAAATCCCCAAGGCCAGATAGGCTATATCCCAGAGTACTTAAGGAAGTAGCCCCAGAAATAGTGGATGCATTAATGATAATTTTTCAAAACTCTTTAGATTCTGGAGTAGTTCCTGAGGATTGGAGGGTAGCTAATGTAACACCACAAAGGGAGGGAGAGAGAAAATGGGGAATTACAGACGTTAGTCTAACGTCGGTAGTGGGGAAACTGCTAGAATCAGTTATTAAAAATGGGATAGCAGCACATTTGGAAAGTGGTGAAATCATTGGACAAAGTCAGCATGGATTTATTGAAAGGTAAATCATGAATGACGAATCTAATAGAATTTTTCGAGGATGTAACTAGTAGAGTGGATAAGGTAGAACCAGTGGATGTGTTATATCTGGACTTTCGGAAGGCTTTCGGCAAGGTGCCACATAAGAGATTAGTATAAAGACTTAAAGCACACGGTATTGGGGGTTCAGTATTGATGTGGATAGAGAACTGGCTGGCAGACAGGAAGCAAAGAGTAGGAGTAAACGGGTCCTTTTCACAATGGCAGGCAGTGACTAGTAGGGTACCGCAAGGCTCAGTGCTGGGACCCCAGCTATTTACAATATATATTAATGATTTGGACGAGGGAATTGAATGGAACATCTCCAGGTTTGCGGATGACACGAAGCAGGGAGGCCGTGTTAGCTGTGTGGAGGATGCTAGGTGGCGGCAAGGTGACTTGGATAGGCTGGGTGAGTGGGCAAATGCATGGCAGATGCAGTATAATGTGGATAAATGTGAGGTTATCCACTTTGGTGGCAAAAACAGGAAAGTAGACTTTTATCTGAATGGTGGCCGATTAGGAAAGGGGGAGATGCAACGAGACCTGGGTGTCATGGTACACCAGTCATTAAAAGTAGGCATGCAGGTGCAGCAGGCAGTGAAAAAGGTGAATGGTATGTTAGCATTCATAGCAAAAGGATTTGAGTATAGGAGCAGGGAGGTTCTACTGCAGTTGTACAGGGTCTTGGTGAGACCACACCTGGTGTATTGCGTACAGTTTTGGTCTCCTAATCTGAGGAAAGACATTCTTGCCATAGAGGCAGTACAGAGAAGGTTTACCAGACTGATTCCTGGGATGTCAGGACTTTCATATGAAGAAAGACTGGATAGACTCGGTTTGTACTCGCTAGAATTTAGAATGCGGGGGGGATCTTATAGAAACTTACAAAATTCTTAAGTGGTTGGACAGGCTAGATGCAGGAAGATTGTTCCTGATGTTGGGGAAGTCCAGAACAAGGGGTCACAATTTAAGGATAAGGGGGAAATCTTTTAGGACCGAGATGAGGAAAACATTTTTCACACACAGTGGTGAATATCTGGAATTCCCTGCCACAGAAGGTAGTTGAGGCCAGTTCATTGGCTATATTTAAGAGGGAGTTAGATGTGGCCCTTGTGGCTAAAGGGATCAGGGGGTATGGAGAGAAGGCAGGTACAGGATACTGAGTTGGATGATCAGCCATGATCATATTGAATGGCGGTGCAGGCTCGTTGGGCCGAATGGCCTACTCCTGCACCTATTTTCTATGTTTCTATGTTTCTATGTGTGCCGGGACCTCTGCTGTTTGTGATTATATATAAATGACCTAGATGTAAATGTAGATAGGTTGGTGAGTAGGTTTCCTGGCAATACCAAAATTGCAGTTTTTGCAGACCGTGAGGAATGCTGTCTGAAAATACAGTGGGATTTCGACCAACTGCAGAAATGGACAGAGAAATGGCAGATGGAGTTCAACCAGAGCAAGTGTGGTACCGCAAGGCTCAGTGCTGGGACCCCAGCTATTTACAATATATATTAATGATTTGGACGAGGGAATTGAATGCAACATCTCCAGGTTTGCGGATGACACGATGCTGGGGGGCAGTGGTAGCTGTGAGGAGGATGCTAGGAGACTGCAAGGTGACCTGGATAGGCTGGGTGAGTGGGCAAATGCATGGCACATGCAGTATAATGTGGATCAATGTGAGGTTATCCACTTTGGTGGCAAAAACAGGAAAGTAGACTATTACCTGAATTGTGGCCGATTAGGAAAAGGTGAGATGCAATGAGACCTGGGTGTCATGGTACACCAGTCATTGAAAGTAGGCAGGTACACAAAAATGCTGGAGAAACTCAGCGGGTGCAGCAGCATCTATGGAGCGAAGGAAATAGGCAACGTTTCGGGCCAAAACCCTTCTTCAGACTGATGGGGGGTGGCGGGGAGAAGAAAGAAAAAAGGAGGAGGAGGAGCCCAAGGGCTGAGGAAGTGGAGGAGACTGCAAGGGCTAACAAAATTGGGAGAAGTCAATGTTCATGCCTGCAGGATGCAGACTCCCCAAGCGGAATATGAGGTGCTGTTCCTCCAATTTCCGGTGTTGCTCACTCTGGCCATGGAGGAGACCTAGGACAGAGAGGTTGGATGTGGAATGGGAGGGGGGGTTGAAGTGCTGAGCCACCGGGAGTTCAGGTAGGTTCTTGCGGACCGAGCGGAGGTGTTCGGCGAAACGATCGCCCAGCCTCTGCTTAGTCTCACCGATGTAGATCAGCTGACATCTAGAGCAGCGGATGCAATAGATGAGGTTGGAGGAGATACAGGTGAACCTCTGTCGCACCTGGAACGACTGCTTGGGTCCTTGAATGGAGTTGAGGGGGGAAAGTAGGCATGCAGGTGCAGCAGGTAATGAAGAAAGCAAAAGGTATGTTAGCATTCTTAGCAAAAGGATTTGTGTATAGGAGCAGGGAGGTTCTACTGCAGTTGTGCAGGGTCTTGGTGAGACCACACCTGGAGTATTGCGTACAGTTTTGGTCTCCTAATCTGAGGAAGGACATTCTTGCCATAGAGGGAGTACAGAGAAGGTTTACCAGACTGATTCCTGGGATGTCAGGGCTGTCATATGAAGAATGACTGGATAGACTCGGCTTGTACTCGCTAGAATTTAGAATGCGGGGGGGGATCTTATAGAAACTTACAAAATTCTTAAGGGATTGGACAGGCTAGATGCAGGAAGATTGTTCCCGATGTTGGGGAAATACAGAACAAGGGGTCACAGTTTAAGGATAAAGGGGAAATCTTTTAGGACTGAGATGAGAAAAACATTTTTTTACACAGAGAGTGGTGAATCTCTGGAATTCTCTGCCACAGAATGTAGTTGAGGCCAGTTGATTGGCTATATTTAAGAGGGAGTTAGATGTGGCTCTTGTGGCTAAAGGGATCAGGGGGTATGGAGAGAAGGCAGGTACAGGATACTGAGTTGGATGATCAGCCATGATCATATTGAATGGCAGTGCAGGCTCGAAGGGCCGAATGGCCTACTCCTGCACCTATTTTCTATGTTTCTATGAGATGCACTTTGGGAGGTTGAATGTAGAGAGAGAGAAGATACAGTTAATGGCACGACCCTTAACAGCCTTGATGTGCAGAGGAATTGTGAAATTCAAGTTCATAATTCACTGAAGGTGGCAGCACTTGTACATAGGTTGGTTAAGAAAGCATTTAGTTAGCTTGCCCTCATTGTTCGGGGCATTGAAATTAAGAATCAGGAAGTCATGATGCAGCTCTATAGGACTTTGGTTCGGCCACATTTGGAGTATCATGTGGTGTTCTCTTTGCCCATTACGGGAAAGATTTGGAGGCTTTGGAGAATGTGCAGAATAATTTTATCAGATAGTTGCCTGGATTTGAGCGTTTTAGCTATTGGGAAAGTTTGTTAACTTGGATTTGTTTCTCTGGAATATCAGAGGTTGAGGGGAGACTTGCTAGAAGTATATACAATTGAGAGGCATAGATCGGGTAGAGAGTCAGAACCTTTTACCCAGAGTGAAAATGTCCACAAGTAGAGGGCATAAGGTGAGGAGGATAGCTTAATGGAGATGTGTGAGGCATGTTTCTTACACACAGAATGGTGGGTACAGGAACACACTGTCAGAGGTGGTGATGGAGGCAGATATGACACAGAATATGGATCATGTACAGTCTGATGAGATTAGTTTAACTTGGCATCATGTTCAGCACAAACATTGTGGGTCAAAAGGCCCCTTTGTGCGCTGTACCATTCCATGTTTATTTTACAATCCAAAGGTGTGCATAATATTTCAACTGTGGCTTAACCAATGTTTCATAGATTGGTACCATAATCTCCCCGTTCTTATATTTCCCGGCTAATGAAGGCAAATTTCCCTGTGCTGACTTCACCACTTTATCCATCAGTGCTGTCACTTTCAGAGATATTTGGTCTTGTACAATAATGTCCCTTTATTCATCAGTATTCTCGGGAGCCCTGTCATTTATTGTGTGTATCCTATCTTTAGTTATCTTCTCAAATTGCAAGATTATGCACGTTTTGTGATTATCTTCCATCTGCCGCTGCTCTGCGCCTCTTGTCAACTAATCAATGTCGTCCTGTATCCCGTAACTATCCTCCTCAGTCTCAACAACGGTACCAATTTTTGTGTCATCTGCAAACTTACTAATCATATTTGCACTGATCCCTGCAATGCACCACCGGACACTGGCTTCCAATCACAAGAACAACCTTCTACAATCACCCTCTGTCTCCTATTGCCAGGCTAATTTTGGACTGAGTTTGCCACCTTCTCCTGGATTCCAGGGATGCTTACCTCCCAGATCATTCCCTAATGCTATGCTCCTATCGTCTTCACTGGGCCATAATAAGGATAAGGGGAAGTCTTTTAGGACCGAGATGAGAAAAACATTTTTCACACAGAGTGTCGTGAATCTCTGGAATTCTCTGCCACAGAAGGTAGTTGAGGCCAGTTCATTGGCTATATTTAAGAGGGAGTTAAATGTAGCCCTTGTGGCTAAAGGGATCAGGGGGTATGGAGAGATGGCAGGTACACAAAACTGAGTTGGATGATCAGCCATGATGATATTGAATGGCTCGAAGGGCCAAATGGCCTACTCCTATTTTCTATGTTTCTATAATGGATAATTCCCTCCTACTGTCTGGATACAAACATAAAAAAAACCATTTAGATCATGTGATTATTTGTGTAGGTTATTTAAATTAACAATATAAATGGAGTTATCCCCTGAGTATCTAGAAAGGCGCTATATAAATCCCATCCATTATTATTATTATTATTATTATTATTATTATATTAGTACTTCTGTGATAATTAATCAATTTCCCTCCTGGTATAAATAAAGTTTTATCGTATCATATAGGAAGTGTGTAATAGCATTGCAGGATGAATACTGTAAACATAGCTGCACCCTCTAGGATCTAATGTTGTTCCATGGATCAACTTCTCTACATTAGCAAGACCAAGCGCAGGCTCAGCGATCATTTTGCTGAACACCTCCATTCAGTCCATCTAAACCCAGCTGATCTCTGCGCTTCAACTCCCCCTCCCATTCCCAATCTGCCATTTCTGTCCTGGGCCTCCTCCATTGTCAGAGTGAGGCCCAGCACAAATTGGAGGAACAGCACCTCATATTTTGCTTGGGTAGTTTACACCCCAGCGGTATGAACATTGACTTCTCTAACTTCAGATGGCCCTTGCTTTCTCTCTCCATCCACTTCCCCTTCCTAGTTCTCCGACTAGTCTTACTGTATCTGACTACATTCTATCTTTGTCCCGACCCCTCCCCTGACATCAGTCTGAAGAAGGGTCTCGACCCGAAACGTCGCCCATTCCTTCTCTCCAGAGATGCTGCCTCACCCGCTGAGTTACTCCAGCATTTTTTTGTCTATCTCGATTTTACCAGCATCTGCAGTTCTTTCTTACACGAGAAATAGCATAAAATCATTCTAGCTATTTGTGAACACTAAAATAAATGGTAGGGAGGAGGGCGGTGATAGGGCATGGAGATATTATGACTAAGATGTCCTGGGATCCAATGGGAAAGAGGCATTTGAGCATTTGGAATTCCAGTGGTAGGATTGCCAAAGGAAGCTATAGAAGCAGATGCAACTATGACTTTTAAAAGACATTTGGATGGATATATGGATAGGAAAGGTTTAGAGGGATTTGGGCCAAATGCAGACAAATGGGACTAGCCCAGATTGCCAATTTGGTCAGGATGGGCAGTACGGCATCAATTTCAGAAAGCATTTTCTGTAACCTTTCCAGGTATAGATTGCAAAACACATGCTAATGACTAATGCTTGTAATTACACTGTTATCTATTTACACAGAGCTTGCCTTACAACAGATTACAATTAACAACGAATATGATGTATGACAAAGCATGTAAACATGCCTTTGGGTTTAATAGGTTTTGTAGACTGGATATGCATTTTCCAGGTCTCTCTTTTATTTGGGACTCCCTACTCGAACATCTGGACTTGAAAGCCTCACCTTTCCGTGTCATTAATATTACCAGCAATCTGTCGTGGACCAACCACATTGATGTGACAGCCAAGATGGCACACCAATACCTCTACTTCCTGAGGAGACCGAGGAAATTCAGCAGAAGGTTGATGAGTGCAAAACCATAGAAGTTGTCTATATGCAAGGCATTGGATAAGGTTCCACACAGCAGGCTGATCTGGAAGATTAGATCACATAAGATCCAGATCCAGAGAGAGCTAGCTGACTGGGTAGAGAATTGTCTTTATGGAAGGAAGCAGAGGATGATGTTGCAGTTTGTTTTTTTCAGACCGGAGGCCTGTGACGACAGGGATCTGTGCTGGCTCCATTGTTGTTTGCCGTGAGTTGGATGATCAGCCATGATCATATTGATTGGCGGTGCAGGCTCGAAGGGCCGAATGGCCTACTCCTGCACCTATTTTCTATGTTTCTATGTTTCTATGTTTATTTGAACAATTTGGATGAGGATTACAAGGCACGATTTGGAAGTTTGCAGATGACATGAAAATGGGTGGTATAGTTGATAGCAAAGATAGTTAACAAAAAATTACAGCAGGATCTTGATCAGTTGGGCAAAGTGGGCCGAGGAATGATTATTGGAGTTGAATTAAGATAAGTGTGAGGTGTTGCATTTTGGAAATCAAAACAGGGCAGGACCTTCACAGTGAATGGCAAGGCCCTGGGCGTGCTGAAGAGCAGTGGGATCTAGAAGTGTAGGTACATAGTTCCTTGAAAGTGGCGTCACTGGTAGGTAGGGTGGTCGAGAAGGCTTTTGGTACACTGGCCTTCATCAGGGTATTGGGTATAGAATATTGATGTTATGTTACAAGAAGTTGGTGAGGCTACATTTGGAATATTGTGTTCTGTTTTGGCCACCTTTCTATAGAAAAGTAGACAAAAATGCTGGAGAAACTCAGCAGATGAGGCAGCATATACGGAGCGAAGGAAATAGGCGACGTTTTGGGTTGAGACCCTTCTTCAGTGATGTGAGGGTACGGGGGTGGGAAAAAGAAAGGAAGAGGCGGAGACAGGGGGTTGAGGGGTAGCTGGAAGGGGAGGAGAAAGGAGGAACTACCTGAAATTGGAGAAGTCAATGTTCATACCGCTGGGGTGCAAACTGCCCAAGCGAATACGAGGTGCTGCTCCTCCAATTTATGATGGGCCTCACTCTGGCCATGGAGGAGGCCCAGGACAGAAATGTCAGATTGGAATGGGAGGGGGAGTTGAAGTGCTGAGCCACCGGGAGATTAGGTTGGTTATTGCAAACTGAATGGAGGTGTTGGGCGAAGCGATCGCCAAGCCTACGCTTGGTCTCACCGATGTAGAGCAGCTGACACCTAGAGCAGCAGATGCAATAGATGAGGTTTGCGGAGGTGCAGGTGAACCTCTGCCACACCTGGAAAGACTGTTTGGGTCCTTGAATGGAGTCAAGGGGGGAGGTAAAGCGACCATTGTAGCATTTCCTGTGGTTGCAAGGGAAAGTGCCAGGGGAGGGGGTGGTTTGGGTGGGAAGGGATGAATTGGCCTGGGAGTTACAGAGGGAGCAATCTCTGCGGAAAGCAGACAGAGGAGGAGATGGGAAGATGTGGCCAGTGCTGGGATCCCATTGGAGGTGGTGAAAATGTCGGAGGATTATTTGTTGTATGTGACGGCTGGTAGGGTGGAAGGTGAGAACAAAGGGGACTCTGCTCTTGTTATGAGTCGGGGGGGATGGGGAATGAGAGCAGCGTTACGGGCTATAGAAGAGACCCTGGTGAGAGCCTCGTCTATAGTAGAGGAGGGGAACCCCCGTTCCCTGAAGAATGAGGACATCTCCGATGCCCTGGTTTGGAACACCTCATCCTGGGTGCAGATGCAGCGTAGAAGGAGGAATTGGGGGTAGGGGATGGAGTCCTTACAGGAAGCAGGATGGGAAGAAGTGTAGTCCAGATAGCCATGAGAGTCAGTGGGTTTATAGTCGGTCAGTAATCTATCACTTGCGATGGAGATGGTGAGGGCTTGAAATGGTAGGGAAATGTCGGAATTGTTCCATGTGTATTTGAGTGCCGGATAGAAGTTAGTGGTGAAATGGATGAATCAGTGAGTTGTGTGTGGGTGCAGGAGGTAGCACCAATGCAGTTGTCGATGTAGTGGAGGTAGAGTTCGGGGATAGGGCCATGGTATGCCTCGAACAAAGATTCTATAGGAAAGATGTTGTTAAGCTGCAAAGAATGCAGAGAAGATTTACGAGAATGTTGCCAGGATTTGTGGGCCCAAGAAGTGAGGAGAGGTTGGACAGGCTAGGACGTCATTCCTTGGAGCACCGGCTTCTGAGTGGTGACCTTGTAGAGGTGTATAAGATCATGATGGAAATAGCAGAGCCTTTTGCGCAGTGTAGGGTAATCAAGAACCCGGGAACATCGTTTTAAGATGAGAGAAATATTTAATTGGAACCTGAACAGCATTTTTCAACACATTGAAGAAACTACATTGTTGATTGTGATCATGTATTGTAGTTTTGCTGATGGGATAACACGCAACAAAAATGTTTCTCAGTTCCTCAGTATACGTGACAATAAACTAAACAGAACTGGAGAGGAGGTAGTTGAGGCAAGTATTGTAACAACATTTAATCAACATTTTGGATGGGTTCATGGATGGGAAAGATTTAGGGGGGATATGAGCCAAATGCAGGCGTGGGACTAGTGTCGATGGAGCAAGTTAGTCAGAGTGGGCAAGCTGGGCTGAAGAGCTGGTTTCCACGCTGTATCACTCTATAACTCCAGTGCAGATGGGTCATCTTCGTTGGTATGGGCAAGTTAGGCCTGTGTCTGTGCTGTATGAATCTATGGAGTTTATGACAGTTCTGTGCTGTATCTCTATGACAGTTCTGTATTTGGAAAGTAAAATTCATCCTATCAATTCCTTATCATTCACCACGTATCTTGCTGAGTATTTTTAGCATGTTTTTAATATTTGATTCAGATTTCCAGAAACAACAGTATTTTATTTTTGATTAACAAGAGTTTGTCTCACCAGCAGAAGCCAAATAATTGGCAGAAATTTTTTTAGAGGTATTATTAGATTTTGCAAATAAAATGAAAATCCCGTGTGATTTTTTTAAATATTTAAGTCTCGCAAGATTTTATGTAGGTTTTGTCCAAAAGCTGATAATTGCGTTATAGGGTGCTTAAAATATGTGGTGATATTTCGGTTGGAATTGGTTTTGATGCAATTCCAAACATGCCAGTTAATTACGGAAGCGTCACGCTTGAGAAGGGTTAATTAATTAATTCAGAGCTGATTGAACTGACGTTTTTCTTTGTTTCAAGAGTAATGCTCCCTTGTTGCAACTGTCAATCAAAAACAATGTCAATGCTTTGGAAACTTGCACATTTGAGTTGTTGCTGATATTGACATGAAACACTAGTTAGCTTTATTCAAAAGCTCCAGAGGGTAACCAAGAATATATTATAAAATAATGTCGTAAGCAATCCTTGTTAAAATAACTCATGTAAATTTTGATCCTTGCGAACATTGAACAAAGTGCTGACTTATAAGTTATTAAACCCATTCCACAAAAATATTCAATCAGATCAGTTGTCTTTGAATGATGCGACTTTTACTTGTACTTCCTATTAAATGTTGACAGATGACAGATCTGCAGTTCAGATATCACGTCAATGCACAGGAAGTTACATTGCTCACAGCATTAATTAATGCTGCATTTTCAAGCAGTTACAGGAATTTAAAAAAACATCAGATCAGAAATGGCAGGAGGTCAGATGGATCCTCGAGCTTACTCCAAGCTGTAATGTCATGTCTAATCATGTACTTCACATCCCCTTCTCATCTGATTTCCACTTCTAAGTCCATTTTCCAAAAATATTTTGAACCTAACCTTGTTATGTACAATAACTGAAAATTTGAAAAATTTACAATTCTCTGAATGAAGATATTTCTCCCTTTCTGAGCCCTAAATAGCTGCCCTCCATCTAGAGATTGTTTTCCGGATTTCTATATTCTCCATGCGTTGGTGACATCTACCTTGTCAATCAATGCCTCAAAGGTCTGATCGCAAGCTTACAACCTTCAATGAAGCCAAGCCTATCGGTCAAACACTCCTCATCTTTGAAATAATTCCGGCAAATCCATATTACATTTACTCTTGGGGTCGAGTGGATTGTTCATTTATTAAAATGAAATTTGCATCTAAGGTTTGTTGAGCAATATACCACAAATTATAATTATTGTAATTATTCAGCTTAATTTATATAGAATTTTCTACTTTATTTAACATTCAGTGATAATGTAATGAGCGCATATTTAACAGTTCAAAATTAGAAGATTAATTTTATGAAGTTGTACTCTAGTTGCAAAACCTGCCATTGGAGAGTGCATATGGAGTTCAGGCATATAAACATGCAATGTATGGACCAGATATATTGTCCAATTTAACCTTACAAGCAATGTAGTTTATCCTGAAACAATAGCTGAGGAGGCGAGTGAAAAGAGTAGTGAAATACAGGGTTTGCAGAAAGGACCGAGGGCAATGTCTACTCAATCCAGGCTAGTGATGTGGAGGATGCAAGGGAAGTACATGGAATTTAATACATAGAAATGTGATATGTTGCATTTTGGGAAGTTTAACATGGGCAGGACCTACACAGTGAATGGTGGGGCTCTGTGGAGTGTTGTAGAACAGAGGGATCAAGGAGTGCTGGTGCATGGTCTCTGGTGTAGCTAGGGCATCACTTAATCTGAGAAAAATCCTTGAACCTCAGAAATAGTACATATTTTCAAAAATTTCTAGGCTAATATCATTGCAAATTTACTCTGAAGGCTTTTGGTACATTGGCCTTCACCAGTCAGAGTATTGGGTATAGAAGGGAGGTCATGTTGCAGTTGTATAAGACGTTGGTGAGACCACATTTAGAGTTTTGTGTTCAGTTCTGGGCAACATGTTATAGGAAAGATGTTGTCAAGTTTAAAAGGGCACAGAAAAGATTTACAAGGATGTTGCCAGAACTTTATTGATTATAGTTTAATAACAGGAAAAAAATTAATTCTAAAATTTTGGAAAGGCCCTACGGCCCCCACAATCAAAATGTGGATTATAGAAATGACGGAGACCTTAAACGTGGAAAGAATCAGATTTTCCCTGTTGGACAAACAGGAATTATTCGTTGGAACATGGTCTCCTTTTATTGATTACTTAAAGGGTCAGAATAGTTCAGCACAGGAACCTGACTAGCACTCGGGCTAAAGATTGGATGAAATGCTACACTCTGAAATGTACGAACATATCTCGAACGATGTTTTTTATTTTAATAAATTTTTCCATTCTTCTTTAACTATCTCTTTCCCCCTTTTTTTTTTTTTTTTTTTTTTTTTTTTTTTTTTTTTTTTTTCCTTTCTTTTCTTCCTCTATTTCATCTATCTCTTTAGTTCTATCTAGTTTTAAAAAAATGAAGAAAAAGGCAAAAAGTATTGGAGACAATGTAATAATAACCGACAATATTATCAATTTAAAAATGTAAGACAGTAATGATGTAATAGATTATGTACCTATCTCCAATAAAAAAATATTTTCACACAAAAAAAGGATGTTGCCAGGACTAGAAGGTCTGAGCAAACGGCAGAGGTTAAGCAGGCTGGGACTCTATTCCCTGAAGCGCAGGAGGATGAGGGGTGATCTTATAGAGGTGTATAAAATCATGAGAGGAATAAATTGGGTAGATGCACAGAATCTCTTGCCCAGAGTTGGGGAATCGAGGACCAGAGGACATGGGTTTAAGGTGAAGGGGAAAAGATTTAATAGGAATCTGAGGGGACATTTTTTCACACAAAGGGCGATGAGTGTATGGAACAAGCTGCCAGAGGAGGTAGTTGAGGCTGGGACTATCCCAATGTTTAAGAAGCAGTTAGACAGGTTTATGGATAGGACAGGTTTGGAGGGATATAGACCACACTCAGGCAAGTAGGACCAGTGCAGCTGGGACATTGTTAGCCAGTGTAGGCAAGTTGGGCCAAAGGGCCTGTTTCCACACAGTATCACTCTATGACTCTACAGCCAGATATGGTTAATGTAAATTTGCAATGATATTAGCCTAGAAATTCTTGATGATATGACTATTTTTAAGGTGCAAGAATTTTACTTGAATTAAGTGATGCCCTAGCTACACCAGATATTGCACCTGGGAACATAACACAGTATAACATAGAATAACACAGGGACAGGCCTTTCAGTACACAGTGTCTATGCTGAACAGGATAACAATTTAAGCTACGCATCAGCCTACACCTGGTCCATATTCTTCCATTCCCTGACTGTTCATGTGTCTATCTAAAGACCTCTTAAACATTGCAACTGCTTCCACCAGTTCCCCTGCAGCACATTCCAGGCACCTACCATCCCCTGAGTAAATAAAAACTTGCATTGTAAATCTTCCCCTCTGAATTACTCCAACACTTTGTGTCTTTTGTGTCTTTAATGGAGATGGTTGTTGTGCTTGGCTATAACACAGGCTGCGAGGGTTGAAAAAGATAAAGACAATGGTTCTTGTTGCAGATTATGTTTGTTATTAATTATAATTAATATAATTATGCTTCTTTTCTGCAGAGCACAGACGAGATGTGGGAGCCTGCTAATTTGGAGTTGGATGCACTTAGTTCATCAATGGAACCATATCTTGTACGAAGGCTATCATTTCATGCTCTGCAACTTCCACCACTAGCCTTCAGAGTGGCTGAACAATATGACCTAGAAAAAAAATCAGAATCAGAACACGTACCAAGACCAACAACTCTTCCATTGAAGACTCTTCCTTTGATTGCCATCACTGCTGCAGACAACACAAGGTAAATAACATTGAAACGACCTGTGATCCTCAGTTTTGAAGCTGTCAAAAGGTTGTCTTTTTCATAATTCAGATTATTATAATGCAATTACATATCTTCGATAGAGATGATTTCAAATGGCGATCTTGGTTAAATATTAGGATCAAACCTGTCTTTTGAGATGGATGAGGTGGCAAATTACTTGAACTAGTCAGTTCTTGTCGAGTATCCAGCTTACTTACCTTAATAAAATATGTTGTAGATATGGACGTGGTTGGTGTGGAATTTTGGGGCAAAATGCCCAATGACAGGTGAGCTGCTTGAGTTTGCTGACAGCACGACATCTAATTTATGTTGTTTACTCCAGTTTGATCTTTGGCATAAGCCCCCAGCTGATCAATGCAAAGGCCTATCAGTGTGGTCCATTCAGCCCCCAAATGTCCATGGCAGCCAGTGGATTACTGGCCATGATTAGGTCTTGCTATTCATCGTTACAGAATGGCTATCTCCCAGCTGTGACTTCATTTCAATTTCAGGCTCTCTCTACTTCCCCTTGATACTTTAAAACAATAATTGCATTTATTTTCAAGTACATAGGAACCACAAATGCCTTTGAATATAATGTAATATTTAAAAATAGAAATGAATCCCTGGGAAACCAACACAGTTTTACAAAGAAGGTTGAAGCTGGTTGGGGAGATCAAAAGCAAGAAGCTAAAAGTTATTGAACTGTCCCGATACAATGACATAGTTCGGCCTGGATTGAGGGAGGTAGGAATGTCCACAGATAGAACAGGAGACTACACCGGGATCTTGGGTTCTATACAGCATTCAGCTGAGCAGTGGAGCAGTGAGGTGCAGATAAGAACACTCGTTCGAAAAGGCCATATTAGACTTTAGATACAGCGTGGAAACAGGCCCTTCGGCCCACCAAGTCCATACCGACTCTGCAGACTTTCTGCTAGAGCTGTGTGGTGCAGATAAGAATGATTGTTCAAAAAGGCCTTGTTGCTTGTCTACCACTGAAATTCTGCAAATGCTGTCACTTATGCTGGTAACCAGTGCCGTAGTAGGTAGATGGTTCGGCTGAACCTTACAGCTGGAATTTTGCCAGTAGCAATATGGTGATAAATTCTATTATGCGTTAAATCTTTACAGGATCTTATGATGTTAAATTAGCAGGGAGATTCTGTGTACACAAGTGTGAATGGACATGACACAGATTTAAAAAAAAATTTATTCAATATAGTTGCATGCCTGATTATGAGAACTATGGCAATCATTTGGTTTAAACTGCAGAACTGTCTGCTCTGTATCTGCCACTTTGATAACTACTGTGAAATTGAAAATCTTATTTGGATTTATTTTTAATGTTATGTGTATAAATTATGCATCTGAGACATTAATCATTTGAAATGAAATAAGCTGTACCTTAAGATAAAGTGGACAAATTGCCAATGTAAATGACACAACTCTACTGACAAGATAGATACATTCTGATTGCCATTTGACAGCAATTTAAGAGAGTGTGCGTATTTGTCAGCACTGACAATGATTACGAGGAACTGAGCTCATTAAGATGGTAACATTCGGGTTCGATCACGCGGGAATGGCCCATTCAGCTGATTTACTATTGCAATTGTTGATGACATTCCAACACTGATTGTTTCTGAGTGGGTGGAAATTATTAATGAATATTGTGTAGTTGGTGCTCATGACAATCAATACTTAAGAATTTGTAATGGAAATATCCTTTTAAAGTGGAAATGCTGGTTTTGCGATCGTTGCTTGCAAGGACATTGTAGCCCTGATAACCAGAAATCAGAAGAAAAGCAAATTTTGCTCGGTTTTGTTCAAAGCTTTGTCAAAAACAGTTTTCCTGTGCAAAAGATGTTGTGAAAATGTGCTCAGACTGCCTTATATTCTAACTGCATCGATTAGAGTCAAAGGGTCATACAGCATGGAAATGGACCCTTTGGCTCAGCTTGCCTGTGCCAACCAAGGTGCCTCATCTTCATTAGTCCTACCTGTCCACATTTGGCCCACCAGGGGTTCCCAACCTTTTTGTACCGTTTACCCCATGGCACTTTATTAGCACATAACAATGTTATTTCACTTATTTATGAACAACTAATTATGAACAGATACCGGTACACCAGAATCAAACGCAGTCAGTCAATGAGAAAAATTTTGTACAATCCAGAATCACCAAATTTACCCCATCGGGGTAAATTTACCCCAAGTTGGGTACCCTTGCTCTGAACCTTTCCTATTCATCTACCTGTCCAAATGTCTAATAATTGTTGTTATAGTTTCTGCCTAAGCTACCTCCTCCAGCATCTCGTTCAATATACCTACCACCCTCTGTGTGGAAAAAGTCGTCTCTTCTCAGATTCCTATTAAATCTTTCCCATCTTTATAACTCTACTCTTTCTCCTCAATAATATAATCTCTTGACCCGAAACATCACCCATTTCTTCTCTCCAGAGATGCTGCCTGTCCCGCTGAGTTACTCCAGCTTTTTGTGTCCCATCCTCCTACGCTCCAAGGAATACAGCCCTAGCCAGCGCAAACTCTCCCTATAACCTCATCTCTATTATTTTCTTCTATACGTGTACTTACGATAAATACAGCATAATGGTAAGTAAATTAAAATCAAATGGAAAAAGTGTAATGGGAACTCTGATTTATTTCTTACACATTTGAACACTGGATATCAACCTCGTTTGTTAGTTCCCAACCTCCAGGTTCAAATATCACTAGACGATCGCCTGCACCATTACTCTGTGTTGCTATGTAAAGGTTCAGAAGCTGTAAGAAAAACATAATCAATACAATCATCAAATTTATTATCGGCATAAATGCTGCATAGTTTTTCTTCTAATGTTCTCATGATTACTGGGTTGTGCTCGCCTCGACCTGTCCTGACAACAGCGTTCTGACCAGCCCGACCAGAGGGCTTCAACATTGGGCCGTCCATGGCGGTGACCACAGAGGGTCAGGGCCCCAACCATGGGTGAACAAGGGAGGAGGAGGAGTCTGAACTGTATTCCCTTCCACCACAATGAAGTACGCTGTGGTGGATGTCTGTGTTGAATTATGTTGTGTATTGTGTCCCCTTTTATTTGCAACGCTGCATGGTAAATTACATTGCACTGCACCTTATGAACTTGAACTTGATCATCGCAAGGTAAAATTAGGAATCCAAGTTGGGTGGGACTGAGATAAGTGGGAGGGAGCATATGCATATATGTAACTTATGAATATGATAATTGGTGGGGATAAGTGCATCAGTAGTGTGGGCAGAGCCCCATTAAAGACACACTTTTACATCTTCCAGCAGTCTGAAAGCTAAAATCTATTTTTGAAAAGAACGAAGGAAAATAATACAAATAGCTTCAGGTGCACAACCTTTTATCCGAAAGCCTTGGGACCAGACACTTGTCGGATTTCGGACATTTTCGGATTTCAGAATGGAAGATTTTTAGCGTAGATTAGGTAGGTAGCGCGGGCGGCTTGAAAAGTCTGGAGCTGCTGCCTCCTCCCCGGTGACCGGGAGAATCATTGCATAAATGTTAGTCAGTTAGTTTGGAGGGATTTTATGTGGTGGTGGTGGAGTCGGGGTGAAGGGGGAAACTTTAATTCTTAATCCCCTACCTGGTCGGCGACTCCCAACCTCGCGGAGCTGGGGGCTCTGTCCGGCCGCGGGCGGCGCCGGTTGTAGCTCCGACCCCGGCAACTCTACCCCTGGCTGCGAGGCTCCAAATCCAGCGCGGCCCTGGGATACCAGCGGGGAGCGGGCAATGCCTTACCGGGTCGCCGTGCGGCAAGCTCCGGAACGCTGTGGCCGCCGACACACAACATCGCGGAGCGTCGCTGGATTTGGAGCCGCGGAGCTGGGGGCTCCGTCCGGCCGCGGGCGGTGCCGGTTGGAGCTCCAACCCCGGCAACTCTACCCCTGGCTGCGCGGCTCCAAATCCAGCGACGCTCCGCGATGTTGTGTGTCGGCGGCCACAGCGCTCCGGAGCTTGCCGCACGGCGACCCGGTAAGGCATTGCCCGCTCCCCGCTGGTTTCCCAGCGCTACGACGCTGCCGACTCCCGACATTTGCGGAGCTGGGGCGTCCGGCCGCGGGCCGCGCTGGATTTGGAGCACCTCGCAGCCAGGGGTAGAGTTGCCGGGGTCGGAGCTACAACCGGCGTCGCCCACAGCCCCACCGGCCACTGCGCTGCGGAGCTTACTGCACGGCGACCCGGTAAGGCATTGACCGCTCCCCGCCTCTCCGACCAGGTAGGGGACTAAGAATTAAAGTTTACCCCTTCACCCCCCTTCACATAAAAGCCCTCCAAACTAACTGACTAACATTTAAGCAATGATTTACAGATGTTTAAGCGTCTCCCGGTCTCCAGGGAGGAGACAGCCGCTACAGTAGTACAGACCTGGGTTGACCGTGGGTCGTTTTGGGTCAAGTTTGGCGCCAAACGCGAGCTTTGGTGCGCAGACGACATCTGGAAAAAATGGCCGGTTTTCGGAGCTTTTCGGTTTCTGGAACACCGGATAAAAGGTTGTGCACCTGTAGCTTCAACGATCCTTAGTGCAGTTTTTTAATTTAGTCTACTTTATTGCATGTGTCATGTCAATATTAGGCACAGTGAAAAGCTTTTTTTTTTGTTGCATACTATCTAATCAGTGGAAAGACTATACATAATTACAATCAAGCGATCCTAATTTCAACAATAGCAATGTAGTGATCTCTTCTCTTCAAGTTTGAACTTCCCACTAAAACAGGAAAATCTGTGTAATGTTATGTATTTCCCATTATATTGCTCTCGATATGCCACTATTTTTGTACAAAGATATATCAGCCAGATTCCAGAAAACCCTAAATGCCAGTGAGGATAATTCTGTTTTAAGAATTCTCTGAGAATTCTGAAGAATGAGATGTTACCTGCTTCTCTCCCTGCAAATGCAGCCTGACCTTCTGAATAATTGCATGATTCTCTGTTTTTCTGTAAAATTTATTAACTATGCAGCTGAATCTATGACCCTTGTGTATTCTTTCAGCATACTTTGATTTCTGCTTGGCCTAGCTGCAATATTTTGGCCACATGCCAGTTTGATGCACTATCATTAGAACATTTTAATGAAGTTATCCTCCAAGCAACCAGAAAATGTGGGTGAATTTGAGACAGCTCTGTGGAAGGTGATGGAAAATCAAATGGGTAACCCAGCATGTACAACTATCTTGCTAATATCACAAATTGTAACGTTTTCAAAACATTATGTGTGGATCATGGACAAACCTGTGATATGAGCAAAAATTGGAAAGCTTCAAACCTTCAAGCTATCCAAACCATGTTTACTAAATTTATCATATGTTGGAACATTTCCTGTCATTGAGCAACCTTCAGGTTCAAATTCTTCATCTAATTATAAATTTTATCAATCGCCCATCATCTGGATTTAAGGAATATGAGTAAGCTGCACTAAAATAGGTAATGTTAAGGATAATGTAGTTTGTGGTTTAGTAATTAGAACAGGCGAGATTTAGAGAATTAAAATGAATCCAGTGGATGGGTACAGCTTAAGCCTGCATGGGTCTGTCCTGCAAATGGATTGATTTCCACTGAAGTCCAACTAGCTTCATTCACTCCATAAACTGTTGAGAGCACTGGTTACAGCAAAGATCATTGAGCCAGACACCACTTGAAGTACAGCACTGAAGACCTGTGCTGCAGAACTAGCTGCAATTCTGGCCTTTAGATTGTAGAGATACAGAGCAGAAACAGGCCCTTCGGCCCACCGAGTCTGTGCCAACAAGCAATCACCCCATACACTAGCACTGTCCTACACACTAGGGACAATTTACAACTTTAACCAAAGCCAATTAACTTACAAACCTATACGTCTTTGTGGGAAGAAACTAGAGCACCAGGAGAAAACTTATGCGGTCACAGGAAATGCCTAGCCCCGAAACGTCAGTCTCCAGAAATGCTCCCTGTCCCCCCGAGCTACTCCAGCTTTTTGTGTCTATCTTCAATACAAACTCCCTACAGACAACACCTGTAGTCAGGATCGAACCCGGGTCTCTGGTGCTGCCATGGCACCTAGCTGTGCAAACAATTGCTATAATTTCACCTCTGTGACAATGAGGAAATTGTCCAATGATGCCTATTCAAAAAAGCAGTATGAATCTTATTGCTTATTGATTCTAACCTTAATCATCAGCAAAGTGAAGGCAGCTATAAACAGAGGTATCAAGCAACACTTATTCATCATTAATGTACTTCCCAGTAATGCCCAGTGTTTCTCTAGGGCTTTTCATCCCCAGACAATAGACTTATCATAACCTTGGTCTAGGCTGATGCACCTGTCATGGACTGATAAGCTGAATTTGAGAGGTACATTCAGATTGATTGCCCATGACATTAAGGTTGCTCTTGGGGCATCAAGGAGCCCTGATACAAATGGAAAATGGCTTCCTTTCATTCCAAGGCAGGAGAGGGTAGTTCCTATTATGTACAAAGGAAGATGCTTTTGGTCACTAGTTCTGAATCCTGGAACTCCCCTGCCTATGAGCAGTGGGAGTATCCTCACCAAAATAATTGTAATTTTGCAATGAAACAGCTCATCACTGTCTTCCTAAGAGCATTGGAGATGGGCAAAAAATGTTGGTGTTTCCAGCAATGCCTAGATCATTAGAAAAGAACCCAAAAACAACTGCAGATGCTGGAATCTGATAAGTAAGCAGTCTCTTGAATCTCCACTCATTGCCCCTCAGTTTCTACCTTCACCCCACCCCCCTCCTCCTGCCTGACTTCATTGGCACATAATCCCCCCTCCTCACCTGGTTCCACCTATCATCTTGCAATCACTGCATCACTCCTATCTCTCACCTATTTATAACTGATAATCTCTCCTCTACCTTCTCAACCCTGATGCAGGATTTTGATCCGAAACATCGGCCATCCCTTTGCCTCCGCAGATGCAGCTTCATCTGTTGATTTCTTCATTTTTCTGTCCAGCTATGGAGTTTCACAATTATGTCAAATTTTGAAAAACACTAGGAAATATAATAATTCCCAGGTTTTTCAATTCCAATTCTTTCAGAAATCTGTTCTGTATTTTCTGCTTGAGCTGATGAAGGATGAATCGTTAAATGAGTTAATAGTGTTAGTTGATTGACCTTTATTAATCCTTGCCATTTATAATCTCCACTACACATATATGTACGCCACCTATTATATGGTATTACGGTACTACACAGTACTACTCTCTGGAATTCTCTGCCACAGAAGGTAGTTGAGGCCAGTTCATTGGCTATATTTAAGAGGGAGTTAGATGTGGCCCTTGTGGCTAAAGGGATCGGGGGTATGGAGAGATGGCAGGTACAGGATACTGAGTTGGATGATCAGCCATGATCATATTGAATGGCGGTGCAGGCTCGAAGGGCTGAATGGCCTACTCCTGCACCTAATTTCTATGTTTCTATGTTTACACTAACAAGGTCAGCCAGATCTGAGAAGCCACACTGAGCTGGGTATGAATGGCTGACAGTTTAAATGTTCTGGATTACTTATGGAATAAATACTAACCTTTCACTATGTGTGTTGTGGATCATTCTCAAACATGGTGTCAGAAGTGGGGTATGAGCCTACGGAGAGGAGACGGCGAATCCACAAATTATTATCCCATAGCCAACATGAGGGCAAAATGGTCGAATCCTACATCGGTGCCCTGAAGATCATCGCTGCAAGATGCCACTTCCAGGACCGTGATGTACTCCTCCACGGCAGACTCGTATATGGCATCCTGAATGACAAGGTGAGAAATGAACTACTCCGGGATGAGGAGCTCACACTAGCTAAGGTTGAACGTGCCTGCCAGGTTGCTGAGTACACTGACACCCATACCAAATCCCTGGGATTGGGAACCCCACTCTGCCTACGATGTCCATGCCTTCTATAGATCCCCGCAACAAACATTAACAGCACCTCGACAACCACCTACAGCCCCAGGAAGGGTATTTGAAACCCTCAAACAACTAACGTCTTGCGCCCCAACCCTCACATACTTCGATGCCAGGTTACCCGTCACCCTCACCTGTGATGCCTCCCAGTATGGGCTGGGCGCTGCTTGCCTACAAGACGACACAAAGGATCCCAGACCGTTCGTCTATGCCTCCTGTACCATGACCGACACAGAACAGCGCTACACTCAAATCGAGACGGAGTTACTCGCGGTAACTTTTGCCTGTAATAAATTCAAGGACTTTATCTTTGGCAACCCGATCACGATTGAAACCGACCACCAGCCCCTGGTCAGTATCCTCAGTAAACCGATCCACACGGCACCAGCTCATTTACAACTCATGATGATGGAACTACAGAAGTATGACATCAGACTAACCTACAAACACGGTAAGGACATGCACTTTGCTACACCCTCTCACAGGCACCTCGCCCCACCTGCGAGAAACACCTGTCTGATGATGAGCACGAGGGGTCATGATGGTCTCCTGCCTTCCATTCGGGGTTTAGACATCCTAGTGGCACAAACAGCTGCAGACGAAACGCTACAATTGCTTGCCACTGTCATCCACCGCGGCTGGCCAGACAAACAGCACCAAACTGGCTATCCACCCGTTCCATCCTTTCCGCGACGAACTGGTCATTCAAGGCAGCATTATAATGAAAGGACATAAGGCAGTTATCCCAAAGTCTCTTCGCAACAAGTACTTTGATATTGTCCATGGGGGCCATCTTGCTGCAGAAATAACCCTTCAATATGCAAGAGGTATATTCTTTTGGCCTGACATGGCCTATCTGACTACAAATGCGAGAAAGTCACTGCCTGCCTGATTTGCAACAGCCTGACCCCACACCAACAGAAACAACCACTTCACCCACACCCCACACCGGGCTTACCCTGGTTGTTGGTTACCTTTTTGATTTCTCGTTGACCTTTGATCTCCGATGTTCTATGAAATTGTAAACGTTGACTCCGAAGTTCCATGTGGAATCTTTATTGTGCCTCGGGGAGTCAAACATGACAAACTGGAGAGCAGGTCTGGGCAATTCTGACCGATGGAATGCCCATTAAAAGGGCTGTGATCCGTAGGTTACATCTGGACTCTCTTCCAGTGGGGGCACTGCCAGTAGTTTCATAAAATCCTTTTATAATAAGTGGCAACTCAGTGCGATCTTAATCACAATAAAACTAGGGTTGACAGCTATTGGAAGTACTTTATTTCAGATAAAAATGATTGGCTGAGTTTGGGATCTTCCTTAATACCCCACCAAGATTTAATTCTATCTTAGTCAATGGAAATTAAAATAAATCAATGTGTAATATGGGCAATCAAACCAATCTCATCAGATTGGGTGGTGTAGATTAAAATTACTTCTTAAGAATCTATTTTGTGACTTTTCACTGCATTTTCGTGCCCTGTAGTCTGAAATATATCTCGGGTACTGGTGTTAAAAAGAAAAATGAGAAATATATAAAATAGGCTATTGATTTGCAATATTTTCTGAGTTCAATTCCACAGACTTTGTATCATATGGCACAGGGTAGGATTTATTTTTGATGATGAGGCTTATCTAGGATTTTACATTACATGAACATAGACCATAAGACATAGGAGCAAAATTAGGCGATTTGGCCCATTGTGGCTGCTCCACATGACTTCTTGATTTGTTCTTCACGATTTTGCTATTATTTGGGCCAAGTTCAGACACCATTTCACACTTTAGGAAGCCAATACAATCTGAGGATCATGTGCTGGGACATCTGACTGTTTACCTCATTGCTGGATTCAGCAAAGAGTCCAACAGTGAAGCAAATACTCCCTGAAGGGACATTCTGGATGGATTTTACTTCCGTTTCCCAACAAAGTGCCAGGCAGGACTGACGTAGGAACATGACCCTTGGATGAATAGGTTCACCAATCCTGTTGGGAAAAGTGAAATACTTGCTCAACTTACTTTATTTAAATTATTTTTGTTACTTGTTATTGAAATAAATGTGTTAAATTATTTTGGTGTTGATGTTTTTCAAAATTTGAAGATTTCATACTGTGTATACCTGATATACTAGTTTTCATACTTAAGAAATTCAAAAATGATTGAAGTGCCTTTTTACAGCCTCTAATGGGAGGCAGATTGTGAAACGTTGTCGGGGCATTGCAGGGATAGGGCTAAGATCAAATTGTCACAGACTCAGCTCTGCTTCTGCCATCCATCACACAAGGGTTGAGATGGGATGTAGTAATTTCCTTCAGCCATTTGTTTTTGTACTGTGTAGATGCAGATGGACAGAAACCACAGGCAGTAGGTCAAGTATGGAATGTCCTTGACCCAAAGTTCAGAATTCTATCGTTTTTATTATACACATTTTAAACCAAATCAACAAAAATGATAGTCAATTCCCATCAAGCTTACTTCTATATAACATATAACCATATAACAATTACAGCACGGAAACAGGCCAACTTGGCACTCGACACTTATTACTATCCAAACAAAAAGTTAGCTAGGTTAATGAATATTAAAATATCCCATTGATTTGCATATTTTATCTAACTAATTTTTGATTTCTTGCATCCTCTTCAAATTTATTTCTTAGTTTGATGTTATTTCTGAATTTAACAATATCATATTGCAAGATATCATACTGCTTTTACAATCACTCCAGCATTCAGAGTCTGAAAATCTAAGCATCTCTAATATAATCTCAGCACAACTCCAGTGAGAATGAAGTGGAGGTGTTGTATCTGATTGGATCCAGACGCTAATTAAATGTTTCTGATTTTAGCTAGGTATAACTTCTGCCTATCCAGAAATGAGTGTGATAAGAGGAGCAGCCATGGATGGAGCATCTCGGCCTAGAGTTTCTGCAATCTAATTTTGGAGAAACTTAGCCTCCCCTGACTTTCAGTTTGAATGAATGAATAACTTTATTGGCCAAGTATTCACATACAAGGAATTTGCCATGGTGCTCCACCCGCAAGTTACAACATGACATACAGTGACAGTTAGGAATGACACATAAAACATTTGGCTTCCAGTCATGTACTTTTCCTGGTTTAAGTTTAATTAGCTCGCTCTTAAAGTCAAACTTTTTGTCTGGATTATTCAAAGTGTGCTCAATGAAGCGGCAATTGTTCAAAGTGTGCGCTCGTGCTGCTTTGAATGGAACTTTTTCCAAATTATTTTAAATGTGTTTCCTACTAAATGAAGCTAATATATTTAGTTTGCATTGGATAGTACTTTAAGTGCCAGATTAATCATGGTATTGACTGGGAAAAATGTGTTTAAAATGTTTTAGAGTACATCCATTATGACATTTATTGTGCTGCGTTTCCTATTTCGAAAATGTAGTTCCATCTGCCATAACATTTAAATGAAATATCGTCCCCAAATTAAGGCTGAAGAGCTCTGAAATTGCTTGTAATTTATTTCAATGTAAATGCCTTAAATAAATTTTCAAATGCATAAGTGCATTACAGTATTTAAATTAAGATAAATGATATATTTTTTCCTATAATCTTAATTTTAAATGAGTTTTTAACGTACTTAATTTTGCATCCAAGGATCTCAGCTGTGTATTTGTATCAGATCACTGGCACAAATGTAATCGTGTGAAGCTTTTTTTATTCAACATTATATGAATAAGATTGATTTTTATTTCCAGCGTGGAACAGAATCATGGATGGGATAGATTTAGAGGGATGTGGGTCAAACACAGACAAATGGGACAAGATTAAACGGGAGTCTTGCTCGGCATGAATTAAAGGGCCGTTTCCATGCTATACTTTTGATCTTTGTGTCAGATCTCACTCCTCTAGATATTCTGCAAAGTAGATTTGATCAGGAATTGTGCTTATGTTAATGACCCCTTCTTTGCATCATTGTGGCCTTCTAACACCAAAAATTCCCATGCAGCATAATGTTAGTACAGTGTCACACTGTTTCAGGCTTATTATTGGGCTTTCTGGATGCTGGGTAGTCAGAGACGCATCTAATGAGTTCCACTGGTAGTTCTGCATATAGAAATCGTATGAAGGGACTTCCGGTGGCGCCATGGAGTAGTAAGAGGCGCTCCTTTTAGCTCTACTCCGAAAAATGCGCTAAAACGCGTTAAAATACCTGAAAAAGAAAACGGACCGAACGAAAAACACTTACCGGCAGATGCCCGACGTGACGTCATCAGAAATCGACATAGACCGACTGGATACCGGTATTTTAAATGAATAAACGGATTCTACCTACTCCACCTCAGATTCTTCAGAAGTTTCCTCCTCTTGCAGAACCTGCAGTTGAGAACCCGTTGAGAATCTGCATGGAAACTTCTGAAGAATCTGAGGAATCTGAGGCAGAAGGACTTATTCCTACCATGGAAGAGCAAATACAAGAACACGAACAAGCTTTAAGACGGGCTATGGCAAAAGACTTTGGAGAAATTTTGACGGAAAAGCTTGGAAAGCTAGAAACGAAACTTGATGTCGGGAATAAAGAAATCTGCGGAAAAATTGACGCTCTACAAGTTCGAATCGAAGAGGTAAACTCCGTTTTGAAAGGAAAAATTAAAAGGGTTGATGAAGATATTACTAAAAATTTGGAACCCATCCTTCTCACCTCAAAAAACAAAACAACGATATCAGAGGACTCGAGGCCACTACTACGGACATCTCTGACACAACGCAAAGACTGAAGAAAGATCTAGATTTCTTTATTCCCGACATCAAGTTTTGTTTCTAGCTTTCCAAGCTTTTCCGTGTTTCTGGGCAACTGGCCAGAATAACCAACAAATGCCTAGATCTTGAAGCTCAGTCTACACGTCAAGAATTGTTGGAGTGAAGGAAGGGAAGGAAAATGGAAAAGATTCTCGGGTCTTCACTGCCAACTTACTTCAACAGGTATTTAATCTGCCTGAGAGACCTAAAATTGATCAGGCACATCAAGTTCAGAGAGCCCGATCAGGTGCTGGAACCCCACCAAGACAAATTATTCGTAAACTACACGACCTACCAGTTCTTGAAGACATCATGAAGAAAGAGGCAAGTGCAAGAACCCTGATGTTTGAAAGAGAAAATATAAGAATCTTTAGAGACTATCCAGCAGAGGTTGTCAAGAAGCGAGCGCTTTTCACCAAGACCCATGTTATCCTCGGAGACATTCCAGACTGAAGATATGGAATTATGTATCCTGCCAAATTAAGGGTCACATACGGAGAATCAGAGCGTTTCTTCATCGACCCAGAAGATGCATTTAAATACGGACAAGATTTTAAAAAGAACTTAAAAAGATAAGTAGATAAGTAATTTTTGGCATAGCTCTGTATGATTACCAGGGCTATGGCCTACTGAACCTTCACTGAACCTGTTTGTTTAGATTACACCTATTATATGTATTTATAAGGGGTAGACTGATATAATGTGTTTTTAAAAATATATATATATATAAAAACCTGCATATAAGATGGCCAACAGCTTCACAGAAACATAGAAAATAGGTGCAGGAGTAGGCCATTCGGCCCTTCGAGTCTGCACCGCCATTTAATATGATCATGGCTGATCATCCACAGGCGGTTAAGTCTAGACATACATATCAGAGGTAAATTGGAATGTAAGCGGGGAGACTGTTCAAGGTCCCCGTGTTTACTAGGAGAGTGTTCAAGATCTTTGTACTACTCAACATTAAAAACAATTTAAATGTATGGTAACGACATAATTCACAAACAAATTATATAATTAAAGCTATGATGATCACATAAAATACTAACAAACGTACTAATCTGTTTATTTTAACCTAATACCTAATACTAACCCGTTTATTTTAACTTAATACCTAATAGTTATGAGATTTACTAATTCTAGGTAATGGTCAATGTATCAGTTTATGCTTAAAACATGGTTAATATCTATCCGATTGGGGGGATTGGAATTTCCAGTAGTTTACCAGGTCAGAGCAAGAGGGAATATGTTAGAAAGTTGGTTGAGGAGGGGTAAGGGAATCGATAGTTATGCGGGTAGGGCGTAGAGGAAGGAGATGTGAGATTGGGAAGCAGCAGGTTATTGTAGGCTGGATTTAGTGTGGACTATCGGGGGAACTTGGGTGGGATAAGACAGTTGGAGAAGAGAGTAAGTCACAGGGTGGCTCTAGTAGAGGGGTCAAGTAGGTACTGGGCAACGAATATTAAAAACGTAATCCATTGGATGGACAACACATGCCAACAGGTAAAATGGTTAATAATGGAGAGAGAGAGGATTGTTCGCTTTTTAATATAGGTGCAATTCCTCTCTCTCCGATAAATTTGAAGAAAACACTATATGCGAAAAATCTGATTATCCACAGTACCCTATGAATCTGGAAACAAGTGAAGTCAACCCTTAAACTGAGAACTGTATCTCTTCCCTTACCAATTGGCAACAACCCTCCGTTCAAATTGTCTATTTTGGACAAAACGTTCACAAATTGGGAAAGATTAGGAATTAAAAAACTGGGAGATCTTTATGAGATGTTGCCAGGCACACTAGATTAATGTATGAATAGAAACTCGGATTCAAACAAGTTAATATCATATCTGTATAACACTCTTTAAAATATACAAACCCCATCGTCAGAAGTAATTAGAAGAGCTTGGGAAGATGAGCTTGTCCTAAAAATTAAAAAAGACAGATGGGAGGAAAACCTATATATACACCACTATTCTCTTAACATCAGGCATTTGTTAATTCAATTTAAAATACTGCACAGACTCTATTATTCAAAGTCTAAACTGAATAAGATCTTTCCAAATGCATCTCCTATTTGCTATAAATGTCTTCTTCAGGAAGCAACTATAACCCATTCCTTTGTCTCGTATAAAGTTACATAATTTCTGGAGAGGAATTTTTGAAATTTTTTCCAATACACTAAAAATAAAATTGGACCCCGACACGGAACTGATCACTCTAGATACCTCAGAAGCCTGTTCTGAGCTAACACTATTTCAAAGATGTTTCCTTAATTATGGCCTGATAACGCCGAAAAAACTAATACTTACATTTTGGAAACGTACATCTGTCCCTACTCTTAAGATGTGGATTACAAACATGTCCGACACACTGCATCTTGAAAATATCATACTTGTCTTCTCGGCAGAAAAAACAGATCACTTTTCCAAGACGTGGGCACCCTTCATTGATTTCTTACAAGGATAGTAAGGTGCAAGACAACTTTGGATTTAAATCTAACTCTGGGTTGGGTGAAGTGGGTGGGGGGGGGGGGGGATGAGAGACAGGTATATCACCACTTTTCTTTCTCTTTTTCGTTTTGTCCTTTTATTTTTTTCTATTCCTCTCTTCTTTCTTTCTTTTATTAACTCTTTGGCTACACTACTTTGGTAGTCTAGGGGTTCTATCTTTGCACATCCCACTCTCTCTCTTTCTTGCTTTTTCTCATTTCTTTTCTTCTAATTCAAAGCTAAAAAGTTAAAATTGAAGCTGTACAATAACAGTATAATTTTATATGCTGTTGATTCTACTTTTGTACATTTGCTTCTAATAAATAAATAGATAAATAAATAAATAAATAAATAAATAGACAAAAACAAATAGATAGATAGATAGATAGATAGATAGATAGATAGATAGATAGATAGATAGATAGATAGATAGATAGATAGATAGATAGATAGATAAATAAATAGTATGAATGGATGTTTCCTGGGTGGTCCTGCTGTAACTGTTTGATGAGTGGAAACTATAGCCAGACATCACAGGCAGTGTTTGGGTTCTGTAGGATAAAGATTAATAACACCATAAACCAAAAGCTAATACAAATGCCTGAATGAATATCAGGAGAAGGCCACACAGCCCTTCAAACTCTCTGCCATTTTATTACATTTTACAATAGGATACGATAAAACTTTATTCATCCCCGGAGGGAAATTGGTCTGCCAACAGTCACAACACACAACTTGGTACACGAAAACTTGAAATTAAAATTAAATTAAAAGTGAGAAAAAAGAAAGAAAAAGACAAGCGATTGTTGGCTGGCTGCCATCTCTTTTCTCCCACCCCATCTCTCGGCGTTCTCCAAAGGACTTACCGTAACTGTGCCAGCCGTCTTTTACCTTCCTGTTCATCGAGGGTGTGAATTTCAGACAGCACTCACCCGCTTTCCCTGGCCCCCGTCTTTGCGATGTGTTTGTGTGTGTAGATGGTCGATGCGGTTCGCGGTTTCATCGCTGACGGTCGATCCAGCTCGAGGTTTTTCAGGCGAGTGCCCTCGAGCTTGAAGGTCAAAGACAGTCGCTGAAAAGTCTAGTTAGTGGGACAGGCTTTAAACTTTCACCAGTCTTTGAGGCAGTGATTTCATAATTCTCTGAGACCCCATGTTCTGGATCATGACATAAGAGGAAACATCCTCTCCATGTTAATCTTATAAAGACTGCTCTAAATCTTATATTTTTTAACTAAGTATCCTCTCATATTTCTAAATACCACTGGACACAAACCTAACGATACACAAAATGACAGATGCTGGAACTTGGAGCAAAAAAAGAAACGGCTGGAGGAATTCAGCAAGTCATTCAGCCAGATGGAAGAGCTCATATTTTGGTTTGAAACCCTAGATTAAGACTGGAAACATTGAGGGAGGGTGGCCAGTATAAAGGGGAGAAGGGGAGATGAGGAAGGGGCTGGTAAAATGGGTGGACCTAGGTGGAATGAAGACTGATGAATTTTCATAACTGGAGGCTCGAGCTGCAAATGCTGGGCTTTGATAAGTAAAGAAGTTGATGTGGAACCACAGAATAGAGCCCTGATGGGCAGATGGAATGAGATGGGGGAATGGGTGTGAGACACAGTACAGTAGAAGCAAATATGCAGGTAACAGGTGGATAGAATGAGATGGAGGGAGGGGAGCAAAAATCGGTGATGGAGGGTGCTGCAGGGGCATATGGAAAAAAGAGTGTGGGATAAACTTAGTGAATCAGAAGAAGAAAGAAAGAGGGAGGAACACAGGAGGAGAATATTACCTGGAATTGAAAAGTTCAATGTTCATGCCCCGAGGCAAAGCCTTTCTAAATCAAAAACAACAAAGACTTGGATTATCTGTGTAATTGGACTCCTCTGCTCATGGCTTGACTTAAATTCCAAATTTCTGGATCATCCCCAGGAACTGCAGTAACGCTCTGGCATTTTTCTCAGTTTGCCTCTTGTCATGGCATTAAAGAGGTCTCATTTTCTTGAAGGAGAATCTCTGTATATCTGAGGGAGAGAGACAGCTGATAAGCAAGAGGGGGTAAAGTTGCTGTGGGTAGGGGTGAACAGCCCATAAATGCCGGGTTTAGGATACAATCAGTTGAGCCGCAATCTTATTAAAGGTGAGATCTGGGGGGAAAAGGCTGAGTGGCCTATTCCTGCTGGGCATTCATATGTTTGTAAAAGAAAAGACATTACAGAACATCTGACCAGATCGTGCATGCGTACTATATTGAATCGTGTGTACTATATTGAATTTTGCTCCATGGAGCTTTATATTGTATCCTGTACAAACAGTTTTGAATGGTGGAGGCTCGTAAATAAATCTTTGCCTCAAGGGTTCTCCATACTGTAGGTGGCATGGCTGAAAGGTTTAACAAATTAATACAATACAGCATAATCACTAATTTCTTCTACCTCAGGCTATCAGAAACTCCAAGCAAAGAAGGATCACTGCATTAGCATAATGCCTCAAAGCCCTCCGGTTCTTCCTCGACCAGAGGAGCAACCTATACCCAGCCACTGACACTCTCCTCCGCCTAGCGGAGCTGGTCCTCGCCCTCAACAACTTTACGTTTGACTCCTCCCATTTCCCCCAAACACAAGGCGTAGCTATGGGCACACGCATGGGCCCCAGCTACGCCTGCCTCTTTGTCGGGTACGTTGAACAATCCTTGTTCAATACGTACCAGGGCCCCATCCACGACCTCTACCTCCGTTTCATTGACGACTGCTTTGGGGCCACCTCCTGCACCCACACACAACTGACTGACTTCATCCACTTCACCACCAACTTCCATCTGGCACTCCAATACACGTGAACCATTTCCGACACTTCCCTCCAATCCTTGACCTCACCATCTCCATCGCTGACCGCCATACACTACAAACCAACTGACTCACATGGCTATCTGGACTACACGTATTCCCACCCTGCCCCCTGTAAAGACTCCATCCCCTACTCCCAATTCCTCCGCCTACGCCGCTTCTGTTCCAGGATGAGACGTCCACACCAGGGCATCGGAAATGTCCTCGCTCTTCAGGGAACGGGGATTCCCCTCCTCCACCATAGATGAGGCTCGCACCAGGGTCTCTTCCATACCCCGCAACACTGCTCTCTCTCCCCATCCCCGCACTCGCAACAAGGGCAGAGTCCCCCTAGTCCTCACCTTTCACCCCACCAGCTGGAAAATACAACAAATAATCCTCCGCCATTTCCGCCACCTCCAACGTGACCCCACCACTCGCCACATCTTCCCATCTCCCCCCATGTCTGCCTTCCGCAAAGACCGCTCCCTCCGCAACTACCTTGTCAATTCTTCCCTTCCCTCCTGTACCACCCCCTCCCTGGGCACTTTCCGTTGCAACCACCGGAAATGCAACACCTGTCCCTTCACCTCCCCCCTCGACTCCATTCAAGGACCCAAGCAGTCGTTCCAGGTGCGACAAAGGTTCACCTGTATCTCCTCCAACCTCATCTACTGCATCCGCTGCTCTAGATGTCAGCTGATTTACATCGGTGAGACTAAGCGGAGGTTAGGCGATCGTTTCGCCGAACACCTCCACTCAGTCCGCAATAACCTACCTGAACTCCCGGTGGCTCAGCACCGGTGAACTCCCCCTCCTACTCCCAATCCGACCTCTCTGTCCTGGGTCTCCTCCATTGCCAGAGTGAGCAACACCGGAAATTGGAGGAACAGCTTTACAGGAAGGATATGGAGGCTTTGGAAAGGGTGCAGAAGAGGTATATCAGAATTTGGCCTGAGTGACAGAGTCTTAAGGGCCTGTCCCACTTATGTATCCTTGGCACGCAAATTACGCGACCTTTTGGTCGAGTTGAGCCGCGACGGTCCCACAAAGGTCACGCGCGACTTCATTTGACCGCACAGCCGTCTGGAGCGCGTGACGTAATTTGAAGATGGACGCAAAGCTGGAGTAACTCAGCAGGACCGGCAGCATCTCTGGAGAGATGCAATGGGTGACGTTTTGTGTCGAGACTCTACTTCAGTCTGAAAAGAAGGGTCTTGACCCGAAACGTCACCCATTCATTCTTTCCAGAGATGCTGCCTGTCCCGTTGAGTTACTCCTGCATTTTTTGTCTATCTTCAATTTTCTTGGCCCCGCTCTGGGAGTAGAAGTGGGGGCGGAACCGGACCGCAACGGCCGTGAGCCCCAGGCCGAGTTTGGCGATCGTTTGCCTGCTTCTGCTGTTGCTGGAGGTGAGACGTTGCATCGTGCCCGGGTCTTGGGTCTGTCCCACTTTGGCCATTGGCACGCAAAGACTTTGTTCGCTACAAAAATTTCGGAGTCCCGCGCGATGTCGCGCACAACTACATACCCCTCCGCGCTTCTCAGTGGGACCGGCCACAAGGTGCCCGTGCGCCTCACGCGACCACGAGGTCGCATAATTTGCGTGCCATGGACATGTACGTGGGACAGGCCCTTTAGTTATCGGGAGAGGTTGAACAAACTTGGCTGTCGGAGGTTGAGGGGAGGCATGATAGTCATGAAAATATGACAGTCATTGAAAGGGACGGCAGTCAGAACCTTTTTCCCAGGGTGGAAATGTCAAAGACTAGAAAGCATAGCTTTAAGGTCAGAGGAAGAAAGTTTAGCGAAGATGTTTTTTACATCGAGAATGGTGAGTGCCTGGAATGCTCTGCCAGGAATGGTGGTGGAGGCAGATATAATAATGTTTAAGAGGCTTTTAAATAGGCAGATGGATATGCAAGTAATGGGAGGGAGAGATCAGTTGCATACAGAGGAGAATAACTTGGCATTATGATCAGCACTGACATTGCGGGCTGAAGGGCCAGTTCCTATGCAGTATATTTCTGTTCCATGTTCTTAAAGAACTGGAAGCACACTCCCTGTTCCCTGCACAGCTGTTAGGTATTGTTAAAGCTTATTGTTATAGTTATCAAGACCACTTGCGGAATTACTTTAGAGTCATTGTGCGAGTTAATGACAGCAATAAACATATTGGCCAATGGTTTAATCTGTGCAATTAATGCATTTGTTAATTAATACAGATGGAACACTGAGCTGTGTAAGGAGCTCTTAAAATAGCTCTCCTCTGTATCATGCCATTCTCATTACTGGCATCTCTTCTGAATATCATTTAGTGTAACTGAGTTCCAAATCAGGACATATTATAATAGAAATATTATACTCATAAAGCAAACATTACTGTACTCTGCACCCTTGTGCACCATGTCGCTAAAGTAATTGACATTGATTTGAGTTTCATAACAACATCACATGAGCAGGTTTAATGGTTCAGACTGTACTGAATTGGAAGCCTTAACAGTGGATCGTCTGACATTAGATGTCAGTCAATAATGTTACAAATGCCTATGGAAATGTGTTTCATGTTGGGGCGAAATGCTCTATAGTGCCTTGACGCCACAGTAGGAATAACTCCTCAAACTGTCCTTTTGTTTTGGTGGTAGAAGCAATGCAGACTGAGTTGTCATGTTGTTTTTTTTCAAGCAATTGTTATCTATGTGATGATGATTGTTCATCTCTAAATTAATCATACCTCAAATGATTCTGCATTCACATTTCAGGGCCAATGTGGACTTGATTCACCATTCATCTTTCAGAGTGCCATTGAGCCAAGTGATTATGAGACTATGATGAACAATAGTGCTTCCCTACTTCAGATACAGAATATTTATTATACATGAATCTCTTCAGCCTTGCAAAAGATGCCTCTCCTTCATGGTCGGGAAGATTTGAGTTATTATCTCTTGTATTGCATTGATTTCGGAAGATCCTTCAAATCTCCAACCTATCATTTACCTTCTACATTTGAATGAGGGGACACCATAACAATAAAACATAAAACTGGACAATGCATTTGCATATCTCAAGTTTAGTTTAAAGATACAGCATGGAAAAAGGTTCTTCAGCCCACCCGAGTCAGCACCAACTAGTAATCCCTGAATACTGACACTATCCTTCACACACTAGGGACAATTTACAATTTTACAAAGCCAATTAACCTAATAACCTGTACAGCTTTGGACTGTGGGATGAAACAGGAGCACCACGAGAAAACCCATGCAGGTCACAGGAAGAATGTACAAACAGCACCCGTAGTCAGGATCGAATCCGGGTCACTGGCTCTGTAAGGCAGCAACTCTACCATTACGCCCCTCTGGAATAATTGTCTCCAGAATAATTTCATAGATTCCAAGTGGATTAACATTAAAAACATTTTAAGTAATGTAATAATTTGTAATATCATATTTACATCTTATAATAATAAATCAGACTGGTGCTCTACTTTTGTGAGTGCCAACTAGCTTGTTTGTCTTATTTACTACAATGTTGCATGGGTCTGACTCCCTTAAAGGCCATTCTCACGTTACGAGCTGACACAAGAGGTGACCCGAGTTAAACCTCGTGGTAATAACGTACGATTAACGTATGGCATTCGTGGTCGCAACGTAGTGCATCGTGGCGCTAACGGCAGGTTCTCGTGTAACTTGTCTACTCTTGCAAAAAATCAAACATGTTTGAAATTTTCCACGAGTCAATTTTACTCTTGTGGTTAATAATTGAAACATTTTAACTCGATTTAAGAATGTAGTGGCCCGTGCGTTTACCTTAGTGTATCGTGAGTCTACCGTGGGAACACTTTAACTCAGCGGGCAGGCAGCAGCAGATTGTCGCTCCCTTCAATTTCCCAGCAACAGTCACCTGCCATAACGCGAGAGAGATCATGCACTGTTGTAGGTCTCCTTTGCACGTCGGTGTTTCTGTCTTTCTCCACTCATTGTTGGCCCCATCTGTCACCACCCCCACCTACACCCCTCTGCTTCCCGGCCATGTGTGTGACTCCTTCCCTCCCCTCTCCAGCTCCCCGCCCATTGCACTGGCGCGAGGGCTTTGCACTGTCTTCACGTCGACGATGCCAGCAGGTCCGTGCCAGTCACCGGAGACGTCAGGACCAATGGGACATCGACCCCCAGGCCCACCAGGCCCACTGCAAGCACGGAGAACCCAGAGACCCACAGCCAACAGCAACTCCAGCCCAGCCCCGCTCCAACTCCAGAGGAACCCGGGTTGCGAATGAGGGGGCGCAGCTTGTCGCGCCGTAGTGGCCCATCGGGGAGCGGGTTCCTGTTGGTCCTGACATCTCCGGCCACCCCCCCGTACAGGAGCTGAGACTGGGAACTGTACCGCCCTTGCAGGTGAGCAGGAGAGTGTGGTTGTTTGCAGTTGCAGAGGGAGGGGGCAAGGGCTGTACAGTTCCCAGTCTCAGCTCCTGTCCAGGGGGGTGGCCAGAGACATCAGGACCAACGGGACACCAACCCCCAGGCCCACTGCAAGCACGGAGATCCCAGAGACC
The DNA here is from genome assembly GCF_028641065.1 of Leucoraja erinaceus. NCBI lineage: Eukaryota > Metazoa > Chordata > Chondrichthyes > Rajiformes > Rajidae > Leucoraja > Leucoraja erinaceus. The sequence goes on along the minus strand of NC_073377.1, from coordinate 52,572,570 downwards.
CACAGCCAGCAGCAACTCCAGCCCAGCCCCGCTCCAACTCCAGAGGAACACACTCCTCGTAGGGGCAGAAGCTGATGGTGTGCAAGGTACGTCTTGTTCTTGGGGTGGTGGATGAGGGGGCGCAGCTCGGGCTGTGGGCGAACTGCCACTTGTCGCCGTAGCGGCCCATCGGAGAGCGGATTCCTCTGGAGTTGGAGGGGGAGGGGGGTAGTGTGCTGTTTGATCACCCCCTGCTATCCCAGGGACAGCGAGACACAGCGGCTTTTGAGACTGGTGGGCAATCACTACCAAAGTTCTGCCCACACAGTCAGTACACCTCTCCTACACTTGTCTCCCGCACTAAGATCATCTCGCAGAGAATGATCCCAGCCTAACCTTCCCTATTCTCTCCTATTCTGCAAGAAAAAACTACATTGAAGACTCAAACCCCTCCCCCCCAAACTCTCTCCATCTCAACTCACGCCTGGGCACCAAAGCAGCTCAGGAGGCAAACCCTGAGCTCCGTCTCACAACAATCTGATGTGCACATCCGTTCACATTCAAAGATTTAATCTCCCGTCTCCCCGCAGTGTGTAGACATGGCAGTAAATTCAATTAAAACATATCAAACCTGTGTGTTTCAAACAAATCATAAGCATAACTGCTCTGGCACTGGATGGTGCGCATTTTCCCTTTGTAGGTCACATCAATAGATGCGGCCGCGCTGAATTCTATCTTTAAAACAAAGCCACAGGATGGAGAGGTCTTCTTTAACACTGTTGCTTATTAAAACATAACACTGTTGCTTATTAAAACAAAACTTCAATCAGGATTGGCTCAAGAGTAACTCGGGAGACGAACTGGGAACATCGCAGAAATGACAAGTAAACATGAAACTGCCGTCTACCCGTGGGAACTCAGTTAACCTCTTGATCTTTCACTTGTTATATCGTGCTCAACCACGACCCCTTCACTCGGGTTGCCTCTTGCGTCAGCTCGTAACGTGGGAATGGCCTATTATCATGTTGCTAATCTGGTTGATAATCTGCATGTTGCTCGATGTGACTGACCATAGGGCAAAGGCAAATATAATGCCTGAAAGTTGGAGTGGGGTACGACCAGGGGCGCCAGGGAGATGGCCATCCCTGCCGGCAGTCTGTTAGTTTTTTTTCATCTTTTGTTATTTTTAGTGTTTGCTGAAAGTTTGATATAATGTACTTTGGTTTGTTTTATGTGAGGGGAGGGGGGATCGCCGGAAACTTTTTTTCAAGTTCTTACCTTCCCGGAGATGTGATCATTTTTTGGATCATATTCTCCAGGCTCTGCGGCCTACCATCGCTGGAGCTGGAAGCCGGCTCGGACTATCGTGAGCCCCACCGCGGGGCGCGGACTTAACATCGGAGCAGATCCCTTGCCTGGGATCGCTCCCACCGCGGCCTGCGGACTTACCATCAAGGGCTCGCAGTCTCGGGAGAGGCTAGTCGGGAGCTCCAACGTCTCAGAAGGTTCGACCAGCCACGACGAGAGGTTTGATCGCCCAGTGCGGGGAGCTGCCAACCCCCCAATGCGGGAGCTGAACGCCTCGACGTGGAGGGACCCGAATGCCACCGGCTATGGGAGTCAAGATCATCCCGTTAATGGGGGCTCGAGGCCCCTGACCAAGGAAGAACACAAGGGAAGAACTTTATTTTGCCTTCCATCACCGTGAGAAATGTGTAGGAGTCACTGTGGTGGACGTTCATGTTAAAATGTGTTTTGAATGTTGCTTTTATTTGTCTGATAGACCTAGCCAGTGAAATTCCTCGTATGTTGCAAAACATACCTGGCGAATAAAATCTGATTCTGATTCTGAGAGAAAATGCTGACCACTTGATTGATTACAGTTCACCTACTTGTACACTGCAATGACAATTTGAAGTTTTAAGGAACTGAGCAGACAAAGGGAGACGTATCGCTGTGACTCAGATGTCACAAATGCCAATGCAACCTCCAGATCCACCCAAAAGCCAACAACACCCTATAATTCCCAGCATCAGCCTGAAGAAGGGTCCTGGCCACAAATGTCACCTGGAAAGCTATGCTCTCCAGAGATGCTGCCTGTCCCATTCAGTTGCTCCAGCACTTTGTGTCTTTTTTTTTGTAAACCAGCATCTGCAGTTCCTTATATCCACCAACAACTCTTTATTGTTCTCTTTCAAATCCATTTTCAGCCAGAGCAGCAACCTAAAGCTGTTGGAGACTAACATGTCTCTGGATGGCATCTCTATGATCCTGGATAAGAATGAGTAGTTCAAATGCGACACGTCCCTATTCTTGACCATAGTAATGGACTGACAGGTGACATCTCTCTGTTCTCATCTTGCTCCCAGGCTATGGTTTGCAGAACTCTAACAGGGTTCGTCTGAGATTCCACTTTGTTATGACGAATTTGTATGCCTTCTGCTTCTGCCTCCATGCACATCTGTACATTGGAAGTTGCTCAGCATCCTTTCACTTTTGTGGTTGCTCTAATGCTCCAAAAGCAGAGACTTTGTATTCCGAAGGAAATGTATTTCTGCCATCTACTGATTATTGATTAGTTTGTCAGCTATGACTTTATACAGTGAAACTGTTCAGTACTTTGTAGTTTGTTTCATGAATTCAAAAGATAACAAACAATATATTGACCCTGTTTTCAACTTGAAAAGCTTCCATTTCATACACTGCATTTCACTGACAAAAGTACATTGAAGAGGACATGACTTCAGAATTAAGGGACAGAAGTTTAGGGGTAATATGAGGGGGAACTTCTTTACGCAGAGAGTGGTGGCGGTGTGGAATGAGCTCCCAGTGGAAGTGGTGGAGGCAGGTTCATTGATATCATTTAAAAATAAATTGGATAGGCATATGGATGAGAAGGGAATGGAGGGTTATGGTACGAGTGCAGGCAGGTGGGACTAAGGGAAAAAAAATTTGTTCGGCATGGACTTGTAGGGCCGAGATGGCCTGTTTCCGTGCTGTAATTGTTATATGGTTATATGGTTATATGGAAGTTAAATGTAATGCCAGCGCATGAAGCACAATTGACTGGAAGCAAGCAAATTCAAAGCAAAGTGAAATTACCCATTGATAATCAGAAGTTATACATCCACCCAGAAGATGCAAGATACTTTCTGCATGATCACACAGTGAAATAAAATTGCATGAAATTGTACAACATAATTTTGCCTCAGTTAAATGAAAACTTTAAATGAAAACCATTCTTGGATATGACAACACTTTATCTGCCTCTCTGGTCTGCATTTCAGTTAGGCTAAATGTTCATGCCATGTCATGAACCTTCCTTCACCATCATTTCTATTTCCCCACTGGTCAATGGCTAAAGTTGATCAGAATATGAAACTTTGTCATCCTGTTTAATGCAAAATTCATGTTCAGTTTTGAAGTTCATCTTCCCACAAAGTCCTTTACTCACTCCATTGCTTTTCAATGAATACCACTGAAATACTAAGACTAGGTCCACTCTCAGATATGCTTAAACTGCTTCTGTTATTGCAGACAAAATACTACTTAAAGACATTAGAATTTTTAGACCACCAGATAGTCAATTTAATTTGTTTGCCTCCCCTATTTCCTTGTTATTATTTCATCATATCATGATTTTCACCATTTGGTTCCCCCGTTGATATACCTATCAGTGAGATTCATGGCAATTGGAAAAGCAATTTTAAACTCTTTAGATTTTAGAGGCACAGGCGGAAACAGGCTCTTCGTCCCACCGTGTCTGCGTCAACCATGTTTAACCCTTACATTAGCACTATTCTACACACTAGAGACCATTTACAATTTTTTCTGAACCCAATTAACCTACAAATCTGCACGTCTTTGGAATGTGGAAGGAGACCGGAGCTCCCAGAGAAAACCCACGTGGTCACAGGGAGAACGTACAAACTCCACGATGATAGCTCCCATAGTTAGGATTGAACCTGTCTCTAGCGTTGTAATGCAGCAACTCTATCTCTGCGCCACTGCACCAAACCTTTCATTACAATTAGACAGTGAAATAAGTTGAAGTGGTAGGAAACGGCACCTGAATTCGGTGGCCTTGCACACTGCTTGAAGCGGCATGTTCCCCAACACCCAAAATGCTCCAGGCCATTTAAAATCTCAAGACGAGTTGCGTATCGGTGCAAAGAAGTCCTTCTGCAGTTGTACAGGGCCCTAATGTGAGATCACATCTGGAGTATTGTGTGCAGTGTTGGCCTCCAAATTTGAAGAAGGTAGGTTTGCAGCGTAGGTTCACGAGGTTAATTCCCGGGATGGCGGGACTGTCATATGTTGATAGAATGGAGCGTTGGGCTTGTATACTCTGGAATTTAGAAGGATGACAAGGGATCTAATTGAAACATAGAAGATTACTAGACTAAGTGGGACCCGCTGGGTCCCATGTTCACGCGGGAGGGCTGGTCCCCCAACGTAATATTCCAGCTCTACACCAATTCCAATATTGGTGGCCAGTGGGGGGGCTTTCTGGAGCGCTAGTATGGCTGTTGTGGGCTGAAGGGACTGGTTTCCAGAGGGCTAGTATGGACATTGTGGGCCAAATGGATTCTTGGGCTGGCTGCTCAGTCACTCAAGCCTGATGTTCCGCTGCACCAAAGTTCCCGCTGCACCAAAAAAACCCAGAATATCATAAAGGACATTTCCCACCCCGGACACTCCCTGTTTGAACTGTTGCCGTCAGGCAGACGGTACAGATCTACAAGGACAAGGACAAATAGACTAAAAAACAGTTTTTACCCCACTGCTATAAAAGCACTAAATGTAGCCGCCAAGGAACGCAGGGGCGAGACATACTAAGGGACTGTGGTACACTGTGAAATCGACAGAAGGATGGAGGGTTGCGTGTGTATGCGTGCTTTGTCCGTGATATTTATTTAGTTGTTTATCTTTAATATTTTACCTTGTATGTATCATTAGCTTTTAGAAATGTTTGAATGCTGCACTGACTGGCTGACATTTTAAATTTCGTTGTACATGGTTCATGTTACAATGACAATAAAGAAACTATTCTATTCTATTCTATTCTATGTGCTGGCAGCTCACTCATGGCTGGTGGGTTGGCAGTTGACTCACGGCTCTTCCCTGAAATTCCATTTCAAGCAGGGTGCAAGGCCACCGAATTCAGGTGCATTTCAAGCAGTGCGCAAGGCCAGTTTCCTACCACTTCAAGCAGGGTGCAAGGCCACCGAATTCAAGTGCAGTTTCATACCACTTCAAGCAGGGTGCAAGGCCATCAAATTCAAGTGCAGTTTCCGACCACTTCAAGCAGGGTGCAAGGCCACCAAATTCAAGTGGAATTTCATGCTACTTCAAGCAGGGTGCAAGGCCACCGAATTCAAGTGCAGTTTCATACCACTTCAAGCAGGGTGCAAGGCCATCAAATTCAAGTGCAGTTTCCGACCACTTCAAGCAGGGTGCAAGGCCACCAAATTCAAGTGGAGTTTCATGCTACTTCAAGCAGGGTGCAAGGCCACCAAATTCAAATGCAGTTTCATACCATTTCAAGCAGGGTGAAACCACCATAAAACCACACAAAACACCACATAAACACCACACACAGTTCAGTAGATATTTAGTGTGTTCAGTTCATTCACAGGTTCAGAGTTGTGACTTCTCCCTTCCCCATCATGCAGAGACTGAGCCACACCCACACTTATGGGTTTTATAATCCCTTCCCCCTCCCACCGGAAGGGTTGTGGCCTTCATGGCGCGATTGACAGGAAAGAGCTTCTCAACATTTTTTTCAAAACTGGTAAAACTCTTTTATTTTTCATTGATGGGAAGAATCCTCTGCACCTGATGAGCGGATGGGGACTGAGTAAGATGGCCAAACTTCAAACCAACAGCCATTTGCTGTTCTTCACTTCAAACCAACCACCACCACCAGCCATTTGCTGTGCTTCATTTGAAACCAACCACATTTTCATTTTCAAACCACATTAAGGGCACTCAAGGTCTGTAAAACCACACTCACAGTTTAGTAGACATGTGTTCAGTGTTATTCACAGCTCTGACTGAGAGACATGACCCTCTCGCTCCCCTATCTTGCAGAGACTGACTGAGGCACTCAACACTTCCGGGTTTTATAGTCGCTCTGGAAGGGGCGTGGCCTTCAGGAGCGAGAATCTCAACATTTTTTAAGCACTAATAACTCTTTTATTTTTCATCGATGGGGTAAATCCTCTTGTCCTACACAGCGGAGGGATTTTCTGAGTAAGATGGCCAAAAATCACAGCCGTAAGTGGCAGCGTTCTTTCTAAAATCAATATACAGAACAACAGGAAGTGGTCAAGATCAGACCTTTATTAATATAGATTAAGGGATTTATATTATACTTTCTGGCAGGAAACATGTTCCTGATGTCGGGGGAGTCCAGAACTAGGGGCCACAGTTTAAGAATAAGGGGTAGGCCATTTAGAGCAGAGATGAGGAAAATCTTTTTCACCCAGAGAGTGGTGAATCTGTGGAATTCTCTGCCTCAAAAGGCTGTGGAGGCCAACTCTCTTGATGCTTTTAAGAGAGAGTTAGATAGGGCTCTTAAAGATAGCGGAGTCAGGGGATATGGTGAGAAGGCAGGAACGAGGTACTGAATGTGGATGATCAGCCATGATCACAGTGAATAGCGATGCTGGCTCTAAGGGCCGAATGGCTTACTCCTGCGCCTATTATCTATTGTCTATTGTTTATATTATCAGAACTAGCTTTAAACCCAATTGTTTTTCTGCCTTTCATTATAATATATTTTGTAACAAATAGAATATTTCTATTTGCAAACATTCACTTACATATGACTAAATAAATCCAGATGCATTCAAGGTTAATGCTTAAATTATTAAATTGAAGTATTCAGTTTTTGATCTGGTTTCATGTTAGTTTGCAACCAATTTAAAATAATTACTGGATATGAGTCAGACTAATTTTGCTGCCCTTTTGTTGTGAGAACAAATTATTATGTAGGTCAAATTTTATTTGTTGAGAAGGTGGATTATAAACACCATAGCAACATTAAATTAAACTATGATATTAAGAAGCTTTGAAACGATGGCTGATGTTTTGATTTAATTATTGTGTATAGCACTAATTAATTCATATATCAATGCATTCATTATTGTGATGCAATTTCCCCCAGATATGAGCCACAAATGTGTGATTAAATTTTAAAATAATTAAATGCTGACAATCTAATTTCCATCCATAATATTAGAAAAATTATGCATATGATCACATTTTTTAATTAAATTTGGAGCTGTTAATAAAAATCAGAAAGGTTGCAACAGAACTAATATAAGGTAAATATACATATGTATACTGAGTATCAGGGGTATTTGGGGATTCTTTAGCCTCTGCTAGTAGGATTGGAAATGAATGGAGGAGGGAGTTGTGTTAAATGTGGTAAATCTTTGGTACATTGGAAATCAATATCTGTTCACTGGCTTGTGTTTAACTTGAATGTGAGAGTCTGGAAAAGTTCCTTGGGTGAAGAGCCAAGATTCAAGAGAGTTTTATTGTCATTGATCCCAGATAGGACAATGAAATTCTTACTTGCTGCAGCACAACAGAATATGTAAACATAATACAGAATGGGAAATAAAAGTTCAGTGTGTTCTTGGACCATAGGCCATATATACAGAATAAATAACAGTTAAAGTGCAATAGTAATAATAGACTGTTATTGTTCAGAGCTTATTTGATGTTGTGTTTAATAGCCTGATGGCTGTGGGGAAGAAGCTGTTCCTTCTTCCCGATGGCAATGGGTAGATGAGTGTGTGACCAGGATGGTGTGGGTCTTTGATGATATTGGCAGCCTTTTATGAGGCAGCGACTGCGATTGATCCCTTTGAGGGTGGGGAGGTCAGAGCCAGTGATGGACTGGGCAGTGGTCACAACTTTCTACATTTTTTTCCGCTCTTGAACATTCAAGTTGCTATTCCATGCCACGCTGCAGCCAGTCAGTATGCTCTCTACTGTGCACCTTTAATCTTCTCAGGAAATAGAGGCACTGATGTGCCTTCGTTATAATTGCATCAGTTTGCTGGGACCAGGAAAGATCTTCGGAAATATGCACTCCCAGGAATTTTTGATCCTTTCCACCATCGTCCCGTTGATATAAACGGGATTGTGGGTCCCTGTCCTACCCCTTCCAAAGTCCACAATGATTTCCTCAGTTTTGCTGGAGGTTATTGTGCTAGCACCATTTGGTCAATAGGTCGATCTCACTTTTTTTTTGAAATACATTTTTATTGGAGATATTTTTATATTTTTATATTTTAAAAAATTACAGTACATTCGACGTATGGCATTATATTTCCCTCCATTTTGTTTTTTATATATAATAACAAAATAACCCTAACCCACCCTCCCTAAACACCCCTTGGCAGCTAATGTCTTCACAATACAAATATATCACAAATACATTTTAACAATAATAAAGCAACAAATCAGAATAAAGGCGGTTCCCCGCTTACTGTCAAGTGCCCTCAGTCAATATGTAGTTCCTTTAGACCCTCAAAGTATGATAAAAAGGGTTCCCATTTCAAATAAAACTTTTTCACAGATCCCCTCAATGTGAATTTAATCTTTTCTAGCCTTAAAAAAAACATCACGTCATCCTGCCAAGCAGCAGCAGATGGAGGAGTGGTAGATTTCCAGACCAGCAAGATTCTCCTACGGGCCAAATGTGATGTAAATGTAATGATATCAGACTGGGTTGTATTTTATCTGCTACACCAAATACAGCTACAAGCGGGCAAGGTCTCACTGTCATCCCAAGGACTTCACTGATGGTTTTAAAAACCACTGCCCAGTAGTTACCAAGTTTGAGGCAAGACCAGAATGCATGAGCTAGATTGGCTGGAGAGAAGGAGCACAGACAGCATCAGTCCCCGGATATATGTCAGCAAGCCTGGCTTTGCTTCAATGAACCCTGTGTAAAACTTTAAATTGTATGAGCCCCAATCTAGCACATGATGACGTGGAATGGACTCTTTTCAGTGCTTCTGTCCAGCATTCCTCAGACAGATCCATACCAAGGTCGTCCTCCCACCTAGCTTTAACTTTGTTCAGGTTTTGATCTCCTAAAGACATCAGTTGAGAATATACTACAGAGATCAGTCCTTTATTTGCAAAGGTAAGAGTGAGTTTATCCAACACTGTGACAGGTGGGAGATCAGGAAAAGAGGGAAATGTTTTCATGGCAAAGTGACGGACCTGAAGATATTTAAAGAAATGATTATGTGGGAGGCCATGTTTTTTGTGTAGGTTATCAAAACTATCAAATATGTTGTTAGTGTATAAATCCTTAATGCACATAAGACCATTCAAACCCCACTGTCTAAAGGTTGAGTCAAGTGTGGAGGGGGGAATAAATGGTTACTGTGAATGGGACCCAGAACTGAAGCTGATGTAAACTTATAATGGCAACGAAATTGATTAAAAATTTTGATGGTGGATAGTACGACAGGGTTGGATGTAAATCGAGAGGGTTTCAATGGCAGGGAGGAATATACTAAAGCTGGGAGAGACGAGGAATAACAAGACTGTGACTCAAGCAGACACCAGTCTGTATCTGGTCGGTGGAGCCAGAATAATATCTTTTGGATATTGGATGCCCAGTAATAATGAATAAAGCTAGGAAGGCCCAGTCCACCTCCTTCACGACCTCTTTGGAGAGTGCACTTATTGACCCTTGTAACCTTGTTACCCCATATAAAGGAGGTTATAGATTGGTTACACAAAAAAGCTGGAGAAACTCAGCGGGTGCAGCAGCGTCTATGGGGCGAAGGAAATAGGCAACGTTTCGGGCCGAAACCCTTCTTCAGACTGATCGGTGGTGGGGGGGGCGGGGACAAGAAAGGAAAAAGGAGGAAGAGCCCGAAGGCTGGGGGATGGGAGGAGACAGCAGGGGGACTGAGGAAGGGGAGGAGATAGCAAGGACTAACAAAATTGGGAGAATTTGATGTTCATGCCCCCATAGATTGGTTAACTGAGTTAAAAAATGACTTGGATAGCAAAACCGGCAAACATTGGAACAAGTAAAGAAATCTGGGAAGTACAGTCATCTTCACCGACTGCACTCTCCCAGCCATAGTGAGAGGTAGACTACGCCATCTCTCAAAGTCAGCCTTCATTTGGCTAACTTGAGGCGTATAGTTAGCTGCAAACAGGGACGTGAAAGAGCGGGTAATGTGTATTCCTAGATATACAAAACCTTCTTGAGATATGGGAAAGGACAGGGATTCCTGCCGGATGTGTATGGCTTGGTTGATGGGAAAGCATTTGCTTTTTTGGAGGTTTAGTTTATAGCCAGAGAAAGTTCCAAATTGATCTAACAAGGACACATTTGCAGGGCCTTTGGCTGGAGGGTCGCTCACGTAAAGAAGGAGATCTTACTTCTATACTCTGATTCATCACCATCTGTGATTCGTCCCACAACAGTGGTGTCGTCGGCGAACTTGATGACGGAGTTCGCACTATATCCAGCTACACAGTCATGAGTATAGAATGAGTACAGCAGGGACTGAGCAAGCAGCCTTAAGGTGCTCCCGTGCTAATTGTTATAGAGGATGACATATTTCCACCAATTTGGACAGACTGTGGTCTGTGGATGATGAGGAAGTCGAAGATCTGGTATTCCTTGCGCGCATGAACACTTGAGTTTGAGATTGTTCCTGAAATTGCATTAGTTGCCAGATGTTTGCAACATACCGAAACAAGACTCATTGCGTGTTGCACTTTGGCAGGAACTTGTGGTTGGGAAAACCAGGTAATTGATATTCTGTTTTCCAAAGTGGACATTTATATCAACTAGCATTAATGATACCAGGCCAGAATGAAAGGACGCTTGTGTTTGTAGTTCAACCTGGCAGCCCAATGGGACAGTGGATATCAGATCGCACATACAGTATGTGGTTATCAGTGCAGTCTCAGATCTGTCATGGGCAATTATGAGCTGGATATTTCTCCAGTGCACTGGCAGAAAGTAGAAGGAACAAATTTAGGTTTATTTTTATCATGTGAATCGAGGTACAATGAAAAGCTTTGTTTCACATGCTGTCCAATCAAATCAGATAATATTATAGATAAATACAATCAAGCCAAATTCATGTACAATAGGTAGGGCAAAAGGGAAGATACAGAGTGCAGAAATGGTGATAGATTATCAGGTAGAAAAGAGATTTAAAATAGGAGAGTGATTCTTGCCTTCTCTGCACTTTCCAGCATAATGACATCCTTCCTATAGCATAGGGACCAAAGCTAAACACTATACTCCAAATGCGGCCTCATCAACATCGTACAACTGTGACACTATGTCCCATCTTCAATATTCAGTGCCCTGACTGATGAAGGCACCTCCCATTCTACTGTGCAAGGAATAAAATCCTAACCTGCCCAACTTTTTCCTATGGCTCAGGCCCTCAAGTCCTAGCAACATCCTCGTAAAGTCCTACCCTAATTTCACCACCACAAAATGCACAAAGGATTAAATTCCATCTGCCTAATTTACCACCTGATTGATATCATTCTGTACCTAAGAGTGCCCCCTAGCTATCAATAGCACCAACATTCTTTGTGTCATTTGCAAACTTACGAATTATAACTTCTAACTTTGCATCTCAGTCGCAGTCGTTAATATATAAACAAACATAGGGTCCCAGCACTGATCTGTGGGATACACTGCTAATCATACGCTTCCAATTGTACAACTCTCAACTATCTCCTTTACCAAGCCAATTTTCTGACCAATTCCTTAAACAATATATCATTTAGATTTGTATATTATATAATAATCAAACTTTGACCCATTGTGCCCAGACAGAATTTATCAATTATGTACCCAAGTCATCTTTTCCCACAGCATTGCAATTATTTTTAGAAGAGTTCTGTAAATAAGTAGTAAATCAGAATCGTTAGATAAAACTTCAAAAAAATGTTTCCATAAAATTAAGCTCGATAATTCCAAGGGGTGCAGAAAAAAAGGAGAATACGCTGAGGAAGTTCAAGGGAAATCTTCAGCAGTTTTTAAAGCTGGTGGATAACATACAGTAATTATTTCTATTGCATATGAGAGGAGGGAGGGAAGAGCAATAGGGAGAAGTTAGTTGTGGTGCATCAAACAAAGGCAAGAGAAACAGTACTTAGAGAGTTTATTGTATTTTTTAGCAAATAATAGTGAAAGTTGGATTATGTACTGCAGGCGAATTTAGAACAGTTGCAAGCAATAACTGCAGCAGAGGAAGTATTTCTGCAATAATTATCTGAACTCATGGTAAATATAACCAGGCACACTCTAATTGAGTCCAGAGGGAAAAATAAGGCTCTGCCTGGTCATGATTTTTCAAATCTGCTTGCAGATTTAAATTTGTGCCCATGAAGTAGGCTCAAGCCAGTGTTATATTCCTGTTCGAGAAGGAGAAGAAAATGACCAACTGTGAAAAAATCTAACATCGATCTGGCAAATGTCATAGGTCCCAATATATCTGAGAACAAATGTTTGACCTGGCAAAATAAAGAAACCAGCAAATCAGGAAACATGGAAAGCCTTTTCTATTGAGTTTGATTTATCAAAAAAAATCTAATCTTCAATATGAAATAACAATAAATTAACACTTCTTTCTTGTCAATTGCTGAGTGCCAAGATTTTCGGCTGCCTTATAAAACTACCAGTGCAAGACTGTTCAAACAAACAAAAAACAGCTGAAATGCTCTTTTCAGAAAATGCAGTTGAATTCAGTCAACAGATTCGTCATTGCCTATTAATCCAATTCATCCGATGACACTGGATAACAGCATTAAATAAGCTGTGGTGTTTTGAAGTCCAAATCAAGCCTTATTATGAAGTTTTCAATTCCACTTTGGTTATTGTAAAGTATATGACCCTATGGAGTCTCAGTTCCTTGTTCAGAAACACTTTGGCACAGCAGTTGGTGTAGCTTTTGAATTCCCTGTGATAATTGTAATAGTACTGATGTTGCATGTGTTGAATCTGGAGACTCAGCAAATAGTGTTGCTGCATCTTCATCTTGATTCATTGAAGGTATCATTTCATGACCAACTTCTGCCAAGTGTGCATCAGCTTATCCACAATTGTAAGACTCCCAAACTTATAATTTTCAATGCACTTCCAATAGATTGTGGAGGTATACTATTCCAAGAACCATCTTGCAATGCCAGCGAGGCCAGTCAGAATGCCAGTCAGAAAGGATTGTGTTTACCACTTGATTTCAGCACGATCTATTGCAAGGAGTATTTTTCCAACATTGTATTCTCTCATTGCTAATCAGAATAAAGGTATTAGCCAAGTCTGTATACATACAAGGATTTTGACGGTGCATATTCCACCGCCTCTTGATTTTTCCCCACTGCCTCCGCTTGTGGTCCACTCTGTGTAGTTGAGAGCCAGCCAGTTGTAGCGCATTGTCTGGGGTCGACTCACACAGTCAGGTCTCGGTGAAGCACAGGGCAGTGGATCGAGAGAAGTCCTTGTTTGTTGGCACAGGAGTTGCTAATCGTCCACTTTGTTGTTGTTGTGGATTAGCAGTTATCATGGGTGACTTTATCCAATGGGTGACTTTAATTCACATATAGATTGGGCCAACTAAATTGGTATCAAAGCTGAGGAGGATGTTTTCCTGGAATGTATACTGGATGGTTTTCTAAGCCAATTTGTAGAGGAACCGACTAGAGGGGAGGCCATCCTAGACTAGGTCTTGTGTAATGTGGAAGGATTAGTTAGCGATCTTGTTCTGCAAAGCCACTTGGGCAACAGTGATCATAATATGGTGGGATTCTGCATTAAGATGGAGAGTGACACGGTTCATTCAGAGACTAGGGTCCTGAACTTAAATAAAGGAGACTTTGAAGGTATGAGATGGGAATTGGCTTGGATAGACTGGAAAATTATACTTAAAGGGTTGACGGTGGAGATACAATGGCAGAGATTTAAAGACCGCATAGATGAACTCCAAAAATTGTTTTCTTTCGAAAAAATAAAACGGGGAAGGCAGCTCAACCGTGGCTAATGAGGGAAACCAAAGATAGTGTTAAATCCAAGGAAGAGGCATATAAATTGGCCAGAGGAAGCAGCAAACCGGAGGACTGGGAGAAATTTAGAACTTTAGGACAAGGGTTAATTAAGGGGAAAAAGAGCATGAAAGAAAGCTTGCGGGGAATATACAAAAGACTCTAAAAGCTTCTTTAGATATGTAAAAACGAAGATGAGTGAAGACAAATGTAGGTCCTTCACAATCAAAGACATGAATATATAATGGAAAACAAGGAAATGGCAGAACAGTTAAACAAATACTTTGGTTCTATCTTCACTAAGGAAGACACAAACAATCTTCCAGAAATACTAGGGGACTGAGGATCTAGTGGGAGGGAGGAAACTGAAGGGAATCCACATTATTCAGGAAATGGTGTTATGTAAACTGTTGGGATTAAAGGCAGATTAATCCCCAGCGACTGATGGTCTATATCCCAGAGTACTCAAGGTGGTGCCCCTAGAAATCATGGATGCATTGAGGATCATTTTCCAATGTTCTCTCGACACTGGATCAGTTCCTGGGGACTGGTGGGTAACTGATCCAATGTAACCCCACTTTTTATGAAAGGTGTGAGAGAGAAAACATGGAATGATAGACCAGTTAGCATTCCATTGGCAGTGGGGAAGATGTTTGAGTCAATTATTAAAGATGTAATAGCAGCGCATTTGGAAAGCAGTGACAGGATCAGTCAAATTCAGCATGGATTTATGAAGGGGAAATCATGCATGACTAATCTTCTGGAAGATTTTGAGGATGTAACATGTAGAATGGATAAGGGAAGTCAAGTCAAGTCAAGTTTATTTGTCACATACACATACGAGATGTGCAGTGAAATGAAAGTGGCAATGCTCGCGGACTTTTGTGCAAAAGACAAACAACAAAAGAACCAAACAAATTATAAACACAATCATAACACACATATTCTTTTACATAATAAATAATGGAAGGAAAAACGTTCTGGGAGAGCCAGTGTATGTGGTATATCTAGACTTACAAAAAGCCTTTGACAAAGTCCCACACAAGAGATTAGTGTGTGAAATTGACCTGTGTGTGCTTGTACATTAGTCACTGAAAGTAAGCAAGCAGGTGGAGCAGGCAGTGAAGAAAGTTAATGGCATGTTGGCCTTCATTGTGAGAGGATTTAAGTTTAGGAGCATGGAGGACTGACTGCAGTTGTACAGGGCGTTGGTGAGACCACACCTGGAGTATTGTGTGCAGTTTTGGTCTAATTTGAGGGAGGACATTCCTGCTATTGAGGGAGTGCAGTGTAGGTTCCCCAGGTTAATTCCAGGGATGGCGGGACTGACATATGAGGAAAGAATGGTTCAACTGGGCTTGTTTTCAATGGAATTTAGAAGGATGAAAGGGCATCTTATAGAAACATATAATGCAGTATAATGTGGATAAATGTGAGGTTATCCACTTTGGTGGCAAGAACAGGAAAGTAGACTATTATCTGAATGGTGGCCGATTAGGAAAAGGGGAGATGCAACGAGACCTGGGTGTCATGGTACACCAATCATTGAAAGTAGACATGGAGGTGCAGCAGGCAGTGAAGAAAGTGAATGGTATGTTAGCATTCATAGCAAAAGGATTTGAGTATTCTTGCCATCGAGGGAGTACAGAGAAGGGTCACCAGACGGATTCCTGGGATGGCGAGACTTTCATATGAAGAAAGACTGGATAGACTCGGCTTGTACTCACTGAAATTTAGAAGATTGAGGGGGGATCTTATAGAAACTTGCATAATTCTTAAGGGGTTGGACAGGCTAGATGCAGGAAAATTGTTCCCGATGTTGGGGAAGTCCAGAACAAGCGGTCACAGTTTAAGGATAAAGGGAAAATCTTTTAGGGCCGAGATGAGAAAAACATTTTTCACACAGAGAGCGGTGAATCTGTGGAATTCTCTGCCACAGAAGGTAGTTGAGGCCAGTTCATTGGCTATATTTAAGAGGGAGTTAGATGTGGCCCTTGTGGCTAAAGTTATCAGGGGGTATGGAGAGAAGGCAGGTACAGGATACTGAGTTGGATGATCAGCCATGATCATATTGAATGGCGGTGCAGGCTCGAAGGTCCGAATGGCCTACTCCTGCACCTATTTTCTATGTTTCTATATAAAATTCTTAATGGATTGGACAGGCTAGGTGTAGGAAAAATGTTCCCCATGTTGGGTGAGTCCAGAACCAGGGGTTACAGTTTAAGAATAAGGGGGAGGCCATTTCGGACTGAGATGAGGAAAAACCTTTTCACCCAGAGAGTTGAGAATCTGTGGAATTCTCTGCCACAGAAGGCAGTGGAGCCCAATTCTCTATGTCTCAGTCTGAAGAAGGGTCACGACCCGAAACATTACCCATTCCTTCTATCCGGAGATGCTGTCTGTCCCGTTGAGTTACTCCAGCATTTAGTGTCTATCTTATTGAAACTGTATGCCTAGCATCACGTGGAATAGACAGGTAAAAATAAGCCATTGGTACCTGTGCAAAAGATGCACTCTCACTGTTCTACGGTTCGAAAACAATTAGTTCATCACAAAGCAGTGATGAATTGGATCTGTAGAAGGCACCATCCGCTGAGCTATTAACCTTAAGAGGTCATTTAAAATAAATGATTTCATTTCTATCTTTTATTCTCTGCATTATTATTCCCCTAAATATTACAAGTATGTATTTTATTAATGTTAGCATGCTATTAAACATTCTATTTACCAGCTACCAAGTTATAAATCAGCTAATCAAAATTTAGATTGGAATAAATATTAATGTAGAGTTATTGGCAGAGTTGCTGCTTTACAGCACTTCCATTCTGACCTTGGATGCTGTCTGTGTGGATTTGGTGGATTCTCCCTGTAATCACGTGGGTTTCCTCCAGGTGCTCCAGTTTCCTCCCACATCCCAAAGACATGTGTGTTTGTAGGCTAAGTGGCCTTTGTAAATTGTTCTTAATGTGTAAGGTGTGGATGCGAAAATGAGATAACAGAACTAGTGTGAATGGGTGATTGATAGTCAACATCGACTCAGAGGGCCGAAGGGCATGCTTCCATGCTGTATCAGTAAACTAAACTAAACATCTAACTGTGGAACAAACATTAAACGTTTTCATGGCAGGAAGGATTATTACAAGGTTAAAAAAATATAAGATCAAAAATAATTTAAAATAGGTTTTTATTTACTATTTAAGTTGTATGAATGTTAGAAAGTTTACAGAATTGAGAAGTTATAATGAAGTCAGTGCTATGCCCTTCCTGCAAGACTTGCATTGTTTTAAGCATAGTTTTTAAACTGTTAACATCCTTGGCTTTCTGTTGGAATTCTAATTGTTGCCTAGATTGGCAATGATCTCATCATTGGTCATGATGTGGGTGACTGCAACAACCCCGTCAAAAAATTAGCTCCAGCTTCTTGCAGCTATTATTCTAAATCTCAAATAATAACTTTGGTGATGTGATTGGAATTCTCTTAACCATTTATGAGAAGATGTTGTCATAATCTCCAGTTGCTCCAACTTTATCAGAAGACAGGACCAAATGGATTTTTCCTGCACTTATTGATCCCTGCCGGTGATACTTTCTCTTATGCAGAATATGCCATTCATTTTAAGAACTTCTACAATGGAACTACTGTCCACATTCCATTTACTCGGAGGTTTGTAAACTGCTTATATCCAATGGCCTGACATGTGTGACACAGTGGCGCAGTAGTAGAGTTGCTGCCTCAAAGGACCAGAGACCTGGGCTCGATCCTGACTACAGGCAATGTCTGTATGGAGTTTGTACATTCTCTCCGTGACCTGCGTGGATTTTCTCTGGGTTCTCCGGTTTCCTCACACTCTCTGAAGACATACAGGTTTGTAGGCTAATTGTCTTGGTAAAATTGTAAATTGTCCCTGGTGTGTATGGGATAGTGTTCATTTGAAGGGATTGCTGGTCAGCGTGAATTTGGTGGGCCGAAAGGCCTGTTTCTGTACTTTATCACTAAACTGAATGACATGACAAATATCTCAGTTTTGAAACTTCTAATTGACCTATTTGAATAGATGTTCCGGATTTTAAATTGCCTTTGCATTTAGAAATGTTTCCTGATTTCACTCTGAGAGCCTAGGTGAAGATTATAAAATTATGATTCCCTGTTCTGGAGTCCTGTTGTCAGGAAGATAAAGCAATGCATTATTTGCTGCCTGCTCAACAAAAAAAAATCATTTGTGACATGGTCTATCTGACAAATATAGAAGGGAAGTCAGAAAAAAAGTCAGTGATGTACCCAGCGTTACTTGATCTGGAATTTGAAAACTAATGCCCCTGTTCCACTTATGCCCCTGTCCCACTTAGGAAACCTGAACGGAAGCCTCTGGGGAATTTGTGCCCCACCCAAGGTTTCCGTGCGGTTCCCGGAGGTTTTTGTCAGTCCCCCTACCTGCTTCCACCACCTGCAATCTCCATCAACCACCTGCAACCTCCGGGAACCACACGGAAACCTTGGGTGGGGCGCAAAGTCTCCAGAGGTTTCCTAAGTGGGACAGGGGCATTAGGTAACATTGTATGGCAGACATAGGAAATAATTAAATGATTCAGGTTGAGCTGCAATATTCCATATAGCATTGACTAACTAAACTGATTGGTTCTAGTTTCCAAGAGGACCAGACAATAGAGTACGGAATGATATCCTACACAATGGAGAAAACAAAATCACAAAATGCCGGAGTAACTCAGCAGGTCAGGCCACATCTGTGGAACAACATGGTTTGTGATGTTTTCAATCGTGGCCCTTCTTCAGACTGACGCATTCAATAGTGACTTTGATTAAACCATTTCATTGTTAAGGTAGGGACAGAAACTTGATAAGAGAGGTCCAAGCATGAAGGTTGTTAAAGAAAGTCATGCAATTGAGATGCAACAATGTGATCAAGAACTTTGGAGATGAATGCTCTTCGAGATAATTGTTTGCAGGCATAGGAGTCAACATTGTGTTTGTTAACAAAGCTCTAATTGTAGCAGAAGGCAGAAGGAAGTGTAGATGCTGGAATCTTGAGCAAAATAACTCAACTGCCTGACCCACTGAGTTACTCAAGCACATTGTATGTTGCTGATTGTAGCAGATTTGACAAAAAAAAGAATAATTAACAATATCAGTCAGCATCAGATCAAGAAGCTAATCGGGATATATTAAGTTAATGGATGAAGGAAATAGGAGGTGGACAAGATGAGCTCATGAACGGTTTATAGGGCAGTTGTGTGGTATTATCTCAATGGGGTTAGGTTATGTAAGGGGGAGGTGCAGCGAGACCTGGGTGTCCTTGTACACCAGTCACTGAAAGTTGGCTTACAGGTACAGCAGGCAGTGAAGAAAGCTAATGGAATGTTGGCCTTCATAACAAGAGGATTTCAGTATAGGAGTAAAGAGGTTCTTCTGCAGTTGTATAGGGCTCTGGTGAGACCACATCTGGAGTATTGTGTACAGTTTTTGTCTCCTAACTTGAGGAAGGACATCCTTGTGATTGAGGCAGCGCAGCGTAGGTTCAGGAGATTGATCCCTGGGATGGAGGGACTGTCATATGAGGAAAGATTGAAAAGACTAGGCTTGTATTCACTGGAGTTTAGAAGGATGAGGGGAGATCTTATAGAAACATATAAAATTATAAAAGGACTGGACAAGCTAGATGCAGGAAAAATGTTCCCAATGTTGGGCGAGTCCAGAACCAGGGGCCACAGTCTTAGAATAAAGGGGAGGTCATTTAAGACTGAGGTGAGAAAAAACTTTGTCACCCAGAGAGTTGTGAATTTATGGAATTCCCTGCCACAGAGGGCAGTGGAGGCCTAGTCACTGGATGTAATGCAAGTAACGGATTTAAGAGAAAGTTAGATAGAGCTCTAGTGGCTAGTGGAGTCAAGGGATATGGGGAGAAGGCAGGCATGGGTTATTGATAGGGGACGATCAGCCATGATCACAATGAATGGCGGTGCTGGCTCGAAGGGCCGAATGGCCTCCTCCTGCACCTATTTTCTATGTTTCTATGTTTCTACGTATATGAGATTGAAGAGAAATAAGACAACGTGAAATTTGTACCTGGGCCATCTGGATGCTTCTGAAAGCTCAAGAGTCAAGAATGTTTTATCGTCATATGTCCCAGATAGAACAATAACATTCTTACTTGCTGCACCACAACAGAATATGTAAACATAGTACACTGTAAACAATATAATAAACTATAGAGAAAAAAATGTCAGTGTGTGTATAGGAATAGGAATACTTTATTGCCTCATCTGACGAGGCGCCGTGAGATTCTTGTATATATATACACATACTCACAAATACACACACACACACGTACACACAAAAAACAAACAATAATAATAATCTTTATTTATATAGCACTTTTCAACAAAACCAGTATTTGAACCAAAGTGCTTTACAGAGATTGATTAAATTAATTGAACAGATCTAATGTCAATATATCCATACAAAACAAAAAAGAGAAAAAAGAAAAAAGACACAGAACAGTACACTATAGAAATCAACATGAAACGTCCCCCCACAGCAGAATTCACTGTGAGGGAAGGCACTAAAAATATCAATTTCTCCCCCTCATAGTCCACCCGAGGTCGGGGTCTATATGTGGCCTCCTCAGCCAACTCAATGTTCTCAGGACCTCTGCCGCGAAGCTGGATCATCGGCGTCGGGTGAACATAGTGCAATAACAATACTTGTCTATTGTAGTTCAGAGCTTATTTGAGGTTGTGTTTAATAGGCTGATGGCTGTAGGGATGAAGCTGTTCCTGAACCCGGACGTTACAGTTTTCAGGCTCCTGTACCTTCTTCCCGATGGCAGGAGTGAAATGAAATGAGTGTGTGACCAGGGTGGTGTGGGTCTCGGATGATGTTGGCTGCCTTTTTGAGGTAGCGACTCCGATAAATCCATTCGATGGTGGGGAGGTCAGTACCGGTGATGTACTGGGCACTGTTCACAACTGTTTGCAGTCTTGCCAATTGGTTCAAAGACAATAAAAGTGAAGAAATGAAATAGATGTACTGACAAAAATACATGATCTTCTCTATGGAGGTGCGGGTGGAATAAGTGTGGGATTGGGATGGATGATTGATGCAGATGTATCAGATGCCATCCATCACAACCTCTTCAATTGGTTTGAAATGTCAGGGTATCCAGGTATCTGTATAGATTTATTAATTTTGTACTTTAAGAGACATAACCAAGGAAATACAATGCAGTTACAACTTTCCACCAATCTCCATTTTAACAAAGATTTAAAGACTTTAATATATTTTAACACTAGTTAAAATGTTGGATTAATTAAATAGAAAAATAATTTATCTAATATTTTTACTAATCTCTGATTTAATGTATATGTAACATTTACTGCATAGGTGAGTGGTGAGCTATTTAGGTTTTCTGTTCTATTATTCAGAACGGAAACATGGTCATTATTTGACTCAGCCCGGCTAAGCATAGGATCTTCCTCAACAACTGCTGCCCTTACTCCCATAAACATGAGAGCTCAGCCCCAAACCAGGCTTAGCCTGCTGTCAAATGTATCAAGCATATGAATGTGCCTGAATGTCTCTGACCTTCAGAGGCATTCAAAAAGGAATTTAAAAGGTATCATGTTATTTTTTAAATGTTAACGATGAAAACATTAACATCTAATATTAAAAATAATAAAATATAATTTTAACATTGAAACCACTTAAAAACTTCAATGCACTCAAATGTTGTTAACAAACTCAATTAATTAAAAATCTAAATTATCTCAAAATTCAATTTTTCATGGAGCTCTTTCATAAATAGTACAGAAACAGATATTTGGTTTACTGAGTCTGCACTGATCATTAAGCATCCATTTAGCACATTTTATACTCCCTATATTCCCATCAACTTCCAATCTCCGCCCTCCAACTTCTATCAGCAGACTAAAAGCAATTTACAGTGGCTAATTAACCTGCCAACCTGCACATTTTTGGATGTGGGAGGAAACCAGAGAACCCAGAGGAAGTTCAGTTGCAGTGAAAATGAGCAAAGTCACTCACACAACAGAACTGACGTTCAGCATTCAACTGAGGTCACTGGAGCAGTATGACTGCAGCTCTACTATTTACACCAAGTGCTAGTTTAATTGGACAAATATCCTTCCAGAGCAGTGAAGAAACTTGTGCCCTACCATTGGACTAATCCAGGAAACCCAAGGACAAGGTCGCCCGCTCAAGGATGAATGAATTTGTGCTTGGAGTCAGAGGATGTTGGTGAGGTACACAACAAATAGTTTGTATCTGGTTTCACCATGGAGAAGGACAAGGAGTACAGTGAGATCTGTGTGGAGAATACTATTAAGCAAGGACAGTTGGTGATTAAGAAGGAGGCGGAGTTGGGGTTTGCCAAAGAGCATCAGGGTGAATAAATCCCCAGGGCTTGATGGGGTCCTCATGTTATTGAGAGATGCAAGAGAGAGGACTGCATGTGCCTTGACTGCATGAGCCTTTGCATCTTCTCTAGCCACAGGTGAGGACTGGAGAGCAGCTAACGTTGTTCTTTTGTTTAATAAGAGAAGTAGAGAAAATCAGACTGGTGAGCCTCGCATTAGTGGGAGGGAAACTATGGACGAGGATTCTTCAGGATAGGATTTTCTCCCATTTGGAAGAGAATGTTAATTTGGGACAAATTATGTGGCAAGTAGTCTTACTAACTTGATCAAGTGTTTTGAGGAGGCGATGAGGGTGATCAATGAGGGTAGGGCTGTGGATGATCATTACATGGATTTTAGTAAGGTGTTTGATAAAGTCCCCCATGGTAGGCTGATCCAGAAAATTAAAAAGTATGGGATTAAAATTGGCTTGGTCATGTTGATTCAGAACTAGCTTGGTGATAGAAGACAAGGTTATGGTGGAAGGACAATATTTAGGCTAGAGGTCTGTAACTAGTGGAGTTCCGCAGAGATTGGTTCTGGGAAATGTTGCAGATGGCACCATATTGCTGAGATCACAGTCTGTGAGGAAGGCTGTCAGAGTATACAGTGGGATTAGCTGCAGAAATGGGTGGAAAAATGGCAAATGGCGTTTAATCTGAGCATGCGTGAGGTGTTGAGAAGTCAAATTTAAAAGGGAATATGTACAATTAATGGCATGGCCCTTGGCAGCATAATGCAGAGGGATTTTGGGATCCAAGTCCCTTACCCCCTGAAAGTGGCAGCACAAGTAGATAGAGTGGTAATAAGGCGCTTGGTATGCTTGTCTTTATTGTTTGGGGCATTGAGTGCAAGTCATGATGCAGCTTTACAATATTTTGGTTAGTACTGTGTGCAGTTGTGGTTGCCCCATTACAAGGATCTATTTCCCAGGATGGAAATGTCAAATAAGCATAGCTTTACGTTGGGTAAAATGTAAAGGAGATATCTGGGGCATTTTTTTCACAGGGAGAGCGGTGGGGGCCTGGAACCCGATGCCAGGGGTGGTGGTGGAGGCAGACATGATAGTGGCAATTAAGAGACTCTTGGATAGGCATGGACGGATATGGATTATATGCAGGCAGAGAAGGGTTAGAATTGGCATTATATTCGGCACAGTCATTGTGGACTGAAGGCCTGGTTCCTGTGCTGAACTGTTCTATGAGACTGACATCAGAGCTAAGTCAGTGTGACACCAGAAATGGCCTCTCTGGAAATTCAGTCAATTAATGTTCACATAAATTGGCACCCAGGAATGCTTCAGATTTCTCTGTAAATTCCTTATATATTACTGCATTAAATTGCCCAGATTGCACACTACCAAAAATGTGGTTGACAAAATGATGATATGTTGCAAAAATAAATTATGAAATTAAAACCTGATGACCAGCAGGACATTACAAATGCCTACTTTGTCAGTTTGGTACCAGTGACCAATCTGGGACAGCTATCCGATAGAATGATGTTCATCTAGATATAGAAACATATACATGGAAACAAAGACAATAGGTGCAGGAGGAGGCCATTTAGCCCTTCGAGCCAGCACCACCATCATTGTGATCATGGCTGATCATCCACAATCAGTAACCTATGCCTGCCTTCTCCCCCTTATTCCTTGATTCTGCTAGCCCCTAGAGCTCTATCTAACTCTCTTTTAAATTCATTCAGTGAATTGGCCTCTACTGTGGCACAGAATTTCACAAATTCACAACTCTCCGGGTGAAAAAGTTTGTTCTCATCTCAGTTTTAGATGGCCTCCCCTTTATTCTTAGACTGTGGCCCCTGGTTCTGGACTCGCCCAACATTGGAAACATTTTTCCTGCATCTAGCTTGTCCAGTCCTTTTATAATTGTATATGTTTCTATAAGACGAGTTAGTCATACTCTCAAAATCATACATTTCAGTCAATGTCTCATAGCATTTCCTTATCATCCTGAGGAATGTCCTGTCCCACAAGCTAGTCAAACACACCATAAGTAATGACATTGCATTTTACAGTTGGAGAGATTACCAATGAAACATTTTGGCGTTGGGTCCAGTGTAGGCATGGAAAACTCCTTTAACCTCCCTCCCTCAACCACTGAATAAATGTTCTTTCTTGTTGAACATCCCACTGGTGGAGGTAAAGCTGAGCTGAGCACATAATATTAATTACTATCCTCCTGTTCTAATCCAACCTCCCTTCTGTCTGATTTACTCGAGTCTTGTAGAATCCAACAGACAGATTGGGTTGTGAAAAACAAACCACTGAGAAAAATGATTTTGAACTTGTTCTAAATGATCGATCTCTTCTATTCGTCTGTGTCTATATTGTTAAGAGTGACAATGCCCAATTATGGTGAAGATAACATTCAATCTATGTTGTGCGGCAAAGATTGTTATCCTGCCATGTACAGATTCACTGTTCAAGAAGGAACTGCAGATGCTGGAAAATCGCAGGTCGACAAAAAATGCTGGAGAAACTCAGCGGGTGAGGCATCATCTACGGAGTGAAGGAAATAGGCAACGTTTCGGGTCAAAACCCTTCCTTAGACTGTGGGGGGAGGGGGGGGGGGGCTAGAAGAAGAAGAAGCCAGTGGGCTGAGGGAGAGCTGAGAAGGGGAGGAGAAAGTATGGACTAGAGAAGTCAATGTTCATACCGCTGGGGTGCAAACTGCCCAAGCGAAATATAAGGAGCTGCTCCTCCAATTTACGGTGGTCCTCACTCTGACCATGGAGGAGGCCCAGGACGGAAAGGTCGGATTCAGAATGGGAGGGGCAGTTGAAGTGCTGAGCCACCGGGAGATCAGGTTGGTTATTGCGAAGCGAGCAAAGCGATTGCCAAGCCTATGCTTGGTCTCACCGATGTAGAGCAGCTGACATCTAGTGCAGCGGATGCAATAGATGAGGTTGGAGGAGGTGCAGGTGAACCTCTGCTGCATCTGGAAAGACTGCTTGGGTCCTTGAATGGAGTTATCTTGCTGGGGAATGTCCCTAATTCCATGAAGAAGGTGAAAGGACATTCCAAGCATAGTACTCCAAGAACAGGAAAATGTGGTGAAGCTGCAGCAGCAGAATCAGTTTATCAAAGATAATGCTTAGCAACCACACTGTTAGACCATGGTTCTCTCTAACAAGTGATCCTTTGACCTGCATTGTCTTTTAACTCACTATCAGTCCGCACAATCAACATTCTAATGGCCACCACTGTCCAGAAACATAATAGGTGGAGCCACTTAAATATTAAGGCTACAAGAGCAGGTCAGAACCTAAGAATTCTGCAGCATGTGACTCATTGGTTAAAAAATGTTTTCCATTATCTACAAGGAATGAGTCAGGAATATGATGTAAATGCTCCAAATTGTCTATTAGCACAACTCCAGCAACACTCTAAAATCCTGACGTAATCTTTCCATCACTTGTACCTTTACTACAATCAGTATCATATTTAAGATGCTCGACAGCAACATGGCAAGTGGGCCCTTGATGAAGTGGGGGAGGGGGGGGGGGGGGGAGAGGGAGAGAGGGAGAGAGGGGAGAGAGAGGAGAGAGGAGAGAGGGAGAGAGGGAGAGAGTGTGTGGCGGCCAAAGGGATGGATAGGACTGAGGGAATATCTGTAGTGAAATAGAGGTCACTTTCTATGGCTGCGTTAGAGCATTTGATAAATTTTCTCTGACTACATTCTATCTCTGTCCCGCCCACTATCCTGACATCTGTCTGAAGAAGGGCCTCGGATTCAGTTGTTTATTGTCACGTATACTGAGGTACAGCGAAAAGCTTTTGTTGCGTGCTAACCAGTCGGTGGATGATTATATTCGAGCCATTTACAGTGTATAGATACATGTTAAGGATAAAGTTTGTGCAAGGTAACGCTAGAAAAGTCTGATCAAGGATAGTCCAAGGGACACCAATGAGGTAGATAGTAGTTCAGGACTGCTCTCTAGTTGTGGTGGGATGATTTAGTTGCCTGATAACAGCTGGGAAGAAACTGTCCCTGAATTTTCACACTTCTATGCCTTTTGCCCGATGGGAGAGGGGAGAGGGAGTGGCCAGGGTGAGAATCATCATTGATTATGCTGATGGCCCTGCATAGGCAGCATGAGGTATAAATGGAGTTAATGGAAGGGAGGTTGGCTTGTGTGATGGTCAACCCAAAACGTCATCTATCCGTTGTCTCTAGAGATGCTGCCTGACTGGTTGAGTTACTCCAGCACTGTGTATCCTTTGTTCAGGGTTGCCAACTGTCCCGTATTAGCTGGGACATCCAGTGTATATAAGGCTAAATTAATTTGTCCCATACGGGACCACCCTTGTCCCGTATTTAACTGCTACTACCAGGTGCTCGTCAACTTGCGATAGGGTTACGTTACGATAAACCTATCGTAAATCGAAAATATCGTAAGTCGAAAATGCATTTAATACACCAAACGTACCATCACCAGAGTGTTCAGGGTTGGACCGCCAGGCGCTTGTGTGTTTTCATTCTCCGGGTTAGTTTCCCTCCCTCTCCCTCTCTCTCCTCTTCAGTCCTCTGTCTTAGGGAGTGTTTTTAATTTCCACGTTTTAATTATGAAATCTCTTTGGAGTCTCTCAACCGCCCACCCCACTCCCACCCCACTCCCACCACTACCCCTGTTCAGTCAGAGCGCTCACCAAGTCCCTGAACACCGACGCTCCTTAAATCTCCCGAGTGCCAGCCCCCGCAAGAGAGAACACATGGAAAATTGTCATAGCAGGTAGCAGCTCTGAGATTTTATCAACCGGCTCATCAGATCTGTTGCTGTTCGATGTCCATCTCACCTCCTGCAAGATTCCTCCCAAGTCCCTCCCACGTCGCTCCCTCTCACGGAAAGACTAACGGTTCACTTATCTACCTGAAAATCTCACCATACGCCAGCCTCTTCCTCGGTCCTGAAGCTCGCCTCGTCTGTATCCAGTGCTCTCTCTCTGTCTGTCTCTCTCTCTCTCTCTCTCTCTCTGTCTCTCTCTCTGTCTCCCTCTCTGCAATTGGATCCTTGACTTCCTCATTCACAGACCACAGATTGGTGGAAAGGTGTCAGCCTCGATAACAATCAGCACGGGAGCACCTCAAGGCTGCGTGCTCAGCCCCCTGCTGTACTCTCTATACTCATGACTGTGTAGCTGGTCATAGTACGAACTCCATCATCAAGTTCACTGACGACACGACTGTTGTGGGATGTATCACTGATGGGGACGAGTCAGAGTATAGAAGAGAGATCGACCGACTGACCAAATGGTGCCAGCACAATAACCTGGCCCTCAACACCAACAAAAATCAAGGAACTGATTGTGGACTTTGGAAGAGGTAGGATGGGGACCCACAGTCCCGTTTATATCAATGGGTCGATGGTGGAAAGGGTCAAGAGCTTCAAATTCCTGGTGTGCACATCTCTGAAGATCTCTCCTGGTCCGAGAACACTGATGCAATCATAAAGAAAGCACACCAGCGCCTCTACTTACTGAGAAGATTACGGAGAGTCGGATTGTCAAGGAAGACTCTCTCTAACTTCTACAGGTGCACAGTAGAGAGCATGCTGACCGGTTGCATCGTGACTTGGTTCAGCAACTTGAGCACCCAGGAACGGAAAAGACTACAAAAAGCAGTAAACACTGCCCAGTCCATCATCGGCCCTGACCTCCCTACCATCATGGGGATCTATCGCAGTCGCTGCCTTAAAAAGGTTGGTAGCATCATCAAGGACCCACACCATCCTGGCCACACACTCATCTCCCCGCTGCCTTCAGGTAGAGGTACAGGAGCTTGAAGACTGCAACGTCCAGGTTCAGGAACAGTTTCTTCCCCACAGCCATCTACTCCCTCTTCACCTATGACTGCACACCTGTACATGGTACTAACACCATCATCAAGTATGCAGATGATACAACGGTGATTGGCCTCATCAGCAACAACGATGAGCTGGCCTACAGGGAGGAGGTCCAGCACTTAGCAGCATGGTGCGCTGACAACAACCTGGCCCTTAACTCCAAGAAGACCAAGGAGCTCATTGTAGACTTCAGGAAGTCCAGAGGTGGCACGCACACCCCCATCCACATTAACGGGACGGAGGTGGAACGTGTTTCTAGCTTCAGGTTCCTGGGAGTCAACAGCTCCGATGACCTCTCTTGGACCCACAATACCTCTACTCTGATCAAGAAGGCTCATCAGCGTCTCTTCTTCCTGAGGAGACTGAAGAAGGTCCATCTGTCTCCTCAGAGCCTGGTGAACTTCTACCGCTGCACCATCGAGAGCATCCTTACCAACTGCATCACAGTATGGTATGGCAACTGCTCTGTCTCCGACCGGAAGGCACTGCAGAGGGTGGTGAAAATTGCCCAACGCATCACCGGTTCCACGCTCCCCTCCATTGAGTCTGTCCAAAGCAAGCGCTGTCTGCGGAGGGCGCTCAGCATCGCCAAGGACTGCTCTCACCCCAACCATGGACTGTTTACCCTCCTACCATCCGGGAGGCGCTACAGGTCTCTCCGTTGCCGAACCAGCAGGTCGAGGAACAGCTTCTTTCCAGCGGCTGTCACTCTACTAAACAACGTACCTCGGTGACTGCCAATCACCACCCCCCCCCCCCCCGGGCACTTATTATTTTATTTTTTATTCAAATCGTTTGCTATGTCGCTCTTCAAGGGAGATGCTAAATGCATTTCGTTGTCTCTGTACTGTACACTGACAATGACAATTAAAATTGAATCTGAATCAGGCTATTGAACTCAACTTAAACAAAACTTTGAACATTAATAGCCCATTATCTGTTTATTTGCACTTTATCTGTTTTATTTATTCACGTATGTATATATTTATATAATGGTATATGGACACATTGATCTGTTCGGTATTCATGCCTTCTATATTCTGTTGTGCTGAAGCAAAGCAAGAATTTCATTGTCCTATCTGGGACACATGACAATAAACTCTCTTGAATCTTGAATCTGTGTGTGTCTCTCTCTCTGTGTCTCTCTCTCTGTCTCTCACTCTGTCTCTCCTCAGTTCAGATACCTCGCATACAAAACAGCTGACTCAATTGACCTTATATCAAGATAAATAGGAGAGAAAGTGCACAGGCTAGCATTAGATACTAACAAGCCAGCTCAGGCGAGCGAGTGCGTCTGCTCAACAGAGCAGGCGTAAATCTAAATATACCACAGGAAAGCAAATTTTAATTTAAATTAAACAGTAAGGCATTACCACTTAAATTATAAACGCAGCCCATCGCTGCCACGAGGCCAGGCTAGTGAAATACAGTTTCTTCTGAATGTGTATCGGTTTTGCACCATCATAAAGTTGAAATATCGCAAGTCGAAGCATGGTAAGTCGAGGAGCGTCTGTATTCTGTAATCTCCAGAGGGCACACTTACAGACAGATACTACATCTGATACAACAGCTTGCGTGCGTGTTGCATGTGCTGTTGACGACATGCATGAGTGATTCACCTGCCATCCAATCACAGGCCCCCTTATGCGCATGTGTTGTATGCTATAATTTGCCAATTCCTGCCAAAACAAAAAGTTTCAGTAAAGTCTGGTGTTAGAAACATAGAAACATAGAAAATAGGTGCAGGAGGAGGCCATTCGGCCCTTTGGCCCTTCGAGCCAGCACTGCCGTTCATTGTGATCATGGCTGATCGTCCCCTATCAATAACCCGTGCCTGCCTTCTCCCCATATCCCTTGAATCCACCAGCCCCTAGAGCTCTATCTAACTCTCTCTTAAATCCATCCAGTGACTTGGCCTCCACTGCCCTCTGAGGCAGTGTTGTCTGGTACCGTCGGTTTGGCATGTGGATAAACCTGCAAAAAAGACTGTGCAGCTAGAACAAGCAATGGGAAGCAAAAAATACATGGTTAAGCCAGTCAGCGGTGACTCGACGAAGGCCTTCTGTACGTTATGCCGTCGGGAATTCATCCCTGATTTTGATCTTTTGTATCTTATTTGGGAGTGAGAAAGTTGGCAACTCTACCTTTGTTCCAGCACTTTATTCCGTGTTTCTGCTCTATACCTTCAAATTTCTCCTCCGACATTTTCTGGTTTTAGTGATTGATTGATTGAAAGAAACAGGCCCTTCGGCCCACTGAGTCCATGCCGACCATAGAACCTGTTTATACTTTATACTTCCTCATCCACTCACTACATGCTAGAGGCAATTTACAAAGGGACAATTAACCCACAAACCCTTGAGATATGGGAGGAAACTGGAGCACCCAAAGGATTCTGGTCATATGGCAAAGAAATTGATAGTTTCATGAGTTGGAACATGTTGCAACTGGTGCAAACTTAGCATGTCTGGGCTGTGAGTTAGGAATTAACTCACTTAGGGTGGCACGGTGGTGCAGTGGTAGAGTTGCTGTTTTACAGCGTCAGAGACCCGAGTTCGATCCTGACTATGGGTGTTTGTACGGAGTTTGGACGTTCTCCCAGTGACCTTTTCTCCGGGTTCTCCGGATTCCTCCCACACTCCAAAGGCATACAGGTTTGTAGGTTGTTTAAGAAGGAACTGCAGATGCTGGAAAATCGAAGATACACAAAAAAGCTGGAGAAACTCAGCGGGTGCAGTAGCATCTATGGAGCGAAGGAAAAATGCAACGTTTCGGGCAGAAACCCTTCTTCAGACTTCAGGTTTGTAGGTTAATTGGCTTGGTGAAATTGTAAATTTGCCCTTGTGTATAGGATAGTGTTACAGGGATCACTGGTCAGCGCAGATTCGGTGAGCCAAAGGGCCTGTATCTCTAAACTAAATCCGCGCTGTATCTCTAAACTAAATTAAACTAAGTAACAAATACTACCAATAAATTAGAAGTTCCAGCTCTCAGACTTTCAAAGGGATTTTAGAAATTTAAATAAACCTTTAATCAGAAAACAAACTGCTGGAGGAACTCAGCTGGATTCTGGTCATATGGCAAATAAATTGATAGTTTCATGAGTTGGAACATGTTGCAACTGGTGCAAACTTAGCATGTCTGGGCTGTGAGTTAGGAATCAATTCACTTAGGGTGGCACGGTGGTGCAGTGGTAGAGTTGCTGCTTTACACATCTGTGGATGGAAATTTATATTTGACATTTCTGATCAGGATCCTTCTTCAAGACTGATAAAGAGGGGATATGGATGGTAGAGACAGAGGAGGAAAGGAGAGAGAAGAGAGGGGGTGTTGTTTATTCACCCAGTACAATAGGTGAAGTTGGAAGAGGCCACATCGAGAGCAACTCCTTCTGATCTACGCAAGTCGGCCCATGCACATTCCTTTCCACTTCTCTAGCTCCTCCTTCTGTTCATCATCCACTGCTGCAGGTCCCCTATTTCACCACCGTCAAGCCCATTTATCCATCACCCTTCCTCTAGTTCTACATCTCACCTTCCTTTCTTATCAAATTCCACCACCTGCAGCTCTTTGCCTTCTCCACTTATCACCTTCAGCCTTTGTAATTATCTTCCTTCTCTCTCCCAACCGACTCACCAGCTAATCAATTATTTCTTAGCTGGACCTGCCTATTCTGCCACCTCTTATCCCACTCCTTTCCCCTCACCTCTTTCTACTAGCTATCTCACCTCAATGACAGTCTTGATGGAACCTAATCCAGAACATTATCTGTCCATTTTCCTCCTGAGATGCTGCTGCCTATGTTACTCCAGCATTTTGTTTTTTTTTCCTCAAAGTCCCAGCATCCATAGTCTCCTGTGTCTCAATGAGCAACCCAACCCTGTCTCTCTGACTACCGATGATTGGAATCTTTATTATTCGTGGATCTATTGGTGGGATGAGATAATATAAATTCTTCTTTGCAGTGGAGTAGAATTTACAACTTTTTTCCAAATGAACTTGACAGTGCTGTGAAAGAATGATCTCCACTGGACTTTCCAGCCCTGTTGCTTTACAAGTGCTTCAGCCACATCCACACCAAATGGAAAAACCTCCTCAAACCCAGAAAGTGGGCAGCACAGTGGCACAGTGGTAGAGTTGCTGCCTTACAGCTGCCGAGAGCCAGGTTCGATTCTGACTACTGGTGCTGTCAATATGGATTTTACATTCTCCCAGTGACCTGTTTTTTTTCTGGGTGCTTCGGTTTGCTCCCACACTCCAAAGATGTGCAGGTTTGTAGGTTAGTTGCCTCTGTAAATTGTCCCTAGTGTGTAGGTTAGTGCTAGTCTATGGCAATCGCTGGCAGGGGTGGACTCCATGGGCTAAAGCGTTTGTTTCCATGCTGTGTCCCTGAACTATAAAAAACTAAATCCAGATCCTTTGACCAAGGAAAGGGAACCACAATTTTCTCACAGTATTTCATGTCACAAATGTCATTTGCCATTTTTCTCAATTGTATTCATAGAATTAATACCAAAAATTGGCTGAGAAGCAAAGGTGAAGACTTCAGACAGAGTATTCCTGTTCATTCCAATAGTTTTTGTTTAGAGATAGAACTTGGATAGTCCTATAAGCTCGAAGGGTTTCTTTAAATCCTGCAAATTAATAAATCAATGCGAGCATGAGTGCATGAGTGACAGTTTGAGCTAACAACTGTTTGTGTCGAAGAACAAATGTAGGAGCTTCTTTCAGCAGATCTTTTCACAATGGAAACCATGGTTGAGTAGGCCAATTTGCCACTACTATAATTCCTGTTGCCTTGTTTTGAATTATCTTTTGGAGGCATCTTTCGATAAGGCAGAATGAGGAATTTCTTGACCTGGTGCCTGCTTCAATTTTGTACCTACATGGTGGGTGTGCAGCTGACACCCATATTCCCTTCTTGTACTCCGCGCCCAAATGGATTTTGCTAGTGCATCAGATGTTTGAGATTTACGGCTACCCTATGGTTCACATATGCCACTGGTTTTGTGTTGTCCCGATGTAACCTGATTTACATATCATGGTCATTCCCACAATACATTGACAATGTCTGGAATGCTGCCAGCATTTCCAAATAGTTGATGCCATATTTATGGCCACGTTTCAAATCCTCATTCCACCTACCACCACAATTAGTATAGGTGTCAGTTACACCCCAGTCCTCACTTTGTAGTGTTAATGCGTGCTTACTAGGTACTATGAACCCTGTACCCTCGTGTGTGCTCAATCCCCCACTGGAATTCAGATATCGACTGTCGTCACCTCATACATCTATCAAAACTGTTCCTTATTCAATGTTAGGGTAAGAACCTTCTCACATAGGAACATAGAAAATAGGTGCAGGAGTAGGCCATTTGGCCCTTCGAGCCTGCACCATCATTCAATATGTTCATGGCTGATCATCCAACTCAGTATCCTGTACCTGCCTTCTCTCCAAACCCCAAGATCCCTTTAGCCACAAGGGCCACATCTAACTCCTTCTTAAATATAGCCAATGTACTGGCCTCAACTACCCTCTGTGGCAGAGAATTCCAGAAATTCACCACTCTGCTTAGGAAGGAATTGTAGATGGTGGTTTAAACTGAAGATAGACACAAAATGCTGGATTAACTCAGCAGGACAGGTAGCATCTCTGGGGAGAAGGAATAGGTGACGATTTGGAACTGAAGAAGGGTCTTGACTCAAAACGTCACCCATTCCTTCTCTCCAGAGATGCTGCTTCTCCCACTAAGTTACTCCCGCAGTTTGTGAATATTTTATGCTTGATGTTATAACCTGGATGCACCCTCTAAAAGTACCTCCATGTTTACTTTCAGTGATTGGTGTACAAGGACACCCGGGTCTCATTGCACTTCCCTTTTTCCTAATCTGACACCATTGAGATCATAATCTGCCCCCTTGTTCTTGCCACCAAAGTGGATAGCCTCACATTTATCTACATTATACTGCATCTGCCATGCATCTGCCCACTCACTCAACCTGCCCAAGTCTCTGGAACTCTCTGCCACAGAAGGTAGTTCATTGGCTATATTTAAGAGGGAGTTAGATGTGGCCCTTTTCTCTCGGGAACCTCATCCTCTACATGACCAAATCGACCTGTTAATTTGCAGAATCTGAGAAGACCTTTTCGTGGGGCTCGGATTATCTGACCGGACGGTGGATGTAATCATTGCAGCTTAGCGTGAAGGCACTAAGAAGCAGTACGTCTCATATATTAAATGATGGGAGGACTTTTGGGTCAATATGCATATAAACTATTTTACGGCAGTTATAGCCGATGTGTTGGAATTTCTTTCAACATTATATTTTGAGAAAAAATTAAGTTATAGTGCTATTAACACTGCTCATAGTGCTTTGTCGTCATATTTAGTGCTGGCTCTGGACACCAAACTCAGGGTTCTCACCCACTGATATCCAAATTCTTGAAGGGTATTTTTAACAGAAACCCTCTTCGGCCCAGATATCGGGAGCTATGGAACTTTAATATAGTATTAAGGCTGCTTGGCAGTTGGGCACCGGCTGCATCATTATCTTTGCCCCAGCTCACCTACAAATTGGTCATGCTCATGGCGCTCGTTTCAGCACAACGAGTTCAGTCTTTACAGAAGCTGAGGCTGGATAAGGCAGTTATATCTAATAAGGTAACCTTTTATATAGATGAGTTAATTAAGCAGAGCAGATCGGGTGCGCTAGACGAGCTCTTGGCGTATCCACCAGATCGCAGATTATGTGTGGTTACATTTATTAAAGAATACATAAAGGTTACAAAAAACCTTTGAGGCAGCGAACAGGCTGTCTTCATCAGTCATAAAAAACCACATAGAAGGGTAACGGTGCAGACCATTTCTAGGTGGTTAAGATGCGTATTAGCAAAAGCGGGAGTGGATACTGATCTATTTAAATATCACTCTATCAGGACTGCAGCTATTTTGGCAGCGAATAATATGGAAGTTCCGCAGGATCACATTCTTGCAACAGCAGGATGGGCCCATGAGCGAACTTTTCAGACATTTTATAATAAACCAATTACCAGGCCTGGTTTATTTGCTAACAAAATTTTGAGTTGTGTTAATTGAATCAACTGTTTATCCCTGATGTGAAGGGACTATTTTTTCCATTAAAGCATGGACATGTTTGAAAATTAACATCATGTTTCAATGAAGTATGTTTCTTCAACCATGTTTGGTCGACTGGAGCAGTGTATCTGCATGGAGACAGGTTGACTGCATGAAACCACAGAGCTTTGAAGGCTTCACGTACTCACTCACGTGACTTCGATAGAAAATAGAAAGATTAAACGAGAACTTACTGTTTGAAGTTTGATCTTTATTTTATGAGAAGTTGAAGTGAGGGAATACGTGCCTTCGACCTCCAACCCTACTTCTCATAAAGATCATTCGGTAATTCTATGATCGTTAATCTTTCTATAGCTTAAGTTCAGCAACTAGTCTATGGTTTCATACAGCTGCTCTGAAGATTGACGCGCATGAGGACTGGCGGGCTCTTCATGTATTCCCTCACTTCAACTTCTCATAAAATAAAGATCAAATTTCAAACGGTAAGTTCTCGTTTAATCTTTCTATTTTAACTCCTGCTGCAACTTGCACTCTATTTCTAGGCTACTGTTTGGAGGCCTGTAGATAACTCCCATCAGTGTCTTCTTACCTTTACAATTCCTCAATTCTAGCCACAGCGACTCTACAACATCAGTCCCTATGTCACCCCTCGCAAGAGACTGAATTTCATCCCTCACCTATAGAGCTATCCCACCTCGTCTGCCCACCTGCCTGTCCTTTCTACAGGACGTATAGCCCTGAATATTCAGTTCCCAGTCCCGATCCTCCTGCAACCATGTCTCTGTAATCCCCACAATGTCATATCTACCAATCTCTAACTGAACCTCATGTCATCCACTTTACCTCTTATACATGTATAATACATATAAAGTACTTTTACTCACCTCACCTCAATTCCTATTTCACTTCATGAGCTTTCTGTCCCATTAATTCTGGAGCCTTTCTTAACTTTTCCTATACTTTTTTTCCCTTTAACTCCATCCTTGTAATTCCAATTTGTCAACCCCCCACCCCCCACCACCACCCCATTATTTAGTTTAAACACACCCGTGCAGCAATGGCAAACCTGCTTGCCAGAATGCTGGTCCCCCGCCTGTTAAGGTGCAAACACTCCCTTATGTACAATTCACCTATCTCCCTGTTGCTGCCCTCACCAGCACGAGGAACTGGAAGCAAACCAGAGATAACCACCCTGGAGGTCCTGATTTTCAGCCTTTTTCTGAGCCCTCTAAATCTCTTTCCTCTTCTTCCCGACGTCTTTTGTGCCAACATGCACCATGGCTGCTCACCTTCGCCCTTGAGGATGCCCTGCAATCAGTCCGTGACGTCCTGGATCCTGGCACCAGGGAGGCAACACACCATCCTTGTATCTCGCCTGTTGCCGCAGAACCCCCTGTCTGTCCCTCTCACTATGGAGTCCCCGACTACCACGGCTCTGCCTGACGTCTGTCTCTTCGGATTTGCTTCCGCGCCATATTTTGACTCGCACACCTGTCCGCTGCTCAGACTGGCAGTGTCTTCTGTCCCAGCAGCTTCCAAGAGGGGTGAATCTGTTATCAAGAGGTACATCCCCCAGGGTCTCCTGTACTCCAAGCTTCCTTATCGTCATCCACCTTCTCTCTTCCTGTATCTTCAGTGTAACAATCTCGCTGTAAGTCCGGTCGAGGAAACTCTCGTTTTCCGGGATGATCCTCAGTTCATCCAGTTGCCTCTCCAGTGCCCCAACACGGTCCTTCAGGAGCTTCCACACTTTCCACAGGTGTAGCAGCCGGAGCCAACAGCAGTGTCACTGACCTCTCACATCCTGCAAGCATCACACTGAATCAGCTTACCTGTCATTTCTTCACTGCGTCTCACCCGCTTCAACATTTGGCGTAGCCTCCTCGCCAAAGACTCTCACTTTTCTCACAAAGCACTTCCCTCGACCAGGACGCTCCCCTAGAGCAAACCTTGCTTATATTAACTGATAAATTGTCCAAATCACTAATTAGCTAACTTACCGATTGGCTAATTTATCTTCTCAGCCACTCCCCGCACTCACTCCTTCACCTGATGCTCCTCTGTCGACCTTGAGGGTATGATTAATTGAATAGCTCTTTCAAACAGCCTTCACAGGGAACATGGGTCAAATGATCTCCTTTTACAGCAGTATGATTCTTTGTTAAACAATATTTTCATTGAGCATTCAAAGGTACCCACTCGTTTTTTTATATGTCACCGAGGAATCTAGCAGGCAGACAATTTAAAAACTAATTACACAGCATCGGAGATTGCTGTTATGGAACCTTTCATGGTTTTGCAATTATTTTAATTTATTTAAAAGTGGAAAATATATATTTCAATAATCTGTGTTTAGCAGAAGTGAATAGAGGTATTTTGGTGCCAATGATTTGCTTTCTGGGTTAAATCTCACATTGATATTCAAGCTAATTAACAACTAATTAAATTTGTGTCTTGTGGTTTCCTGCTAAGCTCTTTGGGTGTGCTGGAAAGTGTCAAATACGTTTGCCAATTGTGAAACAAGCAGCTTTTAAATTAATATGAAATTTAAGGGAATTAAGACTGCGGTGACCTTTGTATCATTCTGCCGGTTTGAATTTTTACTAGAATCTTCCAGAAGGCTTAAGTCTATATGTTGGTATATAACTGATATTTTTTCTGGATGAATTAATAATAGCATCCCAACTTTAAAGTACTGACAAGGAAATTGGTACAAGAGAATATAGAGGCACCCGGCATTAGGATATCCCTCAGTTATATTTAGCTCATAGGGCTAAAGGAATAAAGGGATTATGGGGAAAAAGCAGGAACGAGGTACTGATTTTAGATAGTAGACAGAAAATGCTGGAGAAACTCAGGGGGTGAGTTTTAGATGATCAGCCATCATCATATTGAATCACAGTGCTTGGAGGGCTGAATGGCCAACTTGCACCTATTTTTCTATGTTTCAAAGCCAAAGTCAATTTTATTTGTCACATGCACCCGAAGGTGCAGTGAAATTAATTTGTCAGCAGCGATGCACTTAAAAATAACACACAATACACAATAGAATTTAACACAAACATCCACCACAGCATTCTTCACTGTGGTAAAGGCAACAAAGTTCAGTCAGTCCTCCTCCTTTGTTCATCCGTGGTCGGGGCCATAAACCCTTTCTAGTCTGGTTGTGTATTGTATGGCCAGCCTAAAATAATTTGTTAATTGATGATCAAGGGATGAAATTCTAAATGGTTCAACAAATCCTACCGGCCTACGAATAGAAGCGTTCAAGGTTCATTAGGGATTTAATAGCTTGTTCATTGTTACTACTTAATTCAAATAATATTTTATGGTTGAAATCGCAAGGTAGTCATTCAGGTATTTGACTGATAAGTTAACATATTTTACTTGAATATTCCATGATTTGGTTTTACCAGGCACATATATCATGTTATTTAAAGTGTCTTTAAACGAACATGCACTTTACCATAGCAAATTGAAGCAGAAACAATTGGTTTGTTTTGCCAATGCATGGATATATAAAAATATCTTGCTACAAGTACTTTACTTCAATTTTTGTGTGATTAACTGATTTATTGAACAATATATCAATTAGCTTACGTAATTAGTATTAATGAATAAAGTTGACGACTGACAGAAATGTGCATTCTCTGAATGCTGTTCTGGTGATTTTTCCACATTCCTCTCGGTTTTTCCCCCAATTATAAAAAAATGAATGCTGCATATATCTTAGGTTACTCAGCCACTGAAACTTGTTTTCACATGTCAGGGTCTTTGTTGAATTGACATCTCTTTATAAAGCACAAATATTTTGAATATGATGGTCATCTTTTGTGTTTTTTCTATATTGATG
Organism: Leucoraja erinaceus; assembly: GCF_028641065.1. NCBI lineage: Eukaryota > Metazoa > Chordata > Chondrichthyes > Rajiformes > Rajidae > Leucoraja > Leucoraja erinaceus. Next base: position 52,533,285 of record NC_073377.1, on the reverse strand, counting down.
CATATGGGGTCATTTATTTGTCATCAAAAATGTATAAATCTAGTAGCTTCTTTAAGATTCTTTCATGTTCAAACATTAGACGCTTCAATTATGTTGTTTATTCTTTACACTCACATGCAGCCTAGAAACATAGAAAATAGATGCGGGATGAGGCCATTCGGCCCTTCAAGCCAGCACCGCCATTCATTGTGATCATGGCTGATTGTCCCCAATCAATAACCCGTGTCTGCCTTCTCCCCATACCCCTTGATTCCACCAGCCCCTAGAGCTCCATCTAACTCTCTCTTAAATCCGTCCAGTGACTTGGCCTCCACTGCCCTCTGTGGCAGGGAATTCCACAAATTCACAACTCTCTGGGTGAAAAAGTTTTTTCTCACCCCAGTCCTACATGGCCTCCCCTTTATTCTACGATTGTGCCCCCTGGTTCTGGACTCGCCCAACATTGAGAATTTTTTTCCTGCATCTAGCATGTATAATTTTTATAATTTTATATGTTTCTATAAGAGTTCCCCTCATCCCTCTAAACTCCAGTGAATACAAGGCCAGTCTTTTCAATCTTTCCTCATATGACTGTCCCGCCATCCCAGGGATCAATCTCGTGAACCTACACTGCACTGCCTCAATCACAAAGATGTCCTTCCTCAATTTAGGAGTCCAAAACTGTACACAATACTCCAGATGTGGTCTCACCAGAGCCCTATACAACTGCAGAAGAACCTCTCTACTCCTATACTGAAATCCTCTTGTTATGAATCTACTTTGTACTTTGCTAAGAATCAAACATGGTTGGCAGGTTGTAGTCCACAATGACATTGGAATCATATAATAGTCTGAAGAAGGGTCTCAACCCAAAACGTCACCCATTCCTTCTCTCCAGAGATGCTGAGTTATTCCAGCGCTTTGTGTCTATCTTTGGTTTAAACCAACATCTGCAGTTCCTTCCTACACATAGAGTGGAGGTATTAGGTTGGGCCTTTCTTAAGAACGTAAGAATGAATATTGATATTGGTTGGAAAATACAGCAGGATTTCTGCAGAGTGCTGCAAACTTGTGTGAGTGGAGAGGAAGCATTTGTGCTATTTATACTTGAGACATCTATTTGAACTCGTGATAAAGTAATCATTGTGGCGTTGGGGATGACGCCAGGTCGGCAATGACTACACCGACACTCGCACGAGGGTGAACTCACATAATATGGTTTATTTATAGTGAAAAGAAAGTCTAGGTGTGTATGGGGAGATGCTGTCCCTCGTAGTCAGTCCACATGTAAGGATGCACTGGCGATCTCAGCCTTGTCCCTGCAGTTCACACTTGTCCCAAGACGAGATGCTGGTGGTCTCTGGCTTATCCTAACAACTCAGTCTCTGTGTGTGGATGAAGTCCCTTGTTGTCTGTGGGCAGGGAAGAGGCACTGGTGGTACCAGGCATGCCCCGACCATGTTGGCTGCACAGGGCTTGTCCTGGCAGCTCAGTCTCAGTGGCCCAGTCTTTCTCCAGAATTGCAACTGGGAAACACAGGGAGCGCCCCCCCTCCTCCCTCCCTCCCTTCCCCTTCCTCCCTCCCTTCCCCTTCCTCCCTCCCCTCCACTCTTCTCTTCTCCTTTCCTTTCTCTCTCCCCTCCTCTCCCCTCCCCTCCTCCCCCCTCCCCCACCCCTCCCCTCCTCCTCTTCTTTCCCTCCCCCTCTTCCCCCTTCTCCTCCCCCTCCCTCTCCCCCCCCCCTCCCCCCCTCCCCTCTCTCCCCCCCTCTCTCTCCCCCCCCCTCCCCCCCCCCTCCCCTCCTCTCTTCCCCCCCCCTCCTCCTCCCTCCCTACCCTCCCCCCCTACCCTCCTCCTCTTCCCCCTCCTCCTCTCCTCCCTCTCCTCCTTCTTCTCTCTCCCCCCTCCCCTCCTCTCTTTCCCCTCCCCCTCTTCTCCCCCCCCCCCCCTCTCCCCTCTCCCCTCTCCCCCTCCCCCTCTCTCCCCCCCCCCCCCCCCCCTCTCTCCCTCCCCCCTCCTCTCCTCCCCCCCCCCTCCTCCCCTCTTTTTCTCTCTGCCCCTCTCCTCTCCTCTCTCCCCCCCTCCCCTCCCCCCCTCTATCCCCCCCCCCCTCTCTATCTTTCTCCCCTCCCCCTCTTCTATCTCTCTATCTCTCTATCTATCTATCTATCTATCTCTCTCTCCCTCTATCTCTCTCCCTTTCTCCCTCTCCTCCCTCCCCCCCCCCCTCCCCCCCCCCCCCCCTCCCCTCCTCTCTTCCCCCACCCTACTCTCTTCTCCTCCCCCTCCTCCCTACCCCCTCTCCCTCCCCCCTCCTCTCCTCCCCCCTCTCTCCCCTCCTCCCCCCCCCCTCCCCTTCCTCATCCTCCCCCTCCTCCTCCTCTCCCTCCCCCTTCCCCCCCCTCTCTCCTCTCCCCCCCCTCTTCTCCTCTCCCCCCTCCTCTCTACCCCCCTCTCCCCTCCCCCCCCCTCCCTACCCCACCTCTTCCCCCACTTCCCCTCCTCTCCTCTCCCCCCACATCCAAATCATGACATTTCCCCCTTATGACGATGTTATCAAACCCTGTGGAGTAATAGATGGAGGAGAAAGCCTTTTAACCTTTTGAGAACATGGTTGACTCCACTTAATTGAGCTTGTTCCAAATTTCTTAATGTATCCAGTTAGCAAAGGACTATCATACTTGGGTTTGAAATGAACAATCAATCTTGCATCAGTTGCCAGGTACAAAGAATTCAAAGCCTGCAGAACTGTTTCCTGACACAGTTCTCTAAAGATATATCTTTTAGACAATTCCCTGTCTCCAATGAGCAGAAGTCTCCTTCCATTGAACTTTGTAGTTTCCTTTTGCATCTCACAAACCTCAACCAGTAAAAGCTTCTAAATTCCAGGAAAGGTTGTGCATACTTTCCACATTGGTTGAATGTTGGACACAAAGTATAATTCTGCTGTATTCCATCCGACCACTGTTTCCTTCTTACAGTCTGCGGTCTAGGAATCTGTACAGTCAACCAAAGTAGGTCCTCGTGGAATATAACTGCCCCACAAATCTTACCACTTTGCATTCTGGATATAAAAGCCAGCATTCAATTAGCCGTTATGATTTCTTTCTGAACCTGACCATTGCACTTTAATGAATTATTTTAATGGACTGCCTAATCTCTTTGACCTCCACTGCTTCTAGCTTTGTGTCATTTAGAAGGTACTCTCTCCTACTCTACACCTCAAAATGGATAATTTCACATTTACCTAAATTGAAATCCATTTGTCGCATTTAACTTAATCTGATGAATGTCATTACTTGATTGCTTCATCTGTTAATTGGGTGGGGGATTGGGGGGGGGGCAGACCAAATACAGCCTGTTGCTTGGCCTCATCATGCACAATACTTTTTTTCTTGAACTTAATTTATTTGGATGTAGAGTACTAAACCAGCTTTCAGCAGCAGCCTCGGGGAGGGTCTTGAAGACCTGCTACCTGAATACCCTGATCCCCATTGCTCATGAGCTTTTAACCTCTTTACTGGATGGGTATGAAGGATTGCTGTGTGGTCTGTTTCACGGAGACATGGCTCATCCCCAGCTCTTCAGACTCAGCCCTCCAATCCGAATGTTTCTCCATTCATCACGTGTACCGAACGGTGACATCAGGGAAGGGTTGAAACAGAAGCATTTGCCTCATGGTAAACGACTTGGTGCTCAGACATGGCATTCCTGTTCAAACCCTGCCCGCTACTGCTGGAACAGCTGGCAGTAAAATGCTGTCACTTCAAGCTCCCGAGGGAATTTATCTCCATTTTCATGGCCACTGTCTACACCCAGGCTGATGTTTGTCTAGCATTGGAGGAGCTGCACACCATGGTCAGCAAATACCACTGATGCATTTTCTATCTTATCTGAGGACTACAACAAGTTTGAAGAAGTCACTTCCTAACTACCATCAGCACGTGTCCTGCAGTGCCAGAGGCTCAAACATCCTGGATCACTGCTACTCCATCATCAAAGATACCTATCGTGCCAGTTGTCACCCTTCTTTAGAAAATTAGATCACTCAGCTGTGCTCCTGCGTATTGCCAGTGACTGAAGTGGGCAGCTCTGATGGTAAGGATTGTATAGATTGGTCAGGAGAAGCAGATGAATGACCGATGTTTGCTTGGAGTTGGTAAATTGGGCGATGTTCAAGGACTCGGCAATGGACCTGAATGAATGCACCATGGCTGTTACTGACTTCATAAGGAAGTGTAGAGGCGTGTGTTCCCACCATATAAATCTGAGTGTTCCCCAACTAGAAGTCTCAGACTGAGAACCAGATCTTGAACATTTGAGTCTGGAGATGCAGGTTCATGTAGGAAATCCGGGTATGACCTCGATAAGGCCAAAACAAAGACTAAGGGACACTTTTGTTCTAAATTGGAGGGTGTCACGGATGTTTGGTGGGATTGCGTGTCCTCATTTCCCATAAGGCAAGACCAAGTGGCCTTGGCTTTGCAACAGCGAGCCATAGAGAAGCTGAATTACTCCCGGCTGAGCGCACATTTCGAAAGGGAGAAAATCAATGTACCGTTTTGGGCTGCCTTAGCATGATAATCTGAGTCACTGAGACTGACACCAGAAGATCCTTCATGAAGTGAACCCTCAAAGTGTCCAGACCTGATGATGTACCATGCAGCGTTTTATAAAAACCCGTGCAGACCTACTGGCTGGAGCTTTTGAGGACATCTTCAATCACTCATTACTAAGGTGTGAGGTTCCCACCTGTTTTAAAAGGGCATCAATAATACTGGTGCCCTGGAAGAGTAATGTGACGTGCCTCAATGACTATTTGACTGGCGGCACACAGGTGATTAAGTGCTTTGAGAGTTTGATTATGGCACATATTAACTCCGACCTTAGCAAGAATCTGTGCCGACTACACTTTACTGACTGCCATAATAGATCAATGGGGGATGCAATTGACATTCAACACCTCAATTCCTTCAAATTTGTTATCAACCTTGGAGAACTGGGTTTCTGCTCATACACATGCAACTGGATATTTGACTTTCTCATCAACAGAACACAATTGGTACGAATGAGTAATAACACTTCCTCCATGATAACCATCAGCATAGGGGCACCACAAGGCTGTGTGCTCTGTTCCCTGCTCTACTCATCCTAAACCCATGACTGTGTAGCCAGACACAGTTCCAGCTCCATCTTCAAAATTCATCGTGCCACTTCCATTGTTGCACAAATGACTAATAATGATGACAGAGTACTGGAGGGAGACAGAGAATCTAATTGAATTATGGCAGAATAACCTTGATCTGAATGTCGGCAAGATCTTGCAGCTGATTGATGACTGCAGAAGAGAGAAGCTGAGGATCCACAGATCAGTCTTCATCGAAGAGTGGTAATGGTGAGAGTCAACAACTTCAACTTCCTGGGTGTGTACATATTTCTGAAGATCTTTCCTGGGCCCAGCATATTGATGCAATCATAAAGAGAGCCCATCTATGCCTCCATGGCCTTAGAAAATTTGAGGAGATTTAATATGTCAATGAATACTCACTTGAACTTTTATATATATATATATATATATATATATATATATATATATATATACAATAGAGAGAGCATTTTGATTGGTTGCATCATTGCCTGGTTTGGCAACTCAAATGCCAAGAATAAAATAGATTACTGAAAGTAGTGGACCACTGCCTAGTTCATCATAGGTACTGAAGGAATCTATAGAAGATCCCTCAAAAAGGCCGGCAGTATCAAGGCAGGCAGCATCAAGCCAAAACACCAGCGCTGCCTCAATAAGGCACCCGCACCACCCAGGCCACACTCTCATTTCACTCCTACCATTGGGAAGCAGGTATAGGTGTCTGAAAACCATGACCTCCTGGTTCAAGAACGACCTCCTGGTTAGCTTATTCCTAACAACCATCAGGGTCTTGAAATACAAAACACTAACTAAACTATGAACAATGGTCTGTCTTGGTTGCTTTGAGGTACCAGATACTTTGAGCTTGTTTGCATGAGTATTGGGGCTATTGATTTATTGGATTTTTTTTACTATTATATGTTATCTATGAGTATTATGTTTACAGGCCTGGTATGCTGCTGCAAGTAAGAATTCCATTGTTCTATTGTTGGTCCGTATAACAATTAAATACTATTGATTCTTGACTCTTGTTTCTGCTAACCAGGGACATTTAAATTTATTCAAATAGGTTTACAGAATGAATAAAATAAAATTTACTATAAACAGCAGGTGAAAAGTTAGTGAGGGATGCAGAAATGTAATAACAATCATCTCAGTCATGATCTTATTAAATGGTGGAATAGGCTTGAGGGACCGGGTGATCTTCCCTGCTCTGAATTCAGACCTTTGTATTATAAAGAAATTAAAAAATTATTAAAACATTAAAATTCAATAAAATACCTAAAAGCATCATCTGGGTGGCACGGTGGTAGCAGTAGTTACTGCCTTACAGCATCAGAGACCCGGATCCGATCCCGACTACGGGTGCTGTCTGTATGGAGTTTGTATGTTCTCCCCGTGACCTGTGTGGGTTTTACTCCAGGAACTTCGGTTTCCTCCCGCACTCCAAAGATGTACAGGTTTGTAGGTTAATTGTCTTGGGTATAAATGTAAAAATGTCCCCGGTGTGTGTAGGGTAGTGTTAATGAGCGGGGATCGCTGATCGGTGCGGACTCTATGGGCTTAAGGGCCAATTTCTGCACTGTATCTCTAAACTAAACTAAACTGCCTTTACTGCTCTCCAAAGGACTGCATTTACTGTTCTTCAAGTGTAAAAGGGAAACTCCTCATATGCCATGTTCCCGGCAGGTAGCATTCCACTTGACTCAATGGTGAGAGCGGGGATGGAGTTGGCATCTGACCTACTGCTCATTCATATTTCCCTGCTTGATGGTGATTGCGCAGATGTCTTCAAATCAAATTCCTCGTATGTTGCAAAACACACTTGGCTAATAAAATATGACTATGACTATGTCTGAGACATGCTTGAGCCCAGATGGCTGAGAGCTAGTGAGTCATCTCATTTTGTGCAATTTTTCTTTCTAATTTAGATTATCAATCTATCCATTTTACAATGCTGCGTGTCCATTGCCATCACCCACACTATCAGTTCAGTATAGTTTATTGTCACATGTATTGAAGTACAGTGAAAAGCTTTTGTTGCATGCTGTCCAGTTAACTGAAAGATAATACATGATTACAATCAAGCTATTTATAGTGTATAGATACATGATGAGGGAATGACGTTTCATGCAAGGTAAAGCCAGCCAAGTCTGAACAAAGATAGTCTGAGAGTCACCAATGAGGTAGATAGCAGTTCAGGACTGCTCTCTGGTTGTGGTAGTATGATTCAGTTGCCCGCATCACTTGCATAAACCACTTTCAATTTCCCCATCTAATATGTTCATCAGAACAGTTGTGACCCCAACACTCACCATTGTACAGTACATTTTAAGAGATCTTGTGAATTTGTGTTTCTGCAATACATCCCTAATTTCTGCCTCCTACCTCTCAGCTATTTTACAACCAGATAGATTATTTTACTTCAATTCCATGCGTTTTAGCTTCAGTCAAAAAGCTCACAAAGTTAAAACACTTGGAATTGAAGTCAGATAATCTATCTGACTTCAATTCACATAAACATCTGCGAAGCCTTCATTTACCTCCTTCGAAATTTCCACAAGCAGGACTGTCCTCCCAAACCACTTGTTTCAGCCTATTCTGCCTTGACTCTGTCCCTTCATTCATACATCAAACAGCTTTACTTTAGCACCATCAACATTCACCATAACAAAGATTTACTATGGGGACCTTGATGGTTCCAACCTTTGCCTCCCTTGCCAACCTTTGTGAGATATATAGAATTGTACTTGTTTCAGTCCTATTGAAGCTGCTTCCTTGACCCCTTTTTGCAATTCCTCGATGCCCATACCATTGTTGCTTCCTTCTTAGTTTTAAGTTTAGTTTAAAGAAACAGCGCGGTAACAGGCCCTTTGGCCCACCAAGTCTGCACCAACCAGCGATCCCAGCATACTAACACTATCCTACACACACTAGGAACAATTTACACTTATACCAAGCCAATTAACTCACACACCTGTATGTCTTTGGAGTGTGAGAGGAAACCGAGGATGTCAGAGAAGCCCCACTTGGCCACAGGGAGAATGTACACACTCCATACAGACAGCACCCATAGTCGGGATCGAAACCTGGTCTCTAGCGCTGTAAGGCAGCAATTCTACCACAGCGTCACTGTGCCAACGCCATTCTCTTGTATAGATCATTATACAATTTGTTGCCAATTCCCACCCTGCTCCCAACTTCACTTGATCAACCCTTTCACTTTCATGTCTCAACATGTTGCATGGCACCTCATCCAGTCCACAAGCTTCAAATTGCCTTGCTTAATTCTCCATCCTGTTCCCACCCAAATCCTCTTCCTTTGTCTTCCTCCACTATTCTAACGGAGTTGAACATCAGCTCAATGTTCAGAGAAACAGTACCTCATCTTTAGTCTTGGTCCAATGTAACCTTCAAATCCCATCAATATATTAAAAACATATAGCTATAAGGTATTGAGCAGCTTTTACCATCGTATAATTGAAAATAAACATCAATCTGAAATGGTTACTCTGTTTTTCTCCCCCACAGCTCCTACCCGACTTCCGAGATATGTGCAAAACTTTATGGGGTTTTTCCCGAGAGTCAGCATCTGCAAAATTTTGCATTTGGATTAACATCCTTATATCAGACAGATAATTCAATAGCTGCAACATTCATCAGGCGTGATTTTCATAGTTGAAATCCATGTTGATCAATGGAAAAATTTCAAGCTGTTGCAGATGTAAGCCTTAAGGGCCTGTCCCATGAGCATGCAACCTGCATGCGGCAAGCGCGACCAAACCGGAAGCAGGGGCCGCGCGGAGGTCGAGTGATCCCCGTACAGGGCAGGTCCCATCAGCATGCGCCTGCATGCGGCGAGCGCGACCAAACCGAAAGCGGGGGCCGTGCGGCGGTTATCAAGAAGGCTCACCAGCGTCTCTTCTTCCTGAGGAGACTGAAGAAGGTTAATCTGTCTCCTCAGATCCTGGTGAACTTCTACCGCTGCACCATCAAGAGCATCCTTACCAACTGCATCACAGTATGGTATGGCAACTGCTCTGTCTCCGACCAAAAGGCATTGCAGAGGGTGGTGAAAATTGCCCAACGCATCACCGGTTCCTCGCTCCCCTCCATTGAGTCTGTCCAAAGCAAACGTTTTCTGCGGAGGGCGCTCAGCATCGCCAAGGACTGCTCTCACCCCAACCATGGACTGTTTACCCTCCTACCATCCGGGAGGCGCTACAGGTCTCTCCGTTGCCGAACCAGCAGGTCCAGGAACAGCTTCTTCCTGGCAGCTGTCACTCTACTCAACAACGTACCTCGGTGACTGCCAATCACCACCCCCCCCCCTCCCAGACACTTATTATTATTTATTCAAATCATTGCTATGTCGCTCTTCCAGGGAGATGCTAAATGCATTTTGTTGTCTCTGTACTGTACACTGACAATGACAATTAAAATTGAATCTGAATCTGAATCTGAGGTCGAGTGAGTGACATGAAGTTCGAGCAAAGTTTGTGGGAAGTTCGCGCGTGACGTACGGCTTCAAGACGCTGCATACGGCGTCGAGACGTTGCACACGCCCATCGAGGCGGTGTGTATGGTGTCAAGGCGGCAGCAGGCCGTTCCCGCGTGGAATTTTTGAACACGGTCAGTTTTTCAGAGCCCCGCGCGATGTCGGGACCAGCTCCGCACAACTCCATACGGCTCCGGCGATCGAAGTGGGACCGACCCCGCGAGGCCATACGGCTCAAGCGACCACGTTAGGTCGCGCTTGCTGCATGGAGTCACATGCTCGTGGGACAGGCCCTTAACTGGTCTAATTACCAGTCGTGGCCTGGCCTTTTTAAACAGTACTGTTGTGGATAATTATTAGAAGCTTTATTGTCTGCTATAAAAATTATCAAATTTTGACAGATTTTCATGTTACATCTTGTGGCGGCTCCTAAGGGTCGTGCCATTATACTGCCGAACCCCTCGGCACAGGAGTGGTGCAGTCCGGAGGCGGCCCTCAGCCGGAGGGTTTAAAAGGCAGGGTTTGGGTGCCATCTTCCTCTGGTTTCGTCTTCCCTTCAACCGGGAAGAATACAATAAAGGTGCTTCTCAAAACACTGGACTTCGTGCCTCCTTTCGAGATCCACGCACCACATTGGTGACCCCGACGTGATTCGAACACGCACCACAATCTGATGTTTCACCTACTTCCTTCAAAATCTGGGCAGCCAGCCATCCCACTTCAAGAACATCATGTTAGAGTTGATTGGAGACATGAGGAATTGCAGATGCTGAAATCATAAGCAAAAATTAAGTCATGAATAAAATGGGTCAGGCAGCATCTGTGGAGGGCAGAGGCACATAACGCTTCTGGTTCGAATAAGGGTTATCTATCTCCTCCACAGGTGCTGTCAGACTCATTGAATTTCTCAGGCATCAACATCTTTGCATTTGTATTTGCATTTCCACTTACTAACAACAACAGCCCACAACACTCCTAATTACAGCACATTTCTAAAGATTTTTTATACCCCTTCCCTGTCCATAGTTAATTTGCGTGACTTATTTTCTACTTTGTCACCTGATTTCTATATTTTATATATCTTTCATTCACCAATTTCAGCACTTTTTATTTGCTTTTAACAGTGTTTCTCTTTTAGTTTTGTGCATGCCTTAAATCTTTAGCAGCTGTATGTGGCTTTTTAGCTCAGGTAGAGATCTTGCAGTTGAAGGTCTAAATGGTTCAGTGCCATGTCCTTTGAATATTTCCGTCTGATCTGTTGCTTTACCTTGGGATGTTATTGTGTTGAATTCTGCATCTCACCTCCCATAATAATTGAACACATCAAGGATGGGAATATACATCTACAGTATTCTCTAAAAGTAGTTCAATTCCAATTTTCTGTATATTGTCCTGTATTTATCCATTAAGGTTTACTCAGTTTAATTATGAGCAGTCACTAAATCATTATATAAAAGGCAGCGTTGTCCAGACTACAACGTTTGTATCTGGCTTTTATTTCTCCCTCTAAAAATGTACCTTAAACTAAATTGTGGTATGATTGCTGTGCACAACTAGACTGTAAATAGCTGACACTCAGCCAGCACATCCCATCTCTTGCTCTGCCACTGAACTCATCTTTAAAACCAGAAGCAGAGCACTGACATGCTGGAGTGAGAGATTGTCACACACCTGCCAACACTTCATGCAACAGCTGGCTGGTGAACTGGTGGGGCCATATTCATTTGACTGCAGTTGCTCTCCACTTGCATCCCATTGGGTAGTAAATAAATCTGATTCATTATTTTATTTATTATGTATTCCTTTAACGTTTGGTTAACTCTTGAGCAAAAGTAAGTTGTATATTGTAGTACCAATTCAATTGGTCACAAACCTGTAGATAACGTAATGGAAATTTTAATATAATTGAAATTCTGGCTGAACTAAAATTCTTATCGAGGAGTTTCTGGGAATGTTAGTGACATTTGAAGTTAAGATATCGCCATCTCCAGGTGTGATGCATCTTTGGTTGTTGATGAAAGTAGGAGAGGAAATTACTTAAACCCAAGCTATAAACTTCCAGACTTCTGTTGATTCATGGGTGGTGCTTGAGGACTTGCCAATATTATAATTTTGTACAGACATGGAGGTAGAATACAATCAGTGACTGCAGATCTGCCAATTTACCTTCAGTGAGGACAAAGTTCCAGGAATAATAATCAAGTACAGAATTAACAGTCACTTGTGGAGTTGTATTGATTAGAGGACCCTGCGTGGGATTGTTAAAGGCAAATTGTGTCTGACTAACATGATAAAGATTTTAATGAAGTTGCTGAAATGGTTCAATGAAATAGAATTGCTGCCATATAAACTGACTTACAAAAATGCATTTGATAATATGTCATCTTCATTGAAGGCCATTCATGGATGGAGCCATAACAACACGATTTTAAAATTGGTTGAGCAACATGCAGCAGAATGTAATAGAAGAAGATTGCTTTTCAGTCTGGTGGGAAGTGTATATTTGAATTCTCCAGGTATCAGTACTAGAGACACTGCCTTTCTTAATGTCTTGGACATGGATGAACAAGACACCCTGGAGGTGACACAAAACTTAGAGATGAACTACGAGGGGGAATGTAATTTGAGGGGGACTTCAAGGCCAAGTATAAGTAAACTTACATTTTATGTTGCAGAATTTTGGTAAAAAGAATGAGAAGTTGCCATGTAAACTGGAGGTCACACTTCTAAAAGAAGTACAATATCAGAAATGCCTGATGTGTATGTGCATAGTTCATTGAAATAGGCAGGTCAAGTTAAGAAAGGGCTTATAAAAGCAAAATGAATCTTGGGTATTCTATTTGGAGGCATAGAGTATAAGGACAAGGACGCCATAATGATTTTTTATAAAATACTATTTCGGCCACAAGCAGAATATTTGTGTGCGGTACTGAGTGCCATGCTGTAGGAAAGTTGCGAAGGCTATGGAGAGGGTGCTGAAGAGATTTGGTTTAATTTAGTTCAGAGATACAGTGTAGTAACAGGCCCTTTGGTCCACCAAGACCGCACCAACCAGCGATCACCCATACACATTAGTTCTATCCTACACATTAGTAACACTTTGCAGAAGCCAATTAAACTACAAACCTGCATGCCATTGGAATGTGGGATGAAAATGGGGCACCCGGAGGAAACCCACAGCACCCATAGTTAGGATTGAACCCAGGTCTCTGATGCTATAAGGCAGCAACTCTACTGCTGTACCACTGTGCCGCTTTAGTGGAACTAGAGGTTTATGAAAATGATTGTAGGAATGAGGGACTGGAGTTATGTAGCTAGATTGCAGAAGCTGGGATTGTTCTTCAATAACAGAGGAGATGGCAAGGAGATCTGATAGTAATATTTAAAATCATTTAATGTACAGATAAAGATACATAGAAAGAAACTCTTTCCATTAGTAGAGAGATCAAGAACTTTGGGATATGGAGTGAAAGCATTGGCAAAATAACCAAAAATGGCATGAGGCTTCTTTTTTTCCAGGATGAGTGGCTAGAGTCTCGAATTCACAATTTAGGGGTAATAGTGAAAGTTCAATTGCAGAGTTCAAAATGGAGCTGGATAAATCTGAAAATGAAGATACTTGATAGAGCTGTATGCAAAGGACAGGGACGTGGGAATAGCTAGATTGAGCCAGTGCAAACTCAATCCTTCTGTGCTGTTGTAACTATTCTGTAATTTAGTGATTCTGTTATTTACTTAGGTTGCACTAAATTTTAAATGGCTGAACCACAAATGAGAGGCTTGAGAAATTTGGACTGCATTCTCGTAAACAAGCTAATTTATCAGGATTTAATGGAGGACCTGAATACTAAAGAAATAGAAGAGTTCAGTACAAATTATTTATATTAGTGGATATGTAGACAAAAATTGTGTTTGATATTTCAATGATTGCTTTTCATCTCTTGAAACCTGTTTTTGCAAACATTGCAATGCTAATGATATAAATCTGAACTGCATTTGTTTTCAATATGTTGAAATCTACCATCTTTCAACTCCCATTTAATGCCTACATTTGAGAGCAATTTAGCTCTATTTGTGGCCACATAGTAATAGAGGCACCAATTTTGCTGGTGATTTCTGGATATAATTCTCAGGGCTTTGGTCTGTAGTTTCATTGTCAATTTCATCTACTGAGCAAACCATCTGGGTTTTATTTATTGATACAGAGATAGCTTCCTTTTATTTTCCCTTTAATGCTTGTTTTCTTTGAGATTGTGTTTAGAAGATCTAAATGTGGGAGGTTTAAACATAAATCTGAACTCCAGAAAGGCCAAGCAAAAACCTTGACAAATTTAATTCGCATGTGATTTGTAGGTAAGATATTTCAGTCTGCTGAAATATTCCTGGAATATGTTTGAATCATGCTTTGAGAGTGAGTCATATTATGTCTGTGAATGGAATGTTATCCTGAATCACCTGTAATTTTCTACTTTAATTGACCTACTATTCACTCTAAATTAGTGCAACATGCTATTTCATTAAGTGCTAGTACAATATGTTTTGAAAATTAGTTATCCTAAGATATTAAAGGATCACTGTTAAGTATTGAACCTTGTTGTGCCTTTGTTGCCAGAGGTTAGCCAGTAGAGCACAAAGACACCAATCACTTCATTTATTCAAATGTTTAAAAGGGTCTCGACCCAAAACGTCACCTATTCCTTTGCTCCATAGATGCTGCCTCACCCACTGAGTTTCTCCAGCATTTTTGTCTACCGTCATTTATACAAATTGTCAGAATACACACTTTTTAAATGTTAAAAACTTCACAATTGTTCTAATCAGAAGCTACATGTTCAAGAAAGAGCAAGGATATTTAATCATAATGAAGGATATTAAATAATTGTGAAGTTATTTGAAAGCGCAAAGTTAAGGGTGGATGAAAAATTGGAGAGTGAGTCACTGTATTTTGCTATTCCACCAGCAAAGCTGACTCAGTATCAATATCATCAGTCCTGGAAGTGGATTGTTTGTTTGCCTGCTTGAATGAAACATTACCGTTTGGTTGATAAAAAACAAAATCAAAAGATGAGATATGAAATAAGTGGGGCTAAGGAGATTACATTTTAAAAGCAATGCATGAAGATTCCATTGAGGATGTACATGTACTGGAATAAATATTTTTTTGTAAATGTATAATTGTTCCAGTTTTGACATATTACATGATAAATTCAGGAAAAGTAGTTTGAAACATATGTTCTATTTTCCCCTGATAATAAATGTACTTCGGCTCTTATAGCATATTGGCCATAGATGCCTTTTTTCCAAGAATTGAATGATGACCAATAAAGATGATCTAAATCAAGTATCATTATTGCATTAGGTAAACAAAGGAAATGTATCAAATTCCGCAAATTACTAATAGTAGTGGAACTGTCATGATGATAGTAATGGTAGTTATTTTTGAATGAATTAGTCTTCATTCATCAAGCCATATTTAATTCTTCCTTTCAGAAAAATTACCGCATCCAATTGCAGTAAGGTTACATTTTCTCTGAAGGATCAAGGTTCATTTGCAGCGTTATATTGTTGTTTGAGAGGCAGAACGCCATGGCAATATGGATAAAAGACAAATGCCCTTGTGTGGCAGGAAATGCTTTGTCTGATGGTGCTGTGTGATCTCTCATTTTCCATTGGAACATCAATATAAACGTTTTTATTTTTTTTTAAAACAGTCCGGTACAATAGTACTACTGTGCATGTATAATCTTCCACTCATCCCGGAATTCAAAACAATAATCAAGTTAGAAAACATTGTAATTCAGCTTTTCCATTTGATATACTCTAATACTTAGGTTATCAGCGTGTTTCAGAAGCATAATACAATGCAGAAAACATCTGCACATTTTAACATTAATTGCCTCATACTGTGTTTTGTATTGAATTCTGTATTTACTTTGTGTACTAGTCATGTATCTACTATTTATTTCATTCCCCTTACATGTTTTTCCTCTACCTGCTAAATTTTTGTAAGGTGTCCTTGACTCTTGAAAGGCGCCCATAAGTAAAATGTATTATTATTATTATTAACTGATAAAACAAGGGAGGAACCTGTCCCAGAACATATCTATAAAAAGCAATTAAAGGTGGACGTTCGTACATTAATCGCCTAAATCTCCATACTGTGTCGATGTTTGCTGGTTATTTTGTAAATTAACTTCGTGAAGCGCACAGTGGCTTCCAACCCACCTGTGTGATGCCGGGGAGGTTGGGCCGACGGCCCGGTCCCGCCCAGTGGCCGGCACTACTGGGCGGAGAAAGGGAGTCGGAGTGACTGGGGGGCGCGGGTTCGGTTCCCCTGGCGTCCTCGTATCACTGCCTCACACTGCACGGCGAGCCGTCTGCAACTCGCAGCTCAAGTTTCCTCTCTGTCCAGCTGCATTTCCGCCGCTTGGAGTTGCAACGCTCCTTTTTTTTCCCCCCTCAAAAAGGACCAGTCCACGTTTCACTTACTTCATACACTGGAGAACACGGCAGCGCGGACACTTGAAAAGAAACCAAAAACGGCTGCAAATCGTTCAATGTGACTGGTCGAACTGAGTAACCAGCCGCGTAATGCTGTGAGCGGAAAAGTACGGCAACAAAGATTGGAGGTGCAAACAGGGAAGGAGCTGTCCAACTTTCAGCACCACAGTTCGCTCTCAGCTGATGCACACGAGAGTGGCGGATAAAAAACAAACTTGGTCTGCAGCTCAGTGCTGGGTGGCGTGAAGTGACTAATCGGTGTTTAGGCAGATGATGGAAGGTGGGGATAGCGGGTGCAACGTGCTGCCCGCAACCGGCAAGGCGCCCAAACACTTGTGGCGCCAGCCCCGGGCTCACGTCAAGGTGAAGCAGCGCGGCTTCTCCGACACGGACAAGTACCTGCTACACCGCGCCATGCAGACCTACGCCGTGGACACCGGTGATAGACCCGGCCTCAAGAAATCCAGGATGTCCTGGCCTTCCTCCTTCCAGGGATTCAGGCGGTAAGTTCATTCCGCACACCTCATTCTGTTCACACGGGGATGACATGAAGAGGGGGGAGGGAGAGCGGTGACACTTTGCAACTTACCGTGTCCCCAGGCAACCAGCCAGCTCGGCCACCTTATGCAAAGGTCTCAGGGACCTGCTCCTTCATGTTTGAGCAGCGGTGCGCTGGGAGACAGAGTCCGCTTGTATCCCGAAGGTCCGCCGTCTTCAATCGGAGTGGAGGGGGTTGGGAGGGAGCAGATGGGGGTGGAGTGGGGATAGACCATCGACGTGTAAATGTAGTTCTGATAGGAAGCTGTTGCAGAGTTACAAGCTGTTTCCAAACAGGCTGTTGCCAATATTCGCTGGACAAAGACTGCGGATGTGTAGAAGTTGAAATTAATGTGCAATGGTGTAACTGCAACCGACCCGCGTTACTTCGAGTGTTTCGCTCGATATTGGCAGAGACCTCAGCTCGTATGATATTAAACGATGAAAGAACCGCACAACATTGAGAATATAGATCGTTGTCTGATAATGGTGAATATCTCGAAGTGTATGTTCCAATATCACCGTGATTCAACGGGCAAGGAGAAACCGTGTGTTGGATGGTTGTGTACAAGCAGCTGTAAAATAAATGTTAACTCGTCAAAATCGGGGAAATTCGCGATCTCAGTTGTACAATGAAGTTACCAAGTTTGTCCGAAATACAAATTGAGGAGTTGCCATGGTAGTTTATTGCTGATTGGATTTTAACGGCATTACCTTTTCTGCTGCCATCAGCGGATTGCAGCGGTGTGAGACTTCAACAGATTTCCCTATGAATGCTAAACCTAGCCAGCTGCATTTGATGTAATATTTTTGATGGAACGATTTCGAGAACGTCATCTAAATGTCATTTTTATAATTGTACTTTTTTCAAGGTTGACATATAAAACATTTCAATGGAAATAATACTGCTCAGCGTATCTGAACAGTTTGTTTTAGAAATTGTATGCGCTGAACAAGGAGGTACGAGATTCTGTTCTTTTGTGTGTATTTGATCCGATCTCGCATGTAGAGATGTTGCTTCAACTTGTAGCTGTGTTCCTTGGATAAAAAATAAGCAAAAAAGAAAATTAAATAGTAGTGCTGTCTGCTTCCAATATTAAACCAATGTACAGCAGACCATGATTATTTCTCTCAGCTGTAGTAGAAAATACCCATCTGAAAGGTGTCGAGACGTTGCTTTACATAGACACGCAGAAAAATAGGTGCAGGAGTAGGCCATTCTGCCTTTCGAGCCAATACTGCCATTCAATATGATCATGGCTGATCATCTAAAATCAGTTCCCCGTTCCTGCTTTTTCCTCATATCCCTTGATTCCTTTAGCCCAAGTCTAACTCTCCCTTGGAAACATCCAGCGAATTGGCCTCCACTGCCTTCTGTGCAAAGATTTCCAGATTGACAACTCTGCTATAAATCCATTGCTTACTTTCAGCAACTGATGTATAAGCACACACAGGTCTTGTTGCACCTCCCCTTTTCCTAATTCGGACACCATGCAGATAATAACCTGTCTTCCTGTTCTTGCCACTAAAGTGGTAACCTCACATTTATCCATGCATCTGCCCACTCACCTACCCTATCCAAGTCGCCCTGCAGCCTCATAGCATCATCATCACAGCTCACACTGCCACCCAGCTTTGTGTCATCCACAAACTTGTAGATGTCATATTCCCTCATCTAAATCATTAATATATTTTGTTGGGTTTTGGAGCATTCACTATTGCTTCCACTTTTGCCTTCACTGGGCGAAGTCTGTTGGCATCTACTTTGAATCCAAGGTAGACCACCTCTGACTGTGCAAATACACATTTACTTTGTCGCAGTTTGACATTGTTGCAGTTCAGTCGTGTGAGAACTTGCTCGAGAATTTCCAGATGTTCTACCATGCCCTCTGTGAATATCTGTAGGTCATCCTGGTTGCACACACACACTGCGGAATGCCTTGTAACATTTTGTCCATGACAGACTGGAGAATGTTTGGGGAGAATTTCACACCATAGAGCAGCTTTGTATATGAATACAAGCCCTTATGTGTGTTGATAGTCAAGTACTGCTGACTTTGCTTGTTGACATTGAGTTGGGCATAAGCGTGAGACAAATCCAGTTTAGTGAAGACTCTTGCTCCGCTAATTTCTGTGTACAGATCTTGCGAGGTTGGTAACGGATATTGTTTGTCATCAACGGCTTGGTTGATTGTGACTTTATAGTCGCCACATCGTCGAACAGTTTTGTCGGTCTTGGGTACGGCCACATTTGGCGTTGCCCAGTTACTCTAGTCTGTCTTCACGAGTACTCCATTACGCTCTAACCTGTTGAGTTCTTCCTCCACGTTGCTTTAGCGCATATGGTAGAGGTCTTGGTCGACAATACACAGGTCTCACATCTTGCTTAAATGGAATGTGTGCAGAGTGCCCTGTTATTCCCATGTAACTGTCAGCAAAAATGCTTACATGTATACTTATGATGTTTTCAAGACGTGATTTGGACAAATCGACGCTGAAAATGTTCTTTTAGTCTAACTCTATTCTACTCAGCCAAACCTTTCCATGGAGGGTTGGTTTATTTCTGTAGCTGGCCACTATGATGGGCAGTATTACCGACTGACCATTATGCTGAACTTTACAGTTCATTTGTCCCCATGTCTCCAAAACTTCGCCCGAGTAGGTTCTCAGCTTGACCTTACTCTCAAACAATGGTATCTGTGGGAACTTTGTTTCGTACAGGTCTCTGCTCATGACCGAACAATCTGTTGCCGTGTCAATACACATATCAATTAACTGTTCATTAATCAATAGTTTAGTTTGAAAGTCCTTGCCTTGTCTGGTTGTAGACTTATCAATGTTGGTTGCATAAATGGTGTACAACCCAAGTTCATTTCCATCTGCGTTCACCTCCAAGTTGTGAACTCCTTTCTGGTGTTGTTGCTTGTTTCCCGCAGATTGTTGGTTTCCTGTTTTAAGCTTGGCCCGACATGCTGAGGCGATATGGCCTTTCTTCTGGCAGTTAGAGCACTTAGCCATTTTGAACTGACAAAATTGGGATGAGTGATTACTGTTGCAACAATAACATCTGGCTGAATTCAGCTTCCCGCCATACTTTGGTTTTGGTTTAGCGCCTCTTGGTTTGGCCATAGGCACTGCCTTGTGACTAAATGTCCACTGCAGTCCGTGGTGGACGAAACTCGCGAGCATTCTTTGATGCCATCTCCATTGTGGTAGCAATCTTGCATGCTTTCTCGAATGTGGGATCTTGAGTGTTCATGAGTTTGGACTGAATTTGTTCATCCACTAGACCACAAACAGTTCTGTCGCGTAGTGTGTGTCCAAGAAAAGTTCCAAGGTTGCAGTGCAAAGTTAAGTTTTTCAAGGCAACAATGTACTCATTCATTGTCTCATTCTGCTTCTGGTTTCTAGTGCCGAATTTATAGCTTTCTGCAATTTCCAGAGGGAAATTTGGGTTGAAGTGCTCCTCCAACTTCTTCATAATGTCATTAAATGGCACGTCTTTTGCCTTCATGGGTGCAAGGAGATTCACGAGTGTGCCGTACACATCAAGACCGATCTCCGTGAGCAGAATCGCTTTCATGCATTCGCATACGGCCTTATTTGTTTCAATCACTGTCTCTCCTTCACCATTAATCTCCATTATGTTGTTTTCCATGAAAAACATGCTTGCTCTCCATATAGGAGCTGAACGGCTCTCTACTCTTGTCAAAAGTGCCAAGGTTTCCAATGTAGACTGTGGACGCTGCCATCGTGTCATTCTTTTTTTTTTTTTTTAAGTCAATTAAAAACCCCCGATTTCCTGTCTGTTCTGGTGGAACAATACACCTAAAACGTAGGTGTGCAAAGGCTATTCAGCTTGGGGAACTCGACAAAAAGAAAACGTATGTAATCCCAAGGAACGCATCTTGCCACGTAAACACAACATAGAGATAGCCTGACAAACTATCGACGATTTGTCCAGCTGCTGTTTTAAACTACAGTCCCCTGCATAGAAGGATCTGTGGCCTATCGTGTCCAGCTCACAAACAACTGTGACACAACTCCATATTTACTGTTTAAAATGGTAAACAATACTGCATGTTGCAAAACAGTCCTGCACTGTATTTAAAGGATGAGTTCACAAACTCTATCCCATCCTCGTCGCCAATTTTGTTATATTCCAGACGGCAGAATGAATTACAACTTACACGCAGGTTGCATGGATCACGAGAGACATTTTATTACCCAACATTCCCTGCTTATATTGAACACCAACTCATTAACATATATATGAATATGTGTGAATAAATTACACTTGTCACGTGTGACAAGTCACAATGGAATTAATTGCTTGCACATCCAAGGTATGCAAATAGTCGCGATGTAAGGGCGCTTACAAAAGTTACAAAGTATCCCGTGCCAAGTCCTCCTTTGTTCTTCCTCCTCACCTCCCCCTCCCCCATGCCGGGTCCTCCTTAGTTCTCCTCCCCCCTCCCCTACACCGTCCTCCTTTGTTCAGCCCCCTTCCTCAAATAAGCCAATTTTAAATGATTATGAAATAAATATTTTGAGTGCTTTCAGTTTCCTTATTATGAAAATGCAATCAATTGGCTTGATTCACACACTTCAGCCATATTGTGAGCTTAAACCTTTGATGGAATATTTTAGAGCAATACTAAATTTTGCAAGATTATTAGGTTAAGATTGAACCGCAGATCATGCTCACACTTCATATTACAACCATCAAAATGACGGTGCAATATCTAATAATTTCACCATTGCTATTCAAAACAAAAGCAAAACTTGACATGGAGGAAGTTCTCTTTTCTTATGAATTATTGTTTCAGTGTTAGTAGTACTTACAATTCCATAATACTGCATCACTGCAAATCACTGTAAACAAGAAATTAGTATAATACAGAATGTAATTGCGTATTCATTTTCCCTTCATTACTTTCTTTTGAAACAAAATCAAAAACATGATATGTAATGCAATTAGAGAAGGCGATGCAAAGTGGATGGCAGAAACATTTAATAGTGTCATTTTTCTTAAATGTTATGTAAATTAAATCAATTATTTCCAGATTAAAAACAATAATTACATTTACGTTGTTGTTTCACATCAATCCGAAAATTTTACTGGGCTCTTCCTGTTGAGTGGACTGTCTGTGCTATAACACATGGTACAAATAGCTTCGCCCCTTATTCAAGATTCAAGATTCAATTTAATTGTCATTTGGACCCCTTGAGGTCCAAACGAAATGCCGTTTCTGCAGCCATACATTACAAACAAATAGACCCAAGACACAACATAATTTACATAAACATCCATCACATCGCTGTGATGGAAGGCCAAAAAAACGTATCTCTCCACTGCACTCTTTTCCCCCCCCCCCCCCCCCCGATGTCAAAGTCAAAGCCCCCGGCTGGCGATGGCGATTGTCCCGCGGCCATTAAAGCCACGCCGGGTGGTGCGAGGTCGCACACCGGGTCTTGGTGTTAAAGCCCCCGGCG
Organism: Leucoraja erinaceus; assembly: GCF_028641065.1. Lineage (NCBI taxonomy): Eukaryota > Metazoa > Chordata > Chondrichthyes > Rajiformes > Rajidae > Leucoraja > Leucoraja erinaceus. Next base: position 52,511,129 of record NC_073377.1, on the reverse strand, counting down.
TGCGCTCGCAGAGTCCCGCGGCCATTCCAAGCCGCGCGGGGCGGTGATGTCAGGCCCCGCTCCAGGAGCTCTTCGACCCCGCAACTCGGGCGGGAGAAGTCGCCGTTGCAGGAGCCCTGAAAAGCGGTCTCCCTCCAGGGACCAACGGGCTCCCGGTGCCACCGTCCGTCAGACCCGCAGTTGCAGCCTCCGAATCTCCGGAGGTCGGGCCGCAGCAGCAGCAGCGCTCCACCACCGCTCCACCCGCTCTGGACTCGGCCAGCTCCGTGACGGTGAGGTGAGTCGTCGGCACCAGAGTCCCCGGTCTTCCTGTTGGAGGCCGCTCCTCGTTGCAGCCCCAACGACAACGGAGACCCGACAGAAAAGGTCGGGTCTCCCGTGCAGGGAGAGATTTAAAAAGTTACCCCCTCCCTCCCACCCCCATCCCCCCACACACACACCCCAACAAAAAATAACAAAAACTACATAGAAACATAGACAGAAAATAATAAAAACGCGGACGGGCTGCAGAGGCCGCTGCTGACGAGAGTCGCGCCGCCACCTATGGGATCATGTTTTCTAGTGCTTCTGGGTGGAATTTGTACATTTATCCTGTCAATCTTTGGATATACTCAGCATTGGTGCTTTCATTGTGGAGCATGGTCTACAACTTATTTAAAAAGGACTTTCAGTTACAATTTCAGCATTCTGCTGCAACACTACAGGACATCTGATCTGTCCTCCTTTTTGAGGAAACATGACTTAAGTCAGTGCGGTTAAACAAGCCCTCATCTGTTACTATTCTATATCTCAGACCTTCTGTCACCACTCCCCGTCCTCCCCACAGACAGAGTTAATTTAGTTCTTATCTCTCACCCCATTGGATCTGCATCCACCACATCATTCTCTGATCCCAGCAGCAGTCACACCTTCCCCCTGCCACCCCTTTCTGCTTTCCACATGGACCATTCCCTCTGAGACTCTGTGGTTTGACCATACCTCCACATTCCAGGCACGTTCCCTCACAACTGCAGAGGATGTAATACCTGATGCTGCATTTCCATCCAGGGATCTAAACAGCTCTCAAAAGCGAGTCAGAGGTTCACCTGCACCACCTTCAACCTGTCCATTGCATTTGGTGCTCTCCATGTGGCCTCTACATTGGTGAGACCAAAGGCAGACTAGGCAACCGCTTTGCCGAGTACCTGTCGTCTGTTCATGGTGGCCATCTGGATCCTATTCCCACATCATCATCATCGGCGGTCACTCGAAACGTGTATGACTGTCCTCTCCATAGGGTCATCTACTTGTAGGTCTGCAGATGTCTGTAGAGGCCCATCTGCGATCCACACACCTTGGTGCAACGGTGGCAGTGGAGACTGGCGGTGGTTGGTAGTCGTCGAGCCCCCTTCTTTCTCTCTCCTTACGGTGCTGTCGCTTTGTCTCTGCAACACGGCGTAGTTCCATTTCGTGACGTGCAGCTCCTTCCTGCACGGATTTCCTCCAGGAGCACCTGTCCAGTGCAATGTGCACCCAGTTGCTCGATGTGATGTGGAATTTCTTCAGACGTTTCTTGATGTTGTCCTTGAAGCGTTTCTTTGGCCCGCGCGGGGGCTCGCCGACCTTCCTTCAATTGAGAGTACAGGATTTGTTTAGGGAGACATGTGTTGGACATGCGGATGACATGGCCAGTCCATCAAAGTTGGTGCTGCATTATTGTGGTGATGATGCTGGTCAGGTTGGTGCATTTGTCCTCCCAGCTGATCCTCAGAATCTTTCGTAAGGATCTTTGATTGTATTGTTCTAGGGCTCTCAGGTGCCTGCTGTAGGTGGACCATAACTCGGCTCCATACAACTGGGTGGACAATATACAATAGACAATTGGTGCAGGAGTAGGCCATTTGGCCCTTCGAGCCAGCACCGCCATTCAATGTGATCATGGCTGATCATCCCCAATCAGTACTCCGTTCCTGACGCAAATTTTTTTCTTTTAACTGTCAGGGGGCAGTTGGGCCATGAGTAAAGGCATTGTGAGGTCAGCAGCTGGGCAACCTTAATATTTTTTTAAATGTCAGGGAGGGGGAGAGATCTCCCACCCCTGTCCCATTGTCCTGTGATATGATATATGATATAAGGTGAGGGTAGATAAATCTTTGAAAGATTGGGGACTGTAGGAAACTGGTAGAGTGGATTTGAGGCCAATGTAGATCAGCCATGATCATGCTGAATAGTAGGGCAGGCTTGACTGGCCAGAAGGCCTACTTCTGCTCTTAATTTCCCTAACTGCTTATGTTCATTTGGAAGGTTGCTGTTGTTACATACTTGGAAAAGGGCTTTATTTTATTTTACTGGAGAGAAGATGAGACAAGTTAAGTGTGAAGATTTTGCCAAAATTGAGTGATTTCCCCAAGATTTCTTCTCTTGGCAGGATTCCAACCCACTCTTTTTAACATTTTTCAAGGGTCCTTCTGCCTCAACCGATAGATCTCAGATAAAGGCAATCTCGTCCTTTTGAACTTCTGATTCTTGCCCATGCAGCAGCTTCTGCAATGACATGAAGCATTTTCCTTTCAGTGGGCACTTGTAATATCACTTTCTTTAAAAGTTGTATTGAACATTTTGATTTGTAAATAGAAGTGCTCCCGGCTGTAATCATTACATCGGGAATTACATGACATCTGAATGTTTAAACAAAAGTATTGAGCAAACATATACTTTAACTGCAAACTATAAAATTAAATGAAACAGAGCTTTTATTCACACCTTATTCTTCCACATAGTTCTTATCATCTTATTTATTGGAATTATTCTATCACTGTCATTGTATCCCCTGTGTGGCTACTTTTAGACTGCTGAAATACTGTTTACTCTTCTGTGGGAATGTGGTGTTTGTTGCAAATGGTCCCAGTCACCATGAGTAGGCACAGTTTGGGATAATTGGCTCGAGGTCACCTGTGTGGGAATTTCTGAGAGAAAGTTGCACAGATATTGTGATGGAATATGACAGTTCAGTTCATGGAGCCATAGAGTAACACAGCATGGATACAAGCTATTTGGTCAAACTCTTCCAGGTCAACTGCATGACTCCAAACGTGTTTTCTCCTTGCTGTCTTTGATACCCCTTAGTCAAATATTGCCTTGATATTAAAAGCTGACATTTTCACCGCATCTCTGGAATTCAGCTCTTCCGTTCATGTGAGCAGGTTATTGATGAATGAGTGCCACTTGATAGCACTGTTTTCATTTGCTGATGCTTCCCTTTAAAGGCTGTTATCCAAGGCCTTGGGAGCAGCCTTAATTTCCAAACTCTTCATCGGTGAATCAGCACAGCTGGATCCCTCCCTGTTTTGCCAGACTGCAGCCCATTAGTTGCACAGTTCTCAAAATTAATGATTCTTTCCATGACAGTATTTGGTGCTGGAGGCAGAGAGGCTCTTTGTCCTGCAGAACTGATGGATTTTCAGCATTTCTGCTATCGTCTCTTCCTCCTTCTCCCCCTTCTTCTCCTTTTCCCCCTCCTCCACACTTCATTTCTGGGATTTGTGTGGTATCCAGTTTCTCTTTGGATTGACTGCAATAGTAGTAGAAAAACAATATCAAACCACAAAGGTCACATGGGGAAATTAAAGATACACATTTTTAAAGTATAAATCTTAAAACCTGTGTTTTCAACAACGACATATGAATCTTTAAACTGGTGAAATGAGTTATTTTTCTAATGTGTGGTTGCAGCCTGGAGTCGGGTGCCTTAGCTGAGTCGATGAGAAGGTGGAACAGTTACTTTATCCTTAACAGAATTAACCTATCCAATTGTCATCCTTGCATCTGGGTCACACGCTCACCATTTAACTCATCATCCATCACTGCAATGAGTCCATGCTTCATGATCACTTCTCCTTGGCACAGTGTTTCTCTCTCAGGGTATATCAAAGGAAGTGATCTGTAGCATCAATGTGCCATGTATTACAGAATGGCTCATATGGTCTTCAAGAGGAATTAATGTCCCTTTTTATACTATATCTTCATTTTATAGAAGCACTTTTGTTGTGTATTATCAACATTTACTGTACATACAATGCTAAATCCTGTGCAACTGCCATTCCTATGACAATGCTCCTTGCTCTGCCATTTTGCAGAAATGCTCTCAGCAATTATGCCAATTGTTTTAGTCAGAACACTCATCTCAATAAGGAAAGCTTGATGACCTGGGGACCTATCATTCAATGTGAAGGTCCTGCTCTGGTTTAACTTCCCAAAATGTAACATCTCGCACTTAAGTGCATTCAATTCCATTAGCCATTCCTTTGGCTACTTGCCCAGCTGATCAAGAGACTGCTGAAATGTTTGATAACTATCTTCACCATCTATGATACCACAGGCGTCATCGGAAAACTTGCCTAGTACAAAAAGCAATGGGCCCAACATCAATCCCCGAGGCACACTACTTGTCACGTCTGAAAAACACCCTCCACCACCACTCTCTGCTTCCTACCATTAAGCCAATTCTGTATCCAGTTTGCTTGCTCTCCTTGGATCCCATGTCATCTAACCTTCCAGAGGAGCCTACCATGTGGAACCTTATCAAAGGCCTTGCTGAAATCCATATAGACAAGGGCACACAGTGCTGAGTAACTCAGCAGGTCAGGCAGCATCTCTGGAGAATGTTGATATGTGAAATTTTGGGTTGGGACTCTTCAGGCTGAAGAAGTGTCCTGACATGTTGAATTGAATACTTTATTGTCACATGTAATAAGTTACAGTGAAATTCTTTGCTTGCTTACCCAAGGTATGCAAATAGTCATTCATGGAGGGTACTTACAAATTCCCCTCCCTTCCCCCCCCCCCCCTCCCCCCCCCCCCCCCCCCCCCCCCTCCTTCCCCTCCCTCACAGCGGTCAATCCACAGCGGGTCCTCCGTTATTCCTTCCCCCGGCAGCGACGTCCTTACTTCCACGTGTCCGCCCTCGTCCGTCGGTCGGCCCCATCATAGACCGCCACATCTACCTCTCCACCAATGCTGCCGTGCCCTCTCCGAGCGCCGACCCAGGCTCCGCAGATCCATGCACTGATGGCCATGGGCTTCGTCGACCCACGAGGCTCCACCTCTGACTTGCGAGGCTCCGACCCGCGAGACCTGGGCTGAGTGGCTCCACCTCCGGCTCACAAGGCTCTGCCCCACGAGAACTGGGCCAGAAGGCACTGGCCCCGACTCCTCAGCGGCACCTTTGGGAGACGGCACTTATACATGTTCGTCATGTAACATCACTCATCTTTGTTCTCAAAAGATGCTGCCTGACCCACTGAGTTATTCTAGTACTTTGTGTCCTTTTTTGTATACCAGCATCTTTATTTCCCTGTTTCTCCAAATAGACAACATCTATGTCCTTACCCTCATCAACCTTCATGGCTACTTCTTCAAAGAAAATGTTTTGGACTACCACCTGTGAGTAAATGTAATCAATTAACATGTCCCGGAACCTGGTTGTAAATCTTATCTTTCCAGTCTCTCTCTGTCTCCATCTACCATCTCCTCACCACACTGCTTACCGCATGGTCATTATCTTAGTTATTCCTTTTAGGAGTTGGTGACTTGAGTGTTAACTGTACAGGAGAATGCTTGTAACTGAATGAGATGGAATTGGTTACACATGCTGCCTCCTAAGTGTTATCTTGGAAATTGGGCTTTTCTGGGAGCATAAAAATATCATAAAGCTGTTCACACACATTACTCAGGTTCCAGCTTCGGGATAATGGATCTCAATTGCAGGCTGCATCATTAGGGCTGAAGCGTAGTGGGTGGATCAGCTTGTGATTAAAAGCCATTATCCAAAGTAATGGGCTTGTAAAGATGTGAAAGTCTAGGGAGGGTTCAGAAAAGATTTATTATGGTAGTTCCAGGAATGAGGCATTTTGGCTGTTAGGTTACAGTGAAGATGACGGGGCTCTTCATCTTTCAGCATAAACTAGACAGAGAGGGCACGATAGAGATATTTACAAAATAATAGCTGATTGAGATAAGGTGTAGAAAAGGAAGCTATTCCTACTAACAGTGTTTCAAGGGCTAGAGACACTGATATAACATTTTGGGTAAAGGATTCATGGATATAAGGAAAAATAGTTGGAACCAGCAGACGTTATAATCTGGAAAACACTGTTTAGGTGACTGAAACAGAATCAATCACATTTTTTTTAAAGAAGGAAATAAATAGGTAATCAACAGAAAAAAGCACAGAACTGCGTGGAAAGGAAATGGAATGGGACTGACGGTGTTGCTTTGTTCACAGCTAACATGATGGACAAAACCACCTTCTGTGATAACGAGACTATCATAGAATTAATAAATCGAAGCTTGTTTACGTTCACAGATTTGATCTCGTACTGAATATATTCAGCCATGCCGATTACCTTAAAATATCATCATGCAAAATGTTCACTTACTTTGATGAATATATTTACTTAAGATGAATTTGATATAATCTGAGAGACATAATTCACAATTGTCTTGGATATAAAAATAAGATTGAAAACTTAAACCAACCTCAGTGAGGAAAGATTTTTCAAATTGGGCCCAACATTGTTCAAGTCCTCCAGGAGTACATGCTGTGATTTGCACACAGCAATTTAAAACTTTGTTCTTGTTCCAGTTACAATTCATTTCCCCTAACAAGCTCTGTGTAACTGGCAAGCTCCAAGCTGCAGCATGCGAGTTTGGTGAGGTTAAAAGTATCTGTTTGGCATAATTTCTTCTGGGAGTTGCCAGATAGTAAATCAAGTTTTATTATGCTGCATAAAGGAAAACCCAAGTTTCGAAATAAATCACGATGATGCCCAAAATTTCCCCAAGCTTCTCTTTCCACATCCGAGAAGAGATCTTGCATTGAACTCATGAAAGAATTCATACTGTGAACTCTGTCAAAATCCCCTGTATCAACAACACAAGGAGCACCATTGACCAGTAGAACATGTCAAAGGAAACCAGTAGATGTGTTATATACAGTTTTGGTCCCCAAAACTAATAAAGGGATATTTTTGACATATGTTATAGGAGCAGAATTAGGCCATTAGAACCATCAAGACTATTCTGCCATTCAATCATGGCTGATATACATAGTGAGTGTGCAGGTGCAGCAAAAATTCAATAGATTAGTTCCAGGGATGATGGGTTTACCATATGAGGAAAGATAAAGTAGACTCGACCAGTTCTGTCTGCTGCTTCCCCTAGTTGAGGAGCCTTGGACATGAGGTCACAGTCTCAGAATAAGGTGTAAATCGTGTAGGATTGAGATGAGGAGAAAATGCTTAGTGGACATACCAAGTCCCAGCTACCCACCTGCTGCCTGGTCTGGCACCTCCTGTCCCACCTGTGGTAGATTCCATGATGCCATCAATCACTACAGAATCCATGGAAGTCAAGTAAAAGCAAATATTCCTTGATCCCGAGGGGCTGTTTAAAGAGTTCAAAACAATGGCTACAAAGGAGATTCAGGTGAGTATTCTGCTTGTGGTGAATCATCAACCAATTTCCCACTATCTTTTCCCATCTACAAGGCTTGCAGTGAGTCATCAACCAATTTCCCACTATCTTTTCCCATCTACAAGGCACGTTAGAATTGTATAGAATACACTCTACTCATCTGCCTCAAAGTAACTCAGCATTTTATGGGACAAAGCAGCTTGCTTGATTAGTTCACATCCACTGCAATATACCTTTAAGACTGTTGCACCATGGTGACTATGCATATCATCCATTGTTGCACCAGGTTCTCTCCATATCTTTTGTTATATACATCCGGAAGGTGCAGTCACAACTCACTGGGACAAATGCAGCAGTTGGATGGAAACTTTGATCTCAATAAATTTATTTCCAAGTAACACATAGGTGATGACGAACGAGTTGGAATACATCAGGGAGATAAATAATCTGGTTGAGTGGTGTCAGAACACCGAAATGCTTGTCGACTTATGACAATAGACAATAGGTGCAGGAGTAGGCCATTCGGTCCTTCGAGCCAGCACCGCCATTCAATGTGATCATAGCTGATTATCCCCAATCAGTACCCCATTCCTGCCTTCTCCCCATATCCCCTGACCACTATTTTTAAGAGCCCTATCTAGCTCTCTCTTGAAAGCATCCAGAGAACCTGCCTCCACTGCCCTCTGAGGCAGAGAATTCCACAGACTCGCCACTCTCTGTGAGAAAAAGTGTTTCCTCGTCTCCGTTCTAAATGGCTTACTCCTTATTCTTAAACTGTGGCCCCTGGTTCTGGACTCACCCAACATCAGGAACATGTTTCCTGCCTTTAACGTGTCCAAACCATTAACAATCTTATATGTTTCAATGAGATACCCTCTCATCCTTCTAAACTCCAGAGTGTACAACCCCAGCTGCTCCATTCTCTCAGCATATGACAGTACCGCCATCCGGGAATTAACCTTGTAAACCTACGCTGCACTACCTCAATAGCAAGAATGTCCTTCCTCAAATTAGGGGACCAAAACTGCACACAATACTCCAGGTGTGGTCTCACTAGGGCTCTGTACAACTGCAGAAGGACCTCTTTGCTTCTATATTCAATTCCTCTTGTTATAAAGGCCAACATGCCATTCGCTTTCTTCACTGCCTGCTGTACCTGCAAGCTTACTTTCATAGACTGATGTACAAGGACCCCCAGATCCCGTTGTACTTCCCATTTTCCCAACTTGACACCATTTAGATGGTAATCTGCCTTCCTGTTTTTGCTACCAATGTGGATAACCTTACATTTATCTGCATTAAACTTCATCTGCCATACATCTGCCCACTCCCCCAACCTGTCCAAGTCACCCTGCATTCTCATAGCATCCTCCTCGCAGTTCACACTGCCACCCAGCTTTGTGTCATCTGCAAATTTGCTAATGTTACTTTGAATCCCTTCATCCAAATCATTGATGTATATTGTAAATAGCTGCGGTCCCAGCACAGAGTCTTGCGGTGCCCCACTAGTCATTGCCTGCCATTCTGAAAGGGACCCGTTAATCCCTACTCTTTGTTTCCTGTCTGCCAACCACTTCTCTATCCATGTCAGCACTCTACCCCCAATACCATGTGCCCTAATTTTGCCCACTAATTTCCTATGTGGAACCTTATCAAATGCTTTCTGAAAGTCCAGCTACACTACATCCACTGGCTCTCCCTTGTCCATTTTCCTCGTTACATCTTCAAAAAATTCCAGAAGATTAGTCAAGCATTATCTCCCCTTTGTAGATCTATGCTGACTCGGTCCGATCCTGTTACTGCTATCCAAATGTGCGGCTATCTCATCTTTTATAATTGACTCCAGAATCTTCCCCACAGATGTCAGGCTAACTGGTCCATAATTCCCTGTTTTCTCTCTCCTGCCTTGCTTAAAAAGTGGGATAACTTTAGCTACCCTCCAATCCACAGGAATTGATCCTGAGTCTACAGAACATTGGAAAATTATCACCAATGCATCCACGATTTCTAGAGCCACTTCCTTAAGTACCCTGGGATGCAGACCACCAGGCCCTGAGAATTTATCAGCCTTCAGTCCCATCAGTCTATCCAACACCATTTCCTACCTAATGTGGAATTCCTTCAGTTCCTCTGTCACCCCAGATCCTCTGGCCACTACTATATCAGGAAGATTGTTTGTTTTCTTGTTAGTGAAGACGGATCCAAAGTACCTGTTCAACTCATCTGCCATTTCCTTGTTCCCCATAATAAATTCACATTTTTCGGTCTTCAAGGGTCCAACTTTGGTCTTAACAATTTTTTTCCTCTTCACATACCTAAAGAAGCTTTTACTATCCAGCTTTATATTCTTGGCTAGCTTACCTCATATTTTCTTCCGGTATTGTCTTTTTGGTTATCTTCTGTTGTTCTTTAAACATTACCCAATCCTCTTGCTTCCCGCTCATCTTTGCTATGTTGTACTTCGCTTTAATTATACTGTCCCTGACGTCCCTTGTCAGCCATGGTCGTCCCTTTCTCCCCTAGGAATCTTTCTTCCTCCTAGGAATGAACTGATCCTGCACCTTCTGTATTATTCCTAAAATACCTGTCTGCCAACCACTTCTCTATCCATGTCAGCACTCTATCCTCAATACCATGTGCCCTAATTTTGCCCACTAATCTCCTATATGGGACCTTATCAAATGCTTTCTGAAAGTCCAGGTACACTAAATCCACTGGCTCTCCCTTGTCCATTTTCCTAGTTACGTCTTCAAAAAAACTCCAGAAGATTAGTCGAGCATGATTTCCCCTTCGTAAATCCATGCTGACTCGGTCCGATCCTGTTACTGCTATCCAAATGTTTTGGCTATCTCGTCTTTTATAATTGACTACATCATCTTCCCCACCACTAACTGGTCCATAATTCCCTGTTTCCTCTCTCCCGCCTTGCTTAAAAAGTGGGATAACTTTAGCTACCCTCCAATCCACAGGAACTGATCCTGAGTCTACAGAACATTCGAAAATTATCACCAATGCATCCACGATTTCTAGAGCAACTTCCTTAAGTACCCTGGGATGCAGACCATCAGGCCCTGGGGATTTATCAGCCTTCAGTCCCATCAGTCTAGCCAACACCATTTCCTGCCTAATGTGGAATTCCTTCAGTTCCTCTGTCACCCCAGATCCTCTGGCCACTACTATATCAGGAAGATTGTTTGTGTCCTTGTTAATGAAGACAGATCCAAAGTACCTGTTCAACTCCTGCCATTTCCTTGTTCCCCATAATAACTTCACCTTTTTCGGTATTCAAGGGTCCAACTTTGGCCTTAACAAATGTTTTCCTCTTCACATACCTAAAGAAGCTTTTGCTATTCTGCTTTATATTGTTGGCTAGCTTACCTTCGGTTGGTACGATGGCGCGCATAGGCATAACGATCTCATTAATTGCACGGAGGTCCTGTACTAGCCTCCACTCTGAGCGTCGGGCTTTGGTACCGGGAAGATCGGGGTGTTACATGGTGAGTGACATTACGCCAATATACCCTGGTGTAAAAGGGACTGTACCAGTTGCTGTATTCCTGCCACTGCCTCTAGTTTTAATGGATACTGGTGAACCGCAGGGAGGCGGACATCCGGCTGAAGCATGATCATTACAGGAGCACAAGAAGTCAGTCTTCCCTCATGCGGTGATGTCGACCAACTCTGCTGTTTGTCTATGTCATTTGTCAGCGGCTGGTGGCATCGGATAACTCCTTCACCGATCTGGCACTCTTTCCAGTACTCCAGCGTTCCCTGAGGAAAATATTGCTCGCCCAATATGTTACTTGCTTGGTTGCGTAAAGGAGAGGGTGCATCATTCCTGTCCATAGGTTACAGTCGGAGGCTGAGTTAGGGGGTAACACCGTACTTTCCCGTCCAATCCTGATAATCGTATTACATGGTCTGACATGGAAACTCCTAGAGATGCCACAAGCTCCTGATTCAGGGTAGATGAGGTTGCTCCTGGATCAATCAAAAACAGAACTCTGGTGTCCCTTCCTCAGCTGCTGGTTCTCACATATAATATTCTGCTTTTATTCTAGGTGTACTGGTGGCAGCCGTGTTTCCGGCACCATCAGCCCAAAAGGCAGTTACTGCACATCTCATTTGGTTTAATGTCGGTGTCTGCCCAGTTTAAGTTTGTTTTAACCATTGTCTGCACTTTGAGCGGGAGACAACTCATCAATAAAGCAGTAAAAGCTGGGGACCTGTTTCCCGCATTGTATTCAGGGTCCCCTGCATGGGTTGCATAGATACTAGTGAATGATCCAGATACGACTGGGGGTCTTCTTTTTGACCGGGCTTACAATCGAGGACCACCGACATGTTGTTTAAGAGGGAACTGCAGATGCTGGAGAATCGAAGGTTACACAAAAAAGCTGGAGAAACTCAGCGGGTGCAGCAGCATCTATGGAGCGAAGGAAATAGGCAACGTTTCGGGCCGAAACCCTTCTTCAGACTGAGGAAGGGTTTCGGCCCGAAACGTTGACTATTTCCTTCGCTCCATAGATGCTGCTGCACCCGCTGAGTTTCTCCAGCTTTTTTGTGTAACCACCGACATGTTAATTGGCTTTTTCAAACATTCAAATAAATTGGTGGTTAAACAAACAGGTTCACTTCCTAATAAACAGACAACTCACAAAGCGGTTCAAAACTTTTCTAATTATCGGCCGATGGAAGTGGCAAGGAAAACCCCAGCCAAGAGAGCAACACAGACCCTTGGCTGTCCTCTCTCCACTTCCCTGAACACAGAATTACATGGTATTTTATACTGTTCTTTTGTCATCTAAGCCCATTCCAAAAACATTTGTGGTCAGAGATACAGGGAATGCACATTACTACAGGATGCATCTGAGTTTATCTTGTCAATCAGCAGTTGCATCAAAGGCATCTTGTCATGTGGTACACGGACTTGCATATCAAAGGCATTGGACATTGGTACAAGGACTTGCATATTAAAAGTATTGGACATTGTCTCAATACCCCTTACTGGGATTAATCTGGGCCTCCTCTCTCATCAAATGGTAGACACATTTCAAAGTCATCGGTCATTATCTCAATATACAGCAACCTGGGGGTGTCTGGGCTAGCTCAATACAGAGTCATTTGAGCACGTCATTCTCTTAATATACAGCAATCTGGGGCAAGTCTGGTCTTGTCTTTCTGTCAATCTACTGGAGAAAAGCCTGCTTTGAGACTAAATGTAAGTGTAATCTTAGCCCAGGAATCCATTTAATATATATATATATATTTATATTAAACATCATTCAGCCTTATCACATTAAGATCATGGCTTATTCAACATTCCTCAGGTCCACTTTTTGCCCTATCTGCCGAACTCTTGAAATATTTATTGATTAATTATAAATCTGTTCAATACAGCTTTCTCAGACAAGGAGTTTCAACAACTCAACCTTTTGAGAGAGGAAATACTTTCTCATCTCAATGTTAAATGGGCACTCTGTAGCGGCGCCTGCTAGCGCACGCAGATATGGAACCCGGCGTTCGGAAGCCGTGGTCACGTGACTCGGGAGGGGTTGGTGTTTTTGCGCGGTTTTTCCCCTGTGCGCGTTAGTTCTGTGCTGACCACTGATGTGACCAGACGTGTCTGTTAAACCTGTATACTGCAACTTGAACTTTCGAATAAAGTATTGTTGAAAACTCCAGGAGTCATTTACCAGACCACTAAAACGCCCTTTTTTTAAAAAAAAACTATGATATTTGGTTGTAGACTCTCTTGTGAGTTAAATAACCTTCCAGGATTTACTCTTCAAGCCTCCTTAGAATCTTATTTCAATAAGGTCACCTCTATACAGACCGATGAGTGCAAATCCAACCTGTTCATCCTTTCCTGATAAGACAATCCTGCAATACTTGTGATCATGCTGAACTTTCTCTGACTGCCTCCATGTGTTACTGACTGCCTACAGGTGTAACTCCAATGATTTATTTCTTTAAATAAGGGTATTAAAACTGTACTCCCTGGTGTAGTCTACTATGTGTAGTCCCTCTTGTACTCTACTGTACTGTACTCTACTCTACTATGTGTAGTCCCTCTTGTGCTTTGTACAATTGCACTTTGTCAAAGGGATTCATGTGATGAGATATTGATTGCAAAGATCACTTGTTTGCAACATATCTGCAAGTGACACTGTAATTTGAAAATGTTCTGTTAATGAGACAATTGGATGTGATTAATGTTGGAAAGCATGAAGGCACTAAATTTAGTTAGGTTATTCAATTTAGGTTGTTACTCCAAACAAGAAATAAATGTTCAGAACTAACAAGCTAAAGTAAGATTTATGATTATTTGTATTAGATTTTCAGCAAACATGCTTAGCACTGCATTACAATATTTCAATAAGATCTTGATAAATGTTTCAGTCAGGGCAGTGGCATAGGTTGTGATGAACACATAAACTTGTGGACACAAAGGTTCTGAATTGTTCAATTTGGGGAGGATATTCATATAAAGGGGAAATGTTGAATCTCAGAATTGCAGCTGTAGTGGTGGAAGAAATGCTGCTGACTCTATTGCTTTCTATTGTGTAAACTGGGGATTTATAATATATTTATATTTATTTATAGTAAATTGCAGGGATCTTGAAACTGGCAGTTTAGAAGCCATATTATCATTAAAAAGTGTCAGTTGGCATTTGTAATTCTAGAATTGCAGTGACTTGAATCACTGAACAAGGCTATGGAACAAAACTAAATGGCATGTAAGAAATGGAATGCTACGGTGATTATGGGAGATTTCATGGGATGGAGGTGGAGTTGCTGCCTTAGAGCGCCAGGGACCCAGGTTGGATCCTGACTCTGGGAAGATTGAAATGGGTTTTCCCTGGGGCAGTTGGTATGAAAATTGGATTAGTAAGTATGCAGATGATACTAAGATAGGTGGGGTTGTGGATAATGAAGTAGATTTTCATTAAAAGATTTATGTTGTCAAAGTTGGCATTTTAATGTAATTCTAGAATTGCAGTGACTTACGACGAATCAAATGATTTCACAGGAATTCATACTAAATAACTGGAATTTCTAGGTAGAATCTTTAGATAGGGTGGTAAAGACGTGAATTTCTGTATAAGTGTAAAATAAAATGTGATATCCCCTAAAGCAACATTAATTGGGACTCGGGTTTCACAACTAAGTGACCCAATGGTTGGAACTCAAATAGGATTTCAAGCGTATATCCAAGTATTGAGATGTAATGGCTCTATGTCACATATATTACATTTCAATCATAGCTTACTCAAAATGTTTTCTAAATATTTCCAGTTGTTCTTTCATTTGAGTTATTGAGCGCCAAAGGGCCGAGAAATGAATGGTTATATGGTTATATGAATCAGATTTCACAAATTTCACAAACGAATCTGTGCTGACCATGAATTTCTTGTGTATAAAATGTATATCCGACAGCCATTAATTGGACTCTCACATGACCCAATAGTTGGAACTCAAATAGGATTTAGAATATCCACATTCACAACAGTCTCCCCAGATTCTTCCACTCACCGACCAAACAGTATACCTTTGGGATGTGGGAGGAAACTGTAACACCTGGATGAACATAGATGAACATAGTTTACAGGCTAGAAAGCAAACTTCGGGATAGAATAATTAGGATTAACTTGATGTGAGATATATTAAATCTGCTTATGAACAATAGAAATATGTGATGCTTTTTGTCTCCTTGAAACTATTTGAACATGTATTTGCCTTCCACAAATAGATTTGGAGTCTGAGTTTTTCATGATTAAAATAAATATGATAATTTCCTGAACATATGGCACTGACCTGCCGTATTCAGGACTCGGTATGAATATTGAAAGATCCAAATCAAAACACAGCTCAATAGATTTCTAAATGTTATAGATAAGGGGAAATGTTGAGTTGGAAGATCAGACTTGAATGGCAGAGTAGACTTGGATTAAATAGGCCACTGGTTCTTCTATCTCTTAGGTCCTTATGTCCATCCCAAACAGTTCTCACATTTCCCAATCCACCACCTATCTTCCCTTCATATCCAAATCAAAGGTTGGCATTATATTGTAACCATCTTCCAATCCTCTTCTCCACTATAAACTTCTTGTTGCATCAATACAGATATCAGAATCAGACTTTATTCGTCAAGTATGTTTTGCAACATACGAGGAATTTCATTGGCCAGGCCAGTCATACAATAAAAAGCAACAGATGACTCAAAAACACATTTTAACATGAGCATCCACCACAGTGACTCCTACACATTCCTCACTGTGATGGAAGGCGAAATAAAGCTCAATACTCTTCCTTTTGTTCTTCTTCAGTCGTGGGCCTCGAGCCCCCGTTGATGGGACGATCCTGACTCACATAGCCGGCGGCGTTCGAGCCATCCGCGTCGAGGCAATCAAGCTCCCACATCGGGGGGGATGTCAGCTCCCCCGCGCTGGGCGATCGAACCTCGCGTCGGAGCTAGTCGAACCTTCCGCGACGTTTGAGCTCCCCACTCGGCCTCACCCGAGACTGCGAGCCCTTGATGTTGATTCTGCAGTGGTCACGGTGGGAGCGATCCCAGGCAAGGGATCAGCTCCGATGTTAAGTCCACGCCCCGTGGTGGGGCTCACGACAGTCCGAAGAGACTTCCAGCTCCATCGATGGACGGCCGCAGAGCACCCGGAGAATGTGATCCCAAAATTAATCACATCTCCGGGAAGGTAAGAGCTTGAAAAAAAGGTTTCCTCCAATCCCCTCCCTCCTCCCTCACATAAAACAAACCAAAGAACATTAGAACAAACTTTTAACACACTAAAAAATAACAAAAAGAATGAAAAAACGCACAGACTGCCGGTAGGGCAGCCGTCGCCCCTGGTGGTATGTTTCAATAAGTTATGTGTGTTTTCCAAATTTCAATTACATGTACTTCACTTTGCTTGTGGGAAGTGAGCCTTGTCTCTAGGTTCCCACCCTAACAAATAGCACCTAAAAACCTCATTTGTAAAGAGCTTCATTTTTATTTATGCCCGTGTGTTTTTATTGTTTTTTAATGGGCAATCTATTGAATCTAATAACCGTCTGTGAGGCAGCTATGGGTATAAATTAAAAACAAGAAAATGCTCAACGATAGCAAACCAAACATTGATAGATTATTTTAAAGACTTCAGACAAGTGTTAAACTGCAGAAAATGACAAGAGAGACTAGGCAACACTGCTCCAGGATAACGTTGTTATAAATTGGTGTGCGGGAGTCTGATATAACTGCATGGCTTTGTTAGTAATGTAACTCAGCCTTGCATGATTTTCTCTGATAAGCTAATATTTATTTCAACTCCAGACTTTGATTGATTGGTTTGGCAGTTACTTCATTGTTATGAAAAAGAAAACTATTTGGAAATTATATTCACAAAAGATGTCCATGCAGTTAGAGATTTGAAATTATTGTTTGAAATTCAGTGGAATGTATTGGCGTATTAAATATTTTGTATTGATGAAAGTTTTTGAAAGGATGATTACTAACTTAATAATTTAAAGATAATTTAAATGACATTTGATTCTAATGACTAAATAATGTTAGCAGTTATATTTTTACTGGTTATTAAATTCTTAAGATTAAAAATATATATATATATTGATAGTAATTCTTTTACATATTATGTAAAACAAACCCATTCTTGATAATAATCTCTTTGCTATGATATCCAGTTTTATGTGTGCTATTTTATTTAATGCCAGCAATAAGGATTGAAATGTTGTCAGCCAAGGTCACGCAGAACATGTTTAAGCAGAAGCTCATTCATTCACGTTCAGTATATTGATTCCTAGGTTTATTTAAGTGTGCAATTTTAAGACCACGAAGGGATTCGCTGAAGTGTTAGTTATAAATGGGGGCTATAATTTGTAGCCCAAGTGGCTTTTTTATATTGACATAGATTTTCTACTTTATTCTTTTTTTGCTTAGTGTTCCATTGAATTTACTTAAATTGGTACATAAGCCACAGTGTTCTTCATGAAAGCAGTCAAGCAATTAATAATCTTTGAATCATTGCTAATCTGAAACTGTTATGAGTCATCTGTTACTAAAATTTCAAGGTGGCCGTGGATTTGTCACAACATCTTGGTCACAGATCAAAAGATAGTCTTAAGGCGAATCGCAGATGTTCTGCAAAGGGATCAAGGCGACTGAGTGGCAGGAACACTTAAATCGACAGCACGGGGTCAGAGACGACTTCATAAATGAATTATATTTCCAGCTCTCAGCCCATTTCCAGCATACAGTATGTAGCCAAGAATTGCAATGTTGTTTGTTTGTAGAGTCAATGCCATTCTTCTTGGGCGTTGAGCTCAGATTATATTTGCAACGTGGAAAGGAACTGCAGATGCTGGTATATACCAAGCATAGTCACAAATTGCTGGAGTAACTCAACAGGTCAGATAGCACCTCCAGAGAAAAATCATGGGTGAAGTTTTAGGGTCGGGACCCTTCTTCAGAATGAAGAAGGATCCCGACTTGAAACGTCGCCCATCCTTTTTCTCCAGAGACGCTGCCTGACCCACTGAGGTACCCCAGCTTTTTTTGTTTATATTTGCAATGTTGCTGATAATCTTTGGGGCCTTTGGTATAGTTTTTGCTGCTAAAGCTGACAGCTACACTGTACGCAGCTAGCCCAACGGGTAACCCTAGGAAATAAATTTGAAGAGCTGACACTTATTGTCATGGTGCTTGTTGACTTCCTGACCAAACATACACAGCTCTTCCGGAAAACTTCAAATCAATGTAAAAAACGTACCTATTGGACTACATCTGGCATTGGATCCACTGAACCCAACTCGTATTTCTTATGCAGGAGGTAACAATCGGGTTAGAGTGATATGTTCAGAATTGATGTGCATATTTAAAAGAGACTTGCTATGCCTATCCTAAACCTAATTCAACATAATTTTAAAGTAGTCTAGCACATCTGGAAATAAATAGAATGGTGAGTTCCACGGTGTTCTTTAAAATTCAAATTGATTTGGGGGAAAAAAAAAATCAACCCCTCCATATTTATCAGTATGCCATGAGCATTCATATTGCTCTATGTAGCTGGGAATTGTTTCCATTGCATTATACCAACTCTTGCTCTAAATTGTTTTCTCATTAATTTGCAAGGGTTTTATACCTGGAAAAAGGGTGCAACAGGCTCCAATTTTTACTCAATTTTTTTTGTTTTTTAACTTATTGACTAAATTATTGCAGGAAAAGAATAGACCAAGGAATTGGTGGGTATTATTTAATGAGGATTTTTTTAAATGGTCAAGGAAACTGATATCGGCAGTATAGAAATGTAATTCATGGCAGATATAAAATTTAGAAATCTTTCAATACATCGAAGAACGAAACTTCTCTGGCACTTGCCGATTTTAATAAACTATATATTTTGTATTTTAATATTTTTAAAGAGGAATAAACTTAGTAATGTTATCCCCTTGCACACAAATGAAGCATCGCATTACAATTGTTCCATGGGAAAATGGTTGCTTCCATTTATAATGCCGGAAGTGGCGGCACTGCCTTGCAGCTGTGGCTCGCCTGCAGTCCGTTTTTTTGGGGGTTTTTTTTGTCCCGATTCAGTTTATTTTGGTTTGTTGGGTTGTGTATGTATGTATGTGTGTGTGTGTGTGGTGGGGGGCGGCGTTCCGGTGGCCCGACCGGGTCTGTGGTGGCGTTGCGGCGGCGGCGATCCGATTTCGGAGGCTCGGCTGCGGGGAGGGCGGCAACTTTGGCAGCTTCGACCACCCAGGGCCGCGGAGTTTGAACTGGCCCATTCGCGGAGCTCGGATTCAGCCGCGGGACTTGCGTACCATGCGGGGTCACAACATCGGAGGCCTGAATCGCCTCAGCGCAGAGGGAGAGCAAGGAGGGAAGAGACGAGGACTTTGGGACTTTTACCTTCCATCACAGTGAGGAGGTGCCTGGTGGACTCACTGTGGTGGATGTTAAACTGTGTTGAGTGTGTGTTTTATTATTTTATTCTATGTGATGACTGCAAGGTTAAACCGTTTCATTGTATTGTAAATGTGCAATGACAAAGTTGAATCTTATCTAATCGAATCTAATAATTAAAAGTTAATGAAAGATCCATGGAGAAATGCAGATGTGGGAAATCTCACAGCAGAACACTGTGAAGGGCCTTGGAGTAGAGCACAAAGAGAAAAGGAGAATGATGTGCTTTTTCTTTAAAACCATTAGATCTCAGGGCAATAATAGTTATCCTGCGAGATCTCTTTTTGTTTATCAAGGGACTTTTGGGGGAAAAAAACTGGTATTGTGTCTAAAAGAGATAGTTAAATGTGAAACTCGGATCTTAAACAAAGTAAATTGTGACGGTATGGGAGATGATTGTGGTTGATTGAGAGACCGCGGTTGACTTCCCATGGTGAGCAAATAATCCATAAACCTCTAAAAGGAACTGCTTTAAGACACAAAAAGCCCAACAGAAATAGAAATGCATCAATTGATGACAAGATAAATAAAAATTAATGTTCCATCCAAGGAAGAAGCTTTGAAATTAATTCATGGAAATGTTTACAAGATTTTTGCAACCTAGATGTTTCAAACACTGCAAGATCACAATTTAGTGGAATAATTTACCTCACCTATTCAAAAGAATGAAATCTTGAGTAATCTGTTACTTGAGTAATTTTAATGATTTTGCCTTGGCTGGCTCAACAGGAGAGTTAATCTTCTTTGTGTATCCTGATGCCTATCATTGTTTATGTGAATAACTGGATCCTGACATTTGTACTAATTTTTTATTTTACCAATTTTAATCAGTGCTCCCTTGTTTCTTTGCCTGAACACACACTGAGCTCATATTGCTCTTCTGTTTATATTGTATATATATCAGATTGCTTCTCTAGTCTCATCCATTGAGTGTAAAGTGGCTATTTATTTTCTTTTATATCGTGCACCTCAGACCTGGGAGGCTTGGATTATGGCATCAGACATTCTTTGTGTTGCTTGAGTGGTTTGATGTTATGTGTTGAATTCATCTGATGGCTAAGGTTTTTTTAGACAAATTAGTTCATTTTATGATGGGTATTCTTGACCTGGAGGCTCATTCAGTAGAAGCACAAAAAAACTTGGTGCCCCTTTGATAGGACCTCTTGTTTGCTTTTTAATGAACTCATAATGACTGGAAATATGCCCTTTGGTGCATCGAGTCCATGCTGACCATGAAGCAGCTATTTATATTAATCCCATTGTATTTTCTCTCCATATTTCCAGCAAAATCCCCAGAATCTGCCAATTTACAGTATCAATCAACCTACCAAACCACGTGTCTTTGGTTGTGGGACATCTGGGAGGAAACCAATATGTTCACAGGGAGAATCTGTAAGTTCTATATGGACAGCAGACGTGATCATTGAACCGGGTCACTGGTGCTGTGTGGCAGCTCTACAAATTATGCCATTTACAGTGGCACTCATGTAAATAAATGTGAAACCAAAGAGAAAAAAATAGTATTTTTCCCCTAATTCCCCCAAATTAATGAATGCCTCTAGCAAAGGGAGTGATGTCGGGTGAGTCTACAGATCCATCAACCTGAAGAAGAGTTCCGACCTGAAACATCACCGATCCATGTTCTTCAGATATGCTGCCTAACCCGCTGAATTATTCGAGCATTTTGTGTTCTTTTGTGTAACCCAGCATCTGCAGTCCCTTGTTTCTTTGAGCCTTATGATATGTTGTTATCCTGCAAAGGGTAGTAAGTTATTTGCAATACATTTCATGATAATACAAATGGTCTCATTACTAAGCAGCAAGCAAGGTACAATGGAGGTACACAAAAATGTTCGAGAAACTCAGCAGGTGCAGCAGCATCTATGGAGCGAAGGAAATGGGTAACGTTTCGGGCCGAAACGTTACCTATTTCCTTCGCTCCATAGATGCTGCTGCACCCGCTGAGTTTCTCCAGCATTATTGTGTACCTTCGATTTTCCAGCATCTACTGTTCCTTCTTGAGCAAGATACAATGGAGCTTTATTGATCACTGGCTCGGAATGTGGAGTGCTTCCTTTTATCATTAGCCTTGAGATTACAATTGACTATTGTAATATAACGATGCCATGAGAACACTGCTAAGGAAACCTAGATGGTGTAGTGCCAGTAATATGTTTGTGGCTGCAGAAGTCAATACTTTAGAAGCGATCCTAAGAAATCACATGTATAAATTCATTTGCAGTATAAATGACTCTAAAAATGTAATTATTGTGGCCTTGTCAAACATAAGGGTTAGCACTACACGCTACAAATCCCAGCTGTGGAGACACTGGTATCATTGTCTTGTGGTAGGACATTGATCATTCTTTTAATCTGGATTTTTAACTTATGTATTGTGTTTTAAAAAATATATAATTTATGATGCTTTTATAAGTGATATACTAAGATTTTATATGTACTGTATGATATTTTTTTAATATGCAATGCATTTTTTTGAATATAATGTTGCACCTTGTCTAGACCTCAAGTCCGTAATAAAGTTTATTATTATTATATTATTATTATTATTATTGTATTAACAGACAAATGTTGGTATAACATTCTTTTAACCTTGTAAAATAGTTATTACTTTAATGGTTAACAGCATTATTCAAATAATAAACAAGCAAAGTTACATGAACACAATATGATTTGATTCAATTATATAATCCGCAGTAATTTCAAGGATATTAGACAAAATAAAGCACTGAATTTTTCAAATTGCTAAAGTAGATAAAATAGATTAGTAAACTTGCTGTTGATCCTCATGACAGAGCATGAGTAAATATAGCCATGTTTCTGGGTTCGCTGGACTGAAACATTTAACAGTTTGTTCAACATGTCACTTCAGCACCTGCTGTTAAATTGTCAGTCGGTAGAAGCGGAACAGCGGAGGTGATAGACTACTGACCGACATCCACTATAAACCCACTGACCCATGGCTATCTGGACTACACTTCTTCCCACCCTGCTTCCTGTAAGGACTCCATCCCCTACTCCCAATTCCTCCGTCTACGCCGCATCTGCACCCAGGATGAGGTGTTCCATGCCAGGGCATCAGTTGTCCTCATTCTTCAGGGAACGGGGGTTCCCCTCTTCTATTATAGATGAGGCTCTCACCAGGATCTCTTCTATACCCTGTGACTCTGCTCTCACTCCCCATCCCCCCCACTCGTAACAAGGGCAGAGTCCCCCTTGTCCTCACCTTCCACCCCACCAGCCGTCACATACAACAAATAATCCTCCAATTTTCGCCAAACGTGATCCCACCACTGGCCACATCTTCCCATCTCCTCCCTGTTTGCTTTCCGCAGAGGCCGCTCCCTCCATAACTCCCTGGTCAATTCGTCCCTTCCCATCCGAACCACCCCCTCTCCGGGCACTTCCCCTTGCAACCGCAGGAAATGCTACACTTGTCGCTTTGCCTCCCCCCCTTGACTCCATTCAAGGATCCAAGCCGTCTTTCCATGTGCGGCAGAGGTTCACCTGCACCTCCTCCAACCTCATCTATTGCATCCGCTGCTCTAGATGTCAGCAGCTCTACATCGTTGAGACCAAGCGTAGGCTTGGCGATTGCTTCGCCGAACACCTCCGCTCGATTCGCAATAACCAACCTGATCTCCTGCACTCAGCACTTCAACTCCCCCTCGCATTCCGAATCCGACCTTTCTGTCCTGGGCCTCCTCCATGGCCAGAATGAGGACCGCTGTAAATTGGAGAAGCAGCACCTCATATTTCGCTTGGGCAGTTTGCACCCCAGCGGTATGAACATTGACTTCACTAATTTCAGGTAGTCCCTATTTTCTCCTCCCCTTCTCAGCCAACTGGCTCCACCTCTTCCTTTCTTCTTCCCCCCCCCCCCCCCCCCCCCCCCCCCACATCAGTCTGAAGAAGGGTTTTGCCCCGAAACATTGCCTATTTTCTTCGCTCCATAGATGCTGCCTCACCCGCTGAGTTTCTCCAGCATTTTTGTCTACCTCCCAAACTATTGATCTCATTGCTTTCTCTTGTTTTTTTTGGTTAAAATAGAGTCTCAAAATGTTCTGTCTGATTGGATCCTAAAGAGAACTTCTTATATTGTACGCTTTCCATAATGAGCAACAACATCAACCTCTTGTTAGTGTCCATTTCTAGACCTATCTCAGCCAATTTGTGGCTGAAAATCTATTCTGCTCTTCCAAACTCAACCACTGTTCTCCTGGCTGGCTTCCCATCTTTCATTACTTTAACATTTGAGCATGAAAACTTCACTGCCAATAATTCACATCAAATCCTATTCACAGTATTTATTGGGTATGCCTTGGCTTCATCTCCACAAACACATCAGCTTTAAAGTCATTAAGCTTGCTGCTGTGACCTTCTTCCGCCTCAAAATAGTTCAGCACTGTTCCTATTCGAACCTTAAAAGTGTCTTCATTTTCATGGATAGTGGCTGTTAGTGGCCATCAGCAGCCACCTCACCCTGAAAATCCAAATTAGCTTCCCAAACATCTTTTAACATCCTTTTAGATGCACTTTCAAAGCTCTTTTACCAATCATTTAGTCACCTGCCTTGATCTTTTTGTATATTGCGTGATGTTGTGTTTTGTCTGAAAATGGCGCTGTAAATTACCTTATTGTTTTACCACCATTTTCTCCATATTTGCATGTTGTTCTTCTCTAGCGTGCCTTCACAGAAGGAAGCTTCATCTAATTTCTCACTCAGCTAGCTTTGATCAACTCACTGTTTTCATTCAGGGCATTAAAGGAGAGTTCTTCTCACATTGCGAATCATGCAGCTTGCATACAAATGCCTCTGGACATAAAGTACACACATTTAATATATTTCTAGAGCTGTAATCTTAAAAAAAAAAACAACCCGTGGTCACATTAGCAGTGTTTGCAGAAATGAGTGAGAAGAATAAAAATTGTTCCCCAACCTGCAACAAATCAAAGGTTTAATTGTTAGAATTATTTCTTAACCTAGCACATCGTATTCACAATGTGAGAAGATGTAGAGATGTGTTCTAATTTTGGACAATGAAACAAGCAACACCAAGTGAAGTTATATAAATACTTAAGGTGGAAACCAGATGTTAATTAGTTTTACACTATTTAATGGTGACAATAAAACCAAGAGTCAAGAGTGTTTAATTGTCATTGCACAGAACAATGAAATTCTTACTTGCAGCAGCATATTAGTTCTGTAAACACATTGCTCATAAATAACATTATAAAACAAATGTTAAAAAATCAATCAATTAATAATACTAGTGCAACAAAGGCCACAGCTCTTAGTGCAACAAAATCAGTTTGGAATTCATAGTTTAGTTGGTGTTTGTAGTATTTAAAAGTCCGATTCGTATTTGGGAAGAAACTACTCTTGAAATATGGTCATGCTTTCCGACTCCCATACCTTCTTCCTGATGGCAGGAGTAAAATGAGAGCGTGGCCAGGGTGTTGCTCCTTAATGATGCTGGCTGCCTATACCTCCTATAGATCTCTTCGATGGTGGGGAAGTCAGTACCCATGATGGACTGGTTGGTGTCCAACACTTTTTAATCTTCATTCCTGAGACTTCAAGTTACTGAACCAGGCTGTGATGCAACTAGTTAATATAGTTACAACTGTACAACTATAGAATTTCAATAGAGTTTTTGTTGCAATACCAAATCTTTTAAGTAGAAGAGGTGTTGATGGACTTTCTTTATGATTGTACCAATGTGCAGGACCCAGGACAGATCTTAAGAGATGTGCATACCCCAGCGGTATGAACATTGACTTCCCCAATTTCAGGTAGTCCTTGCTTTCTCCCTCTCCCCCTCCCCTTCCCAGCTCTCCCTCAGCCCACTGTCTCCGCCTCTTACTTTCTTCTTCCCGCCCCCTCCCCCCCCCCCCCCTCACATTAATTTGAAGAAGGGTCTCGACCCGAAATGTTGCCTATTTCCTTCGCTCCATAGATGCTGCCTCACCAACTGAGTTTCTCCAGCATTTTTGTGTACCTTCGATTTTTCCAGCAACTGCTGTTCTTTCTTAAACAGTCCTTCTTTGACTGCGGAATGTGTTCAGGGAAGCAGGGTCTCTCTCTCTCCCCCCCCCCCCCCCCCCCCCCCCCCCCCCCCCAACCCCCCCGACAGAAAGGAACCGCAGATGCAGCCATCATTGCAAAACATCAAAGAAAGAACTGTAGATGCTGGAAAATCGAATGTAGACAAAAATGCTGGAGAAACTCAGCGGGTGTAAGGCATCATCTATGGAGTGAAGGAAATAGCCGTGTGTGAAGAAGGGTTTTGACCCGAAACGTTGCATATTTCCTTCGCTACATAGATGCTACCTTGTCCGCTAAGTTTCTCCAGCATTTTTGTCTACCGCAAAACGTCAATGATTCCGGGAATGCCGAGAGAGCAAGAGAGAGAGGTGGGGAACGGGAGAGAGAGTGAGAGAGAGCGCACGGGAGAGATAGAGCGCACGGGAGAGAGAGGGATGGAGAGAGCGAGACAGAGAGACACAACGTGGGTCCGTAGGTAAATTAAATGACTAACCTGCTGCAGACCAAGAAGAAATTCTCATTCATGATCAAAGATCTTATAGCGGAGCTATAAGATCTTTGCTCATGATGGTGAGTTATAAGAAATTCAATGTGTCATTAGTGCATCAATCTACATTCCTCAGTAAAATGTAATTATGTTTTGAAGAAGTGTTAATGACGCCGCGTGAATTGTATTCAAAGGAACGCAGTGTCATTAATATTTCTTCTAAAACACAATTACACATTTACTGAGGAATGCGGATCCATGCATTGATGACGCATTGGATAACGACTTGTTAACACAAATGCCACAGTCGTTAACACATCGTCTATGTCCGATAGCCGTACAGCACCTGTATTCCATGTACAAAACCATGTAGGTTTTGTAAAAAAATCCGTATGGCGAATGTGTTTTTTTTCATCTTTATTTAACAAAGCGAATTTGTATTTCCATATGAAATAAGGAAAATTAACGTGGGGCCCCCCTTGGGCGCGGGGCCCAATTTGGAAAAATCGGTCCAATCGGTCTAGGGCCGGCCCTGGTTGGGCGAGTCCAGAATCAGGGGCCACAGTTTTAGAATAAAGGGGAGGCCATTTAAGACTGAGGTGAGAAATAACTTTTTCACCCGGAGAGTTGTGAATTTGTGGAATTCCCTGCCACAGAGGACATTGGAAGCCAAGTCACTGGATGGTTTTACGAGAGAGATAGATAGAGCTCTAGGGGCTAGTGGAGTCGAGGGATATGGGTAGAAGGCAGCGATGGGTTATTGATTGGGGACGATCTGCCATGATCACAATGAATGGCGGTGCTGGCTCAAAGGGCCGTATGACCCCCTCCTGCACTTATTTTCTATGTTTCTATTTCACTTTATTCTTATGCTAGAATGCTGCCTGGATTAGAGGTTTTTAGCTAAAAGGAGAGGTTGGATAAAGATGGATTGTTTTCTGTTGGTCAGATTTTCGAGTCCATTATAAAGAATAAGGTTTCCAAGTATTTGGAAGCACATGATATAGGTATGTTACAAAACGTACCTGAATCGTGGCTGAGCATCTGCCCCTCCCCTTGTGTGTGATTTTGGAGCTGTTTGGAGGGGGCGGGTTTAAAACGCGATTTTTACTAGGCTGTTCCAATCGCAGATGTTCAGCCGAGTAAATCATTAACGGAGAATCGCTGCAAGACCCGGTCCCAAAAGCTATTATTAGTTTTATAGGCCTCGAAGAGTAGATATAATAAATTTAAAAGCTCTCGTTCATTCCGCAAGCTCTGGCAGCCCCAGGGTTTTATAAAGCAAACAATTAAAGGTATGTACCTTATTTTTACATTAAATGGGGCATGTATATAACCCTATAATTATAATTTTCTATAGCGAGTAGCTCATTTTGGGCTTTTTATATCCCCCAGTATTTTTCTCGGCATTTGAGGGCACTAATCCAGCGCGCTGACAACATTCTAAACCTGCGCGTTCCACATGAACCCACTAGAAAACCGATTTATTTACAGCAATTTAACACTAAATTCCTTCCATTTGGCCTATAAATTAATGTAAATTAGATATAAAAATCATGTTATATTGTGAATTATTTGTGAATAATCTTTGGACACTTAGGCTATTTAAAAATGTTAATCTTTCCTTAAGAAATGTGCTTTTGACTATCTAAGATCACAGCTTTTTTGTAATGCCCATTGAAAATCAATAGGGAACAAGATGCTAATTTCCGAGTATGAAAATGGTCATAACTTTTTTAATACTTGAGATATGAAAGTGAATTTGGTGTCAAATTAAACTTATTGTTATGCTTTATCTGATGGGATAAATTGCAGACTTGATTTTTTAAATCTCAAAATTTTGTAACATTGCTACATGATAAAGTAGGCCTGTCAGCATGGTTTTGTGAAGGGGAAGAGCTTCCCTGATGAATCTGTTGGAATTCTATGAGGATGTTAATAGCAAGGTAGATAAAGCACAGTCGGTGGAAGTTGTTTACCTGGATTTTCAGCAGGACTCTAATAAAATGCCACATGTGAGGCTGCTAAAGAAGTGATCCCATGGTATTAGGGGGAAGATACTAGCATGGATAGAGGCTGGCTGAATGGCAGAAGGCAAAGAGTGGGAATAATGGGGATTTTGACTCGTGACATTCTGTAAGGGTCGTTTCTGGGACTGCTACCCTTCACATTGTATATCAATGATTTCAATGAGTTAATCGTGAATGGCCTCATTGTTCCTGTGCCAGGTCTAACATGCCAATTTTTGTTCAGGAGGCAGATTTGCCAACTGTTCAATAATCTACAGAAGAACACGATCCCTGATAGACCATAGAGGAGTTGAATGTCAAGTAATTCTGATGATTAGCCGTATGCTAATTTGGGATTCCCACATTTGCACAAGAGTCTTATATGTCTGGTGTTGTTTCACAGTTAAATGCCTGTAGTTTCACGTGGAACATTAGATTAATGACTGAGGCTGGTTAAATCTCCATCACATCAGTTACTTCCAGTGTGCTTCAAAGGGAATAATACAGGATATTTGCATGAGCATTATGCATGTCACTGTGATTGAAAATGAGTTCAGCTGCACAGTAAATAACTTCTTGATGATTAAATCTTCATTGATATCTGAATCTCTTGCAAGTGGGTAAGACAAAACCTGTCTTGGCATCTGATTATGTACTTTAAATTGATTTAATACCAATGTTGATAAATGAATATATTTGTCTTGAAACTCATTTTGGTTAAAATTTGCATGACTGCAGATTGGATCCACCTTTAATATCTTTATATGTCCCAAATGCACATAAAAGCCAATGTGTATGTGTTCGATCACAGTAGTGGATGGTTTCAGTTGGTTAACTGGCTCTGCCATTTTTAGGCTTGATTCACATCATTGCAGCTGACATTTGATGGTGTCGGTCAGGATCTGCTTTCTTGAGTTACTGATAGTTTGGATAGACTGGGTCTTTCTTCTTCACAGCATTGGCTGAGGGATAATCTTATTGGTGTGTACAAGATCATGAGGGACATGGATAAAGTAAACTCTCACAGTTTGTTCCCCAGGATGGAAGATTGTGAAACCTGTGGGCATCGGCTTATGTAAATGGGACAAGTTTAGATGGGGAACAAGGAATTGGTAGATGAGTTGAACAGGTACCTTGGATCTGCCTTCACTAAGGAGGACACAAACAATCTTCCTGATATTGTAGTGGCCAGAGTATCTGGGGTGATGGGGGAACTGAAGGAAATCCACATTAGGCAGGAAATGGTGTTGGATAGACTGATGGGACTGAAGGCTGATAAATCCCCAGGGCCTGATGGTCTTCATCCCAGCATTAAGGAACTGGCTCTAGAAATCGTGGATACATTGGTGATAACTTTCCAATGTTCTTTTGACTCAGGATCAGTTCCTGTGGATTGGAGGGTAGCTAATGTTATCCCACTTTTTAAGAAAGGCGGGAGAGAGAAAACGGGGAATTGTAGACCAGTTAGCCTGACATTGGTGGTGGGGAAGATGCTGGAGTCAATTATAAAAGATGAGATAGCCGCACATTTGGATAGCAGTAGCAGGATCGGTCCGAGTCAGCATGGATCTACGAAGGGGAAATCATGCTTGACTAATCTTCTGGAATTTTTTGAAGATGTAACGAGGAAAATGGACAAGGGAGAGCCAGTGGATGTAGTGTACCTGGACTTTCAGAAAGCATTTGATAAGGTTCCACATAGGAGATTAGTGGGTAAAATCAGGGCACATGGTATTGGGGGTAGAGTACTGACATGGATAGAGAAGTGGTTGGCAGACAGGAAACAAAGAGTAGGGATTAACGGGTCCCTTTAAGAATGGTAGGCAGTGACTAGTGGTGTACCGCAAGGCTCGGTGCTAGGACAGCAGCTATTTACAATATACATCAATGATTTGGATGAAGGGATTCAAAGTAACATTAGCAAATTTGCAGATGATACAAAGCTGGGTGGCAGTGCGAACTGAGGAGGATGCTATGAGAATGCAGGGTGACTTGTACTGGTTGGGGGAGTGGGCAGATGCATGGCAGATGAGTTTTAATGCGGATAAATGTGAGGTTATCCACTTTGGTAGCACAAACAGGAAGACAGATTACTATCTAAATGACGTGGTTGGGAAATGGGAAGTACAACGGGATCTGGCGGTCCTTGTACATCAGTCTATGAAAGTAAGCATGCAGGTACAGCAGGCAGTGAAGAAAGCGAATGGCATGTTGGCCTTTATAACAAGAGGAATCGAATATAGGAGCAAAGAGATCCTTCTGCAGTTGTACAGAGCCCTAGTGAGTCCACACCTGGAGTATTGTGTGCAGTTTTGATCCTTTAATTTGAGGAAGGACATTCTTGCTATTGAGGGAGTGCAGCGTAGGTTTACAAGGTTAATTCCCGGGATGGCGGGACTGTCATATGCTGAGAGAATGGAGCAGCTGGGCTTGTACACTCTGGAGTTTAGAAGGATGAGAGGTTATCTCATTGAGACATATAAGATCGTTAAGGGTTTGGACACGCTAGAGGCAGGGAACATGTTCCCGATGTTGGGGGAGTCCAGAACCAGGGGCCACAGTTTAAGAATAAGGAGTAAGCCATTTAGAATGGAGACGAGGAAGCACTTTTTCTCCCAGAGAGTGGTGAGTCTGTGGAATTCTCTGCCTCAGAGGGCGGTGGAGGCAGGTTCTCTGGAGGCTTTCAAGAGAGAGCTGGATAGGGCTCTTAAAAATAGCGGAGTCAGGGGATATGGGGAGAAGGCAGGAACGGGGTACTGATTGGGGATGATCAGCCATGATCACATTGAATGGCGTTGCTGGCTCGAAGGACCAAATGGGTCAAACAAGATTATAACTTATCACTACATCCCAGTGTATAACTAGTACAATGTACAATAAAACATTTAATACGTAATTTAATAATATGACAAAATATTGCACGGTTGCACTCACTAATTATCATGAAATATAATTATCAGGCAAGTAAAGAAAAAGACGGTAATCATGTATTTATACAGAGGTGCCGGCCCAGTACCAACTCGCCCTGACTCTCCCGCAGCTCTGGGCCTTCGCATTTCCACACACTCACACTCACACTCACCCGCCCACACACACTCACACCCGCGCGCGCACACACACACACACACACACACACACACACACACACACACACACACACGCACTCACTCACACTCTCTCACTCACTCGCACGCACTCACTCACTCCCACTCACTCACCCACTCACACCTGCAATGGACCATAACCATAGTCCACATTGCAGACAGCACATGGTATGACTCTGCTGTGTCCTATTGCTCCCCCCCCCCCCCCCCCCTCCAGGGAACCTCAGTCATGATGGGTCTTCCCCTTCCCACTCTTTCCACCAGGTTACCCCGACCACACACCCACTAGTTAAAATTCCTGCTGATTGCTTTTGCACATTTTGTTTACAGAGGTGCCGGAGTGGCGCTCCAGTGAGTTCCGGCAGCACTACACCTCTGTATATGTTAATAAAACACTTATCTTGCTTGTTTGTATGTGTGTGTGTATGTGATCCTGAAACTACACCAAAACGGTACACGTTAGCGCTACACTTTTTGGCCCACCATACTCACCATTGCCCTGTGCTGTGCTGTGGCACGTTTTGTTCAGATTGATGGTATATTTTACGTTATTCACATTTTAAACTTTACAAAAACCACTTTGATAAAAATCTGTTTAAATTAAATTATTGAGTGGAGGATTAATTTACAAAAATCATTGCGATTTTCATTGTGGGGGGAGGTGAGGAGTGGGGGGGTGGGGGGGGGAGGGGGGTTATTGTGGGAGGGAGTGACTGAGGGTGAAGGAAAGAAGAGGGAGGGAGGGGTGAGTGAGGGTGTGTGGGAGGGGAGAAGGAGAGGGGAAAGAATAGGGTGGGTGCGTGGGAGTTAATGCTGGGGGATGAGAGGGGTAGGACGAGGAATGGCGAGGTGCAGTTGGCAGGGTTGCCGTGACTCTCCTCATAAGGGGGATCTCTGGCGTCACAACGTGAACCCGTCGGCTGCGCCTGCACGGTTAGGGGCTATGTGTGAGTGGTGGAATATTGCATTGGGGGAATGGAGCCCAACGGGTCCCACTTGGTCTAGTGCCCTTTAAAAATCCCTGTGCCACCTCTTTGACAATTTGTATATAATCCAAGACATCACAATTCATATGCCTCATTTCTTTAGCTTCCATGATCTCAGTAAAAATGGATAAGAAATATTCATTTAAAATCTCCCACATCTCTTGTGGCTTACATAAAGTTGTCCGTTGATCCAGTTGTAGATGAGAATATTATTTCCATTGAATTGATTAAATGCAGTTAGAGCTGATGCAATGCCAAAATTCAACCTATTCAACCATGCCAAATTCCAACTTCCTTTAACTGATTCAATTGGCATCACAATTATGCATTGCCCTCCATGCAACATAATACTGCTGACACTCTTTCCTTTATAACTTAGTATATTATTTTGAGCTTAACATCTTTTGCTTTGATCTCTCCTTATGAACTGGATACGCATCTAGATTTGGTACTACAGTAGGAGTTATGCTCATCCATTAATGTGCACACAGGGCTATAATTGACGATCTCCTTCAAAACGGCAGTGTTTAAAATAAGGTTATAAAATCATGCAAGGTCGTCAATTATGGTATTTTGTTCCTAACTATAACTACAGACATTGTGTCACCTGAAATAGACACAAAAAGCTGGAGTAACTCAGCGGGACAACCAACATCTCTGGAAAGAAGGAATTGGTGGCTTTTGGGTCGAGACCCTTCTTCAGATGTCACCTGATTTTTGTACTTGACAAGATTTTTAAGATCCAACAGTTGTCCACCCCTTCAATAGTAAAGGCAACAAAGCACTTTTGGAAAATATCAAGGTATGCCCCTCGTACTCCAGTCCTGTCTACACTGTTTATCACATATGTTCTGAACCGTGCCCTGCATAACCTTGACAGGGGAGTATATTGGAGATACAGGTCAGATGGCTCACTCTTCGATGTCTGGAGACTGAAACCAAGGGCCAAGATGCCTGAGAGATGGATGTTAGAGGCAATGTTTGCTAATGACCGTGTGCTTGTGGCACATTTGGAGGTTGGCATTCGTTATGAATCTCAAGTTTGCCAAAACTTCACAACTCTTCGGTCTTACAGTCAGTCACAACAAGATCAGAGTCCTGCACCAAGCTGCTCCATGGTCTACAGTGTGTCTTTTCAGCAGAATCACCAATGGCAATGAGTTGAAGAGAGTCGATCACTTCAAGTACCTAGAAAGTGTCTCCTTCTGATGGCTCCTCCAGCATTCAAATAGTGGCTCGAATCAACAAAGCCAGTCAGTTTCTTGTTTGTTTACATTCATGTGTGCTGAAACACAGAAATGTCAAACTGTCAGCAAAAATCAAAGTGGACAAACGGACCTTTTGTATGGGGGACCAAAGGCTCCATGAATGAAACAATACAGGTAAACAGGGTGTTGGAGAAGGCATTTGTCTCACGACTTAATCAGTCAGGATATTGAGGTCAAGAGTTTTACGGTTTTGATAAACCTTCCGTAAGGGGAATGTCATTAAAGTGTAATGGGTGCAGGGTAGGTTTATTCGGATGTTGCCAGGTCTGGAGGGTTTGAGTTACAAGGAGAGGCAGAAAAACTGGGTCTTTTTTTTGCCTGGAGTTTTATTGGTTGAGGGCTGGCCTACCAGTTTTCTAAAATGAAGGGCATAGATAACATAAATAGCCACAGTCTTTTCCCCAGGGTAGGATAGATTAGATGATAGTTTCAATCAATTTGTTTTTGAACAATCTATCAGCTAAAATTGGATATTTAACCCAACAACTAATATATTATGTCATTTTATTGATTCATATTTGTAATAAACTCACAAATTGCCCCATACATAATAAAAGGAAAACATTTGGAAATACTCAGTCGATAAGGTAGCATTTGTGAGAAGAGAAACAGTCAACATTTTGTTTCATTGATCTGAGAAAGGTCATTGATTTCAAATATGTTGGTTTCTCTCTCCACAGATGGTACCTGACCTGTTGAGTATTTTCAGCGTTTTCTGTTTTAATTTCAGAATTCTAGCAGTACTCTTTTTCTAAATTTCCCTGTTACAGTTGGACAGTTCATAAGTTCTAGGAGCAGGATAAGGCCATTGAGCTCATCTACTCCACTAGTCATTCATGGCTGATATACCTTTCCATCTCAACTCCATTCTCCGCCCCATAACCCCTGACACCCGTCCTACTCAAGAATCTATCATTCTCCATCATAAAAATATTCATTGACTTATCCTCCAACAGCCATCTGTGGTAATGAATTTCACAGATTCCCCACCCTCTGACTAAAGAATTTTCTTGTCATCACTTTTCTAAAAGTATGTCCTTTATGTCCTTTTATTCTGATGCTATGGCCTCTGGCCCTAGACGCTCACACTTGCTGAAACATCCCCTCTACATTCACTCTATCCAAGTTTGAATGTTAACTCCAGGTTAATAACAGAACTGTTAAAATGACGTTGCATTAATACTCAGCTGGAAGTGCAGAACAACAATCTTTAGCAGAAGGACAAACTTTTGTACTTAGCAACTGTTTTGTTCTTGCTCACATCAGAGTAGAACATTCCCCATTTAAAAATGTGTTTTAATGATAAACTGCCCACCTCCAGGAGACAATGAAATAAAGTTAATCAACTCAATTCACTTTTTGGCAACATGCTAAATATTCTATCCTTTGGATTAGCTAATTTTACAGTTCCAATTCTCCAACCTACCTTGCTGTGGACTGGTCTTTTGTAATTGAGTTTGGCTCGATTGCATTCATGTATAGCATTATCTGATTTAATTGGGTAGCATGCAAAACAAAGCTTTTGTCACAATGAAAGCCTCAACCTAAGTCTAAAGGTGATTTCAATGTATTGAAACAATTGAGTTTGAAAGATGATCTCAAAGAGTCTATGCCCATGCCTGCATGTCCATGCAATTGTGTTCAGATCTGCATTCGCTGTAGATTGTTGGAAACTACATGTTATTTTTAATTTGGTTTAAGCTGAGTGGGCACAACAAATGCATTTTGTGTGTTGGGACTGATTCCTTTTATCTTAACGTTTCAAATTACAAAGTTGAAGTTGAAGATTTTTTTCTGTCTGATCCAAATTTTCAATAAAATTGTTATTGCTTTTCCTGGACATAAATTGGCGCTTTTTTGCCTTTCTGAATCGCATTCCTTTTTTTTGCAGAATTTGAGGAGAATATTCATAGAGTTATACAACACAGAAACTGATTCTTTGGCCTAACTTGCCCATGCCAACCAAGATGGCCCACCTACACTAGTCCCACATGCCCACATCTGGCCCATATCCCTCTAAACCTTTCCTATCCATGTACCTGCCCAAATAGGCCCTGTTTTGCAGAATGCCCTTAATAAACGTGAGGAGAATAAATATATTTTTAATGGGGGGATAAATATAAAGATGGTAGCAGGGGCATGGGACTTGCTGCCAGAGAAGATGCTGCAGGAAAACATGACAATGGCATTTTTGAGACTTTTAGATAAGCAGAGAATGGAGGGATATAGATCAGATGTAAGCAGAGGAGATTAGTTTAACCTGGCATCATGTTTGGCACAGACACAAAGGACCAAAGAGCATGTTCCTGTGCTACATTGTCTAGATGCAAAGTGCTGCAAGCGGTAAAATCCTGCATGTTGCAAATTCCTACATATTATCTTTTGGAGACATTTGATATCACCAATTTGACTTTCTATTGCTGCATTAAGCAGAATGCCGATGTCTTGTTAATGTGAGCAAAGTGGCTCATCTTGTTCCCTATAGATTTGCTTATCAACATTTGAAATGCTCTATATTTCTGAACACTAGTTTGATAAGGCATTCTGCAGGAAGGAATTAAAGACCTGTGAGTGACTGTGTCATTGTTTAAAGAGCATATGAAAGCTACTTTGCGAAAGAACTGCAACGATTGAGCAAAACACGGTGTTTGGTGAACAGTGGGTCAGGCAGCATTCCTGGGGAGGGAATGGACAAGTGACCCTTCTTCAGACTGATTGGGTAAGGGGAAAATCTGGAAAAGAGGTGGGAGTGAGACACAGCCTAGTAAGTGATAGGTGGATACATGTTGGGGGTGGGGTGATTGGAAGATGAATGGACTATGTGACAAAGGCTAGAGTTAAACAAGAGATAAAATGTTATTATAGAAGAAGAGAGGTGGAGTGAAATGTAAAGCAAGAGGATGGTATGTTGGTGGAAGGGGACAGGGGCGATGGAAATGAGGGTGGAAAAACAGAAATGAGGAACGTCGGTATTGGAGATGTGTGTGCGAAGGAGGTGAACGGACTCGGGTGAGTGGGACAGAGATTGAGAGATGATGGGAGAAATGGGAACCTGCTGCGGTAATAGTGGGGGACACGGAAAAGATGAGGTGGTGGGATTAATTGTGATTGGAAAATTGATTGCTCATATCGTTGGGCTGTAAGCTACCCAAGTCGAATATGAGCTCCAAAATTGTGTTATAATCAATTTAGCCTGTGTAAAACAAACAGTGTTCCCTGATTCATCATCTGCACTATAGCTGATTCATGTTATTCATCTCAAGTTACAACTGCAATGATTGTTTTGCTGAAAGAAGTATACAATTCCACTGGCATAAGTTTAGGGAGAAGTTTGGTGACAAATGTAGCAGTGTTGAAGTTTGGATTTACATGCTTTACGCACAAAACATAAACCAGGACACCAACATGATCATTACATAAATATAGAGGAGGAGGTAATTCAACCTTTCAATTCAATCCTTCAGTCTATTTGACCTTCCAGTTAGATCATGGCTGATGTGTACTCAATTACATTCATATATCTTCAAATAGCTTTATATGTGTAGTTGTGTGTTTCCATAACATGAATTGGATTAGGGAACACCATTTGTATTACACTGGCTGAATTGTTGTAACATGATTTAGATCAATAACTAGAGAACAATTTAGAAGTTAGTTTGGAAATTGACATGCAGAAGAAAAAGCTGTCTGGGGGGGAAAATCAGTCCAGGAAAAAGAACTGAAGAAGGGGTTTGGCCCGAAACGTTGCCTATTTCCTTCTCTCCATAGATGCTGCTGCACCCGCTGAGTTTCTCCAGCATTTTTGTGTACCAAGGAAAAATAACAGTTTCTTATAGTTATCAGACACCATTGTCCCTTAAGAACACAGCAGCTACTTTAACTAGAGGTGGTCAATGAAATTGACAGGTAATTGCTTCCCTTGACATTTGTGCAACGATACTCTGTTAAACAATGTAACATAATGCTTTCAGTAATTTGAGCTTGCGGTGATAGCAAACATTGCTATTTTAAAAAACCTTTAATGTTGAAATCCTGCAGGAAAAATACTTTTTTTTGTGATCCTGAAACTTTCTGGACCCTAATTCCCTTCCCACATTGATACACTTTTTAAATAACGTGATTCCCTGTAATGCAAATTTTCTTCACAACACAACTGTCATGTTAAAGCAGAACTACCTGAATATCTTAAAAACAAGTCCCTTTGCTCTTGATTCATTTCCCATTAGATTAGGCAACATTCTGGAAATAGCCCTTCCAAAGCTTCTGTTGTTTTCTCTATCTGAAATAAAATAATTTTATTACTTCCACATATGTTTCCTACAAGATGGTGTTTCAGTATTACATATTCAGAACCAAGGCTCTAAATAGGTTTTGTTATGGTTGATGAGCACGACATGATTGGAATGGACATCCATAATTTTGAGGGAATATACTCATGATTTAGATCATTCATTCTGACTAATTCAATCAATCCTTAGATAAATGGTTCCAAACATTCACAATTTTACTTTTGGTTCCAATACAATACAAATTACAATACAATACAAATTTATTGTCATTTGAGCCCCAGTGAGACTCAAACGAAATTTTGTTTCCACAGCCATACAAACAAAGACAATGTCCTACAGACATACACACAATTAAATTCACACAAACATCCATCACAGTTAACCCACTGTGATGGACGGCAAAGTCTTTTCTCTCCCCTGCTCTCAATTTCTCTCCCGATGTCCAAGCCCCAGGCGGGTGATGATAAGTCCCACGGCCATTTTAGGCCGCGCGGGGCGATTTACGGCCCCGCTCCCGGTCTGAAAGTACAAGGTTGGAACCCCCACGGGCATTGGTGAGTCCCACGGCCATGAAGCCGCGCCAGGTGATGTACGGTCCCGGTCCGGGTTGTTCCAACCCCGCGATACGGGCTGGAGAAGTCGTGTTGCGGGAGCTCCAGGAAGCGGTCTCTCTCTCTCCCCCCGGACCCGCGAGCTCCCGATGTCCCAGTCCACCGGACCTGCGGCTGCGTTGCTGGAGCCTCCGAGCCCCAGGAGTCGCGTTGCAGCAGCGAGTCACCACCGCTCCCCACGCTCCGAGGCCGGCCAGCCCCACGATGGTGAGTAGTCCGCAGCTCTGCAGTCTCCCGAGCCCCCAGGTCATTCAGGTTGGAGGCTGCTCCACGGTGCTAGGCCCCAACGACAACGGAGACCCAACAGGGAAAAGGTCGGGTCTCCCGGACAGGGAAGAGATTTAAACAGTTTCCCCCTCCCCCCCGCCCCCCACATGTACACATTTAAAAACACTATTAAAAAACACCAAACACTACATTTAACTAGACAAAAAATAAAAAAAAAAGACAGACAGGCTGTAGGGGCCGCTGCAACGGGTGAGTCGCGCCGCCAATCCAGGGTAAGTATTGAATTAAACTTGTGAGTGATTGGATGATGGTGTGAGATCTCTAAAGGCCTTGCGGGAAAAATCTATAAAAGCATTTCTTTAGAAGTATTTTGATCAATTATGGTCTAAATATAAATGAACAGAAAGGATATTTACTACTTGTTGAATCAATTGAGCGTGGAAAGTAATAACCTAATCAGATTCAGATTCGGATTCAATTTTAATTGTCATTGTCAGTGTACAGTACAGAGACAACGAAATGCATTTAGCATCTCCCTGGAAGAGCGACATAGCAAACAATTTGAATAAATAATAATAAGTGTCCGGGGAGGGGGTGGTGATTGGCAGTCACCGAGGTACGTTGTTGAGTAGAGTGACAGCCGCCGGAAAGAAGCTGTCCCTCGGCCTGCTGGTTTGGCAACGGAGAGACCTGTAGCGCCTCCCGGATGGTAGGAGGGTAAACAGTCCATGGTTGGGGTGAGAGCAGTCCTTGGCGATGCTGAGCGCCCTCCGCAGACAACGCTTGCTTTGGACAGACTCAATGGAGGGGAGCGTGGAAACGGTGATGCGTTGGGCAATTTTCACCACCCTCTGCAATGCCTTCCGGTCGGAGACAGAGCAGTTGCCATACCATACTGTGATGCAGTTGGTAAGGATGCTCTCGATGGTGCAGCGGTAGAAGTTCACCAGGATCTGAGGAGACAGATGGACCTTCTTCAGTCTCCTCAGGAAGAAGAGACGCTGATGAACCTTCTTGATCAGAGTAGAGGTATTGTGGGTCCAAGAGAGGTCATCGGAGATGTTGACTCCCAGGAACCTGAAGCTAGAAACACGTTCCACCTCCGTCCCGTTAATGTGGATGGGGGTGTGCGTGCCACCTCTGGACTTCCTGAAGTCTACAATGAGCTCCTTGGTCTTCTTGGAGTTAAGGGCCAGGTTGTTGTCAGCGCACCATGCTGCTAAGTGCTGGACCTCCTCCCTGTAGGCCAGCTCATCGTTGTTGCTGGTGAGGCCAATCACCGTTGTATCATCTGCATACTTGATGATGGTGTTAGTAACATGTACGGGTGTGCAGTCATAGGTGAAGAGGGAGTAGAGGAGGGGGCTCAGCACACAGCCCTGTGGAACGCCGGTGTTCAGGGTGAGGGTTGAAGAGGTGTGCTTGTCTAACCTCACAGACTGGGGTCTGTTGGTTAGAAAGTCCAGTATCCAGTTGCAGAGGGAGGGGTCGATGCCCAGGTTACAGAGTTTGGTGATCAGTTTTGATGGTATAATGGCGTTGAATGCTGAGCTGTAATCGATGAACAGCATTCTTACGTAAGTGTCTCTGTTGTCGAGGTGGGAGAGGGCGGAGTGAAGTGCCGTTGTGATGGCATCCTCCGTACTCCTGTTCTTGCGGTAGGCAAACTGATAGGGATCCAGTGTGGGGGGTAGGCAGCTTTTGAGGTGTGCCAGGACCAGCCTCTCGAAGCACTTGGTGATGATGGGGGTAGGTGCGACTGGGCGGAAGTCGTTGAGGCTTGCCGCAGTGGAGTGTTTTGGCACTGGCACGATGGAGGTGGCTTTAAGGCAAGTGGGGACAACTGCTTGGGCAAGTGACAGGTTGAAGATGTCAGTCCAGACGTCTGTCAGCTGCGCAGCACAGGCCCTGAGCGCGCGCCCGGGGATGCCGTCAGGGCCAGCAGCTTTACATGCATTAGTCCTACTCAGTGCCACGTACACGTCGTAGGGGGTGAGTGTGAGGGGTTGGTGATCGGCAGGTAGCACAGCCTTGATGGCTGTGTCTAGATTGTCCCTGTCGAAGCGGCCATAGAAGTGGTTAAGCTCCTCAAGGAAGGAGGCGTCGCTGGATGTGGGGGTGGTGTTGGAGGGTCTGTAGTCCGTGATGGCCTGGATGCCTTGCCACATGCGTCGGGGGTCGGAGTTGTTGTTGAAGTGCTCCTCAATCCTGAGCTTA
Source organism: Leucoraja erinaceus (assembly GCF_028641065.1). Taxonomy (NCBI): domain Eukaryota; kingdom Metazoa; phylum Chordata; class Chondrichthyes; order Rajiformes; family Rajidae; genus Leucoraja; species Leucoraja erinaceus. Next base: position 52,470,428 of record NC_073377.1, on the reverse strand, counting down.
TGGCAGTGCTTGGCCTTCCTGATGCCCCTCTTCAGGTTAGCCCTGGATGAGCTGTAGGCTCGAGCATCGCCTGACCTGAAAGCGGTGTCCCGTTCTTTCAGCAGTAGCCTGACCTCGCTGTTCATCCATGGCTTCTGATTCGGGAATATGGTCACCTGTTTGAGGGAGGTGACACTATTGATGGTGGAGTTTATAAAGTCCAGAACAGAGGATGTGTAGGAATCAATGTCCGTGTGGGAGTCAAGGGTGGCCTGGGCTGCAAACGCCTTCCAGTCAGTGTTTCCAAAACACTGCTGAAGTGTGAAGTCCGCTTCCTCTGACCAGACTTTAACTGTCCTCACAGTTGGTTTAACCCGTCTGATGAGTGGGGAGTACTTAGGGAGCAGGAACAATGAGACGTGATCAGACTGACCAAGGTGGGGGAGGGGGGTGGCTTTGTAAGCTTCAGCCATGTTGGTGTAGACTTTGTCCAGTGTCTTGTCTACTCTAGTGGGGAAGGATACATGTTGGTGGAATTTGGGGAGTACAGTCTTCAGGTTGGAGTGATTGAAGTCACCCGCAACAATGAAGGCTGCCTCGGGGTTGTGAGTCTGTTGTTTGCTAATGATAATCTAGTGGAAGAAGGATACTGTTTGTGGAATTGGTTAATTTGGAAGCTTTGTAATTTGGTGGTACATTCAGTTCAGATTAACACACATGTTTTGAAATGATGCATCGAATGATCAAGTAATTTCACAAAAATGCAAGCAATTAATTTTATCAGGACAAGTAATCTAATTAATTTTATTGTCATGTATTTATTTATAAAACTAAAGATGGATGGTTAAAACATAATTTTTCAGGTCTAACTTTGAATCCAATGTTTATAAATCACAGTTTCTGCTAAAAATATATTTTGAATTTATATGGACTCTTGTGGGGGTTTTTCATGTGAAGCACCTCCTCCTTCGCAAATTAAACAGGGGAACTGACGACTCATAAACACTGGATTCTTTCAATTGTCAATAAAAAGTACCTCTGGAGTTGGAGCGGGGCTGGGCTGGAGTTGCTGATCTGGGATCTCCGTGCTTGCAGTGGGCCTGGGGGTCGGTGTCCCGATGACGGGGCGCAGCTCGGGCTGTGGGCGAACTGCCACTTGTCACCGTAGCGGCCCATCGGGGAGCGGCTTCTGGTGGTCCTGACGTCTTCGGACACCCCCCTGTACAGGAGCTGAGACTGGGAACTGTACCGCCCTTGCAGGTGAGCAGGAGAGTGGGGTTGTTTGCAGTTGCAGAGGGAGGGGGCAAGGGCGGTACAGTTCCCAGTCTCAGCTCCTGTCCAGGGGGGTGGCCGGGTGGTCTGTCCAGGGGGGTGGTCGGTCCTCGAAGAAAGTTCCCCTTTCTTCGAGGACCGACCAGAGGTTCCGCTGTCACCTCTGTGGGCTGCCCTCGGTGAACGTCTTCAAGGACCTTTCTTCAAGGACTGAAAAAATGTCCGCTATTCGGAGCTTTTTGTTATTTGGATCTTCGGATAAAAGGTTGTGCACCTGTATAATCAATAGTGGGGAAAATACCTGCACACTGTAAGAAAGTATCAATAGACTGATTAGGTGGACAGAAGTGTGGCAAAGGTGTTAGATGTAATGCTTTGAAGAGGGCGAACAAGGCAAGGGACTTTACAGTAAATGGTAGTGTGCGAAGCAATAGTGGAATCGTAGTTTTATGTCTATGTTTCCATGTAGTATTAGCAAGGGCTGATCTATCATATCTATCTATCTATCATATCATATATCTATTAAAAGTGTGTGTGTGGGTGGGTGTGTGTGTGTGTGGTTGGGTGGGTGGGAGGGTGTGTCATTTTGCCTTTGAAACGTATCTCCTCGAAAACCAGTTGCCGAAACGGGGACATTTTTACATATTTCAGTTGAGATTTTGCTTGTGATGTTAGAAATCCACTCTTCTGTACATTTGGTACATTATTGTCCTGGCTTTTTTTTAATTAAAATTGTTGACCAATCTGACCTTTTTTTAAAAAAAAATCTGACCACTGCACAGCTGCTGACGTTACAATGCCGGTGGAATTTTTACATCTTCTGGCAGAGATTTTCCTTCTGATTTCAAAAATCTAATCCTCTATAAATTTGGTCTATTTTTTCCCGAGATATTTACTAAAATTTATAACCAAACTGCCATGTTTTAAAAATAATAAGATTGCCCAGCTGCTGACCTCACAATGCCTTTCCACCTGGCCCAACTGCCTCCTGGCCCCGCCAGGCCCCGCCCCCCCCCAACTGCCTCCTGGCCCCGCCCCCCAGCCTGCCAGGTTGTTGATTCCATTGTTTTATATTGAATTTAATAACTTCTCAATTAACATCACTAATCCTTAATTTAATTTCAAGACAGTTATTTATAAATAAATTTGCTGTCTTCATTGACAGCTTAGATCGGAGTGTGTGTGTGTGTGGTGGTTAGTGTGTGGGTGGTGGTTAGTGTGTGTGACGTGGCAGGCTCCTCCCCTGAATTCTATTGAGCTGCCGACGGCTTTCGTGCATGAGACGTGCATGATTCATTTCCAGGACATTCTGAACGCGTGACGCGCGGTTGTATTTCGCTCTCTCTCTCTCTCTCCCCTCTCTCTCTCTCTCTCACCCCCCCTCTCTCTCTCTCCCTCTCTCCCCCTCCCTCTCTCCCCATCCCTCTCTCCCCATCCCTCTCTCCCCCCATCCCTCTCTCCCCCATCCCTCTCTCCCCCATCCCTCTCTCCCCCATCCCTCTCTCCCCCCATCCCTCTCTCCCCCATCCCTCTCCCCCATCCGTCTCTCCCCCATCCCTCTCTCCCATCCCCTCTCTCCCCATCCTCTCTCCCCCCATCCCTCTCTCCCCCATCCCTCCCTCCCCCCCCCCCCCTCTCCCCCCCCCTCTCCCCCATCCCTCTCCCCCCATCCCTCTCTCCCCATCCCTCTCTCCCATCCCTCTCCCCCCCCATCCCTCTCATCCCTCATCCCCCCTCTCCCTCTCTCCCTCCCCATCCCTCTCTCCCCATCCCTCTCTCCCCATCTCTCTCTCCCCATCCCTCCCTCCCCCTCCCTCTCTCCCCATCCCTCTCTCTCTCTCTCTCTCCCCCTCTATCCCTCTCTCTCTCTCTCTCTCTCTCTCTCTCTCTCTCCCTCTCTCTCTCTCTCTCTCTCTCTCTCTCTCTCTCTCTCTCTCTCTCTCTCTCTCTCTCTCTCCCCCCCCCCTCTCTCTCTCTCTCTCCCCAACCTCTCTCTCTCTCTGGGGGCAGCCGGGAGGGGCCGAATGGCCTCACCCAGTTCCCCTCTTCTCCCCTCTCTTCCTCTCCCCCCCCCTCCCCCCCCCCCCCCCCCCCTCCCTCCCCCCCCCCCCTCCTCTCTCCCCCTCCTCCCCCCCCCCCCCTCCTCCTCTCCCCCGCCCCCACCACCTCCTCCCCCCCCCCCTTCCCCACCACCTCTACCCCTCCCTTCCTCCTCTACCCCTCCCTTCCTCCTCTCTCAGCCCCCCCCTCTGAATCTCTCTCTCCTCCCCTCTCTCTGCCCTCACTGCCTACCACCCCCCTCCCTCTCTAGACACGTCTGCGAGTTGGGGGCTATGTGTCAGTGGATAGGGCGGTTATGGGGTAAAAGGAGCAAATTAATAATATTAATATAATATCAAGGGGGGTAGTTAGCATGTGTGTGGGGGGGTAGTTAGTGAGTGTGATGTCGCATACCGGCCCCCAGCCCCCAGCCCCCCCCCCCCCCCCCCCCCCCCCCCCCCCCCCCCCAACCACCACGTTGGAGGAACAGACCCAACGGTCTGCACTTGGTCTAGTACCTAACTAAAACTCTGATCTTGTACTCTTCCGGTTTGCGGGGTTTTTCTATTTGTACAAAAACGCTATGCGATAGCACTATGATTTTTTGCCAGGTTACTCACTGTTCTCCTGTGCTGTGTGCAACAAGTTTTGTTCCGTTCGGTGGTATGTTGTAAAAGTTATTGAGGTTAAAACAATCTTAAAAACCGCACGTGTGCAGAGTCCTTCAGTCAGCGCCACGCAGATTGGTCTCTTCCCCTGTCAGTCAATGCCACTGCCATGTTGGTGACGCCCCTTCCTGCCCCACCTCACTCTCAAACTCCTCACTCCCCTCCTCACTTGTCTATTGTCTCCCCCACCACCAGCGGTGGCTGCTGGGGGGGGGGTTCAGTGGAGGCCCAGTGGAGGCCGTGGTCCCATCTCGCTCTCACTCACTCTTCTCCCCCGCCCTGCCCTCTGTAGCAATGTGGTCCCGTCTACCCGTCCCCCTGGGTCCGTCTCCGCCGCCGCTGCCGTCATTGTAACTCGCTCTCACAGCCGTCTCGGAGGAGATCTTCTCCACTGGCTCATCGAAGCTTGTGGTGCCTATCATGATGAACACCAACTCCATTCCCCCCCCCCCCCCCCCAGTGGCCTGGCAGCGGCGAGCAGCGAGCAGGCAGGCAGGTAGGAGGGTGGGCAGGTATGTTTACAGGCCGAGGGGCAGTAGAGGGCGGTCGGACAGGACGTGGTCAGGCCGAGCAGCGGCTGAGCCTGAGTGGGCGAGTAACACACACACACACACACACACACACACGCACACACACACACACACACACACACACACACACACACACACACACACACACACACACACACACACACCCACACACAATGCAAACCGGTCCAATCGTCAAGTCAACGTGATCTAGACCACAGCTAACAATGAATGACCTGTGGAGGAAGGAACTGCAGATGCTGGTTTTCATGGATGGAGGGAGGGAATGGGGGAGTGACTGAGGGTGGGGGAAAGGAGAGAGAGGGAGACGTGATGAAAGGAATTGGCAGAGGAGGAGGAGAGGGGAAAGATCCTGGGGAGGTGAGGAGGGAGAGATTGGGTGATTGAGGGAGAGGAAGGGGTAGGGAGGGAGAGGGGGAAAGTGGGCAAGGTGAGGATAGTGGGGGAGGAGGGGGAATAGAGGGAGAGGAGGGATTAGTGGGGGAGGTAGGGAGTGGGGAATAGGGGAGATGAGTGCAGTGGGGGAGGGCAGGAGGGATAGTGGGGGGATAAGAGGAGGTGAAGAGTGGGGGGTGGTAGAAGGATGATGGGAGGGGGGTAGGGAGGTGAGAGAAATTATGGAGGGAGGGAGTAACTGAGGGTAGGAGAAAGAAGAGGGAGGGATTGTAGGAGGGGAGGAAAAGAGGGGTAATAAGAGGAGGGCGAAGAGGAGGGGGAGGGAGTGCTGGGGGATGAGGGGAAATGAGCCGTGCCTGCGCAGTTGGGGGCTATGCATGAGTGGTGCAATATTGCGTTGGGGGGATGTGTTGCATTGGGGGAACGGGTGAGTGGTGGAATATTGCATTGGGGAACAGGTTGCGTTGGGGGACCAGACCTCCCATGTGACAGGGGCACAATTTGTCCCACTTAGTCTAGTAGATTTTAAAAGTCACTATATACATATTACAGGAAAGAATTGAAGATCAAGGATGTCGTCTGGTTTGGTGAATTTTAATGAAGATCGTGATTGTCCATTTGAAATGCCCTGATTTACAAATGCAGCCTGAGATCTCGGAATAGGAATTAAACCGGACAGTTTTTAGACCATTTGGATATAATTGGGTAAAAAACTCCTGCTGAGCCATAGAGTTCTATTGCCCAACCTTGTTCTTATGAAAAGCACACTTAACTGTTTAACTGGTGTGTCCTGCTGTTATTAAGTTCGAAAAAAACTATTACTGATTGAATCGTTGAAAATGAATGGATCCAAAAATTCAATTATTTTCATAATGATCAGATACTCAGAGCTGTGCAGAAACCAAAGGGATGTTGTTTCCAACTGCACAAATGACTAGAACGACTGCATGAATACAAATCAGGTAATAGCTGGCAAATGCAATGTTGCCCCTTTTATCTTCAAGAGTAAAATACAGGGTTACTTAAGTTATATTTTAATTGTACACAGTCTTTCTCTGATGACATTTGGAGAACTGCTTTCACTTTTGACCACCAAATCTGAGAATACATGGCAATAAAGAGGACAACAGATGGGAACACTCAGCAGGTCAGGCAGCATCTGTGGAAAAAGAAAATATCGAAGATTGAAGACGCTTTATCAAGACTGTATAAAAGAGAAAATAAGTTAGTTTTAAGTTGCTGAGAGGGGTGGGAGATGGAAAAGATAAAAGCTGTGAAATCTGATAAGAATTGCATCTTTCTCTTTTACTTATTCACCCTCAGGAGATCCTGTTAACATTCCCCACACCCCTGCATTTCGAAGCACTGACATTCCTGTTTGTGTTTTCTCTCCATAACTGCTCTGATCTTACAGCCTTTCAACGTCTTTATTCGTTTTAGTTCTCTCCGAATGCTCTCATTAACCCAGCAACCTGATTACTTCATCAACAAGTTAATCCCATTGCAACCCTGTCCTCACCCTCATGTATATCCATTCTCTCCACACCTTTCCTACAATTTAACATTAACTTGTTTTTTTCATTCAAATTCTACATTTACCATACATGTTTTCTACATTTCCTGTTTTTATTCCAGACTTTCAGCATTTGCACTTTTTAAATTATTTTATTTGTTTTTTACATTGAACTGTATTGGGCTAGAAAGCAAATTAACCAGACTATTATTTGTCAGGTTGGAGGCCAGTGACTAGTGGGGTGCCACAGGGATCTATGTTGGGTCCACTGTTGTTTGTCATGTACATCAATGATCTGGATGATGGTGTGGTAAATTGGATTAGTAAGTATGCAGATGATACTAAGATAGGTGGGGTTGTGGATAATGAAGTAGAATTTCAAAGTCTACAGAGAGATTTATGCCAGTTGGAAGAGTGGGCTGAAAGATGGCAGATGGAGTTTAATGCTGATAAGTGTGAAGTGCTACATCTTGGCAGGACAAATCAAAATAGGACGTAAATGGTAGGGAATTGAAGAATGCAGGTGAACAGAGGGATCTGGGAATAACTGTGCACTGTTCCCTGAAAGTGGAATCTCATGTAGATAGGGTGGTAAAGAAAGCTTTTGGTGTGCTGGTCTTTACAAATCAGAGCATTGAGTATAGAAGTTGGGATGTAATGTTAAAATTGTACAAGACATTGGTGAGGCCAATTCTGGAGTATGGTGTACAATTTTGGTCGCCTAATTATAGGAAGGATGTCAACAAAATAGATAGAGTACAGAGGAGATTTACTAGAATGTTGCCTGGGTTTCAGCAACTAAGTTACAGAGAAAGGTTGAACAAGTTAGGGCTTTATTCTTTGGAGCGCAGAAGATTAAGGGGGGACTTAATAGAGGTCTTTAAAATGATGAGAGGGATAGACAGAGTTGACGTGGATAAGCTTTTCCCACTGAGTAGGGAAGATTCAAACAAGGGGACATGACTTGAGAATTAAGGGACTGAAGTTTAGGGGTAACATGAGGGGGAACTTCTTTACTCAGAGAGTGGTGGCTGTGTGGAATGAGCTTCCAGTGAAGGTGGTGGAGGCAGGTTCGTTTTTATCATTTAAACATAAATTGGATAGTTATATGGGTGGGAAAGGAATGGAGGGTTATGGTCTGAGCGCATGTATATGGGACTAGGGGAGAATACGTGTTCAGCACGGACTAGAAGGGTCGAGATGGCCTGTTTCCGTGCTATAATTGTTATATGGTTATTATATGGTTATTATTCTTATCTTACGTTTAGATAGTATTTTAAATGCTCTACTGGTGAGTGAATATTAACAACGAGAACACAATTTTAAACATTAGATGCAAATTCTGGCAGAAATTGGAAGCCTCTTGCCCAAGACTTGGAAATTTTGTTGGGTGAAATGAGATGAATACCAAAAGTGAGGACCAACAGGTATTAATCCTTTTAAGAACAAGTGGTCTATGACCAAAGAAATCACTTCTTCAGGCCATTGGTGCTGACATTTATCACCAAAGACTTGGTGGCAAGATGGAGGCAGTAGCAGCAAATAAGTAATCATAATTCTTTTTGGCGCGAGGTATGGTTTGGAATACGTCACATTTTTTCTTGCCCATCAATTTTGGATATTGGTATGTATTTAGAGTAATTATAATGTTTTACCATAAAATATAACACAACAAAAGACACTACTTCAGTGGAAGTAGGCTTATCACTAAAATACTTGTTGCTTGTTTATGTAACCATCTGTTAATGTAGCATTTTAAACAGCATTGTGAGTCTAATGACAATGCTACTTCTGAAGTACTTGCAATATCCCATAAGGCACAGATCCATTAAAAATATCGGAGGACATTAAAATGTTATTACTTGTAGCTGTAGTTAAGCACTTAGCTGGTCACAAGGTTTACATTAATGTTTTCTGATTATTTTATCCATCAAACATAAGTACTGTCTCACTGGTTATCTATAATTGAATTAGGTTTGACCTTTGATCGATCCCAAAGAGTCAGGAGTCAAGAGTGTTTATTTGTCATATGCTGAGCAATACAATTCTTTCTAGCGGCAGCTTTTAGAGGCACAAGTAACTCAACAACACATTAAAATAAATAGCAATAAATAATAAAAGAGTAAATGATCAGTTATATTTATGCTAAATGAACACTTTGTAAAACAGGTCTCTGTTCAAGGGCTGTGAGATTCAGGGACAGTTTCTTCTCAGCTGTTATCAGGCAACTGAATCATTCTTCCACAACCAGAAAGCAGTGCTGAACTAGTACCTACCATTTTGGTGACCATATGACTATCCTTGATCGGACTTTACTGGCTTTACCTTGCACTAAACATTAATCCATTGTTTCTATACACTGTAAATGGATCGATTGTAATCATGTATTGTCTTTCTGCTGACTGGTTAGCACGCAACAAAAGCTTTTGACTGTCCACGTGATAATAAACTAAAATGAACTGGAACTGAACTGAAGTAATATCCCCAGTAAATGAAGGTCCACAAGATATCCATCAGTAACATAAATGCTTTAGTTTGACTTGTATGGTATTGAGCAACGCAGCTGCGATGTGAACAATGTAAGATCAAAACATAGAAACATAGAAAATAGGTGCAGGAGGAGGCCATTCGGCCCCTCGAGCCAGCACCGCCATTCAATATGATCATGGCTGATCATCTAAAATCAGTACCCCATTCCTGCTTTTTCCCCTTATTTTCTGGTATCTGGGTACCACTGACAAGGCCAATACTAATTACTCAATTTAATTACTGTTAATAAAAATGGTAGAAATTAATTTCTTGGACTGTTCTAGTCATTCTGCTGAAGCCACTTATACAGTGCTATTGGGTAAGAAGTATCAGGATTTTGACCAAGCAATAATGAAATAGTAAGTCAGGATGGACTGCAAAGGGAGGGGAACATCAGGTGGTGGTATTTGCATAATCCCATTGCAATTGACTCCTTGGTGAGTGGTTATGTTTTTGGAGGAACCTAGGTAAGTGCTACAGTTGTAGAGTTTTTAGAGTAATAAAGCATGGAAACGTGCCCTTTGCCCAACTTGTCCATGCTGACCAAGATGCCCCATTGAAGCCAGTCCCTTTTTCCTGTGTTTGGCCCATTTTTCTTTAAACCTTTCTATTCATGTACCTGCCCAAATGTATTTTAATGCTGTTATAGTAGCTGCTTTAACTACCTCCTCTCACAATTCATTCCATATACCCACTGTGTGAAAATGTTGTCTTTTAGGTTCCTATTAATTCTTAAATCTCTGATTGCCCAACTCTGGTAATAGACTATACATTCAACCAGTCTACTTCCCCTTTTGATTTTATACACGTCTATAAGATCACTGGTCATCCGTTTGTGCTCCTAAGTATAACGTCCTAGCCTGCCTAACCTTTCCCGATAGCTCAGACCCTTGGGTCCTGGCAGCAACCTTGTAAAATGTCTGTACTCTTGTACTCAGCTTAATTAATATCCTTCTGTAACACTCTATTTATCAGTGACAGCATTTTCAGGGAACTACGTACCTGGACTCATAGATTCCAAATCTGCCAAGGGTCCTACCAATCACGGTGAAGGTCCCGGTTTGATATCCCAAAATGCATCACCTCACATCTATCTGCATTAAACTCCATTAACCATTCCTCACCCACGTGCCCAGCTGATCAAGATCCTGTTGTAAATTTTTGATAACCATCTTCAGAGTCCATGATAACACGCACTTTTATTGTCATCTGCAAACTTACTAAACATGCCTTGTACATTATCATCCAAGTCAATGATATAAACAACAAACAGCAATGGCGCAGCACCAACCCCTGAGGCAGATCACTAGACCCAGGCATCCATTCCAAAAAACAATCTTCCATTCCTCTATTACCATCCATGAAGCCAATTCTGTATCCAATTAAATGTTGTAGAATCAGACTGAAGAAGCATTCCGACCCAAAACACATCGATCAGTTTTCTCCAGAGATGCTACCTGATCCGCTGAGTAACTCTAGCACTCCGTGCCTGTATCCAGTTATCTTGTTCTCCTTGGATCCCTTGCAATCTAACCTTACAGAACAGCCTACCATGTGGAACCTTACCAAAGGACTTGCTGAAGTCCATATAGACAACCTCTACCGCCTTGCCGTCGTCAAACATTTTGGTTGCTTTTTCAAAAACCTCAATCAGATCTGCAAGACTTGATCTCCCACGTATAAAGCCATGCTGACTATTCCTAATCAGCCCCTGTCTATCGAAATGCATATGTATCTCATCCCTCAGATTCCTCTCGAGTAACTTATCAACTACAGATGTTCGGCTCACTGGACTATAGTTCCCAGACTTTTCCTTGAAACCCTTCTGAAATAGAGGCGCAACATTAGCCACACTCATCATCTGACATCTCATCCAGGTCTAACGATGATTCATATATCTCAGTTTTTAGTTAATTGCTCACACTAATTTTCTGGTGCACCAGCGGTAGATAGAATGGATATTTGAGATGGAGGATGAGGTACTATTCAAGCCTTCTGTGATGTCCTGCCTGGTATCAGGTGTTTGATTGTTGCTATGTTCATCCAGGAAAGTGAAGATTATTCCATTGTGATCCTGATATATGCCTTGTAGATGACAGAATGTCTTTGGCATGTCAATGGGCTAGTCGCTCACCGTGGGTATTCAGTCTCTGTCTTCTAAGCTACACTATTTATGTTGGTGGTTCATTTGTATTTCTGATCAATACTGAGTCCTCCCCAAGCTCCTAGGCTTTCTAACCTGTGGAAATAGTTTCCCTCATTGAGTTTATTATTTTGATTCTCAACCTCACATTGCTCATTGATTTTCTAACCAGGCCAATACTTACTCTCTGTTCCGTGTACCTCAGCTGCAGCTAATAGGCTCTTATTAGGGATATTATCAAATGCATTCTGGATGTCAATTATAAATAATATATTTTGATAATCTCCTTCTCCCTTCAGTCATCTCTTTAAAAAAATCAATCGGGTTCATTAGGCTTTGCAACCCCATTCTGGTTCTCTCTTATCAACTGACCATTCCCAGGATGTTTATTCATTCTGTACATTATAGACTGTTAATTATTTGCAGCAAATATTAGGCAAACAAGTCTATAATTATTCTATTTCCCTCGATTTCCTTCCTAAATGTAATTTATTTGTGTGTCTTTGCTCTTTATAGGTATGACAATGTGACAATAAACAAACCTTGAACAAATAGCAGAGTGCGTGCACATTTTCTCGTCTAAAGGTTCACAAATTGAGAGCATTTGAAAGTTTATTATTTGTATCTGCAGCTTTCACCTATTTCCTTTAAAAATTTGGAATGGGAGATGTCCGGTCCTGAAGATTCATCACCAAATTTATTGATCTTTCAACATTCAAAGAAATTATTGTACTTTATTCACCCAATGTAAAAGTGAGAAGAGGTGATTTGATATGGTAAATTAAAGTACTGAAGGACAGAAACATGTGGTGCCAAAGTACACTTTTTGTTACAGTAAAATCCGCAATGTTGTTTGGATGCATTTAAGTATGAAAGTAAAGTCGGTATCCAAACCAGGCAGCGACAAATCTTTTATGGTGCTTTTTACCTAGCAGAACAGGCAATGGTATCTGTGTGGTACCTGGATCATTGCAAAGAAGATCTCCATTTCAATTCACCTTCCAGCAAGTTCCTCCTTTATTCCATTCCCCCATCCCTCTCCGCTAATCCTGATCTAATTTATGAGCCTCTCTCCTTCAGTACTTTTTAAATCTTTGCCCAAACCTAATCATGGCATTTGATCTCTACCAGTCAACCAGCGTCTTCCCTTGTTTACTCCTTTCCCTTATTCACCCTATCATTCCCTCCCCAGTGAAATAGAGATGAAGGAGAAGTTGTTCAATATAAGAAGGACTTCAGCCAGACAAAAATGAGTGATGCTGGCAGGGAACTGTTAGGGCTTCTGTTTGAGACTGAAGTGGCTGTTGATTATTAGATCTCTGACTATTATGATGTACGATGGAAGTATAAAAGAACTGCCTGTCCATGGGAAAGGTGAATTAGTTCAGAGCATGAAATTGGAAACTGCCTAAAAGCTGAGGGCATTCGAGGTGTCGTGACTGTAAATGGGAATGAACTAAACAAGGAGAACAAGAATAGAGGCATGGTAGGAAGAAATACATTCTTAGGAGCAAGAGCAGTTTGACACAATGAATCTACCATGGTGATCCTGATTGATCTAGGTATGAAGAGGCATCTGACAGTGGTAACCTTCACTCTTATCCTGCTCTATTACTATGGTTAACATTGTAAACAATCTCTAGCGAAATCACAAGGGTGAGTATGCAAATGGAGTTGCAAATATGAAAATCATGAACTTGTAACCTCCATTACAGCCATATTAAGTACAGGAACTGGTAATAAAAGATAATTTGTACCACAAGGATTTAAATACTTGGACTTGGCCTTGACTTCCATTTCATGTATTGGTAGATTCAGGATGGTTGCAAGATGGAGTGAGTCACCAATTCCCCTTAGGTAAAATAATTTGTGCTGATTTTCCTGGGAGCATGATTCTGCTGAGTAGCATCTGCTGAGATAATCATTATTACATGCAAATTATATTGAAATGAAGTTTTAATATTCAGTGGTCTATTTCCTTGCAAAATGAGCACCTGTGTAAAAGATGCTTCAGCGTCACTTGGCAGCTGCCAACAGTCAAATGTGCTGTTAAAGGTATTCGTCAACATCTAATGCTCATCTAAAATTTTTGTTTACTCTTTTCAATCTTCCCTTTGGATTTGAGTTTACATCTGTTACTTTTTTTTCCCTTTAGAGATGTTTGACCTCACAAAACATTGGTACTTTATTTTGATTTCTCCTTTCTCTTCTGCATGGAAGATGAGGATGAGAATTTAAGCTTATGGAAAGCATCTGGCATGAAATAACTGAAGCCCATACTCCCATATTTACAATCTATCATACTAATCAGCAATCCCTGGTGTGGGGATAAGTAGTTGTGCAATCTGTTTGTCCTGGAATTAGAGCCAACTTCTGCAGGAGCATATTGTAGACCCGAATTTGTGTGTTGGTTTCTCTCAGACTGCGGCAGGGGAAATTGGCTACATCAATCTGTTCTCTATCCAGGCATCAAGCATGATATCAGCAATTCAGTACGTAGTTTTACTTTGAATCGGCATACCAATGTTACTTTTGCCACGGTAGCTGGACCTGAAGATGTAGGGTACGATTATTGTCGTATATACCATTTCTAAGAGCACTATAATGTTCCTCTATAAAGAGTCTCTTGCGATCAGTCCATTACAGTAATAGGTCCTAGATGAATTAATCATTGTGCCTCGTTGTGCTTATAATTTCTTTCAAAACTCACCTCCTATTTCTTCTCAGTATTCCAAAAATAATAAGAACATTCAGGATAACTTTGCTTACCAGATGCATGCTTTCTTCACTGCCTTTGCAAGGGCATTCTAGCCATGTCTACTTATTATGACATGCAGGTATTAAAATTGATGTTCAAAGACATAACAACATCAAGTATCGTCACAATTGTTGATGACATGCCAAAGGTGATATTTGGGTTCTCTAGAAGTGTCCTCTACCTCAATATATTCAATGTGTAAATACACCAAGGAGGACAGGGGTACTGTTTGTCTGATTTCTCCAATTGAGCCACCATCTGTTTTGTGGTTATTGACACCATCTGCAAGTGCTTTTTGAAAGTATTCTTCCCATAAATTAGGCTATTGCTAGATTCTGTGCTGTTGCTCATCAATGCTAATCTCTGTAATACTTGGTGGTATATTCTGCCCATTGTTACCAATGAGGAATGATAATAAAGCTACATTTTACATTGTAAAAAGATGTGCAGAACATGAAGTTCTCTGTTCTAAAACTACACTGTGCTAAATTGTTTAATTAAGAATGTATTGATTTTATTTCCAAAGCATAATCCTCACCTCAAGCACCATTTATATTTTTGGCAATCACTGTGGTTTGTCACCTGTTGCTTGAGCACTATAGGAGATCTAAGGCATCAATACAGATTTAAATTGGCTATAACACTGCAGATGTCTATATGTCCATGAGAGCCTCTCTGCAAGATTTCCAAATTAAGTGATAATAATGATATTTTAGGTATGTCATTCCATGGACTTTACACTTGATGAAACTATATTGAGGTTGAGTTTTGCTTTGTGTGTCTTCATTCAAAAACATTTCTAGGCAGCATTATGATTGTAAAATAACATAGAAGCAAACAATTGAACAGTCTGTTTCCTGTTCTGTTAAAGCTCATACATTTGTATTTTGTAACCCTTAAGGAATAGTTTGTAGAGACATACAGGTTCATGGGCTGAATATTTTTCCTACCCTCAAAGATGAAATACATCATCGATAATTAATAGCAGTAAAGGTAACAAAGTTTTAAGTCATTTTATTGCATGTAACAATGCCATTTGTAGCTTCTTCTGAACATTGTCAGGCCATCAAAATCTATTCCGAATTAAATGTTTGTAAATATTTGTGACTTGCACAAATACATTTCATCTTAAAATAAGATCTTGGAGTTCTTGTCCATGCATCCCAAGGACATGAAAAATAAGGTTTAAGGGATACATGTCTTTGTCGGATCAGCCATGAAATGTAAGACCAATGAAGTTATGTATGAACTTCCTTTTGTTCCAACAGGATTGGATAGTTGTGATGCACTGGACAGCGTAGTGTGTTTTATGACGATGTTAGAATAAAATGGTGTCATGTTTGGTGTTGTTTTCTTTGGAACAAAGTGGAGTGAGAACAAGCTCAATTCAGATGTACAAAATTATGAAGGTCTTAGAAAGGATCTATTTTTCCTGACAGAGTGGGCAGTAACTCGGGGGACATAATTTAATCAGTAGAAGGAATAGAGGGGAGTTGAGAAAATATTTTACCCCAAGGTTTAATCGAGGTCTGCAACTAACTGTCTGAGAATTTGATGGATTCAAGGGATTTAAGAGAGTTTATTGTCATGTGTCCCAGATAGGACAATGAAATTCTTGCTTTGCTTCAGCACAACAGAATATAGTAGGCATGAATAGTGGTGATGCAGCAATCTTCATCACCCTTAAACAGTACCTGGATGAACAACTGAACAGCTGTAATTAACTAGCAATAGACCAGGTGCTGGGACATACAAGTAACCTGATCAGGTTCATTTTAGACTGGGATGGATACAATGAATGAAATAGCCTTGTAACTTTCTATGAACTAATGCCTAAAATAAATGGATCTCTCTCTCCACCCTGTCAGATTCTGGAGGCCCAGTCATTCTGAAAAGAATTGACCGCACAATGCTTAAAAAAAGCTTTTGGACTATTGGATGCTTTGTGTGTCTACCCTTTATCATTTCAAAAATACATTTTATGATATTGTCACCCATCATAGGCTAATGAGAGCACCATTAACATTAAAAAAAAAATGGGTGCAATGAAGAAACATTGCCCATTGCATCAGTTGTATGCAGTAACTGACTCACAAGTCAGTGCAATAATAACAACAATAATCCATGTAGTTCAGTAATCTAGTATGTATCCTCTTTGTTTAATACTGAGATTGTGTGCGCACCCTAACCCTTGTGGCTAAAGGGATCAGGGGGTATGGAGAGAAGGCAGGTACAGGATACTGAGTTGGATGATCAGCCATGATCATATTGAATGGCGGTGCAGGCTCGAAGGGCCGAATGGCCTACTCCTGCACCTATCTTCTATGTTTCTATGTTTCTTTGCAAGAACCAGCTAAAGGCATTGATGCTGAAGCATTTCTGGTTAAATGCAGCAGATAATTTTTTTAATTGGGACATTTCTGTATAAAATAAATTGGATAGGCATATGGATGAGAAGGGAATGGAGGGTTATGGTACGAGTGCAGGCAGGTGGGACTAAGGGAAAAAAAAGTTGTTGAAGCTCACACCCTCCCATCACAGTAAATGAGGTCACTTACAGAAGATACGTATAAACTACAAAGACACAGAAATTGTGGACATCACGTTAAAGCAACTTTAGAAATGGTGCAGAGACTAATTTAAGTGGTGTTAGTCATTCAGTCTGCAACCATTTATAAATACCCCCATTTTGGTGCTTACTACTCCTGCCGTGCTGAAATGTTGTTTGCAAAGTCACAAATTATATCCTATGTTACTGTGACCATGGTAACTGTCCTATCAGAGCATTGATCATCTTTGTGTAGCCTTTGATAATGGTGAGCTAGATATATTTTCTAGTGTTTCTCCTTTGGTGTCCAGCTGAGGAATTGACCTTTTTGGTTCCCTTTCTCCCATTCTTTTAGACAATGATTTATCTTTAGTGCTTTCTTCCTGAATGACCACCATCGCCTCTGTCTCCCTCCAATTTGGTATTAGCAAGCTGCTCGTTAAAAAAAAAAAATGTCTCCTGGTGTTTGCTGATAACATTCAGTTATACTTCAACATGTCTTCCACCTCACCATTGCGTCTCTTGGAGCTCATTGGTCTCTGATTTATCATATTACTTGTCTGCATTCCAGCTCGAGGGGTGGAGAAATGTTATGCTAAATAACTATTGAGAAGACTCAATTGATTGTATTTTCTCCACATTGTATTCTTGGCCAACACCTCCACTCTCTCCTTGACAGCTGTCTTGCATTAGGACAAAACACATGCAACCTTGGCATTATGGGACAGAAGTTTAGGGGTAACATGAGGGGGAACTTCTTTACTCAGAGAGTGGTAGCGATGTGGAATGAGCTTCCAGTGGAAGTGGTGGAGGCAGGTTCGTTGGTATCATTTAAAAATAAATTGGATAGGCATATGGATGAGAAGGGAATGGAGAGTTATGGTATGAGTGCAGGCAGGTGGGACTAAGGGAAAAAAAAGTTGTTCGGCACGGACTTGTAGGGCCGAGATGGCCTGTTTCCGTGCTGTAATTGTTATATGGTTATATGGTTATTATACTTAATAGCAAGAAAAGTATTTTACCACAACCGAACCGATTGTAAGCACTGCTTGCTTCCACTCTTCACAGTTTAGTTAAGTTTATTATTGTCACGTGTACAGTGAAAGGCTTTTTGTTACGTGCTATCCAGTCAATGAAAAGAACATACATTGACTACACATCTGACTATATTATTTACAATCAAGCAGTCCACATATACAGGATAGAGAGTATAACATTTAGTGCAGGATGAAGTCCGCGATTAAAAAATAGTTCAAAGGTCTCCAATGAGGTAGATGGGAGGTCAGGACCGCACTCTAGCTAGGAAGAAACTGTCTCTGAATCTGAAGGTATGCGTTTTCAGAATGCTGTACCTGGTCGTGGTTTTACTGAGGCATCGTGAAGTATAGATGGAGTCCATGGAAAGGAGGTTGGTTTGCGTGATAGTTTCAGCTATGTCCACAACTCTGCAATTTCTTACGGTCTTGGATGTAGCTGTTCCCAAACCATGCAGTGGTGCATCCCGATAAAGTGCTTTCCAGGAGGCATCTTTCAAAGTCAGTGACGGTTGTTGGGGACATGCTGAGCTTCCGAAGCCTTCTAAGGAAGTAGAGGCATTGGTATACTTTCTTGACCTCGCTTTGATGTGACTTTTCCAGGATAAATTGCTGGTGATATTTATTCCGAAGAACTTGAAACTTTCAACCAACTCCATTTTGCACTATCATTGCATAGCAGGTTGTGTGTACTACTTTGTTTCCTGAAGTCGATCACAATCAGACCAGGTTGGAAGAGGTGCAGGTGAACCTCTACCTCACCTGGAAGGGATGTTCTGGCCTTGGTTGGCATTGAGGGAGAGGTTGTTGTCTTGGCACCAGCTTATGAAGTTTTCCATTTCCTTCCTGTACTTTGTATTTGATATCCAGTCCCACTGCGGTGGTGTCGTCTTCGAGCTTGTAAATTGAGTTGGATTGGTATTTGGCAGCACAGTCATGAGTGTATGCAGAGTATGTAGGGGGCTGAGAAAGCATCCTGAATGGGCACTGATCTTGAGGATGATTGTAGAGGATGCTTTGTCACCTATCCTCGCTGATTGTGGTCTGTTGGTGAGGAAGTCGAGGATCCAGTTGCAGAGGGGAGTACTGACTCCAAACTCCACGAATTTGGAGATGAGTGTTGGGATAATAGTTTTGAAAGTAGAGCTGTAGTCTCTGAAGAGGAATTTTACATAGATATCCTTCTTATCCAGGTGTTCCAGGGATGAGTGTCAGGGAGATGGTATTAGCCGTGGATTTGTTGTAGTGATTGGTGAACTGCAGTGGAACAAGACTGGATTTATTGTGTCCCATAAACAACCTCTCGAAGCACTTCATGATGGTGGATGTCAAGGCCACTGGACAGTCGTGATTAATATTACCTGATTCTGCTTTTGTCTTCCTTGTTCGATGTTGAAGTGATCATTCATTTGCACACTTTCAGGTGTGGCCCTTGCACAATTTAATCTGCACTTTCACTGTTACTGTAGTACTATATTACGTACTCTGTTTCCTTTCTCTATTTTCAATGTTATACTCGCATATAGTTTGATTGTACTCATGTATAATGTGATTTACCTGGATAGCATGCAAAATAACATTATTCACTGACAATAGTAACCAATACTAATTTTACTTTTGCATTTGACTTTCTGATAGGTATTGTACCATCTTTCACCTTACATAAACTTATGCTCTGCTGTCTATGTGCTATTTCTTACCAGTTACCATTTGTCTAGCAACGTATTGGTTCTAAAGAAGCAATACTTTGATTTTAATTATTTGGCCTTCTTTTCAAATCACTCTGTGATAATTTCCCATTTTCTATGTTTCCTCTCTTCCAGCAACAACCCTTTGAAATCTCTGGGTTCCTCCAAATGTAGCCTCTTGTACATCCCAGATAACACTCATTCCATAGTTGACAGTCATGCCTTCAGCTGCAAAACTGCAAGCTCTCTAATTACCTCACTCCACATCCTTAAGATTCTTCTTATAAGCAGCTTTTTAATTATGACTTTGATCACTTCTCCATCAGATATCACGACTTTGTGCGAAACTTTGTTTAAAACAGATCTATGTAAATATATTAAAAAGTAGAGTAATATATGTAATTCAATTTTTTTTTTTTAATTGTTCAATTTCACATCGTGCAGTATATTTACTTAAGATAAAATGTAGTTGGCCAAAAATTATAGTCAGCATAAGAGACGGAATATAATATCATCAACATGTTGTGCTCATCTTCCAACATTCCCTCGATTGACTTCATTGAATCGAGTACGTGCTGAAATTACAACGCGACCTATTCATTTACAGTTGAAGATTAAGTAAAGATACAAAACATAAAGTATAAGAATTGCTTGTACTTTCTGCAATCTACTTTAACATATTTCAACATGCTTTTATTTATTTCTCTTCTGAAATTTTATGGTAGTCAGCATCTAGAAGTAGTATAAATGCCGGTGTAGACTGGATGGATGACTGGACATTTGTCCTCTGCAATATTGACCAGTGACATCATAATATATTATGCGAAAGCCTGCAGCTGTTGATAAATATGTAAGGGCTGAAAATATCATGGTTGTGAGAAATTAAATATGGGTTTAAATATTTGCTTTACACGCCATTCCTGAGCTTCAATAGACAGTTAATCTTGTTGCATTTGATGAAATCTTTTATGCATTAGCATTTTTATTACTTGAGAAACTTGGCTACAATAGGTCTCTTTTGGGTGTTGTTCCAATTTCAGGCGTAAACATAGACACGTTCCCAGTCCTTTGTAAATTGAACGTGAATTACACCTTGAAGTAAAAAATAGAATGTAAAATTAATGTGTGATTTTATTTAATATAATATTATTTAATAAATTAATTTCTGTTGGTAAGGGGAAATGATTCAATTTGATGTTCAAACAGTTTTCTCTCCATAACTCATTTGCTGCTCTTTAATAAGCATAACATAATCAACCCTGATTAGAACCAAGCACTGAACAACACAGTACTCTTCTTAAAATATTTTGAGGTGGAGATAATCAGTCCCTGCAACAAGATTTCTTCATTGTCAAAATTTAAAAAAAAGACTTGAGAGGACATCTTTAAAAAAATAAGTTAACAAGAATTTATTTGGCATCTTCATGTTAGGATGTCCCAATGTATTTTGTTGCCAAGGAAACACTTCTTGAAGAGAAAATGCTGATGAGACAAGTAAATATGGCACCCAACGTAAACAGTATCCACCACAAACAATGTGATACTGAGCGAGCAATTTGTTTTTTTTTAAATCTGAAATTCATTAAGAGACAAATGTTACCCATGCCAATTAGGATCTATTCCATGCAGAAAGCCTTGGGTGAAGCTGAGGTGATTCACTCTCATCTAAAGTCCAAATCCTCAGCTTTCCTGCACTGTACAAGAAGGCCAAGTATGTCTCAACAAGACTATCATGGATGACAAGAGAGAATTCCAAAACAAGCTAGTGGCACAATTCCGAGCAATGCCCTCCCATTGTTACAGGGCCTGGTTACCATCACCAGGCTTTAAGTGAAAATCTGGGGCGATCTCAGGCAACCATGCATTTTTACTGGATGAAATCAATGTGTGTTATACCCATTTTGAACGGGCAAACAAAGGTCCTCCTGGCATCTCTCTCCAGTGCCCACTGGCTCTGTCCACACAACGATGAAGTCAGATCTTCTTTAATGAGGGTAAACACTCTTGAAGGAAAGCATAGTGTAGGAATGAATTGCAAATGCTGGTTTAAACTGAAGATGAACACAAAATGCTGGAGTAACTCAGCGGGACAGGCACCATCTCTGGTGAGAAGGAATGGGTGACGTTTTAGGTTGAGACCCTTCTTCTGCGTTTGCCTCCATGCTGAAGCATTACCCCAGCATTGTGGGGTAATGACAATAAATAATAGGTGCAGGAGTAGGCCATTTGGCCATGCGAATCAGAACTGCCATTCAAAGCGATCATGGCTGATCAAACACAATCAGTACCCCGTTCCTGCCTTCACTCCATATCCCTTAACTCTGCTATCTGCTATCTAACTCTCTCTTGAAAGTATCCAGAGAACCGGCCTCCACCGCACACTAGGGCAGGGAATTCCACACACTCACAACTCTGTCCTTAAAAAGTTTTTCCTCATCTCCGTTCTAAGTGGCTTGTCACTTATTCATAAACTATGGCCCCTGGTTCTAGACTCCACCAACATTGGGAACATGTTTCCTGCCTGTAGTGTGTCCAAACTCTTAACAATCTTATATGTTTCAATAATATCCCCTCTAATCCTTCTAAATTCCAGAATATAAAGCCCAGCCTCTCCAATCTATCAACATATGACAGTCCTGCCACCCTGGGAATTAACCTCGTGGACCTACGCTGCACTCCCTCAATTAGCAATAATGTCCTTCCTCAAGTTTGGAGACCAAAACTGCACATAATACTCCAGGTGTGGTCTCACTACGGCCCTGTACAACTGCAGGAGGTCCTCTTTGCTCCTATACTAAACTCCTCTTGTTATGACGGCCAACATGCTATTCGCTTTCCTCACTGCCTGCTGTACTTGCATGCTTACTTTCAGTGATTGATGAACAAGGACTCCCAGATCCCATTGTACTTCCCCTTTTCCCAACTTGACACATTTAGATAACCATATAACCATATAACAATTACAGCACGGAAACAGGCCATCTCGGCCCTACAAGTCCATGCCGAACAAATTTTTTTCCCCTTAGTCCCACCTGCCTGCACTCGTACCATAACCCTCCATTCCCTTCTCATCCATATACCTATCCAATTTATTTTTAAATGATACCAATGAACCTGCCTCCACCACTTCCACTGGGAGCTCATTCCACACCGCCACCACTCTCTGCGTAAAGAAGTTCCCCCTCATATTACCCCTAAACTTCTGTCCCTTAATTCAATAATAATCTGCCTTCCTGCTTTTGCCCTCAAAGTGGATAACCTCTCATTTATCCACATTAAACTGCATCTGCCATGCATCTGCCCATTCACCCAACCTGTCAAAGTCACCCTGCATCCTCATAGCATCCTCCTCACAGTTCACACTATTACCCAGCTTTGTGTCATCTGCGGGGTGGGAGATTGCAACCTTCACGTGGTCCGCCCTGTTTGGACAAATGCAATCAACCTGGTGTGCACAATCAAATAAGATCAAATAGAACAAGTTGTCCTACAACTTTAGGCTGTGCACGCCACGAAGAAGAAGAAGAAGTGCCATCTGCAATTTTGCTCGTGTTACTTTTAATCCCTTCATCCAAATTATTAATATATATTGTAAATAGCTGCAGTCTTAGCACCAAGCCTAGCGATGCCCCACTAGTCACTGCCTGTCATTCTGAAAGGGATCAGTTAATTCCTACCCTTTGTCTCCTGTCTGCCAACCAATTTTCTATCCATGTCAACGCCTCACCCACAATACCATGTGGTCTAATTTTGTAGTTGGCTTGGGGGGAGGGGTCCCTGGATGGGTTCTGAAATCATGTGAAAATCAAATGGCCTCAGTCTTTGCCAACATCTTCAACCTCTCACTTCAACAATCTATTGTCTCCATCTGCTTCATTGGAACCCTCATCATTCCAATCCCCATCCCAATGGTTACTGTCCGGTAGCTCCAACATTTATCAGAATAAAGTGCTTTGAAAGATTGGCCAAGAACACACACCAACATCTTTTATTCCTCAGAAGGCTAAAGAATTTGGCATGTCACCAATGACTAACCAATTTCTGGACTTTCTGACTGACAGACCTGAGTCAATTAGAAATGGTCATAGCATTTCTGGCACCCTAACCACCAACATTGGTGCTCCTCAGGTTTTTGTGCTCAGGTCCGTGCTCTGCTCCCTGTGAGGCCAAGTGAGGACTGTGTGGCCAAGTATTGCACCAACTTGATCTTTAAGTTTGCTGATGATACCATTGTTGGAATCTGGATCAATAACAAAGATGGGACAAAGTACAAGGGGGCGATGGAAAATGTGGCTGGACAACAAACTAGACCTTAATTGCAGTAAGACAAAATAATTGGTTGTTGATAAAGTTCAGTGAGGGGTGAACACAACTCTATCCACATCAGCAGAGCTGCTGTAGAAATAGTTGACAACATTAAGTTCCTGGTCAGAGGCAGAGATAGATAGATTCTTGATTAGTGCAGGTGTCTGAGGTTATGGGGAGAAGGCAAGAGAATGGGGTTAGGAGGGAGAGATAGATCAGCCATGATTGAATGGCAGAGTAGTCAAGTCACATTTATTTATATAGCACATTTAAAAAACAACTCTCGTTGGCCTAAGTGCTTTACATTTGTTATAAGAATAGCACAACAAAACAAGCTGCATACATATATACATGTAGCCCTCACTCAGAGGATGTCAGGAAAGGCTTGGGAGTATAGATAAGTCTTTAGTCTTGACTTAAAAGAGTCGATGGAGGGGGCAGTTCTGATGGGAAAGGGGATGCTGTTCCACAGTCTAGGGGCTGCAACCGCAAAGGCGCGGTCACCCCTGAGCTTATGCCTAGACCGTGGGATATTCAGCAACCCCAAGTTGGCCGATCTGAGGGGCCTGGAGGTGGAGTGGTGGGTGAGAAGACTTTTTATGTAGGTGGGGGCAAGCCCATTGAGGGCTTTGTAGACATGGAGGAGAATCTTGAAGTTTATACGGAACCGCACAGGGAGCCAGTGGAGAGAGGCCAGGATCGGGGTGATGTGGTCCCTTTTTCGGGTGCCCGTCAGGAGTCTCGCTGCGGCGTTTTGGACCAGTTGCAGGCGGGACAGGGAAGATTGGCTGATGCCAGTGTAAAGGGAGTTGCAGTGATCTAGGCGGGAGGAGATGAATGTGTGGATGATCTTTTCCAGGTCATTAAAATGGAGGAATGTTTTTATTTTAGCTATCGTCCAAAGCTGAAAGAAGCTAGCTTTTACCACAAGATTGACTTGTTTGTCAAATTTCAATGCTGAGTCAAATATCACGCCAAGGTTTTTGACGTGAGGTTTGAGAAGTGGGGTAAGGCTTCCAAGGCTGTCTGCTATCATTTTGATTGAGTCCGAGGGGCCGAGAAGGATGACCTCAGACGTACTCTCGTCTACTCAAGTAGACGATGGGCCGAATGGCCTAATTCTACTCCTATTCCTTCTGACCATCCACATCACCAGCAATCTAACTCGGTCCCATTGCACTGAAGTGGGGATAAAGAAGGCACCTCAGCGTATTTACTTTCCAGGACGTTTAAGAAAATTTGTCTTGTCCATGTGGCGTTTCACGGACTTTGACATATGTACTTTTTATAGTATTTTGATGGGATGCATCTCAGCCTAGTATGGCAACTGTTTTTCTCACAGAATTCACCTGACTCTGCAAAGAGTGTGAATACAACTTGGACCATCACACGCTCGTCACCTCCATCATTCAGTCCATTGTCATTGCGCCTTGGGAAAGCTGGAAGGATGCTTGACATCATGGCCATGTCCTTTTCTTTCTTCTACCATTTTCGAATATACACAGGAACTTTAAAGCCCAGTCGTCCAACCTTAAGAACAGCTTGTGCACAATTTCTATCAGACTTCTTTCACGCCTCCTTCCTGGAAGTGCTGCCAGGTATTACTACTCTTAAATCTACCTCATTTTTGTTTTGTTATTGTAGTGTATCATTTTTTGCACTACTTCACTATTCTTTATAATCTTGCAGCATTCTGCTGTTTAGCACATTGGATTTATTATTGTATTTGTCACCGTTGACTTAAGATTGTCTACTCTGAGTTTCATGTGAACAAGGAATTTCATTGCACTCTGGCATATATGATAATAAACTAATCTGAATGTGAATTATTACTTTAGAAGGATAAATTATTGTCTGATTTTTGAGGAAATTACATTGGAAGACATTGACTGCAGTTTCTTAAATAAAGAGCAGTCCTTTGTGAAATTCAAATGAATACACATCAAGAATATAAAATTAATTTGGATTATTAAATGATTAATACTGGGGAAAAAGAAAACCATAGATTAGATTTTTAATATTGGAGAGAGTTGAGTTGACTTTGTGTATATGAAGGAACAGCAGATGCTGGTTTAAACCAATGATAGACACAAAATGCTGGAGTGATGCACCTGTCCCACTTAGGAAACCTGAACGGAAACCTCTGGAGACTTTGCGCCCCACCCAAGGTTTCCGTGCGGTTTCCAGAGGTTTTTGTCAGTCTCCCTACCTGCTTCCATTACCTGCAACCACCTGCAACCTCCGGGAACCGTACGGAAACCTTGGGTGGGGCGCAAAGTCCCCAGAGGTTTCCGTTCAGGTTTCCTAAGTGGTACAGGGGCATAACTCAGCGTGACAGGCAGCATCTCTGGAGAGAAGGAAGGGTGACGTTCCAGGTCGAGACCCTTCTTCAGACTGACGTCAGGGGGGGAGGGTGATGACTGTTGAGTCTTTATACAGTTTAAACAGTATACAACAGTTTTTAACAAAATACTGTATATGGGATTTAGCATTTTCCCCAGTTATATTGCCAAACCAATTAAACTCCAATCTTTGGTATACAGTATCTAATCAGTTTGTATCTTAAATTTTATATAGTTTGCAATGTGTTTTTTTTCTGTATCAGATTAGGAAGAATAATATGATCAGTTTCAATATTCACATGAATCCAGGAGGATATAAAATGTCTATTTTGATGCAGAATATGTTAAGATCATAAGATCATGTGATAGGAGCAGAATTAGGCAATTCGGCCCATCAAGCCTACTCTGCCATTCAATCATGGCTGACCTATCTCTCCCTCCTAACCCCATTCTCCTGTCTTCTCCCCACAACCTCTGACACCTGTACTAATCAGAAATCTATCTATCTCTGCCTTAAATATATCCATTGACTTGTCCTCCACAGACTTCTGTGCCAAATAATTCCATAGATTCACCATCCTCTGATTAAATAAATTCCTTCTCATCTCCATCCGAAAAGAACGTCCTTTAATTGTGAGGCTATGACCTCTAGCCCTGGACTCTCCCACGAATGGAAACATCCTCTACATATCCACTCTATCTAAGCCTTTCACTACTCTGTACATTTCAATGAGGTCCCCCCTCATTCTTCTAAACTCCAGTGAGTACAAGCCCAGTGCCAACAAATGCTCATTATATGTTCACCTACTCATTCCTGGGATCATTCTTGTAAACCTCCTCTGGACTCTCTCCAGAGCCAACACCTTCTTCAGATACGGTGCCCAAAATTCCACACAATATTCCAAATGTGGCCTGACCAGCGTCTTACAGAGCCTCAACATTACATCCCTGTTTTTGTATACGAGCCCTCTCAAAATAAATATTAGTACTGCGTTTGCTTTCTTTACTACCGATTTGACTTACAGATTAACTTTTTGGGAATCCTGCATCAGCACTCCCAAGTCCCTTTGCACCTCCAATTATGGATTCTCTCTCCATTTAGAAAATAATCTACTCCTTTATTCCTACGACCAAAATGCATGACTCCACACTTTGCTACACTATTCCATCTGCCACTTCTCTGCACACTCCCTCAACCTATCCAGGTCCCTGCTTTCTCTACACTACCTACCCTTCCACCTATTTTCGTATCATCCGCAAACTTGACCACAAAGCTTTCAATCGCCTCATCCAAATCATTAATATACAACGTGAAGATTAGGGGTCACAGTACCGACCCTTGCAGAACCCCGCTAGTCACTGGAGCCAACCAGAAAAAGCACCCTTTATTGTCACTCTTTGCCTTCTGCCATCCAGCTATCCATGCTAGTATCTGCCCTTTGATACCATAAGGTCTCAACTTCCTTAGCAGCCTCCTGTGTGGCACCTTATCAAAGGCTTTCTGCGTGACAATATTTTAACATTTTTCATATTTCTTGTTTTAAAATTAGCCAAAAAGTAATAGAGAAATACATTATGGAAGTAAGACCTTTAGCCAACTGAGTTAATGGTGATCAAATACACATTTTCATGTTCATACTACCCTAACCTGTTTGATTTTCCCCACTTTCCCCACTTCAACTTCTCCCAAAATCCTACCACTTGTCTCAGGACAATTTACAGTGACCTTACCTACTCTCACATTTTTAGGAAGTGGGAGGAACATGCATTCAGAAGGAGAACAGGCAGACTCCACACAGACAGCACCCAAGATCCAGACTGAACTTGGGGACGGGTGCTGTGAGACAGCAGCTCTACTGATTTTAAAGGCAGCGATAGATACATTCTTGATTAGTACGGGTGTCAGAGGTTATTGGGAGAAGGCAGGAGAATGGGGTTAGGAGGTAGAGAAAGATCAGCCATGATTGAATGGTGGAGTAGACGTGATGGGCTGAATGGCCTAATTCTGCTCCTATCATATGACTTTATGACCTAATTGTGGTGGTACTCTGCCATCCTTGGTCTCCTTGGTTGTCTTTCATCCTTCACCTGCAGTGGATTGAAGACAAAAAAGTCATATCAGGAATGAGAAATGTGAGAGATATTTCTTGATAAAATTACTAAGAAATTAAATAGATACAATGTTTTTCTTTCTTAACCATATGCTCTTGCTGCTGCATACTATCTACTGGGTGAGATACCAGGTTGACTGTATCGGTGACAGACACGCAGGATTCTTCTGATGACCATGACTTTCCATTGAGGGGTTGGGTTATCCTTCCAAATTCCCCCCACTTTGGTTTTAATTGACCTCAATAACATGGATAGATCAGAAAGAAAATATGTGTTTTGGAAGTGGATTAAAAATTGTGAACATATTTGTCCAAGATCTGTGAAAAATGTCATTTTTAAGAATGCATTAAAAACACTAATATAAGTAGTTTATCTTTTGATATAGTGATCCTCTATTTGTGTATAGCAAGAAAAAATTATTCTGTTAATCAGATGCAATGCTGACCTTCACTGATAAAACCAAGGTGGGTGGGATTACTCATGTGACCTATAGACACATCTATGTTAGTTATTTCAATGCTATAGGGGCCTGCCCCACTGCAGTGACCTAATTTGCGAGTTTAGAAGAGTTTGCCCTCGACTCATACTCGCAACATGGTCGATATGAAGTCCTATGAGGTCTTTGTAACTCTCCTTCATGCTCGAGAGTAGTCCCCGCGTACTCGAGGCCCCAGCTAGGTTCCGGTGTTTTTTTCAACATGCTGAAAAATGTTGAAAAATTAGTAAAAAAAGGTCGCCATGGAAAAAAAACATTTTTTTTTACGTAGGTTTAGTCGAGGTAGGTCATAGCAAGTCGTAATGCTATCGTAGGTAATCGAAGGAAATCGAAGCTAATCAAAGGTAGCTGAAAGTAAAGCTCGTTGAGAAAGAAAAGTAAACCGACCGGTAATGTTAAATACCTGCTAAACTTTATTAAAAGTTGTCTGGCTTCTTAAATATCTCCACTCCTCCTCCCCCCCTTCTCTCTCCTTCTCTCCCCCTCTCAGACCTGGATTTGATCCCAACTTTGGATGCTGTCTGTGAGAATTTGCACATTCTCCTACTGACAATGTAGATTTCCTCAGGGTGCTCTGGTTCACCCCACATCTCAAAGACATGCGGGTTTGTAGGTTAAAGGTCACAAAGTGCTGGACTAACTCAGCAGGTCAGGTAGCATCTCTGGAGAACATGGATAGGTGAGGTTTCTGGTTGAAATTCCTCTTCAGACTGATTGTGGGGAAGAAGAATAAAGCTGGAAAAAGGAGGGGCAGGACAAAGCATTGCAGGTAAAAGGTTGACACAAGAAAAGGGGATATTTTGACAGGTGGATGGTTGGAACAAAGGCCAGATATAAGAACAATAGGTGTGAGAAAGGCTTGAAGAGTTGAGGATTGTGAGGCTAAGGAGAGGATAGTAGCAGGGGGAAGAAATAGGTGGGAGTTTAGATGGAGTCCAGGGGAGGAGGGGGTGAAGAAAGGTGGCGTGGGGGAGAAAAGGGGGGTGGGTTTAGTTAGTGGTTTCCTCTAAATGGAGAATTTAACATTCGTAGCAATAGACAATAGACAATAGATGCAGGAGCAGGCCATTTGGCCCTTCGAGCCAGCACCGCTATTCAATGTGTTCATGGCTGATCATCCCAATCAGTACCCCCCGTTCCTGCCTTCTCCCCATATCCCCTGACTCCACTATTTTTAAGAGCCCTATCCAGCTCTCTCTTGAAAGCATCCAGAGAACCTGCCTCCAGCGCCCTCTGAGGCAGAGAATTCCACAGACTCATCACTCTCTGTGAGAAAAAGTGTTTTCACGTCTCCGTTCTAAATGGCTCTATTCTTAAACTGAGGCCCTTGGTTCTGGACTCCCGCAACATCGTCAACATGTTTCCTGCCTCTAGTGTGTTCAAGCCCTTAAAAATCTTATATGTTTCAATAATATCTCCTCTCATCCTTCTAAACTCCAGAGTGTACAACCCCAGCCGCTCCATTCTCTCAGCATATGACTGTTCCACCATCCCGGGAATTAACCTTGTAAACCTACGCTGCACTCCCTCAATAGCAAGAATGTCCTTCTCAAATGACAGGATCAAAACTGCACACAATACTCCAGGTGTGGACTCACTAGGGCCCTGTACAACTGCAGAAGGATCTCTTTGCTCCTATATTCGATTCCTCTTGTTATAAAGGCCAACATGCCATTCGCTTTCTTCACTGCCTGCTGTACCTGCATGCTTACTTTCATAGACTGATGTACAAGGACCCCCAGATCCCGTTGTACTTTCCCTTTTCCCAACGATGCCATTTAAGCAGTAATCTGCCTTCCTGTTTTTGCTACCAATGTGTAGCATTTAATTATAAGCTACCGAAGCAGAATATGAAGTACTGTTCCTTCAGTTTGCTTATGGCCTCATTCTGGCAATGGAGGAGACCCAGGGCAGAAAGGTCAGTGTAGGAATAGGAAGGGGAATTCAAATGGTTAGCAACCGGAAGGCCCAGTAGGCCTTGGGAGACCTAGCACAAGCGTTCTGTTTATACAGTTTTGCAGATTAATTGGCCTCTGTAAATTGGCCGAATATGTATGAACTGGATGGGACAATGGGATAAAATTGAACCAGTGTAATTGCGGGATCAGTCATCAACATTGACTTGATGGGCTGATGTGCCTGTTTCCATGCTGTATTGTTCAATCAATTCAATCAATCAAATTCAACCAATCAACCAAGAGAAGATGGAGATGAGAAACTGCCTATTGTTTTTGGAGTAATATTGATTTGTACTTTATTTTAATTTGAATCTCAGGGAAGATTGTGCTTGCCTTATCTGCAGGTTGGAGAGAAAATATGCTTGAGGTTCCGGCTGCTTTCTGGTGAAGGGGATCTTTTCTGATACCCTCATCAATTGATTTAGTGTGCCTAGTGATGCTGGAGTTTAATCATTTATGCAAGTCCTGTGCTCCCAGCAATGTGATGGGAACCAATGTAGGTTTGCATAGCTACAGGAGAAAATTAGTTTGGTTGAAGGAAATATTGATCCATCTGAAATTTGATCTATGTCGTGCATCTCTGCTGTCATTCCCCCTCCTAGTCAGCCAGGAAAGAGTTCCTTTGTTCTCACCATCCAATCCCAAGAGCTGCCATCAATCTTTTTACCTCTTCATTTCGCATTTTCCAGAAACGCAAACAATCTTTTCTGAGTGAAGCAGCAATAAGCGAGTTCGGTATTCCGAAAAATGCAAGGAATCAAGGGATTTGTCAAAGATCATTCGTGAAAAGTGAACATAGCGCTGGCTGTATAAACTGTGTATAAATTCTTATCTTTATTCATAATTTATGTGTAAAAATATATTTAATCTAAGGAAAAATATATTTAATCTCTGCGGGAGAGCGTGGTGTAACAGCGAGAGATATGGGGCAGATGCGAGTGGGAGACAGGGTGAGAGACTGGACCGGTGGAGAGACATTCTCGGTAGCTGAGTTCAAGTTACATTTATTATCACATGCACCATTGGTACAGTGAGATTGGTACAGTCAGGATCGAACCCGGGTATCCGGCGCTACAAGTGCTGTTGAATTGCTCCTGGACCATCACTGTCCCCTCTCGAGTGTCCCATCCCTATCCTGGTTGACCCTGGACTGAAGGGACGCCGGCCCAGAGCAATGGCGGCCCCAGGCTTAGTCATATACCGACCTATCTGCTGTTCCCTGCATCCTAATGACAAAGCCCAATCTTTGCTTGGGGAACAACACCTCATCTTGCTTTTGGACAGAAAATAGAATTTTGTAACTTCAGGTAAATCACTTTTCTGCTTCCATCAGGAAACTATTCAAACATTGGCAAAACTATTCATATTATTAAAATTTTAAACTGCAAATATCCTTAAAGCATTTAAAATATTTAAACATTTAAGTAAATTCAAACAATATAATATAAATTAACCTATACTGAGTCATTTGCACCCATTCTTGTTCATTCAAAGTAATGAGATAACAGGTATTGCAGGTTTGCGATTCTGTGTTACAGTATACGTCATAAGGTGTGTGAATCCTTGTCTACTTCAAGGATGCATTTGTTATCTTTAAAAAGAAGGGCTATAAAACACAACCGGGCAATGTAAGTTTTTGCCCGGTTACTTGCCATTGAAAAGGTGATGGTGAACTGTCTTCTTGAACTCTTGCAGTCCAAACTGGTGGTGATACCTCCATTTTGCTGTTGGGTAACAAATATCAGGATTTAGACTCATCAGCAATGAATCTGCTGGCAATAAATTTACAAAGCTTTGAGGGGAACCTGTTGATGGTGGTCATTCCATGTGCTCAGATTCCTTGGCCCTAGTAGGAGAGGTCATGGGTTTGGGTGTCATACAGAGTCATAGAGTGATACAGTGCGGAAACAGGCCATTCAGTCCAACTTGCCCACACCAACCAACATATTCCAGCGATACCAGTTCCATCTTCCTGCATTTGGTCCATATTTCTCCAAACCTGACTCAGAAAACACTAAACATTAATAATAATAAAGCATTAATGATAAAACACCATTGATCAAGCATGTGAACCAACAAAATATAGCAGATCAAAGGGAGGCTACAGAATTTTGGCTGTTTAGTAGAGCAACTACTCGTGGATAAAAACTGTTTTTAAATACTGTGTAAAATTTTATTTTAAACATTTGAAGAAAATGTAAACTTAAGTGTCTATAGCCGTTTCACATACTTTGACTGTAATATTATTGCTGTGATTTTGGAGTAGGGTATCTGC
Source organism: Leucoraja erinaceus (assembly GCF_028641065.1). Lineage (NCBI taxonomy): Eukaryota > Metazoa > Chordata > Chondrichthyes > Rajiformes > Rajidae > Leucoraja > Leucoraja erinaceus. The sequence continues at coordinate 52,437,824 of NC_073377.1, read as the reverse complement.
ATTTTTCAGCACTGCAGTTTTCAAGTATTAGGGTCATACATCAATGAAACTGATTCAACAGCCCAACTAGTCTGTACCAATCTTCAACACTAGTATCATTTACGTGCATTTGGCCCATATTCCTCTCAACCTTTCCTTTCCACGTGCCTGTCAAATGGGCCTGTCTCACTTAGGCAATTTTTCAGCAGACTGTCGGCGACTGCCAAGTTGCCGGCAGTCGCCTTAAAAACTGGCAACTGAAACGATGGCTATCAGAGTGGAACACACACACACACAAACACATTGCTTCCTTCACCAGCCTGTTATGCAGGCAGGGGACAGGGCAAGCGGGGGGAGCGCTGTCTAAAGAAATTCACACAGTGCAAAGCCAAGGTGATACAGACACACACCATGATGAACAGGAAGGTTGGCGCTGTAATTAAGATGGCTAGCACAGTGTGCAGTGTCCTTTAAGAGAGTGGGGGGAGAAGGGGGGGAGAAGGAGTGGAGACAACCTTTAATAAGCCAGAGATACACGGCTGTGAAGCTCGGCGGACATTTAACATTACCGGCCGGTTATCCTTGGTTCTGAAAACATCTGTGTACCTTTTGTTTTCACAATGAGCAACTGAAATTCACCGGTCAGCACCGGCTACAACCTACCAGAACCTCCAAGAACCTTTGACCACCTGGCAACCTATTGGGACCTCCTGGCGACCTGGCCACCTACGGCACGAGAATTCTCACTGCTCTACATGGCGACTTCATTCTAATCGCCGCTAATTTTTCAACATGTTCTCGGAATGTGGGAACTCCTCGCGACCATGAAGGCGACTCCCCGGCAACTACCCGTGAACATGTGGCGACCGCACTCTCCTGCAGTCGCCTAAAAGGTCGCCTAAGTGGGACAGGCCCATTAGTGTCTTTTAAATGCATCTGCCTCATAAAAAATATTAGAACTGTGTTCTCTCTCTTTAACAGGGATAAATCCAATGAGAATACTTTTGACAATCTTTTTTGTGATAGATGTTTGGCCTACTAATTATGTTATTGCCAGTCTCTCCTTGACACTGACTACAGATGCAAATGCTGGTTCACACCCATCAGCATACCTGGCTTGTCATCCTCATCACTCCCACCCATGGTTGCAAGGACTTTGCGGTAGTAAGCATGATCAATCATCTGAGTTTGTCAGCAGCTTCTTGCTTGATGTTGATACAACACAGATGATAAAGTCATCCCTTGACATGATGTTGCTGGAGCCATCAAAGAATCAACTGGCTTCCGCTACCTAATTATTGATGAACCATATTTCATGCATTATAAATGGAAAACCAGTTTGATTCACATTCAAATAAAGTGACCAGATTTTGACAAATTTCTGACGACAGTGATCCTCTCATCTGCATCCTAACAAGTTGAGCAGCAGAAAATGCAAATATGCAAGTCTGCTATTCGCATGACATTTGTAACTTTCTCCATCAATAAAATCACCTGCAATGTTTCCGTTTGTAATCAGCAACTCCATTCTGAGTATCATACTAAGCATCCAAGGCCCCTTATAAGAAGCTGCTGTTGAGACAAATGTTTTCCCGAAGCAACAGAGGTGCTTATACTTTCATATTATCATGGTTTTAATTTTCCTTTGTCCACTTTAATGAGTGCAGAACATAATTATTCAACAGTAATTCTTCCTTGCCTGGTGCAACTGGGCATTGGCTGGAGGATTTATAATGTGGTGAGTTTATCAAATTTGGTTTGATAATCAAACTTTTTTTCAAGACTTCCCATCATTCCTTGACTTTGAAAGATATGACATCATCTTCAAAATATAGCGACCAAATAATTATTTTGTAGTCTCTTGTCTGCATGAATATTTTAATTAATTGCAAGTAATAAGGAATTCTGCAAGAGAATCCCTGAATTCATCAGGCAGTGACACACTATTCTCTCATTTATTACTTACATGATGTCTATTCATTACCAATTCATTCAAAGTGCTTCCCCTTCACTTTCAACACGTACCTCTATGCTCCCTAACTTCAATTGTACCTTCAGTGTTTATCATTTAGAAGTTGAATCCGTTTAATTTTGCTCATTTGGCAAGAGCAAATAGGAGGCAGAGAAATTTGAAGCTGTGAAGAATGATTTGTTACGTTATGGAAGGAGGAATGAGAACAGATAATAAAAACAGAAGAGCACAATTCCAAAAAGCAGTACAACAACAAAGAGAGTTAGTGGAATACATATGTGCATAGATCATTCAGTCAATGTTATTATTCAGCCCATCAGAACTGGCCGAGTTGAGGAAGGGGAGGAGACACCAAGGACTAACAAAATTGGGAGAATTCAATGTTTATGCCCCCAGGGTGCAGACTCCCCAAGCGGAATATGAGGCGCTGTTCCTCCAATTTCCGGTGTTGCTCGCGCTGGCCATGGAGGAGACCCAGGACAGAGAGGTCGGATACGGAGTGGGAGGGGGAGTTGAAGTGCTGAGCCACCGGGAGGTCAGGTTGGTTATTGCGGACCAGGCGGAGGTGTTCGGCGAAACGATCGCCCAACCTCCGCTTGGTCTCACCGATATAGATCTGCTGACATCCAGAGCAGCGGATGCAATAGATGAGGTTGGAGGAGATGCAGGTAAACCTCTGTCGCACCTGGAATGACTGCTTGGGTCCTTGAATGGTTGAGGGGAGGGGGAGTGTTAGCTTATCAGTGCAAGGCAAAAGGGCACACCGAGGCAACTGCCTATCAAAGCTTGGGATAGAAGAAACCAAGGACACCACCTTGCAGGTTCCTGGCTAATGAAATTCGGACCTCTTTTTGCAAAATCACATAAAGGGACAGGTGTTGCATTTCTTGCGGTTGCAAGGGAAAGTGCCCGGGGAGGGGGTGGTGCGGGAGGGAAGGGAAGAATGACAAGGGAGTTATGGAGGGAGCGGTCTTTGCGGAAGGCAGACATGGGGGGGGGGGGGGGGGGGGGAAATATGGGAAGATCCGGGGGGGGGGGGTGTCAGTACAGTGTGGATCAGAGGGTCTGTGCAGGATGAATGGGGAAACTGCAGGATGAATGAGGGGAAGGTGCAGGGTAAATGGAGGGTGGGTCAGTACGGGATGAATGTGTGGAATAGTACAGCATGGATGGGGAATCAGTACAGGATGGATGGAGGAGGTGCAGGGTGGATGGGAAAGGGGTAAGTACAGGGTGAATTGGTGAACCAGTGTAGGATGGATGGGGGGGGGGGGGGGGGGGGGGGGGGGGCATGGCGGCAGGAGAATGAATGCGAGGTGGATAGGGTGATCAGCGCAGGATGAATAGATTGGGCGGGGGGGGGGGAGATGGGGAGGGGAGCACAGGGGATGTCAGTGAGGACTGAATAGAGGCGGGAATGGATATCAGTGCGGGATGTAGAGGAGGGGTCCCAGGCTAAAGGGGGAGGGGTGGAGGGGGCGTACAAGAGAGAGAGAGAAGGGGGCGAGGTGGGGAGGAAGGAAGGTCAGCGCTCCTCGGACAACATCGCCCGCTGCCTGGGCCGTTGGGAATTCCTCCCCACCGCCTCCCTCCTCCGCCAGCCAACAGCAAGGTGCGGGGCCGAGCGGTGCAGCTCAAAGATCCTATGGCTATAGTATCCTTGGTGCAGCTGCTTCAAAAGTGTCAGAGCGAAGGACGGGTCCTGCACAGACTCCGTGCGGGAGGGTTTGTTTTGAAAGCGGTTATCCCGTTGTCGAATTTGCAAGCAGCGGCTCCATCTCCTCCTCCCTGATAGCGGCCGCTGCTTGCAAATCCGACAACGGGATAATCGCTTTCTAAACAAACCCTCCCTCACGCCGAGGCCTCCCCCTCCCTCCCTCCTCCCAGCCTCGGCGTGCGGGAGGTTTTTTTTTAAAGCGTCGGGTAGTGGATTTGCAAGCAGCGGCCCTTATCAGGGCAGGCGAGGTGCGGGAGGAGGAGGAGATGAAGCCGCTGTTGCGGCCGCTGCTGCCGCTGTTCGGGGCCCGTCATTCACTCCGACACTTCGTCACCACGCACCTAGTATCTTTCTCACGCAATACAGCCATCACCACCGACACAAAACGTCGCATTCCTTTTCTGCATAGATGCTGCCTGACCCGCGTAGTTACTCCAGTTTTTTGTGTCTATCTTCAGTACAAACTAGTGTCTGGTTGCCAAGCCGGGCAAAATGATTCAGTGCTTAGTTGCCCGGCGGCGCTTTGAGTGGTCAATGGCACCCGGGCAACCGTTAATTTCGAGCCCTGTTGACCTCAACACTAGTTTCCTCCTCTCCAGATCCTTTAGTATCCTTCTGAATTAAATATCTTCAACTTCCACTTTGTAATGTTCAATGTCTCTGCCTTCCCATCTCTTTGGGGTAGAGAATTAAAAAAAATTAATTATTCACTGACTTAGAATTAAAATGAATTTTCATTCTTTGGAGATACCCCTTCATCCTTATCTTAAAACAAACAATCCCTTATTCGGAAGCTATGGCCCTAGATATTCCTGCTAGACAAAAAAAAAAATTCAGTATTCTCCGGAGCCCCACTCCCCACTTAACCCATTCAGAATCTTCTGTTTCAATGAGAACACCTCTTCTTCTACTCTCATGGCAGCGGCGCAACGCTTCCGACGCCTCCGACAGCCCGGGACTCTTGCACTGAGGCTGCTCCATGGCCGGAGCTGCAGCGAGTGACTCGGCAGCCCGCAAACACTCACCAGCCCCGGGTCCCCTCATCTGTCCCGGACGCTGGTTCTGCTCCCATCCCTCACTCGACCGCGTCTCTCCAACACCCGCGGCCCATGCAGTTTATATGAGTCTTGACATTTTCGTTGATCACAGAATTTCTCACGACAGAGCGTGAGAAATTTTTGATCAGCGTGAGAGCATGAGAATTTGTCCAAATGAGTGATTATCACGCTCAAAGCGTGAGAGTTGGCAGCCCTGTTACATACACACATATAAAGTCAAGACAATGCAGCATACAGAGACTTGGAGCTTTAAGCTTTTCAGCCAATCATTAAGATCATGGCATTTAAGAAGGAACTGCAGATGCTGGAAAATCAAAGGTACACAAAAATGCTGGAGAAACTCAGTGGGTGCGGCAGCATCTATGGAGCGAAGGAAATAGGCAACGTTTCGGGCCGAAATCCTTCTTCAGAAGAAGGGTTCTGAAGATGGGTTTTGGCCCGAAACGTTGCCTATTTCCTTCGCTCCATAGATGCTGCCGCACCCGCTGAGTTTCTCCAGCATTTTTGTCTACCTATTAAGATCATGACATCTGATTGTAACCTTAATACATTTCTGTCTACCCATCATCACAATTCATCCACATGCTTATTATGTATCTATCACTGCTTTGAAACTATTCAAAGATCTTGCTTCCACCAAGCTTTGTAGAAGAGTTCGAAAGATTCATAAAGCTTTGAAAGAAAAAAAACTAAAATCAATTTTAAATGGGTCATTCTTTTTTTTTGTAAATAGTGATACCTAGTTTAGATTCTTATATAGGAGGAAATATCATCTTAGATCTGCCGTGTTAAGATTCTTTAGGATATTGCATGTTTTGGCCACGTTCTACCCACACTCAAACCACCCATTTGTGGTATTAGTCAAGTAAACCTTCTCAGAACTGCTTCCAGTGCATTAACATCCTTTGTTAAATGATGTGACCAATACTGGGCACAGTACTCCAGTACCCTACTTTATTTTTATTAAAATTTCTCAGCAATAAGCGACATATTCTGTTAGCTTTTTTCAATGACTTGCTGTGTACAAGTAAATTGAATAAGTACTTTTCCAATACATACATCAGGACATCCAGATCACAGATCCATCTGCATTTCAGAGCTCTGCACTATTTCATTATTTAGATAATATGTTTCTGTTTCATTTTGCCAAAATTATTAATTTCACATTTCCCAACATATTCCATTTGATGTGTTCAATATCGCTCTGTCTGAATTGCTTTTTCTTCAAGCTATCATTAGTCTGGAGAGTGTTTTGTGCTGCGTATAATATACTTATGTTTTGCAATGTAATCTTACTGCTCTTGGACATTCTCTGCACAGTATAATTAACCCACTCTGATTGACTTATGCAGGAAATAAGAAAAGTAATGACAGTTCTGCCTGCCTGGCACTGTTCGAAGCAGACGGGCTACTTTTGTGTAATCACATCATCACATTCTCACTTAATTCATGAATTCTAAGTATATAGCCATCTTTAATCTTAAAATGACAGCTCTGTATTTCAATGTGTAGATATTCCAAATATGGAGTACAAAATAAAAAATGTGTAGGAAGGAACTGCAGATGCTGGGTTAATCCGAGCATAGACACAAAATACTGGAGTAACTCAGCGGGACAGGTAGCTTCTCTGGAGAGAAGGTGTCCTCATTCTTTAGGGAACAGGCTTTAGGGAACGGGCTTTCTCCTCTTCCATCATAGATTCATCATAGAGACCTCATTAGGGTTTCCTGGATATCCCACAGCTCTGCTCTTGCCCCCCCGCCCCCCGTCATAACAGGGACAGAGTCCCCCTGGACCTCACCTTCCATCCCATCAACCGTCACAGACAGCACATAATCCTCCGACATTTTCGCCACCTCCAATAGGATCCCGCCACTAGCCACATCTTCCTATCTGCACCCATTTCCACTTTCCAAGGAGATCGTTCCCTCTGCAACTCCTTGGAAAACTCGTCCCTTCCCACCCCCTACCCAGGCACTTTCCCCTGCAACTGCAGAAGATGCAACACCTGTCCATTTACCTCCCCCCTTGACTCCGTCCAAGGACCCTGACAGTCTTTTCAGGTGAGGCAGAGGTTGCATCTTCTCCAACCTTGTCTACTGTATCCGCTGCTTCAGGTGTGAACTCCTATATGTCGGCGAGACCAAGCGCAGGCTCAGCGATCGTTTCGCTGAACAACTCCGCTCAGTCTGCCTAACCCTACCTGATCTCCCAGTTGCTCAACACTTACTCCCCCCTCCCATTCCCACACTGACCTTTCTGTCCTGAGCCTCCTCCATTGTCAGAGTGAGGCCCAGCACAGATTGGAAGAACAGCACCTCATATTTTGATTGGGCAGCTTACACCCCAGCAGTATGAACATTGACGTCTCTAACTTCAAGTAACCTTTGCTTTCCCTCTCTCTCCGTCCCTCCTCCTTCACAGTTTTCCGACCAGTCTACATTTTTATCTCTGTTTGCTTTGTTGTTAACTTCTCCCAGCTCATCATCATCATCGTTGAAAACCTCAATGGACACGCCTTACATTGCTATGCACGACAGTGATCGCAACGTCTATTGAAGTGTGGATGGTCGTTGGCTAACAATGATCTATTTTACATTTTCCTTGATCTCCATTCCCTTTGTCCTGTTTTCACACCTTACATGTTGTCGACCTCCCCGTGGTGAGCCCTGTCAACCGACCTCAGTCAGGCGAACGACAACAAACAGAGACAGCAGCAGCGCTGCAGCTTGGTGCCAACCCGGAGCATGCGCCCTTTTTAGGGTGGGCACCTACGGATGTTGAACCGGATGGCATCACCCTGCTGTAGACTTCTGCTGCCTAAAACGCAAGGAGGAGGACCTTATCTATGTATCTCCCCCTCCCCTGACATCAGTCTGAAGAAGGGTCTCGACCCAAAACATCACCCATTCCTTCTCTCCAGAGATGCTACCTGTCCCGCTGAGTTACTCCAGCTTTTTGTGACAAAATAAAAACAACCGCAGCTGTAATTTTATGCTGAAAAGTAACACATTGTCTCCCTCTACTGGAACAATTTAATATGTACATTAACTTATGGAGCTAGATGCTTCCACAGCCGAAACTCAAAGTCATCATTTCAATGTAGGTTTCCTTATGATAAGTCTTAAATTTACTTCATAGAGATATTGCAGGAAGATTATCAGCGAGCAGCAGAATCGGAAGTAGTGCTGACATGCTCGTGTTTGTTCTTGTTAATTTGGATTGAGTGCATTTCAGGAACTATCATCACATCATTTCCGGCGTATAACTGACCAAACACCATTGTCTTATCTGTGGTTGTATGACACGTACTTCCTTACAGAACAACACTTTCCTGTACAACCTTAAAAGCTATTAAGAGTCAGGTCTAGAGTCAAGTCAAAAGTGTTTTATTGTCATGTGTCCCAGATGGGACAATGAAATTCTTACTTGCTGCAGCATAACAGAATATGTGAATATGTAAACATAGTACATAACAGGGGAAGAGGAAACAAATGTGTACTAAATAACAAATATAGTGCAGTAATAATAGCCTTTTGCAGTTCAGAGCTCAGAGCTTATTTGCTGCCGTGTTTAATAGCCTGATGGCTGTAGGGAAGTAGCTATTCCTGATCCTGGACATCACAATTTTCAGGCTCCTGTACCTTCTTCCTGATGGCAGTGGTGAAATGAGTGTGTGGCCAGGATGGTGTGGGTCTTTGATGATTTTGGCTGCCTTTTTGAGGCAGCGACTATTATAGATCCCTTCGACAGTGGGGAGGTCAAAGGGGGTGATGGACTGGGCAGTGGTCACAACTTTTTTGTAGTCTTTTCCGCTCCTGGACGTTCAAGTTGCCGAACCAGGCCACGATGCAACCAGTCAGAATGCTCTCTATCATGCACCTGTAACGGTTTAGGAGAATCCTCTTCGACATGCAGAATCTCCGTAATCTTCTCAGGAAGTATTCGCTTGCTGTATGCTGCATTTGATTATAGGTTGAATGACATAAGGTGGGGGTGAAGATCTGTGAACATTATGAATACCGGTAGAAACTTATTATTAACAGGCAAAATCGTCTGTTTCTGGCTATGAAATTCTTACCTCTTAAACTTTCATGTCTATCTTTGCAAATAAATAGTTTTGTCATAAGAATTTGAATCTAATGGGTTCAAATCTGAGTTAAGGATTTAAGTTTCATAAGTTCCATGTTTAAGATATAGGGATTAGGAATTTTAGTTATCACAATATCTGGCAGCCAATCAGTGCTATTAAGAGGCATCTTTGATCCCAAGTTGTAGAAGACCAGAGGCAGGGTAAACAAGACCAGCAACAGCTGAAGGTGCATTTGTGGAGAGCGTAAAACTGGATCATCCTCACTATTCTCACCCCCAGAGCTGCTCCTGAAGGCTGATGGATCATGCACACTATCCTGTCCGGTTCTAAGATGCCAGTGGAGTCCTCTCAGCATCATAAATAGTTAAAATATTTAAGTGAACGTGAGGAGACATATTTGGAAAGTTCTGTCAAAATATAAACATCCATAGCAATGACAAAAATTACAATAGGTAGGCAAATTATTCCATCACATTGTCAAGGAGCTGCAATCCTATTCTTAAATAAAAATCATAACATCATTTAATACAACAGCATGGAAGAAGACCATTTGCTTGTGCCACCAATTTGGTAGAGTTGTCTTATTAATCCTGTTAGCTTGCTCTTTCCTCATAACCCAGTAATTTATTTCTGGCTGAAGAATTTATTTTTGATTGAAATCATGTTTTCCAGTCTTTTAAATCATTACATTTCACTGCATATAATTTTCTTTCCATGTCCCTCGGATTCTTTTTCCAATATATTAAATCTGCAGCAATCCCTGAGGCGTTTGTGAGAGTTGGACCAATCAATCGGCAAGACGAGGCGCAGACTGGGCGATTGTTTCGCTGAACACCTTCGCTCAGTCCGCCTCGCCCTATGTGATCTCCCGATTGCTTCTTTAACACCCCTTTCCATTTCCATACTGACATTTCTGTCCTGGACCTCCTCCGTTGTCAGAGTGAGACCAAACGTAAATTGGAGGAGCTTTGCTTGGGCTGCTTACAACCCAGCGGTATGGATATTGTTTCTCGAAGTTTAGTTCAGTAATACAGTGCTGAAACGGGCCCTTTGGCCCACCGACTCCACGCTGACCAGTCATCCCCACACATTAACACTACCCTACGCACACTAGGGACAATTTTACATTTCTACCAAGCCAATTAACCTACAAACCTGTACATCTTTGGAGTGTGAGAGGAAACTGAAGATCTTGGAGGAAACCCATGCAGGTCACGGGGAGAATGTCCAAACTCTATACAGACAGCACCCATAGTCAGGATTGAACCCAGGTCTCTGGCGATGTGAGGAAGTAGCTCTACTGCTACCCCACCGTGCGGCCTCTAACTTCAAGTAAGCACTGCGGGACAGAAGACGTTATTACACTGAGCGGCGGACTGACCTGCAAAGCAAAAAGGGCTGCTGTGCCTAAACCAAAGAGGCCAACGTCAGGCAACGCCATTGTAGTTGGAGACTCCATTGTGAGAGGTACGGACAGGGGTTTCTGCGGCAACAGACGGGATTTGAGGATGGTGTGCTGCCTTCCTGGTGCCAGGATCCAGGATGTCATGGACAGAGTGCAGAAAATCCTCAAGGGCGAAGGTGAACAGCCGGAAGTGGTAGTGCATGTCGGCACAAATGATGTCGGAAAGAAGGGGATGAATATTCTGCACCATGACTTTAGAGAGCTTGGAAAAATGCTGAAAAGCAGGACCTCCAGGGTTGTTATCTCCGGTTTGCTTCCAGTTCCTCGTGCTGGCGAGAGCAGGAACAGGTAGATACGGGACCTGAATGTGTGGCTGAGGAACTGGTGCACGGGGCAGGGATTTAGATTCTTAGATCACTGGGATCTGTTTTGGAGTAAGGGGGAACTGTACAAAAGGGACGGATTGCATCTTAACAGGTGGGGGACCAGCATTCTGGCAGGCAGGTTTGCCACTGCTACACGGGTGGTTTTAAACTGAATAAGGGGGGTGGGGTGTCAAATGGGATAGTCAGGGATGGAGTTAAAGGGAAAGGGTTTCTTAAATGTGTGAGCGGAGAGACAGAGGGGTGTAAAATGAGGGTAGAAGCAATAGGTAGCAAGGTGAAAAGTAAAAGTGGCAGGCAGACAAAACCCGGGCAAAAATCAAAAAGGGCCACTTTTCAACATAATTGTGTAAGGGGTAAGAGTGTTGTAAAAACAAGCCAGAAGGTTTTGTGTCTCAATGCAAGGAGCAATCGTAATAAGGTGGATGAGTTGAATGTGCAGATAGCTATTAATGACTATGATATAGTTGGGATCACGGAGACATGGCTCCAGGGTGACCAAGGCTGGGAGCTAAACATCCAGGGATATTCAATATTCCGGAGGGATAGACAGAAAGGAAAAGGAGGTGGGGTAGCGTTGCTGGTTAGAGAGGAGATTAACGCAATAGAAAGGAAGGACATTAGCTTGGAGGATGTGGAATCGATATGGGTAGAACTGCGAAACACTAAGGGGCAGAAAACGCTATTGGGAGTTATGTACAGGCCACCTAACAGTAGTAGTGGAGTTGGGGATGGCATCAAACAGGAAATTAGAAATGCATGCAACAAAGGTAAAACAGTTATAATGGGTGGCTTCAATCTACATATAGATTGGGTGAATCAAATTGGCAAGAGTGCTGAGGAAGAGGATTTATTGGAATGTATGCGGGATAGTTTTCTAAACCAACATGTAGAGGAACCAACGAGAGAGCAGGCTATTCTAGATTGGGTATTGAGTAATGAGGAAGGGTTAGTTAGCAGTCTTGTTGTGCGTGGCCCCTTGGGCAAGGGTGACCATAGTATGGTTGAGTTCTTCATTAGGATGGAGTGTGACATTGTTAATTCAGAAACAAGGGTCCTGAACTTAAAGAAAGGCAACTTTGAAGGTATGAGACGTGAATTGGCCAAGATAGACTGGCAATTGATTCTTAAATGGTTGACGGTGGATATGCAATGGAAGGCATTTAAAGCCTGCGTGGATGAACTACAACAATTGTTGCATTTGGCAAAATAATAAATCAGGGAAGGTAGTGCATCCGTGGATAACAAGGAAAATCAGGGATAGTATCAAAACAAAAGATGAAGCATACAAATTAGCCAGAAAAAGCAGCCAACCAGAGGACTGGGAGAAATTCAGAGTCCAGCAGAGGAGGACAAAGGGCTTAATTAGGAAAGGAAAAAAAAATTATGAAAGAAAACTGGCTGGGAACATAAAAACTGACTGCAAAGGTTTTTATAGATATGTGAAGAGAAAAAGATTAGTTAAAACAATTGTAGGTCCCTTGCAGTCAGAAACAGGTGAATTGATCATGGGGAACAAAGACATGGCAGACCAATTGAATAACTACTTTGGTTCTGTTTTCACTAAGGAAGACATAAATAATCTGCCAGAAATAGCAGGGGACCAGGGGTCAAATGAGATGGAGGAACTGAGTGAAATCCAGGTTAGCCGGGAAGTGGTGTTAGGTAAATTGAATGGATTAAAGGCCGATAAATCCCCAGGGCCATATAGGCTGCATCCCAGAGTACATAAGGAAGTAGCCGCAGAAATAGTGGATGCATTAGTGATAATTTTTCAAAACTCTTTAGATTCTGGAGTAGTTCCTGAGGATTGGAGGGTAGCTAATGGAACCCCACTTTTTAAAAAAGGGAGGGAGAGAGAAAACGGGGAAATTACAGACCAGTTAGTCTAACATCGGTGGTGGGGAAAATGCTAGTCAGTTATTAAAGATGGCATAGCAGCACATTTGGAAAGTGATGAAATCATAGGGCAATGTCAGCATGGATTTATGAAAGGTAAATCATGTCTGACGAATCTTATCGAATTTTTCGAGGATGTAACTAGTAGTGGATAAGGAAGAACCAGTGGATGTGTTATATCTGGACTTTCAGAAGGCTTTCGACAAGGTCCCACATAAGAGATTAGTATATAAACTTAAAGCACACGGTATTGGGGGTTCAGTATTGATGTGGATAGAGAACTGGCTGGCAAACAGGAAGCAAAGAGTAGGAGTAAACGGGTCCTTTTCACAATGGCAGGCAGTGACTAGTAGGGTACCACAAGGCTCAGTGCTGGGACCCCAGCTATTTACAATATATATTAATGATTTGGAGAAGGGAATTGAATGCAACCTCTCCAAGTTTGCGGATGACACAAAGCTGGGGGGCAGCGTTAGCTGTGAGGAGGATGCTAGGAGGCTGCAAGGTGACTTGGATAGGCTGGGCGAGTGGGCAAATGCATGCCAGATGCAGTATAATGTGGATAAATGTGAGGTTATCCACTTTGGTGGCAAAAACAGGAAAGTAGACTATTATCTGAATGGTGGCCGTTTAGGAAAAGGGGAGATGCAACAAGACCTGGGTGTCATGGTACACCAGTCATTGAAAGTAGGCATGCAGGTGCAGCAGGCAGTGAAGAAAGTGAATGGTATGTTAGCATTCATAGCAAAAGGATTTGAGTATAGGAGCAGGGAGGTTCTACTGCAGTTGTACAGGGTCTTTGTGAGACCACACCTGGAGTACTGCGTACAGTTTTGATTTCCTAATCTGAGAAAAGACATTCTTGCCATAGAGGGAGTACAGAGAAGGTTCACCAGACTGATTCCTGGGATGTCAGGACTTTCATATGAAGAAAGACTGTATAGACTCGGCTTGTACTCGCTAGAATTTAGAAGATTGAGGGGGGATCTTATTGAAACTTACAAAATTCTTAAGGGGTTGGACAGGCTAGATGCAGGAAGATTGTTCCCGATGTTAGGGAAGTCCAGGACAAGGGGTCACAGCTTAAGGATAAGGGGGAAATCTTTTAGGACCGAGATGAGAAAAACATTTTTCATACAGAGAGTGGCGAATCTCTGGAATTCTCTGCCACAGAGGGTAGTTGAGGCCAGTTCATTGGCTATATTTAAGAGGGAGTTAGATGTGGCCCTTGTGGCAAAAGGGATCAGGGGGTATGGAGAGAAGGCAGGTACAGGATACTGAGTTGGATGATCAGCCATGATCATATTGAATGGCGGTGCAGGCTCGAAGGGCCGAATGGCCTACTCCTGCAACTAATTTCTATGTTTCTATGTTTCTAACCCTTCTCTCTGCGTCCCTTCTGCATCCAAGTCGTCGTTCTGTTGTGTTTCAGTGTCTGTATAACTTGTTATCACTATTCAACCATCAACAATGGAGCATTGTGGATCATTCTTTCCTTGATTATCATTGCCTTTTGCATATCTACCATTAATTTGTCTGAACAAGGGGTCTCAACCTGAAACGTCCCCTATTCCTTTTCTCCAGAGATGCTGCCTGACCCTCTGAGTTATTCTAGCTATTCGTGTCTATTTTCGGTTTCAAACCCGCATCTGCAGTTCCTCCCTACACATTGTGTACGTTATTCTTGTGATCATGTGTGTTTTCTCCGGGTGCTCGAGTTTTCTCCCACACTCCAAAGACGTACAGGATTGAAGTTTAATTGGTTTTGGTAAAAATGGTAAATTGTCTCCAGTGTGTAGGATAGTGTGTAGGATAGTGTGTAGGATAGTGTTACGATAGAGTGAATGGACTGATCACTGATCGATGTGGTCTTGGTGGGCCGATGGGCCTGTTTCCATGCTGTAAAGTCTAAAGTAAAGTATAACATAAGAAAAATATATCTTATTGCAAATCTTAGTGAGACTGTAGCAGCGATACGCAGACCAGGCCTTTGCTCTTTTGAGCTTTGAAGAATTGGAAGTGATCTCATGAAATGTGCACATTTCTTATGAGGCTTGATGCAAAGATGGAGGTGTTGTTCCAGAGCTACATGTCTCATTATGACTTTGCAGAATCAAATTAAGAATAGTTTGGGCTGAGATGAGGAAAGGTTTCTTCACCAAGAGAATACAGACTTTGGGGAGATTTCTACCCAAGAGGGTGTGGAGGCTCAGTTGCTGAGTCCATTTAAGATGTAATTCGATAGATATTTGAATATTAAGAGATTATTGTTTATTTCATAAAGATGGGGCTGTGGTAAACTAATAAACATGATCTTTTACACAGTAAAGTAAGCACATGGGGCAAATGGCCAACTCTTCTTGTGTTATTATGTATTGATAAAAATACATCTATTGATGCTCATGAGCACATCATCAGTGATGTAACCTGGGGTCATTGGGTGTTTCGGGTCTTTCAACATCAGACACCCACACCCAGGCAACCCAGCAATGGTTGATCAGACCACGACTTGTGTTCAGGTGGCATTCGCTCCTCCCCATGGACCACCTCTCCTGATCCAGAGCCATCTCGAGGCCTTCTCCACTGCCTCTGTGGTGTTCTAGATGGCTCTTCTCCACTCCATTCCGTTGATGCCCAGTGCGCTCAAGGCTTTGTAGAGCGATTGCCCTGCAAAACTTCTGCAGCCAACCTCGATGGGCATACACCTTGCCTTCCAGCCCTGCTTAGGGCAGTCTATGACCAGCTCTTCGTACTTTGTCTTCTTCCTCTCGTGGGCCTCCTCCAGACGGTCCTCCCACGGCACTGTCAGTTCCAACAAGACGATGTATTTGGACGCCTCTGAGACCAGGAAGATGTCTGGCCTCAGGGTGGTCGTGGCAACGTGCTGTGGGAACTTCAGCTGTTTCACCAGGTGTACAGAAAGCTGCCAGTCCTGCGCAGATGCAGTGTTACTGTGTAATATATTAATAAAGTTGGAAGTGCAACCTGTCACTATAATACCTGACATTATTTGTTTTTCAAAAATATGATAACCGAGTGAATTATTTGTTCTTGAACATTCCTTGTTCAGGACATAAAACACTGAAAAGGTCTTCATTATCCAAAGTGTGACATGGGTAACAAAACAATGTGCAGTCAAGGGCACTTCATTGGTGACCCTCGGACTATCTTTAATCAGACTTTACTGGCATTACCTTGCACTAAACATTGTTTCCTTACCATATATCTATACACTGTAAATGGCTCGATTGTAATCAAGCATTGTCTTTCCACTGACTGGTTAGCACATAACAAAAGCTTTTCACTGTACCTTGGTACACATGACAATAAACTAAACTGAATTTACATCAGGCTGCATTGCAGTGTGCGTGTGGGAAATAAATGTATGTAACATTTCTGAAACCCTTCAGTCTAAATTTAAATACATTTAAAAGAGATGGCTGGTGCCAGATGTGGTTCACGATTGTCTCATTGTGAGCTTACATTGAAGGGTTTTAATTCTCCCAGAAAAAATGGAATGGGTTAAGAATAAATCTACTTTATTATCAGGTGCAATGTATAGCGATAAGGATTTCCTTTTACCTTATCCATCTGTGTCTCTTTTCTTTTTTCTCTTTTTTGTTTTGTATGGATTTATTGACATTTGATCTGTTCAATTAATTTAATCAATCTCTGTAAAGCACTTTGGTTCAAATACTGGTTTTGTTGAAAAGTGCTATATAAATAAAGATTATTATTATTATTATTATCCTTTAGATGTTATGATTTTGTAATGTGACTAATTGTTTTGTTCGGTAAAATGCATTCACATTTGAAATTAGATATGGGTATAGAAGACATTTGTATATATCTTCCCATTGCAAACCCAACTCAAATTATTAAGTCATATGAGAAGCTTAACTGCATAAATATGATTTAATGAATTGGATTTCTGCTTTTAAAATATTAATTTTATGCAATGCTTGTACATGTGCATTAACTGTAATCACAATGTATCTGAGAAAATTACACAGGTTTGTTAGCTTTTACATGTAGGAAGGAACTGCAGAGGCTGGTTTAAACTGAAGAGAGACACACAAAGCTGGAGTAACAGCAGGACAGGCAACATCTCTGGAGAAAAGGTATAGGTGATGTTTTGGGTCGAGACCCTTCCTCAGACTGAGAGTCAGGGGAGGGGGAAACAAGAGATAATAAAAGGTGTGTGGTGAGGCGGCGCCTATCGGCAGCGGCTCGACGACAGTCCGTCTGGCTTTTTAAACATTTTGTCTGGTTAAATGTATGTCTTGAGTCTAGTTTTTATTATTTTTCTTTGGCTGTGTATGTGTGTGGGGGGGGGGGGGGGGGGGGGGGGGGGGGGGGAACCGTTAGTCTCTTCCCTGTTCAGAGACCCGACTTTTTCCCTATCGGGCCTCCGGTATCGTTGGGCCTAACATCGTGGAGCCGCCGGCAGCCTCCGGCCGGGACCAACCTGAGGGGCTCCAGTAGTGGAACCTGCGGACTCGCCATCGCGGAGCTGGCCGACTTCGTAGCGGGGGGAGCTGTGGTGGCGCGCGGCTGCGACCCGACTCCGGAGCTTCGGATGCTCTGGCCGCAGGCCCTGTGGACAGGAACATCGGGAGCTCGCAGGTCCCTGGTGGGAGACCGCTTTTCGGAGCTCCCGCAATGGCAACTTCTCCCGCTGGAATCGCGGGGTTTAAAGGACACGGAGCCGGGCATAACATCGCCCCGCGCGGCATAAATGGCCACAGGAGTTACCATCGCCCGCCGGGGGCTTTAACATCGGGAGCCCCAGTTCGTCTCGACGCTGCAGTTGGACTGCTGGTCCACGGGAGAAGAACAAAGTTTACACAAACATCCATCACAGTGAGGAGTTGTTGGAGATTCACTGTGATGGATGTTTGTGTAAACTGTGTTAACTGTGGGTCTTGGGTTTTTTTGTAATGTAAGACTGTAGAAAATGCAATTTTGTTAAAACCAAGCTGTTTCAATGACAATAAACGGCATTCTATTCTATTCTATTCTATTCTAGGTACATGGGAAAAAATGATTGAAAGATAGGCAAAAGGACTCTTTTGGTTTCTACCAAAATTATTTGCAGTCAAATTCTTATTAAAATTCTAGCGACAATTTTCCACATACCAGCCAAGATAGGGGACATTCGAGGATAATTAACCACAGCAAGCTTCAGACCTGAGCTCACTCTTCTCCAGGATATACCTGCGTTACTCACAGCAGGTATCTGGCTAAAATTGAGGGATAGGTTTTCTGAGAACTCGTGAGACTGATGTTGACTTGCACGTAGTAAATATATTGATGGCAAATTGATATATTGTGTATGCATTGACCTAAATGTTCATCCACTGAAAATAATAAAATATTCCATGCACTATATTTGAAATGTTCCTAATCATTTTCATTCTGTGAATGCTAATTTATCTGAACATTGTAGATTGCTTGATTGTAATCATGTATTGTCTTTCTGCTGACTGGTTAGCACGCAACAAAAGCTTTTCACTGTACCCCTGTACGTGACAATAAACTACACTAAACTAAATCTTGATAATACTCCTGAAATGTTGGTGGTCTTCCGTTTTTCATTTTATATTTTTGTCTGCTTAGTTTTACTTTTTAATTAACACAACATCCATAAAATGAGACAACCAAAACAATTCAATTCTATATAATTGATATGTTTTCACAGAAAATTGATTTGAAATACTCCATACTTCATAGGCCTTTCACAGCGAAAAATCCATTTTCTGAGAACTCATTAGTTTGATGGTGAATTACAGGTAGTAAATATATTGATAGCAAATAATGTGCGTCAACCTTGATGTGCAGTTCACTGAAATTAATGGATAGAATATTCCAGGCATGACTTTTCAATATTGTGACCCTTTCATTCTTTTATTCTTGATTGTTTCCTAGTATAGGTTATACTAATAATCTCCACTGGGTGGCAGTACAATACTGGAAATCAGACCGGATTGAACACTCATGTTAAAAAACTCTGGCATTCATGTACCTTTTATGACCACAGCACATTGATAGAAAACTTTACAGTAAACTGTTTTATTTGAAGTGAACTCACAGTTGTTAAAGATTATGATATAGTTGGAATTTCGGAGACATAGCCCCAGGGTGACCAAGTCTGGGAGCTAAACATGCACGCGTATTCAATATTCAGGAAGGATAGACAGAAAGGAAGAGGAGGTGGGGTGGCATTGATAGTTAAAAAGGAGATTAATGCAATAGCAAGGGGAGACATTGGCTTGGATGCTGTAGAATCCTTAGGTTTGGGCAGAACTGCGAAATAGCCAAGGGCAGAAAACGCTTGTTGGAGTTGTATACAGACCACCAATCAGCAGTAGGGAGGTTGGGGATAGCATCAAGCAGGAAATTAGGGATGCATGTAGCAAAGGTACAGTAATCATGGGTGACTTTAATCTACATATACTGTAGATTGGGCCAACCAAATTTGTAGCAGCGTTGAGGAGGAGGATTTCCTGGAATTTATACAGGATGTTTTTGTAAACCAATATGTAGAAGAACCGTCTAGAGGGAAGATCATCCTAGACTGGGTATTGTGTAATGAGGAAGGATTGTTGTGCAAGGCTCCTTGGGCAACAGTGACCACAATATGGTAGAATTCTGTATTAGGGTGGAGAGTGACACAGTTAATTCAGAGACCATGGTCCTGAACTTAAAGAAAGGAGACTTTGAAGAAAGGAGACTTTGAGACAGGTATTAGCTAGGATAGACTGGCAAACTATTCTTAAAGGGTTGATGGTGGGTGGACATGCAATGGCAGAGATTTAAAGACCGCATGGATGAACTCCAGAAATTGTTCATCCCTGTCTGGCGAAAAAATAAAACGGGGAAGTCAGCTCAACCGTGGCTAACGAAGGAAATCAAGGATAGTGTTAAATCCAAGGAAAAGGCATATAAATTGGTCAGAGGAAGCAGCAAACTGGAAGAAATTTAGAACTCAACAGAGAAGGACAAAGGGGTTAATTAAGGGGGCAAAGAGCATGAAAGAAAACTGACTCTAAAAGCTTCTATAGATATGTACAAAGGAAAAGGTTAGTGAAGACAAATGTAGGCCCCTTACAATCAGAGACAGGCAAATTTATAATGGTAAACAAGGAAATGGCAGAACAGTTAAACGAGTACTTTGGCTCTGTCTTCATTGAGGAAGACACAAACAATCTTCCAGAAATACTAGGTGATCGAGGACCTAGTGGGAGGGACGAACTGAAGGAATCCACATGAGTCAGGAAATAGTGTTAGGTAAACTGTTGGGACTGAAGGCAGATACTGGAACCAAGGCTCAAACTCTCCTCATGCTGATCTCTGACAATGTTACATTCATTCAATTGGAGGAATCACTACTTGTGTTATTCCATTTTCAGCAATGTTGAAGTTTTAGATTTTAGTTTTAGAAATACAGGATGGAAACAGAGCCTTTGGCCCAACGAGTCCGTGCTGACCAATGATCACCCCATACACTTGTTCTATCCTGCACACTAGTGACAAATTACAGAAGTAAATTAACCAATAAACCTGTACATCTTTGGAATGTGGGAAGAAACCAGAGCACCCAGAGAAAACCCACACGGCCACAGGGAGAATGTACAACCTCCGTACAGAGAAAGTACCTGTAGTCAGGATCGCACGCAGGTATCTGGCACTGTAAAGTAGTAACTCTTTCACTGCGTTACAGTGCCATCCTGAAGTCTGCAGTTTTAAACCCCTTTTTCACGGGGCGACTTGACGCAAGAGTTAACCAGAGTTGAACATCGTGGGAACCTCTTGCGATAACCGTACGGCATTCGTGGACCACCGTGGCAGGTACTCGTGTAACTTGGTGACTCGGGTAAAAATTCAAACAAGTTTGAATTTCTCCAAGAGTGACTTGTACACTTGTGGTTGAACATTGCAACATTATATGCACGTAGTGGCCAGTGCGATATCCGTACTGACTCTTGCGTGTACCGTGGGAACTACTGCGAACGGTGAACCCGGAAGCTGGACAGAGGAGACAGAAGGTGAGTAAAAATTGTCTTCTGTGGGATTGAATTTAAAAAATAAAGATTTGCATCCGCATATCGACATCAACTTATTCATGAGTTATGTTAATGAGATTCAAGAAAATAACTATAATCTTTAAAAGGGACTTTACTGAAAGGTCCCGCATTTTTATGGTCCGTGAGAAATTTTTCACATGTACTTCTTTGAGAGATACAGCTCGGAGTCCTCGCCGACCAGCGATCGATGCCTTTCCGAAGCAGGGTCCAGAATGCTACCAATCAATGTTCGCCAGAGACCCGTGTAAAGGAGTGAACTGCACATGCTGGTTAATAACGAAGACAGACACAAAAAGCTGGAGTAACTCAGCGAGTCAAGCAGCATCTCTGGAGAAAAATAGGTGATGTTTCGGGACGAGACACATCTTCAGACTCAATTCCAATTAGGATGTCTGAAGAAGGGCTCTGATTCGAATCGCCACCTATTCTTTTTCTCCAGAGATGCTGCCTGACACGCTGACTTACTCCAGCTTTTTATGTTTTTCATCCCAGATCTGACTTACCTGCTGAGTTACACCAACATTTTGTGTCCTTTTGTGCGTATTAACCAGCATCTGCAGTTCCTTTAGACATTACCTAACTTCAGATTTTAGAGATATAGCGTGGAAACAGGCCCTTCGGCCCACCGAGTCCGCGCCGACCACCTATTCTTATACACTCCAGGGACAATTTTACAATGTTACCGAAGCCGATTAACTTACAAACCTGTAATCTCTGGAGTGTGAGAGGAAACCGGTGCACCCATGGTCAGGATCGAACCCCGGTCTCTGGGGCTGTGAGGCAGCAACTCTACCACTGTGCCGCATGTAGTCAGATTTAATAAATTGCTGGTGTTGCTTCCAAAGACAGAGGCACTTATAATATTAGATCAGAATTGCATCTTTCCGCTAATAGAGTCAATTATTAGTCAATTAATAATAGAATCAATTATTGTTGGTGACATTTCACCTACGAATATCAGACTATTTTCGCAGAGGTAAGGGCCAATTAGGCATAGCAAAAGGCATGAACACTTTTAAACATTATTTTCCGACTATTTTGTTAAATGCAAATACAGGGAGAATGATCAAAGTGCTCACATGGCTCACTCTGTTAGAAGCGTTCTGAGTTTAAATGTTCCGTGTATTCCTTCTTAAAGTATAAATTTTTGTGTGGCCAGGGGTGCGATTGAGAACAGCTGGGAAAGGGCGGAGGGGGCGTCACGAATAACAGCGTTTCCCTGGCCATATTATGGCCCATTCCCCAACCGTAACATTAATCAAGCTCTGTCTAACTCCCCCTTCACACCATCCCCCTGTGACATGGGTTAGTCATCGCCGGGCGGGCTGTGGGCCGAATGGCCTGCCAACGGGAGTCAGAGACTTGACACTGAGATCCATTGTGCAGGAAGGAACTGCGGATGCTGGTTTTTACCGAAGATAGACACAAACGCCACCTGTTCATTTACTCCAGATATGTTGCCTGACCCATTGAGTTACTCCAACATTTTGTGTCTGTGTTCACTATGAACATTGAATTATTTAATTTTAGGTAACTTACACTCTCTCTCTCTCCCCCGCCCCTCCCACCCCCGCCTGCCCCCCCCTCCCCCCTCCCCCATGCAGTAAATGTCGGTTACCCAGGCCAAGGTTTGCAACGCTGGTTCCCTCTTGGGATCACACTATCCCTAGCCAACAATTGGCCTATCAGGGAACCAAATATAGACATAAAGTGACTCAGTGGGTCAGGCAGCATCTCTGGAGGAAAGGGTTAGGCGACATTTCGGGTCGGGACCCCTCTTCAAAATACCCTGCTGAGGTCATCTGTTGTTGGCCCTGATTTATCCCGGTCTTTTCTTGCTT
The DNA here is from genome assembly GCF_028641065.1 of Leucoraja erinaceus. Classification (NCBI taxonomy): domain Eukaryota; kingdom Metazoa; phylum Chordata; class Chondrichthyes; order Rajiformes; family Rajidae; genus Leucoraja; species Leucoraja erinaceus. The sequence goes on along the minus strand of NC_073377.1, from coordinate 52,415,390 downwards.
CCAGTTCCCCCCTACAATCATCCCGAAGAAGGGTCCCGACCAAAAATGGAATCTATTCCTTTTCTCCAGAGATGCTGCTTGGCCCGCTGAGTTACTCCAGCATTTTGTGTCTAACTTGCCGATTCAGACAGTTTTTGATTTACTCTGAAACACATGTTGGAAATTTAAACTTGGTTACCTAATGTTCATGTCTTTCTCCATAGGAAAAACAGGCACAATATCTCATCTCCTGCAGCTCCATACATAGATAATTACTTTAGTCTTAGAGGGCCCTTCTTCTTTCCCTTGTTACTCTTTTACCTTCTATATTGTTATAAAATCTCTTGCGATTCTCCTTAATCTCTTTTTTTTGCTCTCCTGACTTCCTTGCATGCTCTTGCATCCCTATATTCCACCAGAGATTTGCTTAATCCCAACTGCCTAACCAAAACGTTGCCTCCTTTTTTTGACCAGTGCTTCAATATTTCTTGTCATCCCGGGTTCCCTACTCTTGTCAGTCTTGCCCTTAACTCTGGTTGCCCTTAACAGAGTCTGAAGAAGGGTTTTGGCCTGAAAACGTCGCCTATTTCCTTCGCTCCATAGATGCTGCTGCACCCACTGAGTTTCTCCAGCAATTTTGTGTACCTTTGCCCTTAACTCTACCAGGTACACGCGGATCATGAACTCTGACTATCACAGTTTTAAAAGCCTCCCACGTGTCAGTCATCCCTTTGCTTCCAAACAATCTATACATAACTAAAACTCTGATCTTGTTATCTTCCGGTTTGGCAGTCTTTCTATTTGTGCATAAATGGTTCATGATAACGCTACGATTTTTCACCTGTTCACTCACCGTTCTCCTGTGCTGCGAGTGCGCCAAGTTTCGTTCTGATCGGTTGAATGTCGTAAAAGTTAGTGAGGTTTAAAAATCTTAAAAAACTGCGCGTGGGCAGATTGATCTACTCTCCTGCCAGTCAGCGCCGCGCTGATTAGTCTCTTCCCCTGTCACTCCCGGGACGCTCCGCCCCTTCCTGCGGCATCGCGTCTTTATTGGATGGCCAGCGGAGAATTCCAACCGGACTTTCGGAGGGACCAGTAGCAGCCCAGCCCTAAGCACCCCAGCCCCAAGCAGCAGCCCAGCCCCAAGCAGCAGCCCAGCATGGGAGACCCAGCCCAGCCCGGAGTCGGGGATGTCGCCAAACGGAAAGCAAAGACTCTGATCCCGGCGGAGGAGAACAACCAGCGACCAGTGCCTGCTGTGAGTCCCCATCACACCGCCAATTCCAGCCACTACCCCCCTGGTCTCCCTCGCTGGCTCCTCCCCCTCCCCCGTGATGCTCCCCTTTCCCCCATGTCACATCCCCGTCTTTTCTCCGAGCTCACCCCCCCCCCCCCGCCACACACCCCCTCTCCCCCCACACTCCCCCCCCCCCCACACCCCCCCCAACAACAAGCCCCCTGCCCACACCCCACCCCCCTGCCCACACACACACATCCGCCCATACCCCCCCCCCCCCCCCTCACCCACACACCCCCCAAACCCCCCCCCCTACCCCACAACCCCCCTCCCCCACACAACCCCCCTCCACCACAACTCCCCCTCCGCACAACCCTCTCCGCTCCCACAAACCCCAGCCCCACAACCCCCCCCCCACAATCCCCTCCCCCACAACCCCCTCTCCCACAATCCCCCACCCCTCCCTCTGCCCCCGCAACCCCGCACCCATAACCCCCCCACACCAACCAGTCCAGACATTACATTTTGGGCGTTAGCCCCATCCTACCCTTTGGGCTTCATCTAAACTTAAACCCCTGTCTCACGGTGCGAGTCGACCCACGAGTGACCCCGAGTTTAAAACAAATTAAACTCGTGGTAATCACGTACAATTAACGTAGCGGGAACGTCGGAACTCGTGGACACAACTTAGCGACTGGTGGCGCTAACGGCAGGTACCCGTGAAACTTGTTAACTATTGAAAAATTTGAAACATGTTTAAAAATTTGAAACATTTAAACTCGATGTAAGAATGTAGTGGCCCGTGAGTTTACCGTAGTGACTCTTGAGTCTACCGTGGGTTTGGCCTGAGTGCCAGAAGTGGAATGTTGAAGATTAGTCAGATCTTAGATAAGTAATCAGTAGAGAAAAACATTTCCCATTGGTGGAAGGATCACAAAGCAGAGGATAGAATTAAAGTTGTTAGCCAAAAGTTCCCTGACTAGAAACCTTTATGCAGTTAGTGTTTAGGGCTTGAAATGACTGCCAGAGGTTGTGGTGAGAAGAGGAGGGAAGGAAAATTCTCTCATGTCTTGCAAAAGGAAGTCAGATATGTAGTTAAAAACAGAACCATTACAGATCTATGAGATAGCGACAAGGCAGTGAACATGATCTAAGTAGCTTGAATAAAGTCAAAAAGAGAACTTTGTGGAACGGATGGGCCTTCTTCCATTATGTCATATTTCTGTGAATCAAGACAGAAGTCTAAGACCTAACAGAGAGCTCTGAAGTACGCCACCCTGTTTTGAAAACATTTCTGCCTTAAAACCCAGTGGCACAATACCTAGATCCAAGAATAATAATTGTGTAGATATAATCAACACCCAGAGCTTTACTTTGTAAATAAAAATTATTTACGAAGAGGGAATGGCTTGCTTTTTTCAGTGTGTTGACATTTTTGATATTTAACTTCAAAGTTAGCTGTCCAAACTTCTCTCCAGTTACAAATAAATTACACGTATGTCTTCTGCAATACATCAGAATGTTACAATCTAAATGGCAATGTATATTGGAGATCCAACCCTTCTTCTTCTGCTTCTTCTTGCGTTTGAGGCAGCAGAGGTTATGTGTCACCCGCTGCAGCCAGTTCAATGTGTTGTTGTCGAGTGCCGTGGGGTCTACCCTCCACCAGGGGGGCGGAGGACAGCGCAGTCGAAAATGATGTGCTGCGCTGTTTGCTGGTCGGCTCCACATAGGCAAGCTGCTGATGAATGCAGCCCCCAGCAATGCATGTTGGATCCAACCCTGAAACAGACTATATAAAAATCATTGTTGATAGTTACCAGATGTGGCAGTTCCCAATTGGTGCTTAAAAGGGTTAATCATTTATGTTTAATTTCTTGCCCAATTACATCCTTTTGTTTCTTAGCCTTTCAGATATGGAAATGGTAGACATGTTCACAGATATGGTGTAACAGTGAACAGAAATAAAATAGGTCATCATAAGAGGTGGGGAAAGTTGAAGCACAGTGAGAATGTTGTGAGAGAAATCTTAAGGTGAGCCAAACATGTGCATATTGAAGCAACCAGCTACAAAAAACCATCTTGGCATATTTGTTTGATTACAGGAAATATTTAATCTGGAAAGATCTGTACTAAAGTGATTTCCATATGCTTATGGGAAGAGTAATAAAGAGTAATACAATTATGTAGGCACATATGTTTGATGCATTGTGCTGGATCACATATTCCAAGCAGATGTTTATGTACATCAAATACAATGACATTTTACACCATCATAACCTGCTGTCAGATAATCCTGCAGATTGTACAGTAAAGCTGCATTAAGTGCGAATAGGAAAGGGGTGGCAGGTGTCACTGTTGCAATCAATTCAAATGTGTTTTATCTCACATTTTAATTTAAAAGATAAAAGGTAGCCTTTGAAGACAGCCACTGAGTTTATAATCACTGTGAGCACCAGACCATCTGGTGAAATGTTGTTGAGAGATCTTTCTCATTACTTAGGGGCATCATTGGTAATTAGAGAGAAATTAATCAGAAGCACTGGAACAATACTGAGGTTGCTGACTGTTAGAAGTGCAGTCAACCCATCTTGGAAGTTTTGGTTTAGTTTAGTTTATTTTCATCAGCACAGAGATTCAGTGGAAAGCTTTTATTGTGTGCAAACTAATCAACAGAAAGAGAACACATAATTGCAATCGAGCCATCCACAGTGTGCAGATAGATAATAAAGGAAATAATGTGAATCTGCTGTTGGAGTAGAGATTTAAAAGAGTTGAGCGATTGTGATGAGTGATTGCAGATCCACTGTGGCCAACACACAAAGTTGCCTGGCTGTGTGGCATTATTTACAAAACACCAAGGAAAAGTTCTCTAATATTGGACCCTGTCACTGTTCGGATTGTAATCAGCTCAACAAATAAATGTTGCCAAATCAAGCAACTTCATCATCTGTAGGACTGGTAAAATCACATGGCAACATTGCTTAATAATAACAATGTCAATATCCATTTGTGAGTTTTCTTCATGTATGAACATGATTGAAAGCATTTCAACATTTTAAGTCTGTTCAATGTTGTTGCTTTTCATAAATAAGAACAAATTATAAAATCCATCAACTTTTATTGATGGATCTTTGGTTCAAATATATCTAAATTGTACTGATGCATGTAAATATAAATAAACATTGACATAGGGAACTTCAGGAATAACACTTTTTTAAAAATATTTTATTTTATTAGAAGTAAGTTAAAGTGCAGGCCCTTCTATTTGCCCAGGGAATTCACATCGACTGTTAACACTGCAGTCTATGTTCCCCCGGACGCTAATGCCAGGCTAGCAATGGAAGAGCTGCAAGCTGCTATCAGCAAACATCTATCTGCTCACCCAGAGGGGGCATTTATTGTTGCGGGTGATTTCAACCACTCCGACCTTAAAACTGTACTCCTCAGGTTCCATCAGCATGTCTCCTGCCCAACCAGAGGAAACAATATTCTGGACTTAGTTTACACTAATATTACTGAAGCCTACAAAGCCCTCCCCCTCCCCCACCTTGGACAGTCTGACCACCTCTCCCTGTTCCTGCTCCCCAAATACACACCTCTGATCAGACGTGTGAAACCTACCATGAGGACAGTGAAGGTTTGGCCTGAGGGGGCTGTCTCTGATTTACAGGAGCAGTTTCAGCAGACAGACTGGAGTCTGTTTGCTACTCAGTCCACCTTCAATTCACAAGTGGACATCAACTCGTACACCTCAACAGTTCTGGACTATATAAAATTCTGTACCGATAATGTCACTACCCACAAGGAGATAAAGACCTTCCCTAACAAGAAGCCGTGGATGAACAGGGAGGTCAGACTCCTACTGACGGCTCGCGATGCCGCTTTCAGATCTGGCGACGCTGAGGGATACAGGTCATCCAGGGCCAATCTGAAAATGGGAATTAGGAATGCTAAACTCAATCATAAACGGTGGTTTGAGGAGCATTTCCATAACAACTCTGACCCCAAGCGCATGTGGCAAGGAATGAAATCCCTTGCCGATTACCAGAAAGTTAACACCCCTCCCCCAGGCAACGCCACCCTGCCTGACGAGCTAAACCACTTCTATGCTTGCTTTGACCGGGACAACAAAACCCCAGCCATTAAAGTTGCTCCACCCCCGAATGAATAACCTCTCAGCCTCTCCACCTCTGCTGTACAAGATGCACTGAGCAAGATGAATGAGCGCAAAGCTGCCGGCCCCAATGGCATCCCTGGCCGGGTGCTTAGGGCATGTGCTGGACAACTATCCCCAGTCCTCACCGACATTTTCAATCTCTCACTGGCCCAGGGTGTTGTCTCCACTTGCCTCAAGACATCAACCATCGTGCCAGTGCCCAAACAGCCAGCTACAGGGAGTCTCAACGATTTCCGCCCAGTGGCACTCACCCCTGTCATTGCAAAGTGCTTTGAGCGGCTGATCTTGGCTCACCTCAAAGCCTGCCACCCCCCCACACTGGACCCCCATCAGTTTGCCTACTGGGCCAACAGGTCTACAGAGGACGCCATATCGGCGGCCCTACACTCTGCCCTGACCCACCTGGACTACAACAACTCCTACATCAGGCTGCTGTTCATTGATTTCAGCTCTGCCTTTAACACCGTCATCCCCGCCAGCTTGATCACCAAACTCAGTGGACTTGGCATCTCCACCTCCCTCTGCAACTGGACACTGGACTTCCTCACTAACAGACCACAGTCTGTTGGGGTCAATAACCTCACCTCCTCCACTATAACACTGAACACCGGAGTGCCACAGGGCTGTGTGCTCAGCCCTCTCCTCTACTCCCTCTTCACCCACGACTGCATCCCAAAGTACGGATCCAACGCCATTATTAAGTTTGCTGACGATACCACGGTAGTAGGACTGATCAGCGACAACGATGAGTCAGCCTACAGGGAGGAGATCCAGCACCTGACAGCCTGGTGTGCCAACAATAACCTCGTCCTCAACTCCAAGAAGACGAAGGAGATTATTGTCGACTTCAGGCAGACCAGAGGAGGCAGTCATACCCCCATCCATATAAATGGGACTGAGGTGGAGCGCGTCTCCAGCTATAAATTCCTCGGAGTACATATCCCGGAGGATTTGTCCTGGTCCCTCAACACCTCCAAGCTGATCAAAAAGGCACATCAGCGCCTTTACTTCCTGAGGAGGCTCAAGAAAGCCCACCTGTCCCCCCGGATCCTGACCAACTTTTACCGCTGTACCATAAAGAGTATCCTGACCACCTGCTTCACGGTATGGTACAGCAGCTGCACTGCTGCGGACAGGAAGGCACTACAACGGGTGGTGAAAACCACGCAGCACATCATCGGTGCCCCGCTCCCTGCCATGGATGCCCTCCACCGAAAACGGTGTCTGAGACGGGCTGGGAAGATCATCAAAGACCCCTCACACCCCAACCATGGACTGTTTGCCCTCCTCCCATCAGGGAGGCGGTACAGGAGCCTCAGGTCACGTACTAGTAGGATGAGGAACAGCTTCTACAATAATACAATCACATTGCTGAACTCGGAGTCCCGCCGATAGATTTCTCCAGTCCCTCCGTCCCCATTGTTTAATTATGCTGTATTTTTTGATTATTCTGTATCTTCTCTCTTTCTATTTTTTTTTTTTAATTCTTTATGCACAACTACTACGGACTGACGCAAAACTGCATTTCGTTGTACTCATACTTGTATTTGTACGATGACATTAAAGTTGAATTGAATTGAATTGAATTGAATTGAATTGAAGTACAGTCATATGGCACCAAAGTGCCTAATAGATATTTTCATAATACATTTTATGTACAACTTCTTTTTTTTGTTACATTGAAAAAAGATTAGAATAAGAAAAAGAAGTTAGATAGTAAAGGATAGAAAGATGTGAAATATATAGTGTGTGAAGAAAGAAAACGAGTAAATGAAGAAAGTTGAGAGAGAAAATAGAGAGAAAATAAAATAAAAAAGAAAAGGAGATCATTATTTATAATCTTGACCAACCCTCGTCCAGTCCTGAAACAGTTATTTTTTACAATTGTGTTGCACCATATGATTCCAAAAAAACGACGAATGGAGACCAACTCGTTATGAATTGGTCTGATTTATCCATTAGGAGGAATCGCATTTCCTCAAGATGAGCGGTGTCCAACATACTTGCAATCCACATTTTAAGCGTTGGTATTGATGTACCCTTCCAAAATTTAAGTATTAATTTTTTTGATATTATTAAACCATAGTTAAGGAATAGATTTTGAGATGTGTTCAATTTATTCCCATCTTCCATTACACCAAATATAATCATTTCAGTATTAGGTTCCATTCTTGTCTTGAATAATTTTGTAAATATTTCAAAAATATCATTCCAAAATCTATAAAGTTTTATGCAGGAAACTAAGGAGTGTGTTATAGTTGCATTTTGGGCTAGACCTTTATCACAAGTGGCGGATATATTTGGATACAATTTGTTCAATCTTGTTTTTGAATAATATAATCTATGTACAATTTTAAATTGAATTAGATTATGTCTTACATTAATTGAACATTTGTGAATATATATCTATATTCTTTATAGATGTAATGTAAACTTCTGTGGTTATTTAATTAGCAGTCTGGAAAATGACATCTACAGAATGCATTCTCTTCTCTTCCCTGAATTTGAATTTTCTCTGTTTCGTGTGGGTGGTTTGTGCTCTATACCCAACCACCTGGCATAGTTTCTGCCTGGAATATATTAGAACTGAGACAGAGCTAAGATTCCTCTGCTGTTGGTGAATCATGGATATGTTTTAACACCTTAAATGTAGGAAGTTCATTGCAATACAATTGTATTATACAATAGCATTCAAATGCAACACATATATTTCATAATACAGAGAAACAGCAACAAACAGGTTATTAAATAGTGTACCATGCTGTATTGTAAATATATAAATTTGATTTCTTCTAAAATTAAAATTAGATATATTTTCAGACTTCCAGATATTCAACCTTGATCACATATGTTTAAGGCTGCACAAATATAGTTAATATTCATTTTTAACATACCAATGACATATTTGAATTGTATTTTCATTTTCAATTCTCTAGCAACTTCTTGCTTCAGATTGGTGGTATTTTGCTGCTGCTTTTTCTCAATTGCTAACTCTTCTATATTTTACGATGACACCTCACTTAATTTGTGCATTGTCATCATTCTTTAATATATTTACTAGCATAAAAAGGAAATGGTTTAGAACACGTGTGAACGTTTCATTTAATGTTTTATATCACTGCTGGTTTATTCAATGGAACTTACAACTGTAAATAGCATTTATTCAGATATATCCATTTGCAGTGAGTGCATGTGAGTGCATTGTACATAATTTTTCCTTCCTTAATTTTGCATGGTACTCAATGCCAACACATGTCTGTTTGTGATTCTGGAAACAGTCATGCAGTTTTTATCCAGAAATCTAATGTTTTATTAACCCTAAATTTGAAATAATTGAGTATGAAGTTTCGAAGAGGATAATGCAATAATTAATTTGAAAAATTCTGTTGAGCGATGTTAAAAATGTATTTATCATTATGAGGGATATTATTGAATAAGGTAACCCAATAATATAGTCATACTGCTTACAAAAATATAAAAAGCCTGCACAGTTTAATTGGAGTGTCATTCTGAACAAAGGACTCTAAGTGACAGGAGCTTCCCTGGTGTTATCTGTTGAAACAAGTTCTATTGGATAAAGCCCAGTTTTACCACAACAGGAAAACGTTTTCTTTCTGGTTGTCAAGGCACTCACTTCCTGAAAATGTAAATGAAAGAGAGAAGGTTCCAGCGGCTGAGGAGAGTAACCCAAAGCAGATAAAATTCATGAATGCTGCAGCACTTTATTTAAATGTTGGGTTTCTTGCACCAAGCACCCTGCAAATGCAAACCTGCAAGTAAGCCGTGAGACCTGACGTACTGGTTATAGCCTATTTGTTTGACTACTAGATTATGCTGACAGTGGCGGGGGTGTGTTCACCCTCGTGTTTCTCTCTTTCAGCTGCTTGCTTTGCCGGAATAGGTTCCTGTGGAACTGATCTGGCTCGTCTGTTACAGTTTGTTTGTACTCTTTACTCTCTCTCTGTCAGAATCATAACCAAAATTCTTACTGAAGTGAAGACGTTTGAACAGATTGCCAGAAACCTTTTATGGTGGAAATTTAGCAAACATCTGTGTTGATAGCTATGTATTCTGGTTAGCTCGAGGAATTATAACCAAAGCATCTTTTATCATTCGACTTGTTGACTGTTGCAAAAGATCTCGTTGTGAGATTTTTTGTAAAATAATGGCAGCACAAGCAACAAGTCAGGACGTCGTCACCTCGTCTGATCCAAGAAAAGAATTTCGTCCGCATCCTTTGTTAAATGATGCTTTTGTGAAGATCATAAGTGGAAACTTGCTGGGGCATGAAAAACCTAAAGCTGCACGTAAATCACCTTCCATTTCCCCCAGATTATCTCCCAACATTTCACCCAGAAATTCACCAAGATTTCTCCGAAGAATGATGTTAAATAACAGTAATCAAAAGCGTCGTTTTACAGTGGCTCATACCTGGTAAGAATGAATTCATTTCAACTGCAATATAGGCTGAATTTGCACATTCAGGTGTTAATATTTTGCTTTGTGGAATTGTGTTGTTTATGTAATTTTTGGTACTACAGGTATATTGAAATTATTGCATGTTTTTTGAGACCAGTATCCTTTCCATGCAGCCTGCTCGAAGTATAATGCATTTTAAATCCACAAAAACGAATTTATTCAGTGTTACCCTATTGTTCCTCCAAAGTTCAAGGTGCAGCAGCAGTGATATAAATACTCCACCCACCTTTAATGAGCACAATGACCTTGCCAAGGTGTTTCATTCTTGCTTTCTTAACGTAAGAATTTATGTTAGAAAAAATGATGAAAAGAGAAGCTATGTAAATTAGATTAAATGAGGCGTGCACCCATAGAAGCATTGCCGATATGTTCTGTCAGGTGACTTATCATCAACGGCAATCTTAGATTAGGGAGAATATATGTTGCATCAATTATCAATTCTGTCAAAATTATCAGATATGAAAACATTTTTAAATTATTACCATTTACAAAAAAAGAAGTTGCTATGCTGCCGCTGACAACTCAGTGTGTTTATTGAAGAATTTCAAATTTGGACGTCAGCTTCAAACTTATAGTGAAGTCAGAATTTACTTATTGTCTTGGACTTCATTATATCACAATATTTAATCGGATAAAGTTTTTGTCAAGGCAATTCATTTCAACAGCTACAAATTATTGTAATTGGATTCAAACAATTCTATGTGCCCAGCCTGGGATTATTCATTTTGCAGTGTAAATGTGGTGTATAGATGGATAAGGAATCTGCATGATGAAGCAGTAAAACACACCATCACAACATTTCTCACACACCATCATTTTGATAGCCACAAATGCAGAAGAGTCAAATTCTACTGAAAACATTACCTCGCCGAGGATGGATAGAAGGGAAGAGATTGAACCTTTTTTTTGCCTTCCATCACAGTGAGAATCTGGAGGAGTCACTGTGGTGGACGTTTATGTTAAAATGTATTTTGTGTGTTCCGTTGTTTTTTGTTAGTATGACTGTATGGCAAATCAAATTACTCGTATTTTGCAAAACATAGGGCTACTAAAGGATGATTATGATTATGAACTGTGCAAGTAAAGGAAAAGAAGAGTCCTATGATTCTTAGCCTACTTGTTAGCCCTCCCTACATCATCCCAACTGGTTGTCCAACATCCAAAAGGTATATTTCAGTCAAGATGCTTGCTTGCATAACAAGTGGTTTCCCCTAAAGATTACTAGCTGCCTGACACCCATCTTGTTATGGCATTACACGCACTTGTCGATCTGTTATTTTTTCCATTTGGCAATGCTGTAAGATTATTGGTGTGTATTTTTCAAATAACATGTGAAAACAAACAGATGTAACATGCTAGAAATAACAAGAGAAAGAGAAAGAAAAGAAAACATTTAAGTAATGCCTTTTTACATCACCTGAATTTCCCAGGATGCAGCCTTGAGTTCACGATGGGTATAGTGCACATTTACCTTAGAGTCGGGAAATTGTGGATTCAAGCCCGATTCGGGAGGCTTCAGCACAAAATCAAAGCTGGCCTTCCAGTTTTGAACTAAGGGACTGTTGCCCCTTAGAGATACTGACTTTCATGGGAGATGTGAAGCTGTATCTCCCATTGGTCCTGTAGTTGGATGTAAAAGATCCCAGAGCACCATTTGAAGATGACTTGTGCAGTTCTTCCCTGTTATTACCAAATATCAAAATCGTCAAACCAGATTATTTGGCCTTCATCTTAGAGGCATAGAATCATACAGCATGGAACCAGGCCCTTCAGCCCAACTCAACCATGCCGACCAAGATACCCCATCTAAGCGAGTGCCATTTGCCCGCATTTGGCCTATATCCCTCTAAACTTCCCTTATTCATATACCCATCCAAATGTCTTTTAAATGTTGTTATAGTACCTGCCTCAACTACTTCCTCTGCTAGCTCATTCAATATACCCACCACCCTCTGTATGAAATAGTTGGCCCTCCAGTCCCTATATAATCTTTCCCTTCTCACATTAAACCTATGCTCTCTAGTTCTTGAAAAATTTACCCTGAGAAAAAGAATCTGTGCATTCATCCTGTGTATTCCCCTCATGATTTTAGACACCCCCATAAGATCACCCCTCATCCTCCTGAGCTATAGTCCTGGCCTATCCAACCTCTCCCTATCGTTCAGGCCTTTGAGTCGTGGCAATACCATCATAAATATTCTTTGTGTTCTTTCTATCTAAATGGCATCTTTCCTCTAGAGGGTAATTGAATATTCCAAAGGCGCCCTGACCAACATCTTATGCACAACTGTCTCAACTTAATGTCCCAACTTCTATACCAAATTGATGAATGCCATCATGCCCACAGCTTTCTTCATCACCCTACCTTTCACAGCACTTTCAGGGAACGATGAACTTGTAAAACAGAGGGATCAGGTAGTATAATGCTCCCCAATACTCTACCATTCACTATGAAGGTCCTGCTCTGGTTTGACTTTCCAAGATGAAACACCTCTACCTTTGTGCCATTTGGGAATTTTCTATGTGCATATTGAATGCCATATTTTCTTACACTGCAGACGTGGTTTTCTGTAAAATGCTTTTGGTTTTCAGACTTTCTGATCATCATGTTGTCTAAGAGTTCTGTGTAGTGCCTGGGAAACAATGTGCAGCACAAGGGGAACAAATTGTGTATTGCTAAAGTACAACAAATAATATCTTGGCTATATCTTGCTCGGAGCAGATTATTGTGAATACAATTTAAAAAATTATAAAAAGAAATGTAAAGATAGCCAATCAAACATTCAGTGGGATAGAGTCATACAGCAAGGAAACAGGGCCCAATCTGCTCATGTTGACCAAAGTGCCCCATCTACCTGTACATGTCCCACCTGCCCGTGTTTGATCCATATCCCTCTAAATCTTTCCTATCCATGTACGACCAAATGTGTTTTAAATGTTGTTGATGTACATGCTTCAACAACCTACTCTGGCAGCTTGTGCCATACACACACCACAATTTCTGTGAAAAGGTTGCCCCTTAGATTCTTATTAAATCTTTCTGCTCTCACCTTAAACTGGTGGCTTCTGGTTTTTGATTCCCCTACTCTGGGTAAAAGACTGCACATTCACCCTATCTATCCACCTCATAGTCTTATACACCTCTCATCCCTCATTACCTCAAGGAATAAAGTCCAAGCCTGCCCAACCTCTCCCTATAGCTCAGGCCCTCAAGTCCTGGCCATATTCTCATCAATCTTCTCTGCACGGTTTCCAGCTTCACAACAACTTTCTAATAGCAGTGTGACCAAAACTGAAGAACACAATACTCCAAATATGGCATCACCAACATTTGGTACAACTGTAACGCAACATTCCAACTTCTAAACTCAATACCCTGACTGATGAGGGCCAATGTATTAAGAGCCTTGTTGCCAACCCTATCTACCTGTGATGCCATTTCAAGGAACTATGTACCTGCATTCCTAGATCCCTCAGCTCTACAATACTCCCCAGAGACCAGCCATTAATTGTGAAGATTCTGTCCTGGTTTTACTTCATGAAATGCAATATCTTGCATATATCTGCATTAATTTCCATTAACCATTTCTCAGCCCATTTGCCCAACTGATCAAGGTATCATTATAATTTATAATAACCCCGGCTATCTACGATACCACCCACTTTGATGTCATGTGCAAACTTACTTATCATGCCTCATTACTTCAACCTGCCTTGCCCATCATTCTAACAGGTACCTAAATGTCCTAAACTTTTGCCATCACACTTTTAGAACCATCCCACTTTCCAGACACTCCTTTGCCCACAAACAACCTACCCCAATGATCTTTAGCAAGTTCCTATGTAAAGTTGGCCTTATCTCAAATCAGAATTTTTTAATCTGCCCATAACTATTTTAAAGCTAATAGAGTAGTGGTCGCTGGTCCCAAAAGGCTTGCCCATGAACACTTCACTCACATGCCCATCCCAACTTCCTACGAATAGATCAAGCTTTTTGTTTGGGGTGTGTGTGTGGGGGGGTGGGGGTGGGGTTTGAGGGAGTTGGAAACTTTTAAATCTCTCCCTGCACGGGAGACCCGTCCTTTTCTTGTCGGGTCTCCGTTATCATTGGGGCTGCAATGAGGAGAGGCCTCCAACAGGAGGAGACCGGGGACTCTGGTGCCGACGACTCACCGTCACCGTCGCGGGGCTGGCCGAGCCCAGAGCGGGTGGAGTGGTGGAGGAGCGCTGCTGCTGCTGCTGCTGCGGCCCGACCTCCGGAGATTCGGAGGCTTCAACTGCAGGTCTGGTGGACGGCGGCACCGGGAGCCCGCGGGTCCCTGGAGGGAGACCGCTTTTCAGGGCTCTTGCAACGGCGACTTCTCCCGCCCCAGTTGCGGGGTCGAAGAGCTCCTGGAGCGGGGCCTTACATCACCGCCCCGCGCGGCTTGGAATGGCTGCGGGACTCTGCGAGCGCATGGGGGCTTTAACACCAAGACCCGGTGTGCGACCTCGCACCACCCGGCGTGGCTTTAATGGCCGCGGGACAATCGCCATCGCCAGCCGGGGGCTTTGACTTTGACTCTGACATCGGGGGGGGGGGGGGAGAGTGCAGTGGAGAGATAAGTTTTTTTGGCCTTCCATCACAGCGATGTGATGGATGTTTATGTAAATTATGTTGTGTCTTGGGTCTATTTGTTTGTGATGTATGGCTGCAGAAACGGCATTTCGTTTGGACCTCAAGGGGTCCAAATGACAATTAAATTGTATCTTGTATCTTGTATCTTGTAGCTTTGCCCTCTCCCATGTAGGGTCCTCTCAGATTGCCTGAGGAAACTTTCCTGAACACGTTTGACAAATTCCACCCCATTTAAGCCCTTGGCACCAAAACAGTCTCAGTTTCAATTGGGAAAAAATCCCCTACTCTGACAACCTTATCAGTCTTGCAGCTGCCTGAGATGATCTGGCATATTTGTTCTTCTAATTCCTGTTGACTTTTTGGGGGCCTTTAGTGCACTCACAAAATGGTGATCATCCGCTTTATATTTCTTAGCTCCATCAATATAGCCCCACTGGATTAACCATCAGTAGTCATCTCAGACATTCTCCTTAATTAATAAAGAAACCCTCCCTCCTCTTTTACCCCCGCCTCTGTCTCGTCCGTAGCAACTGCACTCTGGAACATTAAGCTGTCATTCCTGTTCCTCTCTTAGCCAGGTTCCGTAAAGACTACAACGTCCAAGTTGCACATACCTTAGCTCATCTGTCTTAGCCATCAGGCCACTTGTATTAAAATAAATGCAATTCAGTTCAACAGTCCTTCCTCACTCCCCATCTATTCTGTCCACTGAACCTTTTTTCCATCACCTTCCAAACAAACTGCCAGCCTCACTCCTACCTCAGTCTTGCATTGGATATGATAGTTCTGGCTCTGGTTTTGAACCACAAAGGTCAATAGGTCTACTTGGAGTTCAGAGACTTTCAGCTGATATTGGGCAGTGGTGCAGTGGTGGAGTTGCTGCTTTACAGCACCAGAGACCCAGATTCGATCCTGACTACGGGTGCTTGTCTGTACAGAATTTGTACGTTTTCCCCGTGACCTGCATGGGTTTTCTCCATGATCTCTGGTTTCCTCCCACACTCCAAGGATGTACAGGTTTGCAGGTTAATTGTTTTGGTCCCATTGTAAATTGTCCCTAGTGTGTGTTGGATAGTGTTGGCGTGTGGGGGATCATTGGTTGGCACAGACTCGGTGGTTCGTAGGGCCTGTATCTCGAAACTAAACTAACCTAAATTAAGAGATGCTTAATGGTGTTACATCAAAACCAAACTCAGTTTCTGTGGCTGTAAACATCTCTAACCATTGCCAATGACAGGCACCATCACTAAGGTCACCATCACCCTCAACTTTTAAGGCACTGACTCTTTCTTTGGTCCCACAGGAATATTTAAATATATGCTATTTTGCAGTAAACACTCCCACTGATATTAAATGGAAGAATTTTCAGAAATATCTTTGTAGTTTGGAAGATACGTTCAGTGGACTACCGTAACTTGCCGCTTTAATTAGTCATGAAACACCTTTCACCAAAATGTGCTGCTACTTCAATTGCCATTCTTTTCTGGGGCTGCTACCGAAAATCTGCTTATTATAATAATAATCTGCTGTTTATTGATCTCCCTTTTTGTGGGTGTGTGAGCAGTCTCTCGATTCTTGAAGTATCTTTTCTCATGGCGACAGTGTATATTGTCTGTTTTCAGTCCAAGCTTATTTCTCCAACATGCTGGCAGGGTACAGAATTGTAATAAGAGCTGAGCATGGACTGATCGGGGTAGCTTCATGCCTGCCTAATTGTTCAGATTCAGGTTATTAATATTAAATCATTTAATTAAATATCTCATATTAGTAATACCCTGGGTGGTGGGTTTACGCAGATATTGTTTATTTATATTACATTCAAAGATTTGAGAGAAGTTCACAGGTATTAAAGCATTTCTGGTTTAAATTAAAGTTTGTCTGGAGTTGGATGTGGTGGTGTCGTGCTTGATTAGTAGGCTACCGTGCTGCTTCAAGTAATGGGAGAATCTAAACCCAGAGTGCACAATGTCAGAATAATAGGATATACCTTCAAAATGAAGATGAGATGGAATTTATTCAGCATCTGATGATGAATCTGTGGGATTAATTGCCACAGATTGCTTTGAAGGCCATGACATAGGCAGAGATTGATAGGTTCCTGATTAGGAAGGGCATCAAAGGTTATGGGGAGAAGACAAGAGAAGGGGTTGACAGGACAGCACAGTGGTGCAGCAGTGGATTTGCTGTCTAACCACACCAGAGACCCGGGTTCCATCCTGACTACATGTGCTGTCAGTACGAAGTTTGTACATTTTCCCTGTGGACCATGTGGGTTTTCTCCAGGTGCTCCGGTTTACTCTCAATCTCCAAAGAAGTAGGTTTGTACCGGCTTCTGTAAATTATAAATTGTCCCTTGAGTGTTGGATGGTGCTGGTGTACGTGGTGATCGTTTGTTGGCACGGACCCAGTGGGCCAAAGGGCTTATTTCCACACTGTATCTCTAAAGTCTAAAGGGAAAAATAGATCAGCCAAGAATGAATGGCGGACTAGACTCGATGGGCTGAATGACCTAACTCTGTTACTGTGTCGTGTGGTATTATGTTGTGCTACTCACTTTCTTTTACGATTGCAGTAAATACTCACACAGGCATTAAATATCCTTGTAGTTCAAAAGATGCATTCAGTGTACTACCTAATGTGCCGCTTTTAATGATCAATTGGCCATGAAATACCTTTCACCAAAATTTGGTTCAGTTCCTCGATCCTTGCAGGATCTTAGCTCCTGGCTACGGTGTATTGTCTTTTTTTAAGTCTGAGCATATTTCTTCAACATGCTGCCTGAGTACAGAAATGTAATAAGGACTGAGCATGAGAGTACCTTTGTCCTTGCCTAATTGTTCAGATTATTAATATTAAATGATTTAATTAAACATCTAATATTAATAATGTCCTGGGCGTTAGTTATCAACAGAAAAAAATTCACAGGTATTAAAATATTTATGGTTTAAATTAAAATTTGACGGGAGGTTTTTGTGGAGCTAGCTTAGTAGGTCAATAGATGGCTACCTGGATGTTCCAGGGATAAATGCTCGGACAATTAATGTTTATGATGCATTAAAAAAAAATTCTGAAGTGTGGACAGAGAGAAAATGTGTCAAATATTTTGGAGCATGAATAAATTAGCAGTAATGCAAATTGTTTATTCAAATACAACAATAACTTTGTGGAAAAGGAAACAAAGTTAGTAGGAATTAGAACAGTACAGCACTGAAACACGTCCTTTGGATCACAATGTCAGTCCCAAACACAATGCCAAATTAAACTAATCCCCTCTGCCTGTGTGTGATCCACATCCCTCCATAGCCAGCATTTTTATAGCCTCTTAAACACCACCATCCTTTCTGTCCCCACCACCACCCCTGACCCCAAATCAGTAACCCACCTTTTTATAAAAAAATCTTGGACCGCACAGCTCCTTTAAACATTAAAGGTACACAAAAATACTGGAGAAACTCAGCGGGTGCAGCAGCATCTATGCAGCGAAGGAAATAGGCAATGTTTTGGGCTAAAACCCTTCTTCAGACTGATGGGGGGTGGCGGGGAGAAGAAAGGAAAAAACATTCCCTCTCTGACCTTCAAGTTATGCCCTCAAGTATTTAATATTTCCATCCTGGGAAAAAATATCTGACTATCTGCCCTATCTATGCCGCTCATCATTTTATAAAGTTCTGTCAGGTCTCCCTTCATCCTCAGATTCTCAGAGTAAACATCCCAAGTTTGTCCAACCTCTCCTGATGGCAAATACCCTCTAATCCGGGCAGTATCCTAACAAACCTCTTCTGCACCCTATCCAAATTCTCCACCTCCTTCCCGTAATCGGGTGATCAGAACTATACATAGTACTCCAAATGCAGCCTAACCAAAGTTTTATAAAAACTGCAACATGACTTCCTGACTTTTATATTCAATGCCACAACTGACGAAGGGAAGCAAAACATATCTCTTCTTTACCATAGGTAGACAAAAATGCTGGAGAAACTCAGTGGGTGAGACAGCATCTACAGACTGAAGAAGGGTCTCGACCCAAAACGTTGCCGATTTCCTCCGCTCCTTAGATGCTGCCTCACCCGCTGAGTTTCTCCAGCATTTTTGTCTACCTTCGATTTTCAAGCATCTGCAGTTCCTTCTTAAACATCTTCTTTACCACAGTATCAGTTGTGCTAATACTTCCAGGCAACTACGGACTTGGAGCCCAACATTCCTTTGTACACAATGCTGCTAAGGGTCTTGCCATTAATTGTATACTTTATTTTTAATTCGATGTCTCGAAGTGCAACACCTCATGCTTGGATTAAACATCCTCTGCCATATCATATGTATATTCTTGTTGGAGTGAAGGGCAAGGCAGGTTGGAGTAAGGAAGTTTGGATGACAAGGGAAATTGGTTTGAATAGGGAGAATGCACAGACTGGTGTGTATATGGAATGAGCTGTCAAAGGAAGTAGTCGAGGCAGGTAAATAACAACATTAAAAAGATATCTGGACATGTACATGGATACAGGTGTAAACAGATATGGGCCAAGCACAGCATATGGGACTAGTTTAGATAGAGCAACTTGGTTAGCAGGAATAAGTCGGGCTGAAGGGCCCGTGACTGTGCTATATGACTCTTTGTTATGTTTGCTCTCTATATTCTCAAAGGCCTTGTTTGAATTCATCTTCCTAAACCTTACATATGCTTCCTTTTTCCCTTTGACCAAATTTACCAACCTCTGGTCATCCAGGGTTCCCTCGCCTAGCTATCCTTGTGTGTCCTCCTTTCTGAAACATGCTGGTCCTAAATTCTGATCAGTTATTTATTTATTTGATATTCATTAGATGAATGGATAGCTCTGTGGAGCAGCTGGTGGAGTTGCTGCCGCACAGCTCCAGTGACCTGGGTCAATCTTAACCTAGGCAGCCGACTGTGTGGTGGCTTTCCACAGGATGGCGCACATCTACTTCAATGACCTGCTCTCCAAACTGAGCTTCGGAAATTGGATCCAATACCTTTTCACAGATATCCATATTGCAGTTCAAATAAATGGGTGGGAAACAAATAGTTTTGTAAACCACGCCATCTGCAGTTCCTTGTGTCACCAGCTTCCCCATTAGGTTTGGAGTAAGGCAGGATAATCTGAAGAAGTGTCTCAACCTGAGACATCACTTATCCATATCTACCGGAGATGCTGCCTGACCTGCTAAGTCCCTCCAGCACTTTGTGTTTTTGGTTGTGAACCAGCATCTGCAGTCCATTGTGTCTAGGGATGTCCTCTCCTGTTTTGTTTGAGTGCTGCATAGAACCCTTTGCTGAATCCAACAGGAAGGATGTGAGCATAAGAGGAGTGATGATGTCAGGCAATGGAGGCACTCAAATCAAAAACACTATAAATGGATGGCATAATCTTCTGCTTGGACCCAAGTTACATAGAAACATATAAGCATAGAAAATAGATGCAGGAGAAGGCCATTCAGCCCTTCGAGCCAGCACCGCCATTCATTGTGATTATGGCTGATCATCCACAATCAGTAACCCTTGCCTGCCTTCTCCCTATACCCCTTGATTCTGCTAGCCCCAAGAGCTCTATCTAACTATTTTAAATTCATCCAGTGAATTGGCCTCCACTGCCCTCTGTGGCAGCGAATTCCACAAATACAACTCCCTGGGTGAAAACGTTTTTTCTCATCATCAGTTTTAAATGGCCTCCCCTTTATTCATAGATTGTGGCCCCTGGTTCTGGACTCCCCCAACATTGGGAACATTGTTCCTGCATCTAGCCTGTCCAGTCCTTTTATAATTTTATGTTTCTATAAGATCCCCTCTTATCTTTCTAAATTTCAATGAATACGTCCAGTCTTTCCAATATTTTCTCATATGACAATCCCGCCATCCCGGGGATTAACCTTGTGAACCTACGCTGCACACCCTCAATAGCAAGGATGTCCTTCCTCAAATTAGGAGACAAAAACTGCATACAATACTACAGATGTGGTCTCATCAGGGCCCTGTACAAGTGCAGAAGGATCTCTTTTCTCCTATGCTCAAATCCTCTCGTTATGAAGGCCATTAGCTTTCTTCTATGCCAGCTCTACTGCATGTTTACTTTCAATGACATTGTACAAGGACACCTAGGTCTCGTTGCACTTCAATTTTTCCTAATCTGACACCATTGAGATAATAATCTGCCTCCTTGTTCTTGCCGTCAAAATGGATAACCTCACATTTATCTACATTATACTGCACCTGCCATGCATCTGCCCACACACTCAACCTGTCCAAGTCACCCTGCAACCTCCTAGCATCCTCTTTGCAGTTCACACTGCTACCCAGCTTTGTGTCATCTGCAAATTTGCTAGTGTTACTTTTAATGCCATCATCTAAATCATTAATATATATTGTAAATAGTTGCGGCCCCAGCACCAAGCCTTCTGACAGGGACCTGTTTATTCCTACTCTATGTTTTCTGTCTGCCAACCAATTCTATATCCATGTCAATACCCTACTTCCAAAACCATGTGCTCTAATTTTGCCCACTAATCTCCTGTGTGGGACCTCATCAAAGGCTTTCTGAAAGTCCAGATACAGTACATCCACTGGCTCTTCTTCATCAATTTAACTTGTCACTTACTCAAAGAATTCTAGAAGATTAGTCAAGCAGGATTTCCCCTTCATAAATCCATGCTGACTTGTACCAATCCTTTTACTGCTATCCAAATGTGGCGTTATTGCTTCTTTAATAAAATACTTCTTTCAGTCCACAAATTGATCAGCTTCTGTGGCCGGTTTGAGAATGCAACATAGGCCAGACTCAACTGCATTAAAAGTGAGGTAATACTCGTTTGCAGGCCAATAGCACAATGAATCCTGTGGGGTGGTTCTCTATGCAGACTGTCCCAAATCATCTGGGAGAATACACCTAGACGTCACTTGGCTGGCAGTAAGAGTGGCCACTCCCTGTTAGATCCTTCCTGGATGGTTGGAAACTCATTCCCAATGCACATTGCCCTTGGGATGGGTATGATGAGGATGAAAAGTTCACCCAACTCTTTGTAGACAGTGCATTTGCAAAGTTACGGGTACGGATTAGAAGATTGTTAAGGAATGTAGGGGGTCTTGTGGTTCATCACAAGCAACTGAATAACAGAGAACTCCCTGATTTACAGCCTGTTCTCAGCATGGCCAACAAATGTCAAAGCTTTGATGACATATCAGAGAGAAGATTTACACAGACAATACTGTAGATAAGGAATTCAGTGATGTGTTGAGATCAGGGAAGGTCCTAGCCAAGAATGAATTAAGTAGAGACCTAATAAAATATGCAGAACTATAATAGATTTTCCTGCACCTGCAGTTCCTTCTTAATCATTCAGAATTATAATGATTTTTCATCAAATACAAACAATACTGCTGTTTCAAATGAGTCAGAACACAGATGTGAAATAATTGACTAAAGAAACAAGAGGATGTAGAGAATTACTCATTGAGGGTGTTATAACTAGACACTTGCTGAAAGAATGATAGAATCAGGTTCTGTAAGAATTCAGAGCTTGCAATTAAACTTGTATTTGAAGTGTGTTTTGTGGGATTCTATGTACCTCCGTTGGCTGAAGTATGGAACTAAATTATACAGCTCTTTCAAACTGCTGACGCAAACTTGATGGACCAATATGACCATGGTCCAACGAATACAACTTGTTAATGACCAGGAAGCAGTTGGAGAAAAACTGTGCAATGCGCCATTTCAGTATCAGCCTCATGACCTGATACAAGATATTATATGCCTAAGATGTGGATGTTTCTATTTTATGGGACTGTAAAACCGAGATTAAATATTGTTAGATAAATGTTACACATGCATGAGCCTTACACACTAGGCCAACTAATTTCCTCTGCCTACATATGGGAAACTTCAACCATCAGCACTTTATTACCTGCTCCATGTCCATCACTGGCCACCAACCTTTGACTCTGAGTTAATTTTCCATATGTCTTCCATTGTAAAGAATCCTGCATTCTGCCTCTGTAATGTCATGCGTATTCAGCTCAACAATAAGTAGTTTGTAGACAAAAGTGCTGGAGAAACTCAGCGGGTGTGGCAGCATCTATGGAGTGAAGGAAATAGGCAACCTTTCGGGCCAAAACCCTTCTTCAGACTGATGCGGGGTGAGAAGAAGAAAGGACGAGGAGGAGCCATAGGGCTGAGGGAGAGCTGAGAAGGGAAGGAGACAGCAAGGGCTACTGAAAATTGGAGAAGTCAATGTTCAAGCCGCTGGGGTGCAGACTGCCCAAGTGGAATATGAGGTGCTGCTCCTCCAATTTCCGGTGGTGCTCACTCTGGCCATGGAGGAGGCCCAGGCCGAGCTCGGCGCGCAATAACCAACCTGATCTCCCTGTGGCTCAGCACTTCAACTCCCCCTCCCATTCCGAATCTGACCTTTCAGTCCTGGGCCTCCTCCACCAGCTTGGGCAGTTTGCACCCCAGCGGCTTGAACATTGACATCCAATTTCTGGTAGCCCTTGCTGTCTCCTCCCCTTCTCAGCTCTCCCTCAGTCCTCTGGCTCCTCCTCTTCCTTTCTTCTTCCCACCCCCCCTCCACTCTGCATCAGTCTGAAGAAGGGTTTCGGCCCGAAACGTTGCCTATTTCCTTCGCTCCGTAGATGCTGCCGCACCCTCTGATTTTCTCCAGCACTTTGTCTACCTTCGATTTTCTTGTACCTTCAGTTCCTTCTTGAATAAATAGTTTGTCATCTAATCAGAAATTTATTCCCTAAATGCCCTGTCTGGTGAAAAAATAAAACTGGGAAGGTGGTTCAAATGTGGCTGACGAGGGAAGTCAAGAACAGTGTTAAATCCAAGGAAGAGGCAGATAAATTGGCCAGAAGAAGCGGAAAAACAGAGGACGGAGAAATTTAGAACTCAACAGAGGACAAAGGGGTTAATTAAGAGGGGGGTGGGGGGGAGAGCATGAAAGAAAGCTTGCGGGGAATACAAAACTGACTGTAAACGTTTCTTTAGGTATGTAAAAAGGAAAAGATTAGTGAAGATGAATGTAGGTCCCTTACAATCAGAGACAGGTGAATTTATAATGGGGAAACAAGGAAATGGCAGAACAGTTAAACGAGTACTTTGGTTCTGTCTTCACTAAGGAAGACACAAACAATCTCCGGGAAATACTCAGGGACCGAGGATCTAGTGGAAGGGAGGAACTGAAGGGAATCCACATTAGTCAGAAATTGGTGTTAGGTAAACTGTTGGGACTGAAGGTAGATAAATCCCCAGGGCCTGATGGTCTATATCCCAGATTACTCAAGGAAGAGGCCCTAGAAATTGTGGATGCTGCAATGGTGATCATTTTCCAATGTTCTCTCGACTATGGATCAGTTCCTGTGGACTGGAGGGCAGCCAATGTAAATCCACTTTTTAAGAAAGGAGGGAGAGAGAAAATGGGGAATTATAGACCAGTTAGCCTTACATCGGTAGTGGGGAAGATGCTGGAGTCGTTTATTAAAGATGTTATAGCAGCACATTTGGAAAGCAGTGACAGGATCAGTCAAAGTCTGCATGGATTTATGAAGGGGAAATCATGCTTGACTAATCTTTTGGATTTTTTGAGGATGTAACAAGTAGAATGGATAAGGGCGAGCCAGTGGATGTGGTGTATCTGGACTTTCAAAAAGCCTTTGACAAGGTCCCACACAAGAGATTAGTGTGCAAAATTAGAGCACAAGGTATTGGGGGTAGACAGGTTGGCAGACAGGTCCTTTTCAGAATGACAGGCAGTGACTAGTGGGGTGCCGCAAAGCTGGTGCTGGGACCACAGTTGTTTACAATATATATTAATGATTTAGACGAGGGAATTAAATGTAACATTACTATGTTTGCGGATGACACAACGCTGGGTGGCAGTGTGAGCTGCTAGGAGGATGCTATGAGGCAGCAGGGTGACTTCCGTTGGGTGAGTGGGCAGCAGTATGGCAGATGCAGGATAATGTGGATAAATGTGAGGTTATCCACTTTGGTGGCAAGAACAGGAAGGCAGGTTATTTTCTGAATTGTGTCAAATTAGGAGAAGGGGAGGTGCAATGTGACCTGGGTGTGCTTGTACATCAGTCACTGAAAGTAAGCATGCAGGTACAGCAGGCAATGAAGAAAGCTAATGGCATGTTGGCCTTCATTGTGAGAGGATTTGAGTTTAGGAGCAAGGAGTTGTTGTACACCAGTTGTGCAGGGCCCTGGTGAGACCGCACCTGGAGTATTTTGGCCTAATTTGAGGAAGGCCATTATTGCTATGGAGGGGGTGCAGAGTAGGTTCACCAGGTTAATTCCCGGGTTGACAAGACTGACATATGATGAAAGAATGGGTCGACTGGGCTTGTATTCGCTGGAATTTAGAAGGATGAGAGGGTATCTTATAGAAATGTAAAATTCTTAGAGGATTGGACAGGGTAGATGCACGAAAAATGTTACCGATGTTGGGGGAGTCCAGAACCAGGGATCACAGTATAAGAATAAGGGGTAGGCCATTTAGGACAGAGATGAGGAAAAACATTTTCACACAGAGAAACAGTAATAAGAAAATATGTTTATTTATGATGTTCTATGATGATTTATTTATGATGGTTTATTTATGATGATCTCTACATGTGATTCCACTGAAGAATTCCATTATTTTGTTAAAAATCATATTAGGAGTACTGGAAGAGTCTTGTGCTTATTGCAGGTGAGGTGTTGTACCCAGTCAAGAACGATCAACATTGAAAGATAACCTGCTTTAACTTAGTTGAACATTTTGGGACCACAGCCAGGCATGATCTCAACAGTTTGTTTAAATCGGGAAATTTAGGTTATTGCTTGTTTTTAAGTTTTTCTCAAGATTCAGGATAATAATTGGTGGGGATATTAACTTATGCCTATTTTTGTACAATCCTTTTGTGGATGGAACGATATTGTTTTCACTGCAATAAACAACGGTAGTGTTAGGTACATGATAATTAGCATATGTAATTAGTGTCTTGTGAGGTCTTGTGCAAGTACGCATGTGCAGGAGGAGACTCAAGGTGGCTTCCTGGAATAAAGACGTGTGTAAGATTACTCGCGTGTCCGAACCTTATTGAAGTCTGTTCCAAGCATCCAAATACACACCAGGTCCCTTTGAACATCAAATTATCTATGTTATTAGAGCCAATAGGATTTTATGCCCAAACACTCGAAAAAGGTGTTAATCGTACTTGCATCTGATCTGGTGAAAAAGGTCACACTGCACCAGGACCAGTTATGTACTTGATGTGTACTTGTGACTAGAGAGGAAAAACAAAACTTACCTTGCATGCCAATATCTAAATCTGGCACAGTACTGAGCAAAGTGAATATTTCTTTCCAAATTCAAAGCACTGTATGGAAGCAACCATCAGGCCCTTAAACACTGCACGATACCTAACCACGACCCTACCTCAGCAACTATGATCCACTATGCATTTTGTTTTGGTCGCATTACGAATTTTACACTATTATGACTACTATTGCTGATTATTTATTTATTATATTTTTGACGGTTGTATATTTATTAATGTGTTAGTGAATTAATGCTCCTGTAAAACTGTAGTGTCAGAATTGCAGAACTGTAGCGTCCGTTGCCAGTATATATGACAATTAAATACTCTTGACTCTTGAAGTGCAGTGTTTACATGACTGTAAAACTGGACCAATGAGAAGGCAGTTGCAGTGGAGAGCTACAGGGGGCAGTGCTGGATCCAGTGTAACTTGTGTACAGTGTACATGAACAATTTGGATGGCAATGTTGTTAACATTGTTAAATAAATTTGTCGATGTCTCCAAAATTAGTGGAAGGATAATTGATCAATTGGGCAGGTGGGTCAAGGAATGGCAAATGGAATTTAACTCTGCATAAGGTGTTGCTTGATTAAAAAGCTTTACAAATAAGCGTTATTACATACACAGAAAGAACAGACAGTAAGCACTATCCTATAGAAAATCATTGCACCATTATAATATATAAATCAGTTTAAGAATTATATGACATCTTATTTTGTTATTAGAAACTACAACACGGAAACTTCACTAATTTTCCATCAGCAATAGCCATGAAATGCAGTCTGTAAACTGCACATGGTTCTGCCCGGGACTCAGGTTTTGAATGAATGTATTGTGACTGAAACGGCAGGAGTGGCTAAAGCTATTCTAGATCGTCGAAACAGCTGTTTATCAGTTCAGTTCCCCATGTGACTGTATAAAAATTGACTCCATCTAATTTTATCATCCTGTTGCCCTATCATGATGCTACCAACTGAGCAGAAAAAAAGAATGAACATAGAAACATAGAAAATAAGTACAGGATTCGGCCCTTTGAGCCGGCACCATCATTCAATATACCGTATTTCCCAGCAATGAAGACACACCTGCATCGAAGACGCACCCCACATTTTGAGTTGCTAGATTTTGAATAAAAAGGCTGGCGGGTCATAGAATTTCTCACGCTCAAAAATAAATAAACAAACAAACAAACAAACAAACAAATAAATAAATAAATAAATATAGATAAAATAACGATTCAATTTGCCCAAGGCTTCCAGATCTCCTCCATTCTGAATGACCGAATGGGTGGGGGGTGGAGGGTGATGGTAGGTGGAGAGATGGTGGGAAAAATGGGAGCACAGCGGGACAAGTTGAATTAGTTGTGATCTTATTGAATGACAATACTAGTTCAAGGGACCAATTGAGGTTACTTGCGCCAACACAGGAGTAAGCTCCACCACCCGCTGTCCTGTTTCCATCGCCCGCTGACCCGCTCTGCTCTATGATCTTTGCTCTTGAAAGACACGAACCGGGCAGTGAATGACCCCCTCCTTCTCAACGCTCCAGCCCGTGCTGACCCGGGCCAGGCTCCCGACACGCTGTGAAAATAACTCCCCCCCCCAGCGACGCTGTCCTTTTACAGCTGCTGCACTCCCTCAATATGTCCTTCCTCAAATTAGGAGACCAAAACTGCACACAATACTCCAGGTGCGGTCTCACCAGGGCCCTGTACAACTGCAATAGGACCTCCTTGCTCCTAAACTCAAATCCTCTCACTATGAAGGCCAACATGCCATTCGCTTTCTTCACTGCCTGCTGTACCTGCTGCTTACTTTCAGTGACTGATGTACAAGCACACCCAGGTCTCGTTGCACCTCCCCTTTCAGATAATAATCTGCTTTCTTGTTCTTGTACATCAGTGCATGTCACTTATACAGTTCTTCACTACCAAAGTATTACTACAATCATAACGTGTTAATATTGGTATTAATCCAATAATTTGTGGTTAGTTTGCACGCCTCCTCAATTAACATGGTTTGTGACATGTGCGCATGAAAAGAGGGTGGCGTTTGGGTTGTATATGGAACATTATAGAACATTCTTCAGGGCTTGACATATCTGAACAAGCCAGGGCTAGTCATGCAGTTAGGCAAGGGCATGAATAGTATTTAGCAGCTATTCAAAAAGGGTGTCTAGTGAAGTCTGAGCAACATTTCAATTGTATATTTTAAATGTTTATTGTGCATGCCTGTAAACATTCTATTTTTCCAACCCAAGGGCTTTTGGAGCTTTGCAGAGATTAACAGAAATGGCCGAAACACAGAGTGATGAGCTTCATGAATTGTTGATCCATGAGAATAGCACTTTGGAAGGATCACCATTAGTTAGCTCAATCATCCGTAGAAATCCTAATCCTATAGAATTTAGTTCTAGCATGGTATTATCATGTAACTGTGGCAACTAGGCATGATATGAACACTGATAATAGATTCAAAACATTCATGCAAGACCTTGGATATTTACTGGAACATGAGCAAAAGTGTTTTTTAGATATTCATAACGAACGTTTGAAATCACTTTGTGACTCATATAGTAAATTTGTGTCATAGATATCCAATAGAGCCATAGAGCTCTAGTAACAGGTCCTTCAGCCCACCTTGTCTAAGCTGACTAAATTGGCACACTGGGTTAATCCCATTTGCTTGCATTTGGCCTATTGCCATCAAAACCCTTCCTATTCATTTATTTGTCCCAAATGTCTTCTAAAAGTCATAATAGTATCCGCTTCTATATTTCCTCTGGCAGCTAATTCTAGATTTGGCTATTCTCTGAATGAAAAAGATGCCCTAAGGACCTCCTTAAATCTCTCCCTACTCACCTTAAATCTATGCCCATTAGATTAACTTGACTTGACTTGACTTGACTTTAGAATCTTCCATCCTGGGGGAAAAACTGTAAGCGTTCACTTTATCCATGCTCCTTATATTCTTGTACACTTCAATTGAGTCAACTCTCAGCCTCCTCGGCTCCAAAGAAGAAAGTCCCAGCATATCCAACCTCTCCCTATAACTCAAGCCCATGCGTCCAGGTGATATTCTAGTGAGCCTCTTTTGCACTCTTTCCAACTTAATGACATCCTTCCTATATCTGGTTGACCAGAACTGCATACAGTCCCCAATATGTGGTCTCACTATTGACTTGTACAATTACATCTCGATCTCTCAACCTTTGTACTCAATACCCTTCCGAATAATGGCAAGCATGCCAATGGCCTTTTCACCACACTGTCCACCTGATTCACCATTTAAAGAGAACCATGCACTGGAATTCCCAGATCCCTCTGTTCTGCAACACTCCCAATTCATGTGGGAGTTCTGCCCTGGTTTGACCTATCAAAGTTCAAAACCTCAAACAGAGTTAAATTCCATGTGCCATTCCTTGGCCCATCTTCCCAACTGATGTATTATCCTTCCACCAATTTTGGCTTCATCTGCAAATTTACTAACAATATTAATAACATTGTCATCCAAATTGTTAATGCAGGTAACAAACAACACTGGATCCAGCATTGCCCCCCTTGCGGCTCTCCGCTGCTTACAGGCTTCCAATCAGAAATAAAACATTCCACAACTAATCTTTAACTCCCTCCTCCAAGCCAATTTTGAATCCAATTGGGTGGCTCACCTTGGATTCCTTGCACTCTAACCTTCCAGGCTATCCTACCATGCGGGACTTTGTCAAAGGTCTTGTTAAAGTCTATATAGACACCGCCCACTGCTCTGCCCCACTTAACTCATTGATGGCGCCAAAGTAGAGATGGTTGAAAGCTTCAAGTTCTGAAGAGTAAATATCACCAGCAACTTGTCCTGGACCAGCCATATCGAAGCAATGGCCAAGAAGCCAATGCCTCTACCTCCTTAGAAGGCTTAGGAAGTTCAGCATGTCCCCAACAACTCTCACCAAGTTGTACAGATGCGCCGGAGAAAACATTTTATCGGAATGCACCACAGCATGGTTTGGGAACAGCTCCATCCAAGACCACAAGAAATTGCATAGAATTGTGGACAGCCCAGACCATCATGCAAACCAACCTCCCTTCTATTGACTCCATCTACACTACACGCTGCCTTAGCAAGATCACCAGCATAATCAAGGACACTCCCTCTCCTTCTCTCTCCCATCAGGCAAGAGACAGAAGTGTGAAAACGCATACCAGATTCAGGGACAGTTTCTTCCCAGCTGTTATCAGGCAACTAACCCATGCTATCACCACCTAAAAAGGGGTCTTGACCTACCAGCTACCTCTTTGGAGACCATCAGACTATCTTTAATCGGACTTTACTGGACTTTATCATGCACTAAATGTTATTCCCTTTATCCCTTATCTGCACACTGTGGACAGCTTGATTGTAATCATGTCTAGTCTTTCTGCTGACTGGATAGCATGCAAAAAAAATAGCATGCTTTTCACTGTACCTTGGTACAAGTGACAATAAATTAAACTAAACTAAACTAAAATGTTGGTCGATCCTGTCCCTAAGAATCCACTCCTACAATATTCCCACCACTGATGCCAGGCTCACCGGCCTATAGTTCCCTGGCTTGTCTTTACTGCCCTTTATAAATAACAATACAACGTTAGCCATCTTCCAGTCTTAAGGAACTTCGCCTTCTTCAGTTATAAAATTTAAAGTTGAATAAGAGCACTGAGATTTGATCATTTACAGTGGTGTGTAGTCCCATTGCTCATGATATAGGCAACTAAACAAATGTAAAAAACTAAACTCATGGTTTTTCTAAAGTATTTAATTTCAGCTTTGCAATGCATCTACACCCCAAACTAAAAGGAACACTGGAAGAACTCACTTGATGCTTGCAAAATTAAACCTTTCAAGTTTCAAATTCCATGATGCATTTTGGATTGCCTTTGGCTAATGTTTCTTCACAAAATTTACATTGCAGTTACATTGCAATGTAAGTAAAGTTGCTGTTAAACTTCATGGGGAATGGAAAAAAAAGATGCATGATAGGTCGCCTAATTATAGGAAGGATGTGAGCAAAATAGAGAGAGTACAGAGGAGATTTACTAGAATGTTGCCTGGGTTTCAGCAACTAAGTTACAGAGAAAGGTTGAACAAGTTAGGGCTTTATTCTTTGGAATGCAGAAGGTTAAGGGGGGACTTGATAGAGGTCATTAAAATGATGAGAGGGATAGACAGAGTTGACGTGGATAAGCTTTTCCCACTGAGAGTAGGGAAGATTCAAACAAGGGGACATGACTTGAGAATTAAGGGACTGAAGTTTAGGGGTAACATGAGGGGGAACTTCTTTACTCAGAGAGTGGCAGCTGTGTGGAATGAGCTTCCAGTGAAGGTGGTGGAGGCAGGTTCGTTTTTATCATTTAAAATAAATTGGATAGTTATATGGACGGGAAAGGAATGGAGGGTTATGGTCTGAGTGCAGGTATATGGGACTAGGGGAGAATACGTGTTCGGCACGGACTAGAAGGGTCAAGATGGCCTGTTTCCGTGCTGTAATTGTTATATGGTTATATGGTTATATGATAAGAGGGACTGAATACTGTGGAATTTGAAGAATCATATGCCTAGAACTTTCAGAGCCCATAGATATATTAACAATCGTCTTGTGTTCTACATTGGCTTCAGAATATTTATTTTTCATAGGGTCATAAGGTCATGTGATAGGAGCAGAATTAATCCATTTGGCCCATCAAGTCCACTACACCATTCAATCATCTATCTCCGTCCTAACCTCATTCGCCTGCCTTTTCTCCATAACCTCTGACACACGTGCTATTCAAGAATTCATTTTGACGTGAATGACAGCAATCTTGTCCACCCAATGACAGAAAGGATACTGCTGGAGCGGGAGTCATCCTGAAAGAGGACAATAGACTCAGCAATAGACTCTCCTTGGGGGCTGTGCATCCACCGTCCGAATAATTTTATTGAGAGTGCCTTGAAGTCATTGCGCACTTGCGTGCCAATACGTTTTTTTTCTATTGCGTACAGCAATCAGATGTTTATTATCTTTTTGTGTTGCAAGTAATGCAAAGACAACAGGACAGCGAGTGTGGTCAAGGGAGCTGGACATAATTTCTAGCCATGTGCACAGTGAAAGCTGGACTCCTACACATTCCTGGACTTCTTAGACTGACTTTCCACAGATATCTACATTTCATGTTTATAAGCATATGGTAAATTAATTTGCTTTGATGACTTAATCTGGGTACATCTGATGAGAAACATAGAATCATAGAAACATAGAAAATAGGTGCAGGAGTAGGCCATTCGGCCCTTCGAGCCTGCACTGCCATTCAATATGATCATGGCTGATCATCCAACTCAGTATCCTGTACCTGCCTTTTCTCCATACCCCCTGATCCCTTTAGCCACAAAGGCCACATCTAACTCCCTCTTAAATATAGCCAAAGAACTGGCCTCAACTACCTTCTGTGGCAGAGAGTTCCACAGATTCACCACTCTCTGTGTGAAAAATGTTTTTCTCATCTCGGTCCTAAAAGACTTCCCCCTTATCCTTAAACTGTGACCCCTTGTTCTGGACTTCCCCAACATCGGGAACAATCTTCCTGCATCTAGCCTGTCCAATCCCTTAAGAATTTTGTAAGTTTCTATAAGATCCCCCCTCAATCTTCTAAATACTAGCGAGTACAAGCCGAGTCTATCCAGTCTTTCTTCATATGAAAGTCCTGCCATCCCAGGAATCAGTCTGGTGAATCTTCTCTGTACTCCCTCTATGGCAAGAATGTATTTCCTCAGATTAGGAGACCAAAACTGTACGCAATACTCCAGGTGTGGTCTCACCAAGGCCCTGTACAACTGCAGTAGAACCTCCCTGCTCCTATACTCAAATCCTTTTGCTATGAATGCTAACATACCATTCGCTTTCTTCATTGCCTGCTGCACCTGCATGCCTACTTTCAATGACTGGTGTACCATGACACCCAGGTCTCGTTGCATCTCCCCTTTTCCTAATCGGCCACCATTCAGGTAATAATCTACTTTCCTGCTTTTGCCACCAAAGTGGACAACCTCACATTTATCCACATTATGCTGCATCTGCCATGCATTTGCCCACTCACCCAAATTATCCAAGTCACCTTGCAGCCTCCTAGCATCCTTCTCATAGCTAACACTGCCCCCCAGCTTCGTGTCATCGTCAAACTTGGAGATGTTTCCGCAAATTTGGAGACTTTAGAACTTAAGTATAGTCACTCTTTGAACTGTCCTTTTCACCTGGCCTGCTGCAGTTAACATCGCTATGGCTTATCATTTGCGGAATTTGCCTTCAAACTAACTTCAACTATAACCTGAACTGGAGAGTGCAAATATCAGATAGGGTAATGTGGTGTCTTTTTCTTCAGCCTCTGGTGGCTTATCGTCCAGGACTGGTGCAGCTGTCATTTCCTGGCTCTCAGAAATTTGAAAGGCCCCATGGTGTTTTTTGTGGTGGTGAGGCACAGGTGAAAATTATGCATTTTCTATGAGAATACCATCATATTTAATGACCTCTGATTTTGTGCCAATTGAGCCCAAAGGGCCAGCAGGCTCCTCTTCCTTAATGCAGCACAATGCGATCACCCTGTGTTTGTTGTCACGATGAGACAGGATGCCTGCTTGAGACAGGATGCCTTCTCCCCAAACTGGACAATTACCTACAATATTAGAATTACTGGTCAACTACTCTTTCAGGAAAATGGGCATAGTATTAATTGCTGTAATTTAATTTCAGTAGTCATGTGGAACTCCTAAAAATGTTTGTCCAATTAGCAATTTTTTTCACAAAAGCCACATATGAAAATTAGTTTAGTTTAGTTTAGAGATACAGCACGGAAAGAAACTCTTTGGCCCACCATGATCAGCGATCCCATGCACATTATCACCATCCTACACACACTAGGGACAATTTACATTTATACCAAGCCAGTTAACCTATAAACCTATACGGAGTGTGGGAGGAAACCGAAGATCTCGGAGAAAACCCATGCGGTCACAGGGAGAACATATAAACTCCGTACAGACAGCACCCATAGTCGGGATTGATCCCGGGTCTCCGGCATTGCAAGTGCTGTAAGGATGCAAATCTACCGCTGTGCCACTGTGCTGCAACAGTTTTATTCTTGTTTCTCAGTCTCATAATGACTTCTTTGACTTTCATTGGCACAACTTTGGTCCTCATGTTGATAAACACCAATAAAAGTTTCCAAAGGTGATGGAAAGACTAGAGGAAAGACTAGGTGCTGAGAGCTCTCTTATACCTGCATTATAGAAGCAATTAAACACCTGAGCAATTGCAAAAACCTGTGAAGCCATGTGTCCCAAACATTATGGTACCCTGAAATGGGGGGACTATGTATAAACACTGCTGTAATTTCTACATAGTGAAACCAATATGTATAAAAATACCCTTTATTAAAATCTGACGATGTGCACTTTAACCACATATGATTTTTTTCTATTACAAATCTCAAATTGTGGTGTTCAGAAGCAAATAAATAAATGATGGGTCTTTGTCCCAAACATTATAAAGGGCACTGTACTTTTAAGCTGTAATTTTCTGAAACTAGCAGTGAACCTTGTCTCCAGAATTGGTAATATCTGTGCAATCTCCAAGACACAGATACAGGCCTTATTCAGTTCAGGCCTTATTTTAGGATAAAAAATAGCTTCTTCATTGCCGGGAAATACGGTAATTTGTTGTGAAGCTTTATCGTGTCCTGCAAATTTATCTTTACCTGATACCTTCCTTCCACACAAACAAAACAAGTTATTCTGATCAGGAATACAATGCCTGTAAGAATAATGGAAGCAGATTCATTAAAAAGTTCAAAAGGCAATAGGGTTAATAAAATTAAATAAATTTAATTAAATATAAATTATATTAAATAGATTTATCAAAGGAGGACGGAATTGAAATTAATTGCTAAGTACAAAACATTTTGTGCTGAATTACTTTTTTACTGTTCTGTATCAAAATTATTATTCTATGAAGAAGAGTTTGCTGATAATATGGTGACACAAGAAACTTCAAATACTGGAATTGCTGGAGGAGCTCAATGGGTCAGGCAGCATTGTGGAGGAAATGGAAATAAGTTTTGCAATTGTTGGTATGGTATGAAACATGGAGAGAGAAATTAATGCAGGTAAGTGAAAATATTGCACCAGTTCCAAAGAAAATAAAATATGCACTATTTTAATGTTATAAAAATAGCCAAGGATGCGACCTGGGTTGAGACCTGGGATTCTCAGTAGATTCAAGACAAAATATGCTGAACCAATACTAACCAAAATCAGCAATGCTAATGTATTGTTGAATCATATTGCCTGAACAATAGAATACCGGTCAGAGTTGGTAATGGAATGCAAACCACAGTTGACACAGGCACAACCTGAATACTGCATCCGGTTCTGAACATCAGAAGGGAGAATGTCAATCTAGAAACAGTGCAAAAAATGATTAATTAAGCAGATAACCATTGCAAATGATGAGGATGGATTGTTAAAGGTGTAGAAAAATATACCCTGGAAATTAATATTGGTCAGAATATAGAAGCAGAGAATCCAGGTTTAAAAATTGTAAAAAAGAGTTTTAAAAAAAAGGTTGAGAAGGAGTTTCTTCCCAGAGGCCATTAGGGCTGTAAACAGGAGTTTCTCAACAGTAATCTCACCAGCGACTAACTTTTACTGTACCACTCTACCGCTTTTTTTTAAATTGCCGTTTTTTTCCCTTTTTCCTTCCGCCGACAATATTTCATATGTAAAAGAATATGGGATTCTGTTCCATTCTGTTTGTAGTTTGTTTGGTTGTTTGTTTGTTTGTCTTTTTGCACAAAGTCCACGAGCATTGCCACTTTTCATTTCACTGCACATCTCGTATGTGTATGTGACGAATAAACTTGACTTGAAATTATAATATTATCAGTAAAACATAAACAAAGTGCTGGAGGATCTCAGTGGGTCAGACAGCGTCTGTGATGGGACTGAAGAGTTCTGACCTAATACTTTATCTATCCATTCCGTCCACACATTAACAACCTAACGTGCTAAGGCCCTCTAGCACTTTGTTTTTTGTTGCAGATTCCAAAATCTGCAGTTTCTAGCATCTTCATATTATTAAACTCTACCTCATAAAAAGAGCAAATTTAAGGGGTGGGAGCAGGGAACAAGTATACAGAATGAATTGATGATTCAAAGCTGGTAACACCTCACGTTACATGCTTACCTTTTATGACATGACTGGACGCCATTTTATGATGTGAACAAACAACTGTTATCATTGACATCAAAGTTACATAAATTACTTTTTCTAATTAATTGTCAATGACAATGCATTTTTGGCTATAAAATGTTTTACGTAAATTTAGAAATGGTGTTTGACCTAGATTTGTTATTCTTGTGCAGACAAATCAATTTGCTTCTGCTCCCCCTCCCCCTGCCTCCTATTTTTTTTAACATCTCAGTTTAGTGACTATTGTTTTATTGTATATTTTACCTGACTGAATGGTTATACAAATAAACAGAATCGACAGTACAGGTACATGCAACTTCTTTACATTTGCAAAATTTACTCTGCATGATATGCATTCAGAATAAAAAGAGAGTTCATAATTTGAAGTGTTTATACTGCCACTTTGAAAATCCACTAGGAAAGATTCTAATCTGCAATCCGCTAAAAATAACCATGTTATGTATTAACTAACTTTAAAAAATATGAATAACCTACCAGAATAAATGTATCTATTGAACATGTTGGAGCATAATTTGACATATCGTGATTTTTTTTAGCACTTTTCGTAGTTGTGTGTGATTAATGATTAACATTAAATAGATCATGTCCACATGACATTTAGTTCAAAATCAAGAGTGGATTTTTCATTGTGTGGTGCGTTGTTTAAAAAATATCAAATGTTTCTTTTCAACCAAATATAATCGTCAAGCTGCTCAGTTTTGCTGGTGCACAAATAAATGTGTTGTCTTAATTGCAGAAACATCAAAGAAAGTAATGCCTTTTAAAGCTGTTGCTTGGAAACTGTTTTTTGCATGGTTGATCTAGGCATCTGATTGATTGATGCAAAACATTTTTTCATTTTGCTAAATGGTATGAGTTTGAGTCACCTGTAAAAGCAAAAGTACAGATTCAAGGCAATCCTTTTAAACTGAACTGCATTAACTGGCCTTCTCCTCAAGACTTGGGTGATGATGTTGTTTTTGTAATTTTTATCCTGATCTGATTATCACACCTTTTAATTTGCCTTTTTCTGCTGCGTGGGTTGTGAGACACCTATCTCCTAATATCTCTATCAGTCTCTTAGTTGGCCAAATACAATTCCCTATATAATTAGTTTTTCTGTGAACATGTCATTCTGTCCAGCCTCCAAAAATGTAACATGATTAGATTGCTAACCAAGTCATGGTGATTAATTCTAGGATTATATCACTTCATGGATACGTGTGGCTTTTAATTTTAAAAAGTTCACCATGGTGCATAAAGTTACAAACCAGATTACATTATTGGTTTGATTATAGAGAACTACTTCCTTCAAAAGAGAATGATTGTGCCCCAGGAATGGAACAATAAAATTCTTACTTGCTGCAGCTTTTACAGGTACATTATCACCAAAATACCACAAAAAATATACAGTAAACTACCTTACAGTAGATTATCAGTTTCACTCACTTGGACTCACTTGAACACGCTTGAAGCAGGAAACATGTTCCCGATGTTGGGGGAGTCCAGAACCAGGGGCCACAGTTTAAGAATAAGGAGTAAGCCATTTAGAACGAAGACGAGGAAACAATTTTTCTCACAGAGAGTGGCGAGTCTGTGCAATTCTCTGCGTCAGAGGGCGGTGGAGGCAGGTTCTCTGGATGCTTTCAAGAGAGAGCTAGATAGGGCTCTTAAAAATAGCGGAGTCAGGGGATATGGGGAGAAGGCAGGAACGGGGTACTGATTGGGGATGATCAGCCATGATCACATTGAATGGTGGTGCTGGCTCGAAGAGCCAAATGGCCTACTCCTGCACCTATTGTCTATTGACACTCAGTAAGCTGCGATGATAGTGCAAGCCAAAGTACATTGTGCACCCCTGATACAAAGTCCATTCTAGTTCATGGTTATACAATATGGTTCAAGAGCATGAGATTGATGGAAATAAGCTATTCCTGAACCTAGAAGTAATGGTTGCTTTCCTTTTTATTATATTTCTGCACATTATTTTTGCCCCCATTTGTGCAGTTTAGGAATTTCTTAGCTTTTCCTAAGGAATAGAACCAACAATATTTCGGGCCCCATCACTCTCATTTAAGTGAAGGCACTTCTGAATTATTTGCTCTTGAATTATTCAACTAGAGAAGTTTGCCAAAGATGTGGTATTCTTTGCACCTGGGATCCTGGAATATTAAAGGGTGAAATTGCCCCATCTAAAGACTTTGCAACAAGAGTTTGGTTTTGGGCTACATTCATTTTAAATTCTTTATTTCAGTTGTTGCCAGAACACATAAGGTTTAGCTGGCAGCCCGACAAGTGGCACTTCTGCTTCATTTGGAAGCTGTTCTGCAATGTGACTGAAGTATTTTAGCAATACTGAAATTTCACAGCACACATTTACCGTTTAAAGAAAAATTACAAGCTAATTCACCTGTTATTCCTCTTGGATTAATTTCCCACTCTTTTCCCTGCTCTGACGACTGTTCCTTCATCCTTGTATTAACATTTTCCCAATCTCGGAATCTCATCAGTCTGCATTCCGCCTTCACTAATTGTAGCTCTTTTCTACTGTAGCATATTGTATATTGTCAATGAAGAATCAAGAGCAGCAGGAAAACATTGGAATGATCTGACCTGGCATCACAGGGTAAGGTCAGGCTGTCTGTGCATAGGAGAATAGGAGTGCCTGAACAGTGCTGGGAGAGCTGTTTGTGGAATGTAATACCCACTAACTCTTGTACGAAATGCACACACAAATACTAACACTAAATGGAAAAAAAACACTAACACTCTCCTAATGTTGGGAAATAAATAATATCAATCATGGCAAAGGGTTACTGGGCTTACAGAGCACCAGATTCAAGAATGTTATCAAAGCCGCTTTGGAAAAAGCGTAACTTTTCACAAAATTGTGGGAATTATTGGCCTGTGATCACACAAAGAGGAGAAAGAGAATACGATGGCATTGAAAACCTGGAGACCCGTTGTACGGAGCAAAAATATTGAAACCCAGCAAAAGTGATCGAAGGAGTGTGCCCACCTCCAAAAATATCAGTCTTGCCAACCAACTCCTCCCTCCCCAAAAAAACACAAAGAGCTTGACTAATAGAATGCACAGGCAGCATCTCCAGAGAACATGGATAGGTGATGTTACAAAATGTATTTTCTCCAGAGATGCTGGCTGACCCGCTGAGTTACTCCAGCATTTTGTGCCTTTTTTTTGTAAACCAGCATCTGCAGTTCCTTGTGTCCACTTTCTCCCCTGATCTATGGTACAGCCTAAGGATCTCAGACTTGACCTATCAGCCACCCCGGAACTCCAGAACTAAATTGGAAACAAATTATCCTCAGTAGAAGCCCACAGAAGACCTCATTGGAAGGATACAGAACTTGATCGTACTTGTCGGCCTACATGAGAGAATGGGTGCAGTACAAATGTCACTTGCTGCTTTTGAGTTTTTTTGTTTACTATACCACCGATTATTAAAATGACTAACTATTGAGACACTGAAATGCAGTGTCATAAGTGGTGATTAATGAAACAATGAGATTCAGATGACATGCCCTACTTGGAATAGTGAACACAGGGCATGATTCCTTCCGATTGAGATTGTATTTGAAAGTGCTGCTTAAGACAGT
Organism: Leucoraja erinaceus; assembly: GCF_028641065.1. Lineage (NCBI taxonomy): Eukaryota > Metazoa > Chordata > Chondrichthyes > Rajiformes > Rajidae > Leucoraja > Leucoraja erinaceus. The sequence continues at coordinate 52,375,716 of NC_073377.1, read as the reverse complement.
GAGCTATGACATTCAGTTGAAGCAATAGGCAGTAGAACAAATAAATATGACTGAGCTGTAGCATTTCTGGCAAATAATCTGCTTAACTTTTTAAAGAACTGAGAAAATGGAGGGACGAGTTTTCACTCTATATTGATCTTGTTCTGACAAACTAAAGCAGACAAAATGTAAGATGCTGTTTTTGCTCACTGGAATGGGATTTGTATTATATCTTAAAGCTCTCAAATTAGACACTGGAGAATCCATTACATGCATTAAAGGCACATTATACCCCACTGAGAAATGAAACAGTTTGCTGGTTCTGTACGTGCAACCAGGAGCAGGAAAAAATGCTTTGCCCCATTCTTGTATACATTCTTAGCAGAGCTACTTCTAGTGGTAGTTTATTGCAGCGTTATAGGTGGTATACTGAAGAAACTTGCTCACTAGAGATAGGGTCACTTGAGTAATCTGGAAACTCAGGCAGAGTAAATTCCAGATAAGAGCATGGAAGGCCGTGGAGCTGTTCAAGGCCATGCTTGAAATGCTGGATGGTCAGAGGGAGGTGTGTGGGGGAAAGCACACAATAAAAGCAGAACAAAGAAAGTGTAGAAAATGTGGCTTAGTTGTTAAAATGATTGCAGACATCAAAATAAGTGGCTGAAAATGAAGCCTTCTGCCTGTGAGAAAATTAATGTACAAAGTAGATTAGAGATATATTTTTTACAAACAGCACACAAAGATAACATCAGAAGACCAGGAAGTGGATGCAGTAATCTGCACAGAGACTGAGATAGTGTTAGATTCAGGATACTAGTCAAATGTAAAGTAACTGATTACAAAGAAAATTAATCCCATGGAAAGAAAATGCACCAGATGTATCAGCACCAATATGTTGGTGGAAGGGCAACAGTTGGCACTCTGCTTTGCTCCCTGGTCAAGTCATCCTTTTCAAGGTCACATCTTGTCAATATAAAGCACAGAAGTTGGTTGGAAGATGTTCACGGATGGTGATGAATCCAAAGCAATCAAGAGAAATAATACTTATTGCATCACTGGTCAGGAAGGTGCCATACCTGTGCTTGGAATTAGTGTCATGCAACAGATAGAACTGATAAAGGTACACCACAAAGGGTAGTGAAACCTGCTTTGCTGCAAGCAATTGCATCAGCCCATTAAAAAAAAACCGAGGATGATATTCACACAGCAGGGCAATCAAAAGTATAAAAAGTGCAGGGTGACAAATGGAGGTTGTCGAAAAAAGACAGGCATGTTGTTATAACAGAGATAGCAAATATTTTCCACTACTATGGGATGGTGATGTAATGAGATTGAAGCCCACATCAGACTGATGACTGACATAGTGACCAGTCACACACAATAACCTTGTCATCTGAGCTCATGACAGACGACGGCAATCCATATTAATAATAATCTTATAATAATCTTATTTATATAGCACATTTTTAGTCAACTTGCATTGACCCCAAAGTGCTTCACATAATTACATTACATTTACACACAGGCAAAGGTGGGTGAAGTGTCTTGCCCCAAGGACACAACGACAGTATGCACTCCAAGCGGGATTCGAACCGGCTACCTTCCGGTCGCCAGCCGAACACTTAGCCCATTGCGCCATCTGTCATATTGAGGGAACAGAGATGCAAGAAACAGCAGCTGTTGGAACCGAGCAAAAAAATGAAGTGCCGGAATAAGTCAACTGGTCAGGCAGCATCTGTGGAGGGAATGCACAGATGGGGTTTTGGATTGGGATAAAGTCTGAAGTCTCCTGACCCAAAATGTTATCTGTCCACAGATGCTGCCTGACCCGCTGAGTTTCTGCAGTATATTATTTTTCAGAACAGATGTTTGATCTGATTTGGAAGGGCCATTCATTGACCCAATGAGGAATTCTATTGAAATGCAAGTCAATTAATTATTAGAGACATAATCTACATTTGTGTTTGTACCTCTAGAAATCATTCGAAGCTATTAAGAGCAGACATAGTGGAAAACTTTAAAATATAACACTCAATTTTTATGTAATTTTCACTTATTTGTTTAATCATTATAGGAGAGAAAGAACTAATACAGTATTAGTTAATACCACTTTAAGATATGTGGCATGTGTCCAATTGGTACAATGATAGCGTATAACTTGCTTGGACCAGTTTGCATGTATTGGAACAGAAAGATACTGAGACAATAAACCTTGCCTTTGGAGGCATTTGCCATACGTCATACTTCTGGAAATATGAAAAACTGAAATGCAGGTATCTATCTTTGGACATGCAAAAACACAGTTAAGTGTGAGGTGTTGCATTTTCAGAAGTCAAATCAGGGCAGGACATTTACAGTGAGTGGTAGAGCCCTGGGGAGTGTTGTAGAGCAGAGGGTTCTCATGTACCTAGTTCCCTGGAAATGGCACAATAGGTAGATCGGGTGATGAAAAGGGTTTTGGCACATTGGCCATCAACAGGTAGGGAATTAAGTATGGAAGTTGGGATATTATGTTACAGTTGTACAAGACATTGGTGAGGTCACATTTAGAGTATTGTGTTCAGTTTTGGCCACCCTGCTATAGGAGAGATGTCATTATGCAGGGAAGAGTGCAGAAAAGATATACAAGCATGTTGCCAGGACTCAGGTGCCTGAGGTGTAAGAAAATGTTGTGCAAGCTAGGACTTTGCTTCTTGCAGTGCAGGAAGCTAAGAAGCTAAGAAGTGATCTTATAGAGGTGTATAAAATTAATGAGGGGAGTCGATATGACAAGTGCACAGAGTCTTTTTACCAAGAGTAGGAGAATCGTGAACGGGAGGGCATAGGTTTGAGATGAGAGTGGACTGATTTAATAGGAACCTGAAGCAGGTATAATAGCAATACTCCAAAGACATTTAGACAGGTACACAGATAGAAAACTTGAGAGGAATATGGGCTAAACATGTGTAAATAGAACTAGCTTAGATGGGGCATCTTTGTCAGCATGGACGAGTTGGGCCAAAGGGCCTGTTTCCATGTTGTATGACTATGAATGCAGATTTCTAAAACTACAAATATTAGTTAATCAGCATTATAGTAATTTACTGATTATTGATGGACTTTAAAATTTGTTCTGTAATCTAGTAGTAGATAAGAATAAATGGCTCGTTATACATCAATTAATTTTGCAAGATATATTGCTTTTCACATTATAAGGCACTCTCTATCTAACTCATCATGAACACCAGTCTCTGGAATTGTCTGGTTCTTTCCGTTTTGTTACCTCTCCAAAGTTTCAACCTCTCTAAAACTCTGTCTGCCTTTGCAGACAATCTAAGTCAATCCATTCCTCTCTCCAATCTGCATTATTTCATTTTCCTATTAATTTAAAGCTGTCAGAATGTGTATATGATGATTAGTCCTGAATGCAAGTTATTTATAATTACAATCATAATTTGTAATTATGTCTGTGGTAATTGGATTTCAGTGGATTGCTCCAATTGTATTGTGGTTTCTGATCCTCGGTCTGAATCTAATCAAAATTTAAAGGAAAACTGGAAAATCTTTCATGAAGTGAATCTGGAATATTTGTTAGCCAGTGATTACGTTTCATTTTCATACCTTGAGCAGTAATCACGCCAAGTAGAATGACGTCAGAGGCAGGATTCATGTAATTTCTTCATCCTGTTTTGCTTGATTGCCATATTGGGAATTCTCCTGATTTGTTGCAGTGTTCTGGCGAGTGGGATCAACCCCAAATCACTGCAGATAAAAAGGCCACGTCCTAATGTGACCATGTCAGTGGTCCTCTAAGTGAAGTATATGTACAGTAGGAGTTGGCAGAGACTATTTGGTAAAATGTTCTGATGGGAGCATCTGCCAGATTGGACTGCCATTTTAACGTGTTCTGTCTGGTTTACAAGCCATGGTTAGGAGGTGGAGGCAGTAACTTGCCACTCCGATCAGAGAGAGCCCAGTCTTGGCATGTCTGCCAAAAACAAGTGTGGGCGGAGAAGCAGGAGAAGCAGCGTTGAAGCGTGCTCAGAGACGACACAACTTTCTGAAAGATGGAACCATTAGAAAGGTTTTATTTATTTTCTAATCATTGAAATAGTATTAAATGTAAATTTTATTTAAATTAATTTGTTAGCAAAACTGCTTTTGGTGGGTTTCTTTTCTATGTACGGGGGGGTAAGTAATGCATTTATTCTGAAGCTTTTTGATTGTTAACAGAATATGTTTTTGAATCAACAAATAAATCCTCCAGTATCACAGAAGGTTTACATTTCAAATAATTTATTTTTTAACCACATTATGAAACATGTTTAACACCCTAAAATTACAAACTGAACTGTGGAACGTATTCTAAAGGTAGAGGATCATTTGGAACAATATAAAGATCAAACTGATGTGCCTCTTGATGTTGCTGGTAAAGTATATTAGTTTGGCTGAGCCATTGTTTCTAACAATCTAAGTAAGGCCTTGTCTTACGCCACTGAATTCTAACACTGTTGCCAAACTGTAAAACATGTTTCCTTCTCCTGCAATGACATCTTCATTTTGAGTTTGGATAAAAACATGATTATCTCAGTTGGATGAGTATGAAGGAAAATTGTTCTGGTTGCATGCTCAGGATTGCCATCATGATGCTTTAAGTACAAATGCTTGTGAAAAGTCCTTATATTTGATGAAGCCTATTCTTCATTGCTCTTAGCTTACAGCCCTCAAAATGTTACATCACATGCATCTCAGTATTGCTATAGCGCAGGCTAAAATAAACAAATTGATCCCTGTTTTGGCATGCACAGCACTGCCATACAAACTGACTCGGCATTATGTCACTGATAGTGACTTTGGTGATGTCTTGATAATATTGTTCTGTAAACTTATTTTGTACGATAATTTGTAGTTATTCTTGCTTATACTTGTGTGCCGTGGGACTGTAAGTCATGATGAATTTAAATAGATAATTGAATAAAGCTGGGTAGCTGTAGCCCACTCCCTTGATATCAGTCTGAAGAAAGGTCTCGAACCGAAACATTGCCCATTCCTTCTCTCCAGAGATGCTCCAGCATTTTGTGTCTACCTTCGATTTAAACCAGCATCTGCAGTTCTTTTCTACACTAGCTGTAATTAATGTTGAATTTAATACTTCTGAATCTTGATCTGCATTTTTCAATTTTGAACTTCAGGAAGCCAATGATGTTTATGCCTAATATTTTATAATAGGGCGAGTGATGTGGGATTTGTATAGGATTCCGAGATTAACTTGTAATGAAATTTTTCTCCAAGCTTCATTAATTTTATGGAAAACAATGAGTATGCCAAGATCAAATCTGGGAAAATTGTACATCACTTTTGTCAATACAATCAATACAATACAATCAGTTTTATTCACTTTATGTGCAAGTGAAATGAATGGTCAATGGTCAAGGTGGTTGGGGGGGGTGAGAGTGTGAGGATGCCCCCTTCCTACCTGGCTGAAGATGCCTGCAGCCCCACAGCAGCTGGCAAATCCACCCCATCCATCCCGTCGGTCTCCAGACACTCGTGCGTTTGTATAGAACGTTGATAAATTTGACGTTCGTAAGCTGGGGAAGACCCTCAATCTTATACCCTTGAACTGATTTTTTTTCTGAGCAACTTAACTCTCTAGATAAATCAGTGTTTGGTCTTGAAAGGTGCTTTGACAATTATTAAGGTCTACAAATTTGGTGTGATGTGTTCTCAGCTTATTATTTGTGTTTTGCTCTGATGGTACATTGATTAAATGTGTAAAATCTACTCTTACCATGGTTGTGTCTCGAAGGTTTTTATTTGCTGCTGGTATGAAGACAACAAGATAACTTTTTGTGTGACTTTAGGTCGGTTGATAATTTGTAATTAGATTAATATTTCCTGGTATTTTTCCTTTTGAGGTCGTCAATAGTGACAGGATTATTTTTGTACTCAGTCACTGTTTAGGCTCTCTGAAATGAACTGGGGCAAATTTAGTTTTAGCAGTTAAAAGAGATCTGGATAAATATCTGAAAGGAATGAATTAGTGAAGCTATAGAAAGTGTACAGGAATGAGACTAGGCAAATTGCATAGAGCCAGTACAAAGTTGATGGGTTGAATGGACTTCTTCTGCTTCATAACCATTCAGTGATTATATTTCAATAGTTTACCTGAATTGACATTGTAAATAAAAAATGCCCATTTTTTAAATGTAACTGAACTGAATTTCAACTGACTCAAAAGGTTTCTCATATACCCAAGACTGTATGATTAGGAATTATTTTGTTCACTCATGGAATGTTGGCACCACTGGCAAGACTAAATCTATATTCCATCACTGATTTCCTATGGAGAGGGAAGTGGTGGTCTGTTTTAAACTACTTTGGACCTTGTGGTAAATGTACTAACACACTCCTACGTTTAATGGGAGAGGAGGAAGGAAGAGAGTAAATTCCAGGATGTTGATCTAGTAAAGTTGATGTAGCTATGGATAGGAACGGTTTCGAGGGATATGGGCTAAACACAAATGGGACTAGCTTAGATGGGGCATCTTGGTCAAGTTGAGCTGAAGGACGTGTTTCTGTGCTGTATGACTCTAGGACTCTATGTTTCTTTTTCAGAACAGGTAACACAGTGGCAGCTGGTTGTACTGATGTCTCATAGCAGCACAGACCTGGGTTCGATCCTGACCTTGGGTGCTGTCTGGGTGGATTTAGTTTAGTTTAGAGATACAGTGTGGAAACATGCCCTCCGCATCAACCAGCAATCCCCGCATATTCACACTATCCTCTAGGGACAACTTTAAAAAACATTTTACCAAGCCAATTTACCTACATACCTGTACGTCTTCGGAGTGAAATTTGCACATTCTCCCAATGACCAAGCGGGTTTCCTCTAGGTGCTCTGCTTTCTGCACATATCCCAAAGACGTGCGGGTTTGTAGAATAATTGGTCTCTGCAAATTGACTCTAAACTAAATCAAACTAAACTAAACTGTGTGTGACTTAAGGGAGAATTAATTAGTGTGATATTTTTGTAGAATCCTTGGTAAGTTTGTACAAACTGGAGCTGTTAGAATCTTGACAGTTTTTTTGAAATGGCTCAATTTAGTTAAATTTAACTTAAAGTACCTCAAAAAGCATGTAGTCTGCCTCTATTGTAATCCAGGCTTGTGCCCTGTAAACAGTTGAATAGCCTTGGTGAATTAGCCTGTGAATAATTTACTGTTACATATTCAGCCACAGTTTTACATGACAGATTTAGTTACATTTATGGTCAATAATGATTCACATCTTGATGCTGGGAGCTTTGACTAGGAAATGCCTATAACATCACGAGGAAGAGTCCTCCTTGTTTGAAATACCATTGAAGCTGATACGTCGTTTGATTACTTACTACTAGACTAAGTGGGACCTGTTGGGTCCCAGTCACACGGGAGGTCTGGTCCCCCCAACACAACACATTCCCCAACGCAATATTCCACAACTCACCCAAAGCCCCTAACTGCGCAGGTGCGGCTCATTTCCCCTCCTCCCCCAGCACTCCCCTCACTTCCTCTTCATGTGTGGGTGGGGAGGAGGGGTGTGGGGGTTTGTGTGGGGAGGGGGGAGTGGGGGGGAGGGGGGGTGTGGGGGAAGGGGGGTGTGGGGGAGGAGGGGCTGTGGGGGAGGGGGGCTGTGGGGGAGGAGGGTGTAGGGGTGGGTGTAGGGTGTGTGGGGTGTGGGGAGGGGGATTGTTGGGGGGTGGTGGGGGGGGGGGGGGGAGGGGGGAGGAGGAGGGGCTGTGAGGGAGGGGGGTTGTGGGGGAGGTGGTGTAGGGGTGTGGGGAGGGGGATTGGGGGGGTGGTGGTGTGTGGGAGGGGGGAGTGGGGTGGGGGGGTGTGTGGAGGGGGGGTGGGGGGGGGGGGCTGTGGGGGGAGGGGGGTGTAGGGGTGTGGGGAGGGGGATTGTTGGGGGGGGGTGTGTGGGGGAGGGGGGCAGGGAGACAGGGGGGCGAGGGGGGTATGGGGAGGGGGTGGGGGGGGAGGGGGGGGGGGGAAGAGGGGGGGGGGGGGCGGGGGGGGGGGGGGGGGGGGGGGGGGGGGGGGGGAAGGGGGGGGGGGGGGAGGGGGGGGGGGGAGGGGGAAGGGGGGTGCGATGGGGGTGGTCCTAGGAGACGCAGCTCGCACTCTGCTCTCCCCGCACCTTCAGCTTTCGGTCTCACGCAGCAGCTCCAGGTCCCACTCCAACTTCACTCAGAGGCTTCCAGTTCAACTTACAGCTCCCGGCGCATTGTGCTGGTCTGCACAGAAGCAGCCCGCACACTGCTCACTCTCCGCACGCTGCTCACCGATTCAGCCCCACCTCCGGGGCTTTTTTCTCCGCGGGTGCCGGAAGGGGCATTACCTTCATGGTGGCTGACAGGCGAGAAGACCAATCTGCTGATCTCATGACTTTTTAAACCTTCATAACTTTTCTAATTCACCGATCGGAACAAAAAGTGGTGCGCTTGGAGCAGAGGAGAACGGTGAGTAAGGTGGTGAAAAAAATGTAGCGATATAGGGTACCGTTTTTGCGCAAATAAAAAAAAACGCAAACCAGATGAGGACAAGATGAGAGTTTTAGTAATAGTATCGATTTATCATCTAAAGAATGTTTGCCATTCAAATCCCGCTACATGCGAACATTGATATTTCATTTGGCAAACATGATTTCATCTTTTTACTACACAATCATACACAATACACAATACAATACAATTTATTTATGGCAATGATATAAATCAATTTATGCCAATGATAACCATCATATATGCTAGGTATTGCTTCTGCTGGTGGAGAATGAGACATCTTCCCCCACCTTGCCCCCGCTCCATTGATCTCTATTGATTTCAATTTTATCCGGGCTCCTTGAAGGAACACTTTTCAATCATACCTTGTGGTCAATGATAGCCTCTCTCAGCTTCGGGCTTAGAGCCATATGGCTCTGTTAGCAGTTTATTGGTAAATAAATACAACCTTTTTACCTTTCAATTCCTTTCTGAGGATTGAAAGTAAACTCATGTGGCAGAAATTGATCAGATTGCATTTGACCTTCCATTCGTTTTGGTTTATTATTGGCATGTGTACCGAGACGTAATGGACTAGAGCAAGGAAGAAATTGTGCTCATCAGGAGGAATCAGTTATTATCAGCGATTCTGCCTTAGTTTGTTTTTTAGCCCATTATGGTATGCAAGCCTTGCCATAATCGACAGGCGTCTGTGTGGTTCACCGGCTTGATCTCAAATTGCCTTTTGGCATCCCTGATGGCTTTGCAAAGGTTAAAGAGGTCAGGATCACCTGATGCAAGCACCTGGGACTTGTACTACAGTAGAGAGTGGACCTCACAGTTCATCCATGGTTTCTGGTTGCGATATACACTCGGATTGTAATCTGTGGCACGTGGTCCTCTGCACACCTATGATGAAGTCTATGCCGGCAATGGCACATTCATATGGGTTAACTTCTGAGTGCTTGGATGCAGATCAGTCCGCTGACTCTAAAGCAGTTGTGGAAACATTCTCCTATTTCTTCAGACCAGCACAGTACGACTTTCTGTAACAGATCCCTGTGATTCAGCTTCTACCTGTCAGCAGGCAGAAGAAACATAGGCTGATGATCTGACTTTCAAAACATATTACAATTTATGGGCCACCAACTTTGGATAATTGTCTGCTTTGTTGGATAGATAGCAATATTGTAGTAGTAGAAGTTCAAGGAACTTGAATGTTGCTAATCTGGAGCACAGTTCTTCAGACTAAAGTGTGACTGTTTCAGGCCTCGGATATTTGCTCCCTGCAATGTTCAGTGTGTCCTTGGAGTGAAATTAGCTGGTGAGGATTTTGAGATTGTAGATACTTTAGGAGGAAGTCACAATGAATCAATCCCCCAATCCCAACCTTTGCAGCAAAAGTTGATTGTGAACATCTCAACAATCATATCCTGTCACCATCATTAGTCAGAAAACAGCTTCTTCTGGTTAGCTGTTTAATTGTCCACTACAAATTTCAATAGATATTAATGCACTTTTGAGTTTTAATTTTATCCATTATTTTTGTGTTAATTCTGACTTGTAGTGTGCCACTTCCATAAGTAAGCATCTGGTTAATGCTGTAGCTTCAGGAGATTGTCATCACATTTATTAATATGCACAGTGCTATTCATTTTACCATTTGACACTGGTTGTTAAATTGGGATTAGTTGTCTGTTTTTGATAAAGGTAGAATGGGAGTTTTGTCATGCCCAGAGGTTATGAGCTGGTTAGTGAGGTAAAGGGCCTTCGTGTGCTTCAGGGTATCCTCTGAATCTGGAACAGTGGTGGCGCTAGTAATTGTGTTCCCTCTGAGAAGGCAGGACTTTATCTCCACCAGGATATGCAAAAGTCACTCTTCAATACTGCCAAAGACAGAATTGTTTGTGATGGGTAGAATGGTGAGGATGGAGCCAAGGAAGCTTTTCTCGAGTGCTGATACTCTTACAACCTGCCACAAGTTCAGTTTGAGAGCCATGACGTCAGGACTCAGACAGCTTGCTCTGCAATGCGACAGTGGAGTTGTTGTCATTGACATAAATTGAAGTTTTCCACCCTGAATATTTTTTCGTTTCCTCTAGTACAATATCTTAACAAAGGCTTATTAGCAAATCTAAACACATCACATCCATTGCATTACCCTTGTCTGTTCTTCTGTTAATTCAAACGTTCATGCATACATTCCCTTTTGGAACTTGTGTAAATAATTTTGATCAGGTTAAGCCTGTTCAGATTTGGTTACCTAGATGATCTGAAACTCACCATAGTATCAAACTCATCATAGTATTCCTTCTCTCCATAGATGCTGCCTCACCCTCTGAGTTTCTCTCTAGCATTTTGTGTCTACCTTTGATTTTACCAGCATCTGCAGTTCTTTCTTAAACATAGTATCAGAAGCAATGTGTTTAAAGGACTTTTGATGCAGTTTAACAATTTTGGCAATATAACATCCAACCGTGCCGTCACCCAGCTGTCAAAGGAGTTCTCACTCCCATATATCTAGTGTTTTTCTTTAGAAACGGGCATTGTATTTTAATTTAAATGAAGGTCCTTTTAATCTACTTGCCTATTTGTCCTCTGGCATTCTATTCGTCCAGGAAAATCTATCTGGTTTAGACAATAGACAATAGGTTCAGGAGTAGGCCATTCGGCCCTTCGAGGCAGCACCACCATTCAATGTGATCATGGCTGGTCATCCCCAATCAGTACCCCGTTCCTGCCTTTTCCCCCATATCCCCTGACTCCGCTATCTTTTAGAGCCCTATTCAGCTCTCTCTTGAAAGTATCCAGAGAACCGTCCTCCACCGCCCTCTGAGGCAGAGAATTCCAGACACTCACAACTCTCTGTGTGAAAAAGTGTTTCCTCGTCTCCGTTCTGAATTGCTTACCCCTTATTCTTAAACTGTGGCCCCTGGTTCTGGACTTCCCCAACATCGGGAGCATGTTTTCTGCTTCCAGCATGTCCAAGCCCTTAACAATCTTATTTGTTTCAATGAGATCCCCTCTCATCCTTCTAAACTCCAGAGTGTACACGCCCAGCTGCTTCATGCTCTCAGCTATATAGTTTATAGTTTCTCAGGTGGTAAACCTTTGGTATGTTGTCTGTTCATTTTATTTAGTCCTAATCTGTAATCTGATCTACTATTGTGATCCCCAAACACCAGTTTATTCTTGTTATTGTCCAATATTTTAAACATAGCATTTCTAAGGGAGGTAATTCCAGAATTCTTGAAATCAGCTTGCTAGCAATTTATTTTGAGTTGCTCAAATAAATTAACAGCCATTTTGAAAACAAGTGTCTGATACTAAAACAATGTTCTGAATGTCATAATCATCGGCGGTCACTCGAAACGAGTATGACTGTCCTCTCATGGAGGACGCCTGGGCGTGACTTTGTTTAAAGTGGGGAGACTGGTGCACAGACAGCCACCTCCACAGATCTGGGTTAGAATATAGTGGCATGGAGTCCAAGACGACCGGAGACTCTTTTCTGCTGCAGCCTTCATCCGCCTTCCCAGCGGTTGTAACGCTCCACTAAAGTCAGCCATCATCCTCCGCCTGCTCCACGGTTGAAGTCTTGGTTGGATTACTCTTTGTCAGAGACCTCCCCCTCGACCTTACCGCCATGGGTGACCCAACCAGGAGTATAGCACCAGACAGCATCGCTTTCAGGATCTCAGGACCACACAAGCTTCTCCAGCACGACAAGGTGACAATCCACGGAGAAGTTCTGAATGTGTATTTATAAATCTGCCAGATTTTCAATGAATAACAAAAAAACACAATGTCTGGAGTAACTCAGGCAGCATCTTTGGAGAACATGGATAGGGGACATTTTGGGTCAGACTCTTCTTCAGACTTATTCTTCAGACACGTTCTCCAGTGATGCTGCCTGACCCGCTGACTTACTCCAGACTTTGTGTTTTTATTTGTAAACCAGCATCTGCAGTTCCTTGTTTCTACATCTTTCGATGAATAATGTAGGGTTAAAATATCTATTCAACTTATCTGGTACTCTTACGACCTTTCTAATACATGAGCCGTTTTGTATGCAATAACTCATTGTGGTTTAGTGCATAGTTAGTAATTGCAGTAAAATTATTTTCCACATTTGTTGATGCATAGAAACTGTAAACATCTGATTAAAATATTGTTTAGCACCCACTGAGAGTATTCTGTACAGTTCTGTTTTGCCACACCATGGGAAGGATGGTGCAGCAATAGAGAAAGATCAGAAGAGATTCCCCAAGTTATTGCTTGGAAATAGAAGGTTGTAGTTGTAAGGAGAGATTGGACAGGCTTAAGGTCCTGTCCCACGATGTAGATGATATGTGCATGTACCTTTAATATAGTTACCTCACCACTACTGGAGTCCACTCGCCCCCTCACTTTCTATCTTCTCGATTCCAACTGCATCACCCTGCTGGGCATCCGAGCATGCCAGGACGGGCCTAGTCTCCTTCCACCGTGACATCCACAAGGTGCAGGCCCTAATGAACCCCTAGATCGAATATCCTGACCGTTTTGATGACGAGCTGGGCGAGCTGCCCTGCAACTACAAGATTGTTGTCGACCGCAAGGTCGAGCCAGTGATCCGTCTGCCACACCGTGTCTCCTTCGCCATGAAGGATAAAGTTGAATCGACGCTGCATGGCATGGTAGCAATGGGCATCCTGAAGGCAGTGAGCGAACCCACCCGGTGGGTCTCCACCATGGTTGTTGCCGCGAACAAAGACAAAAGCGAGATACGCATTTGCATCAACCCCAAAGATCTGAACCTGGCCATCAAACGACCGCACTACCTCACGCGAACAGTAGAGGACGTCGCTGCACAGGTCGGCCCGGCCACAATCTTTTCTGTTCTCGATGCCAAGAGTTCCTTGTGGCAGATACCGCTCGGTGAGCAGTCCTCCTACCTGACAACTTTCAGCACCCCCTTCGGCAGGTTCCGGTTCCTCCGAATGCCATTCGGGATTAACTCTGCTAGCGAGGTGTTCCAACGGACAATGGAACAACTGTTCGCCAGTTTACCGTGTGCCATCATTGTTGACGACATCCTGGTCTATGGTAAGGACATCGCTGAGCACGATTTCAACCTCCGCCAAGTCCTGGACCGGGCCCGGAAGATCAACTTGAAATTGAACCCCAAGAAATGCCGGTTCCGAGTCCCAGAGGTCACATATGTTGGACATGTATTCACGGCCTTGGGGCTGAAACCCGACCCGCAGAAGACGGCTGCAATCTCCGGGATGTCTTCACCCACTGACGTGCCCAGCCTGCAACGTTTCCTGGGCATGGTTAACTACCTGGGGAAATTCATCCCCGACCTCAGCGAGCTGAGCGCGCCCCTGAGGGACTTGATTAAGAAGGACAATGCCTGGGCTTGGTTCCCTCAACATCAGAAGGCTTTCGACGTCCTGAAATCCAGACTGGTCAGTACTCCAACGCTCAAATTTTTTGACCTGAAGTGTCCCATTGTCATCACCTGTGACGCCTCTCAGTTCGGGCTCGGTGCCACTTGTCTGCAGCTCCACGACGGCCTGCAGCTGCCTGTTTCCTACACGTCCCACACCATGACCCAGCCCGAGCAGCGCTATGCTCAGATAGAGAAGGAGTTGCTGGCTGTGGTGTTTGCCTGCTCCAAGTTCAAGGACTACATTCTGGGCAACACTTTCACCATCGAAACCGACCACCAGCCGCTCGTCACCATCCTCAACAAGCCGATCCACGTTGCCTCATCCAGGCTGCAGCGCATGATGCTGCAGCTCCAGCGTTTTACTTTCGAGATTATCGTAAGGGCAAAGACATGTTCGTGGCCGACACGCTATCCCGCGCACCGCTAACGTCCACCGATCGCCACCCCTATGAGATGTCTGATCTGATGGTGCTCAATGTTAATATTGTCCCTTCACAGCAGATGAAGTCCCTGGTTGAGCACACTGCCGATGATCCTGCCCTGCAACAGCTTGCTGCCATCATCCAGCAGGGCTGGCCCGACCGTCGTTCCGCTTTGCCGGCTGGGGCCGCGCCCTACTTCCTGGTCCATGACGAGCTCGTACTGCATGACGGCGTGGTTGTGAAGGGACACAAGGTTGTGGTGCCTGCTGCGCTGTACGACCACTATTTTCAAGCCGCCCACCGCGGTCATCCTGGGGCCGAGGCCACTTTGTCTCAAGCCCAGAGCCAGTTCTACTGGCCTGGTGTGGCTAAATACATACGGGAGAGGGTCTCCTCGTGTTCCACCTGCAACAGCCTCGCCCCCCATCAGCAACGTCAGCCGTTTCTACAGAAGCCCGCTCCGGAACTACCATGGATGGCGGTCGCCACTGACATTTTCGAATGGCATGGCAAGCACTTCCTGGTGCTTGTCGACTCTTACTCCAACTGGTTCGAGGTCGACCAGCTGCGCTCCCTCACCTCTTCGGCCGTTATCGATAAGCAGCGCCGCCACTTCGCTACCTTCGGATCCCCGGCTAGCCTGCAGTCGGACAACGGCAGCCAGTTCACGAGCGCAGAGTTCCGAGCTTTCGTGTCCAGCTGGAACTTCCGCCACTACACCAGCAGCCCAGAGTACCCGCAGAGCAACGGTCTTACCGGGCGCGCCGTCCGCAGTGCAAAGGACTTGCTGGAACATTGTCGTTTGTCTCGTTCCGATTTTTACCTTGCCCTACCTAACCTTTGCAACATCTCCCGCGACCCTACCATGGGCTCCCCTGCTCAGCGGCTCATGTCTCGCACCACCAGGCCCCCGATCCCGGTGGCCCAGCGCTCCCTCGTGCCTTCCGTCCTCAAACTGGCTGTTGTCCAGGAACGCATTGCCCTTAAGCACGAGGTCCAGAAGCGCTCCCACGATAAGTCCTGCCGCCCCCTTCCACGCCTCTTTCCCGGGCAGGTCGTCCGCATGCAGTCCCCCTCCGGTCACTCCAGGCTCGCCACCGTCGTTGGCTCCGCAGGCTCGCCTAGGTCATATCTGGTTGACCATGCAGGTACAGTCTACCGCCGGTCCCGCCAACACCTGCGGCGCATCAACGATCCTCCACCACCGCCCACGGACCCCTTTGCTCCTCCGCTGCAGTCTCCTGCTCCGGCCGCTGCTCCTCGCATACCTCGGTCTCTGCCTTCCCAGCTCTATCAATCCTCACCTCCTCCGGCTCAGCCCCGCTCGCCTGCCCGTGCACTGCCCGCCGCTGCGCCCGCGTCCCCTCCTTCTTCTCCGTCTCCTCCCAGCTCCCCTGTTCCGGTTCGGGCACCTGCACCTGCACCCGCACCTGCACCTGCGCCTGCACCTGCACCTGCACCTGCTCCACTTTTTCCTGCAGGGAGGGAGGATGGTGAGATGCGAACCAGGTCGGGACGTGTTGGCAAGCCGCCTGTCCGTTATGGCGACTTCGTGTAACCATTTATAGCGAATGAGACGTGGTCGCCCTGTCACTACCTCGTTGCTTTTGTTTCTAAGGGGAAGGATGTAGATGATATGTGCATGTATCTTTAACATAGTTACCTCACCACTACTAACCACTTCCCATATCACAAGTATAATTACAACCTCCCCACCCACTGCTCTCTCTCTAGTTTCCATGACAGACCACGTACAGCTAGTGCTCACTCTGATGTTACAGTATGTTACAGTATGAATAAAAGAAGTAAAGTTACAGTGTGTTGATGACACTTCTTTACACACGAGCATGCGACTGCATGTGGCAAGCGTGACCAAACCGGAAGCGGGGGCCACGCGGAGGTTGAGTGATCCCCGTACAGGGCCGGTCCCACCAGCATGCGCCTGCATGCGGCGAGCGCGACTAAACCAGGTGGGGGCCGCGCAGTGGTCGAGTGAGTGACGTGAAGTTCGTGCAAAGTCCGCGGGAAGTTCGCGCATGATGTACGGCGTCAAGACGCTGCGACGGCGTCAAGACACTGCGTATGCCCGTTGAGGTGGTGCGTACGGCCTCAATGCGGCTGCGGGCCGGAAGGTCGTTGCTGCGCGGAATTTTTGAACACTCAGTTTTCCGGAGCCCCACGCACAACTCCATACGGCTCGGGCGATCGAAGTGGGACTGGCCCCGCGAGGCTGTACGGCTCAAGCAACCACGTTAGGTCGCGCTTGCCGCATGCAGTCGCATGCTCATGGGACAGGCCCTTTATTCTCACTAGAAACTAGAATGCTGAGTGGTGACCTGATCAAGATTTACAATATTATGAGGAACAGTGAAAAGATAGTTAGAATCATTTTTCCAAGTTAGGGGAATCTAGATCTAGAGACCATACGTTCAACGTGAGAAACCAGAAATTACAAGAGATCAGAAGTATACGTTTTTCTCACAGCGAGTTGTGAATATTTGAAATGAGCTTCCAGAAGTTTGTCGAGGTAGATGCTAATATAATGTTTAAAAGGCATAGGGATATGTACTTGGATAGGACATGAACAGACGGATACAAGCCTAATGCAGACAAATGGGATGAACATATATAGGCATCACAGTTGTCATGGATAAGTTTGCCTATAGGTTTCTGTGGTGTACATTTTTATCATTAGGATTTTTTTATGAGTTGCGCATCTCTATTGCACCCAAAGGAGTTGATCAGAGGACCTCCCAAGATTGTGCCGTATGATTCATTGTTATATCCATGTTAAGCTGCTGCAGCTGTTTGCTGCTCGGCTTAGAACCACATTTTCCCCACCTGTGTTGATGGCAACAGTAGAGAAATAAAACTGAAGCGGGGATTGTTTGGGGAGTAGAAATATAGGAACATAGAAAATAGGTGCAGGAGTAAGTCATTCGGCCCTTCGAGCCTGCACCGCCATTGAATGTGATCATGGCGATCATGGGTAGAACAAGTTGTTCGGCACAGACTTGTAGGGCCGAGATGGCCTGTTTCCGTGCTGTAATTGTTATATGGTTATATGGTTATGATGAGGACCAAGAGGACTATCCTGCCTTCTCATCCTTGTTGACATAAAGGTGAGTTTAAACTCTTGATACATATTCTTGATGGAACCTATCGTTCAACAACAGCTTCGTCCACTGGACTGGGGGGCGGCAGCTTCGGCAGCTTCAACCACCCCGGGCCGCGGAGTTTGAACCGGCCTGTTCGCGGAGCTCGGATTAAGCCACGGGACTGACTTACTTACCATCACCCGGCGGGGTCACAACATCCGGAGCCTGGATCACCTCAGAGCAGAGGGAGAACAAGGAGGGAAGAGACAAAGACTTTAAGATTTTTGCCTACCATCACAGTGAGGAGGTGCCTGATGGACTCACTGTGGTGGATGTTAAATTTGTGTTTATCGTGTGTTTTTGTTATTTTATTATATGTATGACTACAAGGCACGAAATCTTGTTCAGACCGGAAGGTCTGAATGACAATAAAGGATACTTTAACTTTAACTTTAACATTGGTTCTTTTAAAAATCACGATGATTCAGATAGCAGTGATGTGTCAGATATATTTTGTTGAGAGAATTGATTTTTTTCCATGATGGTTTCCCTGTACAAATAGTTCAAGAATTTTATCTCAGTTAAATAATTTCAATATTTTTGAAATTATTATGCTTTTGCTTACTTGTCCATGCTCATGGTTTTGTTTTTGGTAACGTCTTCACAATAAGAACGTTCACATTCCTTGTTGGATCAACACTAAATTACTTTGCCAAAGATAATTGGCTCCCATTTTTAGTCGTCTCAGACAAGAGATGCTAACTCTCAGTCTCCTCTGCATCTGCACTTAAGATGAATCTTTCCACTGTGGGACATCTGAGAAGTCCTCTTCCTTCAGTAAGTTTGGTTTCCCTCTTACTGTTGTGGATGAAGCCTTCACCTCTGTTTTCCACATATCTGCTCTTGCTCCACCTCCCCCCAGAGAACAAGGATAGAATTCCTCTGGTCCTTGCCTTTCACTCCACCAGCCACCGTATACAACACATTACTCTCTAACATTTCCAACACCTTCAATGTGATCCCACCAGCAATCTTCTCTCCATATCCCCTCCCCCAGCCCTTTCTGCTTTCTGTAGAGATCTCTCTCAAAAATGCTTGAAAGAGGCAGCAGGCAAAAGTAAAAAAACTCAATTGCTGGTAATTAATAAAACAAGTGGTAAAGAAAGCTTTTGGTGTGCTGGCCTTTATAAATCAGAGCATTGAGTATAGAAGTTGGGATGTAATGTTAAAATTGTACAAGGCATTGGTGAGTTCAATTCTGGAGTATGGTGTACAATTTTGGTTGCTTAATTATAGGATGGATGTCAACAAAATAGAGAGAGTACAGAGGAGATTTACTAGAATGTTGCCTGGGTTTCACAAGTTGAGAAAGGTTGAACAAGTTAGGGCTTTATTCTTTGGAGCACAGAAGGTTAAAGAGGGACTTGATAGAGGTCTTTAAAATGATGAGAGGGATAGACAGAGTTGACGTGGATAAGCTTTTCCCACTGAGAGTAGGGAAAATTCAAACAAGGGGACATGACTTGAGAATTAAGGGACAGAAGTTTAGGGGTAACATGAGGGGGAACCTCTTTACTCAGAGAGTGGTGGCTGTGTGGAATGAGCTTCCAGTGAAGGTGGTGGAGGCAGGTTCGTTTTTATCATTTAAAAATAAATTGGATATTTATATGGACGGGAAAGGAATGGAGGGTTATGGTCTGAGCGCAGGTATATGGGGCTAGGGGAGAATAGGTGTTCGGCACGGACTAGAAGTGTCGAGATGGCCTGTTTCCGTGTTGTAATTGTTATATGGTTATATTATATGGTTATAAGTAGAAAATGTTAGTACCTGCATTTTATTAATTGAGTATCAGCTCTGCCTAATTTCATATTTCAAAAATCACTTATAGAATGACGCTTTCTGTTCATTACTCATAACTCTAACTTAGAACTATCTGCAATTTACTAATTTGGCATTTGGTTGTTGTTTGATGAAACCTTTTTTTTATTTTTGAGTTTTTAGTAAAGCTGGTACTCACTATTTTAAAGATATAATGGCAATTTTTTTTTATAGAAATCATTTTTGTGCAAATAATGAACAGAGTGATGAACAGAATTATTTATTAATTATTTTTATGAAATTACAGCTTGGCTTGATCTAATCTGTCCATGTTATTGATCCTTCACAATTATCAACATTTCTATTGCCCTCTTAGTGGCGTACAATGCCCTAAATGGTTTCACAGGTGCAAAATAAAACAAAGTTTTACATCGAACCAAAGAAGGTATTAGCACAAATTAGTTAAAGTTTGGAGAAAGCAACTTACATGAACGTCAATGAGGTATAAAAGACAGAATTCCAAAGATTGAGACAGAAAATATTGAAAGTTTCTGGACATGAGAGTTAAGCAATAATCCAGTGGCTTTGTCGACTGGAGGAGATTACAGAGATAAGAACAAAGGTAAAGTTGGAAGAATTTCAAAACAGGATAAATATTTAAAATGGAGATGTTACTGAAGTGGGGACCACTGGAAGCTCTTGAGGGATAAGACAACAGCAGTTAAATTATGTGCTCATGTATTTGGGGTAGGAGACTATTAGAATAATTGAGTAAATGCCTGGTCCAACATGAGACTGAAGAGACAGATGAAGTTAATGAAAAGGAGTTCATAGGAAATGGTACAGCAAATCCAATCCCAAATATTTACCTTGCACCCATATCCGTTCATTGACCACTTCTTAATATTTATGAAACTTGATGGTGCCTCTGCTTTGGTCAAATAGTGGATCCCACAGCATTACATTCCTCTGTGCAAAACTATTCCATCTAGTTTCTGACAAAATTATAATTTACTTGAATATCTTCAAGGCCAATTTTCTAGATTGGCAGTCATAGGAAAGCACCTGTTTCTGCCGATTCCAAAACCTTTTATAATTTTAATGACTTATTACGTGAACAGATTGTGCTTCAGTCATGAATCCCTGCTTCACTCTTACTTTTGTGTTTTTTTAAATGTCAGTCTGTATTTTTTAAATTGCAATTTCCAGAAGGGGCCAATAAAGCTTTAGGGCACATTTAGACCAAACCAAATATAAGCAATCTCATTGGCGTGTGCTTTTATTACTGATGCAAAAATTAAAAATGTCTGAATATTAAAAGACTAATAACAAGCTTCGATGTATTTGCTATCATCGTATAGGACACAATAGACAGATGTGTGGTTGAGTATCGAGGTGCAGTGTATCTTCATATTTCTCACTCAGGCAATAGCACTTAATATAGAGTACAAATTACAAAAGAGCACCTTTTGCTTTTGCTCATGGTCTGCAAGTAAAGAGCAGCAAGGAAGAGATGTGAATTTATGATTGGGTTCAGTGGGTTATTTTTATTGCCCCAACTTATTTTATGCTTTTAGGAAACTGCTAGCGAGTTTTCAAAGTGAGCCCATTGAACTTGAGGAAATAAAAATAAGGGAAAGGCTGCTTTGGGAGAGAAGGAATCGGTGACGTTTCGGGTCGAGACCTTTTTTCAGACTATTATGAACTATTATTCAGACAGATTATGAACTATCTGGTTTAACTGAGCATGATGCGGATGAATTACATTTGAGTTTGAGTTTAGTTTATTGTCACGTGTTACAGAGGTACAGTGAAAAGCTTTTGTTGCATGTTAACCAGTCAGCGGAAAGACAAGACATGATTTATAATGAGGAAATGGGAAAATCAATGGTGGAATTAAGGGAGTGGATGAATAATTTTACAGAAAGCAAATTTTACAGTACATTACCAAACTATTGCAACAAGCCGAGTGGCAGGCAGTGCAGAGAGAAAAAAAAAACTTTAACTAAGGTTTTAATTTATGTTTGGGCCATGAATATCACAGGAAAGCCTAGCATTTATAGTTCTTGCCTATGCATTTGCAAAGATGGCGATGCATGTTGTCTTCAACTGTTGGTGTTTTTCTGGTGAAAGATGAGGAATTCCAGGATTTAAATCCAACATTGAGGAAAGAGCAACAATGTATTCCAATATCAGAATGGTGTATGTTTTGGTTCATATTCGGTGCATATGCCAAATGCGCACATTTAACATGGATGGGGATCTGCAAGTTGCGATGTTCTCCACACCCGTTGGCGGAGGGATTCAATGTGTCCGATGCTTTCTTGTGGGTTGTTTTGTCTTGAGTGGTATTGACCTTTTTGAGTATTAATGGAGCTGCACTCATCCATTGGATGATATTCTATAATACTGCCGACTTCTTGTGGAGAATGAAAAGCGAGGAGTTAAAAAGGAGTCACTTGCTGCAAGATACTCAAGATACTCTAACCAGTTTGCACATTCACAGTATTTTCCTGGTTGGCCGGTTAAGCTTCCACTCAGGATGTTGACAGAGGAGCTTTATGGGACTTTCTCACGGGGCGACTTGACGCAAGATGTAACCAGAGTGAAGTGGTCGTGGTCTAGCACGATATCACACGATATAACGGGGGGGGGTAGATAAAGAGTTCCCATGGGTACTCGGCATTTCTGTTATTTGTGCGAGTGACTTATCCGTCTTCCGAGTTTTCCCGTTAAATCTTGAATTAACATTGTGAACTGTGAAGTGTTGTTAAATCATCACGTGGCACAAATGATGTAACTTTTTTTTCACACAATATAAATATCCTTGAATTGGCTCATTTGGAGACATGCCTGTACTAAGTAGTTTTGAGTACAGGATGGTGGTGTTTTTCATTGACGCGCTGTATGCAGCAGCCCTCGATGTGAATCGAGGACGCTTGCGTGAAGGCAGAAGGGTGAGATTAATTAAAAAGAGAATTAAGAGGAAGTCTCACTGGGTGAAGCCCATCTTTCAACGGAGACCTCTATTTGGTCAAAATTGCCTGCCCTCATGCATAATTTATTTTATGGCTCTTGGAGACATGATTCCAACTTCAAACACAGAGCGTGTAAAAGCTGTCTGCGACTTTTTTACTTTGCAGCTGCAGGGCACAGACACACTTATAAGAGAAGTTTAAGTTAACTGCAAGAACGGCACTTTTACATCAATAGTAATGTATGTTTTTAAATCATGGATAACATTAAATGGTTTTCCTGTTGATGTAGTAATATATTGTTATATATACTCACATGAGCACCCGTGATACTCCGCAGCCTTCGTCTCCAGCAAGTTCCGTTTTTTCTCCCTGTTTCTGTAATCCTCTCTGGATTTATCGTAAAGAATTTTGTTGAATTGGTACCATTCTACAAGTTCCCCCTCTTGTTCCCTGGAGAAGTTATATGGCCTTACCTTCTGCCATCTTCCCTTTATATACGCGTCTGTTGAGGCTATTCCTACAACGGCTACTGGGGAGGCAATCTGAAATCCACCTTGCTCACCCTCTCCCTCTCCCTGCTCCAAGGAGCCCACAGGCAGTGTTATCTGTGGCATCTCCTGTTGCCGCTCCACCTGTCTCTCTTGCTGCGTCTCCTCCTCATTCTCCTGCATGGCAAAAACCTTTCTGACATGCTTTACTCCCTTTCTTTGAGCTTTTCTGGGAGCCATCTCTGCAAGTGTTCCAGTGAAAAAGATTCTCCAACAATGACAATGAGGTGGGACGTCCTCGATGGACACATGTTCCATTGGCGATATTGAGACCACCTTTTTTACTCACCTTCTGTCCCCTCTGTCCAGCTTCCAGGTTCACCGTTCGCAGGAGTTGCCACGGTAAACGCAAGAGTTATTACGGATATCGCACTGGCCACTACACCCATATAATGTTTCAATGTTCAACCACAAGTGTACAAGTCACTCTTGGAGAAATTCAAGCTTGCTTGAATTTTCTCCCGAGTTAACAAGTTACACGAGTACCTGCCGTTAGCGCCACGGTGGTCCACGGTGGTCCACGAATGCTGTACGGTTATCGTACGAGGTTCCCACGATGTTCAACTCTGGTTACCTCTTGCGTCAAGTCGCCCCGTGAGAAAGCCCCATTAGCAATGATATGGACATTGACCACCGAGGGTAGATGTGAGAATGTTTTTACAGAGTTGACTATTAGCTGGAATCTGTATGTCCACAATGTTACTTGCCACTTATCAGTGTAAAAGTAATACTGAAGCTTTTCATATATAATCCAAGAGCATTCAGAATTTTTACATCGCTAGTTCAAAGGATTTTTAAATTGTGGGAAAGGAAATCTTTTCTTCTAATTCTGCCTCTCAATATTAGTTAAGCAGTTCTGATTCAAGCAATGATGAAACAATGTATGTACAAAGCAAATCTTCCTTTATTCTGATTTATAATATGCTTTAATCCTAATATCAAAGTGCAGGCTACTATGTTTTCTTCTTTTATTTACTACATCATCCATTCTTGTGGTCTGGCAAATTATTCTGCCAATTAGTTCTGAGCTGTGGGACATTTTGTACTGTAGTCTGGTGCTACATGGATTGGACTCCAATTATCTACATATTTTGTGTGAAGTCCTTCCATCTGGCAGAGAAAATAAACTTTAAACTCAACCATGTTATCTCCATCTAAATCTCGGTAATGCATTGAAAAAGATCATGTCCTAAGGCAGAGGACTCTGACCCATTTTTTTGCAGTTTTAATTCTCTTTTACGTTTATTTGTGAAACATCGTTTTTTAAGCTAAGTTGCATTAACAAAATGTAGGGAGCTTTTTGGAAAATATATTTTTTAAGTGTGCGGCACGGTGGTGCAGCAGTAGAGTTGCTGCCTTATAGCGCTTGCAGCCCGAAGACCCGCGTTCGCTCCCAACTATGGGTGCTGTCTGTACGGAGTTTGTATGTTCTCTCGTGACCGCGTGGGTTTTCTCCGAGGTCTTCGGTTTCCTCCGACACTCCAAAGACGTACAGGTTTGTAGGTTAATTGGCTTGATATGAATGTAAATTGTCCCTAGTGTGTACAGGGTGGTTTTAATGTGTGGGGATTGTTGGGTGGTGCGGACTCGGTGGGCTGAAGGATTTATTTCCGCACTGTATCTCTAAACTAAAGAAGAGTGATTACAGTCTTAATTGCTTTTCATGGATTCCATTCCTCATTTTGCAGGGCAAGGGTCCGAAAGAAAATAATGTGTCCATGTCTGTGTTTATTTTTGCACATTCTTGGACACAGAATTACTATAATTGGGGGCTACAACAAATGTTTTATTTCTCTAAGAAAAGTTTAGTGTCGGAAACAACACATATTGGCTTGATATCAATAACCGTTCCATAACAGAGTTTCACATTTGTTCCACAAATCCATTGCTGTTTAAGTTTGGAATAGGTTTTTTACAATGTTAAATAAAATAATCAATGAGAGAAGGCAGATTGATCAAATGTGCTTATTTAATGAATGTCTTTATGCTGTGATGGCATTCTACTCTTCAGATGTTATGATCCTGTTCCTTTTTTGTCTATTTTGTTTGGAATTATTATCATTCGTATTGCTTGATTTTGATCATGTCCATATACCAAATCAGAACAGATTATTTTAGCTTTGTTTGTTCAATAGTACACATTTTGAACAAGGAATAACAGAAGAGCTGGTAGTAGGGATCCTGGTAGTAGGGATTTCAGAAGTAATGAATGTCAACTCTTGCCTTTACTCCCATTCTTTTGCTGCTAAACATAATTTTTTAACAATATTACGAGATTTATTTTAACATTTCATCAATGGAAGTGGTGATAGACCTTTGAATCATGCGTAGAAGTTCCCTCAACCCTTTTCAATAACTCCGCACCTTACTCCCAGGTACTTGTCACAGGAAGCAGACTCTCTTAACTTGTTATCTATCTTACCTGTGTCTCTCATCATTTTATGTCACTTCTCAGCCCTATTCGCTACAGGGAAAATAGACCTAGCCTATCCTTTCAACCCCTCCAATCCAGGCAACATCCCTGTGAATCTTTTGTGTACCCTCTCTAGCCCACTCACATCTTTACTGTGGTTTGGAGACAAGAACTGCAATCTGTAATAAAAATGCGGCCTAAACAATGTTTTGTACAACTGTAACATCACTTCCCAACACTTGTACACAATGCCTTTATCGGTGAACATCTTCCAGGACCTTTCTTCAAGGACCGAAAAAATGTCCGCTATTCGGAGCTTTTCGTTATTTGGAATTTCGGATATAAGGTTGTGCACCTGTACTTTGCCCGCAGCTAGCAAAGATAAATATTTTTTCACAGTCTTGTTTTCGTTTCTATCTATCCTGCATAATATATGTGTAATTTATGTATAATCTATATTTTTGTGTGTTTCTCTGAGTCTATTTGCCTGTGATGTTGCTGCAAGCAAGATTTTCATTGTAATTGCATCTCACAATATGTGCACATATGACAATAAACTTGACAAAAATCTCTGTCAGGGCCCAAGCAAACTCCTTTGCTTCCCATAACATCCTAGGATACATATGGTAAAGCCTCAGGATATTATCCACATTTAGGTGCTTCAAGACCTCCAATGCCACCTCCTTTGTCATGGAGAAATGCTACAGGACATCACTACCCCCTGAAAGCTTTTACATTACTGTTGCAGTTCAGAGTTTCACAATGTCCCATTTGCAGTTCATTGTTTCCATAGTGATGGATGTGATTCAATGGTGCAGACCAATTCATATGGACACAATTTTTTCCTGGTACTGCAGGTGAAAAGAGAAATTACTACCATTTGCATCAGAGTGCATATTATAAAAGGAGGCACATTGATTTTCTGTTTGTCAATTTCAATGAATATAAATTTTCAACAGTTCTTCCAAGGTAAACCCGTCTATCTTACTGAGTTTATACAATGGAACCTAAAGGAACACGAGGAAATAGAAAACACAGAGGATATCTTTATAATTCTGCCTCCTCGCCTGTATCAACCTAAAATTTTCCAGGCTTTTTCCTGCCCCTCCTCCCAGCTTTCTTCCCCCCCCACAATCAGTCCAACCAATGGTCCCGACCCGAAATGTCACCCACCTATATCCGTGTTTAGGAGAGAAGCTGCACCGAGATACTCCAGGACTTTGTGTCTTGTTCTGATATCTTCATGATTGATGATCCCATTAAAATAGCTTCAGGAATAGGGTTGGGTTGAAGAGAAGCGAGGCCTGGTGACAGACTGCCTATTGTTGGGGTCTGGAGGTCAGAAAGGCAAGTGCAGTGGATGGGGACTGGAGCCTAGCGGAAAAGAATGGTTGGAAATTGGTGCCTGTTGTGAGGATGCTTACAGAGATTTGGACCTGGTCAGGAGAAATAGGAGAATGAGATGCGAAGAATTGAATGGCTGGAGATTGGTGCCTCATGGGAGTAGATCCCTCAAGATCTGAATCTGCTAAGAAGGAATGGGTTAGGGGGTGCTAGTAATTGTTAGTGTTTGACGGATGGGCAGGTGAGGTGATAGTTAGTTCTTGAAGTTGTGGGGCGATCTGAAAAAGGGGTTTTGGGAAGACAGGAGCTCTAAAGTTGGTGGGTGGAGGTACATGATCATGGTCTAGGCCCAGACAGGGGGGTGTCAATGAAAGTAATTGGGGAAAGAGTAAAGTCATGTAACGACAGATTAACTGGTTATAAATGCACAGTGGGATGCCTTATTGCATCATGTTCCTTTGCTGGTTGGTGTTGCCATCTTATTTATTCCTCTTTTTGTTTATTCTATCAAAGTACAGGTGCACAACTTTTATCCGAAAGCCTTGGGACCAGACACTTTTCGTAATTCGGAATTTTTCGGCTTTCAGAATGGAAGATTTTTAGCGTAGATTTTAATGGCTGGCTCAGTGTTAGAGTGCTCAGCTCATATCCTCAAGGTCGCGAGTTTGCGCCTCGATCCCGGCAGTTACTCGATCGCAAGGATTGAGTCTTCAATGTAGTTTTTTCTTGCGGAATAGGAGAGAATAGGGAGGGTTAGGCTGGGATCATTCTCTGCGAGATGATATTAGTGCGGGAGACAAGTGTAGGAGAGGTGTATTGACTGTGTGGGCAGAACTTTGGAAGTGATTGCCCACCATTCTCAAAAGCCGCTGTGTCTTCCTGTCCCTCCAACTCCAGAGGAATCCGCTCCCCGATGCGCCGCTACAGCGACAAGTGGCAGTTCGCCCACAGTCCGAGCTGCGCCACCCCAAGAACATGACGTATCTTGTACACCATCAGCTTCAGCCCCTACTGTACGTGTTCCTCTGGAGTTGGAGCGGGGCTGGGCTGGTCTCTGGGTTCTCCATGCTTGCAGTGGGCCTGATGGGCCTGGGGGTCGGTGTCCCATTGGTCCTGACGTCTCCGGCGACTGGCACGGACCTGCTGGCATCGCCGACGTGAAGACAGTGCAAAGCCCCTGCGCCGGTGCAATGGGCGGGGAGCTGGAGAGGGGAGGGAAGGGGTCACACACATGGCCGAGAAGCAGAGGGGTGTAGGTGGGGGTGGTGATAGATAGGGCCAACAATGAATGGAGAAAGACAGAAACACCGACGTGCAAAGGAGACCTACAACAGTGCATGATCTCTCTCGTACTGTGGCAGGTGATTGTCGCCTGCCCGCTGTTCCTGACGCTAAAGCCTTGGGATCGTTGCCCTTCGTGTTGGCGTGGAGGGGGAGGGGGGTATTGTGCTGTTTGATCGCCCCCTGCTATCCCAGGGACAGGGAGACACAGCGGCTTTTGAGACTGGTGGGCAATCACTTCCAAAGTGTCTGCCCACACAGTCAGTACACCTCTCCTACACTTGTCTCCCGCACTAAGATCATCCTGCAGAGAATGATCCCAGCCTAACCCAAGAGCCATGTCACCCCAGACAGATTAATGATCGCCCCCCCCCCCAACCTCTCTCCACCCATCTGAACTCACGCCTGGGCACCAAAGCAGCTCAGGAGGCGAACCCTGAGTTCCGTCTCACAACAATCTGATGTGCACATCCGTTCACATTCAAAGATTTAATCTCCCGTCTCCCCGCAGTGTGTAGACATGGCAGTAAATTCAATTAAAACATATCAAACCTGTGTGTTTCAAAGAAATCATAAGTATAACTGCTCTGGCACTGGATGGTGCGCATTTTCCCTTTGTAGGTCACATCAATAGATGCGGCCGCGCTGAATTATATCTTTAAAACAAAGCCACAGGATGGAGAGGTCTTCTTTAACACTGTTGCTTATTAAAACATAACACTGTTGCTTATTAAAACAAACCTTCAATCAAGATTGGCTCAAGAGTAATTCGGGAGACGAACTGGGAACATCGCAGAAATGACAAGTAAACGGCAAACTGGCCATACCCGTGGGAACTCGGTTAAACTCTTGATCATACACTTGCAATCTCGTACACAACCACGAGTCTTTCACTCGGGGTACCTCTTGTGTCAACTTGCAACGTGAGACTCAGCTTAAAGAAATATTCAGATGCAGGGAGGCGAGCAAGATATGTGAGGGAAGGTCTGTGAAAGGGTGAAAACCTGAAGAGCGAAAATGATAGTGCTATGGACTTTGTGTACTTTAAAAAAAATTAGTTTTATTAGAAGCAGTGTACAAAACTATAAACCGCAACATATGACATAATACATTTATTGTACAGCTTCAATTTTAATTTTAGCAAAGATGAAATAGAAAAAGAGAGAAAGAGCAAGAAAGAAAGAGAATGAAAGAGAAAGTGAATGTGTAAGAATAGAACCCCTAAACTACCAAATGAGTGTAGTCGAAGAGTGAGTAAGTAAAACAAATAGGGAAAACGTAGAGAAATAAAAAGACAAAAACGGAAAAAAAACCCCAAAAAGTGTTGATATATACCTGCTTAATTTCTCTCCCCACCCATCACCCAGTCCATAAATCGGTTTAATTCCGAAGTTGTGTTGCACCATACTTTCCTTGTAATGAATCAATGAATGGAATCCATGTCTTCGAAAATTGCTCTGATTTTCCTACTAAGACAGGTCTCATATTTTCAAGATGTAGCGTCTCAGACATGTTTGTAATCCACATTTTAATAGTAGGGGCAGCTGTATTTTTCCAAAATTTAAGTATATGTTTATTCGCCATTATCAGGCCACAATTAAGGGAATGTCTTTGAAATATTAATAGCTCAGGGCAGGCTTCTGCTGTTCCGGAAATAATCAGTTCCATATGTTGGTCCAGTTTTGTTTTTAATAGTTTTGAGGAAATTTCAAAGATTCCTTTCCAAAAGTTATGTAGTTTTATGCAAGAGGCAAACAAGTGTGTTATAGTTGCTT
Source organism: Leucoraja erinaceus (assembly GCF_028641065.1). NCBI lineage: Eukaryota > Metazoa > Chordata > Chondrichthyes > Rajiformes > Rajidae > Leucoraja > Leucoraja erinaceus. The sequence continues at coordinate 52,346,119 of NC_073377.1, read as the reverse complement.
CATGAAGGAGACACTTGTCACAAATAGGAGATACATTTGAAAAAATCTTATTCAGTTTAGTCTTTGAGTAGTTGAGTCTGTGCAGTATTTTGAATTGGATTAAAATGTGTCTAACATTAATCGAACAATTATGTACATATAAAATATTTTTTTCCCATCTGTCTTTGGAAATGTTTAGGCCTAATTCATCTTCCCATTCTCTTCTAATTGTGTATGACGATGGGATTTCTATATTCAGAAGTATGATGTTTGTGTACTTTCTGATCTTATGTTACATGACTCGCATCTCCTAATATAATGAGCCAAATCATGCATAATCCACAGCCAGCCATTTCTTAGAAGAACCACTGACAATATAAGCAATTTTATTGTTCAGGATTCCATGTGGAAATTAGAAGAAAGGTCAATTGTAAGTGCACTGAATGTCCACTCGGTACTGTCCTTGAATCCAGCAGCACCACACTGTTGGGCGGAAGTAAGGATCTTCTCAGCTCTTTTCTCAGGTGCATGTCAAAAGAGGGGTGCAGTGTATGAACTTAAACCTCATGGGGGTGCAAGCGTTGTCTTTCCTGTGGGGAGAAAAATCATTTGATGCCTTTAGCGTCCTGATTTAGCTTTTCCTCTGCATTTGGAAATGTCAGCATATTTAACTTATTTTTTGCGACAATGTATTCACGCCAGCAAAAGGATTACTTGTTTTGTGACCATTTGTGTGTGGGATCACCAAGTACTTTTTAATTAAGTTACACTGTATGAAAATCAATTACATGATTGAGGTACCCTGGCCTATAAATTCTGTGTATTACATCATTGCGCAGATGTAAAAGGCTAATATGATGAAAACATATAACTGATTATCTGGGTTTTTTTCCTCAAAGTTATCCTGAGTTATAAATAAGGTTGAGCGCTTTTGCGTGAGACATTTGTGTACCCTGTCTTGGAGTCCAGCGTGCCATATTATGTTAATATGTGGAAGAGTAATATCCAAAATTATTTCTGGCAAGGTTTTCAACCACATTGGTCTGAATTTTAGTTGGAACTGTTCTCTCACAGGGCAGGGGGTTTTTGAAAATGCTGAGTGCTCAAATTGAGTGCTCAGGGACCTCTCTCCTGCAATCTAGACAGCTGCACATCTTTTTCCCAACCAAACCTCAAGTAGATTGACTCAAATCTGAATGGTTTCAACAGGTTGTCTCTGAAAATGAAAAGGTCAGAACTGCCGCAAGCAATCCAGAAAAAGGAGATGTTGTTCCTCATTCATTGGAAAGAGAAAGGAAATAAACTAGAGACAAACGTCTGACACAAGATGGTATTCACGGCAGGGAGATCCAATTAATTGTACAGTGTGCTATGACAATTGTGTTAACTGGAATAAACTCAGAACTCGATTGCCCTTTACTGCAGTCAAATGCCCTTTCTGCTGTGTATATAAAACAGCTCACATTCATCTCACCTTCCTACTTATTGCAGCATTGCCATTCAAGAAAAGGTCTACTTCCAAAGTGGTGAACCTGTTATTGATAAACGTGACTTTTATATTCATAACACTGACCTTATTATAGAAGGAATATTATTGAGCAACCGAAGGTGGCCAGATCTCAAATACCATCCCACATAATGACTTGAAGCTGGGATGATTCGAGAAATCACCACCATCTTCCTATTATAAGATGTGACTTCAATCACTGGCGTGTTTTCCCTATGTTGTTCTTTGACTACAATTTTAGTTTCCTTGAGCCACGCTCAATCAGATGATGTGATGATTGATGAGAATCTGTTTGTAAATTAGATACCTCACAAGTACCCACATCATCTACTCATCATATTATGGCTGAACATGGTTGTCAATGAACACAAGTAAAGAGGAGTCATCAAGCATTTCAAACCTGTCCTGCCATTTGACATTCAATGGCTGATCTATGTTGGCCTCAACTCCTCTTCTGTGCCCTTTCTCCATGCCCCACAATACCTCAATCCATCAAATATTTATCCATCTTCCTCCAATTTGAGGAAGGACATTCTTGCTATTGAGAGAGTGCAGGGTAGGTTCACAAGGTTAATTCGGACCGGGATGGCGGGACTATATGATGAAAGAATATATGATGGCTGGGCTCGTATTCACTGGAATTTAGAAGGATGAGTGGGGATCTGATATAAGGGATTGGACACGCTAGATGCAGGAGACATGTTCCCGATGTTGGGCAAATCCAGAACCAGTGGCCACAGTTTAAGAATAAGGGGTAGGCCATTTAGAACTGAGATGAGGAAAAACGTTTTTACGCAGAGAGTTGTGAATTTGTGGAATTCTCTGCCTCAGAAGGAAGTGGAGGCCAATTCACTGGATGCATTCAAAAGAGAGTTAGATAGAGCTCTGAAGGCTAGCGGAATCAAGGGATATGGGGAGAAGGCAGGAATGGGGTACTGATTGTGGATGATCAGCCATGATCACATTGAATGGTGGTGCTGGCTCAAAGGACTGAATGGCCTACCCCTGCACCTATGTTCTTTGTATCTATGTATCTTCACATTAACTTCCAATAATCCAGCTTCCAGCACACTTACCTAGGGACAGAATTAAAGAGATTCACTACCGTCTGCGAGAAGAAATACTTATGTAACAGTTTAAAATCACTGGCACCTTATTTTTTAGTTATGTCCTCTTGTTCATGATCCCATTATCAGTGAAAATATTCCAACATCTACCGTGTTAAGTCCTCTTTGAATCTTATATGTTCCAAAAATATCACTCCTCCTTCCCATAAAGTCCAAAGAATACAGGCCCAAACTATTTAGTTTCTCTTGGTACTAAAACCCTTTCATCCCAGGACTTAATTTGGTAAATCTTCTTTGTACAGCTTCCCAAGTCACTATCTTTTTAGAGGTAGGAGGACCAAAATTCCGCACGGTATTCTGGGGGAGCCCTCTCGAATACCTTGCACTATTCCAACAAAATCTCCCTATTTTTAAACACCAACCCATTTGCCATGAAGGCCAAAATGCTGTTTTCTTAATCGCCTGTTGCACCTGCCTATTAGCTATTTGTAATTCATACGCAAGAACACCTAGATCCCTCATTTACTTACAATCTCTCTCCATTTAGATAAAAATCTGCTGTTTGATTCCTGTTACTGAAATGCACAAACTTGCACTTCTCCACTTTAAACTCTACTGGACTAAGTGCTGACGCATTGGGTCTGCTCCCCCAACGCAATATTCCACCACTCACCCGCTTCCCCAATGCAATCCATTCCCCCAATGCAATATTCCACCACTCACACGTTTCCCAAACGCAACCCATTCCCCCAACGCAATATTCCACGCATATCACGCATAGCCCCCAACTGCGCAGGTGCGGCTCATTTCCCCTCATCTTCACCCTCCCTCTTCTTTTCCCCCTCTCCTCCCCTCCCTCACTTCTCCCTCCCTCTCCCTTCCCCTACCCTCAGTCACTCCCTCCCTCCATCCATAAAACAGCAGCATCTGCAGTCCCTTCGTCCACAGGTCATTCATTGTTAGCTGTGGTTTAGATCCCGTTGACTTGACGATTGGACCAGTTTGCATTGTGTGTGTGTGTGTGTGTATGTGTGTGTGTGTGTGTGTGTGTGTGTGTGTGTGTGTGTGTGTGTGTGTGTGTGTGTGTGTGTGTGTGTGTGTGTGTGTGTGTGTGTGTGTGTGTGTGTGTGTGTGTGTGTGTGTGTGTGTCTCAAACTCCGCGCAAACTGCTCGGCCACCCTGCAACCCAAATCTCCCTCCCTCCCTCTGCCCACTCTGGCTCAGCCGCCACTCAGCCCGTCCCCTTCTTGCCCGCCCAGCCGCTCGGCCCGTCCCCGCCCTGCCAACCCGCCTACCTGCCTGCCTGCTCGCTGCCACTGCCAGACCGGGCCGGGCCGCGGGGGGGATGGAGACGATATTCGTCACGGTGAGCAGCATGAGTTTCGACGAGCTGGTGGAGAAGATCTCCACCGAGAAGGCCTTGAGGGTGAGTTACCGCAGCAGTAGCGGCGGCGGAGGAGACGGACGGTCACAGCCCTTCACTCAAGGGGAAGGATAGACGGGACCGTCATTGCCGCAGAGGGCGGGCAGGCAGGGGACAGGGGTGAGTGAGGGAGAGAGAGACGGGACCTGTGCTTCCACTGAACCGCCCTTCCCCCGCGGCCGCCGCCGGTGGTGGGGGAGATGGTAGACAAGTTACTGTGAGGAGCGGAGAGAGGAGTTTGTGAGTGAGGCGGGAGAGGCCGCGGTGCAGGAAGGGGCGGCACCATCCCAGCCATGGCGTTGACTGACAGGAGAAGAGATCAATCTGCGCAAGAATTTTAAACCTTAATAACTTTTAAAATATACCATCGATCAGACAAAATCTGTTGCACTTGCAGCACAGGAGAACGGTGAGTAAGGTGGCAAAAAAGTGTAACGCTATTGTGTACCGTTATTCGCAAATAGAAAAACAACGCAAACCGGAAGAGCATAAGATCAGAGTTTTGGTTATGTATAAATTTGCCAGTTTTTTGTCCACCCATTTAATCTATCCATATGCCATTGCAGAATCATGATACCTTTATCACATCATGGTCTTCCATCTATTTTTATATCATTGGCAAATTTGGAAACGTACATTTTGTTCCTTCCTCCAGGTCATTATCGTAAATAGTGAATAATTGTGGACCGAGAACTGTACCTGCAGTACTCCACTCATTATCTCTTCACAAAATGAAGTGGGCCATTTATTCCAGTTCTCTGTTTTGTATGAGACAGCTGGTTTTTACTTAGAAACATAGAAAACATAGAAATTAGGTGCAGGAGTAGGCCATTCGGCCCTTCGAGCCTGCACCGCCATTCAATATGAACATGACTGATCATCCAACTCAGTATCCCGTACCTGCCTTCTCTCCATACCCTCTTCCCCTTAGCCACAAGGGCCACATCTAACTCCCTCTTAAATATAGCCAATGAACTGGCCTCAACTACCCTCTGTGGCAGAGAGTTCCAGAGATTCACCACTCTCTGTGTGAAAAAAAGTTCTTCTCATCTCGGTTTTAAAGGATTTCCCCCTTATCCTTAAGCTGTTACCCTTGTCCTGGACTTCCCCAACATCGGGAACAATCTTCCTGCATCTAACCTGTCCAACCCCTTAAGAATTTTGTAAGTTTCTATAAGATCCCCTCTCAATCTCCTAAATTCTAGAGAGTATAAACCAAGTCTATCCAGTCTTTCTTCATAAGACAGTCCTGACATCCCAGGAATCAGTCTGGTGAACCTTCTCTGCACTCCCTCTATGGCAATAATGTCCTTCCTCAGATTTGGAGACCAAAAACTGTACGCAATACTCCAGGTGTGGTCTCACCAAGACCCTGTACAATTGCAGTAGAACCTCCCTGCTCCTATACTCAAATCCTTTTGCTATGATTCGAATATACTTCAAAAATTTCAACCATTATCTCCTCCTTCAAACCATGACCAGCTGTCCATCAGGTCATGGCGATTTGTCCGCCTCTTGCCCCCTGAGTTTCTCCAATACTTTATTCATTACAATTAAGATTTTTGTAAATTGTGCAGTGTTGTTTAAAATTAGTGTTGCCTGATAGTTTAGGGATATAAGCAATGTTTTCCATGGTGAAGACTAATATAAAAAATGTATTTACTAGTCCCGTGCTGAAACATCACCTATCCCTGTTCTCCAGATATGCTGTCAGACCTAGTGAGTTTTTCCAGCACTTTGTTTACCAGCATTTGCAATTCCTTGTGTCTACCTGTTAAATATCGCTGCAATATTCTCATTTACTGTTATTAATTCACCAGCCTCATTATCCAGAGCCCCCGCATTTACCTTAGCTGCCCTCTTTCTATCTACTGTATATATTCATGGAAACATTTACAGTTTGTTTTTATACTATTTGCAAATTTACTCTCAAATCCATTTTGGCCTTATGACCTTTTTGTCTTCTGATACTGGAACCTAAACACCTTTCATTCCTCTAGCCTGCCACTAGCCCTTGGCACCTTGTATACCCCACTTTTCAATTTAACATTGCCTTCCCTCCTTTGTTAACTACAGACGTTTCCTCTTTCTCAAGGAATCCCTATTTTTGATTGCGGTAAACTCTTGTTGAGTAATGTGGACCGGCTGCTTGAATATCTGCCAGTGTTCATCTACTGTCTTGGCACTTGGCTTGTTTACCAAGTCCACCTTAGACAACCCCTGCCTCATACTATTGCTCTGATTTAATTTGAAAGTATTGGTTAGAAACCTACAGTGTTCATCCTCAATCTGTATTTAGAATTCTATTGTATCGTTTCCATTGTCCCAAAGGGGGCGTCTAACCACAAGATTCTTTCTTAATCCATCTTCATAACATAAGATAAAATCTATATTGCTCACTCCTGAGTAAGTCTCCACAATGCACTGCTATAAAAAGTAATCCCAATGCATCTCACAAATTCTTTATCTACGATATTCTTGCCAGTTTGCTTTGTACAATCAATATGTAGGTTAAAATCTCCCATGATAATTGCTGTTCCCTTCAAACAGTCATTGATATTTCCCCATTTATCCTCTGACTAATTGAGAGTTAACTTTTAGTGGATCTGTCGAATACTCCCATCCGTACGTTTCTTCCCCTATTATTCGTAATTTCAAATCAAGCTGCTTGCATATCATTATCCACTGTCTTTATATCAGGGCGGCATGGTGGCGCAGTGGTAGAATTGCTGCCTTACAGCAACTTGCAGTGCCGGTGACACATGTTCAATTCTGACCACGGGAGCTGTCTATACGGAGTTTGTACATTCTTCCTGTGACCGCGTGGGTTTATCCCGAGATCTTCCGAGGCTTTGTGTATGTGTAAATTGTTCCTAGTGTGTGTAGGGTAGTGTTAATGTGTGAGGATTGCTGGTGGGCAGAAGGGCTCATTTACGCGCTGTATTTCTAAACTAAACTAAACTCAGCACTGATTGTACCTTCCTTGAATTATAATGCCAACCCACATCCTTGTCTCATTGGCCAAAATATGAAGAAGAACCTAATGGAGGAAAAAAATTGAAATTGTGTCTATATTATTATTATTATTATTATTATCATTATTATTATTATTATTATTATTATTATTATTATTATTATTATTATTTTTATTATTATTATTTTTATTATTATTATTATTATTATTATCAGAATTGGCTTCCTAGTAGGAAGCAGAAGGTTGTGATGGAAGGTTATTTTTCGGACTGGAGGTCTAGTGGTGTGCCTCGGGTTGGTGCTGTTCCCATTGCTGGCTATATATGGTTAACATAGAACCATAGAAACATAGAAAATAGGTGCAGGAGTAGGCCATTTGGCCCTTCGAGCCTGCACCGCCATTCAATATGATCATGGCTGATCATCCAACTCAGTATCCTGTACCTGCCTTCTCTCCATACCCCCTGATCCCTTTAGCCACAAGGGCCACATCTAACTCCCTCTTAAATATAGCAATGAACTGGCCTCAACTATCTTCTGTGGCAGAGAGTTCCAGAGATTCACCACTCTCTGTGTGAAAAATGTTTTTCTCATCTTGGTCCTAAAAGATTTCTCCCTTATCCTTAAACTGTGACCCCTTGTTCTGGACTTCCCCAACATCAAGAACAATCTTCCTGCAGGTAGATTGGGTGGTAAAGAAGGCTTTTGGCACATTGAACCTCATCAGTCAGAGAAATTAGTTAAAGTTAAAGCGTTATGTTACAGTTATACAGACATTGATGAGGCCGTACTTGGAGTGCATTTAGTTTTGGTCACCCTGCAATACGAAAGATACCATTAAGCTGGAGAGAGTGCAGAGAAGATTTACAAAGATGTCGTAAATTAAGGAATTAAGCGCCTGAGCTATAGGGAAATGTTGGGCAAGCTAGACTTTATTCCTTGAACAAAACACAAAGTGCTTGAGGAGATACTGATGCAGATGCCGGAATTTTGGTAAAACATAAAGGGCTGGGGGAACTCAACCGGTCAGGCAGCATCTGAGCAGGGCATGGATTGGCAACATTTTGGTTCCTGACCATTCTACAGACTGATTGTAGTAGAGAGGAGAAAGCTGGGAAGGAGATGAGAGCAAGAACCTGGCAATTGATAGGTGGATACAGGTGAGTGTTTTTTTAATTAGCAGATGGGTGGCCAAAGTCTCGAGATAAAAAGGGTGTCAAGAAAATAAGTGGAGTGAAGTGCAAGGTTAATGGGAGATAAATAGGGGAAGGGGACAGATGGAAGGGACGTGATAGTGGGAGAAGTGTGTATCCACTGGAGTATTAGGGCCAAAAGAAGGAGAGAACAAATAAGGGATTTTATTTAAAATTGGAGAATTTTAATTCTCCCACTTATTTCTCCCATTATCCCTCTCTTCTTTCATCCTCTTGCCTTACAACTATAGCCCTCCCCTTGCCTTCATATTTCACTCCTTTTTTCGACTTATCCAACGCCCTTTAGCCTTCTCTTTCTTTGTCTAGTCTTTGTTCACCCTTCTGCCAAACAAAATCCCATTCACGGGTATGCACATTAAACTTGCCAGGCTTTGCCCTACCTGTTCTCTGTACATCTTTCTTCCCCACTACAACAGTCTGTCTGAAAGAAGGTCCCATCTTGAAACGTTGTGTATCCATTTTCTCCACAAATGCTGTTGAGTTTGTTCATCACTTTGTGTTTCCAGCATCTGCAATTCTTTGTGTCTCTCTTTATTCCTTGGAGCTCCGGAAGATGAGGGACGATCTTATAAAGGTGTATAAAATTATTGTCTTTTTTTTCCAGAAGAGGACTCAAGAACAAGAGCCATAGGTTTAATGTGACAAGGGAAAGATTTAATAGGAACTTGAGGGGTAACTTTTTCACACTTGGGATGGTGGGGAAATGAAAGGAGTTATCGGAGGTAGTAGTTGAGGCAGGTACAATAACAACATTTTAAATTGATTTGGTACAAAGCTCAGAGGGATATGGGCCAAATGCAGGAGAATGGGTCTAGCTTAAATGGGCCGAAGGGACAGTTGCCATACTGTATGACCCTGTGGCTTCATAACATGTGCTGGGATGATTGTTCCAGTAGTTCAGGGTTAAGTCTAATGAGTCAGAGAAACAAAGTTAAATATGATACATTTCGAACACGTGGAGGGAAAATCTTTATGTTTTAGTGTTGTGAGGCTTCACTTCATTTCCAATATTATTAGTTGAGCCAGAAACTAAATAAACATGCAGAATATAATAGGCGAACATCTGATAAAGGGTTATCAGAACAGGGCAGGTAAATATAGTTAAACTATTTGCTCATTTGTAAGGTAAACACTAACACAGAGCTGTTGAACCCAGTAGATGTATTTGTGTTACAACTTCTCTTCAACATTTATTCATGGCAGTGAAGTAATTTGTAGGCACATTGTCTCCAAAGTAATATAAAAGGCAATTTATTTCACTTCTTTCTTACTTGCTATTTTTAGCTGGTCCGTGTTTAACTTCTTGACACGATTCTCATATTTATCAAATGCTCTCCTGGACTTTATATGTGTGATATCTCGCCTGGTGCTGCCATGACAGTGTACTCAGAATGCTGTCATAGTGATCACATAATGCTGAGTCCATGTTGGTTATTGGACACCTATTTATTTTCCTTCCCATCGCCAAGTTATCTTCCTCCAGTATCTAAAATAGATTTCCTTAGTTGTCCCTAAATATCCTCTGTAGTTTCTGTTTGAAAATTCAAGTCTTAGTCCCATATCTCAATAATTTCCTTCCTCAGTTAATAAATCAATCTCTTCTCAAAATATGACGTTGTCAGATTGCTTGAATATATTAATTTATTAATACTCTCTTCACATAAACCCGTTAATGCCACTGAAACAAACAATTTGGTTCAGTCAACATTTAATGCATTATTGAAATTACATCTGTTACTTTCATTTGAAAGGTCCTTTGTAAACAAATTCCTCTGAACTTTAATATGTTAGAACTGTCCACATGTGTATTGTTTGCCACGGCTATTGTCTGTGCCACCAATAGATGGTGCAGTTAAAGGATTCCTAATACTAATCTGAGCAAGTATCTATAATAGTGTTCTGTGGTATACCATGATGCTACGGTGTCCCTTAGCTATTTATTACTTGATATTGAATATTTTACTCAAAAATGCCATTGATCGTGCTGAGTATACATCCTTATAGAAACTTACGAAATTCTTAAGGGGTTGGACAGGCTAGATGCAGGAAGATTGTTCCCGATGTTGGGGAAGTCCAGGACAAGGGGTCACAGCTTAAGGATAAGGGGGAAATCCTTTAAAACCGAGATGAGAAGAACTTTTTTCACACAGAGAGTGGTGAATCTCTGGAACTCTCTGCCACAGAGGGTAGTTGACAGTTCATAATTTAAGAGGGAGTTGATTTAAGTGGCTAAGGGGATCAGGGGGTTGGAGAGAAGTACTGAATGATCAGCCATTTCATATAATGGCGGTGCAGGCTCAAGGGCCGAATGGCCTACTCCTGCATAATTTCTATGTTTCTATGTTTCTCTAAATCCGGTTGATTTAATGGACAATTGTACTAAACATTATAAATTATTTTCATTCAATTCATACATTTTCTTCATTTTGGATGTACCCATTTCCTTTTCTCATACAATAAATATCATTGGCCCATTAAACATGGCATTAGCTTTACATCGCTGAGACAGAGCAGCGTTAAAACATAAACTGGAATGTCAAATCACCAGAATAGTTATTGAATCTCTAGAAATGGTACTGATGTGACCTACTTCCTTATCCTTAGCCCCATGTCCCCCTTCCTTTTCATCTGTGCATGAATTGCCTCATATTGTGTTTTGAATTGAATTATGTCTTTAATTTGTGTACTAGTCATGTCTCTACTATTTATTTCATTCCCCTTAAATGTTTTTCCTCTACCTGCTAAATTTTTGTGTCCTTGAGACTCTTGAAAGGCGCCCATAAATAAAATGTATTATTATTATTATTACTTAATGTTACTAGATAAGGATACACTACCTTATCACAGCGTAATTTCTACAATCAGTTAATCTCAGTGAAATAAAAGTCACCAGGAACTTATTGCAAAGCATAAAATATAATAAGTTTCAAATCAACAAGTTATATAACGTCATTAAATGATTTCAGACAATCAGTTAATTCCTTTACACACAAGTAAAATTAATTCATTTTCAGTACTGGTTTCCAATGTCCATAAAGTACTTCACTATCTGTAAATAAACCAATCTAATTCCACTTTCAATAGCTTCAGGCCCCATTACTTATATATTTCTATATGTTTTAATATGTTTGTCCTGCAGAGACTCTGGTTTTCTGCTATCCACCATCAATCCAGTTGTTTCTTTCTCTGCTTAGTTTAGTTTGGAGATACAGCGCGGAAACAGGCCCTTCGGCCCACCGAGTCCGTGCCGACCAGCGATCCCCTCACATTAACACTGCCCTACACACACACGAGGGGCAATTTGTACATACCAAGCCAAGTAACCTACACACCTGCATATCTTTGGAGTGTGGGAGGAAACCGAAGAGCTCAGAAAACCCATGCGGTCACGGGAAGAACTTATATACTCTGCACAGACAGCACCTGTAGTCGGGAGTGAACCTGGGTCTCCAGCACTGCAAGACAGCAACTCTATCACTGCACCACTGTGCCACCCTATGTTTCTGGATCTCATATGCTTTTATTTACCCTCCTGTGAGGCCATTTAGTTTTACTCCTTATTATCAATTATACTTTTGCCCAACCTCCCCCTCCCCACACTTCCAGTTTGTGGGTATTTCTGAGCCATGGTATTTTGATTGAAACCACCATTGATGGTGATGAGTTTTTCATCCAGCTGGTAGGTAGCAAAAAACACGAAACTCTTCCCATGAGTAGGTTTAAAAATAGGCCTTGATTCGGAATGTCTCCATTTTTTTTACTAAACAGATCAGTAACTCAGTGTTATGCGTAGTCTAATCCTGTGATTAGAATATGGCATGTTACTGTAACATTATTTGAGTTAATACAGACCAGTATTGTGAAAGTAAGTGATTACGTATATATTAAAAAAAAACACCAGAAGCTCAAATAACCCAAAGACTTTAAATTCATTGTATTAAATATAGATTTTCATCAAGATATAATCAAAACATTTAATGGTTATGCAAACATGTGATATTTCATTGTATATTCATGTTTAGTTCGATACTTGAAAGAAAGAAAAATATGTATTTGTTGAGGCCTCTCTTGAGATAGTGATAGAGTGATACAGTGTGGAAACAGGCCCTTCATCACAACTTGCCCACACGAGCCAATATGTCCCAGCTACACTAATCCATCCTGCCCGCGTTTGATTCATATCCCTCCAAACCTGTCCTATCCATCTACCTGTCCAGCTGTTTCTTAAACTTTGGGATAGTCTCAGCCTCAACTACCTCCTCTGGCACCTTGTTCCATACACATACAACCTTTTGTGTGAGATGTCAAAAAGCTTAATGATTCATGAAATTCATTTGAAATGTAGTTGGAAATGTAGGATCTGCAACAACTTATATATGCACAATATTCTGTGTGGTAATGACTATATAATCAGTTTAGTCAATTTGCATGATAAATGTTAGGACATCAGGAGTAACTGCCAAGCTCTTGTTCAACCTAGTGGGTTGGGAACTTTTATATTACAAGATGGAACAGGCAGTATCTTGGTTTAATGCCTCTGCAGAAATTAGGCATATGTGACAGTGCAGAAACTTCTTAGTGCTGTACATAAGTATTGTCCCGCCATTCATGCTCGAGTCTCTGGAGTGGAACTTTAACTTGACAGATGTCTGAGTTAGTCTGAGTCATCTGCGGTACTCACTCATCCAGTGGCTCGCAGAGCTGCTGCCTTGCAGTTCCAGTGACATGGTTCACTTCTGACCTCTTTGCTGCTCTCTGACACATCCTAAAAACATAAGGGTTGTTAGATTGTGTTGGAAGGAACTGCGGATGCTAGTTTAAACAAAGATAGCACAAAAATCTAGAGGCAGCATCTCTAGAGAGAAGGAATGGGTGACGTTTCGGGACGCTTCAGACACCCATTTTTTCTCTCCAGAGATGCTGCTTGTACCACTGAGTTACTCCAAGGTTGTTAGATTAATTGATTAATTTCATTAGATTAATTGGCTACTTTAAATTGGCCCTAGTATGTTGATGAGGGGTAGATTCTGGGGAGAAATGATAGGAGTCCTGGGACACAAAAATAAGGCAAATGTTATTAACCTAGGAGTTTTGTTTCACGAGTAAATTAGTTTATTCTGTGGATGTCTGTAGGAATTTGGTGAAAGCATCTGATTGAAAGCAGAAGAGAGCTCGTACTAGTAAGTAAATAAGTAATTTTATTGGCCAGGTATTCACATACTAGGAATTTGCCTTGGTGCTCCGCCCACAAGTAACAACATGACATACAGTGACAGTTACGAATGAATCAGAAAACACTAAACATTAATAATAATAAAACATTCATGATAAAACACCATTGATCAAGCATGTGAACCAACAAAATACCAGATCAAATACCAGATGTGTACATTATTACTTTCAGGCTCAACTATATTCTGCCTACAAGCAGGACTGTTCCCTACAGATCCAGCATTTCAGCCAATTCTTGATTTACACGAATCATTTCTGCCAACCATGCTCTATTCTTTCTCATGACATCTGGAGCGGACAAAATGTAATTAAAAGGAACTGCAGATGCCAGTTTATGCCAAAATGCAGGAGTAACCCATCGGGTCAGGTCTGAAGAAAATGGATAGGTGACGTTTCGGATCGGGACCCTTCTTCAGACTCACTGAACTGCTGATGTTGGTTTACAAAAAAACTCCAAAGTGCTGGAGTAACTCAGCAGGTTAGGCAGCAATGCCTATGGTTAAGCGGCATTTTGCGTTGGGATGATTCTTCAGTCTGAAGAAGACGCCTGACCTGAAATGTTGCCCATCCATTTCCTCCAGAGATGCTGCCTGACCTGCTGAAGTACTCCAGCACTTTGTGTTTCTTTTAACGAGATTAATCGATATATTGCATGTTAAATACATAGCACTAAAGTGCAGGTAATGGCCATCTCCAACAAAAGGAAATCTAACTACCCACCTTTGATATTAAAAGTTATTACCATCACGGAGTTCTCCATTATCAATAAACTGGGAGGGAGTGATCAATGATCAGAACATCAAAGGGGGAAATAAAACCAGAATATACTGAAAACAGTCAGTATTTCAGGAGGTCTTTAACCGCAAATGCTTTTTTTCTCTTTCCAATTGCTGCCAAAACTGATTTTATTCATATTATCTATGGGAAATTATCCAAAGATAATTAAAAACAAATTCTTGCCAAGAGATCTGGGGGGAGACAATTTCTGCCCTCTGCTGATGAGTGGAAGGTGGAATTCCCTTCTCCTTGAGTAGAGGACACCCATAATGGCCTATATATAAGCAGTGAATTACAACATGGGAAATAATCCAGAAGTTGAGAAGTTCAGGGTGACAGTGACCTTCACTTCCACAGGCAGAGCAATCCAAGTGCAGGTGCAGGGTGGAATTCTGCCGACAGAAGCTGACAGATCTCTGTCACTGAGTTAGAAACTCGTAACCTTTGGATGGATTGCTGCTTGGCAAGCTGCAGTAGAGGAACAGCTTCCAGAAAACCCTTGAGAGTCAGAGTCCTTTAGCTATTCCCATGGGGAGTTCTGACGAGAAATTCTGGATAGAAAAGGTTCAGAGGTATATGGGTCAAACAGGCAGGAGGGACGAGTGTAGATGAGGCATCTTGGTAGGCATGGGCAATTTGGGCTAAAAGTCCACACTGTATGACTATGACGATGTCGAGGAAGGAACTACAGATGCTGCTTTACAGCGAAAAGAGACACAAAACACCAAACATTAATAATATTAAAACATTAATCATAATAAAACACCATTGATCAAGCATGTGCACCAACAAAATACCAGATCAAACGGAGGCTACAGATTTTTGGCTGTTGAGTAGAGCAACTACTCGTGGATAAAAGCTGTTTTTATGTCTGGCTGTGGCAGCTTTGACAATCCAGAGTCGCCTTCCAGAGGGACGTGATTCAAAGAGTTTGTGGCCAGGGTGAGAGGGGTCAGAGATGATCTTGCCCGCTCACTTCCTGGCCCTTGCAGTGTACAGTTCATAAATGGAGGTAAGGTTACAGCCAATAACCTTCTCAGTGGATCTGACGATTCGCTGCAGCATCCGGGAGTCATGTGGAGTGACTTTTTGATTGTGGAGTCGATGGTAGCCCCCCACTTAAGGTCCTTGGAGATAATGGTTTCCAGGAACTTAAAAGATTCCACAGATGTGACTGTGGTGTTGTTGATGGTGAGCGGGGTGAGGAGAGGGAGAGCTCTCCTAAAGTCTACCATCATTTCCACTGTCTTAAGAGCATTGAGCTCTAGGTTGTTGCGAAGGCACCAGGACGCCAGGAGTGACACTTCCTGTCTGTAGGCTGTTTCTTCCCCATTCTAGATCAGTCCAATCAGAGTTGTGTCATCCGCAAACTTGAGAAGCTTGACAGAGGTGTCTGTGGAGGTGCAGTTGTTGGTGTAGAGGAGAGGAGAGAGTACGCAGCCTTGCGGTGCTCATATGCTGAGTGTTTGCAGGTCCGAGATGTGTTTTCCCAGCCTCACATGCTGCTTCCTGTCTGTCAGGAAGCTGGTGATCCACCGACAGAGGGGTTCAGGCACAGTCAACTCGGAAAGTTTGGAGTGTAGTAGCTCTGGCACAATGGTGTTGAATGCAGAGCTAAAATCAACAAACAGGATCCTCGCATAGGTCCCCTGATGGTCCAGATGCTGTAGGATGGTGCAGGACAGGGTCAACTGCATCATCGACAGATCTGTTGGCCCGATATGCAAACTATGGCCAGCACAAGCCTTTCAAGTCTCTTCATGACTACAGAGGTCCTTGCCTTTGTGGGCACAGGGACAAGAGTGGAGACTTTGCAGCAGGCAGGGACAGTACATGTTTGCAGGGACTGGTTAAAAATGTCTGTATCAACCAGTTGTTTGCACAGAGCTTGAGAGTAGAGGGGGAAACATTGTCAGATCCTGGAGATTTCTGGCTTTTCTGTCTCCTGAACAGCCTCTCAACCTCCTCTATTTTTATTGTTATTGTTGATGAAGTAATGTTGTTCAGCAAGGAAGGTGTGGGTAATTGGTTGTGAAGTGGTGATTGGAGGGGGTTGGGTGTAGAAGGGCCCAGTCTTTGCAGAATGAGGTCAGGCTGTGTGTGGGTGCGAAGTGTTGGTTGGGGTGGGAAATGGTGCAGTCTTTTCATATTGGAGTCTTGTGTTAAGTAGGTGTGAAGTGGTGAATGGGAAGGAGAGGGTGCAGGGTCCATTCTTTGTAGACTGGGATCTGGCTGTGTTGGTTGGGGAGGGGGTACCAGGGTTACGTTTCTGATTTTCAAACCCGCAGTAACCCGCACGTACCCCTCCCCCACAAACATTGTTTAAAGTATATATAGTCTGACTAACTTTGACCAAATGTCTGGTTATCTGGATTAATATCTGAGAATGTGGCTTGTTGTCAGAACTTACAGAACGACTACAGAATATGTTTGTAACTTACTGCGTACAGTATGCTGGAAAATATCTCATCTCACTTTAGTCTGTCTTGTTCTTCAGATATCTAATTGTAGGCTTTAAGCTTGAAACATTTGGAGTAAAATTTTTAGGAATTTATTTTTGTTAACTTGCTATTTCTGATGTGGCAATTATTCTACTTATGTATGAGGATTACTTCTCATATTCTCATTCTACTTATAAGAGGATTGGGTAATGTTTAAAGAACACCAGAATATGTAAACCAAAAAGACAATACGGGGAGAAAAGATGAGGTACGAAGGTAAGCTAGCCAAGTATACAGGGCCGGATTTAGATGAAGAGAGGCCCTAAGCTGTTCCACTTGTGCAGCCTCCTCCGCATTGGTTTTCAGCGCTGGTGGCAAGGCAGCCACCGGACAGCCATGGCGGCCAAATCTCCCACAATTCAAAGCGAGGGAGAAAGTGCCCAGCGCCGACCAATTGCCGTTGCAGTGCGCAAGCGCAGGCTGTGGTTGCGCGCATGTGCAGGGGAGAGGACGTGCAGGCCGCAGCAATGCGCATGTGCAAGGCGGCCTGCCATGCCGGTGGATGAGGAGCGAGCAGAGCCCGGTGGTCCGGATACGGATAGCGGGGGGGGGAGATGGAGAGAGAGAGAGGGGCCCGCCCAGAGTTGAACGGTAGGTGTCCTGCCTTGGTCGGAGGCCCCCCTAGGCCTCGAGGCCCTAAACTTAAGGTTGTCTAGCTTATAGGTAAATCCGGCCCTGCAAGTATATAAAGCAGGATAGTAAAAGCTTCTTTAGGTATGTGAAGAGGAAAAAATTAGTTAAGACCAAAGTTGGACCCTTGAAGACCGAAAAAGATGAATTTATTATGGGAAACAAGGAAATGGCAGATGAGTTGAACAGGTACTTTGGATCTGGCTTCACTAAGGAGGACACAAATAATCTTCCTGATATAGTAGTGGCCAGAGGATCTGGGGTGACAGAGGAACTGAAGCAAATCCACATTAGGAAGGAAATGGTGTTGGATAAACTGATGGGACTGAAGGCTGATAAATACCCAGGGCCTGATAGTCTGCATCCCAGGGTACTTAAGGAAGCGGCTTTAGAAATCGTGGATGCATTGGTGATAATTTTCCAATGTTCTATAGACTCAGGATCAGTTCCTGTGGATTGGTGGGTAGCTAATGTTATCCCACTTTTTAAGAAACATAGAAACATAGAAAATAGGTGTAGGAGTAGGCCATTCGGCCCTTCAAGCCTGCACCGCCATTCAATATGATCATGCCTGATCATCCAACTCAGTATCCTGTACCTGCCTTCTCTCCATACCCCCTGATCCCTTTAGCCACAAGGGCCACATCTAACTCCCTCTTAAATATAGCCAATGAACTGGCCTCAACTACCTTCTGCGGGAGAGAATTCCAGAGATTCACCACTCTCTGTGTGAAAAACGTTTTCCTCATCTCGGTCCTAAAAGATTTCCCCCTTATCCTTAAACTGTGACCCCTGAGAAAGGCGGGAGAGAGTAAACAGGGAATTATAGACCAGTTAGCCTGACATCGGTGGTGAGGAAGATGCTGGAGTCAATTATAAAAGATGAGATAGCCGCACATTTGGATAGCAGTAACAGGATTGGTCCGAGTCAGCATGGATTTACGAAGGGGAAATCATGTTTGAATAATCTTCTAGAATTTTTTGAAGATGCAACTAGGAAAATGGACAAGGGAGAGCCAGTGGATGTAGTGCACCTGTACTTTCAGAAAGCATTTGATAAGGTCCTACATTGGAGATTAGTGGGCAAAATTAGGGCACATGATATTGGGGGTAGAGTGCTGACATGGATAGAGAAGTGGTTGGCAGACAGGAAACAAAGAGTAGGGATTAACGGGTCACTTTCAGAATGGCAGGCAGTGACTAGGGGGGTACCGCAAGGCTCGGTGCTGGGACCGCAGCTATTTACAATATACATCAATGATTTGGATGAAGGCACTCAAAATAACATTAGCAAATTTGCAGTTGACACAAAGCTGGGTGGCAGTGTGAACTGTGAGGAGGATGCTATGAGAATGCAGGGTGACTTGGACAGATTGGGCAAAAACAGGAAGGCAGATTACTATCTAAATGGCATCAAGTTGGGAAAAAGGGAAGTACAACGGGATCTGGGGGTCCTTGTACATCAGTCTATGAAAGTAAGCATGCAAGTACAGCAGGCAGTGAAGAAAGCGAATGGATGTTGGCCTTTATAACAAGTGAAATCGAATATAGGAGCAAAGAGGTCCTTCTGCAGATGGACAGAGCCCTAGTGAGACCACACCTGGAGTATTGTGTGCAGTTTTGGTCCCCTAATTTAAGGAAGGACATTCTTGCTATTGAGGGAGTGCAGCGTAGGTTTACAAGGTTAATTCCCGGGATGGCGGAACTGTCATATGTTGAGAGAATGGAGCAGCTGGGCTTGTACACTCTGGAGTTTAGAAGGATGAGAGGCAAACTCATTGAAACATACAAGACTGTTAAGGGCTTCGACACACTGGAGGCAGGAACCATGTTCCCGATGTTGGGGGAGTCCAGAATCAGGGGCCATAGTTTAAGAATAAGGAGTAAGCCATTTAGAACGGAGACGAGGAAACACTTTTTCTCACAGAGAGTGGTGAGTCCGTGGAATTCTCTGCCTCTAGGCGGTGGAGGCAGGTTCTCTGGATGCTTTCAAAAGAGATCTAGATAGGGCTCTTAAAAATAGCAGAGTCAGGGGCTATGGGGAGAAGGCAGGAACGGGGTACTGATTGGGGATGATCAGCCATGATCACATTGAATGGCGGTGCTGGCTCGAAGGGCCAAATGGCCTACTCCTACTCCTGCACCTATTGTCTGTTGTATATTGTCTATTGGTTGTTACAATTAAATTAAAATCTTTAGATTTTATATGATTTCAATTGATTTTTATATGATTTTAGATGACGAATTGTTTTATCTGGTATTCTGGAGGTTGTGGGGACCTGATAGCAGTATATAAAATTATGAGAGGCAAAGATAGCGTAGACAGTCAACATTTTATTCCCAGTATGGGAAAAATCAAGTACGAGAGGGCATAGCTTTAAGGTTAGAGGGGCATTTTTTTACAGAGGATGATGAGTGCATTGAATGTACTGCCAGGATTGTCAGGGATTATGGGGAGAAGGCAGGAGAATGGGGTTAGGAGGGGGAGATTGGTCAGCCATGATTTAATGGCGGAGTAGACTTGATGGGCCGAATGACCTAATTCTGCTCCTATCACTTATGACCGTATGACATGATTGGTGGTTGAAGCAGATATGTTAATACCATTTAAAAGACTTTTGGTTAGAAATGTGAATATGTAGGGAATGGAGAGATATTAGTTATGTGCCGATAGATACGTGATGGTTTTGGCATCACATTTGGTGCAGGCATTGTGACCCAAAGGTCCTGTTTTGTGCTCTACTGCCCAATGTTCTGTGATTTAAATTGAGTGAGAAAGTAGGATTATCCAACATAAAAAGACGACATTTAATTCTAGATTCTATATTAATTAATTTTTAGGTTAAATGCATAAGTGCGTGCAGAAAATTGTACAACAGGCTTAGTCTTATTGGATGTGGTGAAACAACCGGCATGCTGAAACAGGGCGTCAGGGTGGTGCAGTGGTAGAGTTGCTGCCTTACAGGATTTGGTTCGCTCCCGACTATGGGCGCTGAATGTACTGGGTGGTGAATGTACATAATTTGTACGTTCTCCTCGTGACCACGTGGGTTTTCTCTGAATTCTTCGGCTTCCTCCCACACTCTAAAGACGTACAGGTTTGTAGGTTAATTGGCTTGGTGTATGTGTAATTTATCCCTAGTGTGTGTAGGATCGTGTAAATAGGTGGGGTCGAATGGTCTCTTTTTGCACTGTATCTCTAAAGTTTACAAAACTAAATTAAACGAACATAAACCAAATGATTTGTTCGTTACGGTTTTCTGGAGAAGCAGCAATTAAAAATATTATGAATGCTACAAATTGACTCACTCTATCAAAACAGGTCATTCAGCCCATGGCGTTATTATCGGCTTTATAGAACAATTTAATTTGTTCCTTTCCCCCACACTTTCCCTATAGCTGTGTTGCGATGACTGGAATTAGACACAATTGTCAGATTGACAATAAAGATTTAACATAACCTCCTGGCTGTTAAGTATGGCTTTCAAATTGGTATAATTGGTGTTCCGCAAAGCACTTAAGTACCAGTGAAGTGTGGTTATAGTAGTCATGCATGCAAACATGATTGCCGGCCTTACACATTGATATCCCATAGAGGAAAGAAGGATTTCGGCCCGAAACGTCGCCTATTTCCTTCGCTCCATAGATGCTGCTGCACCCGCTGAGTTTCTCCAGCATTTTTGTGTACCAAATGATCAAAAAATCTGTTTTGGGGGGAAAAAATGTATCTAACTGAGTGGGCTGTATGAACTGGTTTAACATTTCATGTGAAGACAGTGCCTATGATGCTTCAGTCCTTCCACTAAGCTGCACTGTTGTCTCATTATTGAACAGGATTACTGTAAATCGGCATAAATCGTTCCTTGTGTTCAGGACAGACCCAGTGTACGGCACGGACTCAGTGGCCCGAAGGGCCTGTTTTCACGCTGTATCTCTCACTAAACTAAACAAAACACTCCCTCTAGTGGCTCCCTTGATACTTTGGACAATGAAACAGTCGATTAACTGAACCTGTAGATTTAACATTTGTTCTGATGGATGTTCTCACCAGACTTCAATGTCCACATTTTATTTTCAATACTTCTACCCTTCATGTACAAACGTCTTATTATGAAGGCAATAATACTAACTGCTATTTTTTTACACAAGGAGGGAGGGAGGATACCTGGAAAAACTGACCTGTTAGCCTCATGTTAGTAGTAGGAGAAATGCTGGAGTCTGTATTGAAGGAAACATTAACAGAACATCTTGAAATTAATAATTTGATTGAGCAAAGAGATTTATGAAAGAAGCATAGTTTATAACTAATCTGCAGCAGTTCTTTGAGCATGTAACTGTGTGGTATTTGGATTTTGGGACAGCTTACGGTAAGGTCCCACCCAGAAAATCAGAACACAAATAATTGGGCAAAAAAATGATTTGGGTTTATCCTTAGGTCCAGAGAGAAAGCAGAGATTAAGAATAATTACATTGGCACAAGCGATATGGGTAGGGAGAGGAAAGAGGTTCTGCAACACGAGTTTAGGGAATTAGGTAAAAGACTGAAAAGCAGGACCTCCAGGGTAGTGATCTCAGGATTGCTTCCAGCACCTCGTGCTAGTGAAGGTAAGAACAGGATGATTGGAGAAATTAATGTGTGGCTGAGGAGTAGGTGCAGGGGGCAGGGACTTAGATTTCTGGACCACTGGGATCTCTTCTGGGGCAGGGGTGGCCTGAACAAAAGGGATAGGTTGCATCTTAACTAGAGGGGGACCAACATCCTGGCGGGCAGGTTTACTAATGCTACACGGGAGGGTTTAAATTAGATTGGCAGGGGGGGTCACATTCAGGACTGGGGCAGGTGAGAGGTTAGAAGTTGATATGGAGAGTAGTGAGGTAAAGGTTAGTGGAAAGGCAGGTGAAAGGCGGAGAGTGAGGAAGGAGGGTTGGTTTAAACTGCATGTATTTTAATGCAAGGGGCCTGATGGGTAAGGCAGATGAGCTTAGGGCATGGATAGGTACGAGGGACTGGAACAATGTAGCCATTACTGAAACCTGGTTAAGGAACAGGCAGGACTGGCAGCTCAATGTTCCAGGGTACATGAGCTTCAGGAGAGACAGGGGTGAGGGAAAAGAGGATGGGGGGGAGGATTGCATTGTTGGTTAAGGAGGATGTCACAGCAGCGGTCAGAGGTGACATTACGGACGGTCCGTCTAGTGAGGCTATATGGGTGGAGCTGAGGAACAAGAAAGGGATGATCACCTTGTTGGGGGTGTGCTACAGACCCATGAATAGTCAATGGGAATTAGAAGAACAAATGTGCCAGGAGATTGCAGACAGCTGCAGGTCAAATAAGGTTGTTGTAGTAGGGGGTTTTAACTTTCCCAATATAGACTGGGAAAATCATAGTGTGAAGGGTTTAGATGGGGTGCAATTCCTCAAAAGTGTTCAGGAGAGTTTTCTCAAGCAGTATGTAGAGGCCCCCACACGTGAGAGGGCAACACTGTATTGGGAAATTGGGAAGGG
The DNA here is from genome assembly GCF_028641065.1 of Leucoraja erinaceus. Classification (NCBI taxonomy): domain Eukaryota; kingdom Metazoa; phylum Chordata; class Chondrichthyes; order Rajiformes; family Rajidae; genus Leucoraja; species Leucoraja erinaceus. The sequence continues at coordinate 52,323,310 of NC_073377.1, read as the reverse complement.
CAAGTTAATGAAGTATTTGTGGAGGGGCCTTTTTGGACTAGTGACCACAGTTCGATTAGGTATAAGATACTCATGGATAGGGACAGAGAGGCCCACGTTTCAAAATGCTCGACTGGGGTAAGGCCAGCTTTGAGGGTATGAGAGAATGCCTCGCTCAAGTTGACTGGAGCAGGTTACTTGATGGGAAAGGAACATTGGCCAAGTGGGATGTTTTTAAAAATGTTGCTGACAAAAGCTCAGGATACATACATCCCCATTAGAGGTCAAAGGTTCAAAGGTCAGTTTATTGTTACATGTATCAATTAAGGTACAGTGAAACTTGAGTGAAGGGCAAAGTAGGCAAACGTAAGGAAGCTTGGCTGATGAGGAAAATTGAGGCATTGGTCAAAAATTGCTATGTCGCTCTTCCAGGGAGATGCTAAATGCATTTCGTTGTCTCTGTACTGTACACTGACAATGACAATTAAAATTGAATCTGATGAATCTGATGAAAAATAAGGAGGATGTATGGGACAGGTATAGGCAGCTGGGATCAAGTGCATCCCTGGAGGAGTTTTGGGAACTAAGGTGTAAACTGAAAAAGGAGATCAGAAAGGCAATAAGGGGCCAGGAGATAGGTCTGGCGGGTAGCAATAAGGACTATCCCAAAAAGTTTTATAATACATAAGGGGGAAAAAGGTAACTAGAGAGAGAGTGGAACCTCTCAGGAGTCAAACCGGTCACCTCTGCGTGGAGCCACAGGAGATATGCAAGGTCCTCAAATAGTATTTCTCCTCCTATTTACTGAGTAGAAATACAGTAAAACAGAGGAACTTGGGGCAGTCAATAGAAGTGTCTTTAGAGCAGTCAGTGTTACTGTCGAAGAAGTACTGAAGGTACTATCGTGTATGAAGGTAGACAAATCTCCAGGGCCTGATCAAATATATCCAAGGGCATTATCGGAAGCCAGAGAGGAAATTGCAGCAGCCTTGGTTGATATTTACGAGACGTCCTTAAATACAGGAGGGGTGCCGGAAAACTGGAGGATGGCAAATGTTGTGGCTCTTTTCAAGAAGGGCTGCAGGGAAAATGCTGGGAACTATAGTCTGGTGAGCTTAACATCTTTGGTTGGAAAGTTATTAGAGAGTATTCTGAGGGATAGGATATACAGGCATTTAGGCAGGAAAGGGCTGATTAGGGATAGTTAGCATGGTTTTAGACATGGAAGGTTATGTCTCACAAATCTGATTACGTTTTTTGAAGACGTGACCAAAAAGGTCGATGAAGGCAGAGATTTGGATGTTGTATACTTGGATTTCAGTAAGGCATTTGACAAGGTTCTGCATGGTAGGCTGCTCTGGAAGGTTAGATCGCAAGGGATCCAAGGAGAGTTAGCTGAATGGATAGCAAATTGGCTCCATGGATGATGATGGTGGTGATGGTGGAAGGTTGCTTCTCGGATTCGAGGCCTGTGACTAGTGGTGTGCCTCAGGGTTCAGTGCTGGGCCCGTTACTGTTTGTCATCTACATCAACAATTTGGATGAGAGCATACAGGGCTAGATGAGCAAGTTTGCTGATGATACAAAAGTGGGTGGTTTTTGCGGATAGTGAAGATGATTGTGAAAGATTGCAACAGGATCTGGATCGATTGGTCAGGTGGGATGAGGAATGGTTGATGGAATTTAATACAGAGAAGTTTGAGATGTTGCATTTTGGGACGTCGAACAAGGGCAGGACCTACACAGTAAATGGTCGGCCTCTGCGGCGTGTTGTATGGCAAATGGATCTAGGAGTACAGGTGCATGGTTCCTTGAAGGTCGTCGCAGGTAGATAAGGTGGTGAAAAAGGATTTTGGCACATTGGCCTTCAGAGTATAGAGTATTTGCTTCAGAGAAGATTTACGAGGATATTGCCAGGACTAGAGGGTGTGAGCTCTAGGGAGAGGTTGTGTAGGCTGGGTCTCTATTCATTGGAGCGCAGGAGAATGGGGGGTGATCTTATAGAGGTGTACAAAATCATGAGAGGACTAGATCAGGTAGATGCACAGTGTCTCTTGCCCAGAGTAGGGGAATTGAGGACCAGAGGACATAGGTTCAAGGTGAAGGGGAAAAGATTTAATAGGAATCTAAGGAGTAACATTTTTCACACAAAGGGTGGTGGGTGTATGGAACAAGCTGCCAGATGAGGCAATTGAGGCTGGGACTATCCCAATGTTTAAGGAACAGTTAGATTGATACATGAATATGACACGTTTGGAGGGATATGGACGAAGTGCAGGTGGGTGAGACTAGTGTAGCTGGGACATGTTGGCTGGTGTGGGCAAGTTGGGCCAAAGGGCCTGTTTCCCCACTGTATCACTCTATGACTCTATAACTTTATGATCTTCTGCACCCATGCAGAACTCACTGACCATTAATAGACAATAGACAATAGGTGCAGGAGTAGGCCATTCGGCCCTTCGAGCCAGCACCACCATTCAGTGTGATCATGGCTGATCATCCACAATCTTCTCCTACCTTCTCCCCATATCCCCTGACTCTGCTATCTTTAAGAGCCCTATCAAGCTCGCTCTTGAAAGTATCCAGTGAACCGGCCTCCACCGCCCTCTGAGGCAGCGAATTCCACAGACTAAATTCATTACCAATTTCCATCCTGCACTCAAATTCACTTGGACCATCTCCGCCATTTCCCGACCATTTCTTAATCTCGCCGTCTTCATCACAGTAGATAAACTATTGATTGACATCTATTATACACCTACTGACTCCCACAGATATCTAAACTACACTCCAGTGTCGGAAAGAACTGCAGATGCTGGTTTAAATTGAAGGTAGACACAAAATGCTAGAGTAACTCAGTGGGACAGGCAGCATCTCTGGAGAGAAGGAATGGATAACATTTCGGGTCAAGACACTTCTTCTGACTGATGTCAGGGAAGTGGGCGGGACAGAGATAGAATGTAGTTGGAGACAGTAAGACTGGTGGGAGAACTGGAAGAGGGAGGGGATGGAGAGAGGGAAAGCAAGGGCTATCTGAAGTTAGAGGTCAATGTTCATACCGCTGGGGTGTAAGCTACTCTAGCGAAATATGAGGCGCTGTTCTTCCAATTTGTACTGGGCCTCACTCTGACAATGGAGGAGGCCCAGGACCGAAATGTCAGATTGGGAATGGGAAGAGGAGTTAAATTGTTGAGCAACTGGGAGGCCAGCTAGGTTAAGGCAGACTGAGCGAGTTGACCAGGGAGTTGCGGAGGGAAGGGTCTCTGCAGAAAGCAGAAAGGGGTGGAGATGGGAAGATGTGGCCCGTAGTGGGATCCTGTTGGAGGTGGCGAAAGTGTTGGAGGATTATATGCTGTATGCGATGGCTGATGAGGACAAGGGGGACACCTCCAACGGGATACCACCAATAACCACATCTTCCCATCTCCACCCCTTTCCTCTTTCCACTGAGACCGTTCCCTCCACAGCGCCCTGGTTAACTCGTCTCTTCCCACTCAAACCACCCCCTACCCAGGTATTTTCCCCTGCAACTGCAGGAAATGCAACTGCAGGAAATGCAAGACCTGTCCTGTATCTTCTCCCTCGACTCCGTCCAAGAACCCCGACAGTGAGACGGGTTCACTTGCACCTCCTTCAAACTCATCTACTGTATCCGCTGTTCCAGATGTGGACTCCTATATATCAACGAGACCAAGCGCAGGCTCGGCCATTGTTTCACTGAACACCTCCGCTCAGTCCGCCTAACCCTACCTGATCTCCCGGTTGCTAAACACTTTAACTCCCCCTCCCATTCCCACACTGACCTTTCTGTCCTGGGCTTCCTCCACTGTCAGAGTGAGGCCAGTGCAAATTGGAGGAACAGCACCTCATATTTCAAATGGGCAGCTTACACCCCAGCGGTTTGTACATTGACTTAAGTAACCTTTGCTTTTCCTCTCTCTCCATCCCTCTCCCTTCCCAGTTCTCCGACCAGTCTGACTGTCTCTCTGATTACATTGTATCTCTGCCTGTTTTGTTGTCTCCTAGCTAACAAAGGTCTACTCTAGAATGCACCTCGAGTATTGGTAGAATATAATTCTTGCCTTCAAGTGTCGCGCAGATCCATGCAATTGGTACCAGGAATGGCGTGTTTGAGATACAAGGAGAAATTTGAGTAGACTAGGACCAGATTATTTCGAGTTTAAAGAATGAGATGCGATTTCATTGAAATTTAGAAAATCATTACAAGGCTTGAAATGCAAGAGGAGTTTTGCCTAGGCTGAGGGGTACAGAACCAGGGGACAGTGTTTGGAATGAAGAGGTGGGTCATTTGACATTGAGATGAGGAGAAATCTCCTCATGCAGAATGGTGAATCTTGGCAATTCTCCCCACCATAGTGGGTTTTGAGGACCAATCAATAAATTCATTCCAAATTTCGGTGCCAAGGGAATCAGTGGATATGGGGACAGAGCAGGAACACGGTGGCTGAATTTGAGCCATGATCATGAACGGCAGAACAGTATCAAAGAGTCATATGATCTACTCCTGCTTATTCAAATTTTGCTTTCACACTTATAATTCACAGCTTATATCTGGCCTAAGGTTTATATATGTTTGATTAAGTCTCTGTATCATCGATGACTACTGCCTACCCCACAATCCCCTATATTCTCTCTTGGCTTGATTTTTTACATCTTCACGGTACAAGTTAAAATGACATCATTATCACCTTTCATGGCCTCCAGCTTGATTTATTGTTGCTCATTTCTCCTTTGCCAATTCATTTTCCTCTGAAATTTTTCCATTTGTTATGAAAGTAACATTAATTTTTTGCCAATCAGATTGTTTAAAATGTAAAATTTTAGCCTCCCAACTAACGTTGTGTCTTCTCCCCTGAACCCTTTCACTGCCTCGATATTGTCAACTGTTGCCTGGGGTCCTGTTTTGGATGAACCATAATTTCCACAATATCAATACACAAGACACATTGGGTTTAAAATTAATTTGCACAATTATAAAAAAACTTTTGTTCATAAGTTATAGGTGCAGGATTAGGCCATTTGGCCCATCAAATCTACTCCACCGTTCAATCATGGCTGATCTATCATTCCCTCTCAACCCCATTTCCCTGCCTTCTCCCCATACCCCTGACACCTACTGTGATGTTCACCTAGAAAAGAGCAATTTTGTGCACGTTTTTGAATGTCTGAGCACACAGAAAGTGTACTGCACTACAGCACCCACATTTCGCCTGCAGATGGATTTGCCACCCCACTGACTAAAAAACAACTGTGCTGATGCTTAAAGAACCAGGATTACTAATCCTGTTTGTTCTTTGAGTATGTTTTTAAAAGACCAACAATAAAACTGCATTCTTTAATCTCAGTGAGATGTATGGTCTGCTACAATGACACATACATCCTCATGTGCCTTGACAATATGGCAATCAAAGTTGTAGTCTCTCTTAACTTGCTTGTTTCAGGATCAGTCCAAGCAACTAGAACTGATCTCTGTCATGTCTAACAGTTTGCTACTCAAGGTTGAAAGGTTCGACGGGTGGCGCTGCGAGCCGGCAGCCTCGCCTGCAGCTGTTTGTCCTTTCCACTTTTTGTTGTGTTTTTAGTATATCTAAAAGTGTTTGTGGGGGGGGGGGGGGGGGGCATTGGGATTGGGGGAAACAGTTTTTTTAGTCACTTACCTCGGTGGAATGTGACTTTTCTACTAGTTGCATTTCACCCTCCCTCGCGGCCTAACAACTTGGATTGGTGCGGCCTTTCCCGGAGTCGGGTCCAGAGCTTCTGCAGCGGGCGCAGCGCGGATTTTCCATCACAGAGCTGGGCGATCCCTTGCCGGGGGTTGCTGGAAGAAGTGCTCTGATCACTGGCCTGCGGACTTACGACATCCTGAAGCTGCGATCTGTGGAGCTTCTAGCCACGGGCGCGGCGTGGACTTTAAGAGCTCCGACCGCCGGCCTGCGGCCTATAACATCGTGAAGCCCCGGTCTCCAGTAGGAAGCGGCCAATTCGGGACCTCCAAGCTGCGGAGTGTCCGTCCGTCCCGACGTTGGAGTTTCGAGCATCCCGACGAGAGGACCTGTACATCGGGCCATCCATAGCGGCGTCTGCGGAAGGTTCATGGCCCCGACCACGGATGAACAAAGGAGGAGGACTGACAAAGTTATTGCCTTCCACCACAGTGAAGAATGTTGATTCCACTGTGGTGGATGTTCATGTTATATTCTATTGTGTATTGTGCTCTTTTGTTTATCTGGCTGCATGGTAAGTCAAATTGGTACCTTAATTGGTGCATGTAGCAATAAATGTGAATTTGAACTTGAAAGATGTTGCCTATCTTTTCTTCAGCATGCAGGCAGCTGACACATACTGCAGGTATTTACTTCCATTGCAGAATTCCTCAAAATGGAACTGCAGTCATTCCTTACAGAGATCTCTTTGGCAACTGTCTGAAACCATAGATGGCCCACATGGACCCTTTGCATAACGAGCATGATCCTCGCGGCCTGTCCAGGAGACCTCTGATCCTTTTGGAACACTCTCCTACCCTCTGTTCTATCACAGCAACATTTTTGCTGGAAATGTTTTGATTTTACGCTAGCAATGCTCTAAGAAATAGATACAAATATCATACCTGCAAGACTGCAAGGAGATAACCAGGAGAGCTTACAATACCACAATCTCATTGCAGCAGTGTAGGATCAACAATGTTTTGTGAATCTCATAAATAAAGTTCTCTTTTTATGCTACACACAGCATTTGATTGGCTTGCAATGCCATGTTAGAACCAAAAAAGTTCAATATTTTTGCCATCCATCACACTAGCCAACTTTTGCTGACCCATTTTAAAACTGTTTACATAGAATTTTTAAATATATTTGACCCATTGTGACCACTATATGTGACCCATTCCTTCTCTCCAGAGATGCTACCTGACCAGCTGAGTCTGAAGAAGGGTCTCGACCCGAAATATCACCTATTCCTTCTCTCCACAGATGCTGCTCACTGAGTTTATCCAGCATTCTCCACCTTAGATTTTTCCAGCATCTGCAGTTTGTTCTTAAACATGACTCCAATATCAGATCATTCTTGTCTCAAAGACAGTATTGTCTCTCTCTGCCTCAGGCCACCTGCCACTGAATCGTTATCATCTCCTATCTCACATGCAATGTCCAATTGCTTGTTAGTTTTTTTTCTAATGAAAATACAACAAAATTGCTTCTCTATCACTATAAGTAAACCATGGTGAAAACATTATACAGAAGTCACAAAGTGTTGTATTTCCCTAATCACTATGGGTACACTGTTTATTTTTAATTGATCTTTGATAATATTTCCCTTTCAATGGATGTAACTTTGTTCTTGAATTGTAGTGCAAATAAAAGGCTCTGGTATTTTTCTTTAGCTGGTTGAGACAGCCTCGCCAGAATATTTAGCTCCTTACAGAGATCAATGCAGAGCAAAATATTTCTTTTCAGACCTCTTCATGAAGTAGGCATGCAGGTGCAGCAGGCAGTGAAGAAAGCGAATGGAATGTTAGCATTCATAGCAATAGGATTTGAGTATAGGGGCAGGGAGGTTCTACTGCAGTTGTACAGGGCCTTGGTGAGACCACACCTGGAGTAGTGTGTACAGTTTTGGTCTCCTAATCTGAGGAAATACATTCTTGCCATAGAGGGAATATAGAGAAGGTTCACCAGGCTGATTCCTGGGATGGCAAGACTTTCATATGAAGAAAGACTGGATAGACTTGGCTTGTACTCGCTAGAATTTAGAAGATTGAGGGGGGATCTTATAGACACTTTCAAAATTCTTAAGGGGTTGGACAGGCTAGATGCAGGAAAATTGTTCCCGCTGTTGAGGAAGTCCAGGACAAGGGGTCACAGTTTAAAGATAAAGGGGAAATCCTTTAGGACCGGGATGAGAAAAACATTTTTCACACAGAGAGTGGTGAATCTCTGGAACTCCCTGCCACAGAAGGTAGTTGAGGCCAGTTAATTGGCTATATTTAAGAGGGAGTTAGAAGTGGCCCTTGTGGCTAAGGGGGTATGGAGAGAAGGCAGGTACAGGATACTGAGTTGGAAGATCAGCCATGATTATATTGAATGGCAGTGCAGGCTCGAAGGGTTGAATGGCCTATTCCTGCACCTATTTTCTATGTTTCAATATCCGGCTGCTCTGGGCAGAGCAGGCATTGGTTTTCAAGGTAGACCCAAAATACTGGAGTAACTCAACGGGTCAGGCTGTATACCTGGAGAGAAGGAATGGGTGACATTTCGGGTCGAGACCCTTCTTCAGACAGTGGATGAGTCTGAAGAAGGGTCTCGACGCGAAATGTCACCCATTCCTTCTCTCCAGAGATGCTGCCTGACCCGCTGAGTTACTCCAGAATTTTGTGTCTATCTTCGATTTTAACCAGCATCTGCAGTTCTTTCCTACACCTTGGTTTTCAAGGCATTGACGTCTCCAAACAACACCTGAAACCATAAGGATAAATTGATTTTATCTATTATGGAGCTAGGTGATGCTAGAGTGCTAGCTAGAGTGATCATTGCTATTCCATTGTAGGTTAAGAGGTAGGCAAGCTTTCATTCAAGATACAAGAAGTACCAGCATGTTACTGAGATTCAACATGAGGATTCAAGGTTGAGTTTCAAGTTTCCTGTGTTCCCTCAATTGTCGGCCCAAAATTATTTTTTCCCCAATACATTTATATCTAAGTGGTCCCGGACGTGGCGCCGATGGACGAGAAGCAAAGAAGTGGAAGAAATAACTGAATGGAAACAAAGCCGAAACGCCAACTAACTGAAAGGGCGGGACGCCTAAAAGCCAACTAACTGAAAGGCTGCATTGCCTAAAAGCAAACTCACCGAATGGTCGCTCTGCCGAATCGCCACCTACCCGAAAGGCAGCGTCGCCTACAAGCCAACGGACCGAATGCCACTCAACAGAAAAGTCAAATAACGGACATGACGTTGCCGGGGGGCGGAACTTGTCAGTGATTGGTCCAAACCCCTGCGTCCATTACAACACTGTGGAGGGATGAACATTGTCCCACACCGCTCCACCCGACCCACAGCCCACGGAGGGTGCCCGTGGATGAGTGGGGGCTGTGACCTCCCACCCTCCCGTCTCCACCGGCGGGAGGGTGGGGGTCATTTTCCCACACAAGCCAATAGGTGACTGGGCAACCTGAACCCAAGCACCACATTGTAAGCAGCCGAATGTGCACATCCCTCGGGACAGCCCCCACTCTGCCACGGCCACCCTCCGTGGGCTGTGGGTCGGGTGGAGCGGAGCTGTGGAACAATGTTCATTCTTCCCTCCACAGTGTTGTGATGAACACGGGGGTCTGGACCAATCGCTGACAAGTCCCGCCCCCCGGCAACGTCATGTCCGTTATTTGACTTTTCTGTTGAGCAGCAATCGGTTTGTTGTCTTGTAGGCAACGCCGCCTTTCGGGTAGGTGGTGTTTCGGCAGAGCGGCCATTCGGTGAGTTTGCTTTTAGGGGACGCAGCCTATCGGTTAGTTGGCTTTTAGGCATCTCGCCCTTTCGATTAGTTTGCATTTAGGCGTCCCACCCTTTTGGTTAGTTGGCGTTTCGGCTTCGTTTCCATTCGGTTATTTGGCTTCCACTTCTTTCCTTCGGCTTCTCGTCTGTTGGCCCCACGTCCGCACACAATCTAAGTAATAGAGAATAGCAGTTAATTAAAAAAAAGCACAAACAGAGAAGATATGACACATACATCATATCCTGTGGATAACAAGCTGGAACACTTCATCATGTCATTCTAACATAGTTGAAGAGGCTTTTGGACAAAATCCCTGTTTCTACAATTACTTTTAGGTTCCATGATGTATTAAAATTTCAGAAATACGGAGAGGTTTCCCTGTGATTTCCTTTAATTTTTGTTCAGGGGATACAATTTAAGTAACCAAATCAGGTCAGTAAAAACTCTAATTGGTTCATAGGAAAGACAAACAAAATTCTCAAACCTATGGTGATATAAACCCAGCATTTACAAATTATTTGTTTCTCAGGGTTTTGAAAAATAATGCTGTACTTCAACATCTGATGCACAACAGCAATGTGCATTCATCTTTTGTAAATGCACATGTTCTGGGAAAAAAATATGATGTCAGTGTTACCAGGGCAACACAATGTAAAATCCCCAACCCATTCATGCAAAAACCATTTTGACAATGTAAATTGCCACGGGTATTCTTGAAAAATAATTCAGACAAGTTTTCTTTATTTGAGATAAAAAGCCTCTGTGTGCTATTTTCCAGTGAGATGAAAGAGGATGTCAATGAAATATTTATTGGTCAAAATCAAGTCACAAGAGACTGCAGATACTGGAATGTAATGCACAAATAGGAGAAGTGCTGGAGGAACTCAGTGATCAGGCAGCACCTGCGGAAATCAACAGTTGATGTTTTGGGCCAAGACCCATCGTCTCAGGATACGGCAGAGATTGCCAGAGCACAGTCAAGTGGGAGAAAAAGGTGGAGATAGCAACAGAGACTTACTTAGTTAGACTTAGCTCCTCCCATACTGTTGAGTGCATTGGGCAGCAAGGTTTCGCCATTCTGTTCCGTAATGTGCAACGTCTTCCACCCTCGATAGGTTTGCATCCCGGGCTTCCAAATCCTTCTGAAATTTTTCGCCTCCATGTGAGTTTTGGTCGGCCTCTTTTCCTTCTTCCGTCAGGTTTCATGTCATTTCTATCTTTGGTGCACGTTCTGGTGACATTCTGAGTAACAGAGACTGGATTAAGTGGAGAACACAAAGCTGTAGATTCTGGAATCTGATGGAAAGGAAAGAATATAAAGGTGAATAATGGATCTGAATAAGAATGGGTGGTGACACATGGGAACAGCAGAGAGAGGGTAAACAAGTCCACTGGGAGGGTGATGGGTAGATGGGGTAGAGAGAAAGAAATGGTGATGGGGGGCTGGGGGTTATTGTGGGGGGGAAAGGATGTGTGTGAGAGGTATTAGGAGGAGAGGGAAAGGAACAGAGCAGATGCAGAGCGGATTACCTGAAACTGGAGAATTCAATATTCATCCCTTGAGTTGTACACTACACGGGTAGGTCAAATATAGAGTCATAGTGCGTTACAGCATGGAAACTGGCCCTTTGGCCCATGTTGTCCATGCTGACCAAGTTTGCATATTGGGCTTGACCCTTTTACCTGAATTTGGCCATCAGCCATCTAAACCCTACCTATCCATATATCTGTCCAAATGTCCTTTGAGAGTCGTAATTGTATCTGCTTCTTTGACAACTTTTGTAACTTTCTTTGACAACTCATTCCAGATACGGACTACCCTATGAGTGGATAAAGTTGCCCCTGAGGTCCTTCTTAAATCTCTCCCCTCTCACCTTAAGCCTGTGCCCTCTAGTTTAGGAATCCTCTACCCTGGGTAAAGGAGTGTAAGCGTTCACTTTATCTACAACTCTATTAGTTATGGATGCAGTTGGTTAACAAATTGATTTTTTTGAATATTCATAATCTCAAATTGATCAGCCCCATGTTTATAAAACAATGTCTGGTAAATACCTCTTAATATTAATAAACTACAAAACCCAGTATTTTCCTCTGTTAATGTTGATTAGTGTTTAAACTTATGCATAAATAAAACATATATAATGCAAAGAGCAAATTATTAGGGGCTCGATGAACAGAATCATTTTGCTAAGTTCATTGGTTTTGTTATATGTACTCCATTGAGTTTTTTTAATGGAATGGCAAGAACATTTTGAGTGCACTCTGCAATTATCAGTGAATAATGAGTAAGAGATGAATGCGTTAGTCTAGACAGTGGACGAGAATAAAACAATTTGTGCCTGTGTTTGTCTTAAACATAAAACATTTAGTACATGTTTTGAAGTGGTAGTGCTTAATGTCAATGAAAGTGCAACCTACTTAGAGTTTGATCCATGAACCTTCTAATGCAATTCACCCTAGCATGGGGGTATATCACCATGGCACCGGCAGCGTATATCACTAGCATGGGGGTATATCACCATTGTACATTTTTGGCTTACCAGCAGAAAAGGCATTAAAATATTGTGACCTGTGACCTATTTTCACCCCAGTTAAACAAGGAGAATGCATGCCCAAAGGTGCAAACTATGCTGGAATTGAAGGGTTCCTGTAGGAACATTGTATTTGGATGCACCAATTCCATCACATGCACTGCTCTTATCATGCAGCCAACAATGATGCAGCATCTGTGTGTTGTGAGCTGTGGTAATGAACATGGGGTCCAATCTTCCTCTGGGACCCACCCCATTGCACCACACTGTGTTATTTATTCCTTACTCCCCTCCCCATCACTTCATGATATGTCAACCATATCTACATTTCCTCTTTCCCTCTGCAATTTATCTTTAAGGAATGTTCACTTTAACAGGAGTGACCCATCTCCCAGCAGGCAGTACAAGTGAGACAGCAGATGCATGCTGTGAGCTTAGGAAGCAACAGTCCCCTGCGATCCATCAAGTCAGATGCCACGACGTCAAGGGACAGGGAGAAAACCATGATAGAAATTTCTTGAAGCCAGGAGGTCCCACCTACATGATCTTGTTGGGTGGTCCCCAATTTGGCGCGGCAAAATGCAACGCCCATTTAGTGCACAAAGAATTGAATAAACCCCAATTTCTAGGCCATCGTTTGGAGCAGTTGAAACTGAAAGGAACATTTATGACTGTGGTAATACACAAAAATGCTGGAGAAACTCAGCGGTACAGCAGCATCTATGGAGCGAAGGAGATAGGTAACATTTCGGGCCGAAACGTTACCTATCTCCTTCACTCCATAGATGCTGCTGCACTCGCTTAGTTTCTCCAGCATTTTTGTGTACCTTCGATTTTCCAGCATCTGCAGTTCCTTCTTGAACACTATTATGACTGTGTACAGCTTGTAGTATTGATCTCACACTGAGCACCAATACTTGTAACGGCAGATTTCAACGTTCAAATCTTTCAGGTAATTAGTACCCTAGCCACTATTTGGATGAGAATGGTTGAAGGGGGTGTCTTCTAAATGCATGCGAGCTCACTCACAGAGACCTTCAGAGCTTCTTCTCAGATATGACTTGAAAACACAGTCTTTGATGAATAAATGCTTTATTGTTGATAGAAAACAGTGAGATATATCCACATTTCTTCCGACTCATTACTACAATCTTCTTCGAAATCCAGCTTATTACTTTAGACATTAGTAAACTCCTCGTGTCTCCGTAACACTGGCAAGATCCACATGATCCCGCATGACCTCACATGACCTCACATGACAGCAGGGTTAACCTTCCCCATGGTCTCTCCAAACTAATCTAAAAACTAAAACTTCTGCGCCAGCATCTAAGCTCCAAACACGCCCAAAAACACGTCATAAATCCCACCCACAATAAAGCGGGTAGTCTAAAATTTAAAGGCACATGCCATCTTCAATGACATGCAAAACAGGCCAAATGGCCACTACAATACTTGCATCCCATTTGGTGTTTTTAGTTGTGTCTGTGAATGGAATCAGGTGACTATCAACCAGCATGAAACAAATGCCTGCTTGCTAATTTAGTCACTAGTGCATGTTGCATGAACAGGACAATCGAGAAACCATCGGCATAACAGCTGCAGCATTTCTCAGTATGCAGCCAGGTGCTTTTGTAAATAATTACCTTGGTCAAGGCATCTCGCATGATGTGTCTTGATTTAATCTGAGGAATAGTAAATCAGGAATAAAGGCAACAAAATATTTTTTCAGAAAAGGATAAATCACTGTGTGGTAATAGCATGTGGATTGCTTGTGTTATTTAATATTGGCTCCAGTGGAAAAGGAATATTTATAGATTTTTGACCATTAATGAACAAACAATATAACCTTGCTGCAAATAAAAGAGAATTGAATCTTGTGATCTTTTTTGGTAAGCCATTAACAGTCACATTGGTATAGCTGGATCATTATCTTTTATGTGTTTTCCTTTGTTTTAATCCATGACTTTTTTGGACCTGGACTGTAGATTCTTATCTGTAGGGATTGTATCATCAAAGAAGTACAAATTAGATGTATGTATATCCTGATAATACAAGTCCTGGGGACATTTGGGTTGACTCATATGTATACATTTTACATTTCCTTCTACTTGCTTCATTATAATTCCACTAATATTATCTGTCCCTTCATTCTGCTTCTGTTCTGAAGAAGAACCAAGCTTGAAAAATTGATTTGTTTGTTTTTGTTTCTTTCCAACAGTAATTACTGACCTGCTGTGCTTTTATGGGATTTTCTAATTTGTTTTCAAATTTGCAGCATTTACCTGATCTTGTAAACCCGAGTGAGTGCACGGCTGTCGTTAGCCTTACCTCTCATTCCCCTTTAGTTTTGGCAGTGGCAGCATCACAGCCTGAAGCAAAGACCTTCAGCATGAGTGCATGCATTTACTGTTCTGAAAATAATTGCCACTTTTCAGTCTGTCCTCCCAAGTCTATGGGTTTTTAACATAAAAGTGTTTATGAATATGTGATTGTCTGGCTTTTATAATGTAAAAATAATCTGTCATAAAATTTCTCTGACACTGCCACTGTTACGAACAACGTTCTGTTTCTAGACTTATCGCTGCCAAGGAGATAAGTAAAAATTGGAAATTTTATCTGAAGTTCATATGTTGCCCTGCTTATAACTGGATCATTATAACACTTATAATTGCAGTGTTGCAGAGGAACTAATTTTATAAGCTGGTAATGGAGATCACATTTTAATAATATTGAGCAGGCTGCAAAGTGATCCTGCTACATGCCCAAGTTGTGCTTTTTATCCAACAGATGCATTACAATGTTTAAACAGGAGCTGTGACCTATGCCTTGCACTTTACACGTATAACTATAATTGATCACTGTGAGCGATAATGTAGAAAATAAGAGTCTGCAGCAACATTTAGAAGTCATACAGTCTCACAGGAAGGTCTGGGGTCCATTGACGCAATTTGAGTAAGGAGCTGACGTACACTGGGGAGATTGTTCACACACCAAGGCCCTTATTTCCTGTCTTGTGGTTTGGCATAGTGCAGATGGGTAATGTTTGTTACAATGTTACCCAAATCTACATTTCTTCCACTGCTCTCAGCATTAATTAAAATAGTGAAATTAAAGTCTTTTCATTGTTTTTTCAAGACATCAAGTAAGCTACATAGTTAAAACATTATAGCAGTTGTTAAAACACCAGATTCAGAATACTTTTATCACTGCAAAGATAAAACTATCTGACGAGTCTAGTTCCTGAGTGGAAACTATGCAAGATGACAGTGCAGTGTGTCCTTGGAAAGTTGATAGGGAGTGTTGGAGTACTGCAGAATATGCTTTAGTTGTGAAAGGACATTCTGGCAAAAGGGTAAAAGAATCTGTAGATTAAAGCACATATTGGATCACTGTCAAAGTTTCAGGCTAGTTGATAAGAATGTACAGTGCCCAAATCTGAAGAAATATTTTTCAGCACAGATGATTGTTACTCCAAACTCAAGAATACTGCTGGCATGCGGTGATTCAAAACACTGTGTGAACCCTTGGTAGAAGTAATTCCTTTCTGAATTTGAGTTTATTTGCACTGAACTCTCTGCTATGGATAATAGCTTGCAGGTCTCGTTGATATAAAGGGAATGGGTGATTAAACCAATGGGTTGCAGAGTGAGTAATGTCTGTGGAAAGCAGAAAGGGGTGGGGATGGGAAGATGTGACCAGTGGTGGGATCACATTGGAGGTAGCATTAATGTCAGAGTATAATGTGTTGGATGCAAAGGCTGGTGGGGTGAAAGGTGAGGAATGGGGAAATTCTATCCTTGTTCACTCTGGCGGAGCGATGGGCAAGAACAGAACAATGGGCCACGGGTGATGCAGGTGATCGATCCATACACGAGTCATACATACGTCAAGGTACAACACATGTTTATTAAAGTTCACTCACAGCATTCTCTGCAAGGTGTTACAGTAAACTAGCAGCTACTCAGACTAATTACTTAAGCAGTCTTCTGATAATATAAACCGCATAATAGGCAGAGCTTCTACTAACAAGTTTAGTAAGAAGTAACCAATCTACATCTTTCCTTGTAGAGACAAAATAAAGCATTGATACATGGTGGTTAAATACAGAGAGAAAGAGACCGAGAGAGAGACAGAGAGAGAATCAGAGAGAGCACATAGAGAGACAGAGAAACAGGGAGAGACAGACAGAAAGAGAGAGAGAGAGATACCAGCTGATAATAAATATCCAGAAAAGAGCACTAAATTTTTAGAATCACCTTAAATCTAGCCCCCCAGTTTAACCCCTCCAGTTTAAAGCCCTTCACACAAGAGGGGAGCCCAGAAAAGAGTTCCCTGTGTCAGTTGGTACTGAGACTAACTACCCCTATCCAGTTAAACCCTATCCAGTTAAATCCTGACCAGCCTCAGATCAATACTGATCCCCAATCGCCAGTTAGAGTGAACCAAATTATCAAACAATGTAAATAAACGTATTTGGAACATTGGGATAAAGAAACCAAAAGCCAAAGCAGATTAGAATGTTACCGTGCCCTAAAAAGAGATTATAAATTGGCAGACTATCTCTCAACTGTTAGAGACATAAATTAGAGACAGACCCTCACCAAATACAGGTTAAGTGACCACTATTTGGCAGTTGAAAAAGGAAGACAGAAGAGATTCTGGCAACCAAGAGAAAACAGAATATGCGGCCACTGTTTGACAGATGAGGTTGAAACAGAGGTGCACTTCCTCCTAAAATGCAAATAAATTGACAAAACAAGGAAAGCATACTTTGACAAACTCAGTGTGGCAACCCCTGACTTTAAAGAACTAGATGATACATCAAAACTAAGAATAATCCTTGGCGAAGGAAATACGGCACATCTTGGTGCACAATACGTAACAGCATGCCACAACCTGAGAGACGGTGAATGACCAACATGCACATATGTACGCACACACTAATTGACATTAACTGACACTAAGAAACTAATATTGAATTGCTAAACTTGCTATTGTGTTGTATTGCTTACAGCTGCAAGAACGTGTAGCAATCAATAAAGGGCTATAGGCCTATTGCGAGTTTATGTACAGGGACATATCTATCCATGCACTGTATACTTGTATTTATACTTATGCATTTTAAATATGTATGTCATGTTTTATACTTTGGCAATATAACAATGTATTTTTTATCATGCCAATAAAGTTTTTAAATTGAAAATTGAAAATTGAATTAATACAGTAGCCAAAACGCTAATAACGCATATGGGAAAGTATAGCTGATTACACAAAATCTCCGTATCTAAGGGGTGGCCTGCTGACCCGTCCGGCGCTCGTGCGGTATAAATTTGTGTCTCCTCCTTTCACCGGTGAAGTGACCGGGGAAGGCACTGGAGACCCGCCGAGTGGAGGTGGTGAAATAGGCGAGCTGGGCGCAGAATGCCGTAGAGAGGCCGCGGGGGACACAGTATGTTGAGCAGTCAGCCCAGCAGTGGGAAGGTATATAAAATGTGTGACCTCTGGATACAGAGTTGCAGGACGTGGTTCCTTCACAGGAAGGGGATGTTGATGGTTGCATCTGTAAATGCCCCCGTCTGCACTTACCAGGTAAGAGCGCGGTTTTTTAGCAGGTGCTGTGGATATGACCCAGGCGGCCATAGCCCCTGTTGGTCTGGGGGTGAACAACATGTCCACTGGAGAGAGGTTTAAGTGGCTTACTGGACTTGTCAAAAGATCGTTTTTGTGCATCGCGCTTCATTTGTAGTTGTTTCTGTACCGCGGGAGGTTAATGGACCTACAGCAGCAACAGCTGCTGGGACACGGGCAGGGCAGGGCTGGACGGGTTTGCCAAGACATCAGTCGTTGGGCTGGAGAACTCAGTATGGGATCGCGGTCAATGTTCCTCAAGTTGAGCAAGTCCAGGTAGACGTCGGATTTAGCAAGATAAGAACGCTACATTAGTTGTTTTGCACTTTGGACAGCCAGTTCGGAGAATCTGTTGGACTGCGGAAACTCAGGGCTGCTGGTGATATGTCGAAAGTCCCATTGTTGAGCAAAGTTTCTGAAGAGCTGGCTGGTGAACTGACTGCTGTTGTCAGATAGGAGGCGTGCAGGGGAACCGTGCATGGAGAAATGGCGTTGCAACTTCTGGATGACTGCTTCAGATGTGATGGTTTGAAGTAGGTCAAATTCAAACCAACCTGAATATGAGTCAACGAGAACCAGATAGTGTTTCCCATGCCATTCGAATATGACAGTGGCTAACCTGGACCACGGCAGAGGAAGAACTGGGTGCGATAGTAAAGGTTGTTCCTGCTGGTGTGGTGTTAGGCTTTTGCAGATGGCGCAGACCTCAGTTTTTACACGTATGTACTTGGTCATACCAAACCAGTAAAACAAGCTCTGCGCCCGTTGTAAGGTTGCCTCCACACCGGGGTGGCCCGAGTGGGCTGCTGTGTTGTTTATCCCGCCAACCAGGCTGGATGACTGCGGACAGCAATTGTAAAGTCTCGTCACCAGCCGTGTGTTCTGCCAGGCTGCTTAGGCAATCAGTGGGAGCATACGATACCTTCATTACTGAGAACTGGTCCTGTTCAGAGGGCTGTTGTTCGCTGGTTTTGCATGGGGCCCTTGATAGCGTGTCGGCTATGTGCATGTCCTTGCCTTTTTGTGGACTATGTTGAAATCAAAATGCTGCAGCTGCATCGTCGTCCGTTGCAGGCGAGCCGGAGCAGCGTGAATGGGTTTATTCAAGATGGTCGACAAGTGGCTGGTGGTCTGTTTCTATAGTCACAGATTTCCCAAAAATAAAGTCTTTGAATTTTGTGCAGGAGAAAACCACTACATGTAACTCTTTTTCAATTTAGGCGTAACGTTGTTCAGTGTCGGTCAGTGTGCAGGAGGCATATGCAACAGGCTTGTAGTCGCCATCGGTAGTGGGCTGTCGGTAGGCAGCGCCAAGTCAGTACTGAGACGCATCATATGTGAGTGTCACTGGCAGCTCTAAAGCGAAGTAGGTGAGGGTAGGTGCGCTGGCCAGCTGCAACTTGAGGATGTCAAAAACTCTTTGGTGCTGTGAATACCAGGACCATTCAGTGTCTTTGTGTGTCAGTTCCTGCAGGGGGGCAGATATATCGCTGAGGTTGGGAATAAATTTCCCCAGGTAGTTGAAGGAATCTTTGTAAAGGCGTAACATCAGTAGGAACCGACATCTCATTGATGGCAGTAGTTTTTGATGGGTCCAGTCTGAGACCATCACTAGTGAAAACATGCCCAACAAGGTAACTTCCATGACCCAAAACTTACATTTCGGGCGATTGAGCTTGAGCTGAATTTCTTTGGCACGGCCCAGCACTCTCTTCAGATTGGTGTCATGCTCAGCCAAATCGCGTCCATAAACGAGAATGTCATCAACAATGATGGCGCGTGGATACGCCGCAAACAGTTGTTCCATTGTGTGCTGGAAAACCTCATTGGCAGAGTTGATGCCAAAGGGCATTCTCAGGAATTTGTAATGGCCAAAGGGGATGCAGAGCATAGTAAGGCTGGACTAGTCTGGAAAAACGAGCTTTTGGATTTTGGCGTTGCCTATTTGAGCAGCAACTTCCTCTACTGTTCGCATAGGGTAGTGTGGCCGTTTGATTGCTGTGGTTAGGTCCTTGGGGTTGATGCAGATACGGATTTCTTCCTTGTTTTTTTTTGTTGCAACCACCATAGTGGAAACCCAGTCAGACCTGTCAGTAACTGCAGCTATGACACCTAGGGAGACCATCAGCTGGAGCTCATTGTATACTCTGTCGCTCATGGCATGCAGAACACGATGTGGGGCTCAGACCACAGGAGTGCTTTTGGGATCAACGGTGATATTGTATTTTAGGGGCAGCTTACCAAGCTCATCAATGAACAGTTCTTTATATCATGAGAGTATCTGCTGAGTGGGGCCCTCAGCGAGAATGAGTTGATGGACAGCAGGGCCAAAGTAGACTAGGCCCAGATCGTGGTTTGTATTGATACCAAGCAGAGTTGCAGAATCCCCTCGGACGATAAATATTTAACGGTATGATACCCCGAGTCTATGATGCAGTTCAAATCAGTTTCTCCAAACGGATGCAGGATCTCACCCCCGTAGTCCCGTAATGTGGCCAAAGCTTTTTCAACATTACACTTCGCTCCGGTATCAATCTTAGCGATCGCAGTGTTGTTATTAACATTCATGGTGACTTCAGGTTCGAGTTGTTTGTTAGAGGAAGGGAGGAGGGAGTGAATGTATGAACTGTTATCTTGGCTTTCAGAGAAAGAGTGGGGGATGGCGCATCTAGCTCTTGGTTTTTGTTATCAGTAGGTTCATGTTATAGCAGGTGTACATTTGTTCTTGTGACGGTTTGAATCGCAGGGGAACATCAACATTTTGCAAAGTGGTTAAATTTCTTACAGTAGTTGCAAATTTTGTCATAAGCAACGCAGAATTCCCAACCTAGAGCAAGAGAATTGTTACAATTGGGGCACCGAGCAGTAGACCTTTGTTGCTGCCAGGGAGGGGAAGGCTGTGAAGGCTAGTTACAATAGGAGGTATCGGCAAGGTTGACACTATACTGGGAACGCTGCCCAGAGGTTACAGACCTTGTGTGAGAAGTCGTTATTTCAGCGATCCGACAGGAGTGTTCGGCTTGATTTAGAGTCAGTTCAGTGTTACGAAGCAGTTTGCCTCACACTTTATCACTGAGCATACCTCCAATGAGTTTGTCGCGGATCAGATCATCGCATAAATTCTCAAAATGACAGCGCGCAGCCATGTGCTTTACGTTGCTCAAAAAACACTCAACGGATTCGGCCTGTTGTTGGAAGCGAGCAAAAAACTTTGTGCGTTCGATTATAGAATTCGAAGGGAGGTCACACAGCTGTCTGAACTTTGCAAGTAGAACAGCAGGGTCATAAATCATTTCTGCAGGCACCAGGACCAGATTGTTGTGGTCCTAATCAGCAGGCACAAAAGTAAAACAATCATTGCCTCAGGGCCAGCAAGGTTTAAGAGTACGGAAGCACGTACCTTTGGCGGATCATTGCGCTGAATGATACGAATGTAGTGAGTGTTGTCATGCTCGAAAAGGCACCATCATTTGGCGATATCAGTCAAAGATCAGAGGACTAGGACGTCAAGATAAATTTGCCATGATGGAGATAACAGGCACATAAAACAAGTTAGAAAGAAATAAAACCCAATAAACGAGGTGGGTAAGAAACTACTGCTTGACACCATGTAATGGGCTGAGTCATACATACGTCACGGTACAACACCTGTTCATTAAAGTTCACTCACAGTATTCTTCTGCCAGGTGTTACAGTAAACTAGCAGCTACTCAGACTAATTACTTAAGCAGTCTTCTGATAATATAAACTGCATAGTAAGCAGAGCTTCTACTAACAAGCACTACAAGTAGTTAGTAAGAAGTAACCAATCTACACCATCTAAGACAGAAGGCGGGAAACTAAGGAAAGAGGACATCTTAAATGTCCTAGAATCGAAAGCCTCATCATGGAAGCATATACGGTGGAGGCACAGAAATTGAGAATAGGAGATAGCATCTTTGCAAGTACCAGGGTGGGAGGAGATGTATTCCAGATAACTGTGGGACTCTTTCTGCATACGTGCTGTCTTTCAGATGTAACTTTCTCATGAAGAGGCAAGATTCTATCTCAGTATCCCGTGATAATATCTGAAGAGGATCTTTCAATAATTATCTCTCCACAACCTCAAAAATTTTTAAATCTCATTTACCTCATTTGCAGGACTTTGCTAAAAGCAAAGTGTGTGGTATACTTCTCTATGTTGCAATATTAATTGCTTTCAATTCTTTAGGATATTTTGCATTCACATACCTTTTCATGCACATTATTTTTAGTTCGATTTAATTGTTCTTTAAAGGAAACACGGTTAGGGTTAGGATTTGTGATAGGTTTAGGGTTCACAAGCGCC
This sequence comes from Leucoraja erinaceus, assembly GCF_028641065.1. Lineage (NCBI taxonomy): Eukaryota > Metazoa > Chordata > Chondrichthyes > Rajiformes > Rajidae > Leucoraja > Leucoraja erinaceus. The sequence continues at coordinate 52,301,338 of NC_073377.1, read as the reverse complement.
TCAGCTAACAAATCCAAACTATATTCAATGCTGCCTTGATAGTGTAAATGTGCTGTCATAATATAACTCTGAGAATACAAGCAGAGATAGGTCATATGATTTAATATTTCTGAAGCTGTGCATTAACACTAATTGAGACATTTCATTGCCTAGTGTTGCATAACTTTAGTTGCTGTCATCATCATCATCATCAACCTTTATTGTCATCTTGCAAAACAACAATTGTACAGCGCAAAATGAGGAGACGTTTCCCAGGGAATACCGGAGCATCGCACATAAAACTCAAACATTTCACACATAATAAAAACAATAAAAACAATCCAGTCCCTGATAAAACAGTATGAATAGTTAAAAAGTGCAGGTAAAAACAGCAACATTAAAATACTGTAAAAACAGTCATAAAATGTCCTGGGCAGCTGATTTAAGTGGCCTGAGCCAGAGTTATTAAATTGTCAGTGCAAAGCAGTAGAATCAGGTGGAGTGACTGTTTAGCAGCCTCACAGGCTGAGGAAGGAAGCTGTTTAGCTGTCTGGGCTTTGATGCTACGGTATCTCTTGCCTGATGGCAGGAGATCCAGATTGTGTGAAGTGGGTGCAGTCTGTCCTTAGCTATTCTCAGTGCTTTTTTCAGGCAGCGTCTCTGGAACAGTTCTTGTACCGAGGGTAGGGAAACGCCAATGGGCCTCTCTGCTCCCCTCACTACCCTCTGCAGAGCCTTCCTGTCTGAGCAGTTGCAGTTGGAGTACCACGTGTTTATGCAGTACGTGAGTACAGACTCCACCGTACCCCTGTAGAAAGTCCTGAGGATGTTGGTGGGGAGTGAGGCCTGTTTGAGTTTCCTCAGGTAGTGCAGTCGCTGATGGGCCCGTTTGACAATCCCAGTGATGTTCCTGGACCAGGTGAGACTGTCTGTGTTTTGCACTCCGAGGAACTTTATGCTCTCCACTCTCTCCACCGTGGTGCCACTGATGTTGAGGGGTGTGTGTTTTGGCTGCGACCTCCTGAAGTCCACAATCATCTCCTTTGTTTTGTCGACATTTAATTCTAAGTTGTTGTTGCCGCACCAGTCCACTAGTTGTTTCACTTCCTCCCTGTACATTGTTTCATCCTCTCCACTGATGAGTCCCACCACTGTGGTGTCATCTGCGAATTTTATAATCCTGTTGTCCCTGAATCTGGCAGCACAGTCATGTGTGAGCAGTGTGAACAACAGCGGGCTGAGCACACAGCCTTGAGGGGAGCCGGTGCTCAGCGTGATCGAGCCTGAGGCGTTCTTGCCAACACGGACTGACTGCAGTCTCTCTGTCAGAAAGTCCAGGATCCAGTGACACAGGGTGGTGTTGAGGCCCAGCAGGGTTAGTTTCTCCACAAGTCTCTGTGGGATGATGGTGTTAAAGGCTGAGCTGAAGTCAATGTACAGGATTCTGGCGTAGGTGTTTTTGTTTTCCAGATGAGTGAGTACTGTGTGCAGCGTAGTAGAGATGGCATCTTCTGTAGAATGGTTGGGGCGATAGGCAAACTGGAGGGGGTCTAATAATGAGGGGAGGCAGTAGTGTGAGGTTTAACCAGGTGTTCAAAGCACTTCTTTACTATGGGGGTCAGGGCGACAGGGCGGTAATCATTTAGGCAGGCCACAACTGATTTCTTTGCTATTGGGATTATTGTGGAAGTTTTGAGGCATGTGGGGCCAATGGCTTGACTAAGGGAGATGTTGACGATGTCTGTTAGCACATCTGCTAACTCATCAGCACATTCCTTGAGCACACGTCCTGGGATGTTGTCGGGTCCAACTGCTTTCCACGGGTTGACCTTCGACAGGGTTCTCCGTGTGTCCATTGAGTCTATGATCAGGACTGGTTGGTCAGTTTGTGAGCAGGGGCTGGCTCTCCCCTTGGGCGTGGTGTTAGCTGTATCAAAACGTGCAAAGAAATTGTTCAGTTTATCTGGAAGAGAAATGTCGGTGTCAGTTACCTGCTGCCTTGCCTTGTACCCTGTCAGTGTTTGGATTCCCTTCCACATCCTCCTGGTGTCTCCTGTGTCACAGAGGTGTCCCCGGATTTTCTCTGCATAGGCACGTTTCACTGCCTTGAGTCCTTTTTCCAGTGCAGTCCTGGTAGATCGAAGAGCAGCTGTGTTACCGGCTCTGTATGCTGCATCACGGCCCCTCAGCAGCGAGCGCAACTCTGCTGTCATCCATGGCTTTTCATTTCCACGTGCAGTGAAGGTTTTAATGACAGTGACATCCTCGGTGCACTTACCAATGTAGCTGGTTATTTAATGAGAAATGTTGATGGCAGCCAGAAAACAGCTATTTAATCAGCTTGTATTATCGTGTGAATTGGTCTCACTACAATTCAGTCAGAGAGGGTTTAATTTGCTTTCAGCAGTACCTTTTATGTTGCATTTACAATTATAATATATACTGTATGAAAATCTGAAAAAAAAAACAATAAAGCATTAATTTAATTTATTACATGAACTTGTGTGATGTGGGAAGCATGGGAAATAGGATAATAGCAGATGGCAGGGCATCTATACAGTCAGATTGCACTGGTGCTGACATCATTTGTGAAAGCAAACCTTAAATCCTTATTAATACCGGAAACATCCAGTGATTGAAATAATGACTGAATGCGGAATAAAAGTCTAGGAAATTAGTATTATCTCAGGAGCAGTTTTTAAAAAAAAATGTCAATGTCTTTAATCCAAATAATTATAGATTAAATGTAGAAATAAGGAGCTGCAGATGTTGGTTTACAAAAAAAAACACAGTGTGGCAGTAGTTGTGTCTTTTTTTAAATTATAGATTCATATCTTTTCAAATAACACCTTTTAACTTTTTTAACTTTTACCTTTTATGGTGGTCAAAGGTGCTCATTTAATTTCATGATGATGTCTAACTAAGTGAAAACTACTGTGATGCATTTTACCAAAGATGCTAAATTCATGCACGCAAAATGAAGTTGAACCTTCATTTTGAACAAAAAGACGGACGAAAATCCCTGTCTACCATCATTATTAACATGTTTCTGAATTCACAAGTAAACAACTTCAGCATTTTGAATTTTTGAGCACATAATCCTTTTAGTAGCCTTTTAATAACAAGTAAAAGTAGAGCATTTTTCTTATTAAAATATGGAATATCAAACTTTAGATTACGATTAGCCCCAAAATTAATCTATTACATCAGTGACGTGGGGTTACATTTATACTTCACGGTTATAACTGCAGTTCAGATACCAGGCAACCAAATTCCCATAATTTGTGTTTGGCCTTTGCCAGGATTAAACTATAACCACTCTATTTGAACAAGTGAACACATATTTGATACCAGATTATACTTTCTATGGTGTCTTAAACAGTTGGGCAGAAACTTCTGAATTTAAAATGTAAGTTCAGCATTATTGCATAATGGAACTTTCTTCATATCTGAATTGAACCATGAGGTAAATTTTTAGATGTCACGGTCCATGTGACAATAGCTGTTAGCAAATGTGTTTTGTTGGTACCATTCAGACTTCAAGTAACACTATGACCCACAATTCCACAGTCAAGCACAGGTGACTCTGTATAAGGAACCATTTTTATGTTTGTGGCATTCATCTGCTAGAAATCATTGACAACAGCAGGATTGCTACACAGTTTGTTCATTAATATACTATTACTTACTTCATATGGGCACTATTCAAAATATCAATGGGACAAATGTGATCAGGGGGTATGGAGAGAAGGCAGGTACAGGATACTGAGTTGGATGATCAGCCATCATCATATTGAATGGCGGTGCAGGCTCGAAGGGCTGAATGGCCTACTCCTGCACCTATTTTCTATGTTTCTATGAGTTTTGTTGAAGGGTTTTGACTAATTTTTAATATTTGTACTGTTTGCAATTGCTTTTAGACATATGGAAAGAATCTCTACTCTGTCTGGATTGTTAATGATATTTAAAACATAAAATAAATTAAACTACTTTTGTTCACATTCCTTTCAGTATTAAAATGTCATATCTCTTGCAAATCATAATAATTAATATCTCCTATTAATTAATATTTCCTATAAAGCAAAGTTGTCTAGGTTACAAATAAATTTAGCATAAGAGTGAGTGTCCTGCATGTCATACTTTCCAAGTATGTGCTTTGGATTTGTAAAACCATAATTGTGAACTTGCTTGCAAAAGTCACCCATGCCTTAGATGTTGTAGTTTTGATTATCTGAGGTTGTTTTAGAAAAGTTTTTGAATTAATTATTTACTTTTCTTTTTCTCTAGGTAAGTAAAACTAAAATGAAGCAAATAAAGAAATTTGGTAAGAATTGGAAATTGTTTAATTAAAATTGCTTTTTGAGTTATCGTCATAATTTGGATTACGGTAAAAATGCATTGATGAACAGGTACATTGTCAATTATTTAGTACTCCATACATCGTTTGCATGTTGTTGCTGAGTAAATCTCGAAAAACCAACAGTGAAATTGAGCTTAATTTTAATAGTTGTAATGTGATCATTCAACCGTGCTTATTGTGGCAAAAGTGCGATAACTTCCATTGGGGTATTTCACCATTCATTTTAATTTTAATGAAGTATATTTTCCTTTAATTGGTCAGGCATCACAATTTTCAGCAATAATTTCCCCCCCCCCCAGCTGTTGTCTCTTTTTTAACCAGTCTATCATCAAAATGTTCCAAAACCATTCCTTTGTGAGGACCTGTGTCAGTTGGGTTTAGTGGTGACGGGAAGATCTTGACAATTTCTGGAGGTGAAATATCTTCCCCAAAATCCTGTTTTCCCATTCTTCTTAATGGTCCATTATTAAAAGAGCATTTAGCAAATATATCACATTTCATAGCACCATATTTCCTGGTTTCCTGCTTAATCATTACATTGAAAAACGGGTCTTTGATCACCTTGGCCTCCTCTTGATTGGCAGTGAGAAGATGCAAAAGGTTGTGAATGATTTGTAATCTCAGGTCTCCCCTTTCTCCTTCAGTGTTGTCTTTTTAGTTCTTAGACGATGGTCCGCCTCATCTTCATGCCATACTGGAAGCCCTTTAATGAGATTAGGAATGTGTAAAATAACCTTGAGAACCTAACACTGTAACCAGCATAACTGACATTCCTCTCTCAAAAAATAATACTATTCTATTATTGCAATAGTACCCTGGTTATCTTGAATTATCCTGTAATGGTTTGGAAATTGTTGTTGGATAACATTGAATTTCCTTGTGAAATAAGCTTATATTTCAATAGTTTTAGCTTCAGTTTTAGCCATCTGTTGTGCCTCACATTCAAATTGGGACTAATGTCATTGGCCACAAAAAAAGCAAGTCATGTGCATTTCTAATAAAGGTTTTGAAAAATGGGCCACGTAAATACTAAACTCTTGTTTTGTCTAATATAACAATGGAATTGAATGGAAGTGTTGCCAATTTTTTAATTAATATTTCACAAAGTGGTATAAACACAGATGTGATTGGTAAATAACAGATTTAAATGTGTTTTTGTTTTTAACCTCTAACTGGAAATGCATGATAATTTTAACATGTGAGCATAATTACCAGCTGTGTAATAATCCCTTTGAAAATAATCTATCAAATTTCAAAATATGAAAATGTTTCCTTATAAAATGGATGTGAACCTCCTGAAAAGCCAATAATTGGTCAGAAAGAGGATACTGTCTATTGCGAACATTATAGGTAGACAAAAATGCTGGAGGAACTCAGTGGGTGAGGCATCATCTATGGAGCGAAGGAATAGGTGACGTTTCGGGTTGGGAGTCTGAAGTTGGGTCAACCCGAAACGTCACCTCCATAGATGCTTTCTCACCCGTTGAGCATTTCTTCGATTTTTCTAGCATCATTTTCTTAAACATGTCTGGAGAACATAATTCAAGATTTTAGTATTTCAAAATGCAAAACTTCAGTGCAGTCAATCTTTCTTAAACATTTATCGAGAACCAAGCCCTTATAATCTTAGGGGAGAATTTAAAACATAATGATGCAAGAGTGTTTTGTAACACTGAAGGTTTTAAAAGAGGAGTTCATCAAATATCATGGGGCAAAACTTTGTCAGTGGTGTTTTCTTATGTACCGGTATAAAGGAGGGTTGTGGGGAAGGGGGGTGTTTACTTAGGGGAGAATGGGGGGTTGGGGGCATCTATCAGGAATACATTGAAAATGGTGAAGGTGTTTAAAGGATGGGGAAGGGTGCCAGGGGGTGGTTGGGACGGGGGGGGGGGGGGGGTATGTGGGGAGGTGGGGGTGTGGGGATGGTGGGGGTGTGGGGATAGGGGGGGGATGTGGGGGGGAAGGGGGGGGAGTGTGGGGGGGGGGGGGGGCCTATGTGAGTTTTCCTCATCTCGCGGATTTCCCCCTAATCCTGGGTGACCCCTTGTTCTGGGGGTCCCCAACATCGGGGGATGTGGGTTTCTAAGGGGGGAAATTCTAGCGAGGGGGAGGGGGGTCTGTGGAGGAGGGGGGGGGTGACATCCCAGGTCTAGGGGGGGCTATCAGAATGTTCAACCTTGATCTCTGCCTGCATGCAGCTCACACTCAGCCCCGGCTCCATGACTTTATCCTCCCTACGTGCCGGAAGGGGCGTTACCTTCATGGTGACTGACAGGCGAGAAGACCAATCTGCTGATCTCACGATTTTTTAAACATTCATTACTTTTTTATTATATCAGCGATCGGATGGCCTAATTCTACCCCAATCACATGACCAAATGACCTCCTCTGTTTCCAGATTTCAATGGAACTCTTTTTAAATGGAGTAGAATGAATTTCAAGGCACATTTTCTATCAACCGCCGTATGATCTTTTTTTCAGTCTATTACCTCCATTAAGAATGGGGCTGATTAGTTCTATGATGGAAACAATTATTGAATGGAATGGAGTGATATAGCAGGGATTAGAGGGATGGTCAGAGAGTAGGGGATATGTCAGGGAATTAAATTAAATAGTGAGGGCATGGAGGAATATAGATCACTTGCAAGCAGATGGGATTAGTTTAATTTTACACCATGTTTGACAAATACCTCGTTGGCAGAAGAGCTTGTACTATACTGTTCTGAGTTCTATGAACTGTGAATCTCATGATATTATTTCTTAAAAGGAATATGTTTGAACTTTTTAATGTTTTGGTTGAATGTAACAAATATTTTAAATTATATCTACCTTATTACCTTACCATATAACCATATAACCATATAACAATTACAGCACGGAAACAGGCCATTACATGCCATTGTTCATGATTACTTAAGATGAGAATATCTGATACACTTGGGCAATATGTGCCAACTATGAGAAGCAAGGAACAAGGATAGTTTTGACTTTCACCATCTGGGTGCTAAATTGTAGAGCGCATTGCCCATTCATTATAGAAGCTAGTTCTTTTATGCAATCATTATCTCCTTGGTTATTGGCGAACTCTAATAGTCGTTGGTTGAAATTGTAACCTGTTTCATTATTATTTTTTCTACCTGAGCCATTGGAAAAAGCATGAAAAGTTCTTTCGATGTTTAGATGAAATTTTTGCATGAAAGCAGATAGACTGCTAAATGTTAAACAGTAGCATTGTAATTTCTCTGCGTTCACAGTAACTGAGACTGGTCAGTGGATTACCTCATTTATATATTTTCATGTCTGTAAAATTGTTGAAGCAAAGGTATTGAACACAATAAAAACTTACATTTCTGACTCGCAATATCTTAGTGGAAATGAAAATGATTTTTTAGAAAATCTATTTATCTATTTATTTATTTATTTATTTAATTCTTTATTTCAAACAGAATAAAAGAATGAAAAGCAAGTGTGAAACAGCATATAAAAAACAAAACAAGAATATTTATAAAGTGTCATAAACAATATCTATAAATAAATGAAATCGTATGTGTCCGAAAAGGAGCAGGAAGAAGCCAAAGCTTTATTAATACCCACCCCTTATTCAGCTGCTTATAATTATCTTATACAAATTTAGCAGCTATATATACACCATATATACACCAGAAGCTATATGTACACCAAAGTATTTACATTTATACACTAATCAAATATTTACAAAGCCATACAAAAAAAGAGAGAAAAAAAGACAAAAGAAAATAAAAAAACCCTCATATACTATACTATCTCTTAGTCATATATTCAACCCATCACCCTATAATTTGTGTAACCCTATATTCACCCTTCCCAATACAATCAGTATAACAAATATCCCACACAATCACCTATCCTCATCCCAGTATCCTTTTAAACAAGTGTTTTTGTACATCTTTTTAAACTGAATTATGTTTGTGCTAAGTTTTATCTCCTGTTCCAGGCCATTCCACAAATTCACACCAGATTGCTATGAACATACTTTTAAGAGTTGTTGTGACATTGAGTTTTTTTTAAATTATGTTCCCCTTTCAAATTATACCCACCCTGTCTTTCCATAAACAGTTTTTGTATATTTCCTGGAAGTAAATTATTTCTTGCTTTGTACATGATTTGCGCTGTCTTAAATTTAACCAGATCGGTGAACTTCAGTGTATGTGACTTTAAGAATAATAAATTGGTATGTTCAAGATATCCAACGTTATTGACAATTCTTATTGCTCTTTTTTGTAAAGTGCATAACGGCTTTAGGTTGGTTTTGTAGGTGTTACCCCATATCTCCGCACAGTAACTCAGATATGGCAATACAGAGTATGTAATGATTTGTGGTCCAGAATGTGTCTTGATTTTCCCAATATTGCTATAGACGTTGCCAGTTTTGCTTTGACGTGGTTTATAGGTGGTTTCCAGCAGATTTTGTGGTCTGTGATCACACTAAGAAATTTATTTTCATATACTCTTTCTATACTTATGTTATCTATTTTTAATTGTACTTGAGGGTTTGTTTTATGATTTCCAAATAGCATAATCTTTGTTTTGCTTAAATTTAGAGACAATTTGTTGTCATCAAACCACTGTTTTAATTGATTCATTTCTGATGTGATGACCTCCAAAAGCTGCTTCAAATTGTCACCAGAACAAAAAATATTCGTATCATCGGCAAATATAATCAATTTCAGTATATTTGCCACACTGCATATGTCGTTAATCTATATTACTAAAAGTAACTTGACCGCTTTTGGCTCGCTGTGCTTTGATTTCCGAGAGAACGCCGCCACCTACGGCCCTCATTTTTGGCCACCTCGCTCAGAGCCCCCCTCCGTCGGCCTGCACCAGAGGATCTTTCCCATCGATGAAAAATCAGAGAGATATTAATGTGTTTTTTTAAATTGCCGTTCTCTCTGCTGCCCCTGCTGGTGGGAGGGGGGGAGGGGGGAGGGAGACTATAAAAACCGGAAGTGGTGTGCCTCACTCAGTCTCTGCAAGATGGAGGAAGCCAGAGGGTCACATCTCTCTGAGCTCTGAATAACACTGAATACGTGTCTACTCAACTGTGAGTGCCCTTAATGTGGTTTGAAAATGAAAATATGGTTGGTTTGAAGTAAAAAGGCACTGCATGCAAATGTTTGTTTGGACGGTTTGGGTTGATGTAAAAAGGCACTGTATGCAAATGGCTGTTTGGGGGGTTGTTTGGGTTGAAGTAAAAAGGCACTGCATGCAAATGGTTGTTTGGGGGGGTTTGGGTTGAAGTGAAAAGGCCACTGCAAAGGGTTGCTTGGGGTTTTTGGGTTGAAGTGAAAAGGCAATGCAGATGGTTGTTTGTCTAAACTTGACAACTCTCTGTCTGCACTATATTGATTTTAGATAAAACGCTACCACTTACGGCTGTGATTTTTGGCCATCTTACTCAGTTCCTCTCCACTCATCAGGTGCAGAGGATTCTTCCCATCAATGAAAAACAAAAGTGTTATTAGTGTTTAAAAAATGTTGAGAATCTCTCTCCTGTCAATCACGCCATGAAGGCCACACCTTTTCTGTTGGGAGGGGGAGGGATTATAAATCCCGGGTGTGGCTCAATCTCTGCATGATGGGGGAATGAGAGGTCACGACTCTGTCTGAGCTGTGAATCAACTGAACACACTGAATGTCTACTGAACTGTGAGTGTGGTGTTTTGTGTGGTTTTATGGTGGTTTTTATGGTGGTTTCACCCCGCTTGAAATAGTATGAAACTGCATTTGAATGTGGTGTTGTTGCACCCTGCATGAAATGGTATGAAACTGCATTTGAATTTGGTGGCCTTAGATGCCTTTGGTGCCATAGATGTTGATCTGTCTTGTCTGGAATCCATATTGACTGTCGACCAAAAGCTTTTGTTTTTCAATGAAATTGCCGTCTTTCTATAAATGTTTTTTCAAGGATCTTGGAGAATTGGGAGAGTAAAGAAACAAGCCTGTAATTTATGAAATGGTGTCTATCCCCAGGTTTATATAATGGTATTACTTTTGCTATTTTCATTTTGTTGGGAAATTTACCGGATTGAAAAGACAAGTTACAGATCTTCAATAATGTTTTTTTATTATAATCATATTAATATCATTCCAATCAGTAGAGGATTTACTTTTACATTTTCTTTCAGTGTCAATGATTTCTTTTCCTTCGACTGCTCTAAGGAAGATAGAGCTAGTATTTCTATCCCAAAGATCAGTATCCACCCCTTCTTTTGTTTCTGGGTCATTAATTATTTCTGCCAAATCTGGTCCCACATTTACAAAGAATTTGTTAAAACCATTAACCGCTTCATCCATATTATTTATTGTCTTGTCTTCCTCAATAAAATACTCAGCGTAGCCTGTATTTTTTGATCCATTTCTAATAATATTATTTAGCATGTTCCATAAACCTTTCATATTGTTTTTATTATTCTCTAATATTTTATTATAGTATTCTTTCTTACATATCCTCATAACATTGGTTAATTTATTCTTATATTTTTTATATTTATTTTCTGCTTCTCAAGTTCGATATTTTATGAATTGTCTATATAGTGTAAACGGGTCCTTTTCACAATGGCAGGCAGTGACTAGTGGGGTACCGCAAGGCTCAGTACTGGGACCCCAGCTATTTACAATATATATTAATGATCTGGATGAAGGAATTGAAGGCAATATCTCCAATTTTGCGGATGACACTAAGCTGGGGGGCAGTGTTAGGTGTGAGGAGGATGCTAGGAGACTGCAAGGTGACTTGGATAGGCTGGGTGAGTGGGCAAATGTTTGGCAGATGCAGTTTAATGTGGATGAATGTGAGGTTATCCATTTTGGTGGCAAAAACGGGAAAGCAGATTATTATCTAAACGGTGGCCGATTGGGAAAGGGGGAGATGCAGCGAGACCTGGGTGTCATGGTACACCAGTCATTGAAGGTAGGCTTGCAGGTGCAGCAGGCAGTAAAGAAAGCGAATGGCATGTTGGCTTTCATAGCAAGAGGATTTGAGTATAGGAGCAGGGAGGTTCTACTGCAGTTGTATAGGGTCTTGGTGAGACCACACCTGGAGTATTGCGGACAGTTTTGGTCTCCAAATCTGAGGGACATTATTGCTATAGAGGGAGTGCAGAGAAGGTTCACCAGACTGATTCCTGGGATGTCAGGACTGTCTTATGAAGAAAGACTGGATAGACTTGGTTTATACTCTCTAGAATTTAGGAGATTGAGAGGGGATCTTATAGAAACTTACAAAATTCTTAAGGGGTTGGACAGGCTAGATGCAGGAAGATTGTTCCCGATGTTGGGGAAGTCCAGGACAAGAGGTCACAGCTTAAGGATAAGGGGGAAATCCTTTAAAACCGAGATGAGGAGAACTTTTTTCACACAGAGAGTGGTGAATCTCTGGAACTCTCTGCCACAGAGGGTAGTTGAGGCCAGTTCATTGGCTATATTTAAGAGGGAGTTAGATGTGGCCCTTGTGGCCAAGGGGATCAGAGGGTTTGGAGATAAGGCAGGTACGGGATACTGAGTTGGATGATCAGCCATGATCATATTAAATGGCGGTGCAGGCTCGAAGGGCCGAATGGCACCTAATTTCTATGTTTCTATGTTTCTATAGTGTGTTTTTCGTTTTGCAGGCCTTTTTTAAACCCTTCGTGATCCATGGACTATTTGTTTGTTCTTGTCTATCACTATATTGTTTCATAGGACAGTTTTTGTCATAAAGTGATTTAAAAATATTTAGAAATGCATTGTATGCTTTGTCGACATCTTCACCCTCATATACTACCCTCCAATTCTGTTTCAGTAATTCATTCTTAAATGCATTTATGTTTTCTTCGGTTCTCACCCTTTTGTATTTGAAATGACTGGTGTTCTTAGGTTTCCTATAACTAAAGTGATAAACAATAAAAACAGGTAAATGGTCACTGATGTCACTGTATAATAGTCTGCTTACTGTATTGTTTTCCATAATGTTTGTGAATATGTTGTCTATTAATGTCACACAATGTGAAGTAATTCTACTAGGTCTGGTTATCTTAGGATATATTTTAGGATATAAACCCATATTGTAAATAATGTCAATTGAAAACTTTAAGCATAGTCTGAAAATAATCATCAACTCATTAATTTTGCATAGTCATTCTTCTCATTAAAAATGTATATTCCTTCAAAATTGTTTCCTGAAGTCTTTGAAATAGTTGCCACGGAGCCAAAATGCCATAACCTTTCTGAATAATGCATAATTGCTGAATATCCAAAATTCTCATTCTAATCAGAATTGGAATTTAAATTACATCAATTAAAACATGCATGATTTACAGATTGCCAGATTTGTTTTTAATTTAAAAACTTTGTACCTTTTATAGTGGCTGTGAATAAATACCATGGGCATCAAGGAAAATGATACCACAAGAGACTATTTGTTTCATTGTGTCCAAATATGGAGATATTTTGGTTACTCCCATGTTAGCTCCTGATTCATAGCACTGCAAACTATAACCTTTCAAGTAGTCAACTAAGTAAAGGTTCATCACCAATTCTCCACACTGAAATCCCCCCGAAAATGTGGAGCCTAAGCTGGGTGAGGTAGCCAACCTCAACCTCATCGGGATTTCCGTGCCGATCGGCGGGTCGAATTGACCTCTGCTGCTTGGGCTCTGGAACTATGGACCAACTGGAGGCAGCAGATCCATTCACATTACCGACTTCCGAGACTGACTTTGCAGAATGGTATCTCGATCCCTCAGCAGCCTTGGCAGACTGTACAGGTACCACTGGACTCCACTGGGAGGCATGACCTCTTTTGGTCCAGCAAAGCGGATAATCCAGAAAGGCTCTGGGTGATGAAAAACCAGTGGTGAATCTGTACTATCCCACCAAATGGTTAATTTTTCTTGGTGACATTCTTGTGCTTGTATATGAAAGATGTCAAAATGCCCAGCCAATTTAGTTCATGTTGGAGACCATTGAAGGTGTTGGGCTGGCGTTATTTAATCATTATCTAATACTTGTCTCTTAAGGGTCTGTCCCACTTGTGCATCATTTTAGGCGACAGCCTGAAAAGGGGTTGTCGCATCGTGGTCGGGTCGTGGTGGGTGGTGACGCCTGTAGTGACGCGCGGGTGACACGCGGTGTCTCCCTGCCGCCCCAGGATTTTGGAATGTTCAAAATCCTTGCGCGACATCTGCGTGTCTTATCTTGTCGTGCGCCCTTTCGCACGATGACGTACGAGTGACACGTGGTGATGCATGGTGACACATGGTGATGCACGGTCATTGCCTATGCTAATTTATTGTGCATCGTCATGCATCACCATGCGTCACTATGCGACAAAGATGCATCATGATGTGTCGAGGGTGAACGTACATTGACGCCGCTTGACGGCTTTGATGTCACAGCTGCTGTTCTATGCTGTCTTATGCTGTCCTATAGCGATGCATGGTGACGCGTGCCTGTCCTATGGTGATGCATGGTGATGCGTGGAAATTGGTGACGCATGGTGATGCATGGAAATTGGTGACGCATGGTGACGTGGAGTGTCGTACCTTGACGTGGCTGCATTGTACTACTTGACGGTATTTAGGCGACATCGGGCATCAGTCACTGATGCTCGTCGTCTCCCATAAAATCGCAAAGTGGGACAAGGCCTTTAAAGATACTTTTTCCATCGAATTCCCTGATACAATGGTTTGATGCCCCATTTAGTGCTACACTTCAGAGTCGCGACTTGTTATAAAGCTCTTTGGTCCTTCACTGAAAGCACTCACAGGTGCACACAGGTGGACACTCACTCCTGCTGCTGGCACCACCTTGCCCAGAACCTGCAGTATCCACTGTGCTCCTCTTGTTGCTGCACACTGCTGTGCTGGGAACTGTTTATTGTATGGAATTTAACGCTATCCATTTGCTCTCTCAGCAAAGAATTTCCCCGTGGCTCAATGTGGGGAGGTGGCCCGTGGCAGCTGGTACTGGGCAGGCCTGGATTTTATGATCTCTCTCAACACCATCTCGTGGAAGGGACAAAGGCTACTGCCATGCCCTTCCATAACTTCCATCGTATCTCAAGGGAGGTGATGAGAAAACTTGGTCTTCAATGCCTATCATCAGAAGAGAGAGGCAGATTGCAGGCCTCACATGCAATCTCTCCTGGGGTGATTCATTGCTGCAGGAGCACCAGGTTGCCAGTAGAGCAGAGTTGTCAGCAATGTATTTCCTTTTGGCTACAATGATCCGTTTTTGCACTGATTGCATTAACACTGTCATGGCTGGAACATATCTTGCACACTATAAATGGCATTCAACCTACTGCTTTTACAGATGGAACATGGGAAAAAGTCTGGCCAACCTATTCTTAGTTAGAGCTTGGTTCCTCTTGGTTAGGTTAATGAGGAATAATCACTCCTACCTTTATTTGTTAACAATGAGCTCAATTCATTGGAAACGTTGCTTTCCCCTTGTTGGTTTCTTTCCATCACAAAGAGGTGGTGCATTTCTAGTGCAGCTATCACTTAATCCAGTGGTTTCAAGATGCAAATTCTGTTTCTGAGTCTTTGAATATTTGTACAAAGAAACTTGACTCATTCAGATTCAAATTAGTTTAGTATCATATATGCTAGGCTGCTAAGAAATACCATGTTCCTGTGAAACTCACAGAATAAACAGTATACATGCAACCTATTGATAGATACAACCATAACTAAAACATCAAGTAGAATACAGCAGACTGGTGCAGATTCTAGTGCAATCCAAAGTAGTGCAAACATTTATTAAAATACAATAGTGCAATTACTAAATGAGGTTGAGTTCAGAGTAAAGGGCCAGTCCCACTTGGGCGTCATTTGCACGTCATTTACGCAACAGGCCGGTAGTGACTGATGCGCGACAGTCACGCAAAAATTGTCTAGCAGTATGACAGTCGCACACCAAGTGCTCTTGAGGCCCTGCTTCTTTTGGGAGCCATTTGCAATGTCGTTCGTACTTAGTCCAATCTCCGTGGCAAGGATTTTTCCAGTGAAAATCAAAGATACTATGGTGAAAATGTTTCAAAATTACACAAACTTTATATCCGGATGGTCACGTGGTGCGCTGCTTAAATGACTCCCAAATGGCGCGCTGATGGCATACGGGCGCCGCATGGTTACGGACGTTGATGCACGATGACGCATATTAAATTAGCATAGGCAATGTTCGTGCGTCGCCGTCAGTACGTCAGCGTATGCCATCAGTACGTCAGCGTGTGCAAGGGATACGTCACGCAGGTGGTGCGCGAGGATTTTGAGCTCTGCAAAATCCTGGGGCGCCTCGCGTTACCACGCGTCACTGCAAACGCCAGCACGCCTCACCACGCTTGCCAAACAATTATTAGGATATCGCGTAAATGACGCACAAATGACGCCCAAGTGGGACAGGCCCTTAAGAGTACATAGAGGCAGCACCTCCGAAAGAGGACGTGGAAGAGGTGATTGGTTTGGGACTCTGTTAGCCAAGGAAAATGAACTGTTCTTAAGTCTGGACATCTGGGCTTTCAAGCTCCTGTACCTTTTCCCAAAAGGTAGAAGAGAGAAAATAGAATGGCTAGTGTGCCAGGCATCCTTGATGATTGTTAACCAATCAAAGTCAAAGTCAATAGACAATAGACAATAGACAATAGGTGCAGGAGTAGGCCATTCGTCCCTTCGAGCCAGCACCGCCATTTAATGTGATCAAGAGTCAAGTGAGTTTATTGTCATGTGTCCCTGATAGGACAATGAAATTCTTGCTTTGCTTCAGCACAAAGGACATAGTAGGCATTGACTACAAAACAGATCAGTGTGTCCATATACCATTATATACGTAAATACAAACATGAATAAATAAACTGATGAAGTGCAAATAACAGATAATGGGCTATTAATGTTCAGAATTTTGTCCAAGCCAAGTTTAATAGCCTGATGGCTGTGGGGAAGTAGCTATTCCTGACCCTGGTTGTTGCAGTCTTCAGGCTCCTGTACCTTCTACCTGAAGGTAGGAGGGAGATGAGTGTGTGGCCAGGATGGTGTGGGTGCTTGATGATACTGCCAGCCTTTTTATGGTAGCGACTGCAATCGATTCCCTGGATGGAAGGGAGGTCAGAGCTGATGATGGACTGGGCAGTGTTTATTACTTTTTGTAGTATTTTCCTCTCCAGGGCGCTCAAGTTGCCGAACCTAACCATGATGCAACTGGTCAGCATGCTCTCTATGGTGCACCTGTAGAAGTTAGAGAGAATCTTCCTTGACAAACCGACTCTCCGTAATCTTCTCAGGAAGTAGAGGCGCTGATGTGCTTTCTTAATAATTGCATCAGTGTTCTCGGACCAGGAAAGATCTTCAGAGATGTGCACGCCCAGGAATTTGAAGCTCTTGACCCTTTCAACCATCGACCCGTTGATATCAACGGGATTGTGGGTCCCCACCCTACTCCTTCCAAAGTCCCCAATCAGTTCCTTGGTTTTGCTGGTGTTGAGGGCCAGGTTATTGTGCTGGCACCATATGGACAGTTGCTCGATCTCTCTTCTATACTCAGACTCATCCCTATCAGTGATACGTCCCACAACAGTGGTGTCGTCAGCGAACTTGATGATGAAGTTCGCACTATGACCGGCTACGCTGTCATGAGTATAGAGTGAGTACAGCAGGGGGCTGAGTACGCAGCCTTGAGGTGCTCACGTGCTGATTGGTATCGAGTCTGACACATTTCCACCAATACGAACAGACTGTGGTCTGTGAATGAGCAGGTCGAGGATTGCAGAGAGATGCGCAGAGGGATGCGCAGAGACCCAGTTCTGCGAGTTTGGTAACCAGTTTGGAGGGGCTGATTGTGTTGAATGCCGAGCTGTAATCAATGAATAACAGCCTGACATATGAGTTTTTGTTCTCCAAGTGGTCCAGAGAGTAATGGAGGGCCAGTAAGATTGCATCCACCATTGATCTGTTGTGGCGAACTGCAGTGGGTCCAGGTTTTTGTCGAGGTAGGGGGTTGATTTGCACCATGATCAACCTCTCAAAGCACTTCATCACCACAGTCGTTAGTGCCACTGGTCGATAGTCATTGAGGCACGTCACCTTACTCTTCTTGGGCACTGGTATAATTGATGCCCTTTTGAAACAGGTGGGAACCTCGGACCTCAGAAGTGAGAGGTGGAAAATGTCCGTAAATACTCCAGCAAGTTAGTCCGCACAGGGTTTTAGAACACGACCGGGTATACCATCAGGTCCAGGCGCTTTTCGAGGGTTCACCCCTCTGAAGGACTTCCTGACATCGGCCTCTGTGACTGAGACTGAAATACCATCACAATGAATGGGGGCTCGGGAAGGCACCGGTGTTCTCCCTATCAAAGCGTGCATAATACGCTTTGAGCTCATCAGGGAGTGATGTTTCGCCGACATTCGAGCTGCCTCCAGGAGGTGATTGCATTCAGGTCCCGCCACAGCTGCCGAACATCTGTCTCATCCTCCAGTTTGGAGCAGAAGTCCCTTTTGGCCTTTTTGATGGCCTTACCAAGGTCGTATCTGGACTTCTTGTAGACCACAGTATCATCAGACATGAATGCCCGGTGTCTGGTCGTCAGAAAAGTGCAGATCTCAAAGTTCATCCAAGTGTTGTAGGAGCTCGAAACTACTGTCTTTCTTACACTGCCTACTGGTCAGTCACAGTTACAGTGATCTCTCCATGGTAGTCACATCAAGGCTGCCATGGGTTGGACTAGAAATGGTTCAAGGAGCACCAAGGCAGAAAGGTGGGGTCACAGCAAAGGGGGAAAGGGAGAGGAGTAATGATACAATGGTTTCCAGATGAAGACCTCCCCAACACATGAAGGAGTTCCTGTGCTCCAGGTAGCAGTAACATAACCAGGATCACAGATCAATCTGTTCTCCGCTCTGATAGCCAGGATATTTTTTTTAGGCATTGAAATGACTGGGAGTAATTCGTAGCATACAAAATTAATGAAATGGCATATTGCAAAGCTCACATGATTCTCTACTTTCAGCATGATATACTCCTTCCTGAATTATAAGTTAAGCTTTTAACTTGCAAGCCCTTGACCCAACTTTTTTTAGTAAATAATTAATGGTAACCACGCATTTGGATGACGTGAATCACAGCAGGGAAATGACACCTGCTTCAGGGTGAATTGTGACAGGAAGTGCCCGATAGGTCGAGCTTGAAAAGAAATGGCATAAGCCTTTCAAAACATTCTTAATTCACTTATCGTGTATTTTAAACCTAAAAATCATGCACTCATTTCCAGGCGGTAACGTCAAGAGTGTTTTATTGTCATATGTCCCAGATAGAACAATGAAATTCTTACTTGCTGCAGCGCAACAGAATATGTAAACATAGTACACTGGAAATAATATGATAAACAAGAGAGAGAAAAAGGTTCAGTGTGTATATATACACATACTCACATATATATATATATATATATATATATATATATATCATATATATATATATATATATCATATATATATGTATATATATTCAAAAAACAAACAATAATAGTACAATAATAATATTAATAGTCTATTGTAGTTCAAAGCTTATATGAGGTTGAGGGGTTTAGGGGTGGCTGTGGGGAAGCAGCTGTTGCTGAACCTGGTCATTACAGTTTTCAGCCTCCTGTACCTCTTCCCGATGGCAGTGGTGAGATGAGTGTGTGTCCAGGATGGTGTGGGTCTCTGATGATGTTGGCTGCCTTTTTGAGGCAGCGACTCCGATAAATCCCTTCGATGGTGGGGAGGTCAGAGCCGTTGATGGACTGGGCAGTGGTCACAACTTTTTGCAGTATTTTACGCTCCTGGACGTTCAAGTTGAAAAACCAGGCCATGATGCAACCAGTCATTATGTTCTCTACTGTGCACATGTGGAAGTTCAAGAAAATCCTTTTTGACCTACCAAATCTCCGTAATCTTTTCAGGAAGTAGAGGCGCTGATGTGCTTTGTTTATAATTGCATCAGTGTGCTGAGTCTTGTTGCTAACTTTAAAAAAAGGTTCAGCCTCAAAAGATTTTAAGTTCCTAGCACAGATATCTACTTCTTGGGATTCTGTCTATGCCAATGTAGCCAATAACTTTACATATTTTCAATAGCCTTTCAGTTTCACCCCGATCCCATGACTCTATAAATCAATGTCACAGCATTCTGATTAAATTTGAAGATACCACGTGCAAGTTGTTAACTAAACCTGCAGTTAATGTGCTGATGATTGCCAGACTGCGTATGCACTATTTATTGGTATACTGTCCAAAAATGGATGTTGCATTGTCTTCTTACACAAAATGCATATACTATTCATCAAGATATGAATTCACGTCTGCCATTTTAGTCAAATTTATCCTAATAGTACTCCACCAAATACTATCATGTGGAATTATTCCTTTAAATTTTCAGTAGCTTTCAACATCTTTCCAATGTATTCTCTTCTATAGATACTATGAAAACTGTAAGGGCACTGCAATTGTGTTGGAAGACGTTGAATACTTCTTTTAGTTAATCCATATGGAGATGTGGATACAATCATATGGATTAAAATATTTCTAGAAATAGCAGAGAAAAACAAGTCTGTGTACTTCCCTGATGAAAGTTAGTATTAGTATGGCACAATGTTAAAGAATATCAAGGTGACAATCCACTTCTCTGAGGATTATCACCTTGTCGTGGTGGAGAAGTTTGTATGGTCCTGAGATCCTGAGAGCGATGCAATCTGGAGCTCTGCTCCTGGTAGGACCACCCATGCCGGTAAGGTCGAGGGGGAGATGTTTGACAAAGAGCAATCCAACCAAGATCTCAACAGTGGAACAGGCGGAGGATGATGGCTGACGTTAGTGGAGCGTCACAACGGCTGGGAAGGCGGATGAAGGCTGCAGCAGAAAAGGGTCTCTGGTTGTCTTGGACTCCATGCCACTGGATACTGACCTAGATCTATCAAGGACTGTGGGGTGGCTGTCTGTGCACCAGGCTCCCCACGTTAAACAAAGTCACGCTTAGGCGTCCTCCATATAGGGAATAGTACCCTTGAGACACCCATGGTCAGCCATGACTGAAGTGGGCCTAAACCAAGATAAACCTAGAATCAAGATAAATGGAAACTTGTGTTTCCTGATAGTGCAAGTTCACAGTTTTGTTTCAGTTCTTTCTATAAACATTAAATAGCAGTGAAATTGTTTATTTCCTTCTTGGTAATATATTATACTTTGGAAATGATTTTTACCCTAGTTCTGCTGACAGAAAGTTCATACATAATTTTACATTTTATATTGCAGAGTAGAAAGATTATACTATCCACAATGATTATTAAGTTGAGTATTCCATGTGGAGCATTAGCTAAAAACGTGTTAAAAGGTCATTTATCTTTATGTGACGGTACAAGAATGCAGCATTGGGAACTGTATTACAGTAGGCTGGAAATAAAGTTATAAATAATAGCTTTCTAGATTATCCTTCAGACTAGTGAGTCTAGAGCACGGTGCAATTCTGCCTAGCATTCTATTAGATTCTGGCACTAAGTAACCTAAGTTTAAAAACATAAAGATGAATAAATTAATTTCATACTTGAAAGTGTCAATATATTCAACCACAATGGTGTTTTGGGGAAATAGAATTTTGGATTTTTACATCTTCCATTTTTAAATGTTTTAGCTCTCTGCTCATGAGAGGAATGTTTCTGCACCATCTACCTCTTTTTTTCTACCTTTACAATTTACAAAGCTTAAATGGAACCACCGGGTGGCACTGCATTGGCTGCCTCGCCAACAGACTGGCTCATCCTTTTCTTCTTTGTTGTTTTTTAGAATGTGTTAAATGTATGTTTTAGTGTTGGGAGATTTATGCCAGTTGGAAGAGTGGGCTGAAAGATGGCAGATGGAGTTTAATGCTGATAAGTGTGAGGTGCTACATCTTGGCAGGACAATCAAAATAGGACGTACATGGTAAATGGTAGGGAATTGAGGAATGTAGGTGAACAGAGGGATCTGGGAATAACCGTGCATTGTTCCTTGAAAGTGGAATCTCATGTAGATAGAGTGGTAAAGAAAGCTTTTGGTGTGTTGGCCTTTATAAATCAGAGCATTTAGTATAGAAGTTGGGATGTAATGTTAAAATTGTACAAGGCATTGGTGAGGCCAATTCTGGAGTATGGTGTACAATTTTGGTCGCCTAATTATAGGAAGGATGTCAACAAAACAGAGAGAGTACAGAGGAGATTTACTAGAATGTTGCCTGGGTTTCAGCAACTAAGTTACAGAGAAAGGTTGAACAAGTTAGGGCTTTATTCTTTGGAGCGCAGAAGGTTAAGGGGGGACTTGATAGAGGTTTTTAAAATGATGAGAGGGATAGACAGAGTTGACGTGGAAAAGCTTTTCCCACTGAGAGTAGGGAAGATTCAAACAAGGGGACATGACTTGAGAATTAAGGGACTGAAGTTTAGGGGTAACATGAGGGGGAACTTCTTTACTCAGAGAGTGGTAGCTGTGTGGAATGAGCTTCCAGTGAAGGTGGTGGAGGCAGGTTTGTTTTTATCATTTAAAAATAAATTGGATAGTTATATGGATGGGAAGGGAATGGAGGGTTATGGTCTGAGCGCAGGTATATGGGACTAGGGGAGATTATGTGTTCGGCACGGACTAGAAGGGTCGAGATGGCCTGTTTCCGTGCTGTAATTGTTACATGGTTATATATGGTTAATAGGGAGTGAGTGTGAACAGCATTGGACCAAACATTGAATATCGCAGAGAGATTGAGGCCAGGGTGCCAGGACTAATTCCACTGTTTAGAGAGCCATCTGGTTGATAGAGGGAAGTTAGAAAGAGAGAAAACAGACAGAGACCTCCAACATTTGTGAAATGTAGATCAGAGTTGTTGCTGGAATCTAATACCAAAATAACAAATTTGGGGTAAATTTACTTAACATAAGTTATTAGTAATGACATTTTGTGCTGTCTCCTTTTCTTCTGCACATAAAACAAACAGTACTTGTAGGTCAAACTAGTTTAACACATACAGCTTAACATATATAGTATGTGGAAGAACCACTTTGTCACAGAATACCTTTCTCAGGATGTGGAAAAATGGTTAAAAACTTCATGCCAACATTTTGTTAAACTGTCAGAAAAATGTTGCGTATATTTCAACATTTAGCAATAAAAATCTAAAATTCAGAGGCCCTGATTTAGTTAGTTTTGCTCATGATCTAAATAAATCACGAACAAAATCAGTTAAGAATGTTAATTAAGCAAAAAAGTTCTTCTATTTAGAAAAGATTGACAATTTTGCCCATGGTATTGAAATTTGATTGAACTATTCCTGCTTATTGCTGAGAAGATCATTGTTGTTTCAGTGACTAATGGTGTTGTGAATCAAAGTGCTGTTCAACTTTCTGTGTGCTATAACTATAGTGATATGAATCATTAGCACTGAAAAATAAATCAAGATTTGACTTCTTCTCTGAGCAATGTAAAGGCAATACAATTCTCCTAAAAATAAATTACTTAAATATTTCAATTAAACTAACACACTAACACAGTATGATAATGTTTCTTCCTTGGCATTAAATGAAGAGTTGAAGAATTGTATATGTATTTAATTCATTTTTAGCTATTTGTGATCGTTGAGATACAAATTAGTTATGCCACTGGCAGCCATTAGAGAGCGCTAAAGGTACAATACTTCCTGCTCACCCTGAATAAATTATTTGTATTTAAACTAACGGAATTAACAAAAAATATATTGTTTAGTAGTGAGGAAGAATTTAAAGACATTCAGTAGAAAAACAGATTTAAGTTGATCAAAATTTATCAAACATTAAAGATGTAATCAAATCAAAAAGTATCTCCATAATTAATAGATTTGAACATGCAGAATAATTCTAGATTATTTTGTTGAAACAGAAACTAATATTAAAGGATGGTGAAATATGTTTTTCAAGCTGACCTACATAATTCAATCCTCTCAAAAGAAATGCAATACAAAATATTAAATTATGTATTTAAAATATGACATTTAACAATGGCAACCCTTTTTGGAATTAACTTCAGTGGGAATTAAGGGTGTAATCCAATATACATATGAATCTGAATAATGAATGAATGGGACTTTGTATTCTAGTTCTTCAGATGTAAAGACCAGTATTCCATTACTCTTTCATCATGATCCGTACCTAGCAATGGCATTTTAACAATCAAGATACATGGGTCCCTACGTCTCTGGATCTCCACTAATTTCAACAGTCTCAGTGTCTTCTCTGGTTTCCTAGCAGTTTCTTCTTCCATTACCATACGTCCTTCTGCAATGTGAATGGTGCCAACTTGTTGGCTTCAGTTTACTTTTAGGTCACTTTAATTGATTTCTTAAGAGTCATGTTAAGAGTGTTCAATTGTCGTATGTACCAGGAACAGACCAAAGGTATTCTTACTTGTTGCAGTTGATTAATACAACTTATAAACATACAAGGTGCTGGAGTAACTCAGTGACTCAGGCTGCATCTCTGGAGTAAAAGGATCGGTGACGTTTTGGGTTGGGACCCTTCTTCAGACTGAAAGTAAGGGGTGGAGTGGGGAGTGGAAGGTGGTGAAGTGCTGGAGGTGGGAAAAGACGAGGACCATCCAGGGCTGGCCACAAATGACCTCAGGCAGGGTGGTCCCCTGGAAGGCCCATTATTGGCACGTGAAGGTGTGATCTCAAGCGGGTTACAATGTGGTGAACTGTGGAACTGGTTAAACGGCTATGGTTCAATACATTACCCTAGTCATTTTATGGACACCCCCATCCACCTTGCCCATTCTCTCCACTAGTTCTTTAACCAGTTCCACAGGGATTTTATTGACTTTACCATTAACCTCTGAGTCTGAAAAAGAGTCCCGACCCAAAACACCTATCCATGTTCTCCAGGGATGCTTACTGCCCTACTGAGTTACTCCAGCACTTTTTACATTTTATTTTTGTAAACCAGTATTTGCAGTTCATTGTTTTACCATTAACTTCCTCTCTGTCCTCAAAGACACTTGTATTATCTCTGACACCTCTCTCCCTTTTCTCTGAAGGAGGGTCTCGACCCAAAACGTCACCTATTCCTTCGCCCCATGGATGCTGCCTCACCCGCTGAGTTTCTCCCGCATTTATGTCTACCTTCTCCCTTTTCTCAATCTCTCCATCACAGGGAAAAGACTATTGACTGATATCCAATAAAACCCACTGACTACACTATATCTTGACTACATTTCCTCCCACTCTACCGCTAACAAAGGTGCCGTCCCTTACTCTCAATTTCACAGAAGATAGACACAAAATAACTCAGCGGGACAGACAGCATCTCTGGAGAGGAGGAATGAATGACATTTCGGGTCGAGACTCTTCTTCAGACTGAGAGGCAGGGGAGAGGGAAACTAGAGATATGGATGGGTAAGGTGTGAAAATGTCAGATCAAAGCAGATGAAGGTCTCGATCCAAAACGTCACCCATTCCTTCTTTCCAGAGATGCAGCCTGTCCCACTGAGTAACCCTAGCATTTTGTGTCTGTCTTCCATGATCAAATAAATGTAGAATAGTGCATTGTTGGCTGAGGGGAAGGTAACACCGAGACATACAAACAGTAAAATGAATCGGGATGACAATGAAGGGTGGGGGAGGGATGGAGAGGGATGCAAAGGTTACTTGAAGTTAGAGAAATCAATAAACTGCTGGGTTGTAAGCTGCCCAAACGAAATATGAGGTGCTGTTCCTCCAATTTGCATTTGGCCTCACTTTGACAGTGGAGGACGCCCAGGAAAGAAAGGTCAGTGTGGGAATTGGAGGTGGAATCATAGTGTTTAGTACCTGGAGATCATGTAGGGCTAGGCAGACTGAGCAAAGGTGTTCAGCGAAACGATCGCCGATCAATTTCTCCGTCTCTGCGCATCTGCTCCAGGTCAGACAGCATCTGTGGAAGGAATAAATAGAAAATGTTTTGGATTGGGATTCCTCTTCAGAAGCGAAATGTTGTGTTCTGCTCTGCGGTTTCTCATGCCTCACTCTTTGTTTTTATTGTATTTTACACCTACAGATGTTAATTATGATGTGGCAAGAATTAAATCAAAGTGTTTACACGAGTATTCCTTTTGATTAAAGCACCTGTGGCTTGTTTAAATACTAGTTGGATTGATTTTCCATTCTAATTGAATGTCCCCATCACCATAACTGTCAACAGTTGTGCTTCAGGAAACATTTTATATGTACTAATTTTAACCTATGTGTAGTTTAGGTGTGTGGATGGAAATAAAATATAGAAGTATGGATTTTACAGCACACGTGGTATTGGCAAGGAACTGTTATAATAACAGCTTCAAATTTGAATGTCATCTGTAATAGCCCACTTTTTCCATATTTGCTTCTCTTTATATTGAATTAATAAATAAAAAAATGTATTATAATGAAGCTAAAGTCAAATTAGCTCAGGTTGACGAAAGGAGCTGAGGTAATGGTTCCACTGGAGTTCATTTCATGTGAGCTTTTTCGAAAAATGAAAAAGTAACAAAAATAAAAAATGACCTTTGCATCAACATGATACATTTAAAAAGGCTATTTGGGCAATGGATTGGTCAGTCCCAATATTTGTAGGAACAAATTTATAGGTGGCCACAGTGGAGCAGCGGCAGCGTTGCTGCCTGACAGCACATGCAGTGCCTGAGACCCGGGTTCGATCCTGTCTGTATCGATTTGTACGTTCTCCCCGTGACTGGTGGGTTATCTCTGAGATCTTCCGTTTCCTCCCACACTCTAAAGACATACAGGTATGTAGGCTAATTGGCTTGGTGTATGTGTAAATTGTCCCTAGTGTGTGTAGGATAGTGGTAAGGGCCTGTCCCACTTGGTCGTCATTTGTGCGTCACGCAGATGGCGTGCAAAGATTTTGTACATCATAAAATCCTGCGACGCCGTGCGCGGTCGCGCATCACTGCCTATGTCATCGCGCACCATGCGTGTGTAATGCGCACCAAGCGCGCATTACATGCGTGTCACGTAGCGTGCATCGTGACGAGTAAATTATGTCGTGTAATTTACGTGCAAATGACGGCCAAGTGGGACAGGCACTTTAAAGTGCGGGGATCGCTGGTTGGTGCGCTCGGTGGGCCAAATGGCCTGTTTCCGCACTGCATCTCCAAACTAAACTAAACTAAACTAAGGTACACAAAAATGCTAGAGAAACTCAGCGGGTGCAAACGTTGCCTATTTCCTTCGCTCCATAGATGCTGCTGCACCCGCCGAGTTTCTCCAGCATTTTTGTGTACCTTCAATTTTCCAGCATCTGCACTTAAACTAAACTAAGGTTAGTTATTTTCAGAAAATGAGAGATTGAATGAGAGAAAAATTTAAAAAATCAATAAACAGGTTCAACTGAAGATAGCATCTCTGGAGAGAAGCAGCATCTCTGGAGAGAAGCAATGGGTGACGTTTTGGGTCGAGACCTTTCTTCAGATCTCCATATCTTTCCACCTGCTTTGTGCTTTGTTTAACTCAGACAATTCTAATTGGGATAAAAGAGTTACCAATATGAGTAAAGCTTTCATTCTTACATGTTCAGAGTATTCATGCCAATCCAAAGATGAAATGTGTTTGATATAGACTTGTGCCTTCTGTGTTTTCGAGACAAAGTAATCCAGCAGGTCTCCCATGAGTCCTGCAGAGAAATAGGATTTTCCATTTCCCACTTTGTTGTTGAAAGATATACAAAGTATGCTACACAAATGAATGTGTAATCAATATTTAATGAGCTAAGCTTATAAACATTAATGGGGGGTATGCAAAGTTCATGTACGGTAAAACATCAATGATTTAAATGTCTTTCCTAGGATTTTGAAGACCATTAGCAAGTTTTTCGGTAAAATACAAAATTTTGTTCAGTAGTAGTGACAGCCTGTCTATATTACTAAAAGTCTGATCTTGACCGCTTTTTTGCCCACTGTACTGCGATTTCCGAGGGAACGCCGCCACTTACGGCCGTCATTTTTGGCCACCTCCCTCAGAGCCCCCCTCCGCCTTCCATGACCGGAGGATTTTTCCCATCGATGAAAAATCAGAGAGATATTAATGTTTTTTTTCTAATTGCCATTTTCTCTGCTGCCCCTGCTGGAGGGAGGGGGAGGAACTATAAAACCAGGAAGTGGTGTGCCTCACTCAGTCTCTGTAAGATGGAGGAAGCCAGAGGGTCATGTCTCTCTGAGCTCCGAATAACACTGAACAGTCTGAATAACACTGAACAAAAATGACAGTCTACTCAACTGTGAGTGCGCTTAATGTGGTTTGAAAATTAAAATATACGGTTGGTTTGAAGTAAAAAAGCACTGCTTGCAAATGGTTGTTTGGTTTGGGTTGAAGTAAAAAGGCACTGTTGATTGTTTGGGTTGAAGTAAAAAGGCACTGCCTGCAAATGGTTGTTTGGGGGGTTTGGGTTGAAGTAAAAAGGCACTGCCTGCAAATGGTTGTTTGGGGGGTTTGGGTTGAAGTAAAAAGGCACTGCCTGCAAATGGTTGTTTGGGGGAGTTTGGGTTGAATTAAAAAGGCACTGCCTGAAAATGGATGTTTGGGGGGTTTGGGTTGAAGTAAAACGGCACTGCCTGCAAATGGTTGTTTGGGGGGGTTTGGGTTGGAGTGAAAAGGCACTCCTGTAAATGGTTGTTTATCTAAACTTGACAACTTCCTCTTTGCACTATATTGATTTTAGATAAAACGCTACCACTAACGGCTGTGATTTTTGGCCATCTTACTCAGTTCCCCTCCGCTCATCAGATGCAGAGGATTCTTCCCATCAATGAAAAACAAACGTTTTATTAGTGTTTAAGAAATGTTGAGAATCTCTCTCCTGTCAATCACGCCATGAAGGCCACACCTTTTCCGGTGGGAGGGGGAGGGATTATAAAACCCGGAAGTGTGGGTGTGCCTCAGTCTCTGCATGATGGGGGAGGGAGAGGTCACGACTCTGTCTGAGCTGTGAATCAACTGAACACACTGAATGTCTACTGATAGTCCTAGATGCTACTAAGTTTTGAAGCATATTCTTGATACAAATGGTTGCTGTCAGTGCAAGGAAAGCTTTACTCTGCACTCCTCCTGTGTGGACTAAACAAATTTTCTCCCATATTTTCATCTACAGGATGGTTCCAATTTTCCTGGCAAAAGTTTAAAATCCACCTGAATCTCATGTGCTTAGAACTTTTAATTCTCTTGTCTTGTGTTATTGTATAAATTCACAAATCCAAGTAATAAGAAGGATAAGAAAGAACAAATAATCGATGTACTGTAATCTATATTATCCTGTCCCACCTCTCAGCATTGCTTCCTTACTTTCCTGCAGTGGGTGCAGAGGGCCAACTCCAGACTGCAATGATGTTGCCTAGATTGTGACAGGGCCTTCAGGAACACACTGAGAAGGTCCTGTCCCAAAGTGTTTTGAAAGCTTAGACAGCTGGAAAACCTTCAACCCTAGCTTTGCTTGCAGTAAATTTTAATAATGCAAACACACTAAAATAAAATAACTTGCAACTCCTTTGCCTACCAATCCATATAGAAGATAATAGGATTTCAGATCTTTCCTCAAGTATAAAGATACAAGGAGCTGCAGAAGCTAGAATCTTGAGCAAAACACAGTGTTGGGCTTACTCAGTGGGTCCGGCAGCTTTAGTTTAGTTTAGTTTTTTGTTTGGTTTATTGTTTATTGTCACATGTACCGAGGCACAGTTGCGTGCTAACCAGTCAGCAGAAAGACAATACATGATTACAGTCAAGTCATTCACAGTGTACAGGTACATGACAAAGAAAATAACGTGAATAACGTTTAGTGCAAGGTAAAGTCCGATCAAAGACAGTCCAAGGGTCCCCAATGAGGTAGACAGTAAATACGATACGATATGATAAAACTTTATTCATCCCGGGAGGGAAATTGGTCTGCCAACTGTCACAACACACAACAAGGTACACAAAAACTTGAAATTAAAATTAAATTAAAAGTGAGAAAAAAAAAGAAAAAGGACAAGCGACTGCCGGCTGGCTGCTGTGTACACAGCGCCTTCACCGGAACAAATGAACAAACAAACAAACGAGCATGGACTTATCCCCTGGACAGAGGATTCTGAAACTAGAGTGCCCCCCCCACGCCCACACACCTGGTCCCCCTTTGTTCTCCCACCGTCCCACACAGCCGTCCCCCCGCACTGGGTCCACATTGTCTTTCCCTCTCCCGCCCTCATGCTCATCAACCACTGATCGATCTCGTGTCCCCACAGCTGCCGCCGAGTCCCCCGCTGAGAGAGGGAAGAAGAGGCAGTGGCTGGGCGCTCATGAAAAGAATGGACAGATGACGTTTCGGGTCAGGTCCCTTCTTCAGTCTGATTGCAGCAGAGGAGTGTTGCCTCAGGTCTAATCTAACACAGGATTTGGAAACATTGGCAATTCCCCAGCGTGAGGATTCCCAGAATGCATTCTGTCATTGGACCTCTTGGCAGAAGAAATTATTCCCATTCGGAAAATGTCAGTATTTCTGGTTAGGCATCAAATGACCGAAGTCCAGAATCTGTGACATTAGCATTTAAACTATTCCAGTGTAGTGTCATTTTTAATGGAAAGGGAATACAAAGAAGATTCAAGGGGCATGGAGGAAGTTGTATAGGATCTGGAGAACCTTAAAAAGAATCTCAATATGTTGTCAAAAATTAATTCTCAGACCAGTGAGGAGAATAAATCCCGGCTAATCTCATGTACATAGAAGAAATAGAATGCCTTTTTTAAATATATTATTAATGAATGCAATTCAACATCTTATTGTTCTATGGTAGACAAAAATGCTGGAGAAACTCAGCGGGTGAGGCAGCATCTATGGAGCGAAGGAAATAGGCAACGTTTCGGGTCGAGATCCTTCTTCAGATTGGAAATAGGCAAAGTTTCGGGCCGAGACCCTTCTTTAGACTTGTCTTATTGTTCTAACATCGCTTTCAAATTGCAAACACATCACTCACCCAAAGTGACAAATCAATCCTCCTTTGAGTGAAGTCGAGGGATAGTACTTATTCAAAAAAAAGAACGGAACATTTTTGAAACGCTGAACAGATCAAGCATTATTGAATAAGCATCATCTGTTTGATGAGAAACAGAGTTCTTCTTCTTGCGTATGGCGTGCACAGCCTAAAGTTGTAGGACAACTTGTTCTATTTGATCTTATTTGATTGTGCACGCCAGGTTGATTGCATTCGTTGAAACAGGGCGGACTACGTGAAGGTTGCAATCTTCCACCCCAGAAACAGAGTTAAAGTTGCAGGTCAAAGTCTGAGTGAGTTCAGCATTTTCTGTTTTTCAGATTTCTAGCATCTGTAGTTATATGATTTTCATTACTTATTCCAAAGCCATATAACATGACATTCAAAAATAGATTCACTCCACTGAAATGCAGCTTTCATCAGAAAACCCATTTGATGAAATTAAGTTATTTTTAGGTTTATTTAGGAGGAAAATTTCCTAGAATGATTAACGATGATGAATCAAAGAACATCAGAAAAAGAATCATGAGTAGGTCATTCAGTCCCTCATTCCTGCCCCTTCATTGGATAAGATCATGTCTAATCTGTGACTTCAGTGTCATTTTTTTGTTCCTTGTATCCCTTGATTCACAAAGAAAATCTGCAAATTTGTTGATGTATGTCTTATAAATACCCAGAGTAAGTCCCTATGCTCTTCTTGAGTATAGATTGCCAATGTTTCATCACCCTTTTGGATGAATAAATTCTTCTGGTCTTCGAATGGATGGCCAAATTATCCATCAGATACCCAATTGGATTCAAAATGGCATTTTTGGAGTCAAAACTCATTTTGGAATCAAAACTAATTTCACCCCTGCCATTGGGAAGAAGGTACAGGTGCCTGAAAACTGTAACATCCAGGTTCAGGAACAGCTTCTTCCCAACAGCCATTAGGCTGTTAAACCTACAACCTCAAATAAACTACAAAGACTATTGTTGTTATTATTGCACTATTATTGTTTGTTTGTTTTTTTTGTGTACGTATGCACGTGTGTGCATGTGTATACACACACTGAACTTTTTTTTCATTTATTATATTGTTTAATGTACTATGTTTACATATTCTGTTGTGCTGCTGCAAGTATAGAATTTCATTGTTCTATCTGGAACTTGAAATTGGCTTGGAAGAGTCAAAGGGTGGTTGTAGTGGATTGTTTTTCTCATTGGAGGCAGTAGAAGTTGGTACAGAGTACACTGCTGTTTGTTATATAAATTAAAGATTTGGATGGGAATATAGTTAACACTGTTAATAAATATGCACATGAAACCAAAGATGCTGATATTGCAGACAGTGTGGAAGGATATCTAAGTTTACAACAAGATCCAGATCAGTTGGAAAGAATGACCAAGGGATGGCAAATGGAGTTTAGCTGTGACAAGTATGAGGTTTTGCACCTTGATGTGCCAAACCAGGGCAGGAATGACACAGTAAATGGAAGAGCTGTGGAGAGTGAGGTAGAATAGAGAGATCTGGGAGTACAGGTGCATGATTCCCTAAAAGTGGAGCATCAGGTGGACAATGTGGTGAAGAAAGCATTTGGCATGCTTTCATTAGGAAGGGATTTGAATACAAAAGTTGGAACATCATGATCGTTGGTGAGGTGCACAAGGGGGCAGGGGTGAGGGGCAAGGTGGTGAGGGGCAAGGTGGTGAGGGGCAGGGGTAAAGTGAACACACAATCTTTTTTCCAGGCTTGATGATTAAAAAAATACCAAACACAGGCTTAACGTGAGAGAGGAGTGAATTAAGAAGGACCTCGGGGGCAATGTTTTCCCTCAGAGGATAGCCAATATTTGGAAGGAAATGCCATAGATGTGGATGCATTTACGTCTTTTAAAATACATTTGGACAGATATATGGATATGGGGGATTAGAGGGCCTTGGCCAAACGCAGGCAAATGGAACTAGCTCAATAAACCAACTTGGTTGGCATGGACATGGTGGGCCGAAGGGCCTATTTCCATGCTGTACATCTCTGACACTCGTTGACTATTATTTTGAGACTGATACTTAATTCTAGACAGCTCAGCGAGGGAAATATCTTTCCCACATCGACTGTGCCAAACCCTTTAGGAACATTGTGTACTTCAATGCGATCACTTTTCTTCTGAAACTATGGAGAGAATCGGCCCTGACTATTAAATCTTTTTTTGAATGCCAAACCTGCCGTGCTAGAAATTAATCAGATGAACTTCTGCTGTTCTCCGTTGATCATAGTTATATCTTTCGACCATTAGGGAGACCATACATTTGTCAGAGTCTCGATCCAGCCTTACTATCGCCTATATATTTGGACCAGGACACCTCTGCTCTTGTACTCAAACCCTCCTTTGGTAAAGATGAACATTCCTTTTGCTTACTGCAGTTGCACATTATCTTGTCTTGCAATGATTTGTGTTCAAGGACTCCAGGTCCTTCTGAGTGCCGACACATCAGTCTCTCACCATTTAATAAAATAGTCTGTGCTTTCTTTCTACCAAAGTTCATGGCTACATTTTTCTATGTTAGCTACCCTGTTCACTTCACCTGGCTATATCCAAATGAAGCCTTTCAGAGCCCACACTGTATCAGTAATGCGCCTAGGGTTGCCAACTGTCCCGTATTAGACGGGACATCCCGTATATTGGGCTAAATTGGTTTGTCCTTTACGGGACCACCCTTGTCCCGTATTTGACTGCTACTACTCGTCCCGACGTAGTGCAGCCATGGAGTGCAGCAGCAGTGCCTCACCCATGGCCCCGTCGGTCTGCAGCCTGACCTGCTGTCCGACCTTTAGACCTACCACCAACACCACCACCCCCCTCCTTCTCATGGCTGATCATCGGTTCATGAGTTGGATGGGGTACTGGACTTTGCGTGCTGCAAAGCCCAGCCGGCGGGCCAGCTGAGGAGTTTTATGGAGGCGCAAAGTCCGGAGCCCGGACCAAAGCTCCTCAGCTGGCCCACCGGCTGGGCTTTGTGTGCAGTCCAGCACCCAGACCAACTCATCATTCACCCATCCACGGCCGAGTCAGTCAACAAATTGCCGTTGGGAATTTGTCCCTTATTTTGACCTTTTGTCCCTTATTTGGGAGTGAGAAAGTTGGTAACCCTAAATGCACCTCATGCCCTCATCCAAATCAATGATAAAAATCATGAAATGCTGGAGTCTCAGCACTGATCCTGTAGCACACTTTTATCAGTTTCCAACCCAAAATAGACTGTTTTCCATCCTAGAAATACAACTGATACATATTCCATCACTGTGGATAATATTTAGATACTCTTAAAACAGATTCTTCACACAAATCCATTGCCGCCAATCATGTCTAGTTATTGTGGAGCAGCAAGCAATAAAACTAATGGAATGCCGAACTAAGCTGCCAAATAATTATAAATTAGATGTTGTCACAAGAAAACGATGGAGTGTTTGCTTAGTATGTAACCTATGGCTCTGTGATCATTTTTGATACCGTGTCATAAGGAAGACATTCCAACCTTGCAGCACGACAAAAAGCCTGGAAAAAGATCAATATCGATTGATGACAAGATAAACATTAAGACAAATAAGAGCAATTGGGTAGTTCAGGATTCCCCTGAGGCCATCTAACTCTCTCACCGGTATTCATTTCTAAGTACTGACATGGGATTGAGGCAGGTGTTCCTGTGGTTACAGATGTGGTTGTGGGGTGGTCCCTTGCCTCCCTGCTACAAGGATTAATATTTACAGCTGCACAGCTGCAGAACATTCTGTAGGAGTGGGTAAAAGTAAAGGGTTCTGGGCCGCATAGATATGAACAACACAAGTATTTTAGTTTAGTTTATTATCACAAGTACCAATGTACAGTGAAAAGCTTTTGTTGCGTGCTACCCATTTAGCGGAAAGACAATACATGATTACAATCGAGTCATCCACAGTGTACAGATACTGTGTATGATTGGGTACTGATTGGGGATGATCAGCCATGATCCTATTGAATGGTGGTGCTGGCTCGAAGGGCCGAATGGCCTACTCCTGCACCTATTGCCTACTGTCTATTGTCTATGATGGAGGGATTAATGTGAATCAGATTCAGATTCAGATTCAATCTTTATTGTTATTGTGCGGTGTACAATACAGAGACAACGAAATGCAAGATTAAGCCAGTAAAATCCGATCAAAGATAGTCAAAGATAGTTCAATGAGGTAGCAGTTCAGGACTACTTGGCGAAACCAGAGCGCAGCTCAAGCAACAGCAAAGCGTCACTTCCAGATATGCCTCCTGTTCTACTCACTCTCTACCCATGACTGTGTAGTTGGACATAGTACTACCATCTTTACATTTGCTGACTACACTACTGTTATTGATCAAATTTATGTTAATGATGTTAGAGTATAGGGGGGGGGAGATCAATTGTCTGAGTGAATCGTGCCCGAACAATAACTTTGCACTCTCAATAAAACCAAGGAGATGAGGTTAACTTTAGAAGAAGGAGGCCAAAGATGCACAAACCTGTCTTCATTTATGAGTTGTGGTGGAGAGAATCAACCACTTCAAGTTATTGGGCGTGCATATCTCTGAAGATCTGTCCTAGGCCCAGCATGTTGAAGAAATCATAAAGAAGGCCAGCATTGTTTTCCTTAGAAGATTGCGGAGATTTGATATGTCGACAAATACTCTCTTGAACTTGTACAGCTGTACGGTAGAGAGTATATTGACTGGTTGCTTCCAGGACTGGTTCAGTAACTCGAACACCCAGGAACGAAGGGGGTTACAAAAAGTGGTGAACACTGCTCTGTCCATCATGGGTACTGACCTCACCACCATCGTTGGGATCTATAGGAGGCGCTGCTTCAAAAAGGTAGACAGCATCATCAAGGACCCACACCACCATTCTTATTTCACTCCTGCTGTCGAGAAGAAGGTATATGAGTCTGAAAACCATGACCTCCAGGTTCAGTGACAGCTTATTCCCAACACCTTCAGGCTCTTGAACACGACAAACACTAACTAAACTATGAACTGTCGTGGTTGCACTAGGAACATTGAGCTTTTGTTTTGCATTAATATTGTTTTTTTTTCAACTTATTGAACTTTTTTTTTGTTTATTATGTTATCTATGAGTACTGTGCTTACAGCTGCAAGTAAGAATTGAATTGTTCTGTTTTCAGTACACATGACAATTAAACATGATTTAATCCATGGTAGAAAGTAGCCGATTGAAGAATATGCAGATTCAGGCTGCACGCAATTCAAGATAAATGGCTGCATATGCCAAATATTCTCTTATGGTTTGCATAACAAGTTCACAATTGTAGGAAGGAACTGCAGATGCTGGTTATGCACCAAAGATAAACACAAATTGCTGGAGTAACTCAGTGCGACAGGCAGGATCTCTAGAGAGAAGGAATGGGTGACATTTCGGGTCGAGACCCTTTTGTCAACTTTTGATATGACTCTTTGTTTTTTTAATTAATAACTATCAAGGGCCTTCCATAATAAGTCAATTCTAACTTTACGTATGTGGTGTACGTATGTGGTGTATGTATGTTAATTGTGTTTTGAATTATTGTGCCAAATTGTCCTTGCCTGTGAGCAGTCATAAAGCAACTGGAGGCAGGTGATGCATCACTCCAGCCTGTTGCTGAGTGACGGGGAAAGTGAATGCCCTATTGAATGAGGTCGATGCTACTTCCCTGAGTATAGACTTTATCCATCAGGAAGTTCAATTCTTGGAATCGTCAGAATCCAGAAAGTGTGTGGTTCTTGTGGAACTACTCTCTGCTTTCACATGGAAGGCCTCTTCTACTACTCTTCATCAATTTTGCTTGTTGCTCTGTTGAAAGTCCTGATTTCTTAGTGCATTATTTTATCTTCTAAATAACTAATCAGAGTCACATTTCATTTGAGGGGTTACAAAATAAATGTACTGTTAGAATGTATTGTGATGTTCGTGGTTTTGATAGTTCAGCTGCAGTGTGACGCAGCAGCAGTTGGTCATTGTGCTCACAGGAAGTGTGGCAGTCATTGTAAACAGTTGCCAAAATTCCACTGACTGCCCTTAAATTTGTCAATTTAAATATCATAAAACAATGGTCCATTTAAAAATACACGAAGGTTTGAATTTTTTCATCCAATTTGCATTTCGGACAACATTTACTTTGTATATTTATTGTACAAATGGTGGCTCTGTAATTAGAGGCTGAATGTGATTGTGAAATCTTATTTGCATTTCGTAAAGGAATTGTTGTTGTACTCTGTGTGTATATTTGTGAATATCCAAATCTGAAATGAGAAAAAGTAAGCCATTTTATACTATTGTATCGATCTCCCAGTGAATACTTTGTATGTATTGACTATATGATTTGTACATGGGTTAGATATGCTACTCTAAATGCGAGGGACTGTTGATGCATCCGTACACTGTGAAAAATGAAAGTAATGTAGAAACAAGGAACTGCAGATGCTGGTTAATACACTAAATAACACAAAGTACTAAAGTAACAGCAGGTCAAGAGAACATGGATAGGTGACGTTTCGGGTTGGGACGCTTCTTCAGAATGATTGTAGTCAGGGCAGAAGAAAGCTATAAGAATAAGAAGGAGGAGATAGAACAAAGCATGGCAGGTAATAGGCAGGTGCAGGCAAGGGGGTTATTTTGATAGGCAGATGGTTTGGAACAAAGGCCAGAGATAAAAGCAGAAGGTGTGAGACAAGATTGAAGAGTTGCGAATTGCAAAGCTAAAGAGAGGAAAGTAGCAGGAGGTGGGAGGGGAGAAATAGTTCAGTGGCTAAGTGGGGCATGGAGGCGAGGGGGCGATGTTCATACCGTTGTATTTTAAGCTACCCAAATGGAATATGAAATGCTGTTCTTTCTGTTTGCGTATGGCCTCACTCTGGCAATAGAGGATGACCCAGGACAGAAAGGTCAGTATGGGAATGGAAATGGGAAGAGTTAAAATGATTAGTAACTACGAGATCCAGTTGGCCTTGGCGGACCGAAAGCAATGTTCAGCAAAAAAGTCCCCAAATCTATGCTTGGTTTTGCCCAAGTACAGATGGCCACATCAGGAACACCAGATGTAGTAGATAAGGTTTGAGGAGGTGCACGTGAATCTCTGTTTCACCTGGAAGGACTGTTGGGGTCCCTGGATGGTACTGGGAGGAAGTAAGTACTGAAAATTAATCACCCATTTTCAAGGCATCCTACATTAATGTCTGTATTTTCATTATCTCCAATGTATTGGCCTAATCCGTCTTTCCCCGATTCCCATACGATACGCCTTCAAAAACGCAATTTAAAGTGACCATTCAAAAAAACCAACTCACACCCCATTCCCCGAGTATGTAATATAGAGTTGACAGTGCTTACTGTCCACACTATTCTCCCCACACTAATCCTACATAATTCTGTATTTTATTATCTCAATTGATGATCTTTCTGGAGACGATACATGGAAAGCAATGGGTGACATTTCGGGTCCAACTCCCACCCCATTCCCCGAGTAATAATTTGTGTAACCTATTGTCCCCACATTCATATCACTCTCAATTGATTCTCTGGAGAACATGGATGGGTGACATTTCGGGTCAGGACCATTCTTCAGCCCCAGCCTGAGGAATGGACCCGACCCAAAACATCAGCTATCCATGTTCTGCAGAGATGATGCATGGCCTATTGAGTTACTCAGCACTTTAGGTACTTATGTGTAAACCAGCAGCTGCAGTTCCTTGTTTCTACCCAATGGGTAGAATTCTACCACTTTCCTTTCCTTTTCAATTTTGTTATTTTGAAATATCTCCACGTTGAAGACATTTAAAACAATGGTTACTTTTATGGCAGGCAATATCCTGTTCCCGCATGTGGCCTTGTCAAAGGCTTTCGGAGATTGTTCATGGACGAGACCTCCACATTCTACCTCATGAGGTCAGGTTGTCACCTAGGCCATGTCTTGAGGTCCTGGACTGTAGAACACTCACAAGATAAATCCAACACCATCGGCTCCACGTAACTATTCTGGACGGAATACCCAAGTCAGCAAATCTGCAGTAATTTTTTTCAACGGTATGATTGCACGTATGTGTGCTACTAATTACAGCCATAGGGCAAAGGTATTCTAACATCTGAAAGACTGTATGTGAGATTTTGCTGACTAGTTGGCAATATATTTTGGCAGTTGCATACATTACTATTGAATACATTTTAAGCTTTATTAAATATGTGTTTAGGGAACACTGAGGGGTTATTTAAATGAGAGTTTGAGAAGATCAGATTCATTGTGTCATTTCTTGTCATGCAAGAGCTTGCTGCCAGCCACAGGCTTGGCCTTTTTGATGTCAACATACCTTTTTACCTATCATTGGACCCAAGGTCAGTTCAATGCTTTTGTGCATATCAGTAGTGTTTGCAGGTGATAAAGTCTGCCCAGCAAGTACTAGGCTATTATGTTCATGTGGACAACTGTGCTGGTAACTGCAACAGTTCGTAAGGTCATTTTGAGACCATTAGCAGTGTCCACTCAGGCTTCTGTAAACCTCAATGCAGAGATGCTGCCTTCTTTCTATTTGTTGGCTGTATGCAAAATGATAGGAAATGATATGGAACTCAGTGAATTTATTTGTATTTCCTTTTAAATCACATTTTGTTCCAGACCTTCTGGGTGTTTTTCTTCTATTTAACAGTAAGTGAACAATGGAGGTAGGTTGTGACTAATTTCTGTCAGCATCAGAAACGTGTCATCCCCAACACAATGTGAGTTGCCAATCTAGTTTTTCAGTGGAAGGGGCTTTAGTTGGAAATAAGCACAAGCCTTGCAAAACAGTGCAAAATGACATATGTGCAATAAATATGCATTAAAAACAGTTGTAAATAAGTCCTGCTTCTACATTCCTTGCTTTGTGCCTTTTCCAAAACAGGTTTTCGATGCTTAAAGGTGACTGCTCAAATTACCCTGTTCTATATTAAAGAGAGACTCAACTATATTTTCCTTTTCCTGATTCATATAATTAAGCGTTATCAAATATCATCCTTTTTCCACTTTTTCCCCTTTCTATTGCTTTCTTTTCCTTGTTCTGCTTATAACATAAAACTAGAGGTTGTACATAGAATGGATTACGGTATTACATAGTTGGCACCTAAAATTAGGTGCCACTGTACTGTTTTGTGCTGTATTAACTTCTAATAAAATAAACAAAACAAAAAAAAAAAAATCAAATATCATCCTTTTAATTCTCTTTGTCTGTTCTTGTGCCTCCATATCCTTTGTTTAAATCACAGTGATTTGTATTTTTCAAATAATATGCAGATTTTTAAACAAAATTGTATTCTCATCCCTAAAGTTATTGAAATTAATCTTCCAATTACATACCCATTTTATTCTTCTCTTTCGTTGGTGTCCACCATAATGCTGATTATCTGTTTAAATTCAGTCACTTCTAAATTTAGAAATTATGTATTCCTTTCAAAGTTCAAATCATTAATATAAATTATGAACAATAGTGGTCGCAATGCTAATTCTTGTGAGAATCCACTTTCAATTTTTGATTTTATTCTCTGCACGAGTGAGTGATTAGAGGAAGAATATTACAAGAGTAAGATGATATCTCCCATTAGGTAGCAGGAGCTGTCTAGATTAATTCTCATGTTTACTCTCAGTGACTTTATACTTACGGTTGTCCAGCATGTCCTTGAATGGAAGTGAAAAGATGAGAATTATATCCCATCCTCCAGACTAGGTCTAATCTTTATTTGCTGCCTTCTGTAGTGTTGCGACTTTAGAACCCATTTATAATTATCTCTCATGCAGCCTCTGTGTTAGGATATCTACTACACTTATTTACTACACTTTTGGAGGTGTTTTCAGATGAATTCCCCACACAAATTTAGAGTGATGATGGTTTAAGTTGGAAGTTTCAATTGCCATTACAATCTGTCTTAACATAGCAAATGCTTGATAAGGATTCCAAGAGTTAAATGTTTCTGGTAATTATTTAGTGCTGCAAGAAGACAGCAGCAGATTATAGTGAGCAGTTTATGGCATGTATATTTGAAGTATTTGAAGTATATTGTTCAGGAAACCCTACTGAAATCTTACCTTATCGGCTTTCTTAAGGTCAGGTCTCTTGCTCCGCATTTGCAGTCAGCTACTGGGTTCTAGAGTTATATTTATAACATCTGTTATTTCCTGCCAGATTTGTTTCATTTGTTTCACAGGTTTCACTTCATTGTCAAAGAGGGCAGTTCTCCTTCCCCTCATTTCATCCAACATATTCCAGTAGAATTCCACTAATTTGGCACTGTGCACAATCATGTGTTTGTAACTCCAATTGTGCAATGAATTTGTCACTCATTCCCCCATTATTATAGTGCAGATGAGAAGGCAGCTGCCAGACCCCCAATAGGTTTGTTCATTGTGACTAAAGGGGCTGTCCTACTACCGCGACCTAATCCGCGAGGTAAGAAGAGTGCCTTCGACCTTCAAGCTCGAGGGCACTCGCCTGGAAAACCTCGAGCTGGATCGACCATCAGCGTTGAAACCGCGAGCTGGATCGACCGACCACACACCACACACACACACACACACACACACACACACGCACACGCACACGCACACGGGGGAGCGCGGTCTGAAATTCACCCGCGATGACACACACACACACACACACACACACACACACACACACACACACACACACACACACACACACACACATCGCAAAGGCGGGGGCCAGGGAAAGCGGGGGAGAGGGTGGTGCATATTTGGAATGAACTGTCATTGGAGGTATTCTTTAAAAAGACAATGGAATATGTACATGGATAAGAAATGATTAGAGGGGCTATAGGCCAAATGTGGTCAGGTGGGACGAGTGTAGACATTTTGGTTGGCAGGGATGAGTTGGGCCAAAGGGCTTGTTTCCGCACTGTATGACTATGACTCAATTATGGGTTCAAGTCCTATACTAATGACTTCTGCAGATGATGCAAGCTGATAGATCATTGCCGTATAGGGTGGGTGTGGTACCACTAGAGTTGCAGTGTTTCAGAAGACACATTAAACGAATGCCCAATTGCTAATAGGTGAACATTAAAGATTTTTGTCCTAAAATTAGGACCAGACTCCTTCCTGATGGCCTGTTAGAATTTATTCTTCAATCAATTTCACAAGAAAATAGTTCACACATCGTTATCACTTGGCTGCTTTCAGGGACCAAATAAAATGGCTGTGGCATTTAATACATTGCAGTGATAATTACATTTCAAAATTACTTCAGTATTTTAAAGGGCCATAAAGTGACCATTGCAGTGAATATCAGAATAGCAGAGAAAGTTAATATGAAGATGCTTGATCCACTAACACCTTAACAATTATGTCATGAGAGTATTTATTAAACCCCTGCTGCATCTTTGGTCCCACAATAAACAGTTGAATTTAATTGATATCCAGTATCCTAAGTAAGTACCAATTACACTCTGCAGTCTAACAGTTTGGAAGAATCCTAAACACACCAGTATGATGACGAAGTTGGGCTACATGGAAATTCCAGGTTTTAGAGAGCAGGGCTGGGTGAGCTTGCAAAATCACGGTGAAACAGAAAGCATTTCTCTCAGATAAAATAAAATTGATACATATAAAAATGGAGCTCAAGCCAAGATTCTGGAAACAGCAAAAAAAGATAATATAGTTGATATTTTGGGAATAAAGCAAATTTATATATGTGCCTTGAGTGTTTGGATACATTTTCTTAAAGCGAAGGACATTGTACATAGAGACTATGGGTTAAAAAGCTAAAGAACAAGATGAGGTGGTGAGGCATGTGTGGGGGAAAAAACACCACCGTGAGTAATCAATCAGCTGGTTTTGAGATGGTCTTCCAAGCCGCTAAATTTTCCAAAAGTAATTTAAAGAGGAAGTTTACCATCATTGTCATCCTGGGAAGAAAGTTATCAACCAGCCTCCATATTGCAATTAGTAGCTGTTATACCAGCTTCTTCATGACCGTCTGAGGCCCCGCTCACGATTCACAAACGTTGCATTACAAGCCTTGATCAGGTGTTATATTAAAATAACCTACTGTCATCAGGACAATTGTAAAGAAGGGTCTCATCCCGAAACATCACCCAATCCTTCTCTCCAGAAATGCTGCCTATCTCGCTGAGTTACTTCCAGCATTTTGTGTCTATCTCAGAGTTTATGGATCACTAGATGGTGGAAAAGGAAGGGCAGCTATCACAGTGCCTGGTTATGCAGTATTTTGTAAATGCTTTACATTATGGTGACAAGATTGATTCCTTCAAATCTTCCCCAAATGTACGGCACCTCCACAAAAATAATCAATTGTTCATGAAACAAGAACTGCTGCTGAGTGTCACTAATTACCCATGTCTTCAAAACGTAAGTAAATAAAAACCCAAAGAATCATCTTCAACAGTTTTCTTGCTACTGACATGAGGCTCACTGGCTTATACTTTCCTGGATTATCTGTACTTCCCTTCTTAAACAAAGGAACATTATTAGCTACTCCCTAGTCCTCCCAATCCTCATCTATAGCTAGTGAGTTGAGCTTAGTTTATTGTCACGTGTACCGAGGTACAGTGGAAAGCTTTTGTTGTGTGCTAACCCGTCAGCAGAAAGAATATACTTGTTTCCAATCGAGCTATCCTCAATGTACAAATAAATGATAAAGGGAGTAATGTGAATAACGTTTAAAAGACCAGAAAAATCAGACCAAAGATTGTGCGAGGATCTCCAGTAAGATTGATGGTGGCTCAGGACTGTTCTCCAGTTGTTGGACGAATGGTTCAGTTGCCTGATAACAGCTGGGAAGAAACTGTCCCTGAATCTGGACGTGTGCTTTGTCACACTTCTATACCTCTTTCCTGATGGAAGAGGGGAAAGAGGAGTGGCCGGGGTGTGACTTGACTTTGATTATGCTGGTGACCTTGCCGAGGCAGCATGCGGTGTAAATGGAGTCAATGAAATGAAGGTTGGTATGTGAGATGGTCTTGTGAACAGGTACAAACTTCTGCCCCTGCAATCTCCTTTCTTGACTCTGTCAATAACCTGGGATAGATCCCATTAGGCCCTGGTGATTTATCCACTTTAATGCTCTTGAAGAGCCCCAACACCACCTCCTTGATATCAAACCTAACATATTAATATTCCCCACAATGATCTCACTATCCTCCATGTCTTTCCCCTTGGTGAAGGAAATGCAAAGTATTCGCCTATATTTTCTGGCAGATTAAATCCTTCCTTTATCGATGAGCGGTCGTATCTTCTCCCTGGTTACCCTCTGCTTTTTAATGTACATATAAAAAGCTGGGATTTTCTTTAATTAGACTCGCCAATCATAGCCTTTTGGCCCTTCTAATTGTCCTCTTGCCTGCTTTATATTTGTCAAAACCCCTGTCTGTTGTAATCTTTCTAACCCTTACATACGCTTCAGTTTTTTTTTTGACCAAATTTACAAATGTTTTGTTCATCCGAGGTTCCCTCAGCTCACCATCCGTATCCTTCCTCCTGAGTGGAACATAACGTAGCAGAG
This sequence comes from Leucoraja erinaceus, assembly GCF_028641065.1. Taxonomy (NCBI): domain Eukaryota; kingdom Metazoa; phylum Chordata; class Chondrichthyes; order Rajiformes; family Rajidae; genus Leucoraja; species Leucoraja erinaceus. The sequence continues at coordinate 52,257,416 of NC_073377.1, read as the reverse complement.
TTTGAACTTGATACCTAGAGCACAAAAAAACTCCTCCACCACAGACTGGAGCTAAAAGGAAATGAAAACAACATGCAAAATGAATTAAATAGAAACGCCAACAAAACAAACTTGACTTAGACAAAATATATGCAAACTTAGACAAATTTTATGCAGGTTTCTGAACCACAGGAGTATTTTCTGATGAATGTTCCTTTGTTAACCAGTGATCCAACATTTGCCTTGGAAATCCTAACCTGAAGTGTGCTACTATCTCAATCATCAAATGCATTTTTGACAATAATCCATTTTCAGAAAGCTATTCTAAATTCAGTCTGCATCATCTACAAATATTCTTCTGAATGCTAGATTGAGAACTAACATTAATTGTTCATTTATATTGTATTTCTTGGGCATATCTAGCTTTTCTGATCAAAAGTCTAAGGCGTGTTTGTGCACAGTATCAAATCATTGTCTGTACACAGAGCCTGAGACAGATGAGTGCCTTTGCTAACAAGCAAAGAAATAGCATTAGGCCTCAGCAAAGGTGAGCTACAGAGTGACCAGATAAATATATCTTGGCATACCAGTCAAAGTGTAAGAAATTGGCTGCTCGCACACTATTTCACGGAGCAAACAAGATTAAATTGCTGAATTATTTTCTGAGTTGTTGAGTGAAATGGATCAATGAAAGTACTAAAATATTGCACATTCAGCTTCAGCATATACATTTACAAATCTGTGCAATGTGAAAGTTGCTTACAGTCATAGAAGCTATGCATATTTCATTGTCTATTAATTAGAAATGATAACCAACCCAACCTAGTTATGTTCTTGCCTGTTTGGTTTCTTATGGTCAACATGTTGGTTTTGGTCTGAAGAAGGGTTTCGGCCCGAAACGTTGCCTATTTCCTTCGCTCCATAGATGCTGCTGCACCCGCTGAGTTTCTCCAGCATTTTTGTGTACCTTCGATTTTCCAACATCTGCAGTTCCTTCTTGAACATGTTGGTTTTGGTGATGGGCAAGCTTGGTAATCATTATGAGCTATCAGTTAATGGAGTACTTAGCTCTGGTTGTGCCACAAACTGAGCACAAATATAAATGTTATGTTTTTTTAAAACAATGTGATGACTATTGACCTATGATTAGGCTGTAAACTGGACTGTTGGTATGAGCATGTTATCCATCATATCTCATACAACATTGCATACTCAAAGAGAAAATGGGGCCCGAAATAATGGAGGTGCTTGCCATAATCTTTCAGTCTCCTCGAGACATGAGAGATGTACTAGAGGTTTGAAAGGTGGCAAACATGACTGTGAAAGGACGTTAGGGTATTATGGGCAACAACAGAATACCCAATTGAACATCACTGAACTATAAAATATATCAAGTGGGGAACATAGATTTGAGATGGCAAGAGATGGAGGGGGATGTAAAGAATTTATTTTTATGCAGCGAGTGGTTATGTCCTACAAATTATTGCCTGTCTATTGTGCTGATAGAAGAGAAGATCAATGATTTCAAAAGGAAATTTTATAACTTGAAATTGATTAGCAAGGGTGCCAAAGATCATGGGGAGAAGGCAGGAGAATGGGGTAGTGAGGGAAAAGTAAATCAGCCATGATCAAATGGCAGAGTAGACGCGATGGACCAAATGGTCTAATTCTGCTCCAATGACGTATGGTCTAAATAAATACATTTACAAGATGATGGGGATAGAGCAAGTAAATGGAACTGACTGGACATCTCTGAGAGAGTTGGTATGGACTTGATGGGCCAAATGGCCTGTCTCTACCGTCATGAGTATAAGAATATATTTGTCTTAGCTACAGTAGACAAGGAAAAAAAAACTTCAAATGCTCAAAATCTAAAATAAAAACACAAAATGCTGGAAACACAACAGGTTAGGCAGCACTTATGCATGGAAAAACAGAGTTAATGTTTCAGGTCTAAAACATTTTGTAAAAACTGATAAGGGTTTCAGACGTGAAACATTAACTGTTAGTCTTAACTATACGTTAGTCTGATCCCACTATGTATCACTAACACTTGCCAAATTACCAAACCAGAAAGTGTGAGCAGCTCTAAGAAAAGTTTAAAAACACGAATAGACTTTGATAATCGCAATCCAGCTGAAAAGGTGTCTTGTAAAATGGTGAATTGGTATACATCTTGGAAAAGCTGTATCACACCCAGGTTAAGCAACAGACTATTATCCTCATTTACATAAAAATACACATTTAGGCAGTATACAGGGAAGTATCTTGGTACCAGGTAGTGAAGGATCATTCTTTCAGTATTTTTAAATGAGAACACATGCAAATATTTTGGCATTGACTGTTGTTCTATGTATTGTGGGTGAGAATTGAAATCATGAGACATTTCCTGTTGGTTTGGACTTTTAGGCTGTTGTTTCTGACTGAATGAGTTGGGGCGAGAGAGCCATGGGTTAGACTGTTAATTATGGGAGTACTTGGCTCAGTCTGTAGCCTGCATTGTCCCACATACTGAGCACAACTATCAACCACATGTGTTTTAAACAATGGGATGACTATTTACATGATTTGCTAGTAAGCTGAAGTATTGATTTTAAAAGTGTGCAGATTTACAGTTTTAGAAAACATGATGTTAATCGAAAGTAAAGGAAAGAAAATGATCAAGTAAATTGGGGAGAAATCTCCAAACTTGCTTTACATATTTTTAGCTATCGTCATTTCTTCTTGGCAGGGCCGGATTTACATATAAGCTTGACAAGCTTAAGCTTAGGGCCTTGGGATCTAGGGGGGCCTCGCAGAGCCGGATTTACCAATAGGCTTCATAGGCTAAAGCCAAGGGCTTCGAAATCTAGGCGGCCTCCGGCCAAGGCAGGACACCTGCCGTTTTACTCTGGGCAGGCCCCCCTCTCTATCTCTCTCTCTCTCTCTCTCTCTCTCTGTCTGTCAATCTCCGTCTCCGCCTGCCATCTGTATCTGCCAGGCTGGGATTAATAATGTTCTATCGTATAGTATCGTGTGTGTAAAAAGGAACTGCAGATACTGGTTTAAACTGAAGATAGACACAAAAAGCTGGAGTAACTTAACAGGTCAGACAGAATCTCTGGACAAAAGGAAAATATTATGTTTTGGGTTGGGTCTGAAAAAGGTTCCTGCACACCTTTGGAATGTGGAAGGAAACAAGAGCACCCGGAGAAAACCCATGCGATCAAAGGGAAAAGGAGCAAACTCCATACAGACAGCACACATATTCAGGATCAATTCCGGGTCTCTGGCACTTTTAGGCAGCAACTTAATGGGCCAATGTACTGCCCCATAGTCTTGAACTTAATTAAAACATACAGTAGTTGTAAAGGGGGACATAGCGTCACTTGAGATTTTAAACTGAAAATGGATATTTTCATTTTTTTAGTATATCAACGTATAATTTTGTGTGTGTTGGAAAACAAAATATAGTGGCACAGCTGGTGGACTTGCTGCATCACACGGCAGAGATCTGTGTTCAATCCTGTCCTCGGGCACTGCCTGTGTTGAATTTGCACATTCTCCCTACAAGCATGTAGGTTTCCTCCCACATCCCAAAGATGCATTGGCTTTGTAGGTTAAACTGTCTCTGTAAAATCTGTAAGTCTCTAATGTGCAGGGAGTGGGTGAGGAAAGTGGGACAACAGAACGTGTGTGAATGGGTAGACAAAAATGCTGGAGAAACAGCGGGTGAGACAGCATCTATGGAGCGAAGGAAATAGGCGACATTTCGGGTTGAGACCTTTTTTCAGACTGATGTGAGGGTGGGAGGAACGGGAAGAAGAAAGGAAGAGGTGGAGACAGTGGGCTGAGGGAGAGCTGGGAAGGGGTGGAGAAAGCAGGGACTACCTGAAATTGAAGAAGTCAATGTTCATACCGCTGGGGTGTAAACTGCCCAAGCGAAATATGATGTGCTGCTCCTCCAATTTACGGTGGGCTTCACTCTGGCCATGGAAGAGGCCCTGCACAGATAGGTCGGATTCGGAATGGGAGGGGGAGTTGAAATGCTGAGCCAACCGGGAGATCAGGTTGGTTATTGCGGACCGAGCGGAGGTGTTGGGCGAAGCGATCGCCAAGCCTACACTTGGTCTCACCGATGTATAGCAGCTGACACCTAGAGCAGTAAATGCAATAGATGAGGTTGGAGGAGGTGCAGGTGAACCTCTGCCGCATCTGGAAAGATGGCTTGGATCCTTGAATGGAGTCAATGGGGGAGGTAAAGCGACAAGTGTAGCATTTCCTGCAGTTGCAAGGGAAAGTGCCAGGAGAGGGGGTGGGAAGGGTGGGAAGGGACAAATTGACCAGGGAGTTATGGAGGGAGCGGGCTCTGCGGAAAGCCAACAGGGGAGGAGATGGAAAGATGTGGCCAGTGGTGGGATCCCATTAGTAGACAAAAAATGCTGGAAAAAATCAGCGAGTGAGGCAGCATCTATGGAGCGAAGGAACAGACAATGTTTCGGGTCGAGACCCTTCTTCAAATTGATGTCGGGGGGTGGGGGGCATGAAAAAGAAAGTAGGAGGCAGAGACTGTAGGCTGTGGGAGAGCTGGGAATGGGGGGGAAGGAGGGAGAATCCAAAGACTATCTGAAATTAGAGAAGCCAATGTTCATGCCGCTGGGGTGTAAACTACCCAAGCAAATATGAGGCGCTGCTCCTCCAATATGCGGTGGTCCTCACTCTGGCCATGGAGGAGGCCCGGGACAGAAAGGTCGGATTCGGAATGGGAAGGGGAGTAGAAGTGTTGAGCCACCGGGAGATCAGGTTGGTTATTGCGAACGGAGGTGTTGTGCGAAGCGATTGCAAGCCTGCGCTTGGTCTCACCTAGGTTGATCATACGCTGAATAAACCAACCACATTTTTGTTTGGAAGTGGAAAGAAATAATAGAAATTGCATTAATTGCAACGTGTAAAAGGAGATGAGATACAGTATTGTAATTTTGCTGCATGTCATTGTGGGATATATCATGTCTTGATTGGTGAACATGTTTAGTTTGTGACTTTATTTGAAGCAGAAATATTATGTGAATGCTTCATTGAGCATAATTCTGACTGGTAACTACGCACTTCGTCCGAGCACATTATCGTACGTGTCATGCAAGCCGTCTTAAATGACCACCTAAACTGTCATTTGGCAACTTAAAAAGCTGCCAAGGTTGCCTGGCTGACAACAGAGAAAAACAATTAAGTGAGAGCCCTTCAAGGTGTATAATATTTTTGACACTGTCAGAGGCCTTTCTTACATATGCTGTCACAACGCACTGTAGTCTCTAAAAATACAATAGGCAATAGGTGCAGGAGTAGGTCATTCGGCCCTTCGAGCCAGCACCGCCATTCAATGTGATCATGGCTGAACATCTCCAATCAGTACCCCGTTCCTGCCTTTTCCCCATATCCCCTGACCGCTATTTTTATACCCTATCTAGCTCTCTCTTGAAAGCAACCAGTGAACCTGCCTCCACTGCCCTCTGAGGCAGAGAATTCCACAGACTCACCACTCTCTGTGAGAAAAAGTGTTTCCTCATCTCCATTCTAAATGGCTTACTCCTTATTCTAAAACTGTGGCCACTGGTTCTGGACTTCCTCAACATCGGGAACATGTTTCCTGCCTCTAGCGTGTCCAAGCCCTTAACAATCTTATATGTTTCAATGAGTTATCCTCTCATCCTTCTAAACTCCAGTGTGTACAAGCCCATCTGCTCCATTCTCTCAGCATATGACAGTCCCACCATCCCGGGAATTAACCTTGTAAACCTACGCTGCACTCCCTCAATAGCAAGAATGTCCTTCCTCAAATTAGGGGACCAAAACTGCACACAATGTGGTCTCACTTAGGCTTTGTACAACTACAGTAACAACTGCAGTAAACAACCCTTCAGTAAAGTTGCTTGCCCTCCATTTCAGAATAATAATGTTCTGAATAACTCGACACTAGCACTGGCAATAAACAAATAAATAAAGCGCAGCTTTCCAGCCCCTTATCTCATTGGCCACGCTTGGCTGCAAATCGGTGTCAATCTGGTGGACCATCTTCCTCTAGTCGTGGGGGTGGGCGATTGGGAAGGGCCTCACAAGTGGAACAGCTTAGGGCCTCTCTTCATCTAAATCTGGCCCTGACAACAGTGGAGAGAGTCAATAAGTTCAAATTCCCATGCATCCATATCTTTGAAGATCTGTCCTGAGCCCAGCACATTATGCAATCACAAATAAACTGGTTCTGTAATCGAATGCCTAGGAACATGGCCTGGTTCTGTAACTCGAATGCCTGGGAACAAAGGAGGCTGCAGAACATGGCAGGGAATCCCTAGTCCATCATGGGAACCAATCTCCCACCATTGAACGGATCTGCAGGAGGTACTGCCTTAAAAGGAAGCTCATATCATCAAAAACAAACACCATACTGTCCATGCTCTCATCTCGCTCCTACCATCGGGAAGAAGTAACAGGAGCCTGTGAGGCAGGACCACCGGGTTCAAGAACAGGCAATACCCAGCATCCATAAGGTCATAATATGGAAATTCTTGGTGAAACTTGGCAGCTCTGCAATTGTTCACAGTGAAATTAAATGGTGCATTTACATTACTATCATCGCATATTACTATTTTACTATTATAACAAATTCTCGTTCCATGATGATTCATAAACAAGATCACAAATCACATTTTGAATTCGCAAAAAGTCAAGTCAAGTTTATTGGTCACATACACATACGAGATGTGCAGTGAAATGAAAAGTGAGATTCTCCCCTCCCCTCCCCTGGCTTCTCTCCTCTCTCCCCCTCCACTCCCCCTCTCCTCTCTCCCTTTCTCCATCCCCCCCCCCCCACCCCCAGTCGCCATGCCAGCAGCATCCCAGGGTGCACAAGTAACTATGCAAGCAGCACCCCGAGAAGCAGCAGCAGGTCACCCCAAGGAGCCACTCAAGCAGCGGGTTGGTGAAGGCGGATTGCGGCGCTCGCACTTTGACCTCGGCTTCCGCTTCTCCCGAGCCTGCTCGGGCTTGGACAGTTTCTTTGAGCTCTGCCGACTCGAGCTTGAGGTGATCGAGAACCTGGCCAGGGAGAAGTTCGCCGCGGACACCGTCTTCGAAAGCCTTGCCCTCAGGTTTCGCAGCGTGAGCTGCCCAGACTCGGAGAGCGAGCATTCCCGGTACAGCAGCAGCGAAAGCAGTAACGAGCCGCTCCGGGGGAAGAACAAGTCCCCGCCCTCAGCCCTCTTGGTCATCGAGCGCAATGCTAGGGTCATCCAGTGGCTGTACGGCTGCAAGAAACTTACAAAATTCTTAAGGGGTTGGACAGGCTAGATGCAGGAAGATTGTTCCCGATGTTGGGGAAGTCCAGGACAAGGGGGTCACAGCTTAAGGATAAAGGGGAAATCCTTTAAAACCGAGATGATAAGAACTTTTTTCACGCAGAGAGTGGTGAATCTCTGGAACTCTCTGCCACAGAGGGTAGTTGAGGCCAGTTCATTGGCTATATTTAAGAGGGAGTTAGATGTGGCCCTTGTGGCTAAGGGGATCAGGGGGTATGGAGAGAAGGCAGGTACGGGATACTGAGTTGGATGATCAGCCATGATCATATTGAATGGCGGTGCAGGCTCGAAGGGCCGAATGGCCTACTCCTGCACCTAATTTCTATGTTTCTATGTTTCTATGTAAGAGGGCCAAGGAGCTCAAGGGCACGGCTCCCTCTGTCCTGGTGTCAAATAAAAAAATATTGTGCCCCAATTTTTTTTTTTAGTCTGGATTTTTTTTTACCTTGGAAAAAAAGGGGGGTGTGTCTCATCACCCCTCCCTTCGGATGGCCATACACACATTTTTATACTGGCTATCTGCCTTCTCCATTCTCAATCCTGATGCACGGTCTCAACCCAAAATGTTGACTACTCGTTTGCCTCCACAAATGCTGCCCAACCCACTGAGTTCCTCCAGCTGTATGCTGTTTAGTTGAATCAGCATAGCTATTTAACCAAACTAACAGTGAACAGATAAATGTAATTTGTGATAAACCGAATACTCTTGTTTTTTTGCCTGTGAAAATATTGAATACTAAATGAGGAAATTTAAATTACAGGTACAGCAGATGGCAAAAATATCAAAGCTGCCCATCCCCCCCTGCCATTGTCATCTAGGTGGTAAGAACTGGGCATGATAGAAAGAAGCAGCTTTTGAAAAGCATAATACTGAACCATACTGAGGCAATGCAGCACTGTGGCACTGAGCAGTTCCTGAGTAGTTTACTTCAGTAGATAATATAGGAAGTATTGTCCATTAAGGCTAATTGAATTATTTTAATTTGATAATTCTGTTGTCAAACAAGTTAAGCAGTAATTCCAAAATTCATTGAGACTACATCTGTAATATGAAAAATATTGATCCATGATTGCATTTTTAAAGACATTTTCCTTACAAACAAAACCTAATGTTTCATTCTTAAAGGTGGTGTAAATACCTATTTTAATTGCTTGAACTGGTGTTTTTCATTTGTCTTTTGAAGCTTATATCCTATAACTGTTTAGTTCATTGTTTACTACTTCCCACTTGTCCTAAAAAGGCATTAACCATGCTGTCAAGGGGTCTTTTAGGGTATTTTACTCAATCCAATTACGAGTGATATTTTTGTGCATCAGATGAAAATGAGGAAACACAACAATAATCTACTTATCCCAGCAACTGTAGTAAGATTAATAAACCCACTTATTAAAATAAGAACTGAAAACAACCCCACAAATAAATTTGTTGAAAATGGAACCTACCTCAAGGGGCCCCTTGACGACAGCACATCCTCTGTGCAGCAGCATTCTCACAAGATTGAAGCTGGTTCTGCAGCAGAGTAAAGTAACCCAGTCATTGAGAATGTGCTGAGAATTTCTGTGTCGCATGTCCGATACTCCAGAAATGTCTGAACCCATATGCTACATGAGCATTATCAGGACACTTTGCTTTTGAATGAAAGCCTTTTCTATTATTGCGCCTCTACAAAATGCAGAGTTTGGCGAACACAGACTTCAAGCAGATGATCCCGTTTACAATGACAGAACAGTGATGACAACTGTTGGTGAACAAGATTCGAGGAAAAGGAACCTGGACGGTAGGGGAGAGGTTCTTAGATGACATTCAGCTCTGGAGCATTCCTCTTCACCTTCTTTTGTGACAGCCTATTGTTCTTTGTTATCTACTGTTATGCCAAATTTGCACAAGCTGCGTGGATTAACGAGATCAACAGTTTAATTGTTTTCGAGCATAGAAGCTCACATTGCTTTAATAAAAAAATATATATATTTAAATATATTACCCTCATAGTTTTAAAAATCCAAATGAGAGAACAATCACATAAATATTTGTGATGGCAGCTAAGTATCACCTCGGGGCTGGGAGCAGGAAGCACCCGGTACATTGCTGCAAATGTGGATGACTGAATCCCTGTCCTTTTAACAGTAATAAAAAGTTTATTTAGTTTGAGTACATTATGATTCTTATATCAATATCATTATCCTTGAAGAAATAAACTCGATGAAGAAGTATTTCAAACCTGAAATGAATCCACTGGGTCAGAAAGTTGAACGATTTGAAGAAATAATACAAAGAAAAAGAAAGTAAACCACACACTGTTTCCTTCTGTTGGAACTAAGAGTCTGCGACATTGCTGCCTCTGTTTTCATCTGGAAATTTTACACAATGCTGGGTGACGGAATATTTTCATTGCTGGATTGTTTCTTCCTGCCTTTTTCTTTGTACTGGATCTCAAGTATGATTCTGATTGCCTTCATCCACTAGAAGCTGGAGATTAGATATCTCTTTCAATTGTTGAACTTCAACAAATAGTTATCCACTGCTACCACAATAACAGCAGTAATGCTTCAAACTCTGATGTGGTTCTAAATTGCTCCTCTTCAAAGAAAAACAATCCACTGACAAGCAGATTTGCAAAAAAATGATCCCTCATATGGTCAAGATTAATAGAGAGGATCTATTAGATTGCTACCAGAAGTTTATTGTGCATTAAGGTGTCTGCACAGTTTCAATTTAACGAATTGGGAGGAATCCCTGCAAAGGAAGATTCATGGAAATGATGCATGTGAATAATTTTCCCTTCAGGAGGCATTCATGGATATGGTAAGTTGTCTCTTTGAAGTTCAATTCCCAGAAAATAAAACTGATCAAATGTTGTGAAAGTATACTTACCACAATTAATACCCTGCATTAATTTCTTATTTAAAAGATTTTGAGATATCCTAGTACAGGCAGGACACAAAAACAGTAAAAAAAACCTATATACTACTCAGTAGTTGTGAAGTTCTGCACACTACAGGACCCCCATAGATTTATGCATGTATGATACTCTCAATATTTTCTGTAGGAAAATTGACTTAACACACATTACAAAATCTGATACATTATAATGCAGCGGCAGGACTCTGCAGTATCCCTTAATCCAAACACTTTTTAAAAATGTTTATAATCCTAATTGTTTAATTAGGCCTCTTGTTGGTAATGCAGTTTAATAAAAATGTAAGGTCTTCAGAAAAGGTTCAGCAGAGCAATTGTTTGAAGCTGCAGAAGGAATCATGCTAGGTTGTTGCTAAAACTGCTAAGTAAAATTGAAGGATTCCTACAGTATAAAAGAAGGTAGATAGGTTGCACACTTATTTTTTAAATTTAATAAAATAATATCTCATTTGCTTTGACCTATGAAATTCTTTATAATCCTTACATTTAGCTTATGCGCTGTGCAATCATTAAATTGACCTTGATGTTTTATTTGGAATATAGAAAGTGGTAAATGTTTGTTGACAGTGCAGAGAGGATGGTTCTACCTAATGGTATATGGTGCCTAGTCAAATTGGGACTTGCGCACTTTGTAAACCAGTTTGTAAACCATCCATCACTCATGTACCTTAATTGCTCACTAGTTTTCATATACATCACCATATTACAAACTCTATTTTTGGTAAATGAGTTAGGAAAAGGACTCTACCGGTAAATACATGAATGACATATTATTGAAAAATAACTTGGGAAAATAAACATACTGTTTTATCAATGAGATTGATTTTACTAATGCAGTTCTAAATAATAATTACAATTTTAACACATGCTTTTCTTTCCAATCCTGTTAGTTCATGGATAATTCTTGTGACTGCCTTGAGTGCTTTTCAGATTGTTGAACTGAATGAACATTACTAGCTATAATTGTTATCAATGAAGTTGGTGCTTCAACTGCAGATTAACTTACTTTACTCATTTGCCGATCTCAGTAAATGACTCAATCTTAATTTCTAATTATTAGTTGTATAAAGGTTATACAAAAATTGAAAGAAATATTGAATAATAAGATTAAATACATTTGTTGTAATTGATTTTGATGGCATTTACATAAAATGAATTGAAGACAAAGAATAATATATTTGCATTGTTAGGTGAATTTAATTGTAAATCACCTGAAATTCTGTGCTTGTGGCCAATAGACCAAGTAATATCGTCTCTGCAGGAGAAATCTACATCTATCCTATCAGTGAAAACACTTTCTTTTAATGCACATTAATTAACCAGGTTTTCAGCCAGGATTACATTCATTTCCTCTGCTGCTGCTCATATAGCTCTTTATAGACTTTATTTTCAGTTTATTAGCAGATTATTTCCAAGATTAACATGTCTATCTAAATAGTTCAATAACAATTTTACATTTTCCCTGTTTGTAAGAATGCATTGTTACTGTAATTGTTATTTTAATTCATTGTTAGCAATAAGGCATATTCGCTAGATTAAAAAACCCTTGGTAGTATTTCAACATGCAGCGCAGCACAGCACAGCACAGTACAGAACTCTGTTCCTTCCCACTAATTTACTTGATGTTTTTTATGTCGTACATTTGTGGTGAAATATCCCAAAGGACATTATTTTTCTTAATTGAATGCGATTTAAGAATAGAGGGATGAGGAAGGTAGGAGAAGAAATTGTGTTGAAACTTGTCTCTTGTGTATAAGGAAATGAGTGAAGAATATTATTTACGGTAGCAAATGCAATTTAAATGGTGGTAGTTGATGGTTTTATTGTGCTTATTTCCTTCTTCCCCACAACAAATCAGGCTCAAAATGTGCTCTGCATGAAATGCAGTGCTGTCTGATAAAATCAGTTTTCACTCCATAAAATAAGAAATCTAGAGTGTAGATGAGGATTGGAGAGGGAGGGGGTGGTGGGAGAATCCAGCTGAAATTTAACACGTTCTAATGTTCCTGTTTTTTTTAATCTACAAATGGGAATCATTTTTTACATCACCTATCATTGCTGCTGCAGAGAATAAGACAGTCTGGGATGGATTCAGAGCCAGCTGCCAGAGGTGAAAGGGCATTGTGCCAACCCACTGCACCATTCAGTATCCATTAGGATCAGTAGTCTCAACTTGAGCTCTTTTGAGATACCCACTGTTTATTAATGAAACAGGAGATGACTATTCAAATATCAAATGAATGTAAAGAAACAAAATATCATCAAGCCCTGTTTTACCTTTTGCCCTACATTTCCAGAATACTGCTGATAACCTGGTGATGGGTTAGAAAATCCAATCCGAGTAGCATGAGAAAATAGTCAAATTTTTGACTAAATTGCAAAGATTTAATCTGTAACATGCATGTAAAAACGGCATTGCTTTGTATCCAACATCACAGGGTTTGATATCTTACCATAAGATAGCCCTGGAAGGTAAACATCTGAAGATGTTTTCTATACTTGTGAGTTCGCTGGACATTGTTGTGCTCTGGGCAAATGTATTTAAACCACAAGACAAATAGATTGGCTGTGAAAAGTCCTTAAAATATGTGGACAACAATTATATTTTAAAGAACTAAAACTCATCCAGGCAATGAGAAACTTTATTTGGAGAACATTCAAAATGCATATGCCTTATTAGGAGCAAATGGGAATGATCCTCGGGTTTACCTTTGCTATGAGCTGCAATTTCTCCGCTGTGCAGTAGAAAACATAGATGGGGTTGCCAATAAAGTAAGATAACCCTGCCATTTCAAAATTTAAATAATTAAAATCTTTGAATTATTTTGTAGTCAACAACAAAAAGTCTGATATCTTCCCATAAGATATCCCTGGGAGTTGTTAATTATTTAAATTTTGAAATGACAGGATCAAGTGACATTAAATCTTACATCCGAGATGTCTCCTTTCTTTAGTAAATGTTGTTCCCCCCTTCCCCCCCCCCCCGCTGTCAAAGATGGAACCCTCGCCCACATCTACTCTGTGTCCCGCAGTTCTACTGTCTCCCCCCCCCCCAGAAGGAGCAAGGATAGGGGTCCTCTGGTCCTCACCAGCCTTCGCGTCCAGCACATCATTGTCTGACATTCCCACCACCTCCAATGTGATTCCAACATTGGTCACATTTACCCATTTGCACCCCTTACCACCTTTCACAATGACTGCTGCCTCTGAAACTCCTTCGTCCACTCATCCCTCCCCACTCAAACCACCTCCTCCCCAGGTGCTTTCACCTGCAACCCGAGGAAATGTAACACATGTCCCTGCTGCTCCTCCCTCACCTCCATCCAGGGACACCAGCAGTCCTTCTAGGTGAGATAGAGGTTTACTTGCACCTCCTTTAACTTCATCGACTGCTTACAGTGTTCCCCATATGGCCTCCTGTTCATCAGCATAAACAAGTGACCAACAACCGTTTTGCAGAACACTTTCGCCAGGTCTGCCAAGGCTAACTGGATTTCCCGGTTGCTACCCATTTTAACTCCTCTCCCCATTCCCATGCTGACCTTTTTGCCCTAGGCCTCCTCCATTGCCAGAGTGAGCTCACACACATACAGGAGGCACAGCACCTCATGTTCTGGCTTTTGTTCAACAATCTGCCGATCTAAGAAACCACTAATCAGTATCCAGTCTTGTCCCTCCTCTCTTCCAGCTTTTCCCCCCCCCCCCCCCCCCCCCCACACACACACACACACACATCAGACTGAAGGCCCCTTTTTCCTTCCTTCTCCCCCCCACCCCCCATCAGTCTGAAGAAGAGTTTCGGCCGGAAACGTCACCTATTTCCTTCGCTCCATAGATGCTGCTGCACCCGCTGAGTTTCTCCAGCATTTTTGTGTACCTCCAGACTGAAGTAGGGCCCTGACCAAAATCTCACCTATCCATGTCATCCAGCGATGCTTCCTGACCCGTTGAGTTACTACAGCACTTTGTGTCGTTTTTGTATTTAACCAGCATCTGCAGTTCCTTGTTTCTATAGTAAATTTCCAGGCATTGTTGCAATATGTTCCAAGAAAGTTCCAAATCTTTGAGGCAATCTTTCTACTAAAATTTTAAAAATATCTGAATTAACCCTAACATATCCCTGGGTGTTGTTTCAATTTTGCAATATTTCAGCTTTTGTCTGATTTTTTTTTAAATTCATCACGTGGCTTCAATAACCATGTGCCTCAAAGGTTAAGGATATGTTGCTGAAAACACCAAAATGCTCACATACTATTTAATGTTTTTTTTTGTCTAGGAATTTGAAAACCATGAATCAGAATACCTTTGTAACTCAAAATAAATATTTAAACAGCTGTCCATTGAATATGCAGTCGTCACATTTGCATCCATTAGTCTTACATAAATCTGATATACCTTGCATCCAGCTTTTATATGTTTGCAGGATTATTTGCATGATTCTAGATAAATTGAACTGGAAATGTAGTATCTCTCAGGTCACACAATTAGCAGCATGTTGTTTTAGAGCATTTCAAGATTATTCTTTGTTGTTTGGCTGCCAAGCTTACTCGTATAATCAGTGACATTGAAAAGTATTGAACAGCACAAACATGGCTACTTTCAACTCTGAAGAAAACTTGAAAACCTGCAACACATGTTACATTTGCTTGATACAAAGCTTATTCTTCAATAATGGCTTATGAATCCTGGCATGCACTTGCACTACACTTGCTCCAAGCATCGTGGCTACTGAATAGTTCTTGAAAGATGGCAAAGTCTATGTGTATGACGAGCTGTTGGAACATATACAGTGGTGTCCAAAGCTGTACATTTTGCTATGGATGACATACAGAGTGTGCTGGCTGTTAGCGTAGAAGCATCTCTATGCAACAAACATGAGGCCTGTTTCAGTAAGACTTAAAAGGGTCCTGCTTGGCTAGAAAGAGACAGTATAATCCAATATTTGGAACCAACCATATAGAGGGTTATCTTTAAATTATCTACCTGCACTTAGCTGTGAATTTCCTTCAAGCCCCTCACCATTGGACTACAACCACTATCATTGGACTACAACCACTATCATCTTAGTAGATACTTACCTCCATATTGCCATAATCCTTGACAAGATAGAAAATGCAATTTTGTTCAAATCAATCTGTTTGAATGACAATATAAGTCATTCTATTCTATTCTAAGGTTCTCCTAACCCCTACTCACCAGCTGACCATGAACCCACAACTCGCCACCAATATACTGACCTGAATCTTGAAATTCTGATCCATCATTCCAAGTGAAGATGTGACCATTGGCCTCACTCCTCCCTCCTGCCCTCAACCCTGGGATGGACACAAAATGCTGGTGTAACTCAGTGGGTCTTGCAGCATCTCTAGAGAAAAGGAGTAGATGGTGTTTTGGGTTAAGACCCTTCCTCAGACGCAACCCTGGGCTTCATTCCAGTGCAAGTTGGTTTGGTTTGATTTGTTATTATCGTCACATGTACTGAGATACAGTGGAAAAAGTTTGTTTTGCATGCTTCACAAGCAAATTATTATCTGATGATCTGCAGCCTTGTTCTGTTATTCTGAAGTCAGTGGAATAAAGACCTACTTGTTTACAAAGTGTTTGGGGTCTGTTCTATTGCAGATAGTATCTTCACCTTGTGCTGAATAGAGTTTTGCACTGGCAATATTTTCTATTTAGCACAAATCTCAAAAAATGTCTCAATTTACATCAGAAATACTTAGCAGGTCAGACAGCATCGGGTAAAGAGAAGCAGAATTAATGTTCTGGGTCAGGGGTTCCTCATCAAAGAAAAAAAAGTTATAAAAAAACAAATATATTTTTGGTTGCAAAGGGGAATGGTAGGGAGATCAGAGGGAATGTTAGTGACTCGGTAGAGTTTGGGCAAGATGTTGATAGGTAAAGTGAAATGTGTGGGAAAATGTATTTTTATCCGTTGTGGAAGGAAGAATGAAAAGGAAATCATATAAATGGAGCGAGACTACTAAATGTGCAAACAATTTCATGGTACCAGTACATAAAACACAATGGTTTAGCATGCAGGCACAGAAGGTAATTAGGAAAGCTTGGAGGTGTTGCCTTCAATGCAAAGGGCATTAACATTTTTACGCAACATCACAATGCATTGGTAACATTACACCTGGGGTTGCGTGTACACTTTTGATCACCATATTTAAGCAATATTTAAGAAATGATTTAATTGCCTGGGAGGCAATAGAGACAAGGTTGACTAGGTTGATTCCTGGTTGAAATGTTTGCCTCTGAAAATAGTTAAGCAAGTTCGACCTTTACTCAGTGGAGATTAGAAGGTGAACAAAGACATTTAATACAATGTATTGTTCTCGCAAACCCTATTATGGAACACATTTTATTCCTTTTTAAGATTGTATTACAGAGACTTTATCCTTCATTGATCCATTGTAATTCATTGCATGTTATTTTGAAAATTCTAGAAAGGGCATTTCTAATTGTGAATGCACAATTCCAGTTATTTTTCACATACATTAAGTAATGACCTGGATGTTTGGTGAGATATCGGGACATCTGAATTTCCATGTGGATGATTGCTGCTTTTAGGACAAATGCCAGGAGAACACAAACTTCAGCTGATTTCCCAGCACTTGTTCTGGGATTATTTGCCTATGAAACCAATGGGAATAAAGGAGACTTGTTGTGGGTGGCTACCAATGATTAGAAGTGTTCTGCAGGGGTTGGTGCCCGTGCTGCTAGTCTTCACGTTATATATCAATGCTTTGGATGAGGAAATTTAAGGCTTTGTGCCAAGTTTCGGGATCATACGATGATAGATGGAGGGGCAGGTGGTCTAGAGAAAGCAAGGAGTTTGCATAGAAACATAGAAACATAGAAAATAGGTGCAGGAGGAGGCCATTCGGCCCTTCGAGCCAGCACCACCATTCATTGTGATCATGGCTGATCGTCCCCTATCAATAACCCATACCTGCCTTCTCCCCATATCCCTTGACTCCACTAGCCCCCTAGAGCTCTATCTAACTCTCTCTTAAATCCATCCAGTGACTTGGCCTCCACCGCTCTCTGTGGCAGGGAATTCCATAAATTCACAACTCTCTGGCTGAAAACATTTTTTCTTACCTCAGTCTTAAATGACCTCCCCTTTATTCTAAGACTGTGGCCCCTGGTTCTGGACTCGCCCAACATTGGGAACATTTTTCCTGCATCTAGCTTGTTCAATCCTTTTATAATTTTATATGTATCTATAAGATATCCCCTCATCCTTCTAAACTCCAATGAATACAAGCCGAGTCTTTTCAATCTTTCCTCTTATTCCTCATCCCAGGGATCAATCTCGTGAACCTATGCTGCACTGCCTCAATCACAAGGATGTCCTTCCTCAAATTAGGAGACCAAAACTGTACACAATACTCCAGATGTGGTCTCACCAGAGCCCTATACAACTGCAGAAGAACCTCTTTACTCCTATACTGAAATCCTATTGTTATGAAGGGCAACATTCCATTAGCTTTCTTCACTGCCTGCTGTACCTGTAAGCCAACTTTCAGTGACCGGTGTACAAGGACACCCAGGACTCGCTGCACCTCCCCCTTACCTAACCTAACCCCATTGAGATAATAATCTGCCCCCTTGTTTTTGCCGCCAAAGTGGATAACCTCACATTTATCTATATTATACTGCATCTGCCACGCATCTGCCCACTCACTCAACCTGTCCAGGTCACCCTGCAACCTCCTAACATCCTCTTCACAGTTCACACTGCCACCCAGCCTTGTGTCATCCGCAAACTTACTAGTATTGCTCCTAATTCCCTCTTCCAAATCATTAATATATATGGTAAACAGTTGCGGCCCACTAGTCTTACTGTCTCCACCTACATTCTATCTTTGTCCCGTTCAGATTGGGAATAGAAACATAGAAACCTGCCTTCTCTCCATACCCCCTGATCCCCTTTGCCACTAGGGCCACATCTAACTCCCTCTTAAATATAGCCAATGAACTGGCCTCAACTACCCTCTGTGGCAGAGAGTTCCAGAGATTCACCACTCTCTGTGTGAAAAAAGTTCTTCGCATCTCGGTTTTAAAGGATTTCCCCCTTATTCTTAAGCTGTGACCCCTTGTCCTGGACTTCCCCAACATCGGGAACAATCTTCCTGCATCTAGCCTGTCCAACCCCTTAAGAATTTTGTAAGTTTCTATAGGATCCCCTCTCAATCTCCTAAATTCTAGTCCTGAAGTCCTGAAGTGCTGAGCCTCCAGGAGATCAGATAGGTTAAGACGGACTGAGTGGAGGTGTTCACTGAACAGCGCTTCAACTCCCCCTCCCATTCCCAATCTGACCTTTCTGTCCTGGGCCGCCTCCATTGTCAGAGTGAGGCCCAGCACAAATTGGAGGAACAGCACCTCATATTTTGCTTGGGCAGTTTACACCCCGGTGGTATGAACATTGACTTCTCTAACTTCAGATAGCTCTTGCTTTCTCTCCCCATCTTCCAGGACAAGGGGTCACAGCTTAAGGATAAGGGGGAAATCCTTTAAAACCGAGATGAGAAGAACTTTTTTCACACAGAGAGTGGTGAATCTCTGGAACTCTCTGCCACAGAGGGTAGTTGAGGCCAGTTCATTGGCTATATTTAAGAGGGAGTTAGATGTGGCCCTTGTGGCTAAGGGGATCAGGGGGTATGGAGAGAAGGCAAGTACGGGATACTGAGTTGGATGATCAGCCATGATCATATTGAATGGCGGTGCAGGCTCGAAGGGCCGAATGGCCTATTCCTGCACCTAATTTCTATGTTTCTATGTTTCTATCCCTTTCCCCATCCCAGATCTCCCACTAGTCTTACTGTCTCCGCCTACATTCTATCTTGATCCTGCCCTCTCCCCTGACATCAGTCTGAAGAAGGGTCTCGACCTGAAACATTGCCCATTCCTCTCCACTATGCCTGTTAAGTTGTAAATGACTGGTAGAAGCTGCAGAAGAGCAATCTTGGTCAGGATGTGTTTGGGTTTGAATTGATACTTAGCTGATGTAAACTGAAAAAGTAACTTCATCCGAATGGCGTGGGGTTTTATGACCATGTTGTCTAGCAGGGACAGTTCTACATTACAATAATCATCATTCATTTTTTAAATAGATACTAGCCTGTCTGTCAATTTTACTACACCAAATACATGCTGCCCCCAGGAATGCCTGTTGTTGGGCACCTGAATAGGTGAGGTGAAACGAGCTCCCATAATACTAATAAATTCAAAAGTCTGACGTATGTACTTATATTTGTTCTTGAGGCAGAACTTGTTTCCTCTCTCTCTATATATATACTTTTAGTGACTGTTCTTTCTTCATGGTCTTATATGCTTTTGATATCGTTCTGCATTAACCAAATATCATTCTGTATTAACCAAATTGTAACATATAAAGACCTAGAAATGGGAAATCTAGGTGCATGATTTCTGATTTTTTTTACTTTACCGTATTTGCTTAGATAGAAGTTACAATTCTCTCAATCGCTGTATAACTTTTATTAGTCTATTTTAATAAAATGAAAAATTGCAAATGACTCAATATGAGGATCATTCGTGCCAGAGTGGAATATGTAACTTTCGCTTTACAGAAAGACCGTTTTGCAGGGCAGTCACAGTGGCGTAGCGGTAGAGTTGCTGCCTTACAGCGAGTACAGTGCCGGAGACCAGGGTTCAATCCTGACTATGGGCGCTGTCTGTACGGAGTTTGTACGTTCTCCCTGTGACCTGTTTGGGTTTTCTCCGAGATCTTCGGTTTCCTCCTGCACTTCAAAGACGTACAGGTTTGTAGGTTAATAGGCTTGGTCAATGTAAACATTTTCCCTAGTGGGTGTCTGACAGTGTTAATGTGCGGGGATCACTGGTCGGCACGGACCCGGAGGGCTGAAGGGCCTGTTTCTACACTGTGTCTCTAAACTAAAAATATTGGATAGCGAGGATAGAATTGGCACCAGCCAATAAACAGAAAAATACTGAAAAACATTCAGAAGATCGGGCCAATGGGTGGACCAATGGGGTGAAATAATGTAGCCGTTAAAGGCACCTGACTGAGCTCCTTTGTTTATGTAACATGTTGCTAATGTCAAAAATTCTGTGAAATATTTTATCGTCTTGCTTACTGGGACGTGGTCAGCAGGTCAGACGATATAAATGAGAAAAAAAGAGAGAAATGGCAGGCAAAAATGGCAAGTCATGATACAAACAGAAAGTCAAGAATCAGTTTCTAAAGTTGTAGAATTCAGATTCAGATTCAATTTTAATTGTCATTGTCAGTGTACAGTACAGAGACAACGAAATGCATTTAGCATCTCCTTTGAAGAGCGACATAGCAAACGATTTTGAATTAAAAAAATAAATAATAAGTGTCCGTGGGGGGGTGATTGGCAGTCACCGAGGTACGTTGTTTAGTAGATTGACAGCGGCCGGAAAGAAGCTGTTCCTCGACCTGCTGGTTCGGCAACGGAGAGACCTGTAGCGCCTCCCGGATGGTAGGAGGGTAAACAGTCCATGGTTGGGGTGAGAGCAGTCCTTGGCGATGCTGAGCGCCCTCCGCAGACAGCGCTTGCTTTGGACAGACTCAATGGAGGGGAGCGTGGAACCGGTGATGCGTTGGGCAATTTTCACCACCCTCTGCAATGCCTTCCGGTCGGAGACAGAGCAGTTGCCATACCATACTGTGATGCAGTTGGTAAGGATGCTCTCGATGGTGCAGCGGTAGAAGTTCACCAGGATCTGAGGAGACAGATGGACCTTCTTCAGTCTTCTCAGGAAGAAGAGACGCTGATGAGCCTTCTTGATCAGAGTAGAGGTATTGTGGGTCCAAGAGAGGTCATCGGAGATGTTGACTCCCAGGAACCTGAAGCTAGAAACACGTTCCACCTCCGTCCCGTTAATGTGGATGGGGGTGTGCGTGCCGCCTCTGGACTTCCTGAAGTCTACAATGAGCTCCTTGGTCTTCTTGGAGTTAAGGGCCAGGTTGTTGTCAGCGCACCATGCTGCTAAGTGCTGGACCTCCTCCCTGTAGGCCAGCTCATCGTTGTTGCTGATGAGGCCAATCACCGTTGTATCATCTGCATACTTGATGATGGTGTTAGTACCATGTACAGGTGTGCAGTCATAGGTGAAGAGGGAGTAGAGGAGGGGGCTCAGCACACAGCCCTGAGGGACGCCGGTGTTCAGGGTGAGGGTTGAAGAGGTGTGCTTGTCTAACCTCACAGACTGGGGTCTGTTGGTTAGAAAGTCCAGTATCCAGTTGCAGAGGGAGGGGTCGATGCCCAGGTTACCGAGTTTGGTGATCAGTCACGGAACTAAATGGCCTCCACCTATTTATTTTTAAAATGCTCCTTAAGTGAAGATCTCTTGCTGACTTCTATTCGTTGAATTTCAAACAATCTTGATAATAATGTAAAAACTGGATTTCACTGATGTTTTTCTTCTGTATCCTCCACTGCATTAATGCATGAGTAATGGTGAGGATGTTATTCATTCCTGCAAGGTGACTTTCTCAATACATATGACTGAGCATAGTATTCCTGGAGAGCTAGTGAAGTGTTATGTGGAATGTGTTAATGAGTATTCTTTGTGTTCTTTGCACCACACCTGTCCAGGAAGTTGAGGCAACTGAGGCTGAGAGACTACCAGAGACAAAACAAATCATAATGATGGATAAAACGGATTATTCGTACTGCACAGACCACAGACAGGAAATGCTCTCTCGATTGCTGAGCTCAGATTATTTGCCTAAAAACAGGTGAATAAAGATTGTAACAGAAACTAACATTGCTGTCCAATTTATTAGGTTAACGGTATCTGTAAAATATGGCTTCCTTTTTTCCCCAACATTTTTGAGTGTGCTCAAAAGATTTTTTGAGAATTTGTGATGAAACAATAATGAAATGCTTTTGAAGTATTCAATCAGCCCCTCATCATAGGCTAACAGTTCATTTCCAAATGAAATCAAGAGTTACAGGTACATTTTTAAATACTCTCGTAAACCATAATCTGCCCCCTGCAATAATAATTTTGTTACTATGTGTTATAATTCCCTCACAATAACATTTCAAGTTTAATTGATTTTAAGTAACTAAGAATAAATTTGTCTGTGATATTTCCGCTTCTACATTGTCCCTCCTGTATGATTCAGTTTCTAATTTGCATCCTGTAAAGTGTGTAAAATGTTACTTTATGCCTCTTTGCTGTGTGAGAAAATTCTATCTGATTGGCTGATCAGTTTCCTGATGACATCACTGTAGGGGAATGACACAAATCCCCCTATGGATGGTGCCAGATTAAATGACAAATTGGAATAGGGGAAACGGCTGCCATAGATTCCAGTTTGTTTCATGTGCAACATTCTTTTGTGGTTAATGGCAACTGCCTTGTCTTTGTTGCTGATCACAACTCTAGGTCATTGTTTATTTGACCATATCTATGATATGTGCAGATTATCACACTGAACATCAGTCAAGGATTGGTAACGTATTGGAAATCTTATGATATCTGCAAAGATAATGGTAACTGATATGAAGATAGACACAAAATGCTGGAGTAACTCAGTGGGACTGGCAGCATCTAGGGATAGAAGGTATAGGTGAGGTTTCAAGTTGAGACCCTTCTTCAGACTGAGATCTTGACCCAAGATGTCAAACATTCTTTCTATCCAGAGATGCTGCCTGGCCTGCTGAGTTACTACAGCATTTTGTGTTTATCGGCAGTGTAAACCAACATCTGCAGTTCCTTCCCACAACAAACTGAAATTATCTACACACAAATAACCGTCTTTGTGATGACCATCTCTTGCTTGCGACCTTTAACTATTGTAATTATTCTGAAAGATCCCAATGCGCGCCGAGAAAATTCTTAGTTATTTTAGAAGCCATTTTTGTGCACTGCGCTGCAGCGTAATAGGATATGGCTTCAACTAAACCTAGTTAGGCACTTTATTTTCCAAAAAAAAATTGCATTTGACATGGAGATCATTTACAACTTGAGCAGTAACCTATCACCATGTCATTGGAGAGCTGACCAGATGATAAAGAAATCTCGCCCAGTTGCACAATGTGCAAGCAATCCACCTCATCAGACTACCAACGATGTAGTAAAATTGATAGTTACCCAAACATGGAGAAAAAATACTCAATTTCATTAAAGTTGCGTCAAATTTCACAAGGGGAATCTATGTCAAACCAGGGGAATTTTGACATTTCAATAACAATTCAGGTGGTGGTTAGAGCTGGAAGTGGTGGACACAAAAAAACCCTACTCTAACGATAATTCAGAATTCAGTGAATAATTGAACTAGCTGGTTTCATGTCCTCCTGACATTGTTTCCAGTACAAAAATACGAACAGAGCTTGAATCATCAAAACATTGTGCTGTTAACTTGTCATTTCAGTGCTTAGAAACTGAAAAATAAAATCAACAGCACATTGTGTAGGACAGGATAATTGTGAGGGAAGCAGTTGAAATGTCTTTTTTAATAACATTGACAGGCATGCTTTATTTTTTTAAAGATATGTCATAGAGTGATACAGTGTGGAAACAGGCCCTTCAGCCCAACTTGCTCACACATCCCAGCTACACTAGTCCCACCTGCCTGCACTTGGTCCATATCCCTCCAAACTTGTCCTATCCATGTACCTGTCTAACTGTCACCTTAAATGTTGGGATAGTCCCAGCCTCAATTACCTCCTCAGCAGCTTGTTTCATACACCCACTGTGTGAAAAAGTTACCCCTCAGATTCCTATTAAATCTTTTCCCCTTCATCTTGAACTGATGTAATCCTCGATTCCCCTACCCTGGGCAAGAGATTATATGTAATAAATTGGTGGACGATTTATCGCAGAACAAAAAAATGATGGGAGGAACTCAGTCAGTCTGGCAGCAGCTGTGGAGGAAATGGACAAATAACATTTCAGGTCAGAACTTTTCTTCAAACCCATGGAGTTGGGAGGAAAATGGATGGAAAATGGGTGGGGTGGGTATAGCCTGGCAAGTATTAGCTGGATAGATGAGGGGAAGGGGGGGGGGGGGGGGGGGGGGGGGGGGGGGGGGTGGACAGATGTGACAGATGGGTGGAGTGAATGACAAAGGTAAGACATGAAAGTCAGACATAAGGGTGTTAGCTGACGAAAGAAGAGGAGTGAAATATAAAGCCAGATGGAAGGGTATGGGTGGAAGGGGACAGGGGTAAGAGGGAGGATAAAGGAAATATGGAAGATGTGCATTCAGAGGAGGGGGAGCAGAGTGATCAATCATCATTCATTCATCATCGTTGAAAACATTAGCGATGCAGTGATGCAGGTTTCCAAAGGGAATGGTGACGGACTCACCACACATCTCTGTTCTCCAGTTCCTGCGGACTTCCGCCGCTGGAAGTATAGGATTTTGGTGTGTGTGCTTTATCATCATTCCTTACAATGCTATGTACGGCAGTGATTGTTCTCCTGAAGTGTGAATAGCTATTGGCTTGCTAGAAGCTCAGGCTAGTAGGAAATTGTGGCCAGTAGTGGCCAGGGTAGGAGGAAATTGTGGGAGAAATGTATGATGGATGCGCACTGGGATGGGGACAGGAGAAAAGGGGTTGGGGGGTTGGGATAAGGTGGGATTTGACTTGAACTAGGAAAATTTAATGTTCATTTGTAAACTATCCAAATGGAATATGAAGTGCTTCACTTTCATTTTGCGTGTCACTTCACTTTGGCAATGCAGGAAGCCGCCTTCTTGAATATGGCGTGTACAACCTAAAGTTGTAGGACAACTTGTTCTATTTGAACATTTGATTGTGCACACCAGGTTGATTGCATTCATCGAAACAAGGTGGTCTACGTGAAGGTTGCAATTTCCCACCCCATGGAGGAAGCCAAAGACAAAGTAGCAATGTTACAAAATTTTGAGATTTAAAAAATCAAGTCCGTAATTTATCCCATCAGATAAAGCATAAAAAGAAGTTTAATTTGTCACCTAATTCACTTTCATATCTTCAGTATTAAAAAGGTTATGGCCATTTTCATACTCGGAAATTAGCATCTTGTTCCCTATTGCTTTTCCATTGACTTAACACAAAAGCTGTGATCGAGGACAGTCAAATGGCCATAACTTTCTTAAAAATTAAGAGAACTAAAATAAATTTTCAGTTATTATAGATTGAAGCATTCTGAAACAAATATGAAACAATCTTACTTAGATGACTTGAAATTAAAGCATATAATTAGTTACCTAATTGTAGCTAATTACAAAATTCAATTACTAGATGTAAACATCTATCAATTTCTTAAGAATAGATTAACATTTTTAAATAGCCTAAGTGTCCAAATAACATTCACACAAGAATTCACAATATAACATAATTTTAAATCTCATTGTCATGGATTTATAGGCCAAATGGAAGGAATTTAATGTTTAATACCTGTAAATTAATGGCCATTTAAATCAACTTGCGAGTGGGTTTTTCTGGAACGCGATCATTTGGAACGTTGTGGTTTGCAGTTATTAGACCCCCATATCGGCATGCCAGTTCGTATGGGGACTAAATCACCGTTTCGCAACTTAAAATGTGAACTAAAGGCATCTTAAGGACCACTTTTATACATAAAAATAAACAGCTTTCTTTTACCTGTCACCTACATGAAATCCGTCCCCGTTGTCGCCGTTGACGGCTTTAGAAGCTGATTTTAAAATTACCTTTGTCTTTGGTTTCCTCCATGGGTTGGGAAATTCACTACCTGAAGTGTTTTCCTCAGGGCCGCTACCTGAAGTGTATTCTTACCATTTCCTCCACAGGAACTTCCTGACCCATTGAGTTCTTCCAGCCTTTCACTTTTAGGTCAAGATTCCATCATTTGCAGTGTTTTATGTCTCCAGTTTATCACAGAATATGTATTATAGCCATTAAATAATATTTGCTTATTGCATGCTAGCAATTATCATTGAGCGGATGCTATTCTCAGCCACCTTAAGGTATGGACATAATTGACACCACACTATAGAAAAATATCTTCTGGAAATAAAGCCTTCCAATTTCCTTAAAATTCCTGACTATCAGTGTTTCAGTAAAGCTAGATAAATTAAAACTGATTGTGTAGACTGATTAGGTATGCTGAAAAATGGCAAAAAGAATGGGTGTGTGAAAAAGTATCTGAGGTGGGGAAAGGGGGCTGGGAAATGCCCAATATGTTTCCTTTCAACTCAAACAGCATTTCCATTAAATTAATCTATTGTGTCACATAATCAAGAAGGTTCCCATAACCGAGGATTGGGACAAATTTTGGTATATTACATATTGAACCCTTTTTAATACATTGAAACATTAACTGTCAGCAATGATAACATTAAGGATTCACTGAAAACTATTTTTGTGGTGCAAACACTTTAAAGATCTCTTAATGTGAGATCTTAAAAAGGGTTCTTTGGGTAAAGTTAACTTTAGGTGTTCCCATTTCGGTGTCATTGAGCGATTTTGCTATTAACCATGGAGATAGAATGCATTGCACAGTAAACTGCCAGCCACAACAATGCATACAGGGTTGGAGATATTTAATTGAAGGACTTTAACATACAAATTATATCCAATAGTCATAGACTCATAAGGTACAGCCCTTTTGTTCATCAACTTACAAGCACCTTTTACACTAATCCAATATTATTAATCCCATTTTATTCTCCTCACATACTCATCGATTCCCCCCTGATTTGACCATTCAACTGCACACCGGTGACAATTTGCAGCTAACAATTAATGTTGCAAATTGCATGTTTTTGGCATGTGGGAGGAAAGTGCTCTCGGTAGAAACCTAGAAAGCTATAGGTTGAAACCAGCACCAGAGGCCAGGATTGAACACGGGTCACTGGAGCTGTGAAGCAGTGTCCCAACAGTGTCATTCAATGTCAATTGTCTGCTGTAATGTTCATACAACATCCTCCTGCTCTACACAGGACCTGAGAACTCATAACATTCTGGCTTTTTGGGAAACGATGTTTGCAGTTTAGCCATCACAAATGTTTCTCAGGTGAACCTTCACTTGCAGTGATTCTCTTCATCCTGTTTACTTTATTATGTGACTTTTTTTAACCAGCTCGAAAATAATTAGATGTTAGCAGTTTCAGTGGTCCAGTGGTCCAGCCTCTGGTGCTGGTTTCAACCTATAGCTTTCTAGGTTTCTACCGAGAGCAATTTCCTCCCACATGCCAAAAACATGCAATTTGCAACATTAATTGTTAGCTGCAAATTCTCTATCTTTCCCTGTGTCTGTCATCATTTTAATTTTCATGAACCATATAATATGAGTTGGGTGTCAATCATATGAGTTATGCACCAATCCCTTTTCAAAGTTTCTGACAATGTCTACGTCAAGCTACGCAAACCTACCGCCTAGTCAACGTCAAGCTGCATAAAGCTACCGAATACCGGCGACCCATTAGGACGTCCACCTACAACCACACCTGTGACAACCTATGACCACACAGGCGACAACCTACGCCAACCAAAGTCAACCTACGTCTACCCATGACAAGCTACAACAAGCAACGACCCTGTCGGCGACAACTGAACAACTGAAAACAATTCAGTCGCCGGCACCCGTCGCCAATTGACATCGGTTGACGTAGGTTGTCGCCAATGGAATTCACTGAAGTCAGCACCTGGGTACAACCAACATCACCTGCTGACAATCTGCATCATCCTGGCGACAACCTACGACAGCACCTACGACAGGAGACCTGCGGTCTCCCAGGTCTTGCACACCGCTCTCTCCCATCTGGACAGCCAGAAGGGGGGCTACGTGAGGATGCTGTTCAATATTTCAAAATCCAGCGGTGACCAGAAAAACATTACGACTCTTTATGTGACTTGAGGAGACTATTCATGACCATACAGGCGTCACCCCGCAACCTTGTGGAGACAGCCTAGTCCCCTGTAGTTACCAAAAAAAATCACAAGATACAAGATACATTTAATTGTCATTTGGACCCCTTGAGGTCCAAACGAAATGTCGTTTCTGCAGCCATACATTACAAACAAATAGACCCAAGACACAACAACACAACATAATTTACATAAACATCCATCACATCATTGTGATGGAAGGCCAAAAACACTTATCTCTCCACTGCCCTCTCCCCCCCCCCCGATGGCAGAGTCAAAGTCAAAGCTCCCGGCTGGCAATGGCGATTGTCCCGCGGCCATCTGGGAGCCACATCTCTGGGATATGCGAGGTCATCACACGCAGCACTGGTGAGTTGGCAAGGCAGCGCCCCCCTCAGGCGTGCGCTCGCAGAGTGTCCCGAGGCCATCCAGTGCCTACGCAGCGGCGGTGGAAAGCATCTGTCCGGGAAACATTACCCGCTCCAGGGAGCTGCTTGCAACCCCGCAACTCTGGAGAGTAGGCGTTCGGAAGTCGCCGTTGCGAGCACTAAAAGAACTTCACTCCCTCCAGGCAGGAACTATACAACAGGAGGGTGCAACTCCAGAGCAAACAAAATCCACAGACCTGCCGTTGGAGCCTCCCCTCTCCGGTAACGCAGCAGCAGCCGCTACGGTCAGGCAAACTCCTCCACCGCATCCACCCGCTCCGGAGAGGTTGAGAAGGAGTTTCTTCCCACGGCGACGTAAACGCCCATCTCGTAGCACCCGAGTTTTCCCCGGCTTCTTCCTGTTGGAGGCCGCTCCTCGTTGCGGATTGTGTTTATAATTTGTTTGGAAACCCGACGAAAAAAAGTCGGAGCATTGCCAGTGCATTTCACTGATTCATAAAAAGTTTGTGACAAATAAACCTTGACTTGACCCCTTGAAGACAAGCCGACACACCCACAGTCCCCCAAAAAGTGTAAACAAAAAAATCTACATTAAAAAAACATTACGACTCTTTATAACTTGAGGAAACGCATGACCAGACTGCAGAGGCCCGCAACCTGTGGTGACGAGAGTCGCCTGTAGCCCACGCACCTAAGTGGGACAGGGGCTTTAGGCTTCGCTTGGAGATGCTCTATATATTGGAGAGCAACGAATCAAAGATTCTAGAAATACTAAACACGTCAGGCAGTTTCTGGGGAGAGAGAAACCATTAACAATTCAGGCCAATTACCTTTCGTTTATCAGAATTCAGTACCCACCCCGGCTGTACATCTCACTTGGTGCAGTTGCTTTTCCACATCAGGAACAACAGCCCTCCTCTTGATTACTCTGTGAATAAGTCCTTTGTTTGCTGGCCCACTGACTGTGCTCTTGTGGCCTGTTTGCTTAGGAAGTTGGTTGCATAAATCTTTGAACTTCTCTGCTCTGCGTAAGTGCGGAATTAACAAAAAAAATTAGTGTTCCTTCACTGCAATCAATTTCAGTGTCCCATTAGTTTGTGGGTGGCTAATTGCTTGGTCTGAGTGCAACTAAAAAAAGAGAAATGTGGAGATTAATGATCAGAAAAGTAGTTTTGTGCAAGGCACAGGCTGAAATTAATATATTACAGAGGACCTAACTGAATCTGATCATGCATTGCCATATTAGAACATGCATTTTATAGGGCAATTACATTTTGGCACAAAAACAGAAGATGCTGGAAATGCTCATTTGTGACAAGTGAAACAAAGTCAACATTTTAGGCTAGAGACTGTCAGAACTTGAAAGGAGACCAAATGAAACGTGTTAGTAGTAGAAACAAGGAACTGCAGATGCTGGTTTACAAAACCAGCAGGTGGGTAACATGGTGGTGCAGTGATAGGGTTGCTGCCTTACAGCACCACAGACCCGGGATCGATCCTGACTGCAGGTGCTTGGCTGTATAGAGTTTGTACGTTCTCCCCTTGACCTGTGTGGGTTTCCTCCGAGCTCTTGGTATAAAAACATGTAAATTGTCCCTAGTGTAGGATTGTGTTAATGTGTGGGGATCGCTGGTTGGTGCAGTCTCGATGGGCCAAAGGACCTATTTCCACACTGTTTCTTTAAACTAAAACTAAACTAAACTAAACTCTAAATTAAAAAGGACACAAACTGCTGAAGTAACTCATTGGGTCAGATATCATTTCAGGAGAACATGGAGCGGTGACCCTTCTTCAGACTGAGACAACCATCAACCCCCCCGCCTGCGTCCACCTATTGCCTGCCACACTTTGTCCTGATTCACCCCCCCCCCCCTCCTCCCCCTTCATGGTTAATTTCATTTTGGCTGTCCTTTACCATTTGCTTGATTCATTGTATTAGGTAGAACAAATTGTTCATAGCTGTCACAAAGTTCCTCTGATATGATTAGTATTTCTGCCTTTAGTAGTAAACCAATGCCTTTGTACACACACAGATAACAATGTTCACTTTTTTTGTTTGCAACTTAAAACTAAATTTGATGTCTATACTTCAACTCAAATCAGTCAACCGTAGTAACAACTGCAACATTTTGTCATATTATCGATCATACGTTAGAAGTCAAATATCACAAAATCATAGAACATTACAGCAGAGATATTGACAGCTCAGCCCATTAAAAATGTTGCATTCACTAAATTGCTATTTATGGTCCAATATATTCCTTTTGAAGTAACCCATTGTATGTTTGAAATAAATTGTGGACTCACATGTTTTAAATTGTAGTTTGTGATTGAGAATTTCCAAGTTGTTATCATCTACTGAGTAAAAATATATTTCACCATAATCACTTGAGATCTCTTTTCAGCTCACCTTAAATCATCGTCTTGTTTAATCTCACACAGTTAGTGGCATTAAAATATAGTTTTCAGAGGAACCAGTTTTTAGTTAAAAGTGCAGTCTACTGTCACAATTGAATTCAACTGGACCACTCAATGAAGATGCGTCTTTGTACTTACTTGCTTCCTTAGTTATCCTATGCTAATTATTGCCAGGACAATTAGCATTTCTTTCCAATAATGTACAGTGATCATTGTTGTTTCCAAACCATTGCTATCTGTAGTTATTTGTGAATATCAGATAATCCACATATGGATATATTTTCTACAGAACATTGTCATGGTTTTATTGCCATGTAACTCAGCTGAGCACACCAATAAATAATATTATCATCATCTTTTGATAGTTATTGATTGCACATCAAAATTCAACCATTGAAGTTATTTTTTTGGGTTGCTTCCATTTATATGTTTGGAGTTTATGTAGTTTTAGAGTGATATTACAATTGATATTTATACATTGAATGGCTTTATTTAAAAACTGTAACTTAGTTTTGAAGAAGACAAATAGATAAAGGAACACTTGACCATATGGCCACTTAAATCTGTTGCGCCATTCAGCAAGTCCTTGCCTTCAATACCACTTTCTTCTTCAGTGCCCAGATCTCTTCATTAATTTAATGAATGAATGAGTGAATAAGTTTATTGGCCAAGTATTCACATACAAGGAATTTGCCTTGGTGCTCCACCCGCAAGTGACAACAATATGCAGTAACAGTTAGGAATGACAGATAAAACATTAAACATTAATAATAAAACATTATTGATTAAACTTGTGAATTAAATAAAATACCAGAGCAAAAGGAGGCTACAGATTTTTGGTTATTGAGTAGAGCTACTACGCGTGGAAAAAGGCAGTTTTTATGTCTGGCTGTGGCAACTTTGACAGTCTGGAGTCGCCTTCCAGAGAGAAGTGATTCGAAGACTTTGGGGTCAGGATGAGAGGGGTCAGAGATGATCTTGCCCGCTCGCTTCCTGGCCCGTGCAGTGTATAGTTCATCAATGGATGGAAGGTTGCAGCCAATAACCTTCTCAGCTGATCGGACGATTCGCTGCAGCCTCCGGATGTCGTGCTTGGTGGCTGAGCCAAACCAGACCATGATGGAGAAAGTGAGGACAGACTCTACGATGGCCGTATAGAATTGGACCATCATTGCCTGTGGCAGATTGTGCTTCCTCATCTGCCGCAGGAAGTACATCCTCTGTTGTGCCTTTTTGACTGTAGAGTCGATGGTATCCCCCATTTAAGGTCCTTGGAGATGATGGTTCCCAGGAACTTAAAAGACTCCACAGATGTGACTGTGGCGTTGTTGATGGTGAGTGGGGTGAGGGGATGGGGGAGCTCTCCTAAAGACTACTATCAATTCCACTGTCTTAAGAGCATTGAGCTCCATGTTGTTGCGATGGCACCAGCTGTGTCACTTCCTGTCTGCAGGCAGAGTCCAGGATGGGGACTTCCAATTCCTCCGTCTACGCCGCATCTGCTCCCAGGATGAGGCGTTCCATACCAGGGCATCTGAAATGTCCTCATTCTTCAGGGAACGGGGGTTCCCCTCCTCCACCATAGATGAGGCTCGCACCAGGGTCTCTTCCATACCCCGCAACTCTGCTCTCTCTCCCCATCCCCGCACTCGCAACAAGGGCAGAGTCCCCCTAGTCCTCACCTTTCACCCCACCAGCCGTCACATACAGCAAATAATCCTCCCCCATTTTCGCCACCTCCAACGTGACCCCACCACTCGCCACATCTTCCCATCTCCCCCCCTGTCTGCCTTCCACAAAGACCGCTCCCTCCGCAACTCCCTTGTCAATTCTTCCCTTCCCTCCCGTACCACCCCCTCCCCGGGCACTTTCCATTGCAACCGCAAGAAATGCAACACCTGTCCCTTTACCTCCCCCCTCGACTCCATTCAAGGACCCAAGCAGTCGTTCCAGGTGCGACAGAGGTTCACCTGTATCTCCTCCAACCTCACCTACTGCATCCACTGCTCTCGATGTCAGCTGATTTACATCGGTGAGACTAAGCGGAGGTTGGGCGATCGTTTCGCCGAACACCTCCGCTCGGTCCGCAAGAACCTACCTGAACTCCCGGTGGCTCAGCACTTCAACTACCCCTCCCATTCCCATTCCCAATCTGACCTCTCTGTTCTGGGTCTCCTCCATTGCCAGAGTGAGCAACACCGGAAATTGGAGGAACAGCACCTCATATTTCTTGAGACTCTTGAAAGGCGCCCATAAATAAATTGATTATATTTTGCTTGGGGAGCCTGCATCCTGCGGGCATGAACATCAAATTCTCCCAATTTTGTTAGCCCTTGCTGTCACCTCCCTTTCCTCAGCCCTCGGGCTGTCTCCTCCCATCCCCCAGCCCTCGGGCTCCTCCTCCTCCTTTTTCCTTCCTTCTCCCCGCCATCCCCTATCAGTCTGAAGAAGGGTTTCGGCCCGAAACGTTACCTATTTCCTTCGCTCCATAGATGCTGCTGCACCCTCTGAGTTTCTCCAGCATTTTTTTGTGTACCTTTGATTTTCCAGCATCTGCAGTTCCTTCTTGAACACTAAGTCCAATCAGGGTTGTGCCATCCGCAAACTTGAGAAGCTTGACAGACGAGTCAGTGGAGGTGCAGTTATTGGTGTAGAGAGAGTAGAAGAGAGGGAAGAGTATGCAGCCTTGCGGTGCTCCTATGCTGAGGATTTGCGGGTTCGAGATGTGCTTTCCCAGCCTCATATGCTGCTTCCTGTCTGTCAGGATGCTGTGATCCACCAACAGAGGGGTTCAGGCATAGTCAACTCGGAAAGTTTGGAGTGTAGTAGCTCTGGCACAATGGTGTTGAATGCAGAGCTAAAATCAACAAACAAAATCCTCGCATAGGCCCCCTGGTGGTCTAGGTGCTGGAGGATGAAGTGCAGGCCCAGGTTGAGTGCGTCATCCACAGATCTATTGGCCTGGTATGCAAACTGCAGAGGGTCCAGCAGGGCCCAGGGTTTGTGATATTTTTCGGCTTGTCCAGCACAAGCCTTTCAAGGGTCTTCATGACTACAGAGGTCAGTGCGACAGGCCTGTAGTCATTAAGACCAGTAATCCTTGTCTTTTTGGGTACAGGGACAATAGTGGAGACTTTGAAGCAGGCAGGGACAGTACAGGTTTGCAAGGACTGGTTAGTATCCAAGAATCAATCAATTTTAGTTACAAATAAAATAAATGACTGAGCTTTCATGACACATCAGGGAAGATAATTGGCCTGATTCACCACCTTCTGGGTGAAGAGGTTTCTCTTCATCTTAGCCCTTAGTGCTATGCTCCTTACTTTGAGTTTGTGTGTCCTAGTTTTCAGATTCCTCTGCCAGGGAAAATTCCCTTTCTGCATTTATCCTTTCAAGCCCCATGATAATATTGTATGTTTTAATGTGTTCTATTATAGGATTATATCATTTAAATTCAATCTGAACAGTTTGGCTGGCACAGTGGCTCAGTTGGTAGATCCTGACCTTGGATGCTGCCTGTGGGGAGTTTCCTTGTTTTCCCTGTGACTGTGTGGGTTTCCTCCAGGTGCTTTCAAGAGAGAGCTAGATAGGGCTCTTAAAAATAGCGTATCAGGGGATATGGGGAGAAGGCAGGAACGGGGTACTGATTGGGGATGATCAGCCATGATCATATTGAATGGCGGTGCTGGCTCGAAGGGCCAAATGGCCTACTCCTGCACCTATTGTCTATTGTCTATTGCCCCAGTTTCCTCCTGCATTCTAAAGGCTTGCAGGTTCATGGGTTAATTGTGGGCTAATTGACCTTTATAAAGTGTCCCTAGCGTGAATGAGGAAGTGGATAACATAACTTGTGTGAACGGGTATCAATATTTGGCGAGGACAGATGAGCTGAAGGTTCTATTTACATGTTGTATCTTGAAATTTAACTAATAATACATGTAGTTTGGTTAATGCATGTGAACCAATCAGAATAATGCACGAACACTAGTCCCACCTTACTGTACACTTTATATTAACACTCACTTCCCATATTACGCAGTTACACCAGTGGTAGAGATGAACTAACAACGTATTGTACTGCACCACTATGACTGATGATTAAAGCTGACTTTGAACACCAGACCGTGTCTGTACAGTTCACTACATGGTGTCAGACTAGCTGGAAATTACCCATTACATCTGTCTATCGGGTTTTATTTACATTTTATTAGTCTTGATGTTTTACTCCGATGGCTCCCTTGTGCCGCAAGCCAACCCAGCTCATCTTTGATGCAGACATAGGCGAGCGATGGAGACTCTTTGAAATTGTTTATGAGCACTTCATCAATATCGTCCATCGCAACGATCCAGATGAAGTCAAGGCATCACTCCTGCTCAACCTGGCTGGACCCGGGGCTATGATTCACGCGCAAACCTTCGACTTTGCGTCAGCTGTACTCAACGGGAACGGCCAGGTGGTGGTCTCAGCTGAGACGATGCGCAACCCTAACATGCTGCTACGTAAATTCCGTGAGCTATGTGACCTGCCATCGAATCGCATTCTAGAGAGAGCAAAGTTCTTTGCACGCCAACAGCATCCTGACGAAATTGTGGAATGTTTCATTTGTGACTTGGCATGGCAAGTACGTGGCCCCGAGATGTCGCTTTGGTGAGATAACGAATGAGTTAATACGCGACAAAATCGTTAACGGCATGTGTGATCGGAAGCTCAAAACAGAGCTACTCCGAAATGCTGACCTGACTCTTGAACAGGCTGTGTATGCCTGCCGTATGTCAGAGGTTGTAGCCCCAGTGGGTGATCAGCTTGACACTCAGAAACATGATGTCATGTCTGACCGGTTTCAGTAACCGCACCGCATCAGCTGCCACAAAAAAAATTGTGAATGAGCCACCGCAGAGGTGCGCTAACTGCGACTATTTCCATAATAGAGGTCGCCAGCTTTGCCCAGCAAACGGCAAATCATGCAATTACTGTAAGAAAATGAATCATTTTGCTGCATGCTGTCGTTCTTGTGGGAATCCTAGTGTGAATTCAAAGTCTAATCTACACCTGTTGCACCAAGACCCAACAGTCTCTGACTCCCATGAACAGTTCGAAGCTGCCCACGAGAATGAACCAATTATCTCATACGACAGTTCTGCTGTTCAGACTCCTCCACACATCTGGTAAGCTCTTGCACCTTGCTGTTACCGTGCACATCAATAACAAGCCTATTATTGCTAAAGTGGACACGGGAGCGTGCATGAACGTAATGTCCCTGAAGGTCTATAACAAGATAAGAAATAATGAGACCTTGACTAAGGATGCCTCTACCTTGCATGCCTATGGGGTGGAGGTTCTGCACCCTCTCGGAAAAGCTGATTTCAAGTGTGTAGTAGACAATGTCACTAAAAACCTGATTTTCTATATTGTGAAATTGAACTCTGAGACTTTGTTGGGAATCCATTCGTGCCACGACCTGGGTTTAGTGTCCTTCGGACGCACTGTCCACAAGCTATGCCTATCTGATGAACCGACACAACAACTTCTGTCCCTATATCAGGACTTGTTCGACAAAGAACTGGGCAAGTTGCCAATGACTTACAAGATCACTATTGACCCCACTGTTGTCGTTGCTCGTGAACCTCACCGCCTATCCCATGCTATGCGTGACAGAATTCAAGCCGAACTGAGACACATTGTGTCCCTAGGGGTACTGGCTGAAATAAGTGAACCCACAGACTGGGTCTCCACCCTGGTCGTTACATAAAAGAAAGACAAAGATGAGCTCCGTGTGTGAATTAACCCAGGAGACCTAAACACAGCTATTACACGCCCACACTACCCGATGAGTACCATCGAAGACGTTGCAGCTCAAATCGGTCGTGCAACAGTGTTCTTAGTACTAGATGCCAAAAGCTCGTTTTGGTGGATGCCTCTCGATGACACATCCTCAGACCTCACTACATTTGCCACACCATTTAGCAGATTCAAGTTCCTCAGAATGCCATTCGGAATTAACTCGGCCAGCGAGGTCTTTCAGAGAGCTATGGAACAGCTGTTCGCAGGCTACCCATGTGCTATCATCATTGATGACATTCTGGTGAATGACCATGACTTAACGGAGCACGATTCTAATTTTAAAATGATTCTGGACAGGGCACGTGAGATCAACCTAAAGTTCAACGCCATGAAGTGCAAGTTTCGTGTCTCAGGGGTTACCTACGTCGGATATGTGTTCACAAGCGAAGGGTTAAAGCCGTACCCTAAGAAGACTGCAGCCATCAATGAACTGCCTGTTCCCACAGACGTACACAGCCTTCAGCGTTTCCTGGGTATGGTTAACTATCTGGGCAAGTTCATACCCAACCTCAGCGAACTTATCTCGCCACTGAGACAGCTCACTCACAAGGACACTGGTACCAGCAACAACAACAAGTGTTCGACTCTTTAAAACTTCAGCTAGCCAGCGTATTTTCGACCTCAAGCTGCCAGTCACTATCACCTGTGATGCCTCGCAATACAGGCGCAGGTTTAGGTGCAGCCTGCATACAAACATCAGCTGATGGCACCGTGCTACCTGTATCGTACGCCTCTCGCACCATGACAGAGACCGAGCAGCGCTATGCCCAGGTTGAAACGGAGCTGCTAGCTGTCGTTTTTGCATGTTCCAAGTTTAGAGACTTTATTTTTGGGAAAACTATAACAATTGAAACTGACCACCAACCCCTGGTCACCATCCTGAACACGCCTATTCACGCAGCGCCTGCACGTTTGCAGCGCATGATGATGCAGCTCCAGCGTTTTGATCTCCAGATTGTTTACAAAAAGGACAAAGACATGCTCATCGCCGACACTCTCTCTCGAGCGCCACGGGCGTCCTGTGAACAACATCCCTTTGAGTGCGATGAGCTCGCTGTGCTTAAAGTCGACTTCGTTCCCACGGAACGACTGCTTCGCCTTACGGAACACACAGCTGCTGACAAAACGCTACAGTTGCTTTCCTCCATTATCAAGAGTGGTTGGCCCACAAAACAATCCAACACACCACTAGATATACAGCCATTCTTCTTAGTCCGCGATGAACTGGTGATGCAAGACGGGATCGTTGTCAAGGGTCACAAAGTTGTGATTCCTTCATCCCTGCACAATGAATACTACAAATATGTCCACAGTGGTGACCCAGGTACTGAGGCTACACTCGCCCGTTCCCAAAGCATGTTTTATTGGCCAGGAATGACCAAATACATACGTGAAAAAACGGCATCCTGCTCCACTTGCAACAGCTAGGCACCCCACCAACAGAAACAGCCTCTCCTGCTACAACCCGCTCCAGAACTACCTTGGTCATCCGTCGCTGCGGATAATTTCGAATGGCACGGTAAACACGATCTAGTTCTGGTCGATTCCTATTCCAATGGGTTTGAACTTGATCTGCTGCCTACCATTACGTCTGAGATGGTTATACAAAAGCTTCAGAGACATTTATCTGTACACGGCGTACCAGTTCAACTGCAAACTGACACGGGAGACAGTTCACCAGCTGAAGCCACAGGTGCCAAACCAGGTAGAAGCTTTCAGGAGTATGATATCCAGAAGCGTTCCTATGACAAGTCGAGCAAGCCACTTGAGCCCCGAAAGTGCCCGCCCGGCTGCTGAGCAACAGCCGTCAACATGTGGGGCTGTGTTCGCGGAATCTTTTTAAATTTTAGTTTGTCTAAATAGTTTTGTTTGGGGATCTCTCAGTGCGGGAGGTGCAGACCGACATTGCTGTGGTCCCTGGAGTCCTTTGCTGAGGGCCGCCAGCGTTGAATCTCCGACCGACGTGGCCAGGGGACGTCAGGAGCTGCGGACTCCGGTGGGAAGCGTCCGATTTGGAGGTCCAAGCAGCTGAGGTTGGTCTCCCGTTCCTACGTCGGAGTGCCAACATCTCGGCGAGCGGGTCTGAGTGGCGGGCTGCCCGTAGCGGCAACTGCGGAGGGCTCCGGAGGCCCCGACCACGGGTGAACATCAGAGGAAGTTGACTGACTTTGGTGCCTTCCCTCACAGTGGGAAACCTTTGATTCTGTTGGGTGGGGATGCTTTATGTTGAACCCTATCGTGTGTTGTGCTCTTTCTTTTATTATATGGCTGTATGGTGATCACATTTTACTGTGCCAACTGGCACATGTGACAAATAAATGTATCTTGTATCTTGTAACATCTTCTGCCTGTGAACAAACCGCGACCATCTCCTCCTGGTCCTTGCGCACCACCGTTGGTTTTCAAGACACCTGCTGCTGTTGTCCATCCCAGACCCCCTGACCCCAGCATGTATTCCCCGCGTTGTTCTGTTCCCTCATCCCCCAGTGCCCCTAGTCCTGCATGCTTGCCCCGTCGTTCCTCTCCAGGCACCCTGGCTGCGTTCTCCTTCTTCGGTTCTGCACCATCCAACCCTACTAACTTTTCCAGAACAGAGGTGGAAGGGTTTGCCCGTACGCGTTTGAGTCGGGTTCGCAGACCGCCTGACAGGTACGGTGAGTATGTTTAACCGCATGTGTTTTAACAACTGATTAACAACTCTGTTCTCTACGGGGAAGGATGTAGATTGGTTAGTGCTTGGTTAGTGCATGTGAACCAATCAGAGTAATGTACTAACACAAGCCCCACCTTACTGTACACTTTATATTAACACTCACTTCCCATATTACGTAGTTAGACTGGTGGTAGAGAGGAACTAACAACATATTGTACTGCACCACTATGACACACTTTGAACACCAGACCGTGTCTGTACAGTTCTCTACAATACACATTGTAGTTGATGATATTTCTGTCCGTACATTGTGTGGTCCCTAACATTACTGGTGAAAATATTCACGTTTTGTAATTAAAATTCTGTGTAGTGATAGTTTGTTTAGTGATAGTGTTTAGTGATCTATGGAGATATGTGAATGGGGTACCTGCAGTGTTGCAAGGAAATGTTAACTCCATGGAGATGAAACAAAATAAATCTATAGATAAGTTATGCTACACCTTTGCAATCTGTAGTAAATATTCATATCTTACACATTAAATATTCATTTTCCTTTTTAAATTGCTGTTAAAGCATGTGCAATGGTATACACTTATTTATTCTAATTATTGTAAATTTACAGCAAACTTAGTGGTTTAATTGTCTGCATTGTTGGCAATTTGCTTTAATTTACTTTTTTTTTAATTGAAAAGAGTAATCACATTTATAGTGGCTTTTATGCAGTGCTGCAATTAGCTAGCTGCAGGGTAATTTGTACCTGTACCTTTTAATGACGTCAATCTTGCGGGAAAAGCTGAATAGGAATTGACATGGACAATATGAGTCAGCAAATATTTTTACTGTTTTCAAATTGAATCTTTGATATTCTGTAACAGACTACTTCATAAATTTGCATTGTGCGATAAGATCTCAGCTGACCTCCCCCCCATACACCCCTACCCCTCCCCCATTGTTAATTATATGCAGTTACAGGTGTGGGCAAAGTGTTAGTTAATTTCAGTTCTATAGGTTCTGTACAAAAGATCTGCAGTTAACATGGGTGCTGATGCTGTTCTCAATTCTGTTTTTGTTTAACTGGTGTTTGTGTCACAGGAGTTGCTTATTTGCTTAATGTTTCATCCAGCAGCTGGTCAGAGCACATGTAAATAAGTGCACGGTAGAAGAATTGAGGCATGCTTCATAATATTTGTTGTGTATGAATGCAGACAATGTGAAGCTTTGCTTTACAAGTGAATGATGTTTCCTGAAAATGAATAAACAAATGTAGTTTTTTTCCTATCCTGAGCAATACTGAAGAATAATCTCATGAGGAATAATAATTTGTGAATAAAACTCAGGATGTGCTTGATTAGACAATTCAACATTAGATGATTTCAAGGAATTTGGAAATGTGTGTATGGTCGGTTTCCTTTGCTTTGAAAACAGACTTCCTTTCCTTCTGAAGAATTGGGATTACTCGGGTATTGAATTTCATCCTTCTTTGGTGCAGTAAATGTTTTCATATAATGCTCACACTCAGTTAAACCCCCCACAACAGAAAATTGGCCAAAGATTAATTGAACCCAGTGTTCTGGTGTTTTACACTCAGAATTAAGCTCAAAACCAGTAATGGAGCAATTGATGTGGTTCACAACAGGAGCTGTATTTAAAGCTCCCATGTTCTGCAACTTGGGAAGATCTGCAGACTGTAAACAACCTCTCCCTATGGTATTCTTGGAGTTACTGTGTAACAAAGGAGACACTTGTGCATTGCTACCCCCACGTGTGATCATCTGCCAAGGTGGAATTCCATTTCACTAATGGCCCCATTCTTCTGCAAGGTGTTGGTTTATCATTGAAGCAATAATCACAACTCATAATGTTGATATCCATAGCATGAAAAGCCTGGGAAAAGTAATGATTTATCACACATTGATAATTGAGGATGGGGCAAGTGTCTGGACAGAGAATGTTGAACGTTGAACTGTGATTTTATGGAATTCCCTGCCACAGAGGGCAGTGGAGGCCAAGTCACTGGATGGATTTAAGAGGGAGTTAGATATAGCTCTAGGGGCTAGTGGAGTCAAGGGATATGGGGAGAATGCAGGCACGGGTTATTGATTGGGGACGATCAGCCATGATCACAATAAATGGTGGTGCTGGCTCGAAGGGCCGAATGGCCTCCTCCTGCACCTATTTTCTATGTTTCTATGTTCCTGTTTCTATGTTGAAAGGATGTCTTATTCACAACCTCAGCACAACGGGTCCCAAGTTTATTTGTGAATGAACAATAAAGTTCACAGGATACACCTTAAAGCAATTTATGCCAATAGGAGCGGAAGCATGCACCATGTGATTTGTGATCTAATTAGATATGGACTGGAGCCAGAAAAAGGTCTGATGCAATGAGGTGAATTGCATGTGGCTTTGGCCAGGCCAATTCCTCAAATTGAACTAAATTTTATTTATTTTTTATTTTTATTTTTTTAATTTTATTAGAAGTACAATAATTTGCAGTAATACACACCACATATATCTCATTACATTTGTT
The DNA here is from genome assembly GCF_028641065.1 of Leucoraja erinaceus. Classification (NCBI taxonomy): domain Eukaryota; kingdom Metazoa; phylum Chordata; class Chondrichthyes; order Rajiformes; family Rajidae; genus Leucoraja; species Leucoraja erinaceus. Next base: position 52,215,487 of record NC_073377.1, on the reverse strand, counting down.
GTATAATGTGCAGTATAATGTGGATAAATTGCAGTATAATGTGGATAAATGTGAGGTTATCCATTTTGGTGGCAAAAACGGGAAAGCAGACTATTATCTAAATGGTGGCCGATTGGGAAAGGGGGAGATGCAGCGAGACCTGGGTGTCATGGTACACCAGTCATTGAAGGTAGGCATGCAGGTGCAGTAGGCAGTGAAGAAAGCGAATGGTATGTTAGCTTTCATTGCAAAAGGATTTGAGTATAGGAGCAGGGAGGTTCTACTGCAGTTGTACAGGGTCTTGGTGAGACCACATCTGGAGTATTGCGTACAGTTTTGGTCTCCAAATCTGAGGAAGGACATTATTGCCATAGAGGGAGTGCAGAGAAGGTTCACCAGACTGATTCCTGGGATGTCAGGACTGTCTTATGAAGAAAGACTGGATAGACTTGGTTAATACTCTCTAGAATTTAGGAGATTGAGAGGGGATCTTATAGAAACTTACAAAATTCTTAAGGGGTTGGACAGGCTAGATGCAGGAAGATTGTTCCCGATGTTAGAGAAGTCCAGGACAAGGGGTCACAGCTTAAGGATAAGGGGGAAATCCTTTAAAACCGAGATGAGAAGAACTTTTTTCACACAGAGAGTGATGAATCTCTGGAACTCTCTGCCACAGAGGGTAGTTGAGGCCAGTTCATTTGGCTATATTTAAGAGGGAGTTAGATGTGGCCCTTGTGGCTAAGGGGATCAGGGGGTATGGAGAGAAGGCAGGTACGGGATACTGAGTTGGATGATCAGCCATGATCATATTGAATGGCGGTGCAGGCTCGAAGGGCCGAATGGCCTACTCCTGCACCTATTTTCTATGTTTCTATGTTTCTATGTTTGTACCCCTTCATTTTTTGAACTTTAAAAAAAGATAGAAATAAAAGAAGTAAGGAAAGTGAGAAAGAGTCGTGAATGTGCAGGAAAGTGTTGGGAAAAGAAAGCCCATTAGAAAAGGAGTTAGAGAAGAAAGTTAAGAAATAGACCCTAGAAAAGAAAGAAAGAAAGAGTAACAATTGCTCTATTATTTAAAAAAAAACTCCACAAAAAGGGATATACCAACCGTATTTTTCACCCCCCGTTACCAGATCCTGGCACCATTTTTTTTTAAAAATTACTATTGCACCTTATGCTTGTAATAAGTCCATAAATGCAGACCACATCTTTTGGAAGTGGTCTGCTTTGCCTGCTAGGAGGAGTCTCATCTCTTCCAGATGTAATGTTTTGAACATGTTTTAAATCCACATTTTTATTGTTGGTATAGGAGCATTTTTCCAGAATTTGAGTATAAGCTTTTTTCCCATTATTAGCCCGTAATTAAGTAAATTCTTTTGAAACACGTTTAGTTCAGGGCTACCTTCTGTTATTCCAAAAATAATCCATTCTGCTTTTGGTATGAGTTTTATTTTAAATAGTTTTGTGAAGATTTCAAATATTTTGTTCCAGAATTTTTGGATTTTTATACAAAAAACAAAAGAGTGCGCTATGGTAGCTTCATGAGACTTACATTTATCACAAATGGGTGAGACGTTAGGGAAAAGTTTATTTATTTTTGTTTTTAAATAGTATAGTCTATGTAATGTTTTGAATTGAATTAGAGTATGTCGTACGTTGATCGAGCATTTATGCACATATAGTAAGTGTTTATCCCAGCTCGCTTTTGAAATTTTTATAGCTAGTTCTTGTTCCCATTGAACTCAATTTCAACTACCAATGTTGCTAATGCAATCTAATCCAGAACAAATTACTTTTATGTACCACTGGTGGTAAAAAAAACAGGTGTTAATGGATCCAGTTCTTAGGTTTGATGGTTATATTTGATGCAAAGACCAAAAAGACAAAGAAAATAGATATGTTTTCAGCTTGAATCATAATGTAACTGTTGGCACAAAGGCAATTGAGGGATTGACTAAAGTAGAGGTATCAGAGCTAACATTCCCACTATGTGTTGGGAGATGGCTTGTCAAGATAAGAATTAGCAAGGCTGTGTTACCATATAACCATATAACAATCACAGCACGGAAACAGGCCATCTCGACCCTTCTAGTCCGTGCCGAACACGTTACAATGGGCATCATTTTATTTTCTTTGCTTAAGATGGGACAAGTCGTTTTAACACTAAAAGCTGGCTACAGGATGTTAAAGGAGAAACATTAAATCATAAAATGGAATGGGATAGACATTGTAAGAAGAGGTAAAAACCTTTTACTAAGCCACATCTATTATTGACATGGGCATGATGCAAACCAACTGTACAGTATGAATAAATTGCAAAGCTGATTAACCCTGGAAAGCAAAATCACTTGAAAAATGTAGTACAGAGACACAATTTGGAGATTATTTATAATAAATTTACTGGAGTTGCATAAAGTGGATGACTCAGTAGAATGTTTGTGTCCAGGTTACGCTTTGGTATTGATCGATAGCATAGTTTGAAATCATTAGCTTAGTCTGGAGCCACAGCAAATTCTCCGTCTTAGGAATAAATGTTTATGGTTGGGAAATGTTCTATTTAAATTGCCCTTTCAACCATTCCCATATATATTACATCAAAGTATAATTTTAGACAACATAAAATATGACTTGTTTTTAAGTTTTTGGAGGGGAATTGAGGGTCACTAGCAACGCCAGGATTTATTATCTATTCCCTATGATCAGCAAGTGTCCAAATTCACTAAAGAATGTAGACTTCTTTGTTATTTGGTTTGCAGTTACTTTATTTCTGAAAACATATAACTTGTCAGAGCCATTGCTAAATATCATACATCATTCGTGGTCAAAATATATTATCTGGTCTTTTTCAAAGTGAAACTAGGAAGTTTGGCTCCATGTGGTTTTCATGAGAAAATAGAACAGTTCTGTGAATACAATGTCATTTAGGCTGAAAGTATGGCATCCATTGAACCAAAGTATAATTTTAGACGACCTAAAATATGTCGTAAATCTTTCTCATCCATGTCCCGGGGAGTCAGCGGCATCAGGAACCTCACCAGCAGCGGGGACCTCGGTGGTGGTGGAGCCTCGGCATTAATTGGAACCTTAGCGGCAGCTTGAGCCTCGGCGGCAACAGGAGCCTCGGCAGCAACGGGATCCTCGGCGGTGGTGGGAAACTCGGCAGCGGCGGGTACCTCAAACTCAGCGGCGGCGGCGGGAGCCTCGGTGGCAGCAGGAGCCTCAGCAGCAATGGGAACCTCAGTGGTGGTGGAACATGAGAGGGAGAGCGGTGGCGACAATGGGGACCCGACGTGGGGGGACCGCCACGAGGGTCGGTGGGAGAAAAAAGGGAGACCTGGCGTGGGGGATGTGCACTCTGGTTTAGAATCCTCTGCCCAAGGGATAAGTTTAAGTCTGTGTTTGTTTGTTTGTTCATTTGTTCTGGTGAAGGAGCTGTGCACACAGCAGCCAGCCAACAGTTGTTTGTCTTTTTCTTTTTTTTCACTTTTAATTTCAAGTTTTTGTGTACCTTGTGTGTGTTGTGGCTACTGACCAATTTCCCTCCGGGGATGAATAATGTTTTATCGTATCGTATCGTATTTCCACTACTGGCTGGTAAAGGTTTTTATGTATTCATTCACTGTTTGGCCATCACTGGCCAAGCCAGTTTCTAACACTGATCTATTTTTTATGCTTTGTTATTTTGTAATTTTGGCATAATTGACAAGGTATTTATTGTTGAACTCCAGTTGCCCCGTAGCAGTGCTAATAAGCCACCTTATGGAATTGTACAGTCCAGCTTAATTGTGTTGGATTGAATTGCATCCTGAACCAGGTTAGGGGACAATTGAGTATCAATAACACTACTGTAGATCGACAATCATTTTTAGGGCTATCTAGCATCGATATCAAGGTTATTGGTGATGAGTCTTATGATCATCTAGAAATTTCATATTCATCATTACTGTTTCTGATGTTTCATTCTAAACCATTTAATCTTTTGTTACCAATTTAAACCAATAACTGTCTAACCCACACAGTATTTTTCCTTTTTGTGTTTTTAAAGGCCTTCCTATTTCTAAATGCCATTATGAATTGAATGTTACTGTCCTGTGGATTTGCCTGATAGTTCTGTGAAGTTCGGCTCAAGAAGCTGTGAGCGGCTGCTGACCTTTTAAGGAGGAGATTTGAGAAGGCTCACTGTTCTGAGTCTTGAACGATTACACCACCTCATCATGAGCAGTAGCAATGTGGGCTGGCTTAGCATTAGGCAGCAGCAGGAGCACGTGTGGTATGATACTGTTGTGTCGATGAATGCTCTTGTCCTGAAAGACCACGAGGCATTCATGCTCCATGAAGCCACTGGCATCACCCTGGAGGTTAAGGAAACCTGAACGATTTTTGTAAACTACCAGAGAACAAATTGGTGAATAAGGTGAATCCTTGAATGTACTTTGAATACTCTTATCCAATAGCCATAATGACAACTGCCAGAATTAGATGGGACATGTAGGAAAATCTTGGGAAGCACGTATTTGATGTTGCACAATCTCTCCAAGAACCATGGATGTAAAAGACCGTTGAAGGGATTCCCATAATTTCTTTTTGTTCCAGCTTTCATTGGTGCTTGCCACTCAAAGGCTTCATACTTTTTTATCATGCATTCAATGAATGTTACCCTCAGTGCTACATGCCATCATTATTAAAATAAACAGGCACTGTAAACTTGCACGCTGGCTGCATCAGTTGTAACAGGTAAAAGGTCACTACGCATTTCAATACCCACACTTGTTGTTGAAAGCTTTTTGATTTTAGCTCACTTTGAATTTCCACAGACTTATAATGTTCATATATCAAGCAACCCCTCTACCTATTTGGAATTTTGAAATGTCATGGTTTCAGCAGTATTTATTATGCTCCTGTCCCACTTAGGAAACCTTGTCAGTCTCCCTACCTGCTTCCACTACCTGCAACCTCCGGCAACCACCTGCAACTTCCGGGAACCGCACGGAAACCTTGGGTGGGGCGCGAAGTCTCCAGAGGTTTCCGTTCAGGTTTCCTAAGTGGGACAGAAGCATAATAAATACTGCTCAAACCAAAAGTGGGACAGGGGCATATTAGGCTACAGGAGTTCCCGATCACACCAAAAACTCCACAGTTTTAGATCGCACTAAAAACCACTCCAAGAATGGCAATTATTAAAAATGCAGATGCTGATAAAACTGAGCTATTTCAATCAAAAGAAAACCAAGTTTCCTTCTCCAATCTTTGTTGGCTTTCTTAATTTCAGCCCAGCATATGGTGGAGGTGTTGAAACTGGGAGTTTTATTGAGAGATACAGCATGGAAACAGGCCCATTCACCCACCGGGTCCATGCTGACAATTGATCACCTGCTCACATTTTTTCTATGTTATCCCACACGCTCATCCATTTCCTGAATACAAAGGGCAATTTACAGAGGTCATTAACCTAGAAATCTGCCCATCTTTGGGATGTGGGAGAAAACCGGAGCATGCAAACTCCACATGGACAGGACCCAAGGTCAGATTTGATCCCCGGGCCTCTGGCACTGTGAGCAGCTACTCTACCAGCTGTACCACTGTGTGCCGTAAACACATATGTGAAATGTTGAAACTCTGTAATTACCACTGAAACCATTGTCTAGATTTATCTTCACAGTAGTGGGGAGAAGTGGGATGAGGCTTAGCACATATATTTTGTTCCTGAAGTAATCACTTAAAGATGTGGTTGTGCCTTAAACGTCATTAAACATCATGTGCTTTAATTTGATTGGTGCTATTAAGGTTTGAATCAATGTTTCAGTACCTATTCACAGTATTAAAAGTAAATGTCCACAGTAGATTTATTGCTTAAAATATAGTAATCTCAATGTTTCAAAACAGCTGTTGTTAAAACAGCAGTTACTTCCTCTAGAGTTAACCCAGATTTCCTACAAGATGCCGGAAATGGATTATTACAATATCAGGAAGTGAAATTGATAAAGAAACCATAGATTATATTACCTGTTATACGTAAAATCATGTTTGTAAAACTGACAACATGAAGGGCAGTTCACATCAAAACAGAAAAGAAAATAACTATTTTGTTCTAACTTTATAATGTGAATAATTGAAATAAAGACCCAGAAAATTGACCTGTACTTGTTTTAAGTGTTAAGTAAACATTAGAAAGCATGTTTAACTGTTTGATCAAGGTTCTATTAAACTCTTGGAAAGTAATTAGCTGAGAAAATTACATGGGAGTAATTTGTGCCTTTTAAAAACATCTGAAAGTTCCAATTTCAATACAATTACACATTTCCATTTAAAATAGCTTAACTACAATTTCATTCAAATTTCTGAGATAATGGTGCCAAGATACTGCACAAAAGTGCTTTCAATACAACATATCCTCAATTTTCCTGCAGCAAATCCTCAAAATAACATTGTTTTACTGTAATGTTTAAACATTCCACCCATGAGCTTGTGATCAAAGAGAGCTATCTGGCTTGGGGAGAACTGTGCAGTTAAATAGAGAGAGGGGATCAGGACCTTGCATCACATCCACGACGAGAGACCATGGGATCTCTGTGGTCCATAAATATGTCGGGTTGGTGTTGCCAGTCCCTAACATTTGCCATACTTGCTGTGCCAGACATGGTGCTGGTCCAAGCACCATATTGCAGGACTGAGGGGAACAAGTTGTCCGAAACCAACTCTCCCCAGCAGCTTCTTCGCAATGGGTCATGGGACAATTCATTGTGGGGCAGCACCAGTGCTAGGTTGTTGGCACTGCATTAGACAGCCTGATCTGATGTCCTTTTTAAAGTACAGAGGAATATGTACGACTTCACAAGTTATAGTAGAATTAGGCCATATGGCCCATCGAGTCTACTCCGCCATTCAATCATGACTGATATCTACCTCCGAATCCCATTTTTCCGACTTCTCCCCATAACCCTTGACACCTGTTCTAATCAAGAATTTGTATATCTCTGCCTTATCCACTGACGTTTCCTCCACAGCCCTCTGTGCAAATGAGTTCCACAGAATAACTACCCTCTGGCTAAAGAAGTTCCTCCTCACCTCCTTTCTAAAAGAGCGACCTTTAATTCTGAGGCTATGACCTCTGGTCCTAGACTCTCCCACCAGTGGAAACATCCTTTCCACATCCACCTATGAATGTTGAAAATGGAAGACCAACAACGCAGTGCCATTTTTCTGGAGATGTGTGTTTTTACAATTCTGTACTTGCCTGATGGGAGAGGGGAGAAAAGGGAGTTTCTGAGGTGAGACTCATCCTCGATTATGTTGGTGGCCATGCCGACCAGCATGAAGTCCAGATGAAGCCAGTGGAAAGGAGATTGGTTTGTGTGATGGTCCGGGCTGCGTCCACAAATCTAATAACTAATTTATCACAGAAAATAAATAAAGAATGCTGAATTCCCCGGGTTGATTATAAACAAGTAGCCTAATTGTAGCCTAATTGCAGAATTAAGCTGAAACTTAAAAAATGTAGGTGAATCTCAAGTAATTTGCACTCACTAAATGACTAGACCTGAAATTTAATCAAATGCTGAATACTACCAACTAATTACATCCTATTCTTGATTGAAGTTTGGATTTGTGTGCATTCTAGTTTTTTTTTAAGTGCCTCTTTTGCCCCTCTGCCATTCAGTTTTCCAATTCACTGACCATCTCCACAGACTGAATTCCAGTTCAAAACAACAGTATTTCCCAGAATGAATGAAAAATTGCTTCTTGCTATGCAGGTGCTGGCTGATCTGCTAAATGTTTGCAGTAAAAGCATATCACAGAAGATCTGGTCCCTTAATGTTAACTAAATAATATTAAAAATAACTTTTTTGATAAAGCCAATTAATGTAAAATAGATCAGCAAAGGCATTATTTCTGCAACTACACTTTGGAAGTACATCATTCTGATAAAGTGTCATGTGACATCCTAAATGGATGTGAAAATGGCCGCAAGAAAGCAAGCAGTTTTTAGATTGTTTCAAAACTGTGGACCTTTTCACTGAATATGGTTTAGTCTTCTCTTTATATAAATAAATACATTTATGTCCAATTTGAAGTGCTTTCACTTCTTTAGATGACCAATTTATATTGGATGCTATGGTGACAGAGTTTTGAAAAATTTAATGAACACCACCTTTGATTAATTATTCAAAACTGCATTGTAAGAACAGACATCTTTTCAATAGGTCTGCCAAAAGTGCCTACATATACTCCCAAAGTCTTGGATCAATAAACTATTAGCAATTACCTTCTGCAGCTGGCAGTAATGAAAGTATTGAATGTAATGGTCTGGCCATTTGTGCAAGGAACAGCAGATGCCTTATATCTGCATTTTGCTGACCAAAGGCACTCCTATGAATGTGAAGTATTCAACCATCTCTTCTTCAGCACCATCAATGTATACCAATGTATGCGGACCTCATTGGTTCCTGAAGTCGATCACTGTCTTTTGGTGACATTGAGAGAAAGGTTCTTGCCTTGACACCAGGTTATGAGATTCTTAGTCTTCTTCCTGTACTCTGTCTTATTATCATTTGATATCCGGCCCAATACGGCAGTGTCATCATCGGATTTGTAAATTGAGTTGGATTTGTATTTGACTGCACAGTTGTGGGTGTATAAGGAGTAACGAATGGGGCTGAGAATGCATCCTAGCAGAGCACCAGTGTTGAGGATTACCATAGGGGATGATTTGTCACCTATCCTTACTGATTGCTGTCAGGATGCCAATATGCAGAAGATATATAAAATTGTAACAAGCAATGAAAATCTAGCAGATGTAATACATTTACATTGGCATTATTTAACAAGATGTAAATTTGTTTGACATAATGCATGCGTTTGAGTTCATTGTTAGATGATCAAATTAATTGAACACAGAATCTGCAGTATTGTCACAGTTGAGGTGCTTCCACAAGCTGTGATTCTAGCAGTTTGAGTATACCCATTACTCAGTCTACCTCAAGGTACCATTTAGCCGGTTTTGAGACAGAATTGCGCTTACAACCTCACTGGTGATATTGTTGCAATTTGTACATGAGTGATTTTAATTGTGAAAGGTCATTCTATTTTATTTTTCAATGTCTTCCCTAAATTGGGAAAGTGCTTACCTGTAAATTTTGGCCTTTTCTCAATTCCATCATTAGTTGGCCTTCATGAAAAATTGTGGATATGGTAATGTCATTGTTATGTTTCTGGACTGACAATTCAGAAAGAAATGATCAGATATGCAGGTCAAGTCATGACTGATGTGGAATTTAAATAGTGATAACGAAATGGATCCATGCCATTTATCTCAATTGCTTCTCACAGAGAGTTTCACATTCTGGTTAAAGAGGTTTCTCTTGTGAATTCCCTGTAGGATTTATTAATGACTATCTTATACTAACAGCCATCATTTCTGTTCTCCTCTGCAAATACAGAACTAAATTTCATTTTATTTTCTGCCCATTTTATGGTTATTAACCTACATCACTGGCGTGAATGATTTGTGGCTATGGAATCATGCATTTCTCTATTCCTCCACTCCTTTTAGATTCTGAATTTACAGGAAGAATGAAATAATTTCACCCTCATTACATGTAAATGCTAGAAATTATTACTCAAGAACACTGCAAGAATGTCCTCACTAGAAGATCTGGAGTGATGCAAGTACTCTGGAGTGATGCTCACTACCTTTTTCAGCACCACCTAAACAAGGACAATTAGGAATGGACAATAAATGTTGGCATTTCTAGTGCCATTTGTACCCCACAAAATGGCAAAAACATGGGTCTTTTTCAAACAATAACGGTTTGTAAATTGGTCTGATTTGTAAATTGGTCTGACTTGACATTATGAGCTTATTTAATATCAAACCATTTGCTGCAAGTTCAGCCCAACTATCTTTTGTAACGTGCAGGGAGGAACTGCAGATGCTGGTTTAAACCAAAGATAGACACAAAAAGCTGGAGTAACTCAGTGGGACAGGCAGCATCTCTGGAGAAAAAGAATTTATGATTTTTTGGGTCAAGTCTGAAGAAGGGTCTCGACCCAAAATGTGATCCATTCCTTATCTCCAGAGATGCTGCCTATCCCGTTGAGTTACTTCAGCTTTTTGTGTCTACCTTTTTGTAACAATTTCTTGAAATGACATGCCAATGTTCTATCTCCGTGTACACAGCATTCAAATCAGAAAAAAACGTTTCAGAATCCATACTAGTTTTAGCTTTGCTGTATCACATGGATCTTCAGAGGTTCGTGCTCTTCCTATATTTCATCAACTCCATTGCCACAGCCTCATTGGCAAGTCTAAAATGCACCTTTGTTTTCAACATAGCATCATGCAGCATGGAAATAGGAAGAATGAAATAATAATTCCCACCTGCCCTCATTTGGCCCATATCCCTCTAAACCTATCCTATGCACGTTTCCATATATTCCATTATAGATGAGGCTCTCACTCAGGTCTCCTCGATATCCCGCTGCTCAGTTCTTGAACTCCCTCCCCCCATTTGTAACAAGGACATAGTCCCCCTGCCCTCACCTTCCACCCCAAGAGCCATCGCATACAGCATATAATCCTCCCAACACTTTCGCCACCTCCAACGGGATCCCACTACTGGCCACATCTTCACATCTCCACCCCTTTCTGCTTTCCGCAGAGTGTTCCCTCCGCAACTCCCTGGTCAATTTGCCTCTTCCCACCTAAACCAACCCCTCCCCAGGTACTTTTCCCTGCGACCGCAGGAGATGCAACAACTGTCCCTTTACCTCCCCCCTCTACTCCATCCAAGGACGCCGACAGTCTTTTAAGGTGAGGCAGAGGTTCACCTGCACTTCCTCCAACCTCATCTACTGTATCCGCTGTTCCAGGTGTCAACTTCTGTACATCGGAGAGGCCAAGCGCAGGCTCGACGAATGTTTCACTGAACACCTCCGCTCAGTCCGCCTTAACCTACCTGATCTCCTGGTTGCTCCGCACTTTAACTCCTCTTCCCATTCCCAATCTGACCTTTCTGTCCTGGGCCTCCTCCATTGTCAGAGTGAGGCCCAGCACAAATTGGAGGAACAGCACCTCATATTTCTCCTGGGCAGCTTACACCCCAGCAGTATGAACATTGACTTCTCTAACTTCTAGTAGGCCTTCCTTTTTCCCTCTCTCCATCCGCTCCCCCTTCCAAGTTCTCCCACTAGTCTTACTGTCTCCTACTACATTCTATCTCTGCCCCGCCCACTCCCCTGACATCAGTCTGAAGAAGGGTCTCGACCCATCAGCCATTCCTTCTCTCCAGAAATGCTGCCTGGCCCGCTGACTTACTCCAGCATTTTGGGTCTATCCATGTTTCTGTCTAAATGTTTCTTAAACGTTATGATAGTACCTGCTACAACTACCTCCTCTGACAGTTCGATAATTTTTGGATATTGTTCCTTGTACTGCTATATAGTATGTGGAAGTGTGATGTGTTGTATAATTACTTGGTTTTCAATCCCTACTGGATTTTGGTACGATTGGCTTTTTAAATGTATTTTAAGAATAGTTTCCAATCACAATATTGCCTTAATTGAATTGAACAGCATTCATTTTTCTGGTGCTTTGTGATCTAAAAGTATATTAACCAGAGTGAGTTGTGTTCACACTCATTTCTGGGTGAAATAAAATTATTTGTAAAATCGGAACATGCTGGCATGCGTGGCTGCTTTGTGGCATTAGAGATGTGCGTAAACATTCCATCATCAACATCACACCTGGGATGCCCTTGGACATCCAGTGCTAGGAAAGTGACTGCCTCATGACCAGTTACACACAAAAAAAAGAGCACCAGCTCAGAAAACTGCTAATTAGAAGTAAGTAAGTAAGTACATTTTATTTATATAGCACGTTTAAATCAACTTGCGTTGAAACCAAATTGCTTTACATAGAAGAAATAATTAAGTTTCCGTACATCCATAGAAAAAAAAAGATCTCTATTCTAATTTTACTACTGTGATCACAACAGCTGATTGATATATTGTAAATTAGTTCAATTACTCTATAATCATTTTTCCAGGTCCTTTATCAGCAATGTTTAATTTTATATATCTCAGTGAGGCATTCTTGAGATCGCCAGCTCAATGATCATCCTGCACCAGGCCACTCTTGGCGGAGATGCATCAGTTGGCAGATGGCTTCATGCATTAATGATTTCAATGCTCCCATCCCTTGCATTACCATTTTATATCCATGGTCCAGCTGATCTGTGGCTACTATGGGGATGGGTCCTTTAAGGTTTGATGACCTTCCCTGTGCACAGCAAGGCAACATCGCAGTAGTGTCCTCACTGCAGCTCCTTTCAGGAAACATACTGCTTTCATAATAGGAATAATGACAGCATGATTTCAATAGGCCTTACAAGCTCATTTGAACATTTTCAGGGTGAGTTTAACACATCAACATTTTAGCCTACATAAAATGTAGCCTAAATAAAACGTAAAAGTCAATCCAAATTCTAAGCATTTTGTTTTAATGACATTAAGTTACTGGACGTCTGTATCCCACAATGGCAATGTATATGGTGAGCATACTGCTCTTGTTAGGGCCAGTCTTCATTCTGAGTCCCTTTCTCTGGTTGTTGAGGTGCGAGTGAAAAATGACAGAAATAATAAGCAAATTTTCACGTTTAGAGTACTCAGATGAAGGGTATGCATATTTTACTTGACAGTAGCAGCAATAATTTGATGTTAACTATCAAATCAGAACCTTCCATCCTTTAATGTGTCGCAATTATTCACTGCTGACACAGGTTCTGCCAATGTGTGTTGAGTTTCAGCAGCTTGTATGAAATCACTTTGACAATTTGCAGATATCCAAACCTTTTTATTTGTTGGAGATTTCAGATTTATGCTAACTAATTTATCACAGAAAATAAATAAAGAACGCTGAATTCCCCGGGTTGATAATAAACAAGTAGCCTAATTACAGAATTAGCCTGAAACGTTAAAAATGTGGGTGAATCTCAAGTCATTTGCACTCTAAATGACTAGACCTGAAATTAAATCAAATGCTGATTACTTCCAACTAATTACATTCTAGTCTGAAGAAGGGTTTCGGCCAGAAGCGTTACCTATTTCCTTCGCTCCATAGATGTTGCTGCACCCGCTGAGTTTCTCCAGCACTTTTGTCTACATTCTAATCTGGATTTGTATTTGTATGCATTCTAGTTTTTTTTTAAGTGCCTCTTTTGTCCCTCTGCCATTCAGTTTTCTATTCCTCCCCTGCCCTTTTACTGACTATCTTCACAGACTGAATTACAGTTCAAAACAACAGTATTTCCCACAGTGAATGAAAAATTGCTTCTTGCTATGCAGGGGCTGGCAGAAATGTTTGCAGTAAAAGCATATCACAGAAGATCTGGTACCTTCACGTTAACAAAATAACATTAAAAATAACTTTTTTGATAAAGCCAATTCATGTAAAATGGATCAGCAATGGCATTACTTCTGCAACTACACTTTGGAAGTACATCATTCTGATAAAGTGTCATGTGACATCCTAAATCGATTTGAAAATGACGCAAGAAAGCAAGCAGTTTTTAGATTGTTTCAAAATTGTGGAATTTTTCATTGCATATGGTTTAGTCTTCCCTTTATATAAATAAACACATTTATGTCCAATTTGAAGTGCTTTCACCTTATTTAGATGATCAATTTATATTGGATACTATGGTGACAGAGTTTTGAAAAATTTAATGAACACCACCTTTGATAAATTATTCAAAACTGCATTGTAAGAACAGACATCTTTTCAATAGGTCTGCCAAAAGTGCCTTCATATACTCCCAAGTCTTGGATCAATAAAATATTAGCAATTACCTTCTGCAGCTGGCAGTAATGAAAGTATTGAATGTAATGGTCTGGCCATTTGTGTGAGGAGCAGCAGATGCCTCAGATCAGCATTTTGTGTATTATTGACATAGTTATATTGCATTGCCTCTACCATTGTCACGTGCTCTATTATGCCATTCATAGGATCCAGCAGATGTTCATTCAATACACTCTGCTTGTTGTGAAGGAGCACACTGAAAAACGATTTGGTCTTTTAATGTGAATCACACATAAGATTGTTACTATACATAACAACTGACATTTGCATGCTAAAAATATTAGTTGGGCTGTAGTTGGGAGATTGCTTTCCTTACAATACAGAGTCTAAGTGGACGGCACAGTAATGCAGCAGTGGAGATGCTGACTTGCAATGCCAGACACCCGGGTCTGTACGGAGTTTGTATGTTCTGCCTGTGATCGCACGGGTTTTCTCCGGGTGTTCCAGTTTCGTCCCATATTCCGAAGATGTGCGGGTTAGTAGATTAATTGGCTTCTGTAATATTATCCCTAGTGTGGAGGATAGAACTAGTATACAAGTAATCGTTGGGAAGGAAGGCCGAGGGGCCTGTTTCATGCTATATATCTGAACTAAACTACTGTATTTCCCAGCAATGAAGACGCTATATTTTACCCAAAAATAAGGCACAAAAATGTACCTGCGTTTTGGAGGCCGAAGGTTAGGTTGTTAGCCAAGAAAGATAGACTTGGCTTTCCAAGTCTATCCCTCATTGCTGGCAGCTGATGGGAAGTGGCTGTAAAGTGGGAAGTAGCCGTAAAAGGACAGCGCCGCTGGGGAGGGAGAGTTCCTTTCACAGCGTGTTGGGAGTCTGGCCCGGGGAGGGAAGTAACTCGGGTGGCTGCGAGCGGCCGCCGGGACCGGACAGTGTAACCGGCCGCCACCTCAGCGCCTTCTGCCGACCCGCCCGCCCGCCAGCCACGGTGTCCTTCGGCACAGGCGCAACCAGTGGAGGTGATGGTTGGCGGGTAGCTACTGGGCGGAAGACTGGCTGCTGGGAACTGCAGCTAGTGCCGGGGATGCGAGGGATCTGGGAACAGCAGCCAGTCCTGGGGCACGCAGGCGATGTTGCTGACCCCTGGACTAAACCAAACCTTTGATCGTGTCCCGCCAACCTTTTTTCAAAATTTATCAACTTAAATCGGGGATGCGTCTTCGACACAGGTGCGTCTTCATTGCCGGGAAATACGGTATTCTAAATTTAATTGAGAAGTGTCAAATTGGCCAGGTTGAACATGGAGGACTTATTTTTGGCTGAGAGATCAATAACTAGATGGCTTTTAGGTCAGTTATGAGAAGGTTAAATGGGTGTATGGAACTCACTAACTGAGAGGATGGTGGAGCCACAAACCTCATCATATTTTAAAGACATGTGCATGGGCAATGGATGACCCAGAAACTATGAAATAAGAACTGGCTTCAATATTTACATTTTGGCTGGCATGGATACAGTGGTTCAAATGGTCTTGATCTCTGTATAAATCTCCACAATCCTATAAAAATATAAAGTGGATGGGTTTCAGAATATGAAATATAGAAAATGAGAAGGAAAAGTTTAATTTATTAAAGCTCTCCTTCCTGGCATCATAACTCTGCAATCATTTAGCTATAAAGGAAAACAAATTTAGGACTACCTGAGAACAGGAAAGTCACTTTGTGAAAGTAAGCTCGAGTTAAGTTAGCAAAGTGATAGTTGCATAATAAATTAATAAATGCATACTGAACCAACAATATTTTGTAATGATTTGAAATCTCAGCACATTGGAAAAATTACACTCAGTTAGTCAGTGAATTAACTCATTAAAATCTGGAATTATAATAATGTTAACTGTAATGGTGATTATAAAGCTAATGGATTGTTGTATGAACCCATCTGCTTCACTAATCTCCTTTCGAAAAGGAAATCTGCTGTTGTTTTGCAGCCAGACCTGCATGTACTCCAAACTTACAGCTATGTGGCTGCATGCTAACTGCACTCTGAAATAGCCAAATAGGCAAATGCCTCAAGGGCAAACATGTTAACCTCGATAATGCACCCACATCTTAAGAATGAGTAACAAAAGTATTTTTTTTTCCACTTCAACAACCACCTGCATTTAGTGTTTTGACCTAACCTATTTTTTTTAATGTTCTGAGTCTTGGGTTATTTCAGTCATTAACCTTTTGTGGTTGATAAAGGGCCTGAATAAGTCACTTCATTAATGCAAGTTGAAGTGCCAATCCACAAATGTGTTGAAGCTATTGCATAATTAACCAGTGGTACCGAGCAAATTCTGGAATGTTCCAGTAGCATCAGAACTACATTGTGAGGTGACCGTAGCCCCGAAAGAATTGTTGGGTTCCTACTGGACGTTGTAGTCAGGTTACATGAAAGAGATGGCTGTTTCGCAGGTTGGACCTTTATAGTCCAGATAAAAACAAAGCAGATATATTGCAGTGGATGCAAGCGACTGTGGTGGTGCAGGGCAGCATGGGTTCTGAAATTGAGGCAATTGGTGAATGGAATGACTGCCCACTTCCAAATGAAATGATCCCGGGAATGATTGGGTTAACGTAGGATGAGCGTTTGATGGCACAAGGCCTGGAGTTTAGAAGGATGAAGGGATATCTCATTGAAACTTACCGAATATTGAATGGCATGGATGGAGTAGATGTGGAGAGGAGGATTCCATTAGTGGGAGAGTCTAGGACCAGAAGGCATAGCCTCAGAATAAAAGGACGCACGTTAAGAAAGGAGACAAGGAGAAATTTATTTAGTCAGAAGGTGGTGAATCTGTGTAATTTATTGCCACAGACAGCCGTGGTGGCCAAGTAATTTGGTGTTTTTAAAGCAGAGATTGACAGATTCTTGATTAGTAAGGGTGTCAGGGGTTATAGGCTGTGGGCCGAGCATCAAAAATGTGTCTAGAAATCAACTTTCAACCGTGACCCATGTCTCAGAACTACATGAAATTTGGCACAGATTTAGATAAAATATAATTGAGAAAGAAGTCATAACTCGTCAGTGGCAAATGTTGCACATTAATTAATTAGACTAATTAGAAAAAAGAGATCGAAAAAGGAAGGGCCATATAGTGTCCAATATTACACCATGGGGAGCCTATTTCCGTGTTGCAGTCTATTTAAATTAATATTTAATATTATTATACCATCAATATATATATATACTACTAGACTAAGTGGGACCCGTTGGGTCGCAGCTTCACACGGGAGGGCTGGTCCCCCAACGTAATATTCCACCTCTCCACCAATTCCAATATTGTTGGCCAGTGGGGGGGATTTCTGGAGCGCTACCATTGGTGTTGTGGGCTGAAGGGGCTGGTTTCCAGAGGGCTAGTAGGGACATTGCGGACCAAATGGATTCTTGGGATGGCAGCTCAGTGCCTCAAGTGTGATGTGCTGTGGGCTGGCAGTTGACTCACGGCTATTCCTTGAAATAACATTTCAAGCAGGGTGCAAGGCCACCAAATTCAAGTGCCGTTTCATACTGCTTCAAGCATGGTGCAAGGCCACCAAATTCAGGTGCAGTTTCCTACCACTTCAAGCAGGGTGCAAGGTCACCAAATTCAAGTGCAGTTTCCGACCACTTCAAGCAGGGTGCAAGGTCACCAAATTCAAGTGCAGTTTCATACCATTTCAAGCAGGGTATAAGGCCAACAAATTCAAATGCAGTTTCATACCATTTCATGCAGGGTGCAAGGCCACCACATTCAAATGCAGTTTCATACCATCTCATGCTGGGTGCAAGGCCACTACATTCAAATGCAGTTTCATACCATTTCAAGCAGGGTGAAACCACCACAAAACCACACAAAACACCACACTCAAAGTTCAGTAGAAATTCAGTGTGTTCAGTTGATTCACAGCTCAGACAGAATTGTGACCTCTCCCTCCCCATCATGCAGAGACTGAACCAACCCAACCCACACCAACCATTAGCAGTGCTTTTACTTCAACCCAACCCCAACCATTTGCAGTGCTTTTACTTCAACCCAAACCCCCACCAACCATTTGCAGTGCTTTTACTTCAAACCAACCACATTTTCATTTTCAAACCACATTAAGGGCACTCGAGTTCAGTAAAACTACACTCATAGTATAGTAGACATGTGTTCAGCTCAGAGCTGAGAGACTCAGACTCTCACTTCCCCATCTTGCAGAGACTGACTGAGGCATAACACTTCTGGGTTTTATAGTCCCTCCCCCCACCACCAGAAGGAGCGCGCCCCTCATGCCGTGCAGGTGCAGCAGAGAGAATCTCAACATTTTTTAAACATTAATAACTCTTTTATTTTTCATCGATGGGAAAAATCCTCTTGTCCTGCGCAGTGGACGGGGATTCTGAGAAAGATGGCCAAAAATCACAGCCGTACGTGGCAGCGTTTTTTTCTAAAATCATGAAACAGAAAAACAGGAAGTGGTCAAGATCAGACTTTTAGTAATATAGATAGATATAAGACGTGAATATGACTGTAATCATATATAATTATGTATAATTATATTATATAAAGTTAATATAATTGTGTGTGTTTTTTGAATGAGTATGCCGCAGAGGTCCGGCTCCTGAACCAGCCTAATTAATGGGTGAGGGCAGTTCTTCTGGGTTCCCACGTTTACTGAACCCCACTGACTGCCAGTGTACAGAGTGGGGGTCATGGCCATAGTGGGACTGGGAACCCCACTGACTGCCAGGCTGGGGGAAGGCTAAGGCATCTTCCACTGAGAGGAACATGCCCAACCCTATACTAACCCTAACTCGCCCCCCTTCTAGAGCTGCCCACGGCTGGAGCTGGAGCTGGAGGCCACTTTGGGTCCTACTGCGGGCTCCATACATGTGACCACTCAGAGAGTCCACCTCGGCCAGCATGCTCTTCTAGATCGTCGTGGTGATGATGATGGGGAGCAGCACTGCCTTGCACGCTGCCCAGGCCGCCTTCAACACCCCCATAGCGCCAGCTCCGTCAGTCCGCCCGCACGCTTGCTGCAACACCGGCCTACCGACAGCCCGATCGACTCCTCGTAGCATGCACCGGCCTACCAACAGCCCGACCGACCCCCTTCGCAGCACTCACTGTCCGACCACTCTCACCATCCACCGGCAGACCGACAGCCCGACCGATCCTCCACAGCATCCATCGGCCTACCGACAAGCCTTACCAATAAGCCCGACCGACCGACAGACAGACCGACCGACTGACCCTGACCCTGACCCTATCCCTAATCCTAACCCTAACTGTACAGTTGTTATTTATCATTTTTATTTAACAGTCCACATCATAACTTTATAAAGGTAAATTAAATGAAAAACAAAATGATCAGCAAGGTTAGCATTACCTTTATTCCTTGGAAACCTTGTTATTGCTATTGATGTAATGTGGAGACAGCCATGATCTCAGGGTCCTCGCTGCCTAGCGACCATTAAACAAAGTGCAGGATTGGTCAATTTGGGTCCGACCTCAATGTCAAACATGCATTGATTGGACAATTACTACTCGGAAAATAACATCCAAACTTCTACACTCTTCTTCTGGGGAATATCCTAAAATAATGTTCTCTGCTTAGACGGTAATCTCTTGCTGTGCTAGAGCATTGAATAAGATGCCTGTGCTGAGAGTCCGATATTGGCCTCACAAATCATCTGGCCTGTTCATCAGAACAAATTGAGTATACTTCAGTCCATAAAGATGGGGATGTTGCCTGAGGAGATTATGCTAATATTGGTTTACACTTGCTGCCAATTCATGTGAAGGATTTAGAAGGGATAGCACTGATGGTGTCACTCTTTTTTTTTTTCCAAGTGTCTGTTAACAAGAGTCCAAGTTTCAGAAGCATTGTAGAAATATAGAAAATAGTTGCAAGTGTAGGCCATACAGCTCATCAAGTCAGCACCGCCATTCAATGGCTGATCTTCATAAATCAGTACCCCATTCCTGCTTTTTCCCCTTGGTCCCTTGAATATCCCTTGATTCTGTTAGCCCTAAAAGCTATATCTAACTCTCTCTTGAAAACATCCAGTGAATTAGCCTCCACTGCCTTCTATGGCAGAGAATTCCACAGATTAACTGGGATTCAGGAGGACTGGAATCACTGCTGTTCTGTAGATCCAGAACACGGTAATTTTGATCAACAAGCACATTTTTTCTCAGATGGCCAAAGGATGAGCTGGCACATCAAAGATAATGGTGATGAAATTCACCAAACTGCCTACGTCGATAGGTGGCAAGAATGTGAATTGATCATTGATATTCTGCTTATTGCATGAATAGAGTATCTATTGCCTATTTCTCCTTGTTACATTTCCTTGGTTTTCCTTTGAAGTAATGTTCTGGATTTATCTTATCAAAATGTATCTTACATACCTTTTCATGTCTCCTCATAAATCGGGCTTTTCAATTCTAAATGACCCATTTTATTCCTTCATGATAATTCATTTTCTGAGTCTAGCAGTCAGACTGGATCTTCCTTGCAATGCTTTCATGATTCTCACACATCTTTTTTCTGCTTGTTACCAGCTAGTAGTTCTAAGAAAGTAATGAACAGAAATTTCTCGCAAAAACTCAATGAAGTCCTCACAGTGTGATTTGATCCAAGTGCTTTACTGTTTTAGCATTAAGAATATGTAGGTGTTGCCACTGCTATTAAGTCGCTCGGAATGCTTGTGCTCTCTTTGAAGTCAGCTAAAGTGGAAGAATTACGCATCTTTGTGATAATAATTTTAAAACGTAAATATATTTTGAAAAGTAAGAGAATTCCAGCTTGGGGTATTATAGAATAGGACTTCAGTCACTGGTTGGTATCATTGGAATCTTTCCTTGGCATCTAGGGGTTAATGATGTTGAAAGCTGTAAGTAGTTAATCGTGCTCAATTTATGAAATCTCTTAAATTCCTTTCTAATTGCATGATGTAGAAATGATGTAAGAGCTGGTAGCATAATTAATAATAAAGATAAAATGAGGCATTAAGCCATACGACTGCACTTCATGTGAAATAACTAGTTTCCAGAACTCATTGAAATTCATTTACTATTTGAGTGCTGGAAAAACTTTTTTATTTTAGTGCAGTCGTATGGCTTAATGCCTCAGTTTTATTTTACGAATTCAACTATTCTAACATCTATTTTAATAATTTCTATTTTCAAAGGTGCATTTTAAAATGCATAAAGTGGAAGACAGTGCTTAACTTTAAATGTGTTTCTACATTATAACAACGGGATATACTTTACTGCTAACATATTGCTAATTTTAGTGAATAACATGCGTAAATACCTCAAAGACAGTACTTTTGTTAACCTATGACATGGATACTTACTCAGACACTAGTGGATCTAATCCTTAGTGACAAGACCCTGCTTCATAGCAGGCTCATCCTGCCTGACATAATGCCATTCTGTTGATGAACCAGAACAGGTCTTGCTCACAACACGGCTTCAAACGATGTTGATAGCCAGTTGAAACATGCCACTGGACTGAGCGAGCTGTCAAACTTATCAAATACTGTGAGTGCTACTGATGCCCTTGACATTCAGCAATATTGAACAGCAATTTCTAAAAAGAATTACTCAAGCACTTTTTTTTAAACAAAATTAAAACATAAAATTCATTAAAGCATTTACATACCAGTGATAGCATTAATACAAAATAAATTAAATCCGAGATATACAAATTATCATATACATTGGTTCATAAATGGTCATAGTCATACATCACAGAAATGGGGCCATTGACCCAATGCATCGGTGCCTACCTTTTGCCCATCCATACTAATCCCATTACCCCACATCAACTCTACTTGCTTCTATGCTTTGCCTATTTGTGTCTGTTTAAATGTATCTTAAACATAGTGATTGTACCTGACTCCACCACCTCCTCTGGCAGTGAGTTCCGGATATCAACCATTCTGAGTACAGTCAGTCGGGTTTTAAAAAATCTTCAACCTCCATAGATGCTGCCTGTCCCGCTGAGTTACTCCAGTGTTTTGTGATCAACATTCTCTTCATTCTCTCCAGTGTGACTATATTCTTTCAATGCAAAAAATAAACCGCTGGAAGAACTCAGTGTGCCAGGCAGCATTTGTAGTGGCAAAATGGATATGAACATGTTTCGGGTCGAGACTGTATCAGGACTGAGGGGTGTTGATGGGGGGGGGGTGGGAGAGGAATGATGGCCAGTGTATAGAAGAGTGGTGGTTGGGCGGGGGAGTGGGAGATGAGCTGTTTGGTGTTAGATAGAACCAGGTGAGGAGTGGAATCCTTCCCCTCATCCTTTGTGTAGTGTGGTAACCAGAACTGCACATAATACTCCAAGTGCAGTCTAACCAGTGTTTTCTAAAGTTATCTTCCCTATTGCAGCCACTCCTCTGTATCAGAATGAATGGATTCATTGTTCCTGCATGAAGTTGTGCCTCATGTAGATTCACATGGTGCGTTTCCCTGGCCTCTGCTGTAGAGTTGCGGAAAGTTCAACATCAGAGTTCAATTGGGAAACTGCTGGCCAAGCCTGCACAGCTAGCTTCCGACTTCCTGACCACTACAGAAGAACTGCCAGAATTTCCCCAACAAATTCTGGCCATTATGTCGGTATAACCATTGCCATTTTCTAAAAGGAGAAACATTTAACCTATTGCTTCTTCAACTTGCTTTCAATGTTCAACCAGTTCCCATCACATGCCATCACTACACGTCAGAGATAGATAGATAGATAGATAGATAGATAGATAGATAGATAGATAGATAGATAGATAGATAGATAGATAGATAGATAGATAGATAGATAGATAGATAGATAGATAGATAGATAGATCCTTTATTGTCATTCAGACCTTTCGGTCTGAACGAAATTATGTTGCCTGCAGTCATACACAGAATCAATAATAACAAAACATACAATAAACACAAATTAAACATCCACCACAGTGAGTTCACCAAGCACATCCGCACTGTGATGGAGGCAAAGTCTTAGTCTCCGTCTCTTCCCTCCTTGTTCTCCCTCTGCACTGAGGCGATCGATCCAGGCCGAAGATGCCGCTCTCCAGTCCAGCGGACCTCCGTGGTGATGTCGCCGCCGCCGAAAGCCGGAACGCCGTCTCCGCTCCATGTCAGGAGCAAAATGCTAGAATTTGTAAACAAAGTTGGCACACGTTTATCAGAAAAATATATATTAAGTAGCATTAAGATAGGAATGGACAGCAAGTGCAAAGCTTAATGCAAAACAAAAACATACACAACGAAAGTGCTCGAGTAACACAGCAGGTCAGACAACATTCCTGGAGAACATGGATTGTGACGTTTTGGGTCGGGACCTTTCATTTAATGCAGTATGCTTTGGGGAATATTAAAGACAATTCTTTCTGTATTGTTCCTCCAAAGCAAAAGGTGTTTGACTCCATAGAGTGTATTGTAAACTGTGACACAGAGATAAAGAATCTTATTCAGCTGAGATTTTTTTGTTGCTTCGGAGCACTGTGATGGTTTTACCATGACCTGAAACTGTCCTTCCCGATTAATTGAACACTTCTGTCATGTGCACCATATGATTTTTCACAGAATGCACAGTGGAAAGATAAATATGCTGCTAATTAAAGCACTGAAACTTATAAGCTATACTTCCCTACAGTTGCAAACTGGCTTTCACTGTTCTGTAAGCAAGGCTGGCCTGAGAGCTGGCCAGCACCTGAAAAGGAGAGGTGTACAGCTGCTATCTGATGGATCAAAGAACATGCTGCTTATGTATCCGCTCCAAGGACATTCAAAAGCAGCATTGCCTGAGGAAAAGGATTTCCTTGCCATAATCGCATCAGTGTGGTGCATAAAAGAAACCAAGTGATTCCAGGTCAGAGGTCATGGTGATTCACAAAGCAACAGTAATTCTTTAGAATAACAATATCCTCTGCAACATTGTGAGTGTAACTTGATGAACACCTTTGACAGGGAGGAGAGTATCCCATTTCCTTCCAGCTAAAGAGCATTTTCTATTGTATAACACGGATATAAAGGTTTCTCTCTGATCGAATTTCAGGCTTTTGTATCAGCTGTTTTCTGCAACACCCACGCAGTGAAGTTACAAATACAACTAGTCTGAAGAAGGGTCTCGACCCGAAACGTCACCCATTTCTTCTCTCCAGAGATGCTGCCTGTCCCGCTGAATTACTCCAGCTTTTTATGTCTATCTTTGGTTTAAACCAGCATCTACAGTTCCTTGGTACACAAAAATGCTGGAGAAACTCAGCGGGTGCAGCAGCATCTATGGAGCGAAGGAAATAGGCGACGTTTCGGGCCGAAACCCTTCTTCAGACTGATGGGTTGAGGGTTCGAGGATTGGAGAGTCTGAAGAAGGGTTTCGGCCCGAAACATCGCCTATTTCCTTCACCCCATAGATGCTGCTGCACCCGCTGAGTTTCTCCAGCATTTTTGTGTACCTTCGATCTTCCAGCATCTGCAGTTCCTTCTTGAACACATCTACAGTTCCTTCCTGTACAAATACCTCCCTCTGGTGGTTTAGTTTAGTTTAGTTTAATTTAGGGATAAAGCGTGGAAACAGGCCCTTTGGCCCACCGGGTCCGCGCTGACCAGCGATCCCCGTACATTAACACTATCCTTCACACACCAGGTACAATTTTTACATTTACCAAGCCAACTAACCTACAAACCTGTAGCAGGAAACCGAAAATCTCAGAGAAAACCCATGCAGGTCAAGGGGAGAACGTACAAACTCCGTACAGACAGCACCCCTGCTGTCGGAATCAAACCTGGGTGTCCGGCGCAGCAAGCACTGTAATGCCCCTGTCCCACTTAGGAAACCTGCATGGAAACGTCTGGAGACTTTGCGCCCCACCCATGGTTTCCGTGCGGTTCCCCGGAGGTTGCAGGTGGTTGCCGGAGGTTGCAGGTAATGGAAGCAGGTAGGGAGACTGACAAAAACCTCCGGGAACCTCCGGGAACCGCACGGAAACCTTGGGTGGGGCTCAAAGTCTCCAGAGGTTTCCGTTCAGGTTTCCTAAGTGGGACGGGGGCATAAGGCAGCAACTCTACCGCTGCGTTACGGTGCTGCCCAAAAGATGTGAAGACTGTTTGATGTTAACATTGAGGTTGTTCTCAATCAATTGTGAAAGAGGAAATCCTGGCCCATTACTCTTTTAGCAATGTCAGAGAGGAAAGAGTATGGACTTTCTTCTGAAACAAGCAATTCCCTTAACAGCTCAAAACAATCTAAATTTCAACTGTTTAAAAAAAAAAATCATTAAGTCAAGAACAGAGAAAAAATTTAC